>NW_026775578.1:5910000-8310000 GCF_030987335.1 Cornus florida
CAAAATAAACTAAGATTGGAAAACGGTTGAAGAGTCTCAAAATAAATTAGAATTTTAGTTTGTTACAGAACCCCATATGTTGTTTACTATTTGTTTGTAAAAGGAATATTATAATTGTATTTATAAAAAATATAAACGGATTAAATTGTTTTTAAAAAAATTAATTAACTAAACCTCTCACTTAACGCAATTTTAAAGTTACAATTTTTAACTCTACTTAAATGCACTTTTTAGGCATCCTAAATTTTTTTAAAATATAAGTAATTTTTAATAGTAGGGAAGCAATCTCAAACACCACGGTATCTCTCTCATCTCTCTTCTAAACTAGTCATGGCGGCACCATCAACAGCACAGACACGCCCGCACCACTCCCACTATCCCTATAACCGCCGCCATAATCCCCACCCAACAACCAACAATGGCACCACCATTACCATCTCCACCCCACAACTACCACATCTCCGTCGAACGCACACCCATCGACGGCGAATCTGTTGAGAACCAGAATGCGACAGCACCACCACCAGTATTGCGGTCGGTGAGCCTCACGCAGGTCATAGCTGTCGACGGTCGTCATTGCCGCTGCAAATTGACATCGCAGATATCACTGCTGCTTTAGATTGGAAACCATGAACGGCCATGGATTTTGGCCGGAAATAATGGACGACGTTGACAGAGGAATGTTTGGCCGGAAAAAGGACAATATTGGCAGCGGAATTCTGGAATAAATAGACGCCGGCAGAGGAAAACTTGGCCGGAAACAATGGACAACGCCAACAAGATTCCTTGGCCGGAGACATTGGATTAGGAATTTTATTTTGTCGCTGGCACTGTCGCCCGAAGACATTAGATGATGCATCGACAATTCCAGAGGCGTGTATGGATTGATAGAGGTTTTTTTTTTTTTTTGGTTTGGTCCACTGAGGTAATACGTGATAGAGTTGTTGGGGAGGACAGGGTTTTAGGAAATTGCATAAAAGTCTCTTATTTTGATGATGTGTCACATTTTAATTAGGGTATTTTTGTCCAATAAAATGTTGGGAGAGGCTTACCATTCCATGGAGGTGGGATGTTAGCTTTTCCCATGGATATTTATATTATATACTGAGTCTCGTAAAGCAGGAGTGAGAGCGAATTTAAGAATAGGAGTGTGAAAATGACACCTGTTTAGATGGATCGTATGACTTAGATAATATATATATATATATAAAATTATAAATTTGCAAAGTATTTAGGAATAATTTAATCTTTTAATATATTTATTTAGGTTAAAGAGTTCTTTTGAAAAGGTCAAAGGGTATTAAAATAATTTTACATGGTATCAGAGCTTAGTATGTGATGGGGTTGGGGTGTAAGTGAAAAACGAAACAAACATTTATAGTATGAGTGATAGTAATTTTCGAAAGGTATTTTACTGTAATATTTGATGCCAGTGAAATTAACCCTATTTGTTTTGAATTTTCTTAAAAAAAATTGGTTACTTATAAATATCTAGATATTCAGTTGTTATGACTGTATTCTTCAATCTTCCTAGCATTAGATAATCTTGTATACAAATCAACCACTGAGCAACCAAAGTTCCAAGCTTGCCCTTACTGATGCAAAGCTTTCATCAATCACTCAAACCCTAGTTTGCATACAATTGATGTCATCTAGGTGCATAAACAGAAACAATAGATAAATAAAGATAATATTGTAATAGCAGATGCATAAAATTTTGAGAATATCTAGTAATTATTGAATATTTGTAGATAGGTAGTTTTTAAGGTAATTTAACGATATATTAGGATTTAGATAATATATATATATATATATATATATATATATATAAGTGACATTTTAAATATAGAAAATCAAAAGTTAGGTTAACATTAACACTAAATTCTGGAGTATTTATGCAGGAATTATATTCTACTCAAGTAATCGTGTTTATAACCTGAAATTATGACATAAATTTATCAAATATTATATATGAAAATTAATTTAAAATAATTTTTATACATTTAAATTTAATTTTTAAAATGTTTTGTTTCGGTAAAAAAAGTTATTCATTTGGATGAAAAGGTAAAATTTTTAACTTATGATTTGTTAAAATGTATATATATATATATATATATATATATAATGAGATGACAAGAAAAAGCTTAAAAATAAAAAACTTAAAAAATGATCATTGTCATTATTCTTTGTTTTAGTCCAATATATATTGCGGCACATGAATTTTTTCCCTTTAATCTTTTCTATTGCATGCCTTTTTCCCCTACTATATCTATTTTATTTTTGTAAAGTGGTACAGCTTAAAATTTGGTAGATTTAGAAATATTTTGTTAATATTAATCAAAAGTGGAACTTTACTATTTTTTAATAAAATTGTTAAGACTTAATAGTTTTTTAATAGTAGATTATATGAATAATTGGAATATATATTTCAATTCGGCCATCTTTTATCTTGAATTCTACATTTACCAAGTACCAAAGTTATTTATTTTGCGTTGCTTGTTTATTCTTTGAACAACTTATTTATTTTCAACGTTAATTTTTTTTTTTTTTTTTGTAATTAATTTTTTTTTTGTGATTACTTGTTTATTTTTTGAATAACATTATTTATTTTGCGTTTCCCTAATTTGCCTAAAAAATCACAATTTGCCCGTACGAATGCAACGTTACTCTATTGGAAATTGTGGGTTTTATATAGATGACATATATTCCTTTTTTTGTAAGCGTAGGCTGTAAGCCTTTTTCCTTCTGGAAACTTCTTAAGTTTATTATTGTTACTGATGCAGCCAAATCATAGGATAAAAATCCCATAATGAATGTGTGTTTAAATTAATACTTCAAATTATATATATTAAACACTCTTTGATTGATTGTCAATTTGTCACAGCCGTGGGTAACAAAATGATCTGCAAAATGAATTTTTTTCCTATTTAGTTGTGATGTGAAAAAAAGAGGTGGCTTCCTTTATAATTATATATATTTAGATATATATATATATATTTAGATATATAATAAAAATATATGTTCCAAATTATAGTGGGTGGTGTGTGTTTGATTGGTGTAGGGACAGGGTCAAATACAAGTACAAAGAAGACAGTGGCTATAGTTGTGGGAGGGGTAGCAAGTTGCAATGTGTGCTCTTTTCTACAAAATCAAAATGAAAATCCTAAAAATGAAATTCAATTCCTATGAGAAACTATTTTTCAAAAATACTCTAGTGAGAGCCTTTTCTTATCCAGTTGGTTTCTAGAAAGTGATGTGAGCTATGCTTGTATTTTTTGTCCTTGATACACAGAAGCAGGTATCATTGAGAGAGAGAAGCACAAGTCGATGTTACGATTCTAATTTATTTACCTGGAAACAGTTAATGCAGGTTAAGTGGATTTGAAAAGATTAATAGATTACCCGCAAGTGGATCTTGTTTGACTTAGACACTCAAAATTGAGTTCCAATTTGTAACGTTACTCTATTGGAAATTGTGTTATATATATATATATATATATATATATATATAGAGAGAGAGAGAGAGATACTAGAAAAAGGCACGTGCGATACACGTGTTGAATGTTTTGTAGATAATGTGATAGAGTTTTATAGAAAATAAATAAGCCAATTTGTGGTAGATTTTATAAAAATTGGTTTATTTTCTTTAAATATATTATTGTTTAAATATATTTTCTTTTATTAAAAAACTCAAAATAAATAGATAAATAGGTAATTTGTATTAGAGTTTTTATAGAAAATCTTAAAATATATCTTTGTCTAATGCATTATAATTTTATTGAAAATAAAATAGGTAATTTGTGGTAAAGTTTTTCTAGTCTAATTAGATTTTCTTTTATTAAAAAACTTATAATAAATACATAAATAGGTAATTTGTGTTAGAGTTAAATTCTTTTTATATCAATTAATAAATATAATTCTTGTCAAATTAGATTAACTTTTATTAAAAAAAAAACTCAGATAGTTTGTGATAGAGTTTTAGAAAAATTATTTTATTTTTTATATCAATTAAAAAATATTTTTTATATTAATAATTCTTGTCTAATTAGAATTTCATTTATTAAAAAATATATAATAAATAAATAAATAGGTAATTTGTGTTAGAGTCTAATATAAACTCTTTTAAAAATTCTTTTTATATCAATTGATAAATATTTTTCTTTTAACAATTCTTGTCTAGTTAGATTTACTTTTATTAAAAAATTCATAATAAATAGATAAATTGGTAATTTGTGTTAGAGTTTTTTTATAGAAACTCTTTTGAACCTCTTTTTATATCAATTAATAAATAATATTTTATATTAGTAATACTTATCTAATTAGATTTCATTTTATTAAAAAACTCATAATAAATAGATAAATAGGTAATTTGTGTTAGTAGATTTTAGTGTTTATATATTTTTTTTATATAAATAAATAAATACTGAAACTCTTTGCATATAATAAAAACTCTTTTTAATAAATAATTATTCTTTTTATATTGAACTAAAAATAAGAGTTTTATAGAGAATATGATTGATATTATTTAGATAATTTTGTAATTAATAAATATTTTTTATTTTAATAATTCTCGTCTAATTAGATTTACTTTTATTAAAAATACTCATAACAAATAGATAAGTAGGTAGATAAATAGGTAATTTGTGTTAGAGTTTTATGGAAACTCTTTTAAAACCTCTTTTTATATCAATTAAATATATCTTTGTCTGGTATGATAAAGCTTTATTGAAAATAAAATAGTAATTTTGATAGAGTTTTATAAAAATTATTTTATTTTCTTTAGATATATCATTGTCGAATTAGATTTAATTTTATTAATAAACCCATAATAAAAGCTAATTTGTGGTAGAGTTTTACAAAAATTATTTTGTTTTATATATCAATTAATAAATATTTTTTTATATTAATAATTATTGTCTAATTAGATTTTTTTTAATTAAAAAATTCATAACAATAAATAAATAAATAGCTTAATTTAAATTTTATTATTTAAATTTTAGTTTTTTAAATATTTTTTATACAAATAAATAAATACTGAAACTCTTTGCACTAATAATAGTAGAGATAAAAACTCTTTTTATATCAATTAATAAATTTTTATATCAATTAATAAATATTTTTTTATATAAATAAATAAATACTGTAATACTGAAATTCTTTGGCAGAGTTTCTGTATTTTACTTTAGAATTCTGGATTTCTAGAATTTTCAATTTCTATACCCCTTCCTCCTTCCTCCATGCCTCTATTTATAGGCTTCTTGGATTAGTACGATGATAATATGTGTGATAATTACATAATCATAACTGCCCGGCAGATTATATTGTGATAATTATTCATAAAAAATAACTATTTTTTTTTTATATTGAATTAAAAATAAGAGTTTTCTATAAAATGTGATTGATTTTATTAGGTAATTTTTAGAATTTTATAGAAACTATTTTTATAAAAACTATTTTTATATCAATTAATAAATATTTTTTTATAAAAATAAATAAATACTGAAATACTGAAACATGTTACATTATTTTATTTGGTAATTTTTAATTAATAAATACTTTTTATTTTAATAATTCTTGTTTAATTAAATTTACTTTTATTATAAAACTCATAATAAATAGATAAATAAGTAATTTGTGTTAGAATTTTATAGAAACTCTTTCAAAACCTCTTTTTATATCAATTAATAAATAATTTTTTATATTAATAATACTTGTCTAATTAGATTTTCTTTTATTAAAAAACTCATAATAAATAGATAAATAAGTAATTTGTGTTAGAGTTTTATAGAAACTTTTTAAATATATCTTTATCTAGTGTGATAGAGTTTTATTGAAAATAAAGGTAATTTGTGATAGAGTTTTATAGAAATTATTTTATTTTCTTTAAATATATTCTTGTCTAATTAGATTTAATTTTATTAAGAAACTCATAAAAAAACTAATTTGTGGTACAGTTTTAGAAAAATTATTTTGTTTTATATATCAATTAATAAATATTTTATATATTAGTAATTCTTGTCTAATTAGATTTTCTTTTATTAAAAAATTCATAATAATAAATAGATAAATTGATTAATTTAAATTTTATTATCTAGATTTTAGTGTTTTAATTATTATTTTTATATAAATAAATAAATACTTAAATACTGAAACTCTTTGCACATCTAATAATAGTATAGATAAAAAGAGTTTTTGTATTTTACTCTAAAATTCTGGATTTCTAGAATTCTCAATTTTTGTACCATTCCTCCTTCCTCCATGCCTCTATTTATAGGCTCCTCTATTTATAAGCTTCTTGGATTAATAATAATTACGTAATCATAACTGGGCCGGGTCGGTTATATTGCTATAATTATCCATAAAAAATAATTATTCTTTTTATATTGAACTAAAAATTCGAGTTTTATATAGAGTGTGATTGATTTTATTAGGTAATTTTTAGAGTTTTATAGAAACTATTTTTACAAAAATTATTTTTATATCAATTAATAAATATGTTTTTATATAAATAAATAAATACTGAAATATTGAAACATTTTACGAGGTAATTTTTAATTAATAACTATTTTTTTATTTTAATAATTATTGTCTAATTAGATTTAATTTTATTAAAAAAACTCATAATAAATAGATAAATAGGTAATTTGTACTTAAATATTGAAACTCTTTGCACATCTAATAATAGTATAGATAAAAACTTTTTTTATATCAATTAATAAATATTTTTTTATATAAATAAATAAATACTAAAATACTGAAACTGTTTGGCAGAGTTTCTGTATTTTATTCTGGAATTCTGAATTTCTGTACCCCTTTCTCCTTCCCTCTATTTATAAGGATTAATAAGATGATGACATGTGTCCTTTTTTTTGATAATTACATAATCATAACTGGGCCGGGCCGGTTATATTGTGATAATTATCTATAAAAAATAACTATTCTCTTTATATTGAACTAAAAATTAGAGTTTTATATAGAATGTGATTGATTTTATTAGGTAATTTTTAGAATTTTATAGAAACTATTTTTACAAAAACTATTTTTATATCAATTAATAAATATTTTTTTATATAAATACTGAAACACTTTGCATGATTTTATTAGGTAATTTTCAATTAATAAATATTTTTTATTTTAAATTTTTTTGTTTAATTAGATTTATTTTTGTTAAAAAACTCATAATAAATAGATAAATAGGTAATTTGTGTTAGAGTTTTATAGAAACTCTTTTAAAACCTCTTTTTATATCAATAATAAATAATTTTTTATATTAACAATACTTGTCTAATTAGATTTCTTTTTATTAAAAAACTCATAATGGATAGATAAATAGGTAATTTGGGTTAGAGTTTTATAGAAACTCTTTAAATATATCTTTGTTCTGTGTAATATAGTTTTATTAAAAATAGAATAGGTAATTTGTGATAGGGTTTTATAAAAATTAGTTTATTTTCTTTAAATGTATATCCTTGTCTAATTAGATTTAATTTTACTAAGAAACTCATAATAAAAGCTAATTTATGATAGAGTTTTAGAAAAATTAATTTTTCTTATATATCAATTAATAAATATTTTATATTAATAATTTTTGTCTAATTAGATTTCTTTTATTAAAAAAATTCATAATAATAAATGGATAAATAAGTTAATTTATAAACCATTTGGTTAAGCACAATTGATTATAGATTGAATTTTAATTTTATTAGTTAATTTTGAGTTTTATATAATTTATATCGTGGGATATAATAATTAACGAGAGCTCTTTATTGTAAATTAAACTCTTTTTATATTTTTCTAATTTGAATTTTATTAGGTAATTTTGAGTTTTATGGAATTTATATCAATCAATTAAAAAATAAATACTAAAACTCTTTGCACAAAAGTCGAGAAATTAGTACTATACTTTATCTTAGCCAAAAGACTAAGAAAGGTTAGCCAAAAGGCCGACCCAAAAAAATTTAGTACTACACTTGATCTTAGTCTAAAGGCCGTGAAGGTATGATTATTATTTTTTTAGCTCTATAGTTTTATAAGAGACTTTCATGTAATCTTTTTTATTTAAAACTAATGTGGGACTTTGAATTTGAATTTAGCTCTATAGTTTTATAAGAGGCTTTCATGTAATCATTTTTATTTAAAACTAATGTGGGACTTTGTAATTTGAATTAAACTCTTTTTATATTTTGTTAATTTGAATTAATTTTAATTTTATTAGGTAATTTTGAGTGTTATAGAATTTATATCAATTAATAAATAAATACTGAAACACTAAAACACTTTGCACATTTAGTGAAACTCTTTGCACAAAGGCCTAAAAATTAGTACTACACTTGATCTTAGCCAAAAGATCAAGAAATGTTAGCCAAAAGGCCGACCCAAAAAAATTTAGTATTACACTTGATCTAAGCCTAAAGGCTGAGAATGTATGATTATTATTTCTTTAGCTCTATAGTTTTATAAGAGGCTTTCATGTAATCTTTTTTATTTAAAACCAACGTGGGACTTTGTAATTTGAATTTAGCTTTATAGTTTTATAAGAAACTTTCATGTAATTCTTTTTATTTAAAATCAATGTAGGACTTTATAATTTTAAACTTTTTTTTATATTTTATTAATTTTAATTTTATTAGAAAATTTTGAATTTTATAGAATTTATATCAATTAATAAATAAATACTGAAATACTAAAAATTTAACAATAGTATATATATATATATATATATATATATATATATATTGTTCTTTTTTTCTGTAACCGTAGTCTTTAAGCCTTTTTCCTTCTGGAAACTTCTTAATTGTTAAGTTTATTATTGTTATTGATGCAGGTAATTTGTTACTGTTTCGGCAGTTTGTATATCTTGCAATGGCAGATGGTGATGAAACTGATAAGAACATTGAGATATGGAAAATCAAGAAGCTGATCAAGGCACTGGAAGCTGCTAGAGGCAATGGCACCAGCATGATCTCTCTTATTATGCCTCCACGCGATCGGATATCTCGGGCTACAAAGATGCTGGGGGATGAGTTCGGAACTGCTTCAAATATCAAAAGTAGGGTGAATCGCCAGTCCGTCCTTGGAGCAATTACGTCTGCTCAGCAGAGGCTTAAGCTTTACAATAAGGTTCCGCCGAAAGGACTAGTGCTTTATACAGGAACAATTGTAACTGAAGACGGGAAAGAAAAAAAGGTTACTATTGACTTTGAGCCCTTCAGGCCCATAAATGCCTCTCTTTATCTCTGTGACAACAAATTCCATACAGAAGCTCTGAATGAACTTCTAGAATCTGGTGACAAGTTTGGCTTTATTGCTATGGATGGGAATGGGACCCTCTTTGGGACGTTAAGTGGAAACACCCGAGAGGTGCTTCACAAATTTACTGTTGATCTTCCAAAGAAACATGGAAGAGGAGGGCAATCAGCTGCGAGATTCGATCGTCTTGGAATGGAGAAGCGCCACAACTATGTGAGGAAGACAGCTGAGCTTGCCACACAGTTTTTTTTATCAATCCTGCCACAACTATATGAAAATGGTTTTAACCAGGCAATTGAGCTGTCCTCCGAGATCCTCTCCAATGTGAAGTTTGTACAGGAGAAGCGCTTGATAGGGAAGTACTTTGAGGAAATCAGCCAAGATACTGGCAAATATGTTTTTGGTGTGGATGACACGCTGAAAGCTTTGGAAATGGGTGCTGTTGAGACCCTTATTGTCTGGGAAAATCTAGACATTAATAGGTATCTGCTGAAAAATAGCTCTACTGGTGAAATTGTCGTCAAACACTTCAACAAGGAGCAAGAGGGCAAACAGAGTAATTTCCGGGATTCAGCCACATCTGCCGAATTGGAGGTTCAGGAGAAAACATCACTGCTCGAGTGGTTTGCTAATGAGTACAAACGTTTTGGTTGCACACTTGAGTTCGTTACCAACAAATCACAGGAAGGATCTCAGTTCTGCAGAGGTTTTGGTGGAATTGGTGGAATCCTCCGATACCAGCTTGACATGCGATCATTTGACGAGCTTTCTGATGATGGAGAAACTTATGAAGATTCTAACTAGCAATCAATCAACTGTCTCCCAACGCCGGAGTCAGGAGGGGCAGCGAGTTCACTCCGTTGGTATCGAAGGAAATCCAGGAGATCGTGCATGACACCGCACCGGATCACCGCCCGTTGGTTCCTCTGGCGGTGCTGGAGATCCAGATGGACATAGGTAAGGCCAAGCACAGAGTGGTGTTCTCTGATCGGCCGTCGAGTGGGGAGAGCAGGTTGCCGAGTGCCACGGATACGGTGTCATTCGGTAGAGGTGGAATGCTGGAGGTGTCGCGTTTGGAGTTGGGGAGGTGGCACACGGTGAGAGAGCTTGAGGCGTCTACCAACGGCAAATCTGATGAAAATGTGATTGCTGAAGGTGGTTATGTTATTGTGTAACCAGGTGTATTGGCAGATAATACTCGAGTGGCGGTGAAGAATTTACTGAATAACAGGTTTTGATTTGCTTAATTCACTCGCATGTTTAATTCTGAACTACTCTTCATATATCTGTATCTATTGTAGATGTAAATTTATAGGTATACTATATATACAAGCTATAGGATTTGAGAAAGAAATTTAGTGAATTATTGTCTTGAAAATATGAACTGCTCTTCTATTAGATGATTTATTGTAATGATTTACTGGGATTGCTTGATTCTTTGCTTTCGTTCGTTATTTTTGCCCTTTTATGCATAACTTGTGCTCTAAAGTGACTTGATTTCTGAAAAAAAGAGCTTTCTTTTTTTTTTTTTTCAATCCATTTCTATCTGGAATCAGACATAAATTGGTTACTTTAGGATTCAAATGCAGTGTTTAGTCAAATTTCAGAGAAGATTAGATTAGGAAATGATGATGGAATGTCAAAGCTTTAATATCCAGTTGAGTAGTATTGTACTGTTCTTCGGATTTTGCTTTATGCCTTCTGTTCCTTGCTTCCTAGTTCCTACATTTTGACTTTAGTGCACTTTTAACCTTTGTTTCTTTTCTTTTTTTTTTTTTTTTTTTGGATTCTGTTTTTCTAGTTGAACAAAATCCTCAATTTTTTTATTTATTTTTTTCATCCGATATTTCCAATTTCTCTCATATTCATAAGCTCATGAGATTGATCAACTATCAGGAGTCAGGCTGATAAGGAGTCTAAAGCCGAGGTGGAAGTAATTGGGCATGTAAGACACAAAAACCTTGTCAGGTTGCTAGGATACTGTGTTGAAGGGGCTTACAGGTACTAATTATAATCTTGAAATATGAAATTGAGCTCTGATTTTCTTTGGAGCCGAAAAGCTTAAGCCGAGAAGCTCAACTATCTTTTTATGTATAATTTCTTTGTTGTAGGATGCTTGTGTATGAGTATGTGGACAATGGGAATTTGGACCAACGGCTTCATGGAGATGTTGGGGAAGTATCCATCTCGATCATTTAAATTTAGTTTTGTGTTTGTGATTTCCAAATATTGCTTGCAGACATAGCTCAATCTGTGTTTATGAACTTCTGTTGTTCCAGATTGGCCTATCTTCATGAAGGCCTTGAACCTAAGCTGTCTGACTTTGGGCTTGTTAAGCTCTTATGCTCTGAGAGGAGTTATGTGACAACTCGGGTAATGGGAACATTAGGGTTAGCTTCCCGTCGTAAATTGTTTGTTCTTTTCCTTTGTAATAAAATAGCAATTTGTTTATTCATGTTAATGAATGAATACAGTTACAGAATCATTGATTTGTTCATTCAAGTAGGATAATAACTAATATACCTGTGGTTTATCTAGCTATGTTGCACCGGAATATGCTTGCACTGGTATGTTAAACGAGAAGAGTGACGTTTATAGCTCTGGAATACTTGTAATGGAAATAATTTCTGGGAGAAACCCTGTTGATTACAGTCGACCACAGGGAGAGGTTAGTCTTTTAATATTTGTTGGAAGCTGTTATTTTGCCACCACTTTTACCGAGTTCCTGACATACAATAAGAAAAATGATTAAATAATTTCAGGGGAGTTTTGTGGATTGGTTGAAAACAATGGTAGGAAATCGAAAATCCGTGGAAGTGGTGGATCCTAAGTTGCCGGAGATGCCAGCTTCAAAAGCGCTGAAACGAGTCCTTTTGGTTGCTCTTAGATGTGTAGATCCTGATGCACAAAAAAGGCCCAAAATGAGACATGTTATCCACTTGCTTGTGGCAGATATTCCATGATGTATGCTCTGTTTCTTTCTAGTTTTTCTCTGTTGTTGTTTTCTCAAATTATGAAGTTCGTTCGTTCAGCATAATAGAAATAGTAAAGTAGGACGATCTTTCCATTATTACTTGAAATCTCTATCCATTTATCCATTGTTTCTCTTAATTTTCAGGAACGGAGAATTGGTAGAGAACCTTCTTGTCGTCATTGTGGTCGTAAAGAAATGGATCACACGCCTCAACAAAATTAGGTGGCAAAACAGTTTGGTGAAGGGACTTCTGATATAAGTGAAGGTGAAAATGGTAGGAACCATGATCAACAAACTAGGTGGAGACAACACCATGGGTAGACTGTGACTTAACGGCTTGAGTTACTCCAAAATTTTGAAGCTGAATTACCCTTATATATATGTGTTTCTTCTTATTTGTCCCCCAATGTGTTTAGCTGTACTGCCAATTCCTAGTATATGATATTCTGCATTTGTTTTATGCTTAGTTTACACAGTTGGAATGGATTTGTATAATTCAAATAATCCACTCATCTTTCTTATAGAAATTATAAATCATTGATTGATATCGATTAGATTCTGTCATGATTCCAATTCCAGCATTATTCCGTGCTCCTTTTCGTTGATTTTTGGCTGTTAGGCTTTTGTAATCTTCTGTCTAGCTCCATCTCCATCTGTATGAGATTTGTTATTGTGTAAAATTATTGGCCAATTTTTTGTTCGCCTTTGTTCGCCTTCTTCGCGCTGTATGGTAATTGTATGCGTATCTGTCTGCGATGGCGTAGGCCCAGTAACAGCTAGTAGGATTGATGCATTGTTTCATTAGCATCACTGCCAATTCGAAAATTGGTTGGTTATGTGAAATGGACGGGGATCCAGCTGATTTTGTTTTTGCAACTGATGGGGAATACATTGTGTTCCCCTTTGGCCATTTTGTTCTGGTTATCCCAGCAAGTTGGACCTTCATCCACCCATGGTTTTGAGACTCCAAAAATAAGGATAGATCTCGTAGGATCATAATTTTATATTGTTATGATCCGCTTGCTTGTAATCTGTATTGCCTTCACAGATCTTATTTTTCTTAAAAACCTACTCACTAGATGCAGTAGCTTGTTAATAAAAAATTACTAGTGTTGTTGCATACTTGCTTAGTTGCATGTTTCTCTAGTCCTGCCACAGAAAATTGTCAGCTGATTTGTTCAAAACCACGCTTGAGCTTAGTTCTGTCATTTTGAAGCTTTTTAAACCTCGCTTGAGCTTAGTTTTGTCATTTTGAAGCTTTTTAAATTAACAAGCCAGCCTAAAGAGGAATAAGTTCGCCCATGAGGCTCATCAGCATTGGTGGAATGGAAAGTACAGAATTCCTTTTGGGGTTTTTTTATTTATATTTATTATTATTATTTTTTGTGTGTGTGTCTAATGACTAACAAAGGAACTCTTTCTTCGTTTTGGAGAAAATGTTACACAGCAAGAACCGGAACACTTTTTGGAACCAATCTTAGGGGAATTAGGATTTAAAAAATTGCAAAATTGCAAAGTAAATAAATTTTATGTTTATGCTCGAAACACAAACTATCAACTTTTTCAACCGAAGAGGTATATGTAATGTTGACTTTTATTATAGTTTGTCCAATACATCAAGCCATTTAGAAAACCAATAAAAGGTTGTGTAGGTTTGTATATATTTGTTTAGAATTTTCTTATAAATTTTGGTTGCTTATAAATATGATATTTAGTTGTTATTACTGTATTCTTCAATCTTCTTAGCATTAGATAACCCTTTTATATAAAGCAACCACTAAGCAACCAAAGTTCTAAGCTTGCTCTTAGTGATGCAAAGCTTTCATCAATCACTCAAACCCTACACAACCTTAAGGTGATTTAACATATATTAGGATTTAGATACGAAAATGAAAAAGATATTAAGGTGATTTAAGGATATATTAGGATTTAGATACGAAAATGAAAAAGATCAGAGTGACATTTCTCAGGTTGAAAGTGACCAAATAGGCTGCCTTTAATAAGAACATAAAACCACACTGAAGATATACATTCCTTCACCTAAATTATTAATTTACCTCCAAAGCCATATAGGTGTAAAAGTTTGAAAAGAAAATTCCATTGTAATGAGTCACATGCTTTCCTCAAGTCCACTTTCCAAGCCAAAGTAGGTTTGGCATGTTCAGTACCAAAGCCTCTCAATAATTCATGTGTTAAAATGACGTTGTCTTGATCTTTCTACCCTTCAAAAAAGCATACTCCAACGCCCTGACCTGATAGTCTGTTTGCCAAAATCTTTGCAGTTACCTTATAAAACACATTGCAAAGAGAGATAGGTCCCACCTTGATAGCCTCCTTCTTCTTCTGAATAAGGATGATAAAGGCACTATTAACTCCTTTTCCCATAACTGGATTAACGAAGAATAACTTGACTGCCTCAGTGAAATCATCCCTACAATAGCCCAGTATTGCTGAAAAAATCTCATTGTGAATCCATCGGCCCAGGTGCCTTGTCTGGACTAATTGAAAATAAAGTTTGTTTCACTTCCTCATTGGAAACCAATCTTTCTAAAACCTCCATATCCTCAACTGCAACTCTATTTCTGATATACTCCTCTTTGGGTATAAGATTTGTTGTGTAATCAGTTGTAAAGCTCTTCTTAAAGTGTTGAACAAACAACTCCAGTATCACTTTGGTATCATGATTAATCATTCCATCAGCATCTTGAATAGCAGTAATATTATTTCCAGCTTTGTGCTCTTTAATTTTCTGATGAAAAAAATTTGAACTCCTGTCCTGCTCCTTTATCCACCTCACTCTAGCCTTCTGATGCAAAACTAGATTCTCATTTGTGATGGCACTCTCCAACTTCTGCCTGCATTCTTTCTCCTGTTCTGTAAGCCCCTCCTTCATATTATTATTAGCCAAACCAGCTTGAGCTTCCTCCAAATTCCTTCGGCAAATAATAACTTCCTCATAAACTGAACCCAATTTATAAATATTCCACTGTTTTACAGCAATTTTAACTACTCTGAATCTATACAGCAAACCTTGAATGGCATTTCCATGAGTTGGAATCTTCCATTTATCAGAGATAATTTTAATAACCACAGCCTGTTTGTTCCACAATTGCAAAAACCTAAAAGGCTTAGGTCCATCTGCAACTTGACCCGGAAACTTCACAACCAAACCCCAGTGATCTGAAATCAAATAAGGAGTTAGAAAATTTTTGAGTTGGGAAAAGTGTGAAACCATTCCTCATTCATAATTCCTCTATCCAGTTTAGCATATATCCTTCTCTGGACAAATCTATTATTACACTAGGTAAAAATTCCATTCACAGCAGGCCTTTCCACCAAACAAAGTTGATCAATAAGATGATTAAAGTCATGTAGAACAGCTGGAGTAAGACTACATCCTCCTTTCTTCTCTGCATTATACCGAACCACATTCCAGTGCCCATCAATAATCATGGACCATTTATCAAGTGCTCACATTCAACAATATCAGCCCACAGTAGTCTTCTTTCAAGATTTGTATTCTCTACATAAACAAAAGTAATGTAAAATTGAATTAAAGTCCCTCTAACTGCCACCTTTAGGTGCATTATTTGATGTCTAGATTCTAAAATTATCACATCCAACCTCAAAGAATCCCATCCACACCAAATCCTCCCACCATTCACATCATTATAATTACCTGCCTAAGTCCAATTAGGTCTAATTCTTGCAGCAATCCTTGAAAAATTATGACTACCAGTTCTGGTTTCAACCAAACTACAAATACAAATTGAATTCTTACTCAACCAGGCCCTAACTTCCCCCTGCATACTCTGCCTGTTGAGTCCTCTCACATTCCACATCCCTTTCATTAAATCACAGATGGTGGGATAGCCTACCTGCCACCATACCCCCTTGTGATTCTAACAGTAGGTGGATCTGTTGGGCTTTATATGCCCTGGCATAGCAAATTCCTATTTGGATTAAAGTGACATATGTTCCTGACATATCTGAAATATTTATGATTTATATAATTGGTGGATTCAATGTATTATGTTTTAATTTATTTTGGAATTGATAGTGTCCATTTGATTACGAGAGATATTTATATATGTATGTGATGACAATCAATACATGAATATAAATAGTAATTATAAATTATTCATAGTCGGTAATTATGGATGGACTCATAATTAATTAAGACTTGAACTGGATCCGCGTTAGGTTGAGATATATTGCGAGAGCCGTCGTATGCAATTGCTCCCTATCATCGTCATGACATTTGACTCTTAAGCATGAGAAACTTATAGACTCTTTTATTAATTAATAATTACTTTGATTTGTTTGGCGGATTCTTCGGGATCCTTAGATCGACACTTTGGGTAGTTATGTGATTAATAGTTAGAGGGTTATGTTTTCAATATTTGCATCATTGCTACTTGTATTTATTTTGTATTGATTATGGTTGATCACAAAGTAAATTCGAAGGCCTTCGTGTGATTTTAGACAAAATGATTTATTATATATTTATTTATTAAATTATTATTTTTGTCAAACAAATGTTTTATTGTGATCGAGTCAGAAATAATCAATGGTACAAAATAAATATATTAATTAAGTAGTCGGATTGATGGCTTTATTTATCCGATAACTAATTATGCATAGAGGGGTCAAAGTGCAATATTGACTTAGAGGTTATTTATTATTTAATTGGAATTCAATTAATTTCTTTTAGTGGAGTAGAAATTAATTTATGAATTAATTGAATTGGGTCCATGGATCGGGCCAATTATTAATTCATTGTAGCCAATAAAATAATAGGCCCAATGGATTCTCACTCATAACCCAACTTGATATTGGAATCATATTAGATTTGAGACATATGAATTAGAGATTGAGAATGATTTGTTGTTTCATTTTCTTTATTTTTATGTTGCCTATAAATATACATGGAGACCATGTATATTTTAGTGGTGATTTTTATGAGAAGGAAAAAGGAATAAATATTCTCTCTCTAGAAAATTAGGGTTAGTGTTCTCATCTAATGGAGGCTCCTACAAGCCTAGTTTTCCAAGGTCATTCATGGAGGCTTATGAGTGATTCCTAAAGGTAAGACCATTAATGTTATGATATATACATATATATATATATATAATGCTAAAAGAAAAAGAAATAAAGCAAGTGGGCCCCACCCATGTTTTAAGACACACAAAAAGTGTATAAGGCATTACACGACCCACGACCCAACTGTTTTCTCTCTCTTTCTGTGCTGCATCTTTCCCCTCTCGGTATCTCACTGCTTTTTTTTCTTTTTGCAATCTCAAAGCTTGATCTAGCTTTAAACTTTTGGATTTTGGTAGAGCATTGTGAAGCAAAGTTGGAGAGCTCGTCAAGGCCTTCAATTTGATAGGAGCCAATCATCATTTGGTGCACTCTAGGGAGTTCAAAATTCTAGGGTTCTTGGGCTTGGATTTGGGGATTTTGGGAGTTTTCACTTCCATTGAGGTAGGGGTGTTCTAATCTACAATTTCTTAGTTTTTTTGTGAATTTTTCCCCTTAAATTTGATCATATGCATGCTAATTTTGATTATCTAATTTGTGATTGAAGTATGTTTAATTAAAATGCTAAATGTGTTCCATGTGTTAATTGAATTCATATATACGACTAGATTTATTACGGTGATTGAGCATGTTTGGTGTTGACATATTGTATGTCCTAAGATTATGTATTTTTTTTTTTATTATTTATTTATTGCTTTGAAAGAAAATGATGCTATGGTCAATAAATAAATAAAAGAAATGATTGCTTAGAAATTTCTATTAAATTGTGATAATGATGTAAATGAAATGTGTGAGAGCCTATGATTGAATTGATAAATTAAAACATGCACATTCATGCATTCATTGGGAAAGAGAAAGAAAAAAAAAAAAAAAATATATATATATATATATATATATATATATATTTTGAACAAACGAAATTATTTTGGGGAAAATATTTTTTTTAAAGGAGTTTGCGAAATCCGGACGCTTAGGAGGCGCCTAGTGGTCCGTGGTGTTAGTGTAGTCTAGAAGGGATCATGGTGGAGCTAACTAGGCCGGATGCGACGCCTTGGAGGTGCCTTGTGGTCGTGGATAGTTAGTCAACCCTCCATTCGTGACGCCTTGGAGGTGCCTTGGGTCGGATTACACTAACGGTTTTGGAAGTTGAAACGGAAATGTTTCGGAAAATGGGGAGTAACATTTGCATATTGCACTTCATGACATTGTGGTAAACTTGTGATTGGGTGGTATTTGTTACATACTTGTTATTGTATTTGAGAGTGTGTGTTTCCTTATAGCATGATCCCTTTCATTTTTTTTTTATTTTATCTATTCATTGTATGGATTCACGGGGATATAAAAAGTGTGTCTTAGACACTTCCTACTGAGCTTATGCTCACCCCATTATTTCTAACATTTTTCAGGATATGGAAAAGAGGTGGCGGACGACGATCCACCACGATTTTAGACGAGCACGGAGACCTATTTTATTTTTTTTTTTTGCTATCTTTTGTATTAAAACTCTCTAATATTTTGTAAATGTATTATTAACTAACTCGTAAAACTTTAGTTTAATTAGTATAATGTTGTAAGTCATGGACTTTTAAATTCTAACTACGCTTTTTGGACTGTAACTTGATGTAACCAAAGTATGTTCCTTGTTGGATGAGATTGAGGAATGGGATTTTGTATGTATGTAGTCACTTTGGAGATATGATATAATATATGTATATTGCGTTGGGACATGATATGTTAGATTTAAGGCCCAGTGAGGCCATTGTATTTATTTTTTTTGTATTTCAACAGGTTGTTTAGAGACATTTTCTACGGAGGTCATGCCGAAATTTTTATAGATTTTTATTATTATTTTGGTATCCATTTGGGTCGTTACAAATTTGGTATCAGAACAATGGTTTGAATACCATTAGGACGACGGGTAGAGGCTTACCTAAGATTGCATGGGGAGTTGAGTTATTTGCTTACTTGCTTAATTATTTACGTGATGACATGCTTATATGCTTATGTGTTAAGGTGCTTAATTATTTGAAAGACGTGCTTATTTGTTTAACTGCTTATATGACTACGTGCTAAGTGCTTAATGTTGTTGTATATGATTAGCATGATCATGTTTATCATTAGTTGGGTATTCTGGGACTATGAAAGGTGCTTATGTGTTTCCATTCTTGTCAAGTCATTCGTGTGAGGACTTCGTTCTCGTGCGTATTTTAGTGTCATCATTTTTGATCTGTTTCCTTGTTCTTATAGCGTCATGGCAACACGAAGGGATCCGGGGGAAAGTTCTAGCTCCAATCCCGTGGAAAGGGATCAGGAGCAAGTTGAGGAAGATATCTTGTTGCGTGATTTGGTCCCACCAAGAGGGGGACAAGCGAGGGGGACTGTTGATCCACCTTTTCAGATGAATAGGGAACAAATTAGGTTAGCCATTCAAGAGGCTATTTTTGATGCATATCGACCGACAGGTTGTAATACCCCTAATTTAACAAGGATATTTCTGGAATTTATTTAATTATTTAAATTGTGTTTTTATTTATTTAGTGGTGGTTTGTGAATTAATTAATTAGTTATTAAATTGTATTTTATTTTTTTCTATTTTTCGTTAATTGAACTTAAGGTTTTGTTTTATTTTTCTTTAGCCGACTTAGTTGCCTGTCTAGTATTAGGACTAGAATTAGGGTAACCTTAATCCTATAAATATATACATTAAGGTTTACCTAGGGTTTTAGAACTTAAACACGTCGGTGGAGGCAGAGAGAGAGAACAGAGGAAGGCTTACAGTAGTCGGAGTTCGCCGGAGAATTTAGGAAGCAACGGTGCAAGGTTTCAAACTGAGACCTAAAGGCAAGTTCTAATCTTCACTCCTTCCCGTTGCCTCGTGTTCTTTGCATGTCTAACACAACTTCAGGGAACTGTTAAGGATTAAAATTAAACTGGATTTCTTGTACCTCTGTTGTTTTAAAACTGTTTGTAATTGAAACGTGTGTATTGTTTGTTTTAATTTCTTCCTTGTGTAACCTCTGTTTAATTCGTGTAAACTGATGAGTAATGATTTTAATTAGTTCTATAACATGTTGGGAATCACTAGAATTAATTTAGGTTGCAAGTTTGATTTGCTACAACAGTCGATGCTCCGGAATGCTTAAACTGCTCGTATTAAACTTTTGATGCAAAATTCATGTTTTAATTAATTTTAGTAACTGAACAATGAATTTAGTGGATTCTGGTATAAGTTGGAACCTAATTTAAACACTTAGGAACCCTAGGTATGAAGGTCAGTTCATCAGAAACTCACCGGAATTCAAAACGATGAAGAACAGAGAGAGAGACGGCTTACTGTTTTAAAGAGCAGGCTTTTCCGGACGAAGAGCAGGCTCTACTTTTAAGTAGAGCCGGCTCTAGGGGTCTTGGAGTAGGCTCTACTTTTAAGTAGAGCTGGCTCCAAGATGGAAAGAGCAGGCTCTTTTTTTGGTGGAGCAGGCTCTTCCCTCGGGTGTGCGTTTTTTAATCTTTCTGCGACTGTGTGGGCTACAGAACTTGGATTTTGAGATTTTCAGTTTCTGTTGGAAGCTATACTGAGGTGTTTAGAGGTGGTCTAAGCTTGATTAAAATCCTTAAGAGAAGATTTATGCAAAATAAAACAACTTTGTTTTAATGCGACAGTGGACAATGCTTAATTAATCAGTTTACTGGGTTTTTGTTAAGAAAGGATGCAGAATTGCTTAACACTTAGAATAACAATTCTTAGCAATAAAATTCTCAATTAAACCTATCTCAATGTTATAAAATAAGCTTGTGGATTTAAATGGTTTAGTATGCTTATTTGGGCCTAAGTTGGTTTACAGTTTGGATGGGAGGAACTGCAAGATGTTTAAGCTTTGGTATTAAAATTCTTAGTGATGATTTGCAGTTAGTCATGTTCCAGAATTACTAAAAATAAACCTGTGAACATTTATATTCTATTATGGTTGATTAGAATTAATTGGTTTACATGTATAAACTGTAATATCAATTAGTGGACCTTATAGAGTAGTATAGATTAAGCTTGTTAATTGACAATTATTTTATCATGCTTAATATGGAACAATTGATATTTGTACTTAGTGTTTTATTGTCAATTGTGGAATGTATGGATTGGTTGATAGTTATATTTTTATTTATTCTATTAACTGCCGGATGGATTGGATTGTATGCATCGGTATGGGACGGTGACATACTAGGTTTGGATTTGGCTCAAAATTGCTATATCCTACCTATACGGAATAAGGGAATGGATTAAAAATAAATCCTACTTATATTTAGGCTAAGTCAAAGAAGCTGCACAAGCTGAATGACTAGCTGGAGTACTGGTTATCTATGTTAAGTCTGTGCAGTTGAATAAGCTGAACGACTTACTAGATTTATTATGGATTGTTATGAACGGATTTTAAATATATGTTTATGGTACCACGAGAGGAGCTTGAGTCTCAGACTTGTTGGTTAGGGTGCGTATATGCAGTGGATGCGTAACTGGCTATAGTAGATTGAGGTGTACCCTGTTAGGTCTAGGTACTTATGCCCACCTTTGGGTGCGTTTTCGCATGTTGCCTTCTATTCAGGTTGAGACCCCTACTGTAGTCCAGTGAATGTCCCTTAGTATGGATATATATATATATACACACGAGTTATATAGTTATTGTTGAGTTGGTTAGAGTGTATATGCGTATCGAGTCTCTGCTTGGATTGTAGTAGGTTAGAACTTGTTCGTGGGCCTGACCCACTCCTATTTTTCCAGGTGTACGTCAGTTCCAGGCTTGAGCTTGTTCGTGCTGGGCAGAAAAGATCTTCCATTCTACCGACGATGTAGGACTTCTTTCCAGATATTTGATTTGGATTTTATCTTCAGTTTACTTTCATTCAGTTTGGTTTTTAGGGGTCCACTGGAGATGGATTCCCGAGTTGTTAACTTATGGAGGTTTTGGATTATTGGGATTTAAGTATATTTAATATTAAAGGTTTTTATATTTAGTTTTCTTCCAGCTTAAACTTTATTTATCAAATTCATTTTGTCATCTGTGTTCGTATTACATATTAATTGTTGGATATTTCCCTCGGGTTTGAGCTTGGGCCTGATCAACCCGTGTCTCGGATCCGAGGGGTATCACACAGGTGCGTCATCGTCACAGTTTGTGCCACCACCGGCTCCACCACCACCACCTCCGAAGACAAATGAGCTAGATGATACTCTTTCTCACATTGCCAGGTTCGTAAAGTTGATGCCAACCTTGTTTGAGGGTGGTCCAGATCCGCTTGTTGCGGACAGTTTCCTGGATAGGGTGGAGAAGCATATTAATGCCATGAATTTGGCAACGGACAAGTTGAAGATCCCATTGGCGACTTACAATTTTGTGGGCGATGATGAGATTTGGTGGAAAACCGTTTCCACACCCATAATCTGGATTCTATGATATATGCTACATTCAAAAAGTTGTATTATGAGAAGTACTTTCCAGCGCCCAAGCGGAGGGAACTAAAGAAGGAGTTTGATGGGTTAAAGCAAGAAAGTATGACAGTTACAGAGTATGAAAACAAGTTTACATCACTTTTGAGGTTTGCACCGGGAATTGCTAATGATGAAGAAGGAAAGATAGAGAAATTTGTTGATGGCCTTGATCTTACCATTAGGCCAATTGTAGCTGCTTCAGAACCGACAGAGTATGCAAAAGCAGTGCGAAAGGCTTTAGTGGTTGAGGCTGAGAGTAAGGACAACAAGGCTATCAGGGAGTCCTACAAGCACAACAGGGGTATGAGTACTTTCTCCGAAGGTCAATCAAGTAAAAAGTAGAAGCATGAGCAGTCAGGGTTCAGGGGACAGCAGCCAGTTAGATCTGCACCCACAGCTTCAGTGTCCATGGGGTCTTCTAGACCGAATGTTACTTGTTTCAGATGCGGGCAGTTGGGACATTACAAGTCCCAATGCACTCAGACACAGGTAGCTCGGATGATTTATTTCAAGTGTGGGCAGCAGGGCATCACAAGTCCTAGTGTACTTAGATTCAGGTGGCGTCTGGTGGATGTTTCGGGTGTGGCCAGCAGGGCCATAGGGTGAAAAATTGTCCACAGCGGGGCAGTGGTTTGGGCAGAGGTGGAGGTTCACAGCAGAGGCAGATGCAGTCTGCCACAGTTCAGTCAGGGTTTCGACCACCACCACCACCACCTCAGCCGTCTCAGCCAGCTATGTCAGCCTAGAGTTCTCGACCTGGTAGGGGAGCTTCTTCAAGTACACCTACTCAGCAGTCTGGCTATCAGGCAGGCAGTTCCCAGGGGCAGAGGACCCAGGGTCGAGTGTTTGCACTCACTCCAGTCGAGTCACCATCCAGTCCTTCAGTTGTTAGGGGTATGTTCCTTGTGTCCCATTCTTGGGCTCGTGTATTATTTGATTCTGGTGCTTCTTATTCATTCATTACTTCATCATTTACACGGGCATTGGGTTTAGAGGTCAGTCAGTTAGACAGACCGCTTTGTGTTGACACGCCTATCGGGGGTTCAGTTGCTCTTAGTAGAGTTTATAGGAGTTGTTCCATCACAATTGCCGGACGTGTTCTTGAGTTCGATCTCATCCTTCTCGAGATGACGGGATTTGATGTCATTATTGGGATGGACTGGTTGTCATCCTTCAGAGCTGTCATTGATTGTTTCAGGGGCAGAGTTTCAGTGTGTACCCCGGATGGGGATTGTTTTTGTTTTGTGGGAGATCAGTGTGATCCTCTCACTTATTCATTTTATGGTGTTAGGGGTCGAGATCGGCAGACATTCTTCTTGGCTAGTCTTTTCGCCGATGATGACGTTGAGTTTTATGAGGTTGATTATCCAGCAGTTGTGAGTGATTTTCTGGATGTGTTTCCGGAAGACTTGACTGAGTTGCCTCCATACCGAGAGGTGGAATTTGTTATTGATTTGATGCTTGGTACCGCACCAATCTCTATGGCACCGTATCGTATGGCACCGATTGAATTAGAAGAATTGAAGAAGCAACTTGATAATTTGAGGATGAAAGGCTTTATCCGACCGAGTGTGTCACCGTGGGGTGCACCGGTCTTGTTCGCTAAGAAGAAAGATGGTTCTTTGAGATTGTGCATTGATTACCGAAAGTTGAATCATGCCACCATCAAGAACAAGTATCCTTTACCAAGGATAGATGATTTATTTAATCAGTTGAGGGGAGCCAGTTGTTTTTCGAAGATTGACTTGAGGTCAGGCTATTATCAGTTACGGGTTAGAGAGGAGGATATTCTAAAGACCGCGTTTCGTACACGGTATGGACATTACGAATTTCTTGTTATGCCTTTTGGTTTAACCAATGCGCCGACGGCATTCATGGATTTAATGAACCGTGTCTTCCACGATTATTTGGATCAGTTTGTGGTAGTTTTTGTGGATGATATTCTTGTGTATTCACGGACTTGGGAAGAGCACGAGGTCCATTTGGGTATAGTGTTGCAGATTCTACGGGAGCACCGTTTGTACGCCAAGTATGAAAAGTGTGAGTTTTGGCTACAAGAGGTGAAATTTTTGGGACATGTTGTCTCGGAAGGTGGGGTTTCAGTTGATCCTTCAAAAATAGAAGCAGTTTTGAGTTGGGAGCAACCCAAGAATGTCTTTGAGATCCGGAGTTTCCTTGGCCTAGCGGGTTATTATCGGAGATTTGTGAAGGATTTTTCCCGTTTGGCAGCTCCTATGACTAGATTGACCCGGAAAGGGATCAAGTTTACATGGAATGAGGCATGTGAGTCATCCTTTCAAGAGTTGAAAATGAGGTTGACTACGGCTCCGGTGTTAGTGATACCTGAGCGTGGCTTGGGTTATGTGATCTATTGTGACGCCTCACGTGATGGTTTGGGTTGTGTACTGATGCAGGATGGTAGAGTAGCGGCTTATGGGTCTCGACAGTTGAAGACTCACGAGCATAATTACCCTACTCATGACTTAGAGCTAGCGGCCGTCGTTTTTGCCTTGAAGTGTTGGAGACATTATTTGTATGGTGAGAGATTTGAGGTGTTCTTGGATCACAAGAGTCTCAAGTACCTTTTCTCCCAAAAGGACTTAAACAATAGACATAGGCGATGGGTTGAGTTCTTAGAAGACTACAACTTTGATTTACAGTATCATCCGGGTAAGGCAAATATAGTAGCTGATGCTTTAAGCCGGAAATCTCGTGGGACTTTGGCTAGTTTAGCCATTCGGAAGTGGAAGATGCTTGAAAATTTGGTTGAAATGGGATTGTATTGTTTTGACGATGATGATGGCAGTGAGTCAGCATTTTTGTTTAGTTTCGTGGCTCAACCCACTCTTGTTAGACGGGTGATTGAGTCACAGAGACAAGATTCAAATTTGGAAGCCATTTACACTCTGATCTCTAGTGGCGAGACCGTGAAGGATTGGACCTTACATGCAGATGGAGGTCTACGGTTCAGAGGTTTGTTGGTTGTTCCCACAGTTTGTCGTGAGGACGTCTTACGGGAGTTTCACACTTCCCGCTTTGCAGTTCATCCAGGTGGTACCAAAATGTATCACAATCTAAGACGTCAGTATTGGTAGAGTGGAATGAAGAAGGATGTTGCACAGTTTGTGGCTAAGTGCCTTACCTGTCAGCAGGTGAAGGCCGAGCACCAGAGACCAGCTGGTTTATTGCAACCATTACCGGTAGTGCAGTGGAAATGGGAGGAGATTGCCATGGATTTTGTGACAGGTCTTCCTAGGTCACGGAGGGGAAATGAAGCCGTATGGGTCATTATTGATAAGTTGACCAAGACTGCTCACTTTTTGCCCATTAAGGCAATAAATGATGCAGAGGCACTTGGTGTACTTTATGTGAAGGAGATTGTGAGATTGCACGGGATTCCAATGACTATTGTGTCAGATAGAGATGCCAAGTTCACCTCGAAGTTCTGGGAAGGACTTCAAGCAGCGTTTGGCTCAGCGTTGCACCTTAGCACGGCATTTCATCCACAGACGGACGGCCAGTCAGAACATACTATCCAGATCTTGGAGGATATGCTTTGGGCCTGTGTACTTGACTTGGGTGGTAGTTGGGAGGATCATCTTCCACTTATTGAGTTTGCCTACAACAACAGTTATCAGGCAAGTATTCAGATGGCTCCATTTGAGGCGTTGTATGGTAGACCTTGTAGGTCTCCTGTCTGTTGGACTGGGGTGGGCGAGACAGCCGCCTTAGGACCCGACATTGTACTCGAGACTACTGAGAAAATTAAGTTGATTAGACAGAGGCTGCTCACGGCTCAGAGCCGACAGAAGAGCTATGCAGATAGGCGGAGGCGACCGTTATCCTTTGAGGTGGGAGACCACGTTTTTCTTCGGGTTTCTCCACGAAAGGGGTTAATGAGGTTCGGAAAGAGTGGCAAGTTGTCGCCACGATTCATTGGACCTTTTGAGATCTTGGACCGTGTAGGAAAGGTTGCCTACAGACTTGCTTTGCCACAGCAGATGAACAGGGTCCATAATGTTTTCCATGTATCAATGTTACGGAAGTACGAGCCGGATCCATCTCACGTTTTAAGTTGGATTAAGGTTGACATTGATGAGGATGTTTCCTACAAGGAGGGACCAGTTCAGATCCTTGACACACAACAGAAGGTGTTGAGAAAAAAGACGATACCGTTAGTAAAGGTTCTTTGGAGGCATCACGGAGTTGAGGAGGCTACTTGGGAGCTCGAACAGGAGGTTCGGTCCAAGTATCCAGAGTTATTTTCTCCCTCAGGTATGGCCTGATTTCGGGGACGAAATCTTTTAAAGTTGGGAAGAATGTAATGTTATGATATATATATATATATATATATATATATATATAATTAATGCTAAAAGAAAAAGAAATAAAGCAAATGGGCCCCACCCATGTTTTAAGACACACAAAAAGTGTATAAGGCATTACACGACCCACGACCCAACTGTTTTCTCTCTCTTTCTGTGCTGCATCTTTCCCCTCTCGGCATCTCACTGCTTCTTTTTGTTTTTGCAATCTCAAAGCTTGATCTAGCTTTAAACTTTTAAATTTTGGTAGAGCATTGTGAAGCAAAGTTGGAGAGCTCGTCAAGGCCTTCAATTTGATAGGAGCCAATCATCATTTGGTGCACTCTAGGGAGTTCAAAATTCTAGGGTTCTTGGGCTTGGATTTGGGGATTTTGGGAGTTTTTACTTCCATTGAGGTAGGGGTGTTCTAATCTACAATTTCTTAGTTTTTTTTGTGAATTTTTCCCCTTAAATTTGATCATATGCATGCTAATTTTGATTATCTAATTTGTGGTTGAAGTATGTTTAATGAAAATGCTAAATGTGTTCCATGTGTTAATTGAATTCATATATACGACTAGATTTATTACGGTAATTGAGCATGTTTGGTGTTGACATATTGTATGCCCTAAGATTATGTATTTTTTTTATTATTTATTTATTGCTTTGAAAGAAAATGATGCTATGGTCAATAAATAAATAAAAGAAATGATTGCTTAGAAATTTCTATTAAATTGTGATAATGATGTAAATGAAATGTGTGAGAGCCTATGGTTGAATTGATAAATCGAAACATGCACATTCATGCATTCATTGGGAAAGAGAAAGAAAATATATATATATATATATATATATATATTTTGAACAAACGAAATTATTTTGGGGAAAATATTTTTTTTAAAGGAGTTTGCGAAAACCGGACGCCTAGGAGGCGCCTAGTGGTCCGTGGTGTTAGTGTAGTCTAGAAGGGATCATGGTTGAGCTAACTAGGCCGGATGCGACGCCTTGGAGGTGCCTTGTGGTCGTGGATAGTTAGTCAACCCTCCATTCGTAACGCCTTGGAGGTGCCTTGGGTCGGATTATACTAACGGTTTTGGAAGTTGAAACGGAAATGTTTCGGAAAATGGGGAGTAACATTTGCATATTGCACTTCATGACATTGTGGTAAACTTGTGATTGGGTGGTATTTATTACATACTTGTTATTATATTTGAGAGTGTGTGTTTCCTTATAGCATAATCCCTTTCATTTTTTTTTATTTTATCTATTCATTGTATGGATTCACGGGGATATAAGAAGTGTGTCTTAGACACTTCCTACTGAGCTTATGCTCACCCCATTATTTCTAACATTTTTCAGGACATGGAAAAGAGGTGGTGGACGACGATCCACCACGATTTTAGACGAGTACGGAGACCTATTTTATTTTATTTTTGCTATCTTTTGTATTAAAACTCTTTAATATTTTGTAAATGTATTATTAACTAACTCATAAAACTTTAGTTTAATTAGTATAATGTTGTAAGCCATGGACTTTTAAATTCTAACTACGCTTTTTGGACTGTAACTTGATGTAACCAAAGTATGTTCCTTGTTGGATGAGATGGAGGAATGGGATTTTGTATGTATGTAGTCACTTTGGAGATGTGATATAATATATGTATATTGCGTTGGGACATGATATGTTAGATTTAAGGCCCAGTGAGGCCATTGTATTTATTTTTTTTGTATTTCAACAGGTTGTTTAGAGACATTTTTTGCGAAAGTCATGCCGAAATTTTTATAGATTTTTATTATTATTTTGGTATCCATTTGGGTCGTTACAAAAGGTGTCTAGTAAAAGGGATCTACAATAAATGAAAACATTCACTTTAGATGAAAGATTTAAAGGTTTACTCAGACCTTTGATGTAAGTATTCAATCTGTTAATTGAATGATACATCATATTTTTATTTTTGCATAAAACTTGTTTCTATGTGATGAATCAAAATCTATGAATTTAAATCCCTCGAAAAGTTTTTAAAACTAGCACATTTCCCAACATGATCAACCTCCACTTCTTTCTTCTTAGCTTTTCGTCTTTGTTTCTTAGAAGTCCCCCCAGACGATGTCTCATCTAAGGTATTATCAGAAGAGACACTTATTTCACTTAAATGCATCACATTACTCTCTTCCTCTTGATCTTCTTTTTCAACTGCCACAATATTTCCTTCAATCTCCTTTGCGGGCTCCTCTTGTGACAGTTTTTCATTATCTTTGGCCAAGATATTTACTTCCTTTACAGTCTCCACTGGTGATCCTCTTTCATAACCTTCATCAAGCAGTTGGAATGCATTAGTAGTTACTGTGTGGGCATAACTCTCACCTCTTACTCTGTTGCCTTTAATCTGGAAGTAGTCGTGACCTGAGTGAAACTATCCCCATCAACCAGAACTGTTTACCACTTTCCTGTTGCAATGACAGATCTACCTCTTTCAATGAACCATCCACAGCCAAGTCCTTTTCTGTAGCATGTTCTATTATCGCTGCAGTATCAGGCTTATTTTTTACCACCCATTGTCTAATGGTCTTTGGTTTCGTAACTTTGTTTTTTGGACATACCTTCTCATAGTGATCAATCTCTTGCAATTCTTACAATAAACTGGCTTCCAATCATACTCCACTTGTAGCTTACATTGACAGTCATGCAACTTTGTGTTTATAGTGTCTGGAAAACCTTCCGTGACCTCCATCTCAGCCAACACTCTCACATATAATCCCCTCTCTCTGCATAGTTTAATGTCATCCATGAACAATGGTTTCAGGAATTACGTTTGTTAAGCTTGTACTCAAGTAATCGTGTTTGTAGTCTGAAATTATAGCATAAATTTATCAAATTTTATATATGAAAATTAATTTAAATATACTTTTTATACATTAAAATTTAATTTTTAAAATGTTTTATTTCGGTAAAGAAATTTATTCATTTGGATGAAAAGTATAAAATGATAAGGGGGTCGAAGGTAACCTTGAAAAAACTAATCTAACGTTAGATTTTCTAAAACTTCTCTCAAATTTCTTGAGTCATCATGTGTTTAGGTCACCCCTAAAAATAAATTGAAAAAAAAAAAAAAAAAATTTGTTTGAGAAGGTAATGTAGCGATAAACACTGTGAAGATGACTGGAAGAAGGTGGGTATATACAAATAGAAATATATATATACACACGCAATTACATATATGTTAGTAATAATAGATCATAAATATTCAAAGATTTTTTTCTACAAATTTCTTAATAGATTTAGATATTACTCAATGATCTGATTTTAAAAATTACATGATCATCTTGTATTCGAATCACGCACAAAAATTCTGAAGTATTCACAACATCACTATTTGATTCGGGATTGACTCTTTCTCTCTATATAGGGTTTTGAATAAGTTTTATTCTCCCGCAGGAATTCAATCAGTACAGTGATTTAATTTGATATATCTAGCCAATGTAAATTCTAAAATACATCAAAAAAATTCTAAAAGATACTACATAACACGATAAAGATTCTCTAATTTTGGAGACTTCTGAGTTTTCCGGTTTTCTTTTTTCACGATCACCTTCCCACCCACCTTTTCTTTTTTTCTTTTTTCTTTTTTTTTTTTCTAAGGTGAGGTCACGTTAGATTCGGTGATTAATTCGGGGGATACCTTTCAGTTCCCCTATCAATGCTCATAATAAAATGACAAGAAAAAACTTAAAAATAAAAAACTTAAAAAAATGGTCATTGTCATTATTTTTTGTTTTAATCTCATATAAATAGGGGCACATGAATTTTTTCCCTTTAATCTTTTCTATTGCATGGCTTTCGCCCCTACTATATTTAATTTTGTACTATGGTGTTACACTCAATATTTCTCTCACACTCTTGACATTATCTATTCCAGTTACTCTATTCATTTACATTAATATTTTCATTTCCTCTACATGAATTCTTGTTCCTTTTATAGTGACAAACACTCTTTCCTATACAAAATAGTTGGTATAATAACAATTATATCGTTATTCACCTCTCCATCTTTTATTATTAAGTTCTCTTTAGAGGTATCAAAGAGCACGATATCATCGGAAACATCACACCATAGAATCTCGTCTTTTGTTAGCAAATGGATAGGTATAGACTTAGCACCAATTCAACATTATGATGAACTCGTTAAGACATTTTTTTTTTCTTTGTAGTCCACCAAATTCTTTAGGAACCCTATCATGCGCTTTTTCAAAGTCCATAAAAATCATATGTAAGTTTTGTTACATTGTTGATCTCCCTTTCCAAATTGGTTATTGGATATTATGGCCCTCTTTCTTAGTTTTTTGTTCTTTAACACTTTCCCATTTTTTTCATTTTATGACTTAGTAATTTAATTTCCCTATATCGTCACAATTTTATGTATCTATTTTATTTTTGTAAGGTGGTACAGCTTAAAAATTGGTACATTTAGAAATATTTTGTTAATATTTATCGAAAGTGGAACTTTACTATTTTTTAATAAAATTTGTTCGAACTTAGTAGTCTTTTAATTGTAAATTATATGACTTATTGTAATATATTTTTCAATTCAATCATCTTTTATATTGAATTCTGCATTTACCAAGTACCAACAATAAGAATTACATTTTAAGTGGCAGTTTTGGATAGACTGTTATGGCTGTGAAATCTACATTGCCTTTAGTAATCTTATGTTCTAAATAAAAAGATGAAAGCATTACTACATGAATTCAAGTAAATAATAGGAAACCAAAGTATTTAATCATCATCATCACACACACTATTCAGTTACATGAAATTTTTATTTTTTTCAATATTTTCAAAGTACGTAATTTCTCCTATGAGAAGAACATATTTTAACCTTTCAAAAAAAAAAAAAAAAAAAACATATATAATTTTGTTAATTTGATTTGTATAAAAATGCACATCAGATCTCTATCTTCAAATAAAAACAAAATACAATATTAATATTTTTACTTTAAATCAACAAAATAAAAAAATTGGCATACTAAAAACATACCAATGCATTCAAGAAAGTTGTTAAAAATGATATACTTTTATAGAGAATTACATTAAAGAGTGTGACTCTTGAGATATTATCTAAAGCCTAATAAAGATCTACAATAGATAAGGAGGTGGGAGTTGTTTATGAATAAACTGATAAAGAAAATTATGTGCAAAATGCAGAGTAAGAAATCATAAAATTTTACCTTAAAAACTATGTACTGACTTCTAAAACTTTGCCAAGAAAAAATAAATATAAAATTAAAAAAAAAATACATGAAATTCCTATTAAAGTAAAGTGAAGTCGTTTTTTTATTTTTATTTTTTTAATACTTGAAATTCCTGTAAATCAGTTGATTAATTAATTTATTAATGAAATTCATGTTAACCCCAGCCCCAATAAATGTGTGGGTGATTGTACCGAACATGCAGAGGAATTTTTTTGGTACTGCATGTACCTATTTATTCCCATTGTTTTATGTTGGTCAAATATAACTTAACTCAAACGTTTAGTCAAACCAAAATCTCCACCCAAACAAGTCGGACCACTTTTCATTTCACTTCGTTACAAACCTTTCTCAAACTCGGGATTTTTCATTTGATGAATTTTTACATACCTACATATAATATTATAATATAATATATGACCAGTATCATTTAGAAGCATCGCTCAAAATTAAATAAAATATAAATCTTTATATTTCTCGATCATGCATTATTATGATCTTACAGATTTTTGCCAACTGTTGAGTTGGACAGAGCAAAGTACACTCACTAGTATGAAAAGCACCCACAAACCACAAAAAAGTCGAAACAAACCCTCCTTCAATAGAGCACAAACACACACTATCAATTTTCGTCTGTTCTAAATCAAAAATCCATCTCTAGAAGCGACCAAAAAAAACCCCTTTCAATTCCTTTCAGAAAGCCGGTCATGGTTTGAACAGAATTCAAATCCCCAGATGGGCTCAACTCCAGCTGCTGCTGCCAAATCCTTCTCTCTCCTCTTTCTCTCTCTAACTTTCTTCACCATCCTTGTGTCCTCCGCAGATTACACAAAATTGGTGTACAGGGGCTGTGCAGACCAAAAATTTCAGGACCCAAGTGGAATTTACTCACAAACCCTCAAAACCCTTTTTGATACACTGGTCTCCCAGTCATCCACCGCCAAATTCTTCAATACCACCACCGGTGAAGGCCAATCAGCCATTCTTGGGCTGTTTCAATGCAGAGGTGACCTCTCAAATGATGATTGCAACAACTGTGTGAAAAAGCTTCCGGATATGTCCCAAAAACTGTGTGGAAAAACAATCGCTGCTAGGGTCCAACTCATTGGGTGTTACATGAGGTATGAGACTGTTGGGTTCAAGCAGGTCCCCGGGACTGAGTTGCTGTACAAGGTGTGCGGGTCGACTCAGGCGAGTGGGACTGGGTTTGATCAGAGGCTGGACACGGCACTTGGGGAGATAGAGACGGGTGTGGAGAATGGTAATGGGTTTTACGCGGGTAGCTATGAGTCGGTGTATGTGTTGGGTCAGTGTCAAGGGGATTTGAGCAGCGGTGATTGTGTGGATTGTGTGAAGAGTGCTGTGGAGACAGCTCAAAGTGACTGTGGTACCTCAGTTTCTGCTCAAGTATATCTTCAGGACTGCTATATTAGCTATACCTACTATCCAAATGGGGTGCCTACCAAATCACTGTCAGGTAATTTTTTACTTATATACATACATACATGCATACATACATATATATATATATACACACACACGTATGTGTGTGTGTGTGGTTTTCCTTTTATGTGTACAAATCCTTGCCTTATTCTGGTAAGAATGGACCTACTTCATAAATTTTTTGTCTCGGACCTAATTCGCCATTATTGCATTCTCGAAACCGAAGGGGTAGGCCACAGGAATTTTTCTTTGGTGGGCCACTATTTGATTGTATAATGTTATTTATACCCATTTTTAAGCAAGTTGTGTAATCTGTTTATGCTGTGAATGTAACCCACAGTTGAGTTTATCAGCCAAATCGTAGGATAAAAATCCCATAATGAATGTGTGTTTAAATTAATACTTCAAATTATATACTATTAAACACTCTTTGATTGATTGTCACAGCCGTCGGTAACAAAATGATCTGCAAAATTATCTTTTCCGTAGTTAGTTGTGATGTGAAAAAGAGAGGTGGCCCGCTTTATAATTATATATATTTAGATATATGGTAATAAAAATATATGGTCCAAATTATAGTGGGTGGTGTGTGTTTGATTGGTGTAGGGACAGGAGGGTCAAATACAAATACAAATACAAAGAAGACAGTGGCTATAGTTGTGGGAGGGGTAGCAAGTTTGGGGTTTGGAATTGCATGTTTGTTGTTTATTAAATCAGTGTTTAAGAGACGAGAAGGCAAGTATGGTCCGTATTGATGATGATGAGGTTAGTTTCTTACATTTTACTCTAGTAATTACTTTCCTTTGAAACACTTGTTTTTTACTGCATGAGTGATTTGTAAAAGCTTAATGTTCGAACATAAATGGTTTGATGTAGGTGGTCACTAAGAAGATTGCAAAGTCTTTGTCTGAACGGGGATTCAAAAAGAGACGGATTTGATTGGGGGAGTGTAAAGAGAAAAGAGGGTACGTACGTGGTGGAGAGAAGTTTTGCTTTTTAACTTGTCAGATTTTTCTCCTTTCAAGTTTCTTTTTCTTTGAAACCAAACAACTCCCTGTCACATGCATATAAAATAGTCGTAGTTTGGCAGTTGGGCCCTTGTTTTGAATGTACATGCACAAATTGAAAATTGATATATATATATATATATATATATATATATATATATATATATATATACTGATTTTACTTTACATCAAAAGCATATTTGTTTCTCCACTTTACCACCATGAAGAACAATAATGTTGCAACAATTAGCAACAACAAAAACCAATCATTGGTAATTTGGCTGGTGGGATAAATTAACACTCTAAATTACAATTTCTTTTCCTATGTTTTTTTCTCTTGGCGACACATTTCATTTGTTTTCTCAATCAAATCCCAACATAATCACTGTCCAATATAGGACGGTGAATTGTTAATTAAACACCCGTTGGTAGTACGTAATTAGTATAAATAACTACACTCTCTACCACATATATGTATATAATATTAAATTAAAAGTTATAATTATTATTTAATATTAAATTATAAAAATTCTCTTTATAATAATAGTATTATTTAATATTAGTAGAGTTATTATCTCACGATGACCTATTTCTCGCCCCTAGTATTATTTTTATAATTTTAAAATAATAATTATAATTTTTAATTTAATATTAAATAGTAAGGTTAAATTTGACATTTCATAACTTATTTAAGGGGTCTGTCACGGATTTAGAGGTAACTTGATAAGCTTCTAATTTGACATTTCATAACTTATTTAATGAGTCTATCACGGATTTAGAGATAAATTGATAAGGGCCTGTTTGGGAAGTGTTGTGTGGTGTAGTGTAATGCTCTAGCCTAGAACAGAACAAGTGTTTTGTGATGTAGTGTTCTGAAATGAGAATAAAACATGTTTGGGATGAAAATTTAGAGTGAAAATTTTGGAATAGAAATTATTATTATTATTATTTTGATGATTAAAATAAATTAATTACAGAGCTTGATTAGTTTGCAAAACAAGAATTACAGAGCTTGATTAGTTGATTTGAGAAAAAAAAAAATTAAAACAAAACCCATACAAACAGAATTGCAGTTGGAGAGAGAGAGAGACTAGGGCAATTGGGAGGCTGAAATGATTTGCCCTAAAAATGGATTTGCAGAGTTGAGAACGAGAATAGAGATGGAGGTGTTTGGGAGGCTGAAATGATTTCCCCAAAAAAAAATTAAAACAAAACCCATACAAGTTTGCAGTTGCAGAGAGAGAGAGAGAGCGAGAATAGAGATGGAGGCGTCTGGGAGGCTGAAATGATTTGCCCTAAAAAAAATTAAAACAAAACCCATAAACACAAACAAAACCCATACAAACAAGAATTACAAAGCTTACAAACGGCGAACTAGAACTGGAGCAGCAGACCCATACACACAATCTGAAAAAAAATTAAAACAAAACCCATACACACAATCTAAAACAAAACCCATACACACAATCAAAACCCATACAAACAAGAATTACAAAGCTTGCGAACGAAGAACCCTGGAACAGCGGGCGATGGAAACTAAAAGATATGAGTTTTGATTTTTTGAACAATCTGAAATGATATGCCGATATGGGTTTTCAACTTTACATATCTGAAGATTTTGTAGATTTTGAAATTTTAATTCTTACAGATTTTGTAGTTTGCAATTGTAAAGAGAAAGAGAAAGAGAGCGGGGGGGGGACGAGAATACAGATAGAGGCGGGTTTTGAACTTCTGATCCATGTAGATTTTGTGTTTGCAGTTGGAGAGAGAAAGAGATAGAGCAAGTTCTAGAGTTGAGAAAGAGAATAGAGACGGAGGCGATTGGGAGGCTGAAATGATTTGCCCTAAAAAAAATTTATTATTAACAAGGCGGACCAAACATGTGTTCTGAAAATGGGTACTGTAGCACTGTAGGGAACAACACATAAAATGGTAGAATATACACCAAACAGGCCCTAAATTTCTAATATATATATATATATGGTCATGGTCTATACCAAACTGTCACGGAATTAAAACGATATTAACATATTTAGATACATTTACTTGCGTAACAGTATATTATTGGTCTGAATCATCTAGTTCCGGATATATATATATATATATATATATATATATATATATATATATATTACATGGTCATGGTCTATACCAAATTGTCACACAATTAAAACGATATTAACATATTTAGATACATTTACTTGTGTAACAGTATATTATTGGTTTGAATCATCTAGTTCCGGACCCTATTGAGTATTATATTATATATATATATATATATGGTCATGGTCTATACCAAACTGTCACACAATTAAAACGATATTAACATATTTAGATACATTTACTTGTGTAACAGTATATTATTGGTATGAATCATCTAGTTCGGGACCCTATTGAGTATTATATTATGATGGATTCTACTAATAATGGCACTATATTGTAATAAAATTGGGAGTTGCTCACTTTTGAAAGAAAGTGACATTAGTGCTTTGTTAAAAAATAAAATAAAATGCACTTACAGGAATGGAAAGCGTGAATATCAACTCAAGTATGATGTTCTCCAAACAATTTAGTAGTTGTTCAGTTGCATCCATACAAGTTATGATGAGGCTTTTTTGGCTCATTGGATTACTTTCAAATTGTCAATTGAAATTTTTTCCTTTTTGCTATTTGCAGAACAACTTCAATTGGGCAATGTGATAATGGCACTCCATTTTTGTTAATATTTTTTTAATAAATTGAGTAACAATTGTGTGTACTTTTTTATGGAGCGTGAGAGTTTTTTTTTAAGGACTCTGTTACTTCAATTTTTTATACTTTTAATATTTTTAATACATGTGAGTGTAGAGTGCAAGAGCTCTGAATATTAATTTTCTTTTTGTTTTTGGCAATACAAAAGTGCTGTTGTCAACAATTATAGGGTTGTTTTCTTACCTGTCCTGGCTGTCCATTACTTCGCCAATAATCTTTTTTATTTTTATAAAGTCAATAATTAATATTTTTTTAACAATAGGAACACATCTTTCTCCTTCTTCTTTTTCTCGTTGGAGAGTAGTATGAGTCAGATGTCAGAGGAGAAGTATGGATCTAATACCGTTTTAGCTTTTCCGGTTTCATTTCTTAACAATTGTCTATTTTCTTTTCAAACTTTGGGCTGTTGAATATATAAAGCACGAGACAGCTTGCAAGGCCCAGCAAATGGACCCAACGGTTAGGACCTACTACTTTTACATCGCTTCGTGAACATATTACGGAGTAACATTGTAACAATAATTTAAGGAAAGTTGCACTGACAATTATTGAGGTTCGGTCAATGACACTTAGCTAATGGTCAACGGCTCTGTTTATATTGACGTCTCCTAAAATTTCAAAATTATACATTCACACCCCTTCTTGGCATAGAAAAAGACCTAAATATCCTTTGACTAGTTAACAATTATTTTTAAATCATGAAATTACCTAAATGCCCTTTCTAAATACTTATATACAACTATCTATTATATATGTCCATATACAATATATATATGTATTTACAGTCACGGACCTAGAAATTTTTGTAAGGGGTGACAGTCTTTTAATTTGTGGGGGCTTTTGTAATTTAAATGAAATTTTTTTGCATAAATTTTTAAACATTTAAAGTATAAAATGTAAAAAATAAAATTAAAAAATAGTGGTGGCGAATTGTAATTTTAGTAGGGGCATTTTCATAAATTCTTAAAAATTTAAAATATAAAATGCAAATATATATATATATATATATATATATATTTATTTATTTAGTGGGGGCGAATTGTAATTTTAGTGGGGCCATTTTCATAATTTTTTTTTAAAAAATTGAGATATAAAATAAAAATATAAAAAATTCATGCCCCCATTGGTCCCATGTTGGGTCCGTACACACACACATATATATATACATGTATTAGCAAGGTGGTTGGCGGCGACAATGATGGTTCGTGACGGCTCTCTTTCTCCCTTATCATCTACTCTGGTGTTGGAGGGAGAAGTACTTATTTATTTATTATTATTATTGATTTAGCCAAGTACTCTCTTGAAGAATCCTGACCTTCCTTTTTCAATCAAAATTTGTTTTGAGCAAGTTGAAATATCAGCTACAATTCATTGCCACCGTTGCTATTATTGCCCATAAAATCAAACTAACCGCCAAGGCTATGATTTTTAGAAAAACCTTGCACGCATTGGGGTCAAGTCCACAAAAGAAGCCGAACAAAAGGTGATAGGGGAGTTATTTTTGTCATTTAACATGCTTGATATTTTTTTTTATAAAATTAAATTAAAAATTTGGGGGCATTTATGACCTTTAAAATCTTAGGGGTTGTCAATGTAAATAGAGTTGTTGACCAGCCGTTAAGTAACGTTGACCGAAACTTTAAGGATGTCAGTATAAATTACTCATACTTTAATAATTGGAGACTGTATTGACATTCATTTATGTTGACATGTTTGTATTTATGTCTTCGTATATCTATTTATGTTTCATTATAAATTTATCTATTTGATCCGTTGATGTTTGAATATAGAAAATGCAAACCTGAATGGCACACAAATGGCAGGAAACAACATCATAAACAACCAAAATTTAAGAATCAATAGCATTGCAAGAAAGCAACACGGGTATAAGGTAATTCTCATATAATTAGAATCAAAGGGACCATTTTTTAAATTCTCATTACGCATCCTCTGTAGGTATAATTATAATTCTCATAATATCATATTATAATATGTCTATACTATATTTTTTTTACTATAGTAATTCTCGTTTAAATGGAGTATACACTTTTAAAAAAATAATATAGCAATTGGTCTTGATACCATAATTGTATAGACATGTTTGAAAATGTAAGAATCGTATGGCTAACAAATTTATTTTACACAGTTCTAACAGATAACAACATGATGCCAAATAAGTGAAAGGAATCAAAGGATTTTTTCATTTTCAAAGAGGAGAGGGGCGATCGAGTCTCGACTTGGGCAAAAAATATGTATTTGTGTGTTTACTTTACCATTCATAAAATAAAATAAGGGAGGCTATATATGCACCCCACTTTTTAGCATTTGCACTATAATCTTAAATGAAATGACAATTCTAACCTTAGCTTTATAAATAATTATTAGTTTTTAAATGACAGAACTATCATTTCAGATTTTCTCTCCTGATCTCTACTCTTTAATATTTAAAGTATCTTTTGACAACATAAATAAAATAGGGATAATTATACTGACCTTCCTTGAAGTTTCGTTAATATACATTGACCTCCCCTCATGTTTGCCAAATAACACTTACCTCCGTCGAAGTTTATATATTGATAACACTGACATTCCCTGCCGTTCAACAATTAACTATTTAGGCTTATGTCCATCAAAAAAAAAATTAGTACAAAGGCAATTTTACCCTTCTAATACATGAAATGACATTTTTAACTTCAATAATCACTGCAAATTTACAATACTATCCTTGACTTATAAACTCAAAAGGACAATGGTGCCCTCGTATCAACGACACCCAATGGGTCTAAACTGCAGCCACGAAATTTACCAGAGAGACCAACGGCGACTATTTTACTGGTGAGAAACGAGAGCAAGGAAAGATGGGTCAGCGACCAAATAGACAAGAACAGTATGAAACCCAGTTCGGCGAACAAACTACAACTCCGGTGACAACAAAATCGTTGTCTTTTGAGACCTTCCTTGGTTTCGGTGACAGCAAAATCCAGTTCAGACTGAACCACATCGGAACCAAAATTTTGTAGACAAAGAAATATAGATACACACCCAGAGAGAGCGCTTAGCTTTTGATAAGGGCAACAATGGTTGCTGGGGAGGTAAAACTCGTAATGGGTAGTCTGTGATGGTGCTGGGAAGCTTCGTCGAGATGGGTCTTGAAGGTTGGTTGATGCATAAGATGATGCCGGAATCTCGCTGGAACTGGGTTTCGCCGAGCAAGCTACAACAATAATAGTCGCGATTCCGGAGATCAAACAAGAACGGGGCGAGCAATGATGAACAGCGGTAAAGGAGTTTACCAGCTAGGACAAACCGCGACATGGAGAACTCACCAGCGAGGAATGAAGAATCCATCAGCAAGTTGTCTTTCGGGTGCACTCCTCGATGGCAAAGGTTCATGCAACGAGTTCGCCGGAGATATTGTTCGAAGCTTTGCATACTCACACTTAGATTAGTGGAGCTTTGCATACTCACACTCACAATCTGACCCATTGTCGTTATCCGTCGCCGCAACTGTTGTGCTTGCCGTCGTTGGTCACCATCATCGGCCGTCATCCAAGCACACTGACGGTTACCATTATCGGCGGTCTCGTCATCCTTGCCGACCATTTAGTTATTCTAAGCTCGCCGCTACCAAGCCGAAAAGTTCCATTGTCGTAAAATCCTTGATAGCCGGTAAGTTCTCTTACCGTCGACAGTACAGACCGCTTGGGTCATCACAAATAAAGCACAGTCCCAACATCTGCAAATCAGTCGCTTGTTCCCCGGGACAGTTCCTTCTAGCTTCACCAGGGTTTAGTTAGTCCATGCTCGTCGGTAAAGATATCTTCCTTCGCCATCGGTACGAACAGCCCCTATCATCGCCGTCGTTCCGTGTGTTTGACGGTACACTCCGTCGTCGAGTACATCAATGTCCATGTTCTTTTCCGTTGACACCACTCGTCTCCAGCACAGGCCCACTACCAAGGTGGGAACATATAAGAAACAACATTGGGAGATAAAGCATGGTTGTCGGGGAGCCGTCGGGGACAGAGGAGAGAAAGAGTGGGCTCGTCCACAATGGCAAGGCCGTGGGAAAGGAGAAGGAAAAAAAATTCTTAAAAAGGGTACCATTGGTATTTTACATCCATGATATTTTATATTTTTTATAATAAATTAATAAGTAAGGTTAAATTAGTACTTTTATTCTTTCCGTTGGGAGATCAGTGTTATTTGACAAACAAGAGGGGAGATCAGTGTATAATGACAAAACCTCAAGGGAGAGGTAAGTGTAATTTACCCAATAAAATAAAATAAAAATTGATTTTTTTTTTAAGGGACCAAATTTTTTTATTTTTTTTTAAGTTGAAAAAATTGCCTCTTTTTACTGGTTCAAAAAAATAAAAAGTAACCATTAAAAAAATTCTCTCTTTTGACATGAAAAAAAAAAAAATAACCATCAAAAAAATATATTTATTGAAGAAATTATCTTTGTTGTCAAGATCCAAAAAAAAAAAAATTACAAAAGGAAGTTGATTAATTTTTTTTTTTATATCTCTATTGAATAAATTATCTCTTTTAATAAGACAAAAAAAAAAAAAAAAAAAAAAAAAGAGTTTATTTTTATGTAATAAATTATTTATTTTGACTTATAAAAAAAAATTACCTCTTTTGACAGGAATATTGAAAAAAGTTAATTTTGTTAAAATTGTATAAAGGATAGTTATGTGATGATAAATTAAGGAATTGCGCATTAATGAATTCAAGGTCTTTCTTGTCATTTAAAAAAAAAAATGATAAATAGAGTGTAATTAGAGAAAAGTGGAGTGCAAATATCGTCTCCCTAAAATAATTGAAATAAAATTACAACATTGCCACTTTATAAAAATAAAAGAGCAATTATCAAGAAATTAAATTAATAAATCATAAAATGATAAAATGAAATTATAGAAAGTGTAATAAATCATGGAAAGTGTGATGTACGCATGGTTGACATTGATTTATATAAAGAATATGGAAAAATATATCAGTGGGATTTACAAAAATAAAAATAAATTCTTATATAAATGATAAAGATTATATATGTGGTGCAACTGTTTGCACAATTTTTAGCTCTTGAAAAGTGCGAGCGTGTCAAAGTTCTTGACCCGAACTCAGGGTAAAAGCCGAACCATAGTCCCTTCTTGAAATGCAGAGAAAGAATATGAGAATAAAAACTCAATTCTATTTATTCATTGATGAGTATTACATTCAATTTATAAAATAGGATTAGCTAAAATAGGTAACAAATTACCTATCAATTAGCCCTAAATAAATGAGTAAATAATTCAATCCTACAGCTGTACTATAAGAGATAAAATTATAACACTCCCCCTCAAGTTGGTGCATAGATGTCACGCATACCCAACTTGTCTAAAATTTTTGAAAACACTTTATTTGAGACTACTTTGGGGTAATACCCCTCAGATCCGAGACGCGGGTTGATCAGGTCCGAACCTTAACTCGAGGGATATCAAATAATTAAAGTATTTTAAATCGAACACGGAATACAAAGTGAAATACGAAATAATATAATAAGCTGAAAGAAACTAAAAGAAAATCCTTATATCATAATTAATCAGATCCAATAATCCAAAACTCCATAAGTTTACAACTCGGGAATCCATCTAGTGGACCCCTTACTAAAAATCCCCACGGTAAATGAAACAACTGAAATAAAAATCCAAAGCTGATAAGTAAGCAATCCTACGTAGTCGGTGGAATAGAAGTCTGTATCTGTTCTGCACGACCAAGCTCTAACCCTGGAACTGACGAGCACCTAAAAAATAAAAGAGTGGGTCAGGCCCACATACAAGTCATGATCTACTATGATCCAAACAGGAATTCGATACGCAGATACATTTTAGATAGACTCAACAATATCTAGAGTAGTCCATATATGTATATATTACACACTATAGGACGCTCACTAGTCCAATAGGTCTGTTTCAGCTTGAGTAGAGATACCATGCAAATCGCACATTACGTGGTCATGTGTACCTAGACCTACCAGGGAACAACACCACTGTCCAGCTATCCATCCTAGGCGATATACGCACCCTAACCATGGTCATGAGACTCAAGCTCATACCATGGCATCATAACATAAATATATAAAGTCCGTGTCCTCCTAGTACAGAATATCATCCATCTGATATAGTGGCTCGATATCTGTATAACAATTCATCCCAGAAATCCAATTATGTCATTCAGTTACTTACTGACTTGACACTAACAGAAGTCGAACTTAACTTTTAGTGCTAATCCGAACCTCATTCCAAATTAGGTAGGCTTAGTGTCTGAACCGATCCATACCTAGTACGTCACCGTCCCATACCGGTGCATACTATCCTCCAGTTAACTTAGTTGGTAGAAATAGTAGAATTAATTATCAGCGCATTCCTAAACAATCATAAGTATAGTTTAACATGTGTGTCACTAAACCATGTCTCCACTGAAAATTCAGAATCCAAGTTTCAGTTTATTAAATTGATAAAACAGGTTTATGCAATTTTGCTTATCCAAACAGTACCCTGACTGGTGCACTTTATGTACAGATTTAAGTATCAGTTTAATCCAACTAAGCATACACATTATTGAATAAAAACATGCTTAAAACACAGTTGTAAAACATAATCCAAAACTTAAGACCATGTAAAAACATCAAATCTCCTCTAAACAGTGTCCTAATAGAGATATACAACAGATTTAATTGTCCGTTAATTCCAACCAAGCATACCTATAATTTAATAACAGAATTCTTAAACCTTAGCTACACAACATAATTTAAAACTTAGGGTCGTGTACAGGCATTAGATTTCTAAAACAGTCTGCACTTCAAATCAGTGGTTTAATCTTTCACATACAGCCCTTGTTTAAACTTATGTTAATTCTATCCTTTATTCCAGAATATAAGCTTGCTTCTTCATTATTTTATAAGGCCTAAGCAGTATATTACATCATTCAATGTTATAATGACCCGGTCATTTCCTTCCTCTTTTTTTTTCCTCAGAATTTCACGGATGAATTTTTTTCGTTGAAATTTCTTGTCTGAGTTCAGTTTCTCGTCGCTTAGTGTCGTCTAGAGTGCTCGGAAATGGTTTCTGAGACTTTTTTCTTTAGATTGACAACTTCCTTTGAGAACCGAGTCATTTCCATATTTTTTGTTTTTCGACACTATTTAATTTTCGTCATTTTCCCTGTTTTGTCATTTTTCCTATTCTGTCTTTTCCCCATTTGTCACTTTGTTGGCGTAACCTCACTCCTTGTGTTCGGAGTTGGCTTTTAATTTCACGTGTCTTCATTCTAAGTGGTTTTCACGAAATACGTATCTTTACTTTTGCAAGAAAGTATTCTGATTGCTCCCGGTGTCCATAGGGGCATGGATGCAAAGTTCTTTGGAATTATTTTCTTTTCTTGGAGTGTTTTTCATAAATATCTTTTGAAGATATTTTATTTCAGGGGTTTTTAAGAAAATATTTTTTGGAAGATATTGTCATTCTGGGGCATTAGTGCAATTAACCCTTTTTGGAGGGGCCATTTTTGCAATTAATGAAAGTTATTGTAAAATACTTCATCTGGAGCCTGGATCCTCGTACAGGATTCATTTTCACTTTTTGTCGACTCATAAATTCTTGAAATTTCCTTCTGGTCGTTTTTCTTCAGTTTTAGGGTTTCTGGCTCTGGTTGCCGCCGAATTTGTTCGGGATATATCCCTCTGCTCAGAACTTGTTTTTTGATGCCGTTTCTTCCGTTATTCATATTTTCTCATTTTAAATCTTTTTTATTCACAGAATTTTTCCGTTTGAGAGCGTCTGTTCAAATTTTACTTTTCCGGATCCGTCGGGACCCGTTCGGGGCACTTTTTGAGATTTTCTATAAATAGGGGAATTAAAATTAAAAAGTCATCTTCTCCCCTCTCCATGCACGACCAGAACCTGATATGGCAGCCCAAGGGGGCTGTCACCCTTCTTCTTTCATTTGAACCTTCTTCCCTTTGTTAAAAAGTCGAAGTGTCTTCGCGTTTTGTGTTTGTCTTGATCACGCGCATCTTTCCCCCTTATTAGAACCCATTTTTGGCTAAATTTTGAGTTCGGGTTTAAAGTCAAATTGTGATTTTGATTGGGCTTCTTAGAGGTTCATGTAGATCGTGTTGTCCCCGACAAAACCTCGCGGTATCGTCGGATTCGGAGTACTTTTTTTTCGGTGGGCTTTTGAGATTTTCATCTCAAATTGAGGTAGGGGATGTTTTAGGGTTATATTAATATTGTATTGATTGTTATCTGAGCATATACAACTTGTGAGCATGCCTTGTTCAAGTTATAGAATTTAATTTAATTATTTTCCTTGTTTAAGATTTAATTCTCATGATGCTAGGCAACTTAGAATTAAATTATGGCATGCTAGAAATTTAGGCCTTGGTATGATGGTTGATATATATTAAATTGGGATTATTTGAATAAGAATTGCAAATTTTATTTAATATTTATCTTTTGTGAAAGTTTAATTCACCTAGTTGTATCATGCATAGAATCAACTTGTAATGTGATAGTAAAGTAGGCCTGGTGAGTTCTTTAACATATATTAAATTAAAGACATTTAGATATGTTTGAAAATGTAGAGAAAATTAATTAATTAACTTAATTAATTTTATTTTTAAGTGTTGTAGGCACTTAAATTGATTTTTGGTATAATATATGTGAAGACTATGCTATGTTCTTTAACATATATTAATTTGAGTTTATTTGGGATTAATATGAAATCTAGAGACTTTTCATGTTAGGTTGAAAATCCCTTTTAATGTAGTAAAATTAATTACCTTGTGAGCATATTACTAATTGGATGTAGAATTAATACTTGGGGCCTCTTAAAATGGTAATTGGACTTAGCATGATATAGAATATCATTGACTTGTAAAGCTTGTTTAAATATATCTTGTGTAGGTATATAACTTGTTAGAATATTACAATTGTTTACCTTAAAAGCTTATTAATAAATTGAAGCTTATTTAGTACTTGTGGCTTAGGATGGTAATGTGATTCAATCGTTGTAAAATATTTTTACTTTGTGTATAATTGCATATTAGAGACTTGACATGTCATATGTTATTTAGACTTGAATCCTAGGACATGGTTTGTGTGGATTCAACCTTATTTGTGCATGGAAGATGGTTTTATGCATTATTGATTTTGATATAAGTTTGGTCTAACTTATTGATTTTAGTATAAGTTTTGAACTTATTAATTTTGGGAAGCTTGTAAGGACGTATTTCACGTGATGGCTAGGGTTGGCTCTAGTACGGATGCGCACTAGGTAGTACCTTGTGGGTCGTAATTGCCCGGAATAACTTATGCATGTGCGCACTAGGTAGTGCCTTGTGGGTCGTAATTGCCCGGAAACACTTGCTTGGTCTAGTAACCGCATGTCCTAGTCTTTCCACTATTTGATTTCACATTTAATTTCAAGTTGTTAATCATAGATTACTTGTAACTTGAGAATTAATGCTTGCTTTGGATATTTGAATCTTATTTAGTATACTTGAAACTGTATACTTGTTTTGTGCATTTAGATCTCATATAGTGTATTTGAACTTGTATGCTTGCTCTGTGAGTTTAGATTTCATTTAGTATGCTTGTGCCGTGTGTACTTGTCTTAGGCGTATCTCTCTTAACTTAGTATACTTGTGTCGGTATACTTGATTTACGAGATTTTCATATAATATGCATACTTGTGTAAATATGCTTAGATATTGCATGACTTGTCTTAATGTGGTTTAGTATACTTGGAAATGTATGCTTGTATGTTGTATAACATGTTTAACATTGTTTAGTATACTTGAGCATTTATACTTGTATGCCGTTATTCACTTTAAATTGCATGAGTAGCTTAGGATGCTCTCTGAGTCTCATTTTGATATAGATGTTAGGTGGCATGAGCCCCTTTGACATGTTTCAACTTAAGGTGATATAATTGTAAAATACTAGGTCGATACATGCTCATCTCCTACGAGTAGCTTTATGTTACTCACCCACGTAGTGGGGACATTTTTCAGGTACCGGGATCAAGATTCGGGATTCACATCATGCTTGGATGATTTGTAAACTTGAAGTTCTCATTTATTGTAAAAGTTGGCTTGAAATGCCACTTGTAGCCTTATATGTCAAAATGTGTATATTTGATTCCAATTATGTAATGTGTACATAAGTATACTCTATGTAATGTATTTGACATGTATGAGATGAAGCCGGAGGCCAATGACATGTATCTTGTATTCTATGCAACTTTAACTTTATGAAATATTATGAAAATATTGAAAAATGCTACGTCATTGCTTTATAACTTTTGCATCGGGTGTCGGAATTACATTCTTATTCTTTCATAGGGTCTTATAAATCATGTTTGAAGTGTGGCCAAGGGCCAAACGGTAATTTAAAATCATTTGATAATTTTGGTTTTCAAATTTCCCTTTTCTTTTTCATTTTTGCTTTTTTGCCCGTTGGGGGATCGGATTTTGTATCGGTGGTATTTTTAAGCCATGGATCATTGTAGTGCGTCCAAATAGATAAGTTACGTTTGCGTGCATGGTCGTTTCCTGGCAAACCTTTTTCTTTGGTGAAATGAGCCTCCTATGGACTCATTTTGAAATTTTGTTGCATAATCTAATCTAGGGGCATTCTAGACCTTTCACGTTAGTTTTAATTTCTTCTTTCAATATGGTTGAATAGAAAATGTGATTTTAGGGGGGGTTTCTTCTTTGTGTTTTTCCAGAAAATATCGTCTTGGTGCCGGAAATCCCCCGTGAAGTTTCAGCTTCCAGTTTGCATTTTAGCAGCTTTTTGGCCTTCATGACTAGATTTCATGGAGGGGCATTTTGGGCATTTTACAGTGAGTTTTTTTTGAATTCTCTAACGAGTCACGTAGAAAACTCGATTTGAGGGGGGATTTCTTCTTCGTGTTTTTCCAGAAAAACTCGTCTTGACCTCCATTTCAAGTCTCAGTTCAGGAAAACCTGCTTTGGACCCTTACTGTCAACATGGGCATGCCATTGGGCGCCGGCATGGGCGCCGAGCGCGCATGGGGCATGTCATGGCCTTCGTCGGGCCGCACTGACGTCAAAACTTCAAACACTCGTTTCTCCCTCGTTCGGACTCCAAATCGAGTGAACTTTTTTTTAAACTTCATTAATTTTTTGCTATCTTTCCAATGGTGTGCTCGGTTGCACCTGGATCTTCCTAGATAATTACCAGTTTACCCTTTTAGCCTTAAGTGCTGGTTTTTCTTCGTCATGCCATTTCTCCTTCGTCCGGACTCCGAATCATGCGATTCTTGAGTTTATCTTAATTAGTTTTTCGTTATCCTTCCAGCAGTGTGTTCGGTGGCACCCGAGTCCACAGTTTTCAGAAATGACTATGTTGCCCCTGGGGGCTTATTTGTCATATTTTTGGTCTTTTGCTTCCGCATCAGTTCTCATTGAGTTCCACGACCTCATGGAAGGTCACTTTGACTTCTTAGAGTCTTGTTTTCTATTTTCGCTTCCGCATTTCGGATTCGTTATCGGATCAAACTACGGTTCATCACAGGACGCATTGGCTTGAAAAACCAGAGCCGTCACAAATAGCCTTTAAATAGTTTCAGAAACTCAGATTTAACCAACCAGACCATTTAAAACTCAGTATACGTGATATTTAAGAGAAAGAGAAGGCTCTGTGTTTCAAAGAGCTTTCTCCAAATAAGTAGAGCCTTCTCCACTCAAGTAGAGCCATCTCCAACTAAGTAGAGCCTTCTCCACTCAAGTAGAGCCTTCTCCAAATAAGTAGAGCCTTCTTGTAATACCCCTAATTTTAAAAAGGATATTCCTGGTATTTAATGGTATTTAATTTATTATTTAAGTGCATTTTATTTGATTATGTGTCATTATTTTTTTTATTAAGTGCTTAATTGTTTTCTTTTGTGGTGATTTAATTTATTTAAATGATATTTATTTTTAGTTATTTGATTGGAATTACTTGTTAGTGTTTTAATTATTTAATTGGCATTAATGGTTTAAGTGTAATTGGTTTAATTATTTTATGTGTGTCTTATTTGGTTTAATTGGGTTTACTAATTATTATTTTGTTCAATTAGATTATTTGTTAAGTATTTAATGGTGAATAGGGTAATTAGGTAAATACATCTAACTAGGGTTTTAATTACAGTATAAATTAGGGTTTTATATTATAGCCGTCGTAGGTTTCTACGTTAATTGGATGGGCCGGTTAGGATTGTGAGTTGGACTTAAATGAACCTAGGGTTTAGGAAAACTGTATAAGTATAAGGTAGACGTCTGTGTAGGGTTTTTTTTAAACAAAGCACACATTTTGTGGAAGTGGAGAAGGAAAAACGCAGTTTTTCACATTCTGCCAAGGTTTGATCAAAGCTCCGATCCCGCTTCGTCCGTGGTCCGATCGAGCTGAATTTTGGAGGAGAGGTTCACGACTCAGTGACGCACAATCTGAACGGTGCAGATCAGAGTTTGACTTTGGGAACAGTGATTCGTACTCATGAACAGTAACTGGGTCACACAGGTTTTTTCCATTCTGCCCAGATTTCATCAAACATCCGATCCCGCTTCGTCCGTGGTCCGATCGAGCTGAATTTTGGAGGAGAGGTTCACGACTCAGTGACGCACAATCTGAACGATGGAGATCAGAGTTTGACCTCAGGAATAGTGATTTGTACTCATAAACAGTAACGGGGTCGCACAGGTTTTTTTTCCATTCTGCCCAGATTTAATCAAATATCCGATCCTGCTTCGTCCGTGGTTCGATCGAGCTAAAATTTGGAGGATAGGTTCATGACTCAGAGTACAACCAATCCTAATATGGCTCTAAGTTTTAAGAGACGCAACGCGGAAGTCCTATAATGAAAACACTCCTAAGGACACTAGAACCTGGAGTGCTCTGATACCAACTGTGATACCCTCGGATTTTCGGATGCGGGTTGGCCAGGCCCAGGCCCGATTACCCGAGGATATCAAACAAATTAGCAATTAACGAACACAGAATAATTATATCAAAAGAGATAAATAAAATTTGCTGAAATGAAAACTAAAAGAGTAATCCAATATTTGAAAACCTCAGAAAAATAACTCCATTGATAAATAAGATATTTCAGATACAACTGATTCACCACGAACACATATCGTTCTCCAATACAACTCGGGAATCCATCTAGTGGACCCCTAAAATAACCCACTGAACTCAAAAGACGGAAAACAAAACCCAAGTCTACACACAAAATATACTCCTATGTCATCGGTGGAGTGAACAACTGTATCTGCTCAGCACGATCAAGCTCTGCAGCCTGGAACTAACGAACACCTGTAAAGAATAATAGAAGAGTGGGTCAGGCCCACGAGCAAGTTCTAATCTAACTGCAATCCATACAGTGACCCGATACGCAGATACACCTTAGATACCTCACAATATCTACCTAGTCCATACATATATATATCCACACTATGGGACATTCACTGAATTACAATAGGGGTCTCAACCTGAATAGAAGGTAAGATGCGAAAACGCACCCAAAGGTGGGCATGAGTACCTAGACCTAACAGGGTATACCTCAACCTACTATAGCTAGCTACGCATCCACTGCATATACGCGTCCTAACCAACGAGTCTGAGACTCAAGCTCATCTCGTGGTACCATAACCATATATTTAAAGTCCATTCAAATCCATCCATAGGAACTCTAATAAATCGTTCAGCTTATTCAGCTATACAGACTTATATAAGAGATCCAGTAAGTCGTTCAGTTTATTCAACTGCACAAACTTAAATATAAGGAGAATTATGTTTTTATAATTCGTACCCTTCTTCCCAAAATAGGTAGGACTGAGTATTTTGAATCAGTCTGTCCCTAGTATGTCACCGTCCCATACCGGTACATACAATCCACAAAATCCATATAATTGATAGAACAGGCAAAACTGTTCACCAATTAAAATCCATAAGGTAGGAATTAGCATTTTGAGCTAAACCATACCTAATATGACACCGTCCCATACCGGTGCATACCATCCTCCATATCCATGTAAATTACAACATTCAAATGATAAGCAAGTAATTTACGATGCAAAACCAAACCCAGATAATTGACAGAATTTTAATGTGAGAATTCAGCAATTAAAATCCAATACATAATTCCAAATAATTGGTTAAATTTAATATAAGAATTCAGCAATTATAATCCAATATATGATTCCAAATAATTGACCGAATTAAGTATAAGAATTCAGCAATTATGTTCCAATACATAATTCCAGGTAAATTACAAGGCATAAATAATAAGTACGTAACTTATAGTCCAAAGCCAACCATCCATATCATTGCAGAATAGTATTTAGTATTCCAATAACTTAAATCCAAAACCATGTAAATTACAGGCTATAAATAATAGTACAATAATTTAAAATCCAAAACCAATATCCAAATAATTACAGAAGATTTTTAAGTGTTTCAGCAATTTAAATCCAAACAATTAACCATATCGTTAGGAGATGATTTAATAAATCAACAACTAACATCCAGAGCCTGCATAGATCACATCTAACACATCAATGACCCTATAATATATTTAAAACCATTTTATAAATATATTAAATCCCACTGGAATGCCTAAAAATAAGCTTAAGTATTTAAAACTTCTTCTATCCACTAACCGTATACAATGTACATAAGTGTTATACAGTTTGATCCGTTAATTTAGAATTAACCTTAAATCAATTTAGGGTCTTAATAACACCCAAAAATTAATTATTTAATCCCTCCGTGAAGTCTCATTAAATTTCTAAAATTTAATCAAGCCATTTAGTTCCTTTCTCTGTTAGTAGCATACACCGTTGTATATTTTTACACCGCTTCATCCTTTATCTTAGAGACTTAAACCATACAACAATAAGTTTAATAACACTTAGAATTAAGTCCCTACAGTTCATTAGAATCACTCAGAAGCTCAAACAGTGCTCAAAACACCAAACAGAGCCCTAGAAAACACTTTCTGGACGTAAAACAAATTGGAGCCGGCTCTTGGAATGGAAGAGCCGGCTCTTCCCCTATTGGAGCCGGCTCCAATTCCCTAGGAGCCGGCTCTTACTGAAGGGGAGCCGACTCTTGACTTTCTAGAGCCGGCTCTCTCCCTCTTGAGAGCCTCCAGTTCATCTCTGCTCCGTTTTTACCTATCTGCTCGTTCTCTGGTCAGTCCCTACCCTTCTGTTTATTTCTTAAACTGATCTTAAGGGTTTATTATCACTCTATTAACATCTCCAAGGTTTGATTACAGTAATTTAAATCAATTACAAAGCTTAAGGTTGCTATTGAACTTACCAAGCTTTAAGTATCAAAACTGAAACTATATGCAGAAATAGAAACGGAACAGATTGCACACGTATTTAAAACAGAATAATAACATCCCTATGAGTTTTGTATAACCCCAGTAGAGTTCCCATATTGTGTCTACAAGAGTTGCAATCAAATGCAGAAACTAAGGCTACGATAGAAACCATATGCTTTAAGTACAGAAAACTGAAACAACACTTACATACACTGTAACAGATATTGATTTCAACACATACAGACCAACAATATAACACATAATAAACATATCAATTCCAGTTTCTGCTTGATTAAACCCTAGAGATTATCTAGGTGCACAGAACACGGCCCAAAGGGAAAGAGGAAGATAGAACTTGCCTGAATAGGTTTGCAAACAAACCCTTGTTGCCGTTGGTCTCAGTTTTTTCAACATCCACTGAAACTTGTCTAACCTCCTAGAACCTCTGCTCATTCCTTCTCCTTGGTTAAACCTTGGAACCCCAGTCGAAATTCTCACAAACTGCTCTGTTCTCACCAAAACTCCCTCTGTAACTCTCTCTATTTGGCAGACTTTTCCGTGTAAAAGCTACGACAATATGTAACCCTAGGTTTAACATATACTGAGGTATTTATAATTGCTATATTAAAACCCTAATCCACAGAGCCCTAACTTCGTCGGCCCACAAAGTAACCCAGTTTAGTTACATATCAGATGCTTATGAGACGGCTCCAAAAACCCTAACTAAAACGTATCTAAAACCCCAGTTAATGGGAATTACATAATTACCCTGTTCAAAAATTAAATACTTAATAAATAATTAATTTAATAAAACCCATTAATTAAATCAAATAAGTAAGCAACGAATCACTTAAAACACATAAAATAAATTAAACAATTAATTAAATTAAACAAACAAATAAAGAATTACACCCTTAATTAAAATAAACAAACAATTAAAAAAAAATAACACAATGAATTAAAATAAACAAACAATTGGACACATAAGCATATAGATACAAAATCAATTTAAAATGCACAAAAATAAAATTTAAATTCCATTTTTATCCCTTTTGAAATTAGGGGTATTACATGTACCCTGTTTAGGTATAGGTACATATGCCCACTTCGTGTGCGTTTTAGCATGTTACCTATATTCAGGTTGAGACCGGCCTGTAGTCCAGTGAGAGTCCTTTAGTGTGACTATATATATATTTACGGACTATTAGCTATTGTTGAATTGTTTAGGATGTACATGCGTATCGGGCCTCTGTTTGGATTGTAGTAGTATAGAACTTGCGCGTGGGCCTGACCCACTTTTATTTTTCAGGTACACGACAGTTCCAGGCTTAGACGTGTTCGTGCTGAGCAGAGGTCTCTATTCACTCTTCCGACGATGTAGGGCTCTCTCTATAGTTTTATTTCTGGACGTTTATTACATTTGTTCTATCTTCCGTTTGGATGTTTAATAGGGGTCCACTAGAGATGGATTCCCAAGTTGTAAACTGATGGAGTTTTGGAGTTTGGGTTTGATGGATTTTAATAATTATAATATTTTGCGGATTCTATTTTTAATTCCTTCCAGCTTTAATTTCATTTCTTAATTTATTTTGTATTCCGTATTCATTATAAAATATTAATTGTTTGATATTCCCTCGGGTTTGGGCCTAGGCCTAATCAACCCGTGTTTCGGATCCGAGGGGTATCTCACTTCTCCACTCAAGTAGAGCCTTCTCCACTTTAAGTAGAGCCTTCTCTACTTCAAGTATACATCTTTTCTTCTTCTGTTGTCTTCTCCGACTCCGGTGGTTTCCAGTCATTGAACTTAGTTTTATTTTAGGTTTTAAGATCCCATCCACATCCCAGAGTAATCACAAGACAGAGTTATATAAACAAGAATTTAATTAAACATCAGTTTCTAATGCAACGACAATCAGTTTTCAAACAGAACTTGTAAACTACTGATAAACAGATTAAACTTAATGATGCTAGAAACTGTTTCAACATGTATAGTTCCATGTGCTTCCAAATACTGCTGAAGGTCAAAACTCTGATATTCTCCACCATTGTCACTACGGAGAACCTGAACATGTGCATTGTATTGCGTTTCAACCATTTTATGAAACTTTTGAAACAATAAGTTCACTTCACCTTTGGACTTCATCAAGCACAACCAGGTCATCTTGGTACAGTCATCAATAAAAGTAACAAACCAACGGGATCCACCTAAAGTAGTGACTTTGGACGGACCCCAGACATCAGAATGTATAATCATAAAAGAAGTGGACTTTTATGCAAACATAATGGATATGAAACACGATGGCTCTTTGCTAGTTCACAAACATCACAGCGGAAACTAGAAATATCACATTTTGCAAATAAACTAGGATATAATTTTTTCAGATAACCAAAGGAAGCATGCCCCAGACGTCGATGCCACAGCCAGATTTCAGACTTTTTTCTCTCCCCCTCAGAACCATCTGTGATACCCCCTAATTTCGGAACACGGGTTGATCAAGTCCGCGCACAAAATTAGGGAATATCAAACCAATTATAGTATTTAAACAAGCACGGATTACAAACTGAAATAGAGAATAAAATAAAACGCTGAAGAAATCCAATTAATAGTAAATCCATTAATAACTTCCAAATGGTTACAATTCGGGAATCCCGTAACTCAAGGACCCCTTAACCAAAAATTACTATTTAGAATTTCAACCAAATAAATACTAATATCAACTAAAACAAAACTAATATCTTACTTTTAAGCAAATAGAAGGAATGGATAAGTCCTCCAGCTGCGGATCCTCAACCTTGAGACTTGACCTTCTAACAACCTGAAAAATAAATCGCGGGTTAAACCCTACGAGCAAGTTCTCTCTACTAAGCCTCTGAAAACCAATAAACAGATCATCTTTACCAAAACCATCCCTAATTAAGCTTTAACTTTAATATACGATGCTACCAATATATATAAATACTTATATATATAGTACAAGAATCCTATCTGTTAATAGGGCATTAAATTGTCAAAACCACTAACCAATAATTAATTATTAGTCATACCCAGACCAAGCCCCCCCTTTTATAATTTTATCATAAAGTAAACACCACTCACCTTAACTCCATCCTAAACAGTAATTTAGTCATCTACACATATAGCAATTTAAATATGCACCGGCAAATAAACCATGCCATTTATAATTATATTTATTTATATACTAGCAATTCAACCATGCTTCCTTCAATATATGTACTTTTACAATTAATTAGCAATTCAACCATGCTTCCCATATATGAAATTTATTCATAACCAATAAGACAGTATATCAAAGCCTTTGGCAACTCATCCATGCCTACAATTCAACCATGTACTAACTTTAAACTTAACTCTAGGTATAATTATACATAGACTTCACATGCATATAATAAGCATGTCCTTAATTTAATAACCGTGTATTTATTACGATTTTAAATCAACCATACCATACACGAATCAAGTCATACCAAACAAGATTTATAATATTTAATAATCTTAAATAATATATATATACACATATATTTTATAATATATATATATGTGTGTATCATACATTCCATACCAATCGTTGACTATTTAAAATCATATCTACATATATATACATGCGTACACCTTCTTTCACGGCAAAAATATTTAATTAATTGTATTTATACAAATTACTTGCTACTAAGTATCTTAGTAATACTTTGAGGCTCTCAGAATACCAAGAACACACCCTTAACTGATTAATTTTAACCCTAACAAGCTTAAGATAAATACTGAAAATTCACCGGACTCCCACGCAACTTTCCAGGACATCACACGCATCCCCACACGCCTCCACGCGCCGCCACATACTCCTAGACTACTCACACACGCCTGCACGCGCTTCCCCTTACCGGCAGGCGCGTCCACGCGCCCTCATGCGCCCTCACGCGCCTGAGCCACTCTCGGCGCGTGTTGGCAGCTTCCCATTGGCTGTCCCTCCGTTTCTTGGTGAGCTCGCCCACACCGTGTCATCTCCCAGCATTTAATGTACATCCAATGGCCAGATCTTGAAGGCACACCAACTCCCCATAGATCGCGCCACACCAGATCATCATCCACCATCATCATCACTACCAACAACCCAGATAAGTGAGTGCACCATTCACCTATGTATACACACACACTGGAACATTCCTATTTCATCATGACCATCTAATTGTCTTAATTTGAGGCGCACCATAGCTCTGTGTACATCGCGGCACCGAATCACCACCCCTTAAATGATGCGCCGATTACACACACCTTCAGTACATATATAAATATATATAAACAATACATATATAAATATATATATATACAGAATATATAAAATAACTTCTAAAATCATAAAATAATTCCAGAAAATTTCCATAAAATCCCAGAAAATTCTAGAAAAATCCCCCAAGCTTGATTTAATTATTTTGAGCCTAACTGAACATATATAATTAAATTAAGATCTATTTAATTCAATTCATCATGCTACACCAGGCTAAAGCAATCTATAAAAATTTCTCAAAATAAAGTTTAATTAAACTAACATCACATACAAGATTTTAAATTATCAGAACATTGCATACATATATTCACATGTTTAAATCTAAAATTTTGTAAAGAATAAACATGCTCTTCTAATCCGATTAATAATTTATTTTTAATTAACAAAATAAAATATTTTTAATTAACAAAATAAAAATATAATTTTGATACTCAAGGTGATAAGTTTATGAGTTCTAAGAGGAGAAGTAGAGAAGAACTCGCCTTTTCTTTTCCAAATTTGGTCTCCTCTTACGTTCTTTGATCCGACCTCCTCTTCGTTAGCCCTTCTTCTTCTCTCTCTAATTCTCTTATTTTTCTAACGTGGAAAAACTCCTAACCCTAAAGTCTTATGTGTCTATTTATACACATCCAAAAACCTAAATCATTTTCCCATTAGGATTATTATCATATAAAATAAATAATATTTATCTTTTAAATAATATATATACATACATATATTTTAATGTAAATATATATATATATTACCTTCCATATATAACCATTAGTTAAATAAATTATATATACCTATATATATCAATATATAATTATATTGACATATATACCCCTCCACAAGATTTAATAATGAATTAATATACACATGTAATTATATAGGTATAATTATGCAAAGATAATTATTAAATATCCTCACAACCACGGGCCTTTACCAATTAACCCAACAAGGCTTCCTTCAAGCCCAATACCACATCCGTTGGTCCAACTTCCTTTAATCCCAATCCAAATAACTTAAATACCTAAAATAATGAAATTAAATAAAGTTACACCAACATAAAATCACGCAAATCAAATAAACAATTCACTAACTAGCATTCCACAAATCAAACACCGTATAAATTTAACAAATAAAATTACAAAATATAATTTAATCAAAACAATACAATTTACCAACGCACTTAATTAAATAAAACAAATCACAACTATCAAGCACCTAATTAAATAAAACAAATCATTTAAAAATAATAATAATAATAATATAATATAAATTAATTTAATTAATAAATCCTTTTTAAAATATCGGGGTATTACACCATCCACTGTCAATACTTGTCGTAGCTTGTCGGAACTTTTGGACATCAAGTCCAAGAAATACAGTTTCCCTCGCCTAATACCACAACCAATCGTCTGCTTTGTTTGGATGTCCTTAAACACACAAAAATAAGGCCAAAAAATGACAACACAAGATAAAGCTGTGGTTATTTGGGAAACTGACAAAATATTAAACTCTAAAGATGGAACAACTAAAACAGAATCTAAATGTAGATTATCAGTGAGTGTTAAAGATCCTTGCCCAATAACTAGGGTCGAAGTCCCATTGGCAGTAGAGACAACTTTGTGTAAGGATGAATTAAGAGGTGAAACCTGTCTAGAATCAAATGTCATATGATCTGTGGCACCAGAATCAATTATCCATGCACTATTAGCAACATGTGTAGAAATATTAAAATTCTTACCACCAGTATCTATTGTCTTAACAACTGCTGCAGTGGAGGTCTTTGATGAATTCTTCTTCCAACGTCGATGATCCCACCATTTCGGATATCCCACAAGTTTAAAATAACGACTTTTGGTATGACCAGTCTGGTTGCAATGAGTGCATTTGTAGGTAGGCTTGTTTGTTCCATATGATTCAATATTTGTTTCACTCATTTTTTTTTCTTTTTTTGAACTAGTTTATCACAGAACTAGTTTTCAAATAAGGTTATAAAAAACTGGTTTAGTTTTGAACTATTCCAAAACTGGAATAGTATTACACTTGTGGCTAAACAGAGGGATTGGATATATAATATATATCATATGTATGTTATTATTATTATATATATATATATTAGACAATGTATGGCGGTGGTGCTCGGCCCTGAGCTCCGGTCGAGAAAGGCGACCGGCGATGGTGCGGCAGTGGCGGGTCGGCCACAGATCGGCACCGCGAGTCCAAATCCAATTCAGATCAGCGACTGGTTTGGGATTTTGGAGATCAGCGACGGTAGAGCCATATCCGGCGACGCCAGAACGCCGGCAACGGTGCAGCAGTTTGTCAGCATATTCAGATCTGGCGACGGTAGAGCGCTGGCAGCGGTGCCTCGGTGCGGCAGTGAAGGTGCAGTGGCTAGTCGGTTCTGGGAAGGCTGGATCAAGAGCAGATTCGGCGATAGCTATGGACAGTGCAGCGGTTCTGCGGCGGCTATGAATGGTACAATGAGATCTAGAGATGCGATGCGATGATTTGGCAAAGATCCGGCGATGCGACGTCGAGGTGTAGAGGTTCCGGCGACGGCTGAGACTTGTGATGGCAGTGGCTGTATATGTATCTTTTATGTGTATGGTTATATTGTATGGGTATGGTTATGTTGTATGGGTCTATTGTATGAATGTATATGTATGGGTATGTGTATGGTTCAATGAATTTAACAAATAAATTCAAAACGATTCAAAAAATACGGTTCGAACCTGGGTCTGATACCATCTTGAAATGCAGAGAAAGAAAATGAGAATAAAAACTCAATTCAATTTATTCATTAATGAGTATTACATTAAATTTATAAAATAGGATTAGCTAAAATAGGTAACAAATTACCTACTAATTAGCCCTAAATAAAGGAGTAAATAATTCAATTTTTGTACTATAAGAGATAAAATTTCAACATCCCTATATTGGCTTAGTCCTGAAAATTGGTTAGGCGACTGTGAGAAGGCGGGGAAAACACCTCCTACTAGGTTAGCATTGCCTTGATAACAATGACTTAAATTTTTCTCAAATGGTTGATAAAGATGATGCGAAGAGTAAAATGAAGGAGAAAATAATGGTGACAAATTGAATGAATACATCTTGTTGTTAAAACAAAGCGATATTTCATTAGTATCTAATGAAAATACAAAGTACAAACTAGAATGTAACAGAAACTAGAGCATGGGAAATAAAAGTGGAAACATTGATAATCAACTAATACTAAAGAGTAAGACAACGACTATGATAAGTTTACATGAAAGCTAATAAACTAAATAGAAAACGAGTTATAAAATTACACTATGAACTATTGCTAAGAGAAAATAAAAAAGCCAGTGGCATAAAGGAGATAAAAAAGAGAAGCATAATGTTAGTTTTTGGGGTCCTCTTGCTTATAGCCTTGGTTGGATATTTATAGTGAATTTCTCTCCGAAGCACCAACCATGGTACCATTGTTTAATGTGTGCCACGTCATCATCTTGCTTATTCTTCACCCTTAGATAAGGAAACTATGAAAGTGTGTTGTCCAAGATTTTGGACTTTCCTTACATTGCATACTAACATTGGTCAAACTAAAAGCTCACTTTTTAACTTTACCCAATTCTTGTAATATTATCATTTGATAGCTATGTAACATATGGGTGTTTCAAGATGATAGGGAGTTTCACCAAAATAGAACTAAAAGGTCACCCTTTCATTGTTGTTGGCCCAAAAATGCAAAAAATAATATGTATACGAATGTGGGTCAAATTTAGGTGTTAACAATTGTCCCCCAACTCTTTGAAAATGGGTTCATACCAAATTTTTGAAGAGTTATTTAGGCTGATTCTCATGTTCAAGGCCATTGTATAGCCAATTTTGGCCTCAATTTCTAAGAGATGGTAATACAAGTTGAAATGAGTAAAAGAATCTGGTAGCAAATTCTAGTCTTCGGCCAAAAATTTTGACAATTCCAATACTAAAATGTTGCCACTAAATGTTAGCTTGAATATTGCAATCTGTATGGCAGCATTGACCAAATCAAAATTTTGGTCTTTAGTAGCACAACGTAACATCAATATAGATACTAAAAATGAGTCTAGATAACTAAGGGCCCGTTTGGCATGCGCTTGTTTTAGGCGTTTTATTTTTGGCTAAAACAGAAATAGTGTTTTTGCTATAAGAGTGTTTTGGAAAAAAATCGAAAGCACGTTTGGGAACAATGTTTTACTGTGGAAATCTCAGAAACAGAAACATGCAAAACATGTTTGGTAAGTAATGTGTTTCAAGAATTTCAAAAGCAAAACATGTTTGGTCACTCCAATTGAAATTGGTAGAGATAAAAATGGTCACAATTAAACAGGATTAGGTATGAGTAACTTTTATTTTCTCCACTATCCTTGGTTCTTCTTATAGAACTCTTTTTCTTTGCTAATGTATTGATATTATTATGATTAGCAAATCCCAACATTTCTTTTGCTTTCTTTGGAGTACATAATCTTTCTATGAACCTGTAGGCTATGTGCCATTGCCTACTGGTTTGACTAATTTTTTAAAGAAAATTTTTCAACCTATATAAGTTCTCTGAAATAAAGAAAAAAAAGAAAAGAAAAAAAAGAAAAAAAGATAGCTAATTCAATTCAACTCAACAAAACCATCCATTCCATTGAAATACATTTGATAACACAATATACAACTTGTTGTGTATAATAATAATAAATCCAACAATTTTACATAAAGATGTCTCAACTGTCTATACACAGCTCTTGAATTGTATTATTTACAAAAGGCAAAATTGGAAAAAAAAAAAAAAAAAAAAAAATTCTTACAACACTTCAAGTGCTTTCTGAAACTGCATTGACATCATGAAAAACAACCAAATATGGTAGAGTAGCCCCTTTTAAGTCTAGCATTACCAAATGAAGCAAAGTCCAGTAGGTTCCAAATTTTGCTAACAGCAACATGGTCACAATTGGAAGTCTTTTATATAAAAGCACAATTCTAGTCCACTCCAAACAGCAACAATGAACCATTATAGCACCAAACACACACAACATTATCCAAATAATATTTGAATATTCCAGTCATCATCAACATGAATTCCCTTAAAAATTAGAAACAAAAAGGCACATTAGCATAATGCAGTAACAACAGGAAAATTTATTAAAAATAATTGAGCAGAAAAATGACGTGTTCACCATTTTTTTAATACTTAGCAACCATATAGCACCAACACCTAAGAGTATCTTCCACCCTAAATTCCTCATTTTCCAGTGATCATCAACATCAATACCCACAAAAATTTAGAAACAAAGACGGAATAATTATAGCCACTTTTTTTTAGGTAATTAGACTTTTATTAACAAAGTAAAACAAGTATTCAAGAGGCATTCCCCAGTGTAGAAAAAGCTCCAATGCCACCAATCTATAATGAGAAGAGAATTTAAAACTTTCCCAAATTTTAGAAAAGAAAAAGAAAAAACATATGACCAGCAAATCAAAAGACATACAACATTCAAGGAGGCATACCTTCTCTCCACCAACAAAACAACACAAAAACAATCAAACTTATAGCTAACAAAGACAATACTCAAAAGGTAGAGAAAAAAAAAAATCACCACCAACAAAAATAAGCTCTCACAATAAACCTAATATCAAAAAGCTTTTAAACCTCAAACAAAACCAACTTAAAACTCTGTGTCAGCACAACACCAACTATTGCAGGCCCTTTCGTTGAAGTAAATAATCTTTCTCTCAACCTAACAACAAAATTATAACAGGTCAACTAATAATGAAACCACACAGGAGTCCATCAAATGGTCCAGAGCAAGACTGCCAAACTAATCTTATACAATCTGCAGTACCTACTATGTTCTGATAAGTATCAAGGAACTAAAACAAATACCAACCTAGACACTGGTGTCGAACTAAGCATAACCACCACATTACTTTAACTTTTTACTTAAAACTGATTCGGGTAAATTCCATTCCCTATTAACCTCTTAAGAGAATAAAATTTGAGTTTGACAACCTCAATAATTTCTCTTTGAAGTCATTTTTCAATAATATATTGTTCCTCTCCTTCCACAAAGTGTATAATGTAGTAGCCAAAACTACCATGTTTAAAGTAACAATCAAAGTATTTCTTTTAAGAGTAATCAATTAATGAGATGGACCCAATCTCCAACAGGCCAAGATAAGAGAGACATTTGGAAGCAACTTGATTCATTCATAAACAATAATAAGCATGGTTTTGAAGAAAAATGAACCAAATCGAACCTCAGAAAACTGGCATTTGTGGTCGTTTATCAGAAAAAATGAAAAAAAAAGGGTTTCAAATCAATGAACTTAAATGTTTAAGAAAACCCTAAAATCATACAATATTTGACGATTATTAACCACAAAAGTTGAAGAAAGAACTGAGAAACATGAAATATGTTCAACATAGTGTAATAAATAGGCAAAAATTGCTCAAACCTGCCTTGTTCTTCGACAAAGACAACAAAATGGTAAAGATCGGTGGTCAGATTGAGCGAAAACACCACTAAAAGCAAGGATCGGTCGTCGTTTTCAGCCAAACAAGCACATACTGTAGAGTTGCCACAAAATCACCTCCGCTTGAGCTCTCTAGAAAACCCTACAAAATGACTGAAATGTTTTTAAGTATGGTTTATATACATGTTGCAAGTTTGGTTAAAGTTACTTCCACCGCTACAGTGTTCGACATAACCTACTTCCACTACAGTGCTTTTATTGGGCTAACAGTATTGAAACAACAAAAAACACCATTTTGGTGTTTCACTTTTGAGCCCAAATTTTAACAATGTTTTAGTACTGTTTAAAACAAAACAATAGTTACCAAACATGTTTTGGGCTTGAAATGAAACCCTGCAACAAAAACACATAAAGTAAAATAGCTATCGAATAGGCCCTAAGATGTTATGATAGGCATCATTTAGATACTGAGTGCCAGAGTATCAGAATATTGTGGCTGTCTTAATGGCCAAGGAAGAACCATAAAATATTCAGCCAATATAGAAACTGATAGATCCTCCTGGCTCACATGCCAGCCAAACTAACAAACTTAATAGTTTGTGAGCTCCAACAATCCAGTAAAGATGTCAAATATGAAAATAAAATTTTACATATAAGAAGGAAAAACTCACCCACTCGTCCATAGACCTACGAGTGTTTGTGTCAAACTTTCTACTTGCCGCTATTTTAGTAAAATTAATTGATACTCTTTTACGATGGATTTTCCTCTGGTGTTGTTTATCATAATGTCTAACTTTAAAAATTTTGGGGCATGGAAGTGGTGCCATTTCTTCGGCTGTAACCACCCGGATCACTTCTTGCCCCCCGTATCCTTATGAACATCACCTTCTCGGTTATTGCATTCGAGAATCTGATTTAAGCTTTTTTGGCCAACAAAGTGATCATATTTGTGGCCATGCTCAACTATGTGATAATCGTGACCTTTTAGGGAATCAGAGAGTTGAAGCATTTTTCAATATCCGCTCCCAAATCTTGAAAAATACTTTTTCTGATTTTCTGCAAAACCATTTAAACTTTTTGCTAAATGAACTTTTAAATCTTGTAAAACAGCTCCTTGGTTTGCTAAGAAGGGCACTAACATTTTGTAGAGCAGTGACAACGGCTTCTAAATCATCTTTCAACCACATAGAAGTCCCACTGGGCGTGCCAAAAATTGTTTGCACAATTTTCGGCTCTTGAGAAGTGCGGGCGTGCCAAAGTCCTTGACCCAAACTCAGGGTATGAGCCGAACCATATTCCCCATGTTGGATTAGTCCCAAAAATTGGTTAGGCGACTGTGAGGAGGGGGGGAAAACACCTCCTACTGGGTTAGCATTGCCTTGATCGATAACAAGGACTTAAATTTTTCTCAAATGGTTGATGAAGATGATATGAAGAGTAAAATGAAGGAGAAAATAATGGTGGCAAATTGAATGAATACATCTTCTTGTTAAAATAAAGTGATATTTCATTAGTATCTAATGAAAATACAAAGTACAAACTAGAATGTAACAAAAGCTAGAGCATGGGAAATAAAAGTGGAAACATTGATAATCAACCAATACTAAAGAGTAAGACAACGACTATGATAAGTTTACATGAAAGCTGATAAACTAAATAAAAGATGAGTTATAAAACTACACTATGAACTATTGCTAGGAGAAAATAAAAAAGGCCAGTGGCATAAAGGAGATAAGAAAGAGAAACATAATGTTGGTTTTTGGGGTCCTCTTGCTTATAGCCTTAGTTGGATATTTACAGTGAATTTCTCTCCAAAGCACCAACCATGTTACCATTGCTTGATGTGTGCCACGTCATCACCTTGCTCATTATTCACCTTTAGATAAGGAAACTATGAAAGTGTGTTGTTCAAGATTTTGGACTTTCCTTACATTGCATACTAACATTGGTCAAACTAAAAGCTCATTTTTCAACTTTACCCAATTTTTGTAGTATCATCATTTGATAGTTATGTAACATATGAGTGTTTCAATATAATAAGGAGTTTTACCAAAATAGAACTAAAAGGTCACTCTTTCATTGTTGTTGGCCCAAAAATGCAAAAATTAGTATGTATATGAATGTGGATCAAATTTGGGTGTTAACAGCAACTAGTTATTATTTTATAAAAATATGATTGCACCAAGATAAATACTTAGCCCGAATCTCTATATAATAATTTTAGATGAAACAGGAAAGACTTACAATGCAACGGTGACACATTTAAATTAGAGAATTGATATCAGCACTCCATTTTATTTATTGCTGGCTTGCTGCTATTGCCTAAGCAACCAGTGAAGTGTGAATATCAAAACCAAAGCTAAAACTTGTGAACAATTATATGATTTATTTAATTATCTTTCACTACATTTTCTAAAACAGAAGACACATTAACATGTGCATGTATATAAGCTTACCAGTTAACCAAAAAACATGTGCATGTATGCGAATGTTTATATATGCGTGTGTGTGTGTGATATGTTAATGTGTAATGTGTAAAGTGGACCCTCTACAGCCTCGTGCCTGCAGAAGAATCAACTTGTTCTTGGTTTTCAAGTCAAGAAACCACTGTCACTTTTCAATTCCCTCAATGGCCCTTTGTTTTCTTCCGTTCCACTCTACACTGTCACTTTTCAATTCCCTCAATGGCCCTTTCTTTTCTTCCGTTCCACCCTACACTGTCACTTCACGTATTCCTCTTCTTACCCCAATTTTGTCCTTTACTTTTGAAAAATACCCCAATTTTGTCCTTCCATACACGTTGCTTATAAATACTGAAGAACTATTCCATTTGAAAATGAAACAGAAAAAAGAGTGAGTAATATATTCGATCTGCTCGAGTTTTGTTTGATTTTCTATTATATACAGTGTGTGTGTGTGTGTGTTATATATGTATATCAGTTTTCTCCTTTTTATTTTGATAGACATGTGATATCTTATGTGGGTATATGTTGTTTTTGAATGTTGAAGTGTATCCAAAGGTGAAAGTGAAAGAAGAAGATGAAGATGACCCTTTTAATCTGCATGATGGTGCCAACTCCCTGCCGGAATCGAAAATCTTCGAGTCACCTCCATGTACACTTGGTTCTCATGGTACAATCTGATTCTCATTACTTTATTCATATACCTGTTGAATTTTTGAACATTTTGTGTTTCTCTTTAATTCTCTGAACTGTGAATTGGGTTCTTGGGGATTTTGTTTCCTGTCCATATCTTTTTTCTTAGTTTTCCTGCCCATATCTGCACTCGTTTGATTGGCTATATAGGTGATTTCTAATTAAATTTAGACGGCTGAATGAAATTGTAGATTTAGAATTAGAATTAGTGAAATTGGAGAAAATTTTGGCCACAACTTTGAGAATTGCTTTTCTCCAATTTTACAACTTTTAATTCCAAAGCTCCAATTCCATACAACTGAACACAGTCTCAGTGAATTAATGAAGAGATTATTAGGGGTACATAACATATTAGAATAGAAACCTTGCCTAGAGGTGTAAAATTATGTGCATTACATGAATCACATAGCCATCCAAAATCTAAATTATAGGATAATGATTTGGAGTTGGACAACACTGATTTATGTGAATAGGCTCATCAACTTCTTCTACTCGTATAAATTTAGTTGAATTTGTCCCAATGTCAGACCCTATCATTATTCATAATAATTTGATCGTGGCTTACTAAATTGAACTTAGAAGACTTCTTTTGATTTATGATACCAGCTTAGGTAGTTCTTAACCACAAATACTTTCTGCAGTCGAAGAAGATAATCAAAATCAATCCCCGCCATCAGTTGCCAAAATTCCGGAAACTTCTGTCCCAAAGTCAAAAATGACATTCAAGCCACCATCTAAAGGTTTAATCTTCAATCCAACATGATTTACAACTCTTACTGGTTTTCGATGTGGAGAAAGCTGCTGCTATATATACATATTTCATATACTAATTTCCAGGGCCAGGGAAAATTAGCAAACATACAAAGGTGGTCCAAGAGGATATCAAACCGAAAGTCAGAGATAGTTCAGTTCTACGTCCTCGTGCTGTCTTATCTAGTCCAGGTAATTAATCTTGTTAACTTATTATTATTATTTTTCATTCATTTTCTTCATCGGAAAGAGCCAGTTCATGTTATGTTGTTATTTTAAGCTAGAAAGCTCAAGTTGACTATATGAAGAGCTTTTGCAAGGTAGCCCATTTTTTATATTTATTTATTTATATTTCTGGAAAGGTTAAATAAACACACACATACTTCAACTGAGGCTCGAACACTCTAAGCTTGGTATAAAACTGTGACTTTGTATAAAGCTCTACATGAATACTTCAAATTTTGTGAGTCCACTGATCATATGTGTAACAGACATTCTATAGGGTTCTAATTTTAATGTCATTTTGTCTCCAAAAAATGTTTTCCTCTCACCAATGCATATTTTTACTTACATTTTGAATCAGTAAGGTTGATGACACTATTGTACATTTACTTACAGACAATGATGAGATGATTGGAAACAAGAACAAGTTAATTAGCAGAAGAGTTTCGGCCTTGAAAAGGACAACTTTGGACCGGTTTTCTCCTGCTGGAGCTCGGGTTAAACCTCGGCCGCTCAAAGTAGGAAGTCCTCTGAACATGAAAACAGGCTCAATGGAAGTTTTTGAGGATAAGAGTGGCCGGACCGACCAGAACCAAATAAGCACTCTTAATTTAGCAGTTTCAAGGGAGAAGGGATGCCTTAAAAAAGAAAAATCAAGCTCCAATGAAGTTTAATCCCGGATTGCTCTTCTTCACCGTCTTAATGTAAATCTGGCATATTTAAACATTTCTCATTCCCTTTTATTACTCGGATATATGCTTCTTTTGATCTTAACTAAAAAAGGGTCATGGCCTCTGATGTCAATGTTGCATGAGATCTTGATTTGTGATTTAATACAGAAAAATGAAGACAAAATCTATATCTTTTTTATTTATAGCATTAAGTGGTAGGTGTAATTGATTTAAAAACCATTATCTGATTTTATTGGGTAACTACTAACTGCTTTTCTTTTTATTATTATTATTTTAAAGAGAGAAGAAACAATAATCATCTCTTGAATTTACAATTCAAAAAAATGTGTAGTAAAAGAGTCATGACATTCATTGTTGGCAGTCTGGTGGTAACTGACTCACAAAAGTGGCGTTTAGGCAGTTGAGAATGTTAGAGGTGTTTTACATTGGATTCAAATGGAAATTAAAATGAATATAAATGTGTTGGTATGCAGCACTATTCAACAACTTAAGTCTATATAATATTGGATTCTAAGTTTCACATTTCACCATCTTAGGAATGGTAGATTAATTTTTATTTTATTTTCCTTTTTGTAGCCTAGATTATGATAGTTTTTGGTGAGTTTATTTTTTACTTTTATTTTAGTTTTTATTTTGTAGAATAGTTTAGATTTTTTCTTTGTATTTAGAATAAGTTATTTTCGTTGTTATTTTTATAGTCTAGGATACCTTGCCTAAATTTTTTTATTTTTTATTTTTTTAAAAAAAAAACTAAATGGATTTGGGACAAGTACAATAAAATACTTGAAATCCCAAAACGGATTTGGGCGGGGGTGGGTTCATCATACTCCGCTCCATATTATATATGTATCTTTAAAATATATTTATAGATATATATATATATAATATTTTTAAGACCTTATTACTTTGCTGGAAGTAATAATATTCACTACTTAGTAATTTTTTATTATTATTTTTTTCCTATTTGGTACTCATACACACATGCCTCCACTGAGGCTCGAATCCTTGACCACTCTTTGAGAAGTAGGAGTTTGATACCGCTAGGTCACTGACATGTTGGTTCAATACTTAGTAATTTAAAATTTGTGCCAACTTTTTTATCAGCCCAATTTGAGCGCAATGGGCTAATTTTTTATTTATTAAATAATAAACACATTACCTAGTTAAAACTTTCAAAGAAAAAAAAATATTACGTGGACAAAAATATTCTACTATTTATTATATTCATACAAAAATATATCAATCTATACTTTTGACAATTTATGTAAAAAAAAATAAAAAAATAAAAAAACTAGTTATTTGAAGAATTTTTTTATCAAACTTTCTAAACAAACACAAATAAGATTTATGCCAAAATTATAAATAAATAAAAAATCAATTAAATAATTTTCTTTATTTACCGAAAAGACAAAAAAAACACAAATATATATATATATATATATATATATATATATTTAAAAAGTAAAAAATTGAAAATTTAACAAAACAATAACAATGATAAAAAAAAAAAAAAAAAAAAAACACAAACAAATTAATAAAATAAGAATTTAGATTCTTAAATTATCGATTTTTATTGATATTCAAAACTTCAAATGAAATTTTTGTTCTAGATTTTGTAAAAATTAATTTGTTATAGAATTTTTATAAAAGCATTCTAATAAAAATAAATAAAAAGTAAAAAAATTAAAAAAATTGATGGAAAGAATAATGTATGAGATGGAATTTTAGGATAATAATGTTATGAAAAGAATCGTGCTTGGAAGGATTTTAAGATAGTCACATTATGGAAAGAACAATGTTTGAGTTGAAATTTTAAGATAGTCACATTAAATTTTTATCAGATTTTATAATAGTCAATTAAATCACTTCCTTTTAGATTATATATAAGCTATCTTTTGTTATATGCTAATTAAATAATGAAAAAAAATATTCTTAGGGGGGGCCAAGTATAGATTTTATACCATATATGCTATACTATTTTATTTTTACCTACACTAAAAAAAAAAAGAAATATTCCAAAAAATTAGGTGCCAGCCCCCTTCCCTCCGCCCATGTACGCGGGTGGAGTTGGTACTTTGTTTGTGGGAGTAAGGGCAAGATGGTGTACCAATTATAAACTCGTCCCGAAGTAGGGATGGAATTGGTATCACGAATTTTTTTATGGGGTGTAATAGGGTTTAGATAAACCTGCCCGCCCCAACTTTGCCTCGTTGCCATCCCTAAATTTTACTAGTATCACTTAGCTTTTAAATGTTCTTGTTACAAATAATTTGTAACGAGTATTGCTATCAAAAGAGCTACTCATGAGACTCTTTATATTTAATCGGACTAATTGCAAAAAAATCCCCTTTACTATTACACAGGTGTGAAAAATCTCCTTATGAATTTTTTTGGCAAAAAATCTCCCTTAACTATCCTAAGGGGGTGTTTATAACTAATATTCATTTAAGTAGTTGTCTAATAATTTTTTTGAATGAAATTACCACTTAACAGATTATTCTTCATACAATTTATTTATTTTTCTCTCTCCTCTCTCCGTGTTAAGCAAGTCTTCTCATTCCTTCAAACACAAAACTAACAGCAGATTGAAAAACCCAATGGTTGAAAATTTATCTTTCAACACTACTTGGACAACATAATATAGCACATGTATACAATAGTTGAGGCCCCATGAATACTCAGCTATATTCACTTAATCTTTTTTTTTTTTTGAATGTCACGATTCATTCATGTAATTGAACAAATTATTTGCATGTAATTGAACAAATCATTTGCATGCAAAAAGTGTTATGTTTCATTTGGTTTCTTACCATTTAAATAGTAAGAGTTTTTCTTAAAAAAAAAGGAGGCGATATCTGCACTCCACTTTTCAACCTTTGCATTACAATCTTAAATAATATGGCAATTCTAACCCCAACTTTACAAGTAAATAATTATTACTTTTTAAATGACAAAACTGTCATTTTAGATTTCTTCTCCTTACATCTAATCTTTATTATTTTAGGTTTTTTTTGACAAGACAAAAAATAAATTGAATAATTTTATTTTTTTTACGGGACCAAGAAATAAAAATTTATGTTGATAAATTGACTCTTTTGACCGGACCAAAAAACATAAAAAGTAACTATTAAAAAAATTATCACTTTTGACGTTAAAAAAAAAAACCCAGAAAAAAATATTTATTGAAGAAATTATTTTTTTTGTCAACATCTGCAAAAGAAAAAAAAAAGTATGAAAAAAAGAGGATTATATATATTATTTTTATCTAGATTGAATAAATTATCTCTTTTGATAAAACCCAAAAAAAAAAAAGTTATTTTGATCTAATAAATTACTTTTTTTGACAGGACCTTAAAAAATTATCAAAAAAAAAAAAAAATAACATCTTTTGAATGAAAAAAAGTTAACTTTGTTGAATAATATCCCTTTCAATTGTTATAAAAAAAAAAAAAATTCATTATGGAATAAATTATTTATTTTGACGGTAAAAAATTAAATCATTAGTATGAAATAAATTCTTTTCTTTGAGAGGACCTCTGTAAAAACAAATAAAAAGGTAAAAAAAATAGTAAACAAAGTAAATAAGGTAAAAAAAAATGTTAAAATTGTATAAATGGTAATTATAACATTATAAATTAAGGGATAATACATTAATGAATTCAACGACTTTCTTCTCATTTTCTTTAAAATAAAAAATGTAAATGTAGTACAATAGAGAAAAGTGGAATGTGAATATCAACATATTAATAATAAGAGTGAGTAAACTTCCCAAAAAGTACCCATGTCCACATGATATGTAATTTTCGAGTAGCAGGTGGTGGAATCAAACAATTTTCAAGTAGTAGTGATGAAATAATAAATGCATTTATCTCAAACTAAATAACTTAAATGTCCTTTATAATTAGATTATTATGAATTGAATAGAGGACAACAACGTCCTTTCACATTAAAAAGTGGTCATATTTTTAGGTCTTTAACTTGAGTACATCCGCTACAATTATTTCAGTCTTAAAAAGTGACTTTGGGGAATTTCGTGTTCTTGAAGTAAGTAAATTTTTTTTAAAAAAATTCATATATGAAAAGAAATTATGTTGCTTTTTAATTGCCAATTTTAGTCCACTTACCTTGCAGTAGCATAATTCAATTAAGGAAAAGAATAAATTGGAATAAGAAAACATGGCAAATTATTAATTATTTTCCTTAAAATAATTAATAAATTGGAATAAGAAAACATGACAAATTATTAATTATTTTCCTTAAAATAATTAAATGTTATAATGCCTGCTAAAGATCAAGTGCACTGAAGGAGTTATTGAGCTGCTTAATTTTTTCATCTTCTATTCCAACGCCATGGTGGATTTTCTCTCTCCTATGCTATTGTACTCAATTTTATTTTATTAATTATACATAGCTTAAATATGATTTTATTAGTTTTCCATTTTTTTTTTTTTGGGGGGAATTTTTCTTTGTTGATTCACAGAGCTTGCTTGACGGGGAGAGAGAGAGAGAGAAAAGAGAGGAACAAAAAAAAAATGTTAAGAATAATCTGTTAAGGGGTGATTTCGTCCGAAAAATCCGTCAAATAATCACTCAAACGATATCGGTTAAAAACACACCTCTGGAATTTTTTGTCAAAAATATTCATAAGGGGTGTTTTTTAGCAACTGAGTAATAATAGTTAAGGAAGATTTTTTGCAATTAGCCCTATATTGAAATAATTTTTTTTAATTTGTTAAAATTAAATTGAATCATTTAATGCTTTTTTTAATTGATTGGTTAACATTACTCATTTATAATTTGTTGATCAATTTAATTATTGTAATGATTGTTCCAGTTGCACAAAGAAATACAACTATAGGAGGATTTTGCTTCATATAAATGTCAAAAGTTGGAAGTAAATATAGGAGGATTGAAATAAGTATTGATAGGGAAAAAAGAAGTATTCCCTACTTTTCTTTTCTTTTCTTTTCTCTGATGGAATGGAACTGAGTAAGGAAAAAGGTAGTCTTGACAATTTTATTTGTTGTATGTTAAATAATTAGAGGAAAAGAAGATATTTTTAAAGCATAAAAACCCAAACAGGAATGTAGAAAATTATTTCCTCCATTTGTTCATTTGTGGGTGGGAAGTTTTTGTGGATCAAGAGGGAAATTGCTCCCTTAATCCCACACCCATTCCCATCCTCTATGTTTACCGATGTCAAAAAAAGAAAATTTCCATAGTTTTTCCTATTCCTCTCATGCTTTATTCCCTTTATTTTTTACCCTGTAAAACATATTGTTAAGCTGTTGCAAACCCTAAAAATAAATACCCAAAAAAATATTTTATTTAATTTTTCAAATAATATGCCCAATTGCCCATGAAAAACACAATTAGAATATGGACAATATTTGCCTACTCACCGGTGAGTAGAAAGTTCATGCTTACTATCGATGTGGCGCAACAACAAAGTGACAAGTGTTTCTACAATGTAAAAAATAATAATAATAATAATAAATTTAAGAAGTTGGGTAAGATCCAAAAACCCATATCTAATTAATTATTTCCAATGCTACTCTATTGTCTTAATTCCTAAGTCTTAAGGAATTATAACTACAAGTATCTTGTTCAAATCAAATCCATGAAAGGAATTGGATTAGGATTTTCGATTGTGAGTGATAAGATTTCATGTGTTAACTAATATATATATATATATATATTTGTTCTTTTGAAGCGTGACTTGTATTGTTTAGCCCTTCATTGCCTTCTTGTTGACAAGGGAAAAAAAAAAAAAAAAACCAAATTGTTTGTGTAAAGGTAGATACTAATAAATATGAATCTATGATTGTCTTATAAATCAACCAGAAAGAATTCTTAAGAAAACAAATTTTATTTTTTTACCAAATCGTGACTAAATAATTTCTTTTATTTATTTGAATAATGTTAATAAGCATATTTTAATGCAAATACTCTATTAGGGAGTGACTAGGTTTACAATTGAACTCTTAAGTCTCACCATCATCAAAAAGCTTAATTAAATTCCTTCTACATAATTTTTTTGGGTTTGATTCGGATTTTATGAGAAAGAGAAAGAATTAAGTTAGGATTTGATTCAGATTTTATTGGGTTTAACTCAAATAACTTTTCAAATCTTTTATTTTTTATTTTATATTGAAGGGACACTTGTCACTTTATTGTCCTGCCACATAAGTAGTAAGTATGAAATTTCTACTCACCGGTGAGTAGACAAGTACTGTTCTTAGTATATTATAATCATAGCCTCCAACCCACATGTTAATTAATAATGTGGATAAAAAACCTAATTTTAATTTTTTTTTGAAAGGTTGATAAAAAACCCAATTGCGACCATATAAAAAGAAGATTTATTACTAGTCTTGTTTCCAAACACAAAATCCTCTAAGTGATACGGCAAAGATAAAACATCTATAGTGGTTTCTAGGGCTCGGATTCACAGAATTGCATTTACCTTGCAACCGCCAACACATAGTAGTGGTCTTATAAACTGCGCACTTCGTACCCTACTTCGCCTACTCTCTGCTTATATATCCTCACCAAATCGAAACCCCAAAAGTAGAAAACTGAAAGATCTTATAGTATATACGCTATATACACATACCAGAGGTTCAATTCACAAGTTTTCGAAGCTTCGTTCGCTCTCTCGTCGCGGACCGTGGGTGAGGTATGCGTTTTTTTCTCTCTATGTCTCGCTCTCATTCTTCGATCTGTCAGTCGTTTATATATATATATATATATGTATTTATATATATCATGTAAATATTAGGTTTTAATGTTATTTGTTCAATATGTGGTTCTTTATTTCAATTACTCATGACATGGTTAGAATTAGGGTTTAGTTCATGAAACCATAGTTAAATGCTTTAGGGCTTCAATATTTCTTGCACAATTTGCAAAGATAGAGGATTGTTTATTTATTTTGATCATAGTGACGTTTATGTTCGTCAGGAAGCAAATTCTTCAGTTAATTTGATGTTGACTGGGCATATTAAATTGTTTCATTCCTAGATAGTCGGTTAATACAAGACTATTTCCCATATTCTTCATTTTTTCCTTCTCGGTTTTGGGGTAATAAAACTATATTGGTTTATTTCATATTAGAACTTCAAATTTTTTTGATAACTTCTGTGGTCAGTCTTTTAGACAGTTATTGTCTATTATAATTGACATTGGTGGAAATCTTGTTTACACTTTCTGGAATGCTAGAGACGTCTTTCATACATGTTGTCCTTTCACAACTGAATCTCCAAATTTTCAGCCTACACATCGTTTAGCACTTGTTGTCCTGAGTTTTATCTTTATGCTGTATTACAATTGGGGATTTCTTTAAGTTTTTAGAAATAGAGTTCTTGCAACAGTCAACAACTCACAGAACTCTCCAAATTATTTTTCCAGTGAGTTTAGTTTTCCTTCCTTGCTATAAAAGATGGTTTTTCTGAGTGGCTATCATTTAGTTTTCTGTGTTCCTACTATTTAATTTATTGTTGTATAAGAATACGTTATTGGCTTTAAAACGCGTTGTGTCATAGAAGGTTGTTGAATCTACATATAGCACTTGTTCTATCCACACCTAGGCGATGTGGCCTAGTGTGGTAGCCTACTTGTGCCACCTACCCACGCTCACACACACCCGCCCACAAGGTCGTCACAATCACCCCCTTTGGGACCTAACGTCCTCGTTGGCCACACTTCTGGCTGGGGTAGGCTCTGATACCATTTTTTAACAACCTTCACCCGAGCCAGACACAATATTGTCTGCTTTTGGCTGCTCCAGACTAGAGACTTTTCAGGGGGTCACCCATTCTGGTATTAAGTTCACGGTTTTAAAACGCGTTGTGTCATATAAGGGTGTTGAATCTATATATAGCACTTGCCCCATCCACACCCAGCTGATGTGGGATTGTGCACTTGTAGCTCGCCCAGTGTGATAGCTTACTGGTGCCACCTGCACACGCTCAGTTGTTAAAGGCACGTCTCGTCTTGTTTGTCAGGCGCGCCTGACTGATTTTTTTTTTTTAAAAACTATGATTATTCTATTTCTTAAGCCAAAAAGATACTTTTGGCAACTTAATAAACAAATAAGAAAGCCAAATCGTATGAGATAAGAAACTTTTGTTAAAAAGAATAAATAAATAAGAAAGCCCAAGAGTTAAAGTGTCAACCGAACAGAAAAAGAGTGAGACCGTGAGACGAATGACGAATGACGAAGACGAAGCCAGTTGTTTCTTGTTCTTCTCTCTCTACTCCTCTACTCCTCTCTTCTCCCTTACTCCTCTCTTCTTATCTTTGTTTACATCTCTCTCTTCGTCTAGTTCTCTTCATCTACTTCTTCTGTTTCTGCATCTTTTTTTTTTTTTGGCTCTGTTTTTTTTTTTTTTTTTTTTCTTTTCTTGTTAACATTTTTTTTTTGTTAACAGATTTATTTGTTTTTGTGCTTTGTTTTGCTATTCAAAAAAACAAATTCTGCTTTACCTTTCAAGAAAACAAATTTGTGCTCTATTTTATGATTGTTGGATGTTTGTTTAGTTGATGGATTTTCTTTTTTATATTTGATATTAATTTTTAGAGTATTGATATGACTTATGAGATATGAATTTTTTTATGGTAAATTTTCAATTGTGCGGCCCACTTCACTCGGACACGCGCCTTGCCGTGCGCCTCGCGCCTAAGCTCCATAGGACCTCTAGCGCCTTGGGCCTTTAATAACACTGTTTCCAACTGTGTTGGTTTCATTGGGGGACTGGAGGTGAAGTTAATCCCATGTCAAATGTGATATCCTAATCACTCATCTAGGAAGTAGTATTCCAGAGATATTGGTAAATGCGCTGAAGATGGCTTTTAGTGCATTAAAATTTTCGTATTCCATGTTCCAGGCAGAGTTTCTCATCCAAGAAGTGCTATGACTTCACGACATTTACCACTATTGTAAAGTAGCTGTGTTTTGAGTTAATTACTTGTTACAGTAAGTTGACAGCAGAGTTATGTTCGTGGTTGATAACAGGTGAACTTGCAGCCTGTGCTTTTCTTTTAAGATGCAAGACCGTCCTTTTCCCAATCCCGTGTTCCTCTATAGGCCTGTCAAGAAGCTCCAGATAGGAGTGTTGTATCTTTTCATATGCAAACTAGTGGATTTTTGCCACATTGATTGTTGAATTAGAGACTAAACTAGGTTTTATACGCATGAAACTGGATGTCTTCTAATTCTGACACGTGCCTAGATTCCTTAGGTTACTGGAATTTATTACTCTTTGCGGGCAGCATTAAATCTGGTCCCATAAATACCAAAAAAAGAAGGCATGCTTACTAATTTGCACAGGGTAAATGTTTTAAAGGACTTAAGTCTGTTTTGACAAATCTGAAACATGGAAATTAGTGTTCTTCACTAGTTAAAGTTCTTGGACTTGCGACCTCTGGGATATTTTAATACTATGGGTTAGGGTGCTCTGTCATGATTTCAAATGCACTGGAGTTAAACTATTATCGGTTCATAGAGTAATATTATTGGTACATAGAGTAATTGGATTATTGTTTGCGATTTTGTTAAATTATCTATCACTCTCATCAAGTTTGAACACTATTCTGAAATTATTGATTTGCAAATAATGCTTGTAACCTTGCAGCTTGTTTGCTGAGTCACACTATCTGTTTTACCAGTATGGGAGACAGTGAAGCAGCGGTTGCCCAAACATCTGCTGTTATGGAGTATACATCTGCCGGCTACTCTTCCACTGATTACGGTGATGCAAGTTCAAATGATGTTCCTGATGCTGGTGCAACTATTGGAGAAATGGATGCTCCTGCTGCAAAGACTACTGGGGACATGGCTGTTTCTGTTGCTATGCCTGATGCAACTACAGTGCCTGATGCAACTATAGTGCCCGATGCTTCTAATTTTGGTGGTGGAAATGCATACCATACAGATCTAAATTCTGCCGTACAGGAAGCTCCCACTACCATGACATATGATTCCAAGATATCCTATGGAGTAGCTGATACTAGTGAGAATCCCGTGTCTCTCGAAAATGCATCTGTGGATTCATCTCAAGTTGTTAGTCACGATTCTTCTATAAATGGAAATAATGTTAGTGAAGCAAGAAATACTTCGCTGATCGGCGTTAGTGAGAATGGGATTACTTCAGATGGTGTTCACGGATCTGCTTCTGTGCATCAGTTAATGGATGGTTCTGGTATGTCTCTTTTCATTCCATGACACGTTATTATAATGCTTATGTAAGGTATGATGTTATTGTGCTTTATCACCTATTACATGGACTGTTCTAAATGACTAAGGTACGTGAGTCGGACATTATACCACAAGAGCATAGTTAGCTAGGAAATATGTTTACGACATGTATAGTTAGATATGTACCTAACTATCATATCCAGTAAATCAAGGTAACTATGTTATACATTAGAACTTTCTGGTCATGTTCATTTGTTGGTTTCAGAATGAGTCAAGTGCCTGAACTGTACACTTCACATTATGTTTTTAAAACAAACCATTTAATTAAATATAATAATATCATAAAAAGTTGAATGTTTTAGTCATTGTATCCTTTGGGAATTCTTGCTTAACATCCTGATGTACTTTATTGATTGTTGCTTACAAAAAATACTAAATATTTTCTTTACTTACTGTGGGTTGTTGATATCTGGGTGCCTACTACATTACTGAATCAACTTTCAATCCTTTTTATTTCTTGTTCTATTTTTTTCTTAGTTTTGATCATGGTTCACTGAACCGGCCGGTTCTGGTCGGTTTTCAAAGCTACCGGTTCCGTTACAGCCCGGTATATCGCTGGGTGTACGGATTCACGGGTTAACTGTCAGCCGGTTCTTGGATGAACCGCCCGTTTTTTAGTATCGGGCTGAGCCTGAACCGGTCCAGTTCCAGAAGTTTGTTTTTAATAAAAAAAGATAATCTTTGGAGAGTTGAATGTTTTAGTCATGTCATTGTCTCCTTTGGGAATTCTTGCTTAACATCCTGATGTACTTTATTGATTGTTGCTTACTAAAAATACTAAATATTTTCTTGTTCTATTTTTTTTTCTTAGTTATCGTACAACTTGCTGCTAATAAAAGAAAATTTGAGCAAAAAAAAAAAAAAAAAAAAGAAAAGAAAAGAAAAATTGACCTACAAAAAAAAAAAAAAACTAAAAAATTGAACAATCCATAACGTAATTCATTTTGGTGGTGAACTACTTATTGTTCTCAAAATTTTTGACATTAATTTTAAACTAATTACTTGTTCCATGATATGAGTATTCATTTATTTTAAATTTAAGTATATTTTAATTCATTATTTTCATAAAAAGTATAATACAAATAATTTTTAATAATACCAGCAACTTAAAATTTATTAATAAGTCATTGCTTTTGCTAAATGATCTTTAAAAATTCAATAAATTTCACTAAAAATGCATCTTTATCAAATTGTGTTGTAAAAAATCTCGTATCGGTGCGTTTTGGTAACGATGTGTGAGTTTGAAAAAAATTCACAACTGCGATAATCGATACCGTTACGTAACACCGATGCTCGCCCGAGTCCGTTACACCAAGACTGATAGCGCTACTGTGAACCTTGGCTTTGATATTGCAGGACTCGGGAGTTTGGCCACTCCAAGATTTTAATACCTGCTTCCGTATTTATTTGAATTAGCCATTTGTTACTACTTGAACGGACAATTTAGGCTACTGTTGCTATGTGGGGCATGACATTTTTTTTACTTCAAGTTTTCTTCCTCTCATACCATGTAGCCTTCTTTGTCCCTTTATCTTGAATCAGTGATTCTTCCAAATATTATCGGCGTTGTTGCCGTTGTGTTGAATGTGTTAGTGTCTTCTGCCACTAAATTTACTGTTTACTATCCAAATTTTTTGCTTCCCTCTGTTCGAATTCCAGTTTGCAAACTAGGTTCGTATTGGCATTATCTATTCATTCGTACTTTTTGTTTGATTTTTATTGGCAGCATTGTCTTCTGAAGAAGAACGATTGTGGAGCATAGTGAGAGCTAATTCTTTAGATTTTAATGCATGGACTGCTCTCATTGAGGAGACCGAGAAGATGGCAGAGGTATGCTAAAGTGAATTTCAGATGTTCTTAAGAATTTGGCTTGTTGATTTGTCATATTGGCAGGCATTTTTTACATGTCAACTGCTAGAGGAGAATCTTGGTTTGGTTTTTTTTTTTTTTAATATAGAAAATTCAACATGGGCATTTGACTCTTTTGATATAATTGCATGACAAAAGGAACATAATAAGAGAGTTCTTTACCATTATTCAAACTTGAAGTGTCTGACATGCTTATGAGGCGTGTGTCCAAGATGACATCTTGAAAAACATATATGATCTCTATAATTAAGTGTCATAATTTATTTTCCAAGTATTATATGAATTCATTTAACATAAATAACATCTCCTCCACACCCTAAATGCGAGGTGGATGGTTTGATCTCCAATCCATACAGATGAGTATCCTTGTCAAAAAAATGAGAAGGAAGGGACCGGCTGAATGCATGAGCTGAAATTAAAGTTCAGTCTATAACCAAATGCTTGTAATTTAACACTATGGCATATGTATTAGGATATGATCAAAACGCCTCAAATTTGAGACTTAGTTTCCAACATAATGGGCTGCACACTTTTATCTTCAGTTGCACATGTATGAATTTGGTCTCTTATGACATCTCATTGGGGTCCCCAACAGGTTGTTCTGTGATGCCCTCGAGTGTAAATTTAATGGGGTTGACCATCAGCATTTGGATCTGGAGTTTTGTTAAGAATTTGCATTTGGTCAAAGTATAGTTAGTTACTCTAATATGAAGATCTCTCTCTCTCTCTCTCTTTTTTTTTTTTTTTTTTTTTTTTTTTTTTTTTTTTTTTTTTTTTTCTCAACTACTACGATATGAATTACTGTGAAGAATTGGAGGAGGTAAGGTCTGTAAGTAGCAAAAATAAGTAGATAATTTAATTATTTTTTGCCTTCATTTGTTCTTTTGTAGGACAGCATTATGTAAGATCCTTGGGGGCTGATTATTTTTGTTTTTCCCTTTTTTCTTGGAATGGGCTAAGGTTTGTGGAGATGTTGAGTTTTAGGGGCTGCAAAGGCTGTGAAGGGGAGGAAAAGTCAAAATTACAGTGCTGTTTTCAGCTTGTGAACAGAACATCTGGGTTGTGGACACAACTAGTCCTGGTTTATACTGTAGGATTCTATCAACTATGGTTGAGCATTTTAGGAGAAAAGTGATTAGGCTTGTCAGAATAGGTTTTTCAGGGTAAATAGAGTCTAGCAAGATCTGGTCATCAGTCAAAGGTTAAAAGTTCATGAACTTGTAGGGAAATAAATAAATTGGAGAAGACCATAAGGGTTCTATTGCTCCTTGGCCGTAATTTCGCAATTCACAATCATCAAGAAACATAATTGCTTAAGATTTCTCCAAGAATTGCTCTTTATTTTATTGAGAACATTGTGTTGACATATATGGACTTCCAGGCATCCTAATTTTAATAGGTTTTGGAGTCCATATCCTTGAACTTAGGTTTTGACTAGTAAAAACCAGGTAAACCTATGGAAGTCCACAACAAATGAAGATCCAAATATTATGACAACCTAAAGTTCAACCCATATACCTCAATTATCGCACATGTCCAGCTAATGTAAAATTCTCAAACTACTCTCACCTCTTAAGACACAACAAGTGGGTTGTGACTTGGACCTTTATTATACAACCTCTCATGGTGCCCCTGACTTAGATTTGAAACAACTTATGATACCTTTTCCTCCTTATAGTTTGCTTTTCCTTGAGATTCTTACTGAGTTTCCAAAAATTATATTGATGATTGTTGCTGGGTTGAACGTGTCACGATATGTGAATGGATCAAAGCATGGCTTATTTGCTTAATGGTCTATAGAATGTGTATTATCAGCATCTGGTTTCTTCAGAATTGACATGGTTTAATGTCTTTTTCTGGTTTGAGGTTTTCCCTTATCATATTCTGTTAGAAATTGCCATCACAGAGTTTTGTTCGGTGCTAGCTTTTGAATCTACTCTCTGGTTTACTTGGTGGGAGTCATTATTTCGCTTCATTTATCATGTACTAGCATTTTGTCGGGCTTTTTCTCCCCACTTGCACTTACATACTTAGAAGTTGTTCTTGTTTTAGTTTGTTTTTGTGTTTTTGGCATTTTGAGGGCCTTTTTCTTTCTGGTGGAGCTAACATACCCCTTTCTCATATACAGGACAATATATTGAAAATTCGGAAAGTTTATGATGCCTTTTTAGCGGAATTTCCATTGTGTTATGGTTATTGGAAGAAGTATGCGGATCATGAAGCACGCCTGGGCTCTATTGACAAAGTTGTGGATGTCTATGAACGAGCAGTTCAGGGAGTGACCTATTCTGTGGACATTTGGTTGCACTATTGTATATTTGCCATAAGTACATATGGAGATCCAGACACCATTCGGAGGTAATTTCTGTTCTTTGGTTCATTGTATTACTTTTCACTGCTTTCTAACCTGATTTTGGTATGCCTACTACAGCAACTCCTCACATGTATGGCGAAAAGGTTTGTTTGGGATGTACTTCAGAAATACAAATTTGTATTTCTGGTGTGCAGACTAGTTTGAGGCTACTGTATCTGATAGCTATCTTAATTTCTTTTGGGGTTAATTTTATTTCATGCCTTCATTATTCCCCTTCTATTTTCACTTCTCTTCCTTGGGACTCTCATAGTCCATGTAGTTCTCCATGAACTTTTGCTGTTTTTAACTATGACAAATTGAGGTGCGTCAATATACAAAATGCTGCTGAGAAGATCTTGACCAGTTAAGGGCTAAGATAAGATGGCCTCTATCACTGCTCCATTTCAGGGACATAGTATGATTATTTTCAGGAAGGTAATTGCAGTGCATTTGTGCCTGACTTTGGATGTGTCATGTGCTCTTAGAGTGAATTATTCCTTCTCCTTCAACACTTGTGCTGCTATCTCGCATTTATGGACGTTCTTGCCATGGCTAAGTTGATGTTTTTATATATGTTCTAATGGATATTTTCATGTTGTTTCAGGCTGTTTGAGCGAGGATTAGCTTATGTTGGAACAGATTACTTATCTTTCTCACTGTGGGACAAATATATTGAGTATGAGTACTCACAGCAGGAGTGGTCACATCTTGCCATGATCTACACACGAATACTAGAAAATCCTAATCAACAACTTGATCGCTATTTCAACAGGTGATTCTGCTTCGTCTTTTTACTTTTTCTTTCCTTTTTCCCCCCTATCTATGCATTTGTTCTTATTATTAGCGAGGGTGACTTCCTTTTCACTGCGACTAGATTTTTTTTTTTGTGCATTGTCCCTGTTTCTATATGCCACTGCTGTTTGTATTTGAACTTATGCAGCTGTGAGTGTGCCACATATGTGATAATGTGAATAGAGGAATTTGTTATAAAATGGATTACACCCTATTGCATTCCTTATGAGCACTGATAAGTAGTATCCAGGACTAAGTTTGCACTGCGAGGATGAGTTGAATCAATAGTTTTTCGATATGGTCAGGAAAGAAATGAGAGACAGGAAAACAGTACTTTGTTGGATTAAAGGAACATTCTCAAACCGACCAATATCAAAATTTGAATTGTTTCTTGTGAACGTGATCTTTGTTTGTTATGTATTGGAGCACTTTGTGGAATCATGAATTGTGAGAGTTGGGGTTTTTAAACTTCTGAAATTAAATAGAAGAAATCAGGGAGAAATTTTCAGTGGCCGTGCCTTTGTATGCTTTGCATTGACAAGGAATTATGAATTGTAATGAATTGAACTTTTAGCTTCTGAAATGAAGTAGAAGATGCAAGAGGGGGGAGAGAACGGGGTGAGGGGAGATTGTTCATAAGGAATCATAATTTAATAAAGGGCTTTTGGTACACTAGATGGTACATTAAAGTTTGAATTCGAATTTGTACAATTTATTTTATGGGCAACCCTTGTGAAAAGAATTGGTCACTTGAAAGAATAATTGGTTTAACAGGTTCACTTCTTCCAAGAGTTCATTCAACTTGTTTTTATATACAACAGGTGCTGCCATGGAATTGTTTTGTTGCGAAGTTCATGTGCGAAAGTTATATTAAATATGCACATTTTAGTTTCTTTGCACTTTAAACTTTTGGGGACTTCTGTCATGTTGTTAAGAATTATTATTTTGCTTACTTGAGTTGTACCTTGTTGGGTTTGGTAAAACACTGCCCACGTTATCAGTTGTTTCATTAGAATCATGCTATCTTAGTCCGAAGGGGAATAGGTGGATTTTGGTGTTTTTAGCCGAGGCAATTTTGCTAAGCCATTGTTTTGTTTTTGTGGAAGACTGCTGAATGCATCACAGGTTTGATATATCTTTCCTTGAACTGATGCCATGGCGTAGTTTTGCTGATTGCTCTCTAATTTGATACGAATATGTTTATCATTCTTCGGATTGTTCTTAACCTAAAGCTTCTCTGATTGAAAATAGAAATTTATTAGGCATTAGAGAATACTTATTCCTTGGCATCTATGGAGCTGGAGAAAATGCTTCTGGTTTTTTTTTGTGGTTTCAACCATTTCTATAGTGCTGAAGAAATACTATATCTAAAGGAAAACAAACAAGACTTTTTACATAGGTCCACTGCTAGCATGTAGTTTTTCCTTGTATAAAATCATTTTCAGATGGTTTGTGTGCTTTTACTGCTATTAAAGCTTCTTCTTTTTCTTATATTGAGTCATTTTGTTATTATTTGTGTGCTATGGGTGTCATTTATGTAATCTATGTTCTGAAGTTTGCACGGTTCCCAAATGCCGCCTTCATCTTTCACCTTTCTTTCCCGCTTATTTTATCTTTGAGAGTTTGGTTGCTATTTTGGATATTTTTATACATGATGTATGTAATTATAAAAAATGGTTGAGTTTCTTGTTACCTCAGACGTTCTTATTCCTGTGATTGTGCCAATTTTCAGCTTTAAGGAGTTAGTTGCAAGTCGGCATCTGTCGGAGTTAAGGACCGCCGAGGAAGCTGCAGCTGCAGCAGCTGCTACTTCAGAATCTGATGCTCAAGAAAATGAGGGAGAGGTTCATCCTAATGCTGTGGAACAGTCTTCTAAACCTGTAAGTGCAGTCTTAAGAGATGCTGAGGAGTTGGAGAAGTATATCGCCATTAGAGAAGAGATGCACAAGAAAGCTAAGGAGCTCGATTCTAAGATCGTTGGTTTTGAAACAGCTATCAGGCGGCCTTACTTTCATGTGCGGCCCCTCAACACTGCAGAGCTTGAAAATTGGCATAATTATCTAGATTTTATTGAAGGAGGAGAGGACTTCAATAAGGTATTTTGAGTTTGATTGTTTTGGTGACTTTTGAATCCCGTGGCTTGTACTTTTAGTTTGTACTACTTGTTATACGCTGACTTACAGTTAAGTAATATCTGCCGCATCATATGCTTTATTGGCTAAAATCGTTGGATGAAGCATCTTTTAAAACGGGATATTGAACTTGGACTAAAGCATGGGCCTTCCATTTGGTTTCTATAAGGCTAAGTACTTCAAACCTTCATTTGTGAGTGGACATTCTAGGTTCATGATATGTTGTATGGTAAAATGTTTGTTTTAAAGTTCTAATGTTATTTATGCAGGTGTGTTCTTATCTTCCTAACCATCTATCTGTCAGGCAAGGAGGGTCCCTCCTTTCCTATTTGAGGGTCCTCCCTGTTCCGCCAACGGAGTATTTCTTATGCATTTCTCCCAAGTTCCCTTTGTTTGTATTACTCATTTAGTTCTGTAGCTTTGAATTGGAACTCTGTGATCCATTATGTTCCTTTTCTGTGGATCAGGTTGTCAAGTTATATGAAAGATGCCTAATTGCTTGTGCAAATTATCCTGAGTATTGGATACGGTATGTCTTATGCATGGAGGCTAGTGGAAGCGTGGATCTTGCAAATAATGCACTTGCACGTGCTACCCAGGTCTTTGTGAAGGTATAAATTGTGGTCTTGTATTCTATTTAAATTGTTCATTGGTTCTTAGACTTTGTTTGGTTGGGATGGAAGGAGGGAGGGAGAGAAGGAAGGAGTCAACATTCAATGTTTGGTAGGGGAGAGAGGGAGGGGGGTGAGATTGGAGGATGGATGAGGCATCCTCCGGGCCCCCCCATCTTGCTGCCATCCAAAATTGGGTGGAAGTGGAGAACGGAAAATTGATATTTGTTTGATAAAATTGAAAATACATTATTACCCTCAATTAAGTGTGTTAATATAATCCCCTTCCCTTCCACTCAGCCAAACAAAAGGAGGTATGGACCCTGTGCTATCCGAGGCATGCTTTGCCAATAATTTCTCCACACACACGTACACCCACCCACCCACCAGCTGTTGCCTCCTAGGGGTTTAGACCCTCCAACTCCCATTTTGAAGTTGCAAATAATATTTGAGCTAAAGGCACGGTGGTGTTTCCCTCCACTTTTACCCACTTAAAACTGATATCGCATCTAAACCTGTGTGGGACTTTGTATAATACACCTTCATTGAGTATATTTTTTTATTTGATATATCTACCTTGTTAAACGTGCTTAGTATTCATGTTGTAACAGTTCTTCATTGTGTGCTGTCCTAGTTCCAAATCTTTACAGCCACTTTCTTCACGATGTTCCTTTCATGTTTGCTTGAGGATGAATGATACAATGTCCTTGTTGCTAATTGATATAACTATCCACCAAAAAGACCCCTAGAAATTTTCTTTTGTGTTCTAAATGTAGTAATGGCAAATGTGTCAGTAAAAATTAAGTATTTTTGTTGACTTTCTTTCTGTTTTTTGTATATATAGTTGGAGGACATTTTGGCATAAAGGTGTATGTTCAGTAAAAATGGGATTTGGGTTTCTGTGCAATTGGACATTTTCCTGAAATTTATTGATGCATTCACAAGTCGTCGACCTTTTTAGATTGTGTGTATATATATATGTATATATATATATATATATTGAAGTTTTCTTTAGAAAGAGGGTTCTGCCGAAATTTTTGTTCTTTTGACCTAATAGATTCACGGGCATAGACAAAGTGGTTTCACTTCTGCTTTGATTACCAATTGTGTTTTTGTGACCCTAGTGGTGCTTTTGGCTATTGGAGTTTTTTTGCCAAAGAAGTCCAAGAAGTTCCTTATGGGAGATCCAAGTTTTAGTTTTAGTTATTTTATTTCCTGATGTTACATTGTACAGAACTTCTCTCTGCCCTTGGTGGCTTTTTGACTCCACAGTTAATTGTGGGGCCCTATGGTTGATTGTGTTGTTATAAGTTGTTTATGTAGGGACTGGACTAACTACTAGGAATTTTGTAGAAAAATTAGAAAAGAAATAAATGCTGATATTATTTTCGTTCTTTATTATTATAATTTTATTTTATTTTTGAAAAAGTCAGTGAGGATTGATCTCTGTTTGATGAATATAAGTAGAGAAGGAAGTTTAGGAATGTTTGGTTTTGAAAATTTCAGTGAAATTTTTGGTATGTTGATTTTGTCAAAATCTGATTGCAATTTTTGGTTGTTTAACTGGTTAAATTTATAGTTTTTCTGTTTTCCTCTACCTCTGTCTTAAGCTTGAATCATTGCTAATTTACACAGAGACAACCAGAGATTCACCTCTTTGCTGCTCGATTTAAAGAGCAGAGTGGGGATATTCCAGGAGCTCGAGCTGCCTATCAGCTTGTCCACACTGAAATTTCACCTGGTTTACTAGAAGCAATCACTAAGCATGCGAACATGGAACATCGGCTGGTAATGTTGTTTAAGTGAGCTGTTGAATATTCTGGATTATGATCTCTAATTGCAAGTTATAATTGGTTTTTTCTTTCAATATAATGCAGGGGAATCTGGAAGATTCCTGTTCAGTATATGAACAGGCAATTGCTATTGAAAAAGGAAAGGAGCATTCACAGTCTCTGCCGCTGTTATTTGCTCAATATTCTCGTTTTTTGCACTTGGTATGATATGCAGTTGTTATTATATGCTTTTTTGCTCAATATTGTTCTTTTTATTTATTAATTTATTTATTTAATTTTTTGGATTTACTTCCTTTTAAGTTAATTTAAGAGGAGAGTTTTTCACCTGACAGTTGGCAAGCCGCAATTCTAATTACTTTGGTTTAAAAAAATTCACCCAAAATTTCTAGTTGGCAAGCCTTAGTTCTCAACCTGGGTTGTCTTTATGGAGTAACATGATCCTTTAACTTTTTAGTTGAGACTCGTCTCCCATTGATTTTCTTTAAATACTGTCAAATTTAAAGACTGATTGCTTACCGAGATCCAAACCATGGTCTGGTTCAGTAGAGTAGACATCCCTGTTCAGTTTTATCCCCAGTGGGTTGAATAATTCTATCCTGTTTTTGGATGTTATTTGAAATGTCAGTCATCTTTATCGTATCATATAGATTGATTCCATGTCGTGGATGCATAGCAGCATAGGGCATGCATTTATTTCCTCATATTTATAAAATGTCCATTTTTTCGTTCACTTCAATACACGTTCGAGTCAGAGGGTGACGGTTAGGTGCAAATAATATCAGGTGCTGTTTACCTAGTCCGCCGCTTCCAACACCATCACTGTCCATGGTCGGTGCTTTTGGCCTTCTGAACGTTTGGCTTTTTCCAAAGTGGCTATTTCCTCGGGATGGATCTGTGCATTGTAACTTCCTTGGAAGAAGTGGAAAATTCCAGTTTTGTTGGACAATTAATTTCTCCTAGGCTTGTTAACAACTAGAAAATGGTCTAGACTAGGTTGGAATTCTGGTTGGAATATTCTTTCAATGATAATACTTATTTTTTGTACGATTATGATTGAACGCCTGCAAAATTCAAAGCTGAAATATCTGAAATGTCCTCTCACCATCTTGTGCGTGATATTGCTGTCATCATAATGTGCTCTCTATAACGGCGGTCTGTATTTTCTTAATTGATCTCTCTTAGTCCGATTCATTTTAGATTTGCTGGAGAGGCTGATGCACTCTGACAGCATTTCTCTCCTGCAATCTTGCAGATAGATTTTTGTTTGGTTAGATTGAAGAGCCTTGTAGTCATAAATTACCCGTACAAATTTAACCAAATTTTATTGGTTGAACTCGCAGTACATATTTTATGGTTTTCCAAGAGTCATTAAGGTAATAACCTTTTTATTGCATGGTCTCTTCTCATTCTGTGATATTTGTTGGTAGGTTTCTGGTAATGTGGAAAAAGCTAGGGAAATTCTTGATCAAGCACTTGAGAATGTTGAACTGTCAAAACCACTTTTGGAGGTTCTTTTTTTTTCTCTCTCTCTCTCAATTCTTGATATTATTTCAGTTTACTATTTTCTTACCTACATGTTTCACTTGTTCTTGATGTATGCAGGCTATAATCCACTTTGAATCAATACAGTCACTTCCGAAACGAATTGATTATTTAGAGTCATTGGTAGACAAGTTCATTGTTCTTAACAATGATAACCCAAATGCTGCAAGTATCGCTGAAAAAGAGGAGCTATCTAGCATTTTTTTGGAGGTGATGATTTGTTCTTTTGTTTTAAATGTTTTGTGAAAAAAGTATGTAGTTTGCATCAATTTGTGTTGTTCATGATTAGATTATCTGGTTGTAGAATTCATTCATTTCCTTTTTCTAGTTTTATATTGAAAGTTGTTGAATATTTGATTATGTGCTAATATGTCATTATTTTATATTGCACTTTCTATAGCATGTTTTTATTCATGTATAAAAAGTTGAGTTATTTTTTTTTTTCATATAACTCTGAATTTTTGTAATCAAACATAAGAATGTGGCATAAATATACATGAACTGTATAATATATATATAAAGTAAACATTTTGGAACAATTTTCTTTTAAAATGAAGTTCTAAAGAAAACAACCAGTAAGCTAACTGTAATATTTTTTTCAAGTATTTTATTAGCCGTTGGTTGTTGCAGTTTCTGGATCTATTTGGGGATGCACAATCCATCAAAAAGGCTGATGATCGTCATGCGAAACTCTTCTTACATCATAAAAGTACATTGGAGTCCAAAAAGCGCCAGGCAGAGGATACTCTAGTTTCAGATAAGACAAAGCTAGCAAAGTCTTATTCTGGTGTTCCTTCATCTGCCCCATCAGTAATGGGCGCATATCCAAGTGCACAAAACCAATGGGCAGCAGGTTATGCTTTACAGCCCCAAGCTTGGCCACAGGTCACACAGGCCCAAGGTCAACAGTGGAATCCTGGCTATGCCCAACAGGTACATTACCCATCATCAATCATGTGATTTGGTTAGTTAGTTCTTAAATTTGTCAGGAAGGCAATTGTTCTCCCAATTAGTCATAAATTATAGGATGTGAGGATCAGATTGTTGCCCTTGTTAGTTTCCTGACTCCATTGTGACATTTGCAAAAAGTGAATTTTGTAGTATTTTTGGGTAAGGTGAATTTTTTAGTATTGTTTTTATACGGGCCTTTTTGTTTTCACTTTTTTTTTTTACTATTATTATTATTATTTTTTTTATCAGGCTCTTAGTTGGAAGTAGAGGATGATTAGTCATGCCTAGAGCTGGACATGAAAACTTTAGGGTAAATGAACTGAGGTGAGTTGAGTGTCAGAATTTCACGCCCAGTTTGATGAGGTTGGATGGTGCAGGACTGCTTGCATTTCCAAACTTGGACTGAACCCAAGTTAGGACAGAGCTCCACATGCATGTTCAACTTCGGTTGTGTGGTTCTGAAGGAGGTCAAGAGGAGCTTGGCTCATTTATTAGTGGACGGAGAAGGAACCGGAATCTGCCATCTGGTGAAAGTAGGCAGTAGCTCCAATGTAGTGATGTAGAATTGGAAGTGAAGAAAGGAGGAGACAGATAAGAGAAGAAGAATGGAGAAAATCTATATCTCAATAATATCCATCAATAATAAAAAATAACAGACTCATTGTATTAAACCCTACATATACTGGGAATTAAAATAAAAATCTATTAAAAAACTACCAAAATAACATGCTTAAAAATAAGAAAAGCATAATAATGTAAAACCCTAGTTTTCTTAAAATTTCCTCTTGCTTCTATGCTTGTGTTGTGGGCGGTTCCAACCATGGTCTCCGTTAATTATTTAAAATGTAGAACACGATGATAAAAATTTCTTAAGCCTCCAAATTTGAGTTATATAAACTTCCATGAACAGCAGAGGTGGTTGATTTATATTTGTTAGTTGTATTAATATTAATACAAGAATTTGATAGTTATTTACATGAGGTTTGAGTGTTTCATGATTTCGTCATTGTGAAGATATGAATTTCTTGACTAAATATTTGTATTACTTTATTAATTTGGGAAGGAAATCTAACCTGCAAATCTGGTAACTTGCCTCGCTCCCCACACTAACATGACAGGCTTGTCAGGTTTATAGTGGGTTGTTGGAAGGGATGAAGGTAAGGTCACCTTATTCCGGTATCCTTCTATATTTGCTTACCATTCTAATAAAACTGTTCTTCCCTTTCTATTTGAAGCCTATATGGTTTCCTCATACTATAAGCAACACTCCTACTCTTCAATTTGTCGTATCCAAGTATCAAACATTTATTATCCCAATCTCTCTCTCTCTCTCTCTCTCCTAGAACATTCCATGCCCTCCCCCCCAATACAGGAAAAAGAATGGAAAAAGAGGGAAACATAAGGTAAAGATTCCAGTTATTCTATTTAACTGTTCAGATCCCGTCTAATTTGTTTCCCATCATCGAAAAAATTGTATTTTCTAAATTTTATTTTTAAATTAAATTTTGAGATTTTGATCATTATACACTATTCAGATGCTTATGGCCTCTTTTCCTCCAGATTTATTACATGCAAGCTGAAGTATATGATAGATAAAAGTGAAGAAGGATTTGGAGGAGATTGGCCAGATAGGGAAAATGTATCAATTAATAACCCAATTCTTGCATCTGGGTTTTTGTGTATTGTGATGTTTGGAGGGCTTGTAATAAGATTACACATTAATTCTTCTGCTTATGAGCTTTCAAGAGCACACAGGGCTGTTGACGTTCTGGCTGGCTTTGACTTTTGCTTTTGCTTCGTTTGTCTATTGGCTGAACAAGTAATGACGGGTTGGTTCATGAGTCTAATCCATTGTATTCATGGACTGCTAGTTCTTTTGCAACCGTAACTAAATACAAAAGCTTCACTTAACATGTGGAATGACGGACAAGGATGTGTGCATAGAATTCGTTCTTGGTTTTGAAAGTAATATGGTTCTCCGAGTGGTGGACTTGAAAGATGAGAATTGCAGCAGATAGGATCTGTTAAACATATTTGGGTAAAGCTTAAAAAACCCGTTGGTTATACATGTATTGCTTATAACTCCCTAAAGCTTACTGAACACCACTCTAGTAAGAAAAGGGTGCCAATGAGGGCTTGCTGTTACTCTTCTGTAGTAAATTTACGCAAATTACCCTATGTTATACCAAAAAAAAAACCTCTGGAAAATGACAAAAAAGGACAAACCAAAATATTGTCGTTCTAACGAGGGTACTTATGTGCAATATTTTCCAAAGGTAAAAGGCAGTCATATACCATTTCCGTTATATAGGGGTGTTATATGCACTGTATAAAATACTGAGAGCTGTTATTTGTACTTCACTTAATATGAATCTTTTTGCTTTTCTTTGTTGTGTGTTTTGTTGATCATATTATTGCAAGACTGTAATTTTTTTTTTATTATTCTTTTTGACTATTTCGAATTTATTTTGCTTGCTCTGATATTGTGATGACTGATGAGTTATGTCTTACTTCATGGTTAGATTTATATGGGGAATTCTGCATAAGTCTGTCTTCAAATTGCTATGATAATAGGTCTCACATCGATTTGATATCTAGATTTGGCAATGTGAAAATTTTCTTTTGTTTTGTCACAAACTGTAGGCTGCATACGGTGCATATGGTACTTATGGAAACAACTATTCACATCCACAAATTCCAACGTCTGCACCCCAAACTGCTGCCTATGGTGCTTATCCTCCTACATATCCTCCTGTCCAGGTAATGCAAATTTGTTACATATATTTACTATAATAATTTGACAAACTCAATTTATGATTTAACTGCACTTATAAAAAATTTCTTATATTTACATATAATGTTGATATGTTTTTTTTTGGGGTATTTGGGATGGTGGGTTTGTTGGGGGGTTGTTTATGGAAAGGGAAAGCTAGAAGAATTTCAGCTTAATAATTCTTTGTTGCTGCATGCATCATATCTTCTTAATAATGGTTTGTTATAATTATGACAGAGCTTCCCCCAGCAAAGTTATGCACCAGCAGCCACACCAGCAGCAGCTTTGACTCCAGCTCAGCAGCCTACTGCAGCAACCCCTCAAGCCTATTATGGCAATTACTACTGAGTAGTCAGGATCAACCCAACCCAAGTTCGCCACCTGTAATTTATCCTTTGCTTCTTTGATGGCCTCTACAGAAATCGAGCTATACCATGGGTTTTTTGGACATGAGTATTGTGAAAATGACACGCTTGGACAGTCGAGCATAGTTGTGTTCAAATTATGTCTAACCAAATTGGCAGTGAAAGTGTATTTTAGTTTTTAGAATTTGACAGCACCGCATTCGTCTACGCACTAGTGAGAATATGCCACTTGCTACATGCTGGAGCCTCATTAGATTCCTGGCCGGTGTATACTTTCTGTGCGGGACTACGTGTGTGTGTGTGTGTGTGTGTGTGTAGAGGTAGGCACCTCATAGAAGGAAAAAACCGAGTCAGGACATGGTTTTGTGGCAGGCGCATGAGATAAATACTAATTAAATCAGTGATAGCTTATTTAGTATGTGCATCTTTAAGCAGTTTTGATTTATGTGAATGTTTAATGGTTCAGTTTATATGAAGCTTTACGTATTAAGAATTTATTTAGTGTGTGTGTGTGTTGTTGACTCTAGCAATGGTGGCGACCTTTTGTGGTGGTGATTATTGAAATGTTGCTTTTTCTTCATTCCGAAGGAGATATTAGCATTACTACTCTAGTTGTCTGGTGCTCATTTCAATTAGAATTGCGTAAAAAGAATGCACAGTTTTTTAAGTGCTTTTGAGTTTTCTTTCTACCCTTTTAAGCTAGTGAAAACCAGGTTTTGTTTTTGGTCAGGTAAGTACTCACTCCCCCACAGTTTCTTTCTGTTTGTTTACTCCTTAGCAACCTACTTGGGATTGTGTTTAGTCACAATGGATGCCAACTGTTGTATGCTTTGTGATAATTGTGTTTAGGGCTATATGATCGTGTTAATACGTATAAATTAGTTTTCCAATCTAGTAAGCGAGTTTGGAAATATACAAATAAGTCGGCTTTGTGCTAATTTATGAGATAAGTATTTGTGGGGTTCTTTACCTGTGGGGCACAATCCGACCTCGTTTGAGAATGCTTGTGTTTTAACATTATTGGGAATGTAAGGTCCAATCACAAGCTATTATGCCCAACATTTCTATATGGAACAAGGGTGGCAAGTGATAACCTGAATAACACCACGTATAAAATTGGTAGAGAACCATCATTCTTCAAATTTGTTGTCTTCCGTCTATTTGGATGTAAAATATTTTATAGAAAATATTTTTTTATTTTGTAGTGTTTGGTTATTTTAAAATAATAATAAAGAAAAAATTATTAAAATTTTACAAAAATAATTTATTTATTAATTTTTGGTAAATTATTTTATACGCTTGTGCTCTTGATACAGTCAGAATATTTCTTATGGTGAGCAATTCAAGGAATACTCCTATTGGCAGAAGGAATTCTCGCAGCTTAAAAATATTCCTTATTTGAGCATCGGGCTTAAAAATTCACATTTTAACATTTCAATTGAATTATAAATTCAAGTTTGAGTTTCATGGACGATTTTTATGTCCTAGTCATAATTTATTGTTAATTTAAATTATTTTGAACTCAGCAAAGGAAACTTGGAATGAGTAGGAATTTGGGTTATACATACTTAACAGTAATAACTGGGAATTAAAAATGTATTTAATGATTCAGTTGGGTTTCACATATTTCAAAAAAGAAAAGAAATTTTTTTTCTATTTCAAGATTAAATATAGCGAACTCACACCTTTTCAAAAATGAAGAAGATATTGTATGTATATATACGAAAGCTAACATTACTCAGCTTCAAATAAAACCACTCTTCCTAAACTCGGACCATTTCACGGGCTAACAACTTTAACAAGAACAAATTTGCTGAACATTTCAAACTGTCTGATAAATGCCTAAACTACCCTGAGCTGTGCTGATATACTACAAGAATAGGGTTTTGTGGATTATCGCCTCATGCTTCTTCCTAGGATGGCGAATCCGTACTCTAGTCCTGTCAGTGCTCTTCAGGTGATTCAATCGATGATTTTTATTTTTATTTTCTCCTTCTTGTGTGTTCGCGTTTACTGTTGCAATCTTCAGTTTTTCATTTCCATATTTGTCCTTCTTTCAGGCTGGTTGTGGAAAGTACTATCTGCTAATTCAACTGCAACCCAATTTTCTTCTCCGGTTGATTGGGATTCAAACAATTCGTCCTCGTCACGGTCAGTAATTCTTTATATTTACGTGTCTTTATTCGATTTTAAGTTTTTTCTTTTGATTTGGTCTGTAGTGATTTTTGAATCAAATATGTCAAAGATATTGTCAATTAGGTTTCTGCATCCAAGTTTCTTGAATGGAAGACTACAATGGAGTTGAAAAACACTTTCCTCCAGTTTTTTCTTAGTCCATTTATTAAGAATCAATCTATTGTTCTTAATTATATCCACTAATGAGTTGGCAAACTGGTTTCTAATCATGTTGGGGGCAGTTAAATATTACTATATTCTCATTCTTGTGTGTTTTTTATTTTTTATTTTATTTTTCATTGTTGTGTGAATTTGATAACCAAAATTTTTTGAGTAGTTGGGATTGATTTCTTTAATTCAGGGTGATTTGATTTTTGGGGAAGCAATGATCGCAACGGATCGAGAGGCTGTGGTTAGTGAGATGAAGGATATAGGCGAGCAAGTAGGCATAACTAACTATTCACAAAGCTATAAATTTCTTTTATTGAATAAGCTATCGGTTTTCAATGAAGAACATTTTCTTCTTATATTTTGATGGTTGCGTAACAATTTATGTGAAATATGGTATACTTCTTTTGTTCTCATTTCTCTATCTTTTGGGTGTTAGTGAGAAAAATGTTAATTTTACAATTTTGAAAACAGAAGTGCCTATTACAGATTGTTATGTTCAGACAATTATAAACGAGTGAAGTCACTATTATAAATTTTATCAGATGAAACTCTTTGGATGGTCAAGACAGATTGGTTTTTTGGTTGCAGATTTTTTTAGCTTCTTGATATTGACAGAATGACCAGCCATCATTGTTTTGTTGTTACCCCGTATTGTGATACCATTATCTCTATGCAATAGGCAGAAGAACACTCAACTTGTCCCTTAAAAGGTATATATATATATAAAGTGGCATAAGAACAGTTTAATTCTTCATTATTACAAAAAATACCTGATTTACTAATCACATTTCTCCTACATTTTATTCCTTGTCAACCATAATATTAACATCTCTCTAAAAAGATGAGAATGGTCCTAGTTTAAGTTTAAACACGTGCCAAGAATGTTATGCATCTTCAGATTCTTCCTCTACCAATTAGCAGAGCTCCCATAATTAACCAGTTTGAGAAGCCATGGCTTCCACATGGAAAGGTTGTGATATAACATGGCGGCGATCATTCTGTGAACCATCTTCATCCCCGTCTTCTTCTGTTTCCCAAAGGAAGTTAGCATATGCTGCTTGAACATGGCTGTAAAAACAAAAAATCAAAAGTCAGGTTGTTTATCTAGTATTCTTATAGGTAGTGCAGGCAATTAATGATCGATACAACCCACAATGACTTGGAACTCCAAGACAAACCTGTCTTCCGGAGCAGCTTGGACTGCTCGTTCAAAATAGCTTGTCGCTCTATCTTGATCATGATGGAGCTCCCATACTAGTTTAGCATATTGTGATAGAACGTCACCGTCTATAGGGTCTGCCAGTATTGCTCGTGAGTAGTATTCCTCAGCTCTTCGAAGGTCCCGCTTCAACTACCAAAAATAAAAACATAGAGATGTAGATAATCTCTTAAAGAAGATCCAGAATTCATGGATTTATATAAAGTTTGATAAAAATAAAAGCATAATTGACAGTCACTTGGGAATAACAAGAGAGAACCTATTTTGAACTCTAAATTGTTTAATAAAGCAGAACACCGGTCTTGCTCTACAAATAGCTAAAAGAAATATATATGTAGATTGTCTCGTTTAATAATGATGCCAAATTTTGTAAATATTCGTTTCATTATGCTGTCAATATTTCATATTTTGGAGGAGCAAAAATTCATTATAAAAATTGATCAGCTGAAAAGAAGAGAACTTAAAGCGGAAAAGATTACTCACTTGATACAGAAAATGACCATAATTCCTCAAACATAAAGAGTTGCCGGGATTCTCTTCTACCATCCTCTTGTAATGTTGCTCAAGGCCGGTGCCATCGCCACCATCCCTGCCAAAGGCTACTGGTATAAAATCCCCACCACCAGAACCACCAAAACCACTATTAGCAACATTTACTCCAAGCCCTGTTGCAAGATACATCTCTGTATTAATCCCGTCTATATCCGCTTCAAAACCATGGCTGTATTTATTCATAAGTGCCATTTCCCGATTCATGACAATTTTCTTCTCACTCAGATGCGACTCACCATTTTTCATAGCCATGATGCTTTCTTCACCCGTATTGGAATTTTCAAATAACTCGCAATTTCCCTCCAATTCTTTCAATTCTTCCTCCTCGTCACTGTCTTCATCCTCGTACCTACTTTCTGAATTGTGGAACGAAAAAGATGGGATTGTCTGCAACACGGCGCGACGTGAAAATTTCTTGTGTGGGTTTGTACTATGGGATTCATCATGGTTGCATGAGGCATTCACTAAGCCTTCCAAGTTTCCTTCAGACTGAGCTCTTGGAAAGCCATTGCGAGAATGCAGGTTGGGTTCGGATAATTCGGGAATGACGGGAGAGATGGGAGAGGTGTTGCATGAATATGTGGTGAAATTTAGCGATCCATTTTGGTGAAATGAGAGTTTGTTGTGAATGTGATTGTGATTGTGATGATTGGTGGCTGATGGGGATTTGGTGGTGGTGGTGTGTGGGTCAGAATGGTGGATGGGACTCTCCGAGAAGGAAGAGAGGAGAGAACCAAGAACCGGTGTTGAAGAACTCCTAAGCAGCATTTCTCTCTTCTTTGTTTTTGTCTACCTTTAATGGCCGTATTGTGTTATGTTGGATATAAAGTTTCTGTGGAGAAGAGAAAAGGTAGTGTTTGTTAGAGAAAACTGATTTTGCCAAACTAGGTACCCTTTATTTATAGCTAATAAACCAATGGACAGAACATGAGAGAGAGATGAAAGGAAGTTACCTCTTTTGAAAATGCAAGAGAGAACCTTCCCAGAATAGTGGACAAATGGAGAAGACTGAAATACTAATAAAATTAATGTATTATTGAATCAATTATGCAGGGACACCTTATATACAGAGGAGAGAGAGAGTGGGAGGAGGAATGTGTATGATTGAGAAAATCAATTTATTAATTTTTTCAAAAATAAATTGTTGTCTTAAATTTATGTACATATGTGACACATCTTATTTGTATGGTGGAGAGTGGATCAACCTGGTTGTTGAGAAAAATATCAGTTTGTTCTCTTCTTCTTGATGGAATGGTCACACCCTCCTTCCCATGGAGGCATATGCACCGTTGGATGCTAAGAAACTTTAAATAGGCATGAGTTTGACCCCAATTTGTCCAACATTTGTGTGTGTGGGTGTGTGTGTTTGTTTCAGGGAAAGTATAGAGGCCAGACAACAACCTACATTCATGTATTTGGACACGTTTTATTTTTGCTTTTTTATTCTCCTTGACAACCGTCCAGGTGCAGCTTAGTTGTCAATTGAACCTTTCTGTGATTTGGTCACCTTTCTGTCATCACAGCAACACGAAATAATTTTTCCACAAATTAATCCAATGGACATTATTTGATATGATTTGTAATATGTCAATTGGTCTGTATAAATGATTGGTAACCATAATTTTCAATGGTCAAGTCTTTTTGTTTATTCTTGCTTTGAGTGGCTTATTGTCTCACTATTAAAATTGCAGATTATTTAAACATTTGCCCCACAGCTGTGTGGGAAGAATTTCGTTTTTTTGTTCTTTTTTCCCGAAGCTTGAGCGACGTCGTAGGAATGGTGCGTAAAGGTCATTTTACGCGTAAACACATGTTTAATAGGTTTCTTCAGTAATTCTGAAAATTTGATAAATAAAAAACGAAAAAAAAAAAAAGGAAATAAAATTTAATACTCCAATATAAAGATTTAAAAATGATAAAAAAAAAAATGATATATTTTATAAGATCAACTCTTATTGAAGAAAGCTTACCCTTTCAATAATAATAATAATAAAAAAGCCTCCTATGGGAGAAATCAACGTGCCATTGCGAAGACACTTTAGCATCAAAAGGATGAGGTCCTTCCCTCTCGTACAAAATATAATGTTGGGTTTGGTGTAGTGGCTAATTTTAGCTATTTTTTTTTTTTGTTTGGTATACAATTTAAAGTGAAAATGATCATTTTATTAGGATAAAAATTCATTCCATTACTAAACTTATGAAATGGTCATTCTATTCTCAAGTAATTTTTTATTTTATTTTATTTACCACAACCAACCCCGCCTTTCACCACTACCACCACCAACTTCCACCACTGCCATTGCCTTTCACCACTGTCACCGCCACTAATTTTCATCACCGCTCACCACTTTCCATCACCACCGCAGTCGCCTTTCACCACCCCCACCGCCTCCACCTTTCACCACCGCTTTCACCTTTCACCACCACTGTCGCCGCCTTCCACCATTACTGCCTTCCACCGCCACCAGAGCAGCCGCTGCTGTCACTGCCTTTCACCGCCGTTGCCATCACCTTTCACTACCACCACCGCCATTGTCTCCACCCTCCACCACCGTTACCACCTTCTACCACCACCATTTTCCACCACCGCCACCTATATTGCCTTCCACCACCACTACTTTACACCGCTGCCGCCACTGCCTTTCACCACCACCGCCATCACCTCCATCACCGTCTTTTACCACTGCCGCCGCCGCCATCGCTTTCCACCACCGTTTCCACCCTCCACTATCGTCATCGCCTTCCACCACTACCACCTCCATTGCCTTCCACCACAGTCACCTCTATTGGCTTACATTATCGCCACTTACACCACTATCTCCTTTTACCACCACCACTACATTACTATCATTGCCTTCTACCACCACCACCACCACTGTCGCCGCCGCCTTCTAACACCACCACTACATTACTATCATTGCCTTCTACCACAACCACCACCACTGTCGCCGCCGCCTTCTAACACCACCACCTACACCACTATCGCTTCTTACCTCCACCACCATCGTCACCGCCACCGCCACCGCCACCGCCACTGCCACTGTCACCATTTATTTTAAAAAATTATAGAAGAATGCCATTTTGTTAATTTACATTATTTGTTACTAAGAGGATATTCTGGAGATCTCAATTTAAAATTTATTCTATTCTAAATTTTAAATTAATGCAACAAAATACTAGAATAGTTATTATCAATCCATTCTCACACATTTTATATTTACAATCAAATAATAGAATGAGAATGATCATTCCATTCTAAATCTTATTCCATTTTCACTTTCATTATATTTCATTCATGCACATCAAACACAAAATAATGGATAGTGCTGCAAATCATCCCGATACTTAATCTATTTTCAATTAGAATTTAAAGAGGGACAGGACCCTCCAAGCATGAATTGTCAATGACAATATTAGTAATAAATATTTTTTTAAAAAAAATTGAACTAAAATTGGCTATAATAATAATATATATTTTTTGTTTTTGGTGGGCTCAAATCCCATTGTGAATGTGTGGGAGAAAATAACCTAACAAAATAAATAAATAACAACCCTATTGGAGAAGTTTTTTAAGCTTGTGATTAAATTGGGCCCATCAGGCAAATCCATTTGCTGCTCTAGTCACATATTTACGAATATTTTACTTTTCTATACAGATTTGTGTTATGGACAGGCTACATTGATTTTAGAATTATTAATGGAATTGAACTCCATCTTGTAGATTTTGACAAGGGAATTGTTTTTTAAGACCATTTACCCATAAAAAGCGGGTGTATCTGACAGGTTTCTGCAAACGTCATTATATGAGGAAGCAAACCAAAAAAAATAGTCTTAAATTATTAAACTGGCTCTCTCTCTCTCTATCTTCTTCAATTGTTTATAACAGCAGTGCTAAGAATTTTGTAAAAATTATCAGTCATATTTAAAAATATCCTAAATATATTTATGAAGAAGCATAATATATTATATATATATATTTTTTTATGACAAGAATGTTAGAAGTTAGGGGGTTAGAGGAGTGGGAAAATGTACAAGACTAGGATACAAATTCTAAACATGAAAAAAAACTCAACTATTTAAATAACAAGACACTTACAAATATTATTATATTCAAACATTCAATATTCTTTAGATTCAAACCTTCAATGTTTTTTACATGATTTTCTCAAAAAATAAGTTTGTCAATCAAGTTTGAATATGGTTAAACTAAAAAAAAAATAAAAAATAAAAAACTTTTTCGCAAAATAAAATTATTGATTTAAAATTAAGAAAAAAATGACCCTTCTAAGTAAATTACACTGACGTCTTACAAAATTTAAGCAAATTAGACACGGTAGATCGTTTAATAATATTTAAAATCTTAGAGTTCTCCTAAACTCAATCGCGGCAGCAAGGTGATTTTTGGTGTGAAACAGTTCTTATATTATAATAATATATAATATATATATTATATTATAAATATTCGTTATTATGAAAATTCAGTGACGTGTGTGTAATGTGTTAAAATTTTAGAAGAAGTCGGTGACTGGGTGCAATTTATTTTATTTTCTTTTCTTTTCAAACAAAGAAGGGCAACACGCATCACATCTCCTGTCCGTTACCTTTGTTCTAATATAAAGCATTGTAGTAATAAAAACCTTTTCGCGGGGGAAAGAGGGAGAGTTTTAGCATAGTAAAATAACACACACATTAATCAAGGGTCCCACTGGCCACCATTCGATCTCACAGAATTTGGGGGAATATGCTGATGTCCGCTAAAATTTGGGTATTACTGCGTATTAGAGTTGGAAAAATATCAAAAGATTAAAAAACGAATTTGAGTTTGTTTGATCGAATCTGACAGAGGAGAGTGGGAAGAGAGAGATTGCGCCTAAGATGTTTGGGTGCAAGTGTTTCCACTGGAGCAGAGTCCTCGATTTCTCGCCACCGGAGCCTGAAAGTTTCTCACTGCCGGCTCCGATTCCACAATGGCCCCAAGGTACCAGGATTTTTATTACAAATTTGAATTTTTGGATGATTTCCCTATGCATTTTGTGGGTTTTAATCATTTTATTTTTATTTTTATTTTTATTTTTTATGTTTCGGAATTTTTGCCAATGGGATTTATTTTAAATTTTGTTCCTTCAAGATGCTAGTTTGATCAGTTGGGTTTGTGTGATTTTACATTATGATTGTTGGGTATTTCTATTTTTTTTTCTTTTGTTTAGCTGTAGGCTTGTAGCTTGCATGTAGTGATAGATCTTTACCTTTTTCTTGGTGGTTTTTCGTTCGATTTGGTTTTTCTCTAGACAATGGTTGATGGTTTTCGTTCCATTTGATTTTCTGGACTTCTAGTGCGGAAATGGCTTCATTTTGTTGTACTTTGCTTTCTTTTTTGTACTATAAATATTTTTGGGTAATTTTGAGTTTGTTTCTCTCCTATACATTAAAAACCATAGATTATGCCCCTAGGGTTTTTACCTAGTTTGCCACTTCTTTGATGAAACTATCCAGTAGAAAATGCAGTTCTTTGGTGGCTTTGCCCCAATTAACATTGCCTGCTCTTGTGGCTTAGTTCTACATTTAACATAGAAACATGCTTATTCTGGTAATAACTCTAATCATGGAAAAATTTGGTATTTTGGTTTTTAGTTTTTACTCCTTACAGGAATACCAGAAGACTAAATACAATTTGCTTTCATTTAAGAGATTTATCAAAGGTTTGTGATTTTCTTCTGATAAAATTTTTAGGAGTCTTTTCTTCAATCAAAATTAAGGAGTCTGAATTCTTCTTGAGCCTAAATTTGGGAGTATGAGAACGCGGATTCAACTTTAAGATCAACCACGTCTGGCAAATAATGCCAAAGGTTGGGTCTATACCATCCAGTCTGTATCTTATTGCACACTGCATAGTAGGACAAACTCTTAGTGATGGCTTATTATGTATATCCTTTTCCATATCTTGTCTGATTCAGAAGCATAAGTTTTTCTGCCATTACTTCATGATTACCTCTTTTATTAGATGGGAGTTGTTTGCCACTTTAATGTGGAGTTTAGTACTATTATTTTCCCTTTTGCTTATATGAAATGTTGTTTTAGTTCTATTTTTGTTATCCTTTTCTTCTATTTTGGTCCAAAGAACCGTTATGGGCATTTTTTTTTTTCCTGATACAAATGGATTTTACTATTTATTATTATTTTTTTCCTAGTTGATACTCACACACCCCCCTCCAAGGAAATTGTTTACCCAGAGGCTCGAACTTGAGATCTGATGCTTCATGAGGCACCAGGGTCCAAGTTCTCACCCACTAGGCCAACCTCGTGGGGTTGATTTTACTACTTTTGTTGTGCCACAACTCTAATTTCCCTTGTGTTTTGATGGTGTGATCCTTACATTTCTTTTCTTTTGCCTTTTACGGAATCGCTAGGTAGTTGGGTCTAGTATAACAACCTATTTATAGGATATGACTGCGTGTTTTTCCTTTCCAATTTTTTCAATTTCTTTTGACATGATATTGGCAATCGTTGTCACTTTATTTGCATCGGTTGCCTTGCTCATATTATTGTTACAAGCATCAATTGTAGATTTTATTTATTTATTTATGGGAGGGATTTTCACAAATGGTTTTGGATATAATCTCCATTTCATTATGTGGAAAGTTTTATCAAATTCTTCAAGATTACATTAGAATGCCTAGAGCTTTCACTACTAATTAGAGACTGATAAAACAAAATGTTCAAGTGGATTGTTCAAATGGAATATAAACTGTCATTTTGTTCTTACTTTCTGTTCTCTTTTGAGCGGAATGATTCTCATTGTTTTATTTTTATTTTATTTTATTTGAACTATCAGGTCATGGATTTGCTACCGAAAGAATAAATCTTGGAGAAATTGAAGTTCTCAAAATCACGAAGTTTGAGTTCATTTTGGAATGCAATCTTTTACAGGACAAGAAAAAAGGGGTCTCATTTTATAAACCAGTTGGAATACCAGATGGATTTTTCTGTCTTGGTCACTACTGCCAATCTAATGACCAGCCTTTACGAGGGTTTGTACTGGTGGTGCGGGAAGTGGGTTTGCGTGAACCACAAAATTCTTTCATTTGCAACCCAGATAACTCTCCGCCTCTTCTTAGCCCCCTCGATTATACGTTAGTTTGGAGTCCAGATGATGGGAGTGAGGAAAATCTCGAGGGATGTGGTTATTTCTGGTTGCCTCAGCCGCCTGAAGGTTATAAAGCTATGGGTTTCGTGGTCACCAACAAGCCAGACAAGCCTGAGCTGGAGGAAGTTAGATGTATTCGAGCTGACCTGACAGATAAATGTGAAACTTACTGTTTGATACTAGATACAAGTTCTAAATTTCCCAAATTACCATTTCAAGTATGGAGCACCAGACCCTCTCATCGGGGAATGCTTGGGAGAGGTGTATCTGTTGGGACTTTTTTTTGCAGTACCTATTGGAGTTCTACGGAAGACCTACATATTGCATGCTTGAAGAACTCTGACCCCATTCTGCATGCAATGCCAGATCTTGATCAGATTCATGCATTAATCAGACACTATGGTCCCACTGTTTACTTCCATCCCGATGAAGCTTATTTTCCATCACCTGTTTCATGGTTTTTCAAAAATGGTGCAATTTTATGCAAGAAGAATGAGTTGGTTGGTGAGGCCATTGATCCTGAAGGCTCGAATTTGCCAGTTGGTGGGACAAATGATGGGGAATATTGGATAGATATGCCAAGTGATGATCGGAGAGAGAGTGTCATGCAAGGAAATTTAGAAAATGCAAAACTTTACATACATGTGAAGCCAGCTTTAGGTGGAACTTTTACTGATATTGTGATGTGGGTTTTTTGTCCCTTTAATGGTCCAGCTACTCTGAAGATTGGTATTATGAATCTTGCCCTTAGCAAGATTGGACAGCATGTCTGTGACTGGGAACATTTCACACTTCGTGTAAGTAACTTCACAGGAGAGCTTTGGAGTATCTATTTCTCACAGCACAGTGGGGGCCAGTGGGTGGATGCTTTTGATTTGGAGTTCATAGAGGGAAATAAAACTATTGTTTACTCATCGAAAAGTGGCCATGCAAGCTTCCCTCATCCTGGGAGCTATCTTCAAGGGTCCAAAAAGCTTGGGATTGGAGTGAGGAATGATGCAGCACGTAGCGATTATTACATGGATTCAAGCATCCAGTATGAAATTATTGCAGCTGAATATCTTGGAGATGGAGTTGTTAGTGAGCCATGTTGGTTGCAGTATATGAGAGAGTGGGGTCCGACCATTGTGTATGATTCAAGAACTGAGCTGGATAAGATCATCAAACTTTTGCCACTGATGCTTAGATATTCAGTGGAGAATATTTTTGATAAGTTTCCGTTGGAGCTGTATGGTGAGGAAGGCCCTACTGGACCAAAGGAGAAGAACAACTGGGTGGGAGACGAAAGATCCTAGGTTTGTCCAAGACTCCCAACTTCTTTTTTGGATAATCGCTCTCCATCTACCATTATGTTCATATTACGCAGGTAGAATACGTAAATATTTTAGTTTGTCTTGCTGTGACCATATGTATAATTGTCATACGTGTTTTAAAGACCGATAGCATTTGGAGACGGACCCCATTCATATGGGATGAAGGCAAGGATGATGATGATGATTTGGAGACGGACAGTATAGTGCCTCTTGTCAAGTGAAGTAAATTGGAACGGTGAAGTAAAAGGATTGGGTTGTTTATACTAGGCATGTTGAAGATCGGTCGAGGATTGTCCAAATATATATCAAACATTGAATTGTTAAGAGATCTTATACTGATAGTGGGTTGAGTAATAAATTCTTCGGCCGTAGAGGAAATTTGTTAGATAGCTTAAGCCACAAGAGAAGACATTTATTGAGAAGATTATAAATCTTGAAACTATGTAAATGATTGTGATATTAAATTTTATTAGTGTTTGGATTTATGTAAAATGGAGCATTTGGTACGATTTTGTCTTCATGATTGATGATGGCCATTACTTGGTCCGTTGCTCAAAGCTCAGATTGCAAAGTAGAGAATGTGAGTTTGAATCCTAGGACAATTATTTTATGCAAATGATGCAAAAGGTTAGGTCTGTATCCACTACGTGCTTCGTAGCACCCCCGATTAAGGGGAACCAACACATGTAGTGACTTTTTTTGATTGCGAGTTAGATTCACAGATTATTCTGAGGGATGATTCTTCCTCTAAAACTGGGTTTGAAGACCATTTTCTCTGTTGTGGGAGAACTATTTGCCAGGCATGTATTTAAAACACTGATAGGTTTTAAATGGCTTTTCCTTGGTGCATTCTGTACTGAAAAAGAATCAACTCTCTAGAACTTGCTTGTGTTGTCTTTCCAGGAGGTGTACCCAGATAAGGATTTCTGGTTGAATAATGTATTCAAAATTCCCTATTTTAGGCATACTCTTGTTCTTAAAAGTATATTTTCTTGCCAAACAGGATGTTTGCTGGTGCTGGTGTGAACATTATAGTACCGATCTATGTTGCTAGGATGGCATTGGCCACATATGTGGTTGTGCACCAAGTCACACAAGGGTGCCACCCTTACGTTCCACTGTCACTCTTAATCCACTCATACTCAAATTTTGCCATCTTTCGTGCTCCCACTCTCGCACTCACTACTGCTTCTTAGGTTGTGCAAGCAAGTATACAATGTATTTACCTCTATTTTTGGAGGGTGGGGGTGGTGTTAGCTTAAAAGCTACAGTACAGATAGCAACATCAGAGTCTAATAAGGGAAAGTGATGAAATAGTCGTTTATTTAAAGTGAGTTCTAAGCATTTTCTCCTCTAAATTTGTTTTTCATAAAATGAGAATTTGAATTTCCCTGCCACATATTCACAAAACTCTGCCAAAGCATTTGGTAGAGGAACCCAGATTCCCTCTTGTGGGGAGACATTTTGTGTCGCGTTACACCATCATAAAATAACAATGTAATTTAGTCGTTGTATAAGGATTTAAAGACATAGGATGAAACAACTGTCTTAACACTCCAGTTCTCTTGATACACAGGAGAATAGGAGATACATAAGTTAACAATATAAGCTATTATGTTATATATATATAAGTTTGTGGGGCTCACAATAGTTTAAGTCATTCATGATGACGACTTTTTGGCTTACCATGAAAGTTTTATTATGGCTTGTTTGGGAAGCTTTATCTTGAGCCTATTAAAAGTCATATGTATCACTGCTTTGTATATGTTTGAATAAAAGCTATTTTTCATTTCTTTCTCTTTCATCTCTCTCTCTAAAAGCTATTTTTCATTACACACATATATTTATTACATAATACAAGAAAATAATACTACCAATAAACTAGCAATAAAATGTTTTGGTGCAGGCCTTTACTGGGCTTCGACCAGACTTTGTGCAACCCGGAGTAAGAATCTTATTCGACGAAGCCCAAAAGAATGTGGGCCTAGAATATCAGATTTATCGCGAGAAATAAGAAAGAAAGAAAAAAAAACCTTGTCAAACAAGAAAAGTGGGATCCACAATGCTTTTCTCCAAACGACAACCCGACAAAGGTAGGACAAAAAGTTTACAAGGCTCAACACGTTGGGCTTGGGGCTACGTGGAACCAGAGAAAGTTAAGAAAAGCAGGCTTTTGATCCCTTTAGTTTAGAAAACTACTATGAATGTTCTTTTTGTCTCGGACGCTTCTCCCACTTGGACTATATGGTTGACTCCAATTTCATAAAAAAAAAATGAGTTAATAAAATATTACGAACTATATTTGAACATGACATGAATGTTAATTGGTCCTGGTTCAAGATTATCTAACAATGTTACATATTATATTATTAGTAATTATTTGCTTTATTTTATATTTTTTAAAAACAATATCAAACCACTATTATATTTTTGTTTATAAATATACATTTTAAAATAATTTTATATATGCATTAACAATTTATCTCTCACCGAGTCACCGGTGAGGATAGTTTCTGCAACTCGTATTGGTTGGTGAGCTCAAGAATATTAGTGACGATGAAATTTTGTTTTAGAATTTAGATGTCTTTTGATTTAACCCAAAGAAATGGGTCCGATTAATTTTATTTTTATATTTATTTATACAAGTAATAATTGTTATAGACCGTGATTCTCTGGCCGAATCCGCCGGAGACGAACAAATACATAAGAAGAAGATGCCTGTCTCTGTTCCGCTGGCGGCCAGAGAATAATTTTCCAGTAATTATTAGGATTATTATTAATCCAAAATCAAAATAGGAGTACCAAGTCCAAAGTATTTGGTGTTCGGACTTCGGAGACCATTACAAAAACCGAAATACTATAATGCGAGAAAATGGAAAGGTCAAATGAAAAGAGTCAAAGGAAGGAGAAATCGATGGAGCGATGCAGCGCACAAAGCAGACAGGTGGGTCCCAAAACATAATAATATATTAATTTCCCCTACCAACCAAAGAACAACCTTAAAAACAAATATTTAAATCTCTGTTCTTCTTCATTCTCTGTTATTATGAAAGAAGGTAGTTGTTTGGGGTTTTTAGGCGGCGGCGGTGGTGGTTATGGTGGTACAGATCACATAGCAGTAGCAGTAGAGTCTTCTTGTTGTGGAGGTGGTGGTGGTTCAAGTTCAAAAACAGGAGGGTCAAACATGTCAACGATAGTGTCAAAGGAGGAGGACAATCTCAATCTGGTCTTGTCATCCACCGAGGTTTCTTCATACCCCTCTCATGAGTCCGAGTCTGAGCTCGAGTTGAGTCTTGGGTTGAGCCTTGGTGGTCCTCTTTTCAAGTCCCTACCAACCCAAACCCAAACCCTAACTCCATGGAATCAACGTGCTGTGATCTTGGCCCCTCAACATTTCCCTAATTCTTTGCTTACCACCAACTCTTCTTCTTCTTCTTCTTCTTCCTCTGTCACCAAAGATGTTGTCTCTGCTGCTACCAAGACACCTCCTCACAAGTATATACCTTCTTTCTTTCTTTCTGTCTTTTTCCTTTTTATTTATTTTTTATTTTTTTATTTCATATGTTTTATTTTGGTATTATGTTTGTGACTTTTTATTAATTATTATTATTATTATTATTATCATTAATTATTCCTTCTGCCTTTTATTTATATGTGTTCATGTTCCTGATATGATTGATGATGCCGTTACGGTGACTCTAATTTAAAGATTGTGGCCAGCATTCTATTTCCTTTGTTTGGCTCTTTCTAAGTTTTTTCCCAACTCTGTGTTTTCTTTCCTTTGATTTGAATTGGGTTAATTATCTTTTCTTCCTTGTTGATTATTCACTAGTTTTATTGAATTTTAAGGAATCTGATATTGGAAATAAAATGTGCTTTCTATACACACAAATCATCTCGGCTTGGCTAGCTATTATCTTATATGAGTTGGTAAATTAGTATTCATATCAATTGAACAATCCAAATGACCAAGATTTACAATAATACTAATGGGGCAACCCTAAGAGAGAATCAGCTACGTCAAAATAGAATTGATACAAGGTCCTATTAAGTATTTGCCAAAAACTTCATGTATTACAATGAATTAATCATCTTGGTCATCATTGTCGGTATTCGGTAAAGTAAATATTTGGTTCTTTTTATTTATTTTTTCCTTTCTTTTTGGTGATTGCTAAACTATGGATAGTATTGGCAATTTGGCTTCTTCCAGGGTCTAGGTTTTTTTTTGGCCATTGGATATCTTTGTTGTTTCTTGGTTTCGTAACCAAATAATCATATGCATTCTCTTTGTGGTGACTTAGTGTGCTACATGTGTTATAATTCTTTCATTTGAAAAGTCTCGTTCCTTTTAGATTTTCTTGTACTGGTATTTTGCTGATGTTGTTTTTTCCTGTTTGCCACGAACATTATTTTACTGAGGTGACTGGCTTTGGGCTTTTTACATGTAGTTGCCATTTGCTTATCCAATGAGATTGATTCTTTTTCTTTGTAACTTGAAACCTGAAGCAGTCATGTTGTGGGTTGGCCTCCTTTAAAAAGAGATCGGATGAACAACTTCGTTAGCCGAGCAAAATCACCAGCCACTGAAGAATTTGACTTGATAGTTGGGAGAAGTAAAAGAAATAATTGTACGGCAGAAAAGACTAGTAGTGGCAGCAATGGTGACATTAATGCTAAGGAGAATGGGCACCGCAAGACTTCCCTGTTCGTAAAGGTAAATATGGATGGAATTTTAATTGGAAGAAAGGTGGATCTAAATGCTCATAGATGTTATGAGACCTTAGTGCGGACACTGGAAGACATGTTCGGTAAACCCACGACATCCATCAATGCAAGATGTGCGTTGTTCTTCTCTTTTATGTTTAGATTTTAAATTCAGATGTTGGTTTTCCTTCTTTCTAATACATTTCGTTTCTTAAAACAAAACATTAATGATCTGTTCAACATTCATTTTGTGGCTCAAAAGCTTCAACATACTGACTAATCTGCATAAGCTGTTCTATAAATTCTGATTTGCTGGTTTCCAATGTGACTCTGATCTATTTATGCTTCCCATGCTACAAACTTTACTAATTCTGAAATTGGGTGGTTTGAAGATTAAATCATTAAACCCCCAGATATGATATGTATCCTATTTTCTTGCTTGCTTCATAGGACAAAGGTTTAAGTTCAAAAATTCAATAGGTAGATGATTTTATATATTATTTGTTAAAATTGTTCATATTTATAATTCTATAAAATTTGCCATATGAATTGAATTTTTGAAACAAATTATCATAGTTTTTGATGTTCCATTGACATTCAAATCCCTATTTTAAACAACATGTTAGTTTAATCTATTTGACTAGTTGTGAAGCAGACATTGCTTGTTTGTTTGGTGAATGCTACTGACTTCATATGTGTGATTTTAGGCATAGAGGAGCAAGGTGTAATGAATGAAGCCACAGGATCCTCAAAACTTTTATACAGTTCATCCAAATTTGTGCTCACCTATGAAGACAAAGAGGGAGATTGGATGCTTCTTGGAGATGTTCCTTGGGGGTATATATCTTTCACTCAGTACAACTTATAGACATATACCATTGTTTCTTTTGAACATATAATAATTGAAATTTAGTTTTCAGTTTACTTCATTTCTTCTGAAATGCTTCTGGTCATTTTATTTTGAATGGGAAATCTTGTACTGAAATTTGTTAGAAATACCGTACTTGATAGCACCAATGGCCATCACTGCTTTGGTAAATCATACAAATTAGTTATATTCATTTCAAAAGAAAAATTAACTCACAAACTCTTGGGATATTTCTGTTTTTTCTTTAATAGTGGGGGAACTTCTCTGTGCTTTTCATGAACTCAGCTAAATGTTTCAGTGAAAAGGTATTTAGCGCACACACCTCGTACTAAGGAGTGTGAACTTCTCCTTTTGACCATGAAATCGCTATGAGTATTCCCCTTGAAATATCCATCTATTTAGTGCGAGTCTCTAGCTGCAGATTAAGGCAAATTTTTCATGTTGTCTACGTTTTATGGATGGATTTTGGGGTTCTCATTCCTGCATATAATGGGATTAAAACTTCACCACGATGGAAAAGAATAAAGGTTGAACTGTAATAAATTCATCAAATATGGGACAAGTAAAGAATATAGTATTTATTTATTTATTTTGAAAATTTTTGCTCTCCCTCGACCAGTTGACCTTTTAATGTTCTTTTAGAAGATTATGTTCTCTGCTGCTGAATGCTTTAATCAAGTTGTTTTTGTTTGTTTGTTTTGACAGTCGCATTTTTGTTGTACTTTGTATTCAGGATGTTTATTAGCTCTGTGAAGAGGCTTAGAATCATGAGGACAGCTGAAGCTAATGGACTTGGTATGTAGATGTGTAATTAACTATGTAATTTGGTGTGATACTGCATATGCGCTGTATATATTTTCATACTCAATACATTTTTTTTGTCTCTTGCTTTGCGGCTCCAGGATTTCAAGAAAGGAACGCGAGACAAAGAAAGTAAGCCCATATAGATTTTTCCTGCTTATTTTCAGTAAGATGAAAACAGATCGTCTCTTGAAGAGTGAAACATGGAAAGGAAAAGACGCCTACTGAATGGTGAAAGCATTTTGTTATACTAGTGGCCGATCCTCTGGTTCATCTGTTGTTTTTGGTCACCACACTATTTGCTTTTATGTTTTTTTCATACGTTAATTATCTGTTTTTGAGGCGAGCCTTTTTGTGAAGTTAGTAGCGTCTTTATTTTTGTGTTATATACACATGCATACTTACACTGGAAGTTGTTCTTTGATACTGTAAAGGGAGTGCTTAATTGATATGATTTTTGAGTTTTGCTACACCTTAAAATGGATTTGTTCAATCCTTGTTAATGGAAAGAGAGTTTACATGGTTTTTGTATTTGAAGTGTCCATTATGATGCTATTCCTTTTTCTTTTTTTTTTTTCTTTTTTTTTTTTTTTTTTGTTTCAATTGTTGTCTTGAGAATATCTGGTACCTATATCTTGATGGAAGTTCGTGGTTCTTTTTTTTTTTTCAATTGACTATCGTATTGAGTTAATTGCGGCTGCTGATTTTGTAATCTGAAATTACAAAAAGATTTTCGTTTAAAATGTGAAGAGCATAAAAGGCAGAGTTGCAGGAACTTTTAGGCTAACACTGTATTTTGAGTCAACAACCATCTTTAACAACGTTGTTGGAAGTTTGGAGTTGGTACGAGTTTGGTGTGTTGGAAACCAAGGAAAGCTGACAGTGTGGGCCCTTTATATAACATCAATAGATTGGGACGGTCATTCAATCAGATTTACCATGCTTCTGGAGTTGTGAAATTAGTTCCTATTGAACTTTGACATCATGAAAAAGTGATGAAGCTGAAATAATCTGATTATATTTGAATTTGATGAGGGAGAATACTTGTGTGTTTGTGAACCTAGTAAACGTCCATGGTGTTGCAAAGATTGATGATATAGCTTGATCTGCGTCCTCTGGTTTTACTTATTCTCTAGCCTGTTGTGGGAGGAAATGTTTATCTGTCTACCACTAGATGCAAAGCTAGCTTTGAGTGCAAAGATTGATGATATAACTTGATCTGCGATGATTTCCTTCCTCTGGTTTTCGATATTCTCTAGTCTGTTGTGGGGGGAAATGTTTATTTATCTTCCACTAGATGCAAAACTAGCTTTGAGTTCAGGGTAAATGATAAAATTTATATTTTAAAGTTCCATACAAATAGAATTATCTTTTAATATAGAAACTAACTCTTACCAATAGAATGAAATCTTTTATGGTTGGCCTTAAAAAAATCCTGTGATAACCTTTAGCCTAACATTTTAAAGTTCTAATCCGCTAATACTAAACTTATTAATGAATATAGTGCTAATATGACCTTTAAATAATACTGCTTCTAACAGATCATTGTCATTGTTGTAAAATCATAATACAATCTCTTCTTCGACCCTGGAGGTGACATTAAAAGATTGTTGAACAATGTCTATCTTAGAACTGAATTGCGGAAGGATGTTGTGAGTGCTTTGGTCCATGCAAGGATGAATATGAGATTTGGAAGTTATTTTTTTCCCCCTGTAAGTGAGATTTAGAAGTTCTGGCTTCGTAAAGAAATAATTTTTTGTAATTGAATAAGGAAAATAGTTTGATGTGAACTTGAAAATTTAAAGTTGGATCGGATCGATAAAGTCTTTTCTGAGTTTGAACAATTCTGTGAGAAAGTTCAAGAAGAATTCCAAGAAGGAACTGAAAGGAGCTTGGATCTCATAGAAATGCCATTCAAGGATCTGATTGGAATGTAGATTCAATATTATCAGTCATTAGAAAGCACTGCAACCATGAGATATCGGACAAAGTGTAGGTTAGAAAATAAGAGAGTATATGGCTTCTGAGCATTTATACTTGCTAGCAGAAATAACAAATTTGTTATTCTAATATTGGGTACAACAAGATTGTGTAATCTTAGTTGCTTATGACAAAAAATAGTGAAAGGTTACAGGTAAACGGCTAGATAGGTCCAAGTCGAACAAGTGATTACAAATTCAACAAAGAAACTTTTACATACAAAGGAAGAATTAAACAGGATGCCTTGGATGAACTTGATTCTGTTGTTACAGAAGAACATTTACAGGCGATGTGCTAAAGATTGGCTTATCTTTGTTAGCAACATCTCCGCCACTGCTGCTGCTGCTTTTCCTCCGAGGCTTTGCTTCTCCAAGCATTGTTATAACATCCCTCATGTGGGGTCTGTCCTTGGGGAGTTTGGCCGTACAGAGAATTGCTATCCGCAAGACTAAGAGCATTTCTTCTTGGACATATCTGCAATTTCCTATAGTGGGGTCTAGTGCTTCTTCTAAAGACCTGTTATCTCTAATCTTTTTTCTAATCCATTCGACAATGTCAATTGACTCTCCAAACTCAGGATCTAATGGCCGTTTTCCTGATAAAAGCTCCATCAGAACAACTCCATAGCTGTAGATATCACTTTTTTCATCAACCTTCAGCATATATCCGTACTCTGCCAAGAAATCATTTAAATACGTGATTGTTAGTCGCAGATGAATCATGAAATAGATTTCTTTCACTATTATGCTTCTGCTGCAGACTATTTACAGCTTTCTTAAGTATTAGATACTTTTCAGGTTTTTAACGGCCTAAGGTAGCTAATTAGTTAAGTTGATGAAGTAGTCTTTTCTACATTTAGAACAGAGCATTGATCAAAACTAAGACAGTTCAAAGCTACAGTTAACTCACCAGGAGCGATGTATCCGTAGGATCCAGCAACCATTGAGACTGTCTCATCCCTCTTAAGCATCATCCTTGCCAACCCAAAATCAGCAATCCTGGCCTCAAGGTTCGCATCAAGCAGTATGTTGTTTGACTTGACATCCCGGTGGATGATTGGAGGATGACAGTCATGGTGGAGGTAAGCGAGCCCTTGCGCAACTCCAACTGCTATGTTGTATCGCGAGACCCAGTCTACCAGCAACCTCTCTGCTTGTTTGCCATGTAAAGTTTCTCCTAGGCTTCCATTCTGCATATACTCATAAAGTATCATTGCATCGATATCATTATGTAGAAATCCTAATAACCTTACTATATTTCGATGCCTTAACCTCCCCAAGAGATTCACCTCCCCCACGAGATCATCACTGCTTCCCATTTCAATATCATTCGTTGAACTCCACAACTTCTTAACTGCCACAATTGTATTCAATCGTTGCATCTCTGCCTTGTAAACGATCCCTGTTGCTCCCATTCCGATCACATTCGATTCTTTGATGCAGGCTAGAATGTCATTACTCGTGAATCCAAGCCTCTGGAATGCCATTAATCTCCAAGGCCACTCTCCTTTGCCCAATTTGAATCTTTGTTCGAAACAAGTTCCATTTAAATACCACCTTTTGTATAGAGACTGAGCACCAAAAACTGCCATCACAATAGCCAAAAGTGATGAAATTCCAATGACCCAACCAGCAATAATGTGTTTTGCATGCAAGCTCTTCTGCCTTGATGTGTATGCTGAATTTTGAGAGCATGGAGGGAGCACGCTACCACAGAGACCGACATTACCAGCAAGATCATCTAGATTTATTGTTCTAAGTACACCATTATCAGGCACAGGCCCCTCTAGCTTGTTGTGAGAGACATTTAGCATTTCTAAGGCTGGAGAGTTACCAAAATTTTCAGGGATCCCACCAGTAAGAGAATTGTTTGATAGATCGAGAACAGATAACGTGGGCATCGTTGCTATTGTGCTTGGGATTAGCCCAGTTAACTGATTGTTTCGAAGATTCAAATTTACCAATTTTTCGCTGGAAGCAATACTTTCCGGAATGCTTCCAGTGAAATGATTTGATGAGAGATCCAGCACTGAAAGTGATGGATAGTCCTGGAACTGATCTGGGATTTCACCTTCTAATTCATTATTTGAGGCCATGAAGTTTTGTAGATTTGGAATGGACAGAATGGAGGAAGGTAGAGAGGATTGGAGGTGATTCCGAGAGAAATCAATGAATAAGAGTGATGTAGAAGAAGCAATGTCATCTGGGATTTGGCCAGTGAGGCTATTATTCGCTAGTTCCAGCCTCTGAAGCTTCCCAAGTTTGCCAAACCCTACTGGGATTGTCCCGGAAAGAATATTATTCTGTATACGAACACGAACTAGGGACGTACATTTTGACAACCCCGTAGGAATTGGACCAGATAAAGCATTGTTGAAAAGGATGAGCTTTGTGAGGTTACCTGAATTGCACAAGCTGGCAGGAATTTCACCAGAGAACGAATTTGACGATATATCCAACCACCGCAATGGTGAATTATGGCCAAGATCACTCGGCAGAGGACCTGACAAGGAATTGTTCCATAGCTCAAGCACTTCCAGTTGAGTCAACCCTCCTAGTCCAGAAGGAACTGGACCTGACAACTTGTTGCACATCAGATTCAAGAGCTGCAAGTTCTTCAACTGAGCTATCTCAGGTGGAATCTCTCCTGATAACAAATTATCAGAAAGATCCAACCACTGTAACGAGGTAATATTACTGATCGCAGCTGGTATCTTGCCTTCAAAATTGTTCTTATACAAGAAAACAGTATTTAGTTGTCTTAGTCTCCCCAATTCAGCAGGAATTGAGCCGCCAAGACTGCCGACGGCCAAGTCAAGATACTTGAGATTGGTGAGATTTCCAAGTTCAGCTGGGATTCCACCTTCGAATTCATTGTACCCGAGAATTATAGTCTCAAGTGATGAAAGTTGACCAAGCTCTGGGGGTATTCGGCCTGTGAAATTATTCCCAGCAAGGCCAAGATACTTCAACTTCCCCAAGTTCTTGAAGAATTTCGGAATTGAACCTTGGAAGAAGTTCCCTCTGACATCTAGGCTTTCAAGCAAAGTTGCATTTCCAAGATCCTCAGGGAGATAACCTGAGAAGTTGTTGCTCGAAGCATTTAATGTCGTTAGCCCAGTTGCCCTTCCGAGACCCATTGGAAAGCTATTGACAAAGGAATTTTGGCTCACATCAAGGCTCTTCAGTGCAGCAAGATTGGTTATAGATTGTGGCAATGATGACGAGAACCCATTGCAGCATAAGTTGAGAGAAGTGAGACTCTGCAACTGTTGGATGTCATCCGATATGGTGCCATTGAGATTCATGTGGGAGAGATCGAGCTTCCAGACAGCACCATTGGAGTTGCACCACACCCCTTTCCAATTACAGGGAATTGAATTGTTCCCCAACCCATTCTTTGGCAGTTCCCAATCTTGAAGCTGATTAAAGGGGTCGATGAGCCCTACTTTTATCGATAGTAGAACCGATACTTGATCAGTCAAGACAGCTTTCTCAGTTACCTTAGCATAACCAATGTAACAGTAGAACAAAAACAACAACAACAGGGTTTGAAACTTCATATTGTTGTTCTTCATAATTGCTGTCTGGATGGTTTATCTCTTAGATTTCCATCATTTTTGCTTGTGTGATATTGGGAGAGAGAAAGTGTGGGTTATATGAGAAGTAAGGGCGAGAAGATTGGTTGATTAGTTTGTGTTTGAAAAATATTTGAGTATTATATAACATTTGGATTAGATTTTTGAGTTCGTGTGGTCTTGGGTTCTGCAACAGCTGTTAATATGCAAGTAATGACTGGAACTTTGTACTTATTGAAAATGATTCCAACATCAAACATGGAGAGAATGTGTTCTTATTGCTGATACATACATACATTGTTCCTGATTCTTGTTATTGTGTTATTGATATATAGTCAACTTAATTATAAGTGGGTAATAATTATCAAATGCTTGGATAAACTAATGAAGGTCTATCATGTATGTAATGATACATACATGATAGAAATATATATATACATATTTATTGGTGAATGGAATCTCGAGTGTCTTTCAGGCTTCTACCTGATGAGTGATGAGGTAATGATTATGAATGCAGGCCATCCCTTGCATCCAGTAATATTATTTTCATCATCAAGCTCGTGATATTTATAGTAGACTAGCATTCTCATACCATTAGTAAGTTTTAACATGAAAATACAATTGATGCAGAAATTAATTTCAAATGGATGGTCTCATTCCAACAAGAGGATTAGTTGAGTGCTATTTTTGAAAATTATCGCTCAGTAAAAAGAACAAATTCAATGCATAAAAATTTGGTGGGAAAAGTCATGTGTAATCTTTTCACCAGGAGGGTTGGATGTATTACTTTTGAAATTTGTTCCTAAAACATTCTGAAACTCATTTTCAAATCTATTTGAAAAGGTTTTTTTTCCCATATTCCAAACACAAAATGCATTTGAAATTAAATTGAGACATTAAAGCGACACTGGTTTTCAAATAATTATACTAAATAGTCTAAAATAGTGTAGATGAAGGTAATATTGTGCACAAAGAGAAACTAATAATAGAATAAATTAATGACAAATGGGAAGGAGGCAAAAATGGGGGGAGTGATGGGCATTACCAATCATGGTGTGAGCTCACCAACCGCCATTTTCTTATAATTATTATTATTTTAATTTAAAATGTGCATTTCTTTAACAGAATAACTGCTGAATTTCACATGCAAACATGTGGATTGGTTCCAATTGAAAATTAGGGTGCTATGTCACTATGTGCAACTAAAGTGGATGGACACCATGTGAAATCGCAGCTTCCTTCTTCCGAAGTACCTCTCTCCTATTATTAGATAGAGAGAGAGTGATATTATTATGAATGTACAAGTTCTTTAGAGAGAGAGACACCCAGCTTTGCATAATTGTAAAAATAGACGGTGGAGTCATCATGGTCTTGGTGATTGCACATGTGCCACATGATTTGAGTTTGGTCCAATTTACTTTGGACCCACATAATATGCTAAAAGAACTCATAACTAGGCGCGCCCCAGTCGACTTGAGTTTTAGATAGTTACAGTTTTGAGCAGTGTTCCGGCTTGAACTTAACTCAAATTCGAGTTTGAGATCAATATTGTTAAGAAAATGATACATTCAAACCATCATTGAACTAGTTCATAAACATTTCATGAATATGTGCATAGGAAGCTATGAATTGTTCGAGCGAGTTCACACTACCCTTCTTGTTTAGAAACTTCGAGCTCAATATCTATTTTTGTTCTTTTCCTTCATTACTTTTTCAAGCGTTGGTTTATATTTTCCTCATTTTCTAGTCCCAATGGAGGCCCATTTAGCAATGCGCACGATTCAGTTAGTCGGGAAGCTGGGCTCCAAAACTTAATTTCAATAGCAACTTGGAGAAACTTTAGAACTTGATTTGGGAGGGGTGCGCCAGGCCAAGGCAGTAGTGCAGAACCTAGGCGACACGCGAGAGCCCCAGCAGCAAGCTACTGTACTGAGCCCTGCCCCTTAAAAAATTAATTTAATATCATGTGAGCCATTAGTCCACGTATCAAGTTTAATATTAAACTAATAAGAACAAATAATATGCTTGATCTTAGCCTTCCGTTTTATAGTCACCTTCTCACTCTCCCTTTTTATTCATAAGCGATGTGGGACAACTGAGCCACACGTTCTTCAGCAAACAAACTTTCCCAGGTCTCGATCTCTTTGCATAAATATATAAATGATCCTGCGCCAATTGAATTGCAGCCTGCAGAATCCTTCATTAAACACCTTTCCTACATAAACAACCATTCCTCTCCAGTTTACCCACCGTAACTGTACTTGCCCAAACTCAACTTTCTTTGACTCTCAATCCTTCAAAATTAAGATGATATATATATAGATATATATACACTGAACATATTGTGAATTTACCATCATTTGCTCTCTTACATCTTTGAAGGCAAGAGTTCCATATGATCCAGCTAAGCATTGATGCGATTCGATGGAGAAATACAGGTGGATTTTGATTTTGCCCGTTACAATGACACAGGATATGGTCTCTGTCAACTAGTATGATCTACTACGCATATTCATCTTAACCTTGATGTCAAAATTTTATGGAATTTGGATTGAAAATTATGAAGGTGCAAAACTTTATTAAAAAAAAAAAAAAACACTCTCCACTGATCTATTGCTGTATTGCAAATAACCTCTTTCAACTAAAAAAATAAAAGTTCTGATGCATTTTAAGGACACAGTTTGCAGTTAACGGAAAAATCAAAAGAAACTTTTATCCTTATTAAAACGAATGTTTGAAAGTTTTCAAAGATCAAGATTTCTTGTAGATAGGATTAATTACCAGCTTTTTAGGAATTGTAGCACCAACCTGTCAAGAACGGGTCATCAAATTAGCCTCAAGGGTGTGTTTGGTTCATGAAATTGAAGTCATAGAACTAAAATTTGTGAAATTTGAGAAAAACACAATTATTTGTGAAATTTGAACACCTTTCCAACACAAACAGCCATTCCTCTCCAGTTCTCTCTACTTATAAAAGTCCACCATAACTGCACTGCCCAAACTCTCTCTCTTGTTGGTAGGCTCCTTTCGTTATGAAGGAAATAAATTGGATGGAAGGGAGAGAAGAAGGGAAGGATGAAACATTCTTAGGGAAGAGATTATGGACTTCCCTCGTTTTAGTCGGTTGGATGGAAGAGAAGAGAAGAACTTACCAAATTCCTTTGTTCGTTGCGAGAGAAGGGAAAGGAGAATTTAAAATTATTTTTATCATTATACCTTCATTATTATTTTTTTCCAGTAAATAGCCATCATCATCCTCGCTTTTTACTAATAAGGAAATTATATAACAAACAACTTATATATATATATATACATATATATATACTTTCTCCTTTATCTTGCCTTGAACCTTCTCCTTTTATCTTACATATATATATATAAGATCCAGATCTCGACCAAATAAGGATATATATATCTATATATAAAACACATGAATCATACCTTGATAGTTTTTTTTTATTTTTTATTTTTTTTATTTTTTATTTTTTTTGCGTGAGATGAGATGTGTAGGGTTTAATTTTTAATATTTGAAAAGGATAATATTGTAATTTAATAGTATTATAATAACTCCACTTGTTTTCTCTCCCGTTTTCCGCCCAAATTTGGGCGGATGAAAACTTGTTAAGAGGGAGGGATAAGATATCCCTCCTATTTTCCTTTCCCTCCGTGTCTTCTTCCTACCGAACGAAGGAATTTTGTTCATTCCCTCCTGTTTTCTTTCCACCCCTCTTTCTTCCTTCCTACTGAACAGAATAGTTATATCTTGTCTAGTGGAATCCAAATCGAGTCCTGCCACACCTTTATGAATAATACTACGCGGTAACTATTCTACTTCGATGTTTTCATCGTTTTTTATTTATTTTTATTAGTGATTTCTTGATAATCCTAATTTGTTCATATTTTTTATTGGGGAAGTTCAATTATGTCAAATTAAACAAAATGTTATTAATCCTTGTCTTTTATGTTATGGAACTTATTTAAAAGCTGGTTATCACCACATGTTTATATATTTTTTATTTAAACTTTGTTTGTTTCGATGTAAAATATATATATATTTTTTACTTTGTCGGTGTTTGGCAAAGGTTGAAGTCGGTTCGAGGTCAAGATCGAGTCCATCGGGCGAGGCATGTAAAATAACTTGTCCAAAATTTATGGATAAATTATTTTTGTTAAATTTTAATTTTTTTTTCTTCGTAAATATTTTACGACAACCAAATACCAGAAAATAAAAAAATATTTTACGTCAAAATAAACGGAGCCTAAAATTTGACTATTTTGGTTTATGGAAATTTGTGGTTCCAACTAGGCTTAGCTTTCTCTAATGCAGCTCTAAATTATGCAATTTCAATTCTTGTATCTTTCATTAGTTACATTACAACTCTACCTACTTTGATGCATTTAAGGACGTAGCTTGCAGTTAACGGAAACTTTTATCCTTACTAAATCGAATATCTGAAAGTTTTCAAAGATGAAGATTTCTTGTAGGTTGGATTAATTATTATTTGGAACTTGTAGGTAGGATTAATTACTAGATTATTTGGAATTGTAGCACCAATTTGTCAACATCTGTTATCAAATTAGTCTTAAGAGTGTGTTCGGTTCCATTGAATTGGAGTTTTGAAATTGAAATTTGTAGAATTTGAAAAAAAAATAATAATAATTAAAAAAATTAAACCACAATTTTCTTAAATTTCACCTATTGTAATTCCAAGACTCAAATTTCATGCTGCCGAATACACCCCAAACATATTGATTTTAATTTGGGTTAAATGCATAAAAAATCTCCGCACTATTAAGTTTTGTGCACAATATCCCCCTCCTTTTTAAAAAGGTACAAAACTATCCCTATTTTTTAAGGAAAGGTACAAAATACCCCCAATTTTGAAAAAGTAAATTAAAAACCCAATTTTGCCCTTTTTCTTTCCCATTTTTTCCTTCTCATATTATAACTAAAAGGGCAAATTTCACGAAACCCTCAATACTATCACTTTTTTTTTATCAAATACCCCCAATCTACTTTAAAAAACCCCAACACTATGAAATTTGATCACATTGCACCATATCTGTGATTAAATGACGAAAGTACCATCCTAATATACTAAATCAATTAAAAAAGTCAAAATATGTATTTTGTCAATTACAAAATATCCTTGGTGACATTTAAGTCACCAAAGCACAAAACGCGATCATTTTGTGTGTATATAATATGTATATATATTATTCACCTCCATTCTCTTCCATCTCACCTTCGCCCTTCTATTCCATCTCACCTTCAACCAGAAAACCACAGTTAATTACAAACCAAATTAGTAAGAGCGCACGGAATCGGAGCTCCAGCTGACGAAGGTTGTGACATGCCAGTCCGGCATCATCATCGAGATCTGCCTCCTTGGCATGGGGCTTTCCGGCCAAATCCCACCACACATAATCAAAAATCTGACCCACCTTCACACACTCAGCCTCCGCTTCAACGCCCTCTCCGGCCTACTCCCAAACGACCTCGTTTCCATTTTCGGCCTAACAGCGAAACCTCTTTTCTCTCCGAGGATGTTAAAGACCGCTTCGAAGGAGCCAAACGAACAATTAATTCTGACGCCGATCGACGATTAATTGAGAATTGCTTATCTAAAATTGAGAATTTTGTCCAAGTCATGAACTGTGATTGGTCTTTGCGCCTGAAAATCTATTCTACTTCTTGCTCCGGGTACGGCAACAACGATGACGGCTTTGAAATTTTGTGATACAAGCGTTCAATTAAAGACCAAATGGGGAAGAGCTAGGTTTTAAGAAGCTTGGTTGGGTAAGTTTTAAGACCAAATGACGCTTTAAAATTTTGTGATTCCATGTTTATAATCAGATCCAATTGATTGCAGGTATGGGGTCAGGAATGACAACCCTAAAGCTTGTGCTGCCAAGAATAAATCATGAGTTTTTGAAACATTTTTTTATTTGGATTTACACAATTGAATTTTCAAGATTGCATTTTTAATGGGACAAATGATCATCTGATTTGGTCCTAAATAAATCAATTCTTGAGATGTATTTGCTTGTTTGTTGCGACGAATCCATAAAATTTAAAGGCAGTGAAATAAAAATTAAAGGCCATTTTAGGGATAACCTAAGAAGTTGAGAAAAAAGGGGCCTGCTAATCTAAAATGATTCACACCATGCCAAAACTCTTGTGTGGTCCGTAACAGGAATTTGTATTTGCAGTTACCTCAGAGTTTGAATCTGGACTAATCAAACACTTTTCCAGCTTGTGCTTTTGTCTTCTGGTGACCAAATTATGAACCTTAAGGTGGTGTGGGTTGGGAATAGTGGTGCAGTTACGAAGATGGGGACGGTGGTGTCGCGGCGGTCGCCGGTGGCGGCGCTGTCATAGCCGGATGTAATGGAGATGAAAAAAAGAAAAAAAAAATATAAAATGTGTTAGTTTGAATATATATATATATATGGGCAAATTTCACTAAGGTTATTTATGTAATTTGTAAAATATTGATTTTTGCTTTTTAAATAAATTGATATTTTAGAAGGGTAGTTTTGTCTTTTTATCATAGAATTGGTGCAATGTGATCAAATTTCATAGTGTTAATGATTTTCTAAAGTAGGTTAGAGTATTTGATAAAAAAAAAAGTGATAGAATTAGGGTTTTCATTTAATTTACCCTAACTAAAAATAATACTAAAAAATATCACCTACCCTTAATCAGTCGCCCCCACTGCCGCCACCTCCACCACCACCCACATCCACTAGATATTTTTTAATCCATTCCTTATTATATATGTACATGACTCCAAACCATAGACATCATTTAAACCGGAAAGCCACAGTGACAAAACCGACAGTCTCCTCGTCGTCATTCATCATAGTCTTCCATTGAAGACCATACTAAGATTCTTCATTGATGAACCAATTAAATTGTGATGAGAGTTGGGCAAAACGTATAGACATAAAGAGTTGGGCAAAACAAACTCCATTAATGGACCTACCTCATTTTGGTACCTAGAAGCTCAAAAAACATAAATACTGAGGTGACCCAGATGCTTCGGCTATAGTGAAGACAACCAACTACCATATCTGGCAAAGGCTGAGTAACTCAATGACAAGCTTTAGTCAGACCTTCGGTGAGCATCAACGACCAAAATGGCAGCAACCAAACTATTGGGATATAGAGACCAAACATTGACAACCAATCGTGGAATTTCTGTTCGGCGAAAACAGACCCAGTATGTCAGTTCCAACTCCGGTGAGTTCTAGTCCAATCCGGCGAGTAGTAAAGATGGCCAACCCGCTATAGCTAGTTCTGACACTATACAGAGCAAATCGAGACCCAAACCAAGAAGTCTCAATCGGGTGAAGCTCTAAGCAACAACAAACTGCAACCCAAAGTAATAGTGGTGTCATGGTCTGGCATGCACTTGTTAGGGAAACGGAAGTTTTTAAAATTTGATGAGGGATTTTTAAATAAAGATTTTGATTCATGTGTAGAGACAAGTTTTATACATGAAGAATATGGTGATTCATTCAATTTAGGAATAGAAAACTTACATCAAGGTTTGAGTAAATCTTAAATCTCTCCTCTAAATTGAATGTTCTCATTTATTGTAGATCCATTTACTAGATGCTTCCTCATTGGATCTTCATCTTGTTGGTGATGATTTTGCTTTTAGGAATCACCCATAAGCCTCCATGAATGACCTTGGAGAACTAAACTTGTGGGAGTCTCCATTAGATGAGAACACTAACCCTAAAATTTTAGAGAGAAAAAAACTTTTCTTGTCTTTTAAAATTTATTGCACAAGGCGTAACCTAAAATATATATAGACCCCATGTATATATAGGCAAAATAAAAATAATAATTAAAGACATTATATATATATATTTTTCTCAATCTCTAAAAATCACTTGATAACTCAAATCTAATGGGCCTCCAATATCAAGTTGGGTTATGAGTGAGAATCCTTTAGGCTTATTATTTTCTTGACTACAATGAATTAATAATTGGCCCGATCCATTATACCATGAACCCAATTCAATTAATTCATAAATTAATTTATACTCCACTAAAAGAAATTAATTGAACTCTAATTAAATAATAAATAACCTCTAAGTCAATGTTGCATTTTTGACCTCTCTATGCATAATTAGTTATCGGATAAATAAAGTCATCAATCCGACTATTGAATTAATATATTTATTTTGGTACATTTGATTATTTCTGGCTTGATCACAATAAAACATTTGTTTGATAAAAATAATAATTTAAATAAATAAATATATAATAAATTATTTTGTCTAAAATCACATGAAGACCTTCGAATTTACTTTGTGATCAATCATAATCAATACAAAATAAATACAAGTAACAATGATGCAAATATTGAAAATATAACCCTCTAACTATTAATTATATAATTACCCAAAGTGCCGGCTATGAATTCCGAAGATTTCACCGAACAAATCAAAGTAATTACTACTTAATAAAAGAGTTTATACTTCTCTCATGCTTAAGAGTTAAATGCCATGACAATGATAAGGAGCAATTGCGTACGACAGCTCTCGTAATATTTCTCAACCTTACGCGGATTCAATTCAAGTCTTAGTTAATAATGAGTCCATCCATAATTACCGACTATGAATATTTATGATTACTATTTATATTCATGTATTGATCGTCATCACATACATATATAAATTTCTCTTGTAATCAATTGTGATGACCTTATGGGCGGGTGTGCCGTGGGCGGGTGCGAGAGACACTGTCAGGCTACCACACTGGTGAGCTATAGGTGCACAGTCCCACATCGCCTGGGTAGAGGAAAGGTGAAGTGCTTATATGTAAGTGTGTCACCTCCAATTGGTATGAGGCCTTTTGGGGTGAAGCCCAAGAGCAAAACCGTGCGGGCTCAGGCCCAAAGCGGACAATATCATACCATGTGGTGGAGTGGGTCGTTACAAATGGTATCAGAGCCTGACCCAGCCGGAAGTGTGCCGACGAGGACGTCGGGCCTCCAAGGGGGGTGGATTGTGATGACCTTATGGGCGGGTGTGCCGTGGGCGGGTGCGAGAGACACTGTCAGGCTACCACACTGGTGAGCTATAGGTGCACAGTCCCACATCGCCTGGGTAGAGGAAAGGTGAAGTGCTTATATGTAAGTGTGTTACCTCCAATTGGTATGAGGCCTTTTGGGGTGAAGCCCAAGAGCAAAACCGTGCGGGCTCAGGCCCAAAGCGGACAATATCATACCATGTGGTGGAGTGGGTCGTTACATCAAGTGAACACTATCAATTCCACAATGAATCGAAACACAATACATTGAATTCACTAATTGTATAAAACATAAATATTTTAGATATCTTAGAAACATATGTCACTTTAATCCAATTAGGAATTCGCTATGTCAGACTACCATCAGCGACAAAATTGGAGTTTCATTGAACCGGCGAGCTCTGTTCCAAGGTCACTTTGAAGAGTTTCAGATACACCCAGCCTACAAACCCATTTCCGGTGAGCTTCGAATCCTTCTTGAGAGCTTAGTGTGCGCGCATATATATATATATATATACACAGTGAGTAACATATATAGATAGTAGATAGGGTATTTGCACTTAGACCCATTATAATTTATACATGAATTTATGAGAAGAGTATAAATATTTGTTCCGCCAACAAATAATCAACGATAACCGAAGTAGGCCCGTATCTTTAAGCTTGGTCCATATATTTAAGCCCTTCTAAGTTCTAATAGCTTTTCTCCCAGAGGCTGTGGAACACAGGCCCAGTCACAGAAGAATTATTTATACATTCAAACAATCATTGAACTTGTTCATAAACATTTCATTTCATGAAATATGTGCATAAGAAGTTTTGAATTGTTTAGTTTGGACTCGTATATTCATGAAATGAATATTTCATGAATATGTTCATAGGTTGTTATGAATTGTTTAGTTTAGACTCTCCGACTCCTCATTTCTAGCCTTGCTGAAATCATAGGTATAGTTGTTTTGCCCTTTCGAGTACTTTAAATTATAGGTATAGTTGTTTTGCCCGTTCCCCTGTTGCTAGAATACTCTAATTTACAAAAATAACTAGACTGGGCCCACCATTTAAACCTTGCCTTCAACTTGGTGTATTAGAAACAAGCCTCGCAAACTGAGATATTAAAGTAAAATCATGACAAATTTAGAACTAGATTTGGTTGCAGCAGTGCAAAACACAGTCCACACTAAAGATTTAATGGGCCATTAATCCACACATCAAATATTAAACTGATAAAAATAAATTCTACCCTTACTCTTAACAGACATACCCAGAAAGATACAGTTTGGTTAGAGCTGAGCCTTTCGTTTTATAACCAGCTTCTCACTCTCCCTTTTAATTCATAGACGATGTGGGACCAATAAGCCACAGATGTTCTTCCAGCCACCAAACTTTCCCAGGTCTGGACTTCTGTTTTTGGGTATCCATAAACTCGATCTCTTTGCATCCCCTTCAAAACATTTGCATAAATATATAATTGATCTTGCGCCAATTGAATTGCAACCTGTAGAATCCTTCATTGAACACCATTGCTACACAAACAACCATTCCTCTCCAGTTCTATCTACTTATACCCACCATAACTGCACTGCCCAGACTCTCTGTTACCTCAACTTTCTTTGACTCTCAATCCTTCAAAATTAAAGATATACTGTATATATATATATATATATATATATACACACACACACACTGAACATACTGTGAATTTACCATCATTTGCTCTCTACATCTTTGAAGGCAAGAGTTCCATATGATCCAAGCTAGGCATGGCAGAGTTTGGTGGTAGCAAATGATGCGATTCGATGGAGAATTAGGGGTGGATTTTGATTTTGATTTGCCCATTACAATGACAGAGGATATGGTCTCTGTCAACTAGAATGATCTACTACACATATTCATCCTAACCTTGATGTAAAAAATTTATGGAATTCGGATTGAAAAGTATGAAGGTTCAAGTTTTTAAAACTTTATTAAAATAAGGATTAAAAAAAAAAAAAAATCACTCCACTGATCCATTGCTGTATTGCAAATAACCTCTTTCAACTAAAAAAATAAAATAAAAGTTTTGATGCATTTTAAGGACACAGTTTGCAGTTAACGGAAAAATCAAAAGAAACTTTGATCCTTATTAAAACGAATGCTTGAAAGTTTAGGATGAATAGCTTCTCTCTCAGAAGAAACGTATCTTTAAGCCTGGCCCATATATTTAAGCCCTTCTAAGATCTAATAGCTTCTCTGTCAGAGGCTATCGAACACAGGCCCAGTCACATCGATCGGAAATTAGAACAGGCAACCTTTAGGCCCATTTAGTGGTCGGCCCAAATTGTCTTTGCCACGTTTCATGGTACCAGATTACTCTCATCCGCCAATCCCTGAAAACCTGCAAGCGAATGGCTGTCGTTATTACACACCCACACTGTCCAGTCCACACCACTTCAACTCCTCATTTATCTCTTTCTCTCTCTAAAACTTTCCTCCTGCTTTCTCTCTCTCTCTCACTTGAATGGCAACTCTGCACTCTCTCGCATTTTCCTCTCCAGTCTCTCACTGTTCACGCCAGACTCGATTTCTTTCAGGTACTCTTCTAATTTCGCAATTCAATTATTCAACAATTAATGATGGGAATATAGACTTTAATTAATATACATGAAAGAGTGCGTAGCTAGGGTGAAATGGGCTTTTGAATTTTCTTAAAATTCTGGAAGAATTATTTATTTACATTCTTGATGAGAATATATATATGGGGAAAATTATTTGTTTACTACAAAGGGGAATTTCATGGAAAATATATTAGTATGAGAAAATGTTATGAGTTGTTTACATTTTCTTGTAATTTTGAGTAGAATCAGCTAGAGAAGTATGGCCTATGTTTGATGAATATCAGTTGTCATACGCATTACACACACAACCATGCTTACACGTGTGTGTATATATATGTACAGGGACGGAGCCATTTGTATACTAAATACATATAAATTAGGTGAATATATATAGAGATTGATTTTTTTGGGATGAGGTAAATTAATAAATTACATATATAGAATATCATGAAGCAATTTAAGAAAAAACATTTAGGGAAACATCAAACATATATAGTCTACAAGGGTAGGAGAAATTTCAGGGGGGACATTTTTACACATTTTCAAAAAATATATACATATTATAAGAATATATATATATATATATATATATATATAATAAGGGAAGGAAAAAATCCAAGGGGGCACTTGCCCCCTCTGGTCCTATATATGTATATATATATTTTTACCTTGGTTGTCTTACACAAGTATATTCAGAATCTGAGATTGTTTGTTTATGAGTCTTTCACTAGTGAAGGGTTATAGATGATAATTTAATTATGGTGTGAATTGTTGCATTTTCCCAAAAAGTTGCAGTGGAAATACCTGCATTATTTTAAAGGACTCTTCTAACTCTCCCTTATTTCATAGGGCTATCATGTCTTTGTGACGTATCTTCAAACGGAATAAAGTTACTCATTTTTGGGGATAATTTGTTTTCATTTGCATAAAGAAACAGGTGCTGCTTTGACATACGTTTTATCATTAGAGTAACGTGATTCTTTTGTGAGACTTTTATGTTTCTCACAACTTGTTGCTGTTGTTGAAATCATTTCATAATTTGAGATTAAAAAAAAAAATGTGTTTGTCCAGCATATTTCAGACATTGTAGGCTATGTAACATCATATTGCTAATAAAGGTACATAATTTCATTTTTTTGGAATACCAATGTCATAAAATGTATCTGGAAACTTCAAGGATTATTTTAGAACCATTCCTCGTAATCAAATTCTCCTGACTTTAATTATTATATGGAAATATATGTTCCTGGAGCTGTACAAGATATGGAGTGGTAATGATATAACAATTTATTTAGTTTGCAATGTTGCTCTCTGCCTCCACGGGCAAAACCATCATAAGAAAATTTTTTGCTATATAGACCGAAAGCACTAACAATAACACCCAATGTCAAACTCGTTTACTAAATCAATATAATTCTACACAGAATAAGATACCAAGCAATTTTTACCAGTTAAGAATGCATCACAATTGAATTCAGGTGCACTTTGAGTCTTTCACACACTTCCTTCTCCCATTTGTTGTAGTTGGCTACAAAGGCCCTTCAGTTCCTTTTGATCTGGTAAAGGAAAAACTTGATAATATATAGAATTTGAAACATAAATAAAAGATTCGCAGGGATGGAATATAAGTTATAAATGATGTTGGATTCAAGACAAGTAAAGCTTGTTTGTTTTTTGTTGTGCAGGCATTGCATCTGGAGCAGTTCATCAAAGTGCACGCTCCACGTTCAGTGGGCAACCTCTGCACCTACCTCACTCTCGTTGTACCCCTCAAAGACAAAATTTCCAAATGCCTAAACTTACGGTAATGATGGTTAAACCAAAAATTCAGTTTATTCAAGGAACTGACGAACAGACGGTACCAGACGTAAGGCTTACCAAATCAAGAGACGGTACTAATGGTATGGCTATATTCAGATTTGATCAGCCCTCTGTTTTTGACTCTTCCGGTGAAGTTGGTGATATCACTGGCTTCTACATGATTGATGAGGAAGGGGTTCTTCAGTCAGTTGATGTAAATGCCAGGTTTGTCAATGGAAAGCCTGCAGGGATTGAAGCAAAGTATATAATGCGGACTCCACGGGAGTGGGACAGGTTCATGAGATTCATGGAGCGATACTCGAACGAGAATGGCTTGCAGTTCATCAAAAAATAAGGCTACGTTTGTCCTTTCATCTCTACACTCTTCCACATTTCCTTCTTTTTGTAACTAGATTGAGTGGAAACTGTGGTGATGCCCTTACCTTGCATTGTATGTTCCCTCTCATGATCTCATCTAACAAAATTTGTTAATTTTGGTAATATTTATTTCATTTCCTCCAAAGTTTTGTGTGTCAATAACGAATTGGCCTCTGCTTCTTGTACTTGTCACTTGAGTATATTAATGGTTTTTTCCTCCTTTTTTTTTCTCTATATTAAAAAAAAAAAAAAAGAAGAAGAAGAAGAAGAAGAAAAGAAAGAAGAAGAAGAAGATCACTTGTACAACATAATTCACATTAAACTACTCACCTGAGGCCGTCTATGTACAGACAAATGCTCTTCTTTTTATCTGTCTATTTTTTTTTTCTTTTATTCCAGAAAAAAGTTTAAGTATTCTGAATTTTTTTTTTTTTTTTTTTTTTTCATGCCGTCTTTGCTGTTAAAAGTAATTAAATATCCACATGCCGATATACACCATTGGCTCATTGATGCTTCAGCTGTGCTTTCATACTTTGTTCTTTCTTTTAATGTGTTGCGGTAATTGGTGAAAACAATGCTAAGGATACATGGAATTAATTATCAAGAACAATAATTACCAGAGAGAAAAATGAATTGTATACCAAAAATTGCAAATTTTATGTCCCGAAATCATTTATGTGATCGGCTTGTACAGGAAATTGCAAATTTTGTAAGAGACATATGATGAATTCTTACTTGACAACTTGTGTGGAAGTTTATTCTTTCAGAACTCAAAAATACATATTGATTATCTGATCTCCACGAACATCAAACTTCGTACAGAAAGGGATTATAGCTGAAAATGTAATCTTACTATAGATATTATTTTTCTTTCATCTTAAATACCCGTGTGACAAGGGCTTTGAAATGTAGTATGTTTGACCCGAGATCTAATATGATTTAAAGTTCATTTCAATGGGTTTAATATCTAATATGATTTAAAATTCATTTCAATAGATTTGTGAGTACCAACATGAGTTACACAGGCTCGAATCCGGATATGGATCCGGATCTTAAAATTCAAATATGAATCGGAATTTGAATTCATGTGAATCCGCACCGGGTCTGCTCCATTTGATACTTCTAGCCTTGTTATGCTTCTAGAGCAGTAGTACCCAAGAGTTACAAGACATGCTAAAATTATTAGTTACAACTTACAACATTAGTACAACCAACCAATAAAAACACTCTATTAAAACCCTTTCCTTTGCTTAAAACTCAGTTTATTACAAAGTGCATTGGCTATCAACCTATTTGAGAGATTTCGTGTATAAATCAAAAAAATTTGACATAGATCACTTGATTAGTGCACCGAGCGAGGCAAGAATGAATTTTGGCCCTTGGATTGATCCTGATATATATATATATATATATATATATATCCAAGGGCCAGCTCATATATCGGTTGCACGTAGCACCACTCAGTTGACAAAAATGAATTTCCATGAGCCCCCAACTAGATTCTCTCACCGCAATCCCAGGCTGTCCAGCTGATATATATTCTCTCACCGCAATCCCAGGCCTACCACACAACCTGTTGTCCCCACAGACTCTTGCGACTTTCAAGCTAATCTATATTAGCACCAGATACTGAATAGCAAAAGTAATACATTTCTCAGCTTTTTGCTATGGAAAACACATTTCTCAGACGCCAGAACGAAGCAGTTAGGGATCCAAAGATTTTTACAGTCCAGAAATGCAAATATATGTATGTTCCTAATGTTCATCTTTTTGCTATGGATAAGACATTTCTCAGCTCTTAGCAGACACTTCCATATCAAGTATAAAATGTTAAATAGTGCATTATATTTCCTAAAAAACCTAATGTAATCCGGTAATATACAGTAACAGTAAGGCACTAAAAATTTCAAAACAAAAAATTGAACCAAACCTAGTACTCTAACCGAGATTAAATTCAAGTAGTAAATGGATCAAGTGGTAATTTAAACACTCAATATGCAGTCCAACTGTGTGCTTGAGTTCTGATTGATTCCTATTCTTTCTTTCTTTTTTCCTTTGTCAATAATATCTGTATATATGAGTCCCCATTAGCACCGACTGCTGTCAATCACCTAACTTCTATTGAATCATAGAATCCACAACAGCCATTGCTGACAAAGCACGAATCATTATCCACTAGCTTTTGTACTACTTGAGAGTTTGATGTGGAAAATTACTCAAACCAAACTTGCAACTTATAAGACACCACTTGCATGAGAAGGAAGCAAAAAGAAAAAGAAAGGCGTAGAGATCAAGTTTATACAAAGGAATTTGATCTTGTAAACAATTATAATGGCTTGCTAAGGGTGTACACTGATCCAAAGTTCAACAATTTGAAAGATCTCACTTTTTTTTATCGATGTTTTTCATAGTCAATAATTACAGACAATAATAAAATTGGCTCTACACAAGGGACTCATTCATCATCTTCCAACTCTCAATAGTCTTCATCCAGACTTGTCCCAAATTCCATACATCTACCATCATAAAAAATAAACCAAAAATTAAGTGAACGAAATCATGTTCTACACTAACTTTCTACCCAAAATCTTGAAAGTTGGAAGATTACTCATTATTATTTCCTTGATTTTTTTTTTTATAAAAAAAAGAAAAGAAAGAACATTCAATATATGAAGAGATGTAATATCGGCAATCCAGCAGCATGTGTATATCCATTACATTACAAAAATTTACGTGAAAAAACCTATTAGAAACAGGAAATATTTCTCTCTATGTTATGGAGATTGACAAACTAGATGGAAACTACTGAAATGACTTTCAAACGAGGGCCGGCAAGTGTTGGTACCTGCATTCCACCTTTAGGTCACCGCAGCATTCCTTGTTCTATACCCAGTCTATGCATTAGGCAATACTGCAACCTCTGTCGATAGCATTATCGTCTCTTTGTCAAGAATGCTGTCTTTGTTCATTCTTCCAAGAATTTTTAGCCGCTTCTGATGCTGCATTATCAGAATCCCCAGTACCATCCTTTGGTTTCGAGAAGAAAGGATCCCATTCATGAGCTCCCACCTCATGTTGGCCTTCCTCTAATAATGCATATTTCCAACTATTCTCTTCGATAAAATTCTCATCTGTGTGACCTTTGATGATGTCTCTCCTCAACGTGGTAACTTTATCAACAACTGCCTGTACAGCTACATCAAAAGCATCTTTAAGGGTTTCCAGTTTAGAGCGAGGATCAGCATATATCAGCCTCGGGATGAGACTAATAACCTCTTCCCTCATTATTTTAACCTCCTCAGGAGAAATTTGGCTCAGCCTTTGCTCTATGCTAACATTCCTCTTCCGAATATCATCCTCTGGAATGAATACTGAGTACTTCGAATAATTCTTCGGAAGATGCCAAGTATATTGTGTGTATGCCGACCCTGGATGGAAGAAGACGGGTATGCAACCAGCCAACATCGAGTCGAAGGCAGATCTTCGTGTGTACGAATCACCTTGAGGTTGCAGGCAAAAGAGAGAGCTCTGAAACATCTGCATTATACTGCTAGGGGAATGACACTTGCTCTCCCCAAAATCACATTCCAAGAGCTTTCCTACCTTGGAGTTCTTGCACTGATCAATGATCTGCCCTCTAATTGATTTGGGGTTGTCAGGACGTGGAGCACCAGCAAAAGAGAAGAGCCATTTGCGCTCCAGTTTCCTCATCCGCTCCTGCCAAGTGAACACATCATCATCATTTGCCGGATGGAAGTAGGTGGGGTAGGGAATACCAAAATCATTTGCATTCCATGGACTTGATTCAACCACAAGCATGGACATATTTTTCGCAGCCGGCAAGAAAAGAAGCTTGTTACCCCAGTCTGATTCTTCATCACTAAGTCGTCTAAAATCCCATGTTATCCTACCAGCAACAAGAAAATGATCTTTCCCACCCATAATGCTCCACTCTGGCCTCTTCATAAGCCAATTGACCAAATCAAGAGATGCAGCATCCCTCACCGATATTTTGTGCCCCCAAAGATAACGAGCAATATCAAAACCCGCATAAAAAGGCACGAAAAAGGCAGCAGCAAGAGAAGGATCACGCGTCAAACAGTCATATTGCTTCATTCGGTTACTAAAAATCACATCAACAGCAAACTGATTTGTAGCATACCATCCAGTATTCGAGAACACACCTTCAACATTCTCCAGTGGGGGGCCAAGCCCGGCATTAGTAGTGAACTTACACATGTTGGTCCAGACGCTAAGACTCTTACACTCCTTAAGCATATCCTCATTGAACCTCGGAGGAAGGTCATGAACATAAATATACCTCCCACCACATGGATCACTCTTGTTCTCTATGGTTCTCAAGGCCCTCATAAAGGGGTAAATATCTGATTTACCCACAACATTAGATGTCAGAGGACCAGTAGGTATTGGGCGATTCTCGGATGTTGGATGACTAGAAGTCATGGGACGACTAATAGGCAGAGGTTGGACATTGCTGGGTTTGTCAATGGTTGGATGAGCATTGTTAGATTCGACAAAAACAGAAATGGGTTTCAACTGTGCCGAATCATCAACAATATTACTACTTCCTAAGACAACGAAATGGAAGTACAATAACAAGAACCAGAAAAATGCAGATAAGGACGCTAGTAAACAAAGCCGGGACTGTTGACTCTTTCCAGTCCCCTTTTCCATAAGTTCAGACTTAGGACTCGATGGAGAACGGCGTCTCATAACACTCCGAAGAATAAATTAACAGATAATACACCAACTACCCTCATCAAAATAACAAATAAAAGCCAAATTATGAATTCAATTCAACACCCCCAACACTTATATCACCACCACCAAAACCCTAATCCGACAGAAAATCAACCATCGAACAAATCTCACAAACACCAACACTAATTGCAATAATGATTCTGAAATTCAACAAAAATAGTTTCAAATAGAACAAAGAAGCTCAAATCATAATTATCAAATCACGAACGCATGGATTGGAGCTTAATAATGGAAGTGAAACAGAACGAAAATGAAACTGAAATCTATATAAAAGAGATAAAGGACTATGACGAATCAGGAGAAATCAACTGAATTAGGTTCGATCTGTCATAGATTTTCAGAATTCAAAATTAACAGATCAAACTTTTACATAGATTCGTTAACAGAGAGAGATTGAATGAATAAATGATTACTCACGCGTATAGTTGTAGAGAGACGACCGAGGAAAGTCCAGAAACTTATATTACTTGAGTGGGAAGAGAGAGAAACTGCGAAAGAGGGGGTAGTATAAAGTTTATACAGCGGAAGGAGGCGTATTTAAGCGAGAGGAGACGAGGTGGCGTAGGTTAGAGACGTGCGCTATGGCGTCCTTTCGTGTCGGTAGCTGATGGATTGTTGACACGTGGACCTTAAATCACGTAGAGTTAAAAGAAGGGCTTTTTAGGGAAGAGAGAAAAAGAGGGATGTGACCATGAGGGTTTGTTTGCGGTGATGATAGTCCAATGAAAGAGAAACAACAGTAAACGTGGAGCACATATATTGGTTGAGATGTTTCTGGGTCCTACGTTTCGAGATCTGGATGACCGAATCACAGCCGTCGATACAGTGAATTTTCAATTACTAGCATGTTTTTCTTTTTCTTTTTCTTTTTTGAGTAAGTTTTTATTTTTTACTTCCCGTACCATAATAAGTTACCGTCTTAAAATATGATACTTATTAAGAAAACGAGGGAGCATTTTTTTTGGGTAAGTTTTTTTTTTTTTTTTTTTTGTTGTTGTTGTTGTTGTTGATTTAATAGGGCCATTTGGTCAGCCCATGACCTGAATAGCTGTAGTGGGTTGTCTTGTTAACTGTAAATTTTCTAGCACAATTAAATTTACTTTTAATACATTAAATTTACGTTAACATGAAATATATATATATGATGACACATTGATCCAAGCATTTTTCATACAGTGAATGATTTTATTTTTTTTGTTTTGGGTAAGTTTTTATTTTTTACTCTTTCGGTTCCATAATTAGGTCACGGTTTCCAAGAAAATATCTTTTATTATAGAAAAGGGGGAGAATTTTTTGTGGGTAAGTTTTTTTTGGTTGTTAGGGCCATATGGGTCAGCCCATGGCCTGAATCAACTGTAGTGGATTGTCTATCTTACTGTAAATTTACTAACATAATTAAATATATTTTTAATACATTAAATTTAATGACACATTGACAGTGAATTTGGTTGTGAAATTGTCATTTTCATTCTTTATTTCCAGTACAGACAAGAAAGAACAAGTCTACTGTATTTATTATATAGAATAGAAGAACTTTTTATATTCCATGTTGAATGGTTCTTGGCATCTTCAACTGGTTAGATCACAAAAGATGCATTCTTAGAGGGTATCTGTGGTCACATTGGAGCTTTCCTTTTTTCTTTTTTTTCCTTCCTAAAAGAGATGGTAGCAGTAAATAAGACAGCGAAATTTAGGCTTTGTCATTAAGAATTGTAAGTGTGGCTGCGGTAACCAATGCCCTCAAACACAACCCATGTGAGGGGCCCTTGAGATGAGTGGAGAGTATTCACTATTCAGGTGGGACTCAACCTCATACAATAATGTGGGTTATGAAAAAGAAGCGTTTGTTTGGTAGGAACAAGAAACAGGACAGAAACCACATTTCCATTGTTTAGAACAAGGGAAAGAGAGAGTGGGAGAGAAGGGTAGCATGGATGGATTACCATTTTTCAACATTGGACAAAACAGAGCAATCAAGAGGAGGATAATTTACCAGTGTATTAACAAACCTTACAACTTTCATCTCTCTTTTATATCTTCTTCTTTGTTATGCTTTTGTTCTATCATGGCTGTTCTGTTCCAACCTAGATGCTCTCCTGTCCTCATTTAACAAGTACAAGTTAAAGAGAGATTGAAGGTTTGTGTCCTACACTTCGCTGGATGCTTTTATTTTACAATTAGGTGGGACAGAAACTGAAAGTTACACACACATATATATACACAACAAACACACACACACCACCAGATGCTCTCCTTTCCTTTGACAACTACAAGTTCAAATATAAATTGAGTTCTCATTTAACAATTATTTTGGATTAGTTGCTTTTATTTAACAATTACAAAGTGTGAGAGAAATAAGTTCATATATATACACTTCACCAAATTAAATTAAACACACACACACATAAACAGGACATTTTCAACCTTGTGTGTTTCTCAATTGATTGTGGCCGGCCATGTCGGGATCTTCTTTCCAAGGATTCAGCATCATATCGTAAAAGAGTGGTTAACCACTAACTTGTTGGTGACCAAACGACATTGGACCCCAAAATTAACAATGCTCGAATTAAAATGAATGCCGACAACACAGTTGCATTATTGCATCAGACCAAGTTTATCTTCAAATCGTCCTCATATCTTGTTCCCAAATTCTCTTTCATTTATAACATTGGATTAAACCGGGAAAGGTGTTTCTTTAATACAAACCAGACATCAGGCCTTCCATATTCTAATTCAGTATACACAATGTCCATTATTATATACATTTATATTCCTAATGAGGTACTCTTGTTAGAATTGATCCAAGAATATATATGTGTGTGTGCGTGTTACTATGGTTTTCAAAGAACCTAATTTCTAAAAGAGATATTAGCATTCATAAAGAGTACCAAACACCACAACAGACAAACAGTCAAATGATGGGAATCTAGAATCTGGATATATATAATGAATGCTAGAACAATGATATTAGCAAGAAAAGAACAATGAAAACAAACACTAACATCCAACAAAACCCCAGATTTGAATTGCTTCTCTTTTTCTTGTTTGTTTCCAGAGCTCCATTACCAAACTTCACATCCCTCGATGACAAGCAAACTCCAGGGTCACCCATATGCACCTCACTACCAATCAAAACCGAATTGTTCACACCTTGAATATTGTTGTTTATGTAAAAGTTTATGCCACAACAGCCATGCGACTCACCGGAAGTGCCACGCCGCATAATCATTGCTGCCCCAACATTCCTTCCTTCCAGGTTCATGGATTCGAAAGAACCATGATCACTAACTTGTGTTGACATAAGATGATCAATTAATGCCGACAGACTGATACTTGTAGTTTCTTCTTCTTGTCTATTGTGTGACAAGTTCTTCATGGTGGATTATCCCAATTTCATACTTTGATGCTTTTTACTTATAGAACTAGTGAATTCTTTCCTTTAACTACAAGGAAAGTTCATGTTCCCTGGGAATGACTTAATCAACACTCCTTCTCACTAACACTGTTGCATGGATCATCTTTATTATGCAATCAGACCACCCACCACAATTATCAAAACATCTCAAACACCTAACTAAACAATGAATTAGGTTCTGGTCAAATATGCCACCAAGTTAAAGGGTCCACAGTAAATAGTCCTTGCAGAACTAATGAACTGCAAGACTACCTGAAAAACCCTTCAGCCGTGTCTAGCGGTTCAAGTTAGTATAATAGCATGCCGTGTGAAAAGTAGTATTGTAACTGTTACTGGAGTTTACTTTTCTTTTTCTTTTTCTTTTTTTCTTTTTAAATAAAAAATAAAAAATAAAATTTAAACCAAAGACAATCTGAATTGATAATGTAAAAGATCCACTACACAACAAATACATTTTTTTTTAAAAAAATTATCTAAGTCTTCCCTTTGTATTTCAACTACTTGAATGAAACACAACATAACTCCCTTAGCTGCGACTAGAGGGCTTTCTTCTTCATTCTCCGGTGGGTGAGTGAGAGGAGTTTCCAAACAGTTTTTAGTCAAGTGGCTCTGGTTTGCTCCTATTTCTTGCTACGTCAAGCTCTGGTTTTCTTTGGTGTTATGGAGGACGATCTTGCCTCCCTTCTTGATTTCTGTAAGCTCTCTGCTGAAGAAGAGAAAGAGATTGTTATTACGGACGCTGCGGCTCAAGAAGGGGCTAATGGGGAAATCTGAGGAAACTACCCCTGAAGAGCAGCAGGGCATTTGTGGTGGCAGCCTATAGCCCGCGTTATAGCCTCACAGTCCACTATCAGCTCTTAGCTGCTGCCCATTCTTGGCATCTGCATTAGTTAGATGTTAATAATGCATTTCTTAATGGAGATTTACTTGAGACTATATATATGGATCCACCCCCTGAATTTTGGGTTAGGAGAAGCAAAACGACGCTTGGAACGCGCCCGAAGGACCCCGCATGCGCTGGCACGCGCTTGGAGGAGCTGCAACTCATCCCCACGCGCTGGCACGCGCTGGGGATAGCTATGGAGTACTACAAACCTTAGAATAATGTATTAATTATATTAGAACATTGGAAATGATCGTATTGCCCTTAGATGACCTCAAGTTCGGGTAAGGACTCCTCCAGACCCCCAGGTTTAGGTCGTTACAAACTTATTTTACCTAAGATATCCATTAAAAATTAATTTCTACACTACTATAATGAATTACCATTCATGCAAATTTTTTCTAACATGTGGCATATGCTGCCATAATAGGTACCTTGATTGAGAGAATTTCATTCAGAGATTCAATCTTTACTCATTAACACTTTTTGTGACGTCAAAGGGAACTCGAAAAAGTTTAACTCAAAACTCTTATTTTCTTTCAAAGATTTAATCTTTATTAATGGTTTGTTATCATCAAAACCTCTAAATTGTCCTTGGATGAAATCATTAAGGTCAACACCCCTCATTAATCATTCATTAAAGGTGTAGAAAAGCTATGCTTAGTAGTAGCCCATGAATCAAGACATCGGATCAAGCTCACACACACAATCCCGACAACCAAGGTCATACAACCCCCAGCACAATACAAAAATGATAAAAAGGAATGAACTAATTGAGCACTTTACCTTATTTAAATTTAAGTGGAAGCAATTTCTCTAGCATACCAACAAGCTTCATTCAACTCAAATGTCTGAAAAAACTTAATTTGGAAGATTGCACAAGCCTCCGAACGTTGACTTCACTTCAATTCTTAGATAAATCGTGAGCCCGCGTGGAGGCAATTTTATTTTTCTTTGCATGTTGTTCAAGCATGAGAGTATGGGAACAATGTATGTGGAGGAAGTTTGTTGATTGTTGATTTGTTGTGAAGGTGAAGTGTTTGTCATTTTTAACGAATTAAGGTTGGGATAATCTAAGGATCTGGGCTTGGGCGTCCGGACGCCATATGCCAAGGTTTGCAGTGGCGCAGCCTTGCTGTTAGAAGCCCAAATCCAACTATCAGAATCCTGAGCCATAATCCCCTGGCGATATAACAATTCCATTACAACCTAACAAGAAATACATGGTATCCTAATACATTCAAGATGTCATAAACCAACAAAGATCAAAAGTTAAACTCAAACACAACTCAATATGCGCAACCCAAATCATTATAGGAATAAGATTTCTTAAATTGAATGCAAAGAACACACATTACCCCTAAACTTAAATGGCACAATGTCCTCAATGTGAATTGAGAACAAAAGAAAGAGGAAAGAGTAGCTATGGCGATGAATGGGCGGGACATAAGTATCCAAAGTGGGTCTTGAGACAAACTAAATGCAAAATCAGTTTTTTTTTTTTTTTTTTTAAATAAAAATAAGAAGAAAATTAAATGGTAAAGTGTGATATAGATATCCAATTATGCTTCTTGCTAAGCTATGCTTAGTGGTGATCTCTAAACTCCAAGATCTCTCTCTCTCTTATTTTCTCTCCATTGCATTTAATTGTTTACTTTAGTCTAAATTGTATCTTAGTATAATTCAATCACCAACCAATCTTTTGATCAGCATTTTATATGACAGGCATACAACGAAAGTGATGCAATGAGAAAAAGTATGTCATTCTAGTTTGTTTTACAAAAAAATTGAATCATAAGCATGAGGAAAGAAAATTGATCAGACATCCTTCTAGGGGCACAGATTGATTCTGCACCTTCTTTTGTGAATATTCTCCTAAACTAGAGTGCTTACCACTAATTGTGCAGTAGTAGGAAAGAAAAGTAGACATAATTAAATGTCTTGAATAAAGTGTGTTTACTCCTAAAATACCCTCGCTTAGAGGGTTTAAATGTATATTTTTCAGCGCTCATCACACCCTTAAACTTAAATATTGCTAGTCCCTAGCAATGAACTATAATTTTATTTAAATACAAGCCTCTTTGAGAATGCAACAAGTCAGAAAATAGGCATTTCATTGGTCTAATCCCACAGCTACAAAAGTTGATGGAGTTCGGGAGCGCTTAGCAAGAAGCCTATAAATAGAGGTCTGAAGGAAGAAAGAGGGGGACACAAATTCAGAATGTAGAAGTCCAGAAATCTAGAGACTCAGAAGTCAGGGACACAAAGTCAGAATTCAGAAGTCCAGAAATCCAGAACGAAATGGTATATAAACTACATATATCATTTAAGTCTCAAAATGTTTGAACCCTACGAAAGTAGAGTTTAAGACATTTGAATTTGTAGTTCTTTCCTATAATCTTTTATTTTTTTAAAACAAACCACACAAATATTCTTGGCTTTTTAATCTTGAGCTTAAATTCAAGGATGATGAATTTTTTTTCCTAAAGTAATTAAAGCTCCTACTCTAGTTCAGTTTGTGCTTGGTAAGAACATAATTAATAATGCCTAAAAAACCCTTTCAACAAGGGGTGAAGACCATCGTAGAAAGTAATCTTTCTTGAAGTCAAACAGGTAATCAGTAAGCTAGCAAAGGAGCTTATCCAAGCAAAAGAATATAATGAAGATCTAAAGAAACAGATTGATGAAGGAAAAATGAAAGCTTTTGAAGGCTCGAGCTTCCTGGTTTTCAACTGAAGAAAAATCACTCCAAAATCTTCCAAAATCAGTTCCAAATTACTCTAAGTCAATGTTGCACTTTGACCCATCTATGCATAATTAGTTATCAGATAAATAAAGCCAACTCTTATTTTCTTTCAAAGATTTAATCTTTATACATTAAAATGGTCTAGTGACATAATAGATATCACAAAATTGATCCTTTTTGACTCATGACGAACTTACGAAAACATTCTTATAGTCAAATATTCCTCATGGATATAAAATGAAGTGATGCAGTTAGTGCATCCTCTTGGGACCATAAAAGTGGTCTGGTCAACAAGAAAGTGATCCAGTATGGGCGTGTGCATGTACTCACACGAATTTTACCACTGGACGTGGCAAAATGAGGCATTTTAGTGCAAAGAAGACCGCCTTGAAGGTGCTTCAAAGTGGGTTATTTTGACCACCATCTACTCTAAAAGCTTAAGCTTTTAAAGATGGTGTAACTTAAATATTTAAATCCTTCAATACACCCCCTCACGTGTGTCCCTTTTTTTTTACCACCTGTTGTCTGATAAAATTATCAAAGTCACTGGGATGCATAAAATACCTTCAGCTGACGAGATCAAAGGTCGAGAGTATTGTAAATATCATAACTCCTAGGTATAGTAAGTAGTTTCCTGTACCAGCTGAAGAAGAATGACCCCATCAACTCCAATGAAGGTCAGAATCATATAAATGAACAACATGAGGACCCCTATCAAGAAAAGCGACATAAGAAAAATCATTAGTATCATCATGAGGAGAATCACTATCGCTCAAAGTAGAGTATTCAAATATAGAAACTTTTATTACTTTTTGTCTAATTCATCCCTAATATGCCACCGTCCCATACCAGTGCATATAATTCACAAAATCCAATAAATGATGTAACAATTCATAACCCAAAACTCTCATTTTCTTTCAAATATTTAATCTTTATTATTGAATAGAGACGAATTAAGATTAGCAGCAAGAGAAATCAAAACACGAACAAATGAAATCTTAGCAACCAGAGCAATTCTATGAGAAGTATTTTCCTACTCCCAAAAGGTGGGAGTTAAAGGATCAGTTTATTGGCTTTATCCTAGGCAATATGTCGATGACGGAATACGAGAACAAGTTCACCTCACTCTCTTGACTTCGTAGGTAACTCGAATAAGTTAAACTTAAAACTCTCATTTTCTTTCAAAGATTCAATCTTTCTACATTAAAAAGGTATGCTGAACCAAGGACTTTAATTGAACTTGTAACAAACTCATGTTGTGTTTGATTATACAAAGCTATGAACATGAGTATAACAGTGAAAGAAGACTATATAAGGCGCTAGGAAGGTATTTTGGACATTTAAAATTTTAGAATGGGTAAATTGGTAATTCACAAGTCAAAGGGACGTCATTGGCCTCAGCGATGAATGCTTGCAGGAGCTCTACTTCGTCAAACCTTTCAATAAGTTGTCTAGCTGTATACAGCTTCTAACAGAATCTAAAAACTCCAAATTCTAAGCATCATAGCCAACACAGGAAACGCGGTCCTCGAAACATCCTGTTTGAACCCAAAGTTGATGATATCCAAACCGCAGATCAATCTTAGAAAAATAGGTAGCTCCCTTTAACTGATCAAACAAGTCATCAATCCTGGGCAAATGATACTTATTATGAATATCCCCACAGAGTCAGTATTTCTTACTCTTCGGACCCATTTGGTGCTCGAAGGGAACAATGATCAGCAGAATTTCATGCATCATGCCTCATCCACTAGCTCGGGAAGGATACCTGTGGTAGGAGAAAAAAAAGTTAAAAATCTTTTTGAAGTTGCAGGTATTCATCATGATCAAGTTCAGGCTATCACTGCATTGAGGAGTGTAGAGTGGTTAATAACCAAGTTGAGAAAGGACAGGAGGAAAAAGAAAGGCTTAGGATTCTCACAAAAGAGGCACCAATATTGCAAACAAGCATTGGGAGAAAACAACCTCAAATATGCAATTTTTCAACCATATCCAAGCACTCTCCCATTCTTGATTAAGATTGATAAGTTTTTCTTCCCCGTTGACTCAAGCTCATGTCGCGGTACCATAAATATATATTTAAAATTCATCTAAAACCAAATATGATAAAGACCCATATTATAAAGACAATAAACAAATTGTTACGTTTCCACATCAGATCTGAGATATTTTAGGGGAAAGAGATAAAAGTCTAGTTGCGACAACTTCGCAGTGCCCACATGTCTGCCCTTCTAGCTTTGATTATCCAGTCCTTCGGCGGCCACCTTATACAGCTATGGCCACAGCACTTAATGGCCCTGCTAGTGCCGGTGGTTAAGGAGCGTATACTACCTTGGGAAGTCTAGTTAGTTATAAGAGTGTTGAGAACCCTGGTAGGTTGAGGTACTCATGCCCACTATATGTACGTTTTGCATGTTGCCTTCTATTCAGGTTGAGTCCGTCTCTGAATTTTTCGACGAAATCCCCGACCGCTGTTCCACCTCTGTTGCTCGTGATCTAGTCCTACCTGTTTGAGCTGTAGGTGGGGCATGACTTGTTGATTTAAGAGGCTTGTTCTCTAGTGCAATGTGTTAATCTATTAAGCTTTCTAGTGATCCATGAGGTTGAGCGTTAGGTCAATGACTCCCAAACTGGACGGCTTTAGGGCATTAGGTGTTTCTTTTTTTTATAAATCACAAGCCCTAATTTTCATATACATACATACGGTCATGTATATATATACATATATGGAGGCAGCAGCAGAGAGCAGCGAAAAGGATGATTATAGATAGTCCTCAAAAGATCAAAATCATAGCTAACATGGATTTATAATCTTAAACATGCATTTAAAGCTCAATTTGAAGTAGAATGCAACAAAGACAAAGACACCTCACCGATTTTCTCTCATATTATCTCCAACTAGTCCTATTCTATATTACATGGACTCTTCAGAAGTGGGTGAAGTACTGTGTGTTCAAAGATTTAATTTTTTTACATTAAAAAGGTCTAGTGACATTATAGGAACCTTGATTGAGGTAATTTCTTTCAATAAGAAATGCGCAGAGTCATCAAACCTGAAATTGTATTCTAAACGGCAAAGAATTCCAACCATATACCTAAACGGATCATCCCTAGTTATGACACTCATAGTGCCCTAATAAAGACCTGTGAACTGTATCCTTATCTCCCGCCTCATAGCCCTTGGAAAGAAGCGTTCGAAGAATAATTATTCCAAATATATTTTATTAAGAATAATTATCTTTCCATTTAATCATCTGTGCCGGGCTAATTAAATAATTTAAATGGACCAAGTTTGTGGCAACATGTATTTGAATGGATATGTACTACATATCAGTATTGCTTTTTGATTGCTTTATTATTATTATTATTATTTGGAACTTATTCCTATATAAAAAATGGTCTTGAGTATATATTGATTTGGAAAATGAGAATTATAGAATTGATTACCATGGGATTGAAATGATCTAAAACCTTGGGAACCTTGGCTTTGCATTGGTGGCAGAACATACTTTCCTTGAAAACCACCTTGGGAAGGGTTTGAGCATCTCTTCTTTCGAGCTTGACATTCCAGCTTGGCCCTCCAAGCTAGAAATTAGATCACATAAGAAATTACGTGATTTAATGAAGAGTAATGCTAAAAAAAAAAAAAAAAAATTTCAAAGTAGCATTCCGTCTTACTAGAGACGTTAAACTTAGCACCCACATGACACACTGCGTCTTTTATCTCCTTGTGGCCGGCCATGAAGACGTTTCGGTATACCCCCTCATGTTCAAAAACTCCCTAGGAAATTTCAATCACCTTATGATATGAGCTTTGTGTGTAATTCAACGGCTAAAAGTGAAAGGTAGAATCGTCACTGCAATTGTTTTGTTTGTATTTCCATTGCTATAAGCATTATGGTCCCATGGCATCATAGTCATCATCATCATTAAAGCAATATAATCCCATTTCAGCCAAATCTTTAAGCATCTTCCACTTCCAAATGGCTAAACTAGCCAAAGTCCCATGAGATTTCTGGCTTAAAGCATCAGCTACCACATTTGCCAGGCTGATGCAATTCTTTATGGTGAGAATAATATGCCTATTAGGATGCAAGAACTGTAACAGTGTAATTCAACGCATACAGATAATTAATTTAGCATATAACAAGCATGTAAAATTTAATTAATGATCACTTAACACCCTAGAGAAATTTAAAATAATAATAAAATAAAATAAAAAAATCTCTCTGTGATTGCGTGAGAGAGATCATATATACAAATAGAATTAGGTACCTTTCAAACGGAGAGGTTGATGAGAGAAATGGGTGTAATTAAAAACTCTCATTTTCTTTCAAAGATTCAAACTTTATACATTAAAAAGGTCTAGTGACATAACAGGTACCTTTATTGAGGTATTTTCATTCAAAGATTCAGTTTTTACTCTTTTTTAATTTTTTCCGGGCATTTCTCGTTTTGGCATAAGTGATTATTTCATTACCTCGAGTTGCGTGCCATGTTTGGGATTGCATGTCATGAAGGTTTTATAGTGATTTGGAGTGTTTCATGGAGTTTGGGAAGCCTGGATATGGTGTGCTAATAGTTTGGTTGGGAATATTTTTATTGCAAAACCAGTAAAGCTATTTGGGATGCGAAAAGCCCTAAGTGAAGCCTGGGATTGTGATGGTCTTCAAATGTATCATATTCGTGATATGATGTTTCAGTTTCTAATTCCTAGTGCAGAGGATAGTGAGCGGATTATGCGCAACCGTCCGTGGAGTTTTGATGGGGATCTACTTTCGATCCAAGCATAGTCGCCGTTGTTCGCTTTTAAGATCTCCTCTTTTTTAATCGTGCCTTTTTGGATTCGGATTACCAATGTTCCCGTCTAATTAACTACTGACGAAGTTGCTCGTGATATTGGCTCCTCCTTTCCATTCTATGATCATGTGGAAGTTCGTGATTTGGGTCTCAACGGTGGTGGACGCTACCTTCGGATTCGCGTGGGTGTCGATGTCTCTCAATCCTTTCGCCGCGGTTTAAAAATTCTTCATGGTGGGATTTGTTAGTGGACTAAATTTCACTATGAACGTCTGCCGTCCCTTTGTTATAATTGTGGTCGAGTGGGTCATGAACTTCAATCATGTCCGTGGAAGTTGGACGACCTCATTGACGAACATCAGTTTAGTTCGTGGTTGAAGGCAACGGGTAAAGCTGGTCGTCTTCGCAATGACAAGCCTCATTCGTCTTCTAAGAGTTCCTCTCATTCTACCAATACACTTTATTAGGCCGTCCATCCTCCGATGCCGGTACAATCCCCCAGCAACGTCCATAGTGGTACCCGCGCCAGTCTTGATGCAAGTATTCCTCCTTGTTGTCCTCCCCTGCAGGATGCTAGTCCTGCGCCCCTTAATCCGACAACTGAGCCTCAAAAGTCTTGGCCCATCGCTCGAGGACAGGTTGTGCCCACTTCAACCACCGGTGCTTCTCACGCATATTTGACTGACTGTGCTCTGTCCCCCGTGCCGACCACTTTGTACCAGAGTTGGGATGGGCCTTCAATCCTTCTTTCTGGTCCAGGTCAGAGTTCTATGTCCCAGTGTGATACCCCTCGATTCTAGAGCCACGGGTGATCAAGTCCGAGCACAGATCCGAGGGATATCAGATAATCAATATATAAACAAGCAGGAATAAAAAAAAAAAAAACTGAATTAAGAATAAATTAATAATATGCTGAAAGAAATCTAAAATAAAAATCCTTAAACTTTAAATAATAAATTTATATCATTTAAATCCTTCAAATCCGTACAACTCGGGAATTCATCTAGTGAACCCCTAATAATCCCAGACGATAAATAAATTTATAGAATTAAAACCAAAACTAAAATAAGAAAGAACATCCTATGTAGTCGGAAGAGTGAGTAACAGTCTCTGCTCAGCACGATCAAGTCTACGACTGGAACAGTCGAACACCTGAAAAATAAAAGTGGGTCAGGCCCATGAACAAGTTCTATCCTACTACAATCCAAACAGAGACTCGATACGCATGTACATCCTAACCAATTCAACAATATCTAATAGTCCGTAGATATATATATATATATATATATATATATATATATATATAATCATACTACAGGACTCTCACTAGACTACAGGCCCGTCTCAACCTGACTAGTAGGCACTATGCAAAATGCACCTGAGGTGGGCATGACTACCTAGACCTAGCAGGGTACACATCTAACCATCATAGCCAGCTATGTATCCTAATGCATATACGCTCCCTAGCCAACGACTCTGAGACTCAGGCTCATATCGTGGCACCATAAAAATATATTTAAATTCCATCAAAATCCATAGTAGTGCCGTTCAACTAGTTGTTGCCATGACACTACAAATCCGTAGGATTTAACTTTTAGTTAATCCATTCTTTAATCCAGAATAGGTAGGATTTAGCGTTCTTTTTGAGCTAATCCCCCTAGTATGTCACCGTCCCATACTGGTGCATACAAACCATCCATCCAGTATTGATAATAAAAACGACAGTAACATTTTAATACCAACATATCCAAAATAAGTATAACAAGAATGTATAAACAACATGCTTGTTCAATACTACCAGTATATAATTCTCTACAAATTTAAAACGCAGAGATATAAATACAACCATTCTGTAACCCACAATAAGCATAAATAGAAATATAGACTAACATGCTTACTCCAGTAACTGATAACTCTTATCATGAGATATATCAATCAATTCCATATTGAACAACTAACAAATAGATAAGCTGTCATGCTTATATCTAATTACCAATACAGAATTCTCCAACACCTAAGATTACACAAAATCCGTTTCCCCCGTTCCTTATTCCCTGACAAGTATAATATTAATTATATTAATTACCATGCTTGTCCACTATCAATAATATCATATTAATTAAAACTTCTACTCACAGAGAATAAATAAATTAAGGTTTAATAATTTAAAATTCCTCGGCACTGAAGTAAAACAATTTCCGTCGAAACTTACCAGTGTTCAAGATATAAACTCCTACTGGTTTATTAAGCATTAATCCACTCTCTCGAGTGTTAACTAGACTTAGAACATCTCAAAACACCCAAGTATAACTTCCTACAGAATCTGAAAATCCCAAAATCCGAGTTCCATAGCCCAAACAGTTGCCCAAAAACTCAGAAAACTGAAGAACTGAAGAGAGGCTGCTCCAAACAAGTTGGAGCCGCCTCCAACCTAGATAGAACCGGCTCTAAACCACTTTGAGTCGCCTCCATCTCACTTTGAGCAGGCTCAAAGTCACTTTGAGCCGCCTCCAACTTCCTCCCCTCCTCTCTACTTCTTCTCTTCGACTACGTTTTCTCCGGTGACGTCTAGTTTGTCTGTCCTCCTAACTTAAGGTTCAAAAAGGTCTGAACTAAACTCTAAGGTGTTCCAGAGACCATTAACCTCTTTGTCTAGTGACCAACGATGATTTAAACTTGAATTATACATTAAGGATTCAACACAGATAATTTACAGTTTGTAAACGCTTATTGTTTAAACAATTCAAACACTATAATCCAGATTACTTCTAGTAGTTTACAACAGGTTCCAGACTAATTAAACGCTTAAAACACCAATTGACATGAATTTAAAACAGCAGTTATGCAAAAAGGAAATTTAAACCAACAATACACATCCTGCAACCAAGTTCAGTTTAAAAATTCAGACATGCATACTAGTTGAATTTTAAACTTTATATGATCCTGGAATTGTATTAGAGATGCAAAGAACACAAGTCTAAGGAATAGAGATAGGATTAGAACTTGCCTTTGAGGTTTGGGTTCAAAACCTCTACGTCGTCTTCCTAAATTCTCCGGTGACTCCTACTGTCCTCAACTCCTCTGTTTCCTCCTTGGTTCAACAAATGAACAAACACTCTTTTACCAAACCCTAGGTTTCCTCTCTGTTTTCCTCTTAAACCTCTCTCTGTTTTGCTCTTCCTCTAGTACGTGTATAGGGTTCTCAAACCCTTGGCATATTATATACGTATATATATAGGCTTATAAAACTCAACCCTAATTCCAATTGTAATACGAGAATGAAACCGATAAAATAATTAATTCTATACTAAGTCAGCTATATAAAAACGTGACTACCCAGAAACAAAACCCTAAATAAATAATTGAAACAAATAAAACTAATTGCATTAAACAACCAATTAATCAACCAATTAAATTAAACCAAATAAACAATCAATTTAAATAAAGTTAAATCACAATTTAAATAATTACAGCAGAATAAATCCACAAATAAAGCAAACCAAATAAACCATTTCAATTAAACACTTAATTAATTAAGCGACAAAACACATAAGTCACACAATTAAATAAAAATGCAATAAAAACAAAATTTAAATTTTCATTTTATCCTTTTGAAAACTAGGAGTATTACACCCAGCCCGCTGGAGGGCGCTCTGCAGCCCAATCCTCTTTTATATCCACGCCTCCAACTCATGTTGTTTCTCCTCAGTCTGGCCCAGAGTGTAAAGGTTGGGTTTCTTCTGATCTTGATGTCTCTTCCTCCTCTGGAATAGATCCATCACTCCATCTTATTGGCCCTTCCCTCCCAGTGGAGCCTGACCCAGCCGGTTTGTCTCCTCGCTCTTGGAAGCGGAAGGCTAGATCAAAACCGGCAAGTATCGGAGGGGCATTTGTCGATCACTCCGAAATGGAAATTGGTCATCGCCGCCACGCCTCTTGACCCGAGTGCCAAGCAATCCAAAGTGCACAACAATATATTAACATGAGAGAAAGAAAGAAAAAAAGAAAAAAAGAAGAAAAAAAAAGACTTGTATGTTCAATGATGGCTCATTGATCAAAAAAAGGAAACAAAGACAACTAAAATTAATAGTGAAAGGAGAAAAAGTCTTATAAGTAGAAAAAGGAGAGTGCAGAGGAAGCAGGGACATATTATTCATTTAATGCTGCAATTGATTCTGGGATATGGACATGAACCATACATATCCGATCACTTGCAAAGTCACCAATGTCGACTATTCTACATTGAACTATTCTTGTTTTTTTTTTTTCTTTCGGAAAGTAAGATTTTATCCGATCACTATTCTTGTTGTGAAATAAAGAATCTCTTGTGACAGGGAAATAATAATAATTATAATAAATAAAGAATCTCTTCGTCCTTGTTTACTGAAGATAGTGAGTACTGCCTGAGATAAAGTCAAGGCTAAAAGTAGTTTTTCAATAATTGTTCCATAAACAAGTTAGAGACATGAATTTTATTTTAAGTTCAATATCTAAGTAGATCGACTTTGGTGATAGCATAAGAAAATCGTTCAAGACCTTCAGAGATATAAGCCTTTTATTAGTATTATTATTATTATTTGACTTAATAGGTGCAAGTTCTAATAAAAATAAGGCAAACTTAATGTTATCTAAATTATTTTTTTTCATCAAGTCTAACTATAAAGAACAAGTTCATGGTGCACTAACTGAATAAGAAACTATTGCATGGTTCGGAACAATAACAAATGGTCACACAATCAAATTTCTCCCACCGGATCTCTACACAAATCACCCAATGGACTGGTAGCCGTTGCAACGGGTATCAAGCCTACCTCATTTGAACAAATATGTGGGCTGATCTCGATTATATTGTGCTTGTCATCTGGACTTCACTCTATTGTAATACTTCATTACATTTATATCATCCTATTACCTATAGCGCTATTGGGATTGTTGAGGCCAAGTCTCAATATTCCACCAATGCACATTTTACACGTCAATATACACTTACTTGACCATCCAGGGGGAAAAAGTCAAAATTATACTTTATGACATCCCATTTTTGGCAAAGCAAATTGATCAAGAATGTGACAAGAGCTAAAGATCCCACTAATAAAAAATAAACCACAAAATTTGTGGAGGTTTAGAGCGTTGGGATTGTTGCTGGGGCTACTCACAGAGTCCTCTCTATTAAACCATGCCTTCTCCATCATCACAAGCTTTCCTTCTACTCTCAGTTTCATAATTGCCCTTGAAATTTCAGGAACCAATGGTGAACCTTTCCGGAATACCCGTTATAAAAAATCAACCATAGTATATTAATTAGAGTTCGCATAGACATGAATAAAGAGAGGAAATGTCCACATTATGCGCTAGGTCTTTATATATCTATTTATATGCCTGCATATGTGATGGCATTATTGTTCTCTTATGTTCATGTGTCTGTGTGCAAAACCAATTTGTTTAAGAATGATATTCACAAAGCCAAAGCCATTGGTCTTCGATTCTGATGCGATCATGGCATAGTCTTGGGAATATCTTGCAAGGAAAATCTTGATGTATGGTATTTCATCAATGATAGCGACAACACCACCATTTTTAGTTCCCCTTGATAAAGCATCTGCATATTCCTCAGGCAATGAATATAGCTTAAGCTTAGTGTCTTCAAAATTCAGGTTGCTGACAATATCTCCTTTTACGATAGAGCCACTATGGTATCCTATATAATTCTCTTTTGATGTTAGTTGTATCTGCTGGACCGTCAGCATTGAAGATAAAGTTGCAGTGTAGCTTGAAGTCAATATAAGCACAACGAACATCCAACCAATTACTATAAACCTTGACAAATTACTTAATAACTTTTCTCCTGCATGTCAAACACCAAAATTTTTGTTCTTAATTTTTTATTTTTTTATTATTATTATTTTTTTTTTCCTGGAAGGCTAGTTTGTTTTGTTTCAATATACAATATACTTTTACCAATTTTAAAAATTACAAAACAACTTACTATGAGCAAAAACAAGGGTTGAGAAGGAGAACCAGAGGACTGTTCCAATTTGCTGAGCAGCTGAACCTTGGAATTCTTCATTTATTGGATGCTCAATAACCCAAACAACAAAGCTGGTTAGAATTAAATAAAGCAGCACTTGTCAGTCATAGATTTGAATCAAGTGGCTTCAAGAAGATCCACATGTTCTTATTGTCAACCTTTGCTATTGTTCCAACAGCCAAGTCGGTATATGGCATTGTAAAGTGTGATACCCCTCGATTCTAGAGCCACGGGTGATCAAATCCAAACACAGATCCGAGGGATACCAGACAATTAATATGTAAACAAGCAGAAATAAAAATTGAATTAAAATTAAAATAACAAAACGCTGAAAGAATTCTAAAATAAAAATCCTCAACTTAAGTTAATAAAATTAATAACATTTAAATCCTTCAAATCTGTACAACTCGGGAATCCACCTAGTGGACCCCTAATCCCAAATCCTTGAATAAATTTACAGTATTAAAATCCAAAACCAAAATTAAAGTAGAAAGGAAATCCTATGTAACCGGAAGAGTGAGTGTCTGTATCTGCATCAACACGATCAAGCTCTAAGCCTGGTACTGTCCAACACCTGAAAAATAAAGAAGTGGGTCAGGCCCACATGCAAGTCCTGATCTACTACAATCCAAACAGTAATCCGATACGCAGATACATCCAAGGAAGACTTAACAATAACTAGAGTAGTCCATATAAGTATATAGTACACACTATAGGACGCTCGCTAGTCCAGTAGGTTTGTCTCAGCCTAAATAGAAGACAACATGCAAATACGCACCCTAAGGTGGGCATGAGTACCTAGACCTACCAGGGAACAACACCTATGTCCAGTTAACCATCCTAGGCGATATACGCACCCTAACCATGGTCATGAGACTCAAGCTCATACCACGGAGTCAGAAACATATAGAGATCTATTGGCCGTTATTGTAGTATCCCCCACGACAACATCATAATTCTTGAACCATTCAAAAATGCAACATACATCAAAAAAATCACTATGCAGATATATATAAATAAGCTAGCATTCATGTCTAGCGGCATGTTTTGTGTCATGTGTATATGAGGGCATGCGTGTGGGAAATGTGAAAAATGTTTCCTGTGCTAAATATTTGTGAATCTCTCAGTTGTGATATTGTTCTACATTTTGAATTGACGTACCTGAAGATAGACCTGATATACAAGATCGTTATAGTTTTATGCCGGCTCCCCATTGGAATCCTCATGAATTGGAATAAACTCGTATGATTCAGCACTCAGTAAGCCATCAATGGCAGTATTGAATACATCAATGCAGAAACCAATGACAGTTATTGCATTTGTTTGGGGATCACGTTGCCCCTTTATCAACTCTTCGAACCCTTAATTCACTAGTACACCAATTCTTAGCTTTTCACCTTTCATTTGCATCAACCAACCTTTTGGAGTAGTCGTAGATCCTCCCGGCCAGATAATGGTTTCAAGACCTTTATTAGTACTTGAAGACCTCGGATATTTTTCACTAACAGATGGATTCATTTCTTTAGTGATTCCATCAGCCAGTGTCCAAAATCCAACTCTTCTCTCCCCTTTTCCTAATAAATTGACTATTTCAAATGCCCTAGAGATTAGTTTTCCGTTCATAAATCAAAACTCACCACTTAAACCCCTAAATCTAATTTGCAATAACTTATTTAGAATTATTGAGCCACTTTGAGAAGCTCCAATGTTAGCCAAGTCTGTCATGTTCAATGCTGCATTTTGTTCCTTGGTTTGAGAAATCTTATCTGCTACCTTCACTGCCCTTGCAATTTGGGCCCTTGCTAGGGCCCAAATTGCATCATATACCCATATGCCAAACACATTTAACTCCATCATTTCCATATTGGGGTTTTCCATACGCATTTTCCTTCTCCATCTTACAGTGAAGTTGTGGAGCTTGCTTGATGGTGGAATATAAGACTTGAAACCTAGTGCGCCTTGTATTGACTCAATGAGTACAGAAGAATCTATTGAATACAAGAGGTCCATAGTCTTGTCAGTTATAATCCAAGCATATCCCTCACTCATCATTCCTAACCTTTTGACGTTTAAGAAAAGGCGAGACACTAGAGAAGGTGAAACATGAACAACAAATATTGTTGTTTGGAGAGTACTACTCGTGAGATTATGGAGATCTACAAGGATTTGTTCATTAATGGCTGAGGGAGAAATGGCACTCTTATAATCAATACGAATGTGTTTTCTCTTGGAATGAATTGGCCAAATTTGATATGATTTCTCCCTGCTCATAAATAAGGATGACGTTCGTCCATTGAAATGATTCTACAATGGAAGCAACACCATCAAATTCAAGGGTTTGGTCTTGTGTAAGTTGAACAAGTTATGGGTATTCCGTTGACGATGTAGGACTCCCAGTAAAAGAAAGGATAGGAACTTTGGTCTTGTCCTCCAGTGCAGCATACAATCCAAAAGTGGAAATGAGGAACAGAAAACTGCAGCTTGTTTTTTACATTCATTGTTTATATAGCTGCTAAAATTTAATGATTAAAGATGACAAAAAATGTGGAGATGAGGTGACTATATATATATAGGAGGCTGAACTTGAAGTGCTGAAGAAGTAGTGGGACTTTTAGGTTATATGTGGCATCCACCATCATATATAGTTTTGTCTTTCACTCTTTATATTAACTACACTTTGTGTGTGTGTTTTTTTGGGAGCCAATTACCCCTTTCTTGATTTCAGGATGAGGAATCAACTTTAGTAGCAGTGATTAATTGATCATTGCTATAGAAGACTTGTGGAAATTAATAGAAAAAACCATTAACTTTTGTTTTGTTAAAGCCTGCTCTTGATTTCCATGTGTTTGTGACATTCTGATGGCAAGTGTTTTGACAGTATTATTAACTGAAATTCTAGCTGAGCCAACTTCAAATAACATCAATAATGGTGGTATGTATCTTCATATAAAAATAAAATATAAAAAAAAAACCATTAATTTGGCATTTTTAAGTATGAGCATAATTTAGAGATCGAAAAAGTTAATTATTACCTCAACGGCTCAACCCACTAGAAGGGATCCTTAATTTTCGTAGGATTGAATGTGAAAATGCAAAAACTTATGAGGAAAAGGGGTATGATTGCTGCTGTTGTGAGATTGGAGTGGATTTAGGGAGAGGAAAAAAAAAGTGCCTGCCATAGATTATGGACTCGATCGCCATGAAAGACACATGTAGAAAGGCACACATTTATTAAAATACTAAGAGGACCATAATATATTCATTCAGCTTTTGATAGCCATCACACACAGTGACACACACACAAAAAAACCCTAGTTTGGAAGCTACTTTTCACTATTGGAACAAAGGTAAAGGCCCGAATCAAACGAACCAAAGTTAGAACAAATCAAATGATGACATGAACGAAAGAAAGAAACATATATAAAAGATTGATTCATGCAAAAGGAGAGAGAAGAGAGATAGAGGATGAACATACCTTGTCACCTGAGGCTATAGCCCTGCGGAGTGTCGAAGCAGATTGTGTCGTCTGAAACTTGCCCTAGCTTTATTTTATTTTTATTTTTTTTTCCATCCCCTATGGGCCTCAAATTTTTGAGGCCCAAGGTGACCAAGACTTGTCCTAACTTATTTTTTTTTTTTTTTATCATCCTCTATGGACCTCAAAATTTGAGGCCCAAGGCGACCGACTTGGTTACCTTGGGCCAGGGCCGGCCCTGCATATAGGTTGTAATAAAAGAGGATAGTGGTTTAGGAGATCAAGGTAACCAAAGCTTCTGAACTTCTTCTAGTTTCTTTTTCGGTGTAGTTTTGTTAATTAGTTTCCACTGGAATATTGAAAACCGGTGAGTTCTTATATTTCACGGGGCACAAGATTTTCCTGTTTACCAAATTTCACGGGCACATACAAGGAGAGACAGCAGACGAAAGAGATGAAAGTAGAGGTGCATTTATGTCATTTAAGATTTAAAATATTTTGTATTAAAATTTTGAGGGTAAAAGAGTCCATTTGCATGTGTTTAAGGCCAAAATATATTAAGGTGTAAGTGAAAATTAAAATTAAAAACTTCATTTAGCTAAAATAAATAAATAAATAACCTAACCTCAGTGTCAGTGTAATTTACCCTAAATCCTAATATAACCAGATCAAATATTAATCTAACTCTGTCTCTCAGCCAGTCAACCAGCTATCCCTTCCTTGCCTCCATCGTTTTAGTTGGGATGGTTTTTTGACAGGTCTAGTTGGGATGTTTTTGATAAGGTAAGTTTTTTGTGGTGACGTTTATAGCCACATCATCTTTCCGCTTCGATCATCGGTTATAATGTGTCAGTTAAAAAAATCATTTTTTTTTTTATTCGCTTTTACTTGTCAAATTCATTATTTTTCCTTATCCTTAAACTAACTTTTTTTCTTGGAAAATGAATATTTTGACGTCAAACTGCACCTCACTTTAAACCCATAAACAAAGCAAAATCTGAGGTGACAATTCTCAACTCAACCCGCATATTTCTTAGAGCATCGCATCTCGAAACGTTTTGTGTGTGTGTGTGTTTGTATATATATATATATTTGGTATAAATGTGATGTGTTATAATATATTTATGCAAAAAATTTAGATGATTTTTTTTTTTTTTTTATAGCTCCAACAGTAGTTCTTTACCCTTTGTGTAAAATTATATCTTTCAATAACAATCAACCAGTATCATATCTGGACCCACATAATTTTTATAAATTTAATTAATATAAGTTTGATTCATTAATAGAATGAAAAATATGGTGGAAAAAGGAAATATGCTAATGTAGCTGTGTAAAAAGGTTGTGTAAAATATACAACAATTTTACACATTGATGATATGGCAGTGTATCTTAGCTAGAGAAAAAAAAAAAAATTACACATCATATGTGGCCGTATATATTTTACACAAATGAATATTTTAGCAAACCATACTGCTGGAGATAAAAATATATATACAAATCATACGAGACAATATATATTGTATACAAAAAAATATTTTAACATATTGCTGGAGATAAAAATATATATACACATCATACAAGACAATGTATATTTTACACAAAATAGTATTTTAACAAACTATTGGTGAAGACGTTCTTACCTTATTTCTTCTTCTTTTTTTACGCGTGGTAGGGGTGACGTACCAGTGTCGGACACGTGTCTGACACGGACATGCGTATCCTAGCCTCGGACACGTGTCCGACACCTTTCTACCGGTGTCCTATTTTTTTTATTCATTTTTTCAAGTCGGACACGCCATAAGATACGGCCGGGACACGCCAGAGGACATAACTGGTACACCAGAGGACGCTGCGGTTCAGATTGTTGTTTGAAAGAAAGAGAGGATGAAGAGATATGTGTGTGTTTTTTGTGTGGATTGATAGAAGACAACAAACCAAAAGCTATAAAAAAAAATGGAGTGGATGAGAGAGAAACTCGAAGAGAGAGGGGAAATCAATAAAGAGATGATGAAGAACCTGATGATCATGCTCTGATTGGTGTGGATCAATCGAAGACAGAATGAAAGAAGAAATCTCTTTAATTGTTAGAGTAAAAATTTGTTCGTCTATTTTTAGAGAATTTGCAGAGGAGAAGGAAGATGGAAGTTCAGAGACAGAGTAATGCGTCTGGCTAGAGAAGAAAGAATATCAGTCAAATGTGGGAACCGACTTATCTCCTCTTTCAGTGTGTTTGGTTACAACAATAAAACTATTCTAATGTAATCTTATCTTATCTTTCAGTGTGTTTGGTTCAAACAATAAAACTATTTAGTATTTATACAAATTCTAGTATTAGATATAAAGATATACTACATATTTACTGTTTGAATTTTAATAGAATTTAGATTGGACATAATTTAAATGGATCATGTCTATTAATGTAAATTAAAAATTAAGAGAAATTAAAAATTTATATATAATAAAAATATATATTATTATTTTATTACTGTATCCTTGTTGTATTTGTGTCCTATTTTTTTGAAATTTATTATATCGCCGTGGCCGTGTTGTATCATATCCGTGTTACGTATTGGTGTCCGTGCTTCGTAGTTGTTTTATCTTCTCTTTTAACGGAGCTTTCTCATCTACCCAGGCGGACAACTCTGTTTTCCCTTCTTTAACCATTTTCTTCATCGGAACCCTAGGTCATTGACTCACTTTTCTGTGATTGTGTGTCATGATGGATCCAAATATGTGAAAAGGCCACTTCACATAGAGTTCTGGTTCGAAAAATATCCGTAACCCAATATCGACATCGGTTAAAGGAAAAAACTCTATGTAGATAGCGGAAAAAAACTCTGTGCCTCGCATTCGTCTTCTCCAACTCCACCACAACCGTTGGCGCTATCTCCGGCCAGTACCTCGGCATCTTCTCCAATGCCCTGCCTCGCCCCACTCCTCCTATCGAATACGACACCAACCGGAACCCAAAATTCAACAACCCAGATGACAACCACATCAAAATCTAACCTAAATAACATCGAATCAATGAATGTTACCATTAGATTTGGGTACTACATGCCTGAATTGAATCTGAGATCAATGATCAAGGTGACATTCACATCGGAAGCAATCCAGGCATGTATATTCTAGACTTGTGTCACCAATTAGTTATGGCATGTATATTCTAGACTTGTATCACCAATTAGTTATTTGAATGGTATTTTATAAAGGAAATTATTTAATTTCAATTTAGTTGTATGCATCAGGAAAAAAATCAAATTATTAATCCTTGGGGATGTTGATTGTTGAATCATGAAGACTTTGATAGACAGATGATTAGGACAGAAAGTTTTCTGGGAATGGGACAGAGATGATGGAGTGATTTAAAAAAAGAAAAAGAAAAAGAAAAAGAGTAAAAAAGAGAAGGATTTTTGAATACTTGTTAATAATGGTAAACAAATGGCACACATAATATCTACGTTAAAAGTCAGAATAGGTCGGTTTTTTAATAGTCAGGGAAATAGCATTACTCATTTTTCTTTTAAAGGTAAAGTACAGGATACCCCTTGATGTTTAGTAAAAAGACACCTAGATGAAAGTTAGTCTATTTTAGAATAATCACACCCCTTTGTAAAATTTGCCATTCAAACACAGCCTTAAAACATGTAAAAAGTCCATTTTACCCTTCACTATTTTATTAATTTTAATTATAAAATATCAAAATACTTAAATGACCAAATTACCCTCAGCACCCAATCAATCCAAAAATCCTACCACCAATTCTAGCGCCACAGCCACACCAAAATCCACAGCCACCCCCATCCCCACCCTCAACCCACTGCCACCATCTCAACCCCAACAACCACCCCAATTTTATTGTCGCTGTTGATTCATCGTTAGCCTTCACCCTAATCACCAATCATCACCACCAATTAATTACAAAGCCAAACCAAAAAAAAAAAAAAAAAGCAAGCAAGAGAGAGCAACCCATTTACAGAACAGTGAATCCATCGCCGCCGGATTTTTCTCTCTGGCTATACTTGCTCCCGGCCGTCATCATCCAAAGTTGATCTCGCCGTAGCTGTGATACCCCCGAATTTTCGAATGCGGGTTGGCCAGGCCCACGCCCGAATACCCGAGGATATCAAAACAAATTGATAATAAACGAACACAGAGTACAAAAGAATAAAGAAGAATAAATAAAATGCGGACAAAAAAGAAAATGATAATCTAATAATAAACCTCATAATATATTTCCATTAATTAATAAACTCTTCTGATACAACTGATCCTCCAAAAACAACTCAGGAATCCATACTGTGTGGACCCCTAGAAAATCCAAACTAAACAAATGACAGTAATCTAAAACAGGAAACTGAATCATAAAGGAACTCCTATGTAGCATCGGAAGAATGAAGTAGACTGATCCCCGCTCAGCACGAATAACCTATACTCGTGACGAACACCTGAAAAATAATGGTGGGTCAGGCTCACAAACAAGTTCTACTCTACTACGGTCCAAGCAGAGATCCGATACACGTATACATCCTAGTCAATCCAACAGTAACTAATAGTCCGTATATATATATATACACACTAAAGGAACCTCACTAGACTATAGGGTTGTCTCAACCTGAATAGTAGGCAACATGCAAAACGCACATATAGTGGGCATGAGTACCTAGACCTACCAGGGTACACAACTACATTATATCTAGCTACACATCCCTGGCGATATACGCGCCCTAACCATTGATCCTGAGACTCAAGCTCATATCATGGCACCATATTTATATATATAAAATCTAGTAACCATCCTATCCAGTATAAATTAATCCTCCATAAGTCATTCAACTTGTTCAGCTGACCTGACTTGAATATAAGTAGGACTTAACATTTTAGTTAATCCATTCCCTTATATAATAAATTAATCCTCCATAAGTCATTCAACTTGTTCAGCTGACCTGACTTAAATATAAGTAGGACTTAACATTTTAGTTAATCCATTCCCTTATATAAAATAGGTAGGACTTAACTGATAAGTTAATCCATCCCTAGAATGCCACCGTCCCATACCGGTACATTAAACCACACAATCCAACAATTGATGTAACAATTAAGGAAATACATCAAACATTCCATAAATAACTATGATAAATATGATATCAAGTTATCACATAATATGAATGACTTATTATTTCTTTAAACTTCCTATATCATATGTCCTACACAAACTGAATCTTATACATAATGATATTTTATTATACCGTTAAATAATGATTCTCTATATCCAATTCATCCTACACATTTAATCTCAATTGCTAAAATATTTTAAAAGATTAAATCCATTCGTTTGTTTAAAACATTCAAATAGCAAGCATCATTATGATTGAGTCTATTCAAATTTATGAAAACCCAAACCTAGTCCCTATTTAATGTTCAGGAATCCTAGGTATATTTCTATGTTCCATCATTCCACAGATATAAAAAATACATAATTTAAACATGTAAAAATTCACATAAGAAATCAAATCAAAATCATGCATTTTATCAATTCATAACACAAGAACAGATATAAACCAATTTCATAAAACCTATGTTCTAACCCAATTAAACATGCATAATTATTTAATTTTATGTGTTTAATAAATTCTGGAATTTCCTAGGCATGTACAGAAACACAAATCAAAGGGAAAGAGATAGAAGAAGAACTTGCCTTAAACTTTCGAATCGAAAGTTAAACTTCTTCTTCCTTGATCTTCTCTCTACAGGGTTTTCTCCTCATTCCTTCTTCTTTCTCATTCTCTCTCTAACTCTTTCTCTATAGAATATATTATGTGATATATTTTCACTCATTTTTCAACCTATAGTTGTGTATTTATAGGCTAAATAATAACCCTATTCCTTTTCCCAATCCAAGTCAACTTAATAAAGAAAAATAAAAAATAAAAATATTAAAAAGGTAACTTAAAATATGTTACGTATATAATTTATGTATATCCTTATTAATTAAATAAAATATATACATTAGATTATTTATTAATACTAAAGTTACCATAATATTAAAAGGTAACTTAAAACATGTTACGTATATAATCTATCTATATCCTCATTAAATAAATAAAATATATACATCAGATTATTTATTTATACTAAAGTTACTATAATATTAAAAAGTAACTTAAAACATGTTACGTATATAATCTATCTGTATCCTTATTAAATAAATAAAATATATACATCAGATTATTTATTTATACTAAAGTTACCATAATATTAAAAAGGTAACTTAAAACATGTTAAGTATAAAATATATGTATATCCTTATTATATAAATATATAAAATATATACATCAGATTATTTATTAATACTAAAGTTACTATAATATTAATAAATTACTTTCCTTTTTATATATATGTATATACATATATATCTATATATATACATATACAACTATCCATGGGTAATTATCCATACCCATCCAACCTCCTATTCAAGTAGTCCGTGGGACCCAATTAGTTAGTCCATTACCACTAATCATAACCATAAAATAAAATAAAATAAAATAAAACATTTAATCATTTAATTTATAATTAATTACAATTAATCAAATACATCATTTAAGTGCACAATCTAATTAAACAAATAATACAAATAACACCTAGACAAAATACAAATAACACATAGATAAGTAGCCAATTAACCAAGTAACACTTAATTTAATTAAACACATAAACAATTAGTCAAATAATCAATTAAATAATTAAAAAATACAATAAAAATAAATAAATAAATACCGAGACTATCCTTTTAAAATTAGGGGTATTACATTCTTCCCCCCTAAAAAAAGGAATTCCGTCCTCGGAATTCGCCCTTACTTCCGTTCATTATTCTTCCATTATGCTTGGAAACTGTGAGCGAAAAACATCCTCCTATTCCCAAGTAAACGCAACCTTACTATAAGGGCTCTACTTAACTCCAATATACCAAGTGGTAGACAGGGTTTATGGTCTAATTTAATCTCTCGATTAAATCCTCCGTCTATAGATATGAAGTAGAGCTGCTGCTCCAAAATCTTCATAAAGTTCCTTCGAAATAGCACTTTACATCCACTAATATGGACATCCACATGCTATAACACTACTATCACTGAACTATAGAATTACTATGAAGTTCTAAAATATGCATCACTCAAATTTATATCCTCAAGCGATCTTTCTCAATCCACCACTCGGATTCCATATAGAAAATTGAAATTCCAAATCAATGTCGATCCTTTCCACCGACCGCCACTCCTGTTTAGTTCAACTTCCATATTTGTTTTAGGAAGTGGCTAAAGATTCCTACAAAATCTGATGATCAACTTTCCATCATTGTAGCAGGTTTTACACTTAGGGCAATTATATGTGCATCCTTATCCGTATCTGTTCACCAAAATTGACATTTGATGTCATGATGTACCTTCGAACCGTCTGAGTACACCGAGAAAAATTATAAACTTTCCATCTCAGTCGCCCGACTATCATAACACTATTTACAGAAACTATTAAATCATTCTCCAGTACCTTAAACTCCATCTGAGTAAGGTAACACCTTCTCCATGGTCAGCTCCGATATTCAAAGTTGACCTCCTAAATTATCTTGGTAATAACAAGTGTTATTATTACACATGTTATAAATTCAACTGATAACTCATCAACTAACCGAAAGATTTAAATATCTTATCGGTTGTTGAGAGCATCCACTTTCATAATTGTTTCTACTAGACGGAACTTGATATAAAGTGTGAATTACCACTTCTATCTATCTAAACCGTCTCGTGATCCATTCTATTCGTATGAACTAAAGTCCTACCAATTCGAAATAGACAAGAACTAAGCTGACCTAACTTATCAGTCAACCAATATCCCATCCAGAATCATGACCCTTGTGCGAAGTCAGCAATCCCTCAACTAAATCCGTGGAAAATGCTATCTCATTTCCACTTCAATATAGGGAATAGCTGTAAATGATCTAGTGATCTCTAATGGTTCATCTCGACTATCTAATAAAAAATTACAATGGGAGACAAAATCACTATGTCCCCCCTCCTGCCTGTCCTCCAAACGTCTGCTTCATACCGTGAAGTATCATATTTCCACTAGGATAAATAAAGAACTAAGAGTTGTGAAACTTAGTCTTTGCATCCTCCATCCAATCTGTCTGTAGAAAGTACTGTTAATCCGGTACCACTAGTTTTCGTCTGTATCCATTGTTTAAATTGGAGCATCTTCAAAAGCGAATTCTGCAACTAAATCTATCCACTACTGATCTGTGATAAACTTACCGATATTGAAAGTCAATCGGTAATTCCATTTATCAATAGTCAACTATGACTTTAACTCAACAAAATCAACAAATTATGACATTTCCATACATACCATGCACCTCATCTTTATAAAGGTGTTTGGTCTCACCATCTTGTCTTTGACACACCCTGCTTCTTTAAGACAAGTTAATGACAATCCGACTTCTTTATCTAACTTCAAAAGAATATGAAATCCTTCCATCCTCTACATAAGTTATCAATTTCCTAGCAACAGCTAATTGTTGCAAATTGTGACCTAAAAAAAAAAAAAATTTCATATTATTTATGCAAGTGAATAAGACTTAGTTTCCTCCTCTATATGCAACACCGGCAACTCCTCCTAATGACACGCCCTCATGAATAAAATTCTTGATTAAGAATAGACTGATGAATATTTATTCAGTCTCCTATCCTCACTCGGTGTCATTCTAATAAGTACTTAATCCAGTACTAAATCCTCCTTCTGACTTGGTAACAACTTCTGAAATTTTCAAGAAGATGTTTAGCAAATCCAGCACCTCTGATATATCATCATGGCGTTTTAGTGATCTTTATTTACCACTACCTCAAGTATACCGAAACATTAACAATCACCAATATCATGGCGTTGTAATATGATACGAATCCATACATAACGTAAAGTATATCAAATTAATCGTTCTAGATTGTTTGACTCGTAGTGATGGTTTAATTATCACATCCCAAAACACATCATAATGACACATGTCCAGGTCCAATAGATTGACTAGATTTATGTGTATCTACCAAATCCTACGACCGTACGCTCACAAATCTAGCGTAAATAGCGCTATTACTCCATGTTATGTTATTAAATTAATAGTTGGCTGATCACACACTTGTGTCCCCAACTAAACCACATACCAAATCCCGAGTAATTAACAAAAAATAAAAATAAAAAACACGTATGATAAACACAATAAAACAAAATATACTCCTATTTAGGACATCGTTCTTTCTAGAAAAGAAAGTCTCCTTTGAAATCAACATTACTAGATTATTTCAAAATTTCCTTTAATAGTTTCGTAAATAATTATCCAACCTCGAAACATATCCTTTAAAACATCGCTTAAAAGCACAAATGTTTTCCTAAACAAATACCAAGGGCTTAACCCTCATCCTCCTTATATGCGGAATGTAAACTGTCTTACTTGACTTTATAAATCGAATTAGAACGTCACAACATAATACCAATGCCTTTTTATATGTGATTTAAAAATTATGTATTTCGTTCTGATAAGAACACATCCGATCCCCAAACTTTTGAACAATACTTCTTATATACCTCTTTTAGAGATGATAAGAAAGATTTAATTATTTGTAGATTGATCAACCCCAATTCTACTAATAATATTCGATATACTACTAGCAATTCAGATTACCTTGCGCAATCATCGCTCTTCAAGATTTAGTACCCTCTCTATTGGATACACATAAATCTCCTCCATTAGGATCCTCTTCGGCTCCTACTCCTTGCTTGTCTCCTTTTTGAAATCAACTGAAGTCGTGTTGGTCCCGATATGCGGTGACCTATCACGTACACCTAAATCCTTCCTTGACTTATACTTTTAAAGTAACGCCAAACGAACCTAGACCGTCAATCCTTAACTCTGCTTTCTGGCAACTAAATCGATAACATACTCCTCTACTCCTTTGGGTCTTTATTGCTTTCACCTTGAACCCATCCTTTTTCTAGTGCCAACCATTCTATGACTACAGAATATAATTAACATCAGCTCCTCCTAACAAACCGTAAATAAAGTACAACGAATCCTAATATGGGCTCTAAGTTTTAAGAGACGCAACGCGGAAGTCACATAATGAAAGACACTCCTAAGGACACTTGAACCTGGAGTGCTCTGATACCAACTGTGATACCCCCGAATTTTCGAATGCGGGTTGGCCAGGCCCACGCCCGAATACCCGAGGATATCAAAACAAATTGATAATAAACGAACACAGAGTACAAAAGAATAAAGAAGAATAAATAAAATGCGGACAAAAAAGAAAATGATAATCTAATAATAAACCTCATAATATATTTCCATTAATTAATAAACTCTTCTGATACAACTGATCCTCCAAAAACAACTCAGGAATCCATACTGTGTGGACCCCTAGAAAATCCAAACTAAACAAATGACAGTAATCTAAAACAGGAAAGTGAATCATAAAGGAACTCCTATGTAGCATCGGAAGAATGAAGTAGACTGATCCCCGCTCAGCACGAACAACCTCTACTCGTGACGAACACCTGAAAAATAATGGTGGGTCAGGCCCACAAACAAGTTCTACTCTACTACGGTACAAGCAGAGATCCGATACACGTATACATCCTAGTCAATCCAACAGTAACTAATAGTCCGTATATATATATATACACACTAAAGGAACCTCACTAGACTATAGGGTTGTCTCAACCTGAATAGTAGGCAACATGCAAAACGCACATATAGTGGGCATGAGTACCTAGACCTACCAGGGTACACAACTACACTATATCTAGCTACACATCCCTGGCGATATACGCGCCCTAACCATTGATCATGAGACTCAAGCTCATATCATGGCACCATATTTATATATATAAAATCTAGTAACCATCCTATCCAGTATAAATTAATCCTCCATAAGTCATTCAACTTGTTCAGCTGACCTGACTTGAATATAAGTAGGACTTAACATTTTAGTTAATCCATTCCCTTATATAATAAATTAATCCTCCATAAGTCATTCAACTTGTTCAGCTGACCTGACTTAAATATAAGTAGGACTTAACATTTTAGTTAATCCATTCCCTTATATAAAATAGGTAGGACTTAACTGATAAGTTAATCCATCCCTAGAATGCCACCGTCCCATACCGGTGCATTAAACCACACAATCCAACAATTGATGTAACAATTAAGGAAATACATCAAACATTCCATAAATAACTATGATAAATATGATATCAAGTTATCACATAATATGAATGACTTATTATTTCTTTAAACTTCCTATATCATATGTCCTACACAAACTGAATCTTATACATAATGATATTTTATTATACCGTTAAATAATGATTCTCTATATCCAATTCATCCTACACATTTAATCTCAATTGCTAAAATATTTTAAAAGATTAAATCCATTCGTTTGTTTAAAACATTCAAATAGCAAGCATCATTATGATTGAGTCTATTCAAATTTATGAAAACCCAAACCTAGTCCCTATTTAATGTTCAGGAATCCTAGGTATATTTCTATGTTCCATCATTCCACAGATATGAAAAATACATAATTTAAACATGTAAAAATTCACATAAGAAATCAAATCAAAATCATGCATTTTATCAATTCATAACACAAGAACAGATATAAACCAATTTCATAAAACATATGTTCTAACCCAATTAAACATGCATAATTATTTAATTTTATGTGTTTAATAAATTCTGGAATTTCCTAGGCATGTACAGAAACACAAATCAAAGGGAAAGAGATAGAAGAAGAACTTGCCTTAAACATTCGAATCAAAAGTTAAACTTCTTCTTCCTTGATCTTCTCTCTACAGGGTTTTCTCCTCATTCCTTCTTCTTTCTCATTCTCTCTCTAACTCTTTCTCTATAGAATATATTACGTGATATATTTTCACTCATTTTTCAACCTATAGTTGTGTATTTATAGGCTAAATAATAACCTTATTTCTTTTCCCAATCCAAGTCAACTTAATAAAGAAAAATAAAAAATAAAAATATTAAAAAGGTAACTTAAAATATGTTACGTATATAATTTATGTATATCCTTATTAATTAAATAAAATATATACATTAGATTATTTATTAATACTAAAGTTACCATAATATTAAAAGGTAACTTAAAACATGTTACGTATATAATCTATCTATATCCTCATTAAATAAATAAAATATATACATCAGATTATTTATTTATACTAAAGTTACTATAATATTAAAAAGTAACTTAAAACATGTTACGTATATAATCTATCTGTATCCTTATTAAATAAATAAAATATATACATCAGATTATTTATTTATACTAAAGTTACCATAATATTAAAAAGGTAACTTAAAACATGTTAAGTATAAAATATATGTATATCCTTATTATATAAATATATAAAATATATACATCAGATTATTTATTAATACTAAAGTTACTATAATATTAATAAATTACTTTCCTTTTTATATATATGTATATACATATATATCTATATATATACATATACAACTATCCATGGGTAATTATCCATACCCATCCAACCTCCTATTCAAGTAGTCCGTGGGACCCAATTAGTTAGTCCATTACCACTAATCATAACCATAAAATAAAATAAAATAAAATAAAACATTTAATCATTTAATTTATAATTAATTACAATTAATCAAATACATCATTTAAGTGCACAATCTAATTAAACAAATAATACAAATAACACCTAGACAAAATACAAATAACACATAGATAAGTAGCCAATTAACCAAGTAACACTTAATTCAATTAAACACATAAACAATTAGTCAAATAATCAATTAAATAATTAAAAAATACAATAAAAATAAATAAATAAATACCGAGACTATCATTTTAAAATTAGGGTTATTACAGTAGCCACCATCCACGACCGAGCCATGACATCACCATCTTTAGCCTTGCACATCACTGAGCTCGCCGCCGCCTCCATCACAACCGACATCATCAAAGCCGAAGGTCTCTATCGTCACCCTCATCTGCGCTGCCATCGATTCATCTCTGCCATCGCCCATCAGAGGAGGCAAAGTCGACTTTGGAGCTGAGGACAATAACAGCAAACTCGCATCCACCACATCCATTCAGACCCACCTGATAAAGAAATCGACGGCGTCTGTCCCCGCCGGCACAGCTCCGGTTCTGCGTATATTCGACGCGATGGCTCCTGAACATTCCCTAACTCCGGTGCTTGCCCCTGGACAGGGAGGACCTTACAACACTTCACCGCCGATCTACTTGTCTTCTTCATCGACAACGTCTTCGATCCGCCGCCGATTTGCTTGTCTTTGATCCGCTGGAGATGGTGGCCTTCTTTGAATTCCGCCGCCTTATGTGTGTAATTATATATATGTGTATATATGTATGTGTGTGTGTGTGTATATATATGTAACAGTATGTGTGTGTTGGTGTTGGGAAGAAGAGATAATAGAGAGGAGAAGGAAACAAATGGTTAAGGGTATGAGGTTATAATTGTCATTTCAACATTTAAATTGGTCAATATAAAAGTTAAAGGGTAAAAATGTCAATTCATTACCATTGGGGTGTCTTTGGTATCTGTATCAAAGTTGAGGGGGTGTCATTGTCCCAAAATAGGCCAACTTTCATCTGAGTGTCATTTTAGTAAACCTCAGAAGGTGTCCATGTACTTTACCCTTCTTTTAAAGTTTATTTATTTATTTCAACTTCTACTTCTTAAATTCATCTTTTTAGCGTACATATTTGAATAAATTTCTTTTCTTCTTCTTTTGTATTTTATATTTGTTATATTATATATATATATATATATATATATATATATATATTGCACCGTGCCCCCAACTTAAAATCTCACCTTCGGGCACTTGTAATTCTATTTTTATGCCGGGTAGTGAAGTTCATACTCACCACCCGGCATAAAAAGTAAGTATTGTCTTAAATGTTTTTAAAGGGATGGATATATTATAATAAAAAGGATAATTTAAAGAAAATCATAGGATATATATATAGTTTTCTCAACTAACCTTTTAATAAATGCATCCCACCATTTTTTTTTCCGCAATCAATGGATGAAATAACAACCATTTGCCTAGCACATGGTATTTTCAATTCTAAAATATGCAAAAGTTCAATTAAAGTGAAGGGATTTTCATGGATGATTAAAATGTGATCTTTCTAAATGGTTTTAAGTTGGAAAGGTATGGTAAAATTAGTTAAATTAATACTTTAAAAAAATTGAAATTATAATTCTGGCTATTTTTTGTGGTTCTTTTCTTTTTGAAAAAAGTCGATTTTGAAATTTCCGAGGATAAATAATGATTTTTCAGAATGTATAATTTACTTAAAAGTAACTTGGAAACCCTTTTATAAAGATGATTTTGAAAAACATGCAAAAACTGGATTTAGTCGTGGTAACGATAGTGTCCTAAGTCAATTTTAGCCAATTTTAGAAGAGCTTTACCTTAATTAATGGTTTTTTTTTTTTTTTCTTTTCTTTTTTCTTTTTTGGCAATTTGTTTTAGAACGTAAGAAAGTTTCTATTTATCTAAATAAAAAAAGCTAATGACAAGGAGGAGGGAATTTCAAATTTGCATATGCTTTCCTTTTGAATTATATTTTTTACATTTCATGACCCAATTTGTCCGTGTTGTGACTTGTGGCTTGTGGCTTGGAGGAATAAGATATTTTTTTATCTCTTTTTCAAGTGTTCTCACAATTTTCAAGTTCAGAAGATATCACTCATTCGCTTGGATTTTATTCAAAATCAACCTTCATCTTTCTTAGAATGGTAGGCTCTCAAACGTTATGTTACACATGAAAAAAAAAAAAAAAAATCAAATTAGGGGCTTGACTTCGTTTTGTGTTAGGAAAATTTGGTAGGCACGGAATAAGAAGGTGTGGAATCAAGTAATGGTGGAGAATCTAGCTACGGGTTGGTTTTGGGAGTTCACGAATATGCAGCAGAAATGCTAAAATGTTCTCCAAAAAACACAAAAGGTGTCGATGGGTTTGTCAATGGCTGGGGTTATAAAAATGCAATGTTGTTGCTAGTTTCTTTAAGCTCTCAATGTTAAGAGGTGATGGTGTAGTGTTTCGGGACTATTCTGAATCCACTATTCATGTGGTGATTTTCAAGCGTTTTTTTGTCCTCTTCGGTGTTGGTCGTGAAAGCATTTTGCTTTAGAAGTGATGTTTTGTCGGGCTCAAATTTTCAATTTTCAGGTTGTATGTTTTGAATGGGATACTAAGACAGTGGCGGATGGCTTGGATGGGGTGAGATCGGGCTCCATATATATATACATATATATATATATTCAAGATCGGGCTCCATTGAGATTTCCTCTTTGTTATGACATTCGTACCGAATTTTAAAAAGAAAAATATCATGGATTTTGCTCTATTATATTCGCCGCCACGATAATCAGTTGGCTCATGCTCTTGCAGGACTCTCGAGAGGTGATATGGACTCAGTTTTGGTTCTTTCTTCACTACCTCCTTCAATATTTTGGCTGCTTGAGCAAGATGTTGGTGCTGGTTGTTAGTTTGTCTTCTTTTTATTGCATGTGTTGTTGTTGTCAGGAAATAACAATAAGAAAAAGAACATTACAATCCTAATGAAATAAATAAATATAAACAAATAAAAAGAAAAGAGAAAAGAGATAAAGAAGGAATATGTCCTTTAAACTAAAAAAAAATTATCAAGTTGCCCCCCGACCGTTAACTTGGTCGTGAAATGAAAAAATTAGCCTTGCTATTTAATGTTAAATTAAAATGTTGATAATAAAATTTAAATTATTTTTGTAATTTTAAAATAGCAAGTTCAGTTTTGTAATTTAACATTAAATAAGAATTTTTTAATTTTGAACAATTTTGTAATTTAACATTATTTGATGGTCAATTAATATTTTTTGTAATTTTAAAATAATAATTTTTAACATTTTGATTTGACATTAAATAATAAGATCAATTTTGTCAATTCACAACTAAGTTAACGGTCGGATATAGGGTAAAGTACAAAAAAATCATGTGATTTGCAAATAACATCTCTCGTGTTCAAATTCCACCCTTATAGTTTGTAAAGTGAGCAAACAAGAACTTGACATAAAAAAATGGCATGTGCATGTCATTTGACCAAAAAAGCCTTTTAAATACCAATTATACGGTTTTAAACTTCTCACATTGCCCCTCACTCATTTTTATATATAATACTCTCTCTGTCCCATATTAGTAATCCATTATTCTCTTTTTACATATCCCAACCTTCTTGAAAAATCAAAGCAAATAAGTTTTATATTTCCATCTTGTCCTTTATCTTTTTAAAAAATTTCAAACTTTGTAACTATATATATTTAAATTAGAAGGGACAAGTTGATAATTTTAAAAAGGAATAATGCATTAAATGTATGTTCCTTCGAAAACTTCAATTTATATATATGGACCTCTAATGTAGGATGAATGGAGTACAACTATTCATTATTTCTCTCTTTATAAATACATTTATATTTAATACATTTTCTCTCTCATCTCTAATTGCTCTCTCTTTTTATATATAATTTCTCTTCCTAAATTTTGATGTTATTTATTCTCTCAATTTATTTCTCAGACAATAATACTCCAATCCTATCCTAAACTCATTATATTCATATTTCCCTCTCCTATCAATATTATATCTCTCATTTTATATATAATACTCGTATTTCTATATTTTATTTATTTTTCCTTTCTCCCTTCTTCTTGGCCTCTTGTTTGGAAGCATAAAGCAACTAGCCATATCAAAGTCCTAATCGTCCAAAAACCATACCAAGGTGGCCGGCGGTTTCCTTATTTCACATTTGAATTTACCCTATTTGAGTAGAGGTTTGGCAGATGTAACGAAGGAAACTTGCAGGATAAAGAATGGAGGCTTTCGGACGTGATTGTATACTCGTATTTTAGAGATAGATCACAGATTTTTTCTACTAACCATTGGTGGGATAATCGCTTTGGTGGGTTTATGTACCGGATCAACTACTCGAAAAATCGGCCGCTCTTTGCTCGCCGGATCTAGGGCAAGTTATTAGGGTTGACAAAGATACATTCGTGAATCAATTTTGTAGAAATCATGATGCCAAGTCCGTGTGACTGCGGTGAACCACTTAATAGAACAGCAAAATTGCTATTTGAACCGCATGAGAGCTTTGATCCACTAAGATCAAACCTATCTTCTATTACCCAAACCCATCTTCGATAGTCTGTGTGTGTTGGTTGTGAGGCTGTGTTTGGGAAGAAGTGGTGGCATGAACCCTGTGAGGCTGTGTTTGGGAACCCAGAACGACGCCATTCAGAGTTATGTCTATTTAGGTAATTTTAACTTCTATGTATAAATAATATTTGGGGGCATTTTGGTATATTTACCCATCAATATGACAAGAAATCCTTATTTGCACAATTTTGAAATTAGAGGGGTAACTTTTGAATACGAAAGGTGTTATTTGTACATTTTTAAAATTATAGGAGTTTTTTGCACTTTACCCGTCGGATAGGGGAGAACCGATAACCATTTTTTTTATGTTTATAGATTTATATATATATATATATATATATATATATATATATATAAAAACTAGGGTTTTATGAATAATTTTAAAGGTACATGAGTTTCATTCGACTCCTTTATGGAGGATGCCCCAGATCTAAGATGTGCATGAAATTACAAAAAAAATTGGGCCCTTTTACCATTAGCAAGAACTTGCTTCGGTTGCATATCATAAGGAATTCGAATAACTGCTTCAAATACAGTATCCGAAAGTACCGCTTATAAAATACATAGCTGTATCGGGGTGATCCTCACCCCTCACAAACACGCACCGCCCCAATTTGGATTAAAAAAACAAAGAAAGGGGAAAGTAAAATAGTATTCTTTACAATCTATTTTGTGATTCTAAACTTATAAATAATTAAAAAACTTAGCTAAGTATACAATGGAATAATAAAAAGCATACATTAGAGAAAACCATAGGAAATATATAAAAATAATAGTAATAATTACACATAACTTCCTTAACCAACATTTTAACAAAATAATCATCATCATAATTACAGATAACTTCCTCAACCAACATTTTAACAAAAGCATCCCATTATAATTTATTATTTTATTTTATTTATTTTTTTGACATAGATGGATGAAATAACCACAATTTGCCTAGCACATAATATTTTCAATTCTAAAACGTGTAAAACTCCGAATTAAACCTAAAGGGATCTTCAAGAGGGAGGGAATTTTACTCTTAGCATTATATTTTTTATAAATTAAAGTAAATAAATCCCTTCAACTATTTCAATTATAGTATTCCAATTAACTAAAAAAATAATTCTTCACCCATTAGCCAATCATTTTTAAGTGCATACCTTGCACATCATAGGGAATATTTATTTAAAAGATCATAATGCCCTTGGCTGATGGTTGGACCCCATCCCCACCAAACAAAGCCCTAACGTCTGTAGGTGAAGAAACAAGAAATTTTCACTCTCAATTTTGAAAGAGCAATTCTACATTTCAAATATTTTTCAACCCATTTTTTCTCTATTTTCAGTTTATTTATAGACTATTATAGATCTTCGTGCAGCTTCCTAACTAACTACTTACACTGGACTATTCTTTTGGGCTTTTCTTGGTTATGGGCTCAATTCTTTTTATCTAAAATTAAGCTCCCCGCATGACTTTCCGGTCTTAGGCCTGACTAGTGGAGACTTAATTCAAAGCGGTCACTCTTTCCTGATCCGCTCATATTAATCTGGATTGTATCCGGCCCAGGTCATCTTTGGTATCCTCATCTGCCCCCATAATTTCTTCCTAATTAATTAGGGTGAGATTATCGAAAGGACATAATCATGACATGGCGGCATGAAGCGGTGACGTGGGGAAATGAACAGTTGGCTCTGAGACCCACGCTTTGAGATCTGTCGTATCATCTTTACCATAGCTTCTTAGATGTTGAACCAATTTTACTTTAAAAACCCCAACTTCTCTCTTTTTGTCTTTCTTCAACCTTTATCACCTCCATCTTCTAGTGTCATCTTTTTCAACTATCTTTGTTACCTACCTGTACTTTCCAGCGGCCTTCCCTTGTTTCCACCGGCGAGTTTTTCTTTCGCGACTCGACCTCCGTTTTGTCACATGATACTTTGCAAACTCCTTTTCCAAGGTTAGTTCCTTTCCCTTACTATTCTCTTTAGAAGAAAGGAAATTTTCACTTAAAAATTTCTTCCCCTTTTTAAATGGCTCCTCTTGATTTGGATACCATTCGTTCAAAGAACAGCATCCCTAATGACGTCTCCCTCAGGGTTTACCCCACGAATCTGGATGAGAGATCTGGTAAAGGTCTCCTTCCAGGGGAGGTTATCTTCTCCGTTCTTCACTTGAACATAATTAGATTCCCTTTACACCCATTCTTTTGTTATGTCTTTAATAAATTAGGGCTCTTTCCTCTTTAGGTTAACCCTAATTTCCTTAGGGTAATATCAGTCCTGTTGATTTTGAATCATGATAGGGGTCTTGACTTGGATATCATTGACATTTTCCTTTGATATCGAGTTACCAAAATCAGAACCAATGAAATGTATTTTCACTTCTTTCCCATTGAGAAGCGATCAATCTGTACGGACAAGCTCTCATTTGAAAAGGGTTGGAGGCAAAACCTAATTGGGGTCAATGGGAATTGGGGAACTCCACTCGTTCAGACCTTCCCTATCCCGACCACTTTTGGAGAGTGCTCTATCCTTCAATATAAGAAATTTAAGAACCATCCCACCGAATGCCACTGTGAATCCTGTCTTCCTCGTTTCTGTACTTTTCTTTGTAATTGCCTTCGAATATATCATGATGAATTGGTTTATAGCGTTTGCAGGGCCAGGCTTGATATGCTAAATGAGAGAGTTCTAAACAACATCCCTTCAGCCACTGACTTGCTCACTTCCAACAATCTCTCTGACATATCCGTCCTTGGATCCACAATGGAAAATATCCAAATTCCTTCTTTCAGCAGGAGGAGGCGTCTTGCCCCCACTCCTTCAACTGCACCAGCCATTACTGCAGCCTCCTCACCCATCCTGGTTATGGCCCAAGTTACCGAGCATCAGATCGTTGGGCCCTCTGCATGAACCTCTACTGAACTTCAGCCTATCGTGCCGAACAATGAACCCTTTGACATTTTAACTGAAGCTTCCCCAAATGGTGCTCAGAATGTTGGGGGTTCTTCTCAGAACAATGAAGGATCTCCTCCTGCCAGAGCTGGCGTTTCAGAGAAGAGCTTAGGAAAAAGACCCATGCCCAAAGGTGGTCTTGATCAAAGTGACCTCCCTCCAGCACGAAGGGCCAGGACATCTTTCAGGGTCACCAATTCTGTCCCTTCTCCTTAACTATCTATTCCAGAGGGTGAATCAGCTAGAACTTTCAGCACTTCACCAACAGTGACCCCATGGCGTCCCTTGTTCAGTCGTGAGGAAGGGTCAATTATTGGCCCCACAGACTCTTTGTTCAAAGACCCAGTCACATCATTTGCTTTCTATAATAAGGGTCTTTGGACCCCAAAGATATTGAGGTTCAGAACAAGATGACCTTCAATAAAATGTATCAGCACTTCCCAGTAGCTGCTGTTGAGGTATTTCTTTTTCTTCCTTCTATATATATCTTTTCCTGTTCTGATTATTTAACATTTGTACTTACCAGAGCACCTTTGCCTTTGTACAGACTCTATTTGGGATGTCCACATTCCAAAAGAGTATTGAGACTTTGAGCAAAAAGATGAAATCCCTCGGCCTTAAAAGATCTGTTAACTCAGAGAGGATAATCGAGGCCAAAAATACAGAGCTGCTGGTTAAGCTGAACAAGTCAGAGAATGAGATGGACGCTCTAAGGGCTGAGAGGGACACTTTAAAGGCTGAACGGGAGTTTCTCCAAGATGAGGCTGATGTTCTGAAGATAGAGAGGAATGTCGCGCAGACAGAAATGAATGCTCTGAGGGCAGAAAAGGGTGACCTTCAGTGCACCCTGATAGTTCTCAAATGAGCGTTCTGCTCTGTTGAACGTCATAGGCAGAGTTGATGGCGGCATGAGGGCTCTTCATGCTCGTTTCACCAGCATAGGGGCTCTTAGATATGCCGAGGGATACAGAGATGGTTTTATTGACTGTTCCCTCCTGAAGGAGAATCAAGCACTTGTGCGGGCCCTGATGAGCTAGATGCCTCCTTGGATATTAACCCGTCGAACACTTACCAAGATCCACTCCCTACTCCTGCTGAAAACATATTTATTAAGTGCAACGAGATTGCAGCTTCAGGTGTCATCCCACCCTTCCGTCTTCTGAACGTTCTTCCCATCACCACCATTGTTCCTTCTACATCCATTATTCCTGACAGAACTTTACCAACTGAGGAGATCATCCACCTTGACTCTCTCTCCAGAGACGGTGAAGCAGCTAACGATGGAGAGGGAAACAACGAACCAGCTGGTGATGATGGGCAGGCAATGGATCTGGCATAGGAAAGGATACTGCAGAATAACATTCTACTGGTTTTTGTAGTTTTTCCCTTTTATTTCAATCAACTCATGTACTTCAGGAACTATTTTGTGATGAATGAAATGACAATTCTGTTTTACTAAGCCTCTGTTCTTCAACATGTACTTGAATGAGTTGATAGTTTGATTTTTCTATTTGATTTTTATTTCATAAGTGTTTGGCGTTCGGTTATTAGTGCCACTTGACTTTTGTTCTATGCAAGTGTTTGGCGTTCGGTTCATAGTGTCATTTGTCACTTACTTGGCTAAATGCTTGGAGCTCAGCTAAAATGCTACTTGCCACTTTTTGTTTCTGCACAAGTGTTTAGCGTTCGGCTCTTAGTGCCATTTGCCACTTACTTGACTAAGTGCTTGACGCTCAGCTAGAATGCCACTTCCCACTTTTTGTTTTTTGTGCAAGTGTTTGGCGTTCGGCTCTTAGTGCCATTTGCCACTTACTTGGCTAAGTGTTTGGCGCTCGGCTAGAATGCCACTTGCCACTTTTTGTTTCTGCGCAAGTGTTTGGTGTTTGGTGTTTGGCTCTTAGTGCCATTTGCCACTTACTTGACTAAGTGTTTGGCGATCGACTATAATGCCACTTGCCACTTTTTATTTCTGCACAAGTGTTTGGCGTTCGGCTTTTAGTGCCATTTGCCACTTATTTGGCTAAATGCTTGGCGTTCGGCTAGAATGACACTTGCCACTTTTTGTTTCTGCGCAAGTGTTTGGCGTTCGGCTCTTAGTGCCATATGCCATTTACTTAGCTAAGGAAATTTATTTATTTATTTTATTATTATTATTTTTTAATTTTTTTTTAAATCAACTTTTTAGACAAAATGAACTTTTTTCATTGATCTTGAAGATTCTATACATTTATAAGCATATAACTCAAAATGAACATTGTTCAGAATGGAATTCGACTTTTATTAATAGTACCTTTTTAGAGATGTGGCATTCCACAGTTTGTTGACCAGTCTTCCAGCCATAGTCTCTGACACGTATGCCCCTTTTCCTATGGCTTCCGCCACTTTGTATAGGCTTTCCCATGGTGACATCATTTTTTTGACAATTCCCACCTTCTTTTTTGTAACCAAGTCACCAGGTGCAAAGTCTCTATGCTTCACCCTTCTGTTGTGGCTATTCACAAGTGTCTGCTGATAAGATACAAGCCTTATTGCCGTGGTATCTCTTTTCTCTTCCAGTAGATCGAGGTTAAACTTCAACATGATATCATTCCGCTCCTAATTCCACGCTAAACTTCGAACAGTTGGAACTAAGTGCTCGTCTAGTATTACTGCCTCGGTGTCGTTCGCCATAACGAATAGGTTTTCTCCGGTCGACCGTCTTGGGGTCGTTCCATAAGCCTGCAAGACGTTCGGAAGCTCGTCCAACCATTTCCCTTTTTCATCTTCAAGCTTCTACTTGATACAAGCAAAGATTGTTTTGTTCATGATCTCAGCTTGACCATTTGCCTGTGGATAGCTGACCGCTGCCAATTTTTGATTAATTCCATACTCTTCTAGCAACTCCCTCACTTGCTTATTGTCGAGATTAGTCCCATTGTCCATAATGATCGATCTTGGTACACCAAAGCGACAAATAATATTACTCCAGATAAAGCGTCTTACATGAGTTTGGGTTACACTAGGATATGTCTCTACCTCTACCCACTTGGTAAAGTAGTCTATCATTAGCAGAACGTATTCGTTCTGTGACCTTGCGGTCAACAGAGGGCCAACCACATCCATCCCCCACTGCGCGAAAGGCCATGGCCATTACGTGTAAGTCTTCAGGTGGTTGGTGGATCAATGGTCCGAACCTTTGGCATTTATCGCATCTTCTAGAGAATTTTTCTGCATCTCGTGACATATTCGACCAAAAATATCCTTGTGCCATCGCTTTATGTGTAATACCCTTAGTTTTCAAAAGGATATAATTGGAATTTTAAATTTTTATTTCTTGTGCATTTTTAGTGTTTACGTGGCTATGTGTATATGTGGATTTTGTTATGTGTTTAAATGAATTAATTGTTTATTTTTAAGTGTGTGCTTGAGTGTTTTTAAGTTAATTGTTGTATGATTATTTGTTAAAATATGATGTGATGTTTTAATTGTGGTTTTAGTTGCTTGGTTAAGTAGGTGTTTTATTTTATGTTTATGTTTCAATAAAGGATGGGATTGGATGGGTTGAATTATATGTGTACGGTTAATACCAATGATATTATATACATGTATATATGGGTGTATATGTATATATGGATTAGTTTAATTATTATTAATTATTAATAATTGAATTTTAATTTTATCATCATATAAGGTGTAATATAAATTTTAGGGTTTTAGGTAGTTTCATGGGTTGCCGACTTAGTGGTATTTGAATTTTGTTTTCTTTTCCTTCTCTTAGTGTAATTAGGGTTAGATTGTATATGCCTATAAATATAAACGTATATGTTTGTCTAGGGTTAGAAAAACCCTATTCATGTATAGAGACATAGAGAGAAAAAAGGGGGTTTTGTGAGGAAAATAGAGAGTTTTAGAGAGAAACTGAGAGAGAAGAAGCTAGGGTTTTGGCCATGGATTAAAGGTCGAACCAAAGAGGAAGGATGGATTTCTGGTAGGATTGATCCAGAGCAGTAGGAGGGTGGACGATAGTCGACAGTCGTCAGAGAATTCAGAGACGATGTTGAAAGGTTTCAAACCGAAACCGAGAGACAAGTTCTTTTCTTTCTCTCTCCCCTTGGCTTGTGTTCTATGCATACCTAGATGATCTCTAGGATTTTAAACGGATATTAAATGAACCTTGCATGTATAGTATAGGTTAAATTAATTATCTGTATGTGTTGAATTTAATCCAGAAGTATTGTTGCAAGTTTGGTTTCACCTTTTAATCTTTGAGCATGTTGAAACGGTAATTGTTTTGATTGTTCTTTTAATGCAAATTGTGGTAAACAAAGGATTGAATTGATAACTGGATATAAGTTAAGACCATTAGGGTCAGTTTTAATGAAGAACAGAAAAGGTGGAAGTGGCCAGAGATGAAGCAATAGGCCGTAGAAGTGTATGAAGAAGGCTCCATGGTGCTTAGAGCCTGCTCTGTTGGTTAGAGAGCAGACTCCCTTGTTTTCCTTTGTTTTAACGATTTCCGGGACTGTTTGGGCATTGTTTGGGGCATGTTTGGGATTCTGAAATGTTTCAAGGACTGGAATGAGAGTTTTAAAAATAATTTCAAGGGATTTTAAACTCCCTAATTGCATAATTTGATCCGCAGAGCAAATGAAATAAATAGTATAAAAATAAGCAACCTTGCACGCTTTAACGGATAGGAAGGACTGAATTGTGTAATCTTATTTGAAAAATTTAACAGATTGTAGCATGGAGCCTAAACATGATATTATGGTATATTAAAACCTTATGAGGCGTAATTTATTCATGTATGCAAATGGATTACACTGCGTGAAAGTTTAAATAATTTCGCCCACTGTTAACGGATATAAATATTTAGTTGCTTAATCATGTTTTAGCGATTTAGATGACTAGAATATAATTTTTAAAGCTGTACTGGAGGCATTATAGGTCATGTACATATAGATGTTACTATATTTATCTTGGATTTCATTTGATGAATAAATAAATTATATTCTGTCAAATTACATAGATGTGAGTCTGGATCTTAATTGAATTATGTCCATTATATAGATGTTGGTCTAGTTTTTAAATTGAAGAATAGTAAACTATATTCTGTCAACTACATAGATGTATACTAGATTTGGAATTGACGAACTATTAAACTTTGTCTCGTCAATTACATGGATGGATTCTGGACTTTAAATTGACGAACTATTAAACTTTGTCTTGTCAATTACATGAATAATATTATGGATTGTTAGTTGATGAACTGTTTAAATTCTTTATTTATCAACTATATGGATTATGTGGATTTTATTTGATGTATTGTTTAAAATGTTGCATCATTTACGGACCATATGCATTATATGCACCGGTATGGGACGGTGGCATATGGAGGAAAGGGTTAGATCAAAACGGTAACTCCTACCCATTCATACGTACGAAATGGATTAACTAAAACAGTTAAATCCTACATGGTTTCATGTCCTGTCAACTAAAACAGTTGAACGACATATTGGATGGTTGTTTATAATTCTGTATTAGGAATGATAGGGATTTAATTAAAACATTTAAATCCTAACTTTATTTAAGTCAGATCGACTGAGTAAGTTGAATGACTACCTAGATTAATTGTGTTTACAGTTAAGTCAGATCGACTGCGTAAGTTAAGTGACTAACTGGATTACAATTCTTCTGTCAAATCAATAAACAATAAAATGACATACTTTGGATTTAGACGGACTATATATATATATGGTACCGCGATATGAGCTTAAGTCTCAGGATCGTTGGTTAGGGTGCGTATATGCAATAGGATGCTTAGCTGGTTATAATGGTTGAGGTATACCTTATTAGGTCTAGGTACTCATGCCTACCTTTGGGTGCGTTTTTGCATATTGTCTTCTATTCGGGTTGAGACCCGCATTGTAGTCCAGTGAGAGTCCTGTAGTATGGATATATATATATATATATATATATATATATATATATATATTGTAGTCCAGTGAGAGTCCTGTAGTATGGATATATATATATATATATATATATATATAGAGAGATATATATATATATATATATTTACGGACTATATAGATATGGTTGAGATATCTAGGGTGTATCTGCGTATCGGGTCTCTGTTTGGATTGTAGTTAGAATAGAACTTATTCATGGGTCTGACCCACTATTATTTTTCAGGTAATGGACGGCTCCAGGTTTTAGAGTCTGTTCGTGCTAAGCAGAGACGGCTACTCATTCTTCCGACGATGTAGGAGTTTTCTTCATGATTTAGTATTGAAGTTTTTCAGTTGTGGTTTTCAATGTTGGAGTTTTATTAGGGGTCCACCAGATAGATTCCCGAGTTGTATTAGAAATGGAGAAATTTAATGTATCAAAATAGGTTCTTATTTATAAAAATTTATTTTGAGGTTTTAGTTTCTGGATTATCATTTTAGTTTCTTTTCAGCAATTTTATTTATTCCTGTTTATCTTAATTGTATTGTGTGTTCGTTTATTACTAATTGGTTTGATATCCTCGGGTAATCGGGCGTGGGCCTGGCCAACCCACATCCGAAAATCCAGGGGTATCACATTATGAGCTAGAGATCTTCCTCCTGAATGATTACCACACACACCCTCATGGATGGTTCGCAAAATTTGTCTAGCTTCTGTGGGGTTACACATTTCAAGTACGGACCTAAGAAAGACCGTCTGTACAACTGATTGTGCATAATAGCATACTTTGCAGCATTTGAATTGATATTTTTTGCTTCATCTTTCCACTCGGGCAACACACCATCCCTTATGAAAGTCATGATTGGGTCAATCCAGCTCAGCTCATATAGTATGACATTAACTTGCCAAGGGTCCGAGCTGGACGGTTCCTCAAAAATGGATGGCTGAGGTAATACATCAACTGGTATTACCTTAGCCAACGTTTCTCCAGAACTTGATGCACTACATGCCAATCGATCGGCATCTTCATTATATTCCCTCGGCAGCTGGATAAATTTGATCTGATCGAAATCTTTTGCCTTGCATAGAACAGCAAAATGGTATGCCTCTATTGTTTCATCTTTGGTTCCATATTCCCCAGTCACCTGTCGAATTATCAGCTATGAATCACTAAAAGCAATTAGACCCTTGACCTTCAACTCCTTAGCCAACTTTAGTCCAAACAGCAATGCTTCGTATTCAGCCTTATTATTGGTTACGCTGAACTCAAGTCTGACCACTTGGCTCGGCATGGTGCCCTTTGGAGTTTGCAATTTGATCCCAATCCCTGCCCCTATTTGATTTGAAGAGCCATCCACGAAGAGCCTCCATGAAGCACCTCTTAGATCTTCATCCATGTCTTCTGCATCGCATTCCAGCAGGAAATCAACCATCGCTTGTCCTTTGATAGCTGTTCTGGGTTCGTACGTTATGTCAAATGAGCTTAACTCTATGGCCCACTTCGTCATTCTTCTTGATAGATATGGCTTATGCAGGATCATTCTTATAGGAAGAGCGGTAAGAACGACCATAGGATGGGTTTCAAAGTAATGCTTGAGTTTTCTTTTTGCATTTACCAATGAAAGGATCACTCGTTCGGTCTTTGAATATCTTCTCTCCGGCTCGGCCATTGTTTTGTTAACATAGAACACTGGGAACTGCTTACCTTCTTCATAGCACACCAGAGCAACACTCGTTGCAATGCTGGACACACCAAGGTACAAAAGAGCTTTTCACCTGGCTCGGGGCAGATAAGACTGGAGGATTCTGCATATACTCTTTCAAGCTGGTCAGTGCCTGTCGTTGCTCATCCCCCCAGGCCTGCTTTCCATGGCCTCTTATTGTGTCGAAGAACGGTTTACAGCAATCTGACAGCTTAGAAATGAATCGACTTAGCACGGCTATTCGACCTGTGAGTGCTTGTACTTCTTTGATTGTTCTGGGTTCTGCATTTTTTATCAGAGCTTCTGCTTGGGATGGGCTAACTTCAATTCCTCTGTTATTAACCACGTGTCCTATGAACTGCCCATCGCCCACGCCGAACGAGCACTTGGTTGGATTAAGCTTCATTCCATACCTCCTCAACACCCCGAATACATCTTTCAAGTATTCCAGGTGATCGTCCTTCTTCTTAATTTTTACCACCATGTCATCAATATAGGCCTCTACAGTCTTCTCCATTTGATTTTTGAAAATCTTGTTGACCAGCCTTTGATAAGCATCCAAGAAGGTTAATAGTTTATATCTAGTAGTGGCATCCACCATTTGATCAATCTTTGGTAATGGGAAGTTGTCCTTCGGGCATGCTTTGTTCAGATTGGTGAAGTCAATAAATACTCTCCATTTCAATTCAAGCATGCTTAATAGATCAATTTTAACGTCAATTCAAATCCTGAAGACTACCTAGGCATGCACAAAACACAGGTCTAAGGGAAAGAGTTAGAATATGAACTTGCCTCTGAGATTTCTAGTTTAAAACCTCAAACTCCTTCTTTGCTAATTAATCCAACAAATTTGATTACTTTCACAGACCCTCTGTTACTCCTGGTTTAACCCACAAGCAAGCTTCAATAACCCTCCTTTAATCACCCCTTGTTCCTCGCCAAACCCTCATTTTCCCTCTCTCTGTTCTCTCTCAAACCTCTCTGTTCTTTCTCTCTGCCTCCACTGTTCGTGAATAGGGTTCTAAAACCCTTTTGCAGACACATAACTTATATATATATAGGCTTCTATGAAAACCTAATTCTAATTCCAAACTAATTATAAGTCGGCTATTTCATAATGTTGACCTTGAATCTAAAGATTTTGATGATCGTAATTCATTAATGATATTCTATGTACACTAATGTCTACCTTGAGCAAATTACAGATTAAAAGTATTCATCAAGTCAAGACATTACAATAGAAAAACAAAAATGAAGAAGCAACACAAAGGCATAGGAAAAGGACAAAGGAATCAAAACTCAAAGACAAGTCATCAACATCTTATTAAATGGGGTTAGCTAGGATGGTGAGTTTTTTAGGAAACTTTTGTTAAAGCATGTATGAACATTTTGAAGCTCACATTCTCATAATCATATATAGAAACTCATTTAGGTTTAAGGATCATTGAACCAAGTTTAAACATCATCAAAACATGTTCCTGAAATATAAATTCCATTTCGGTCGACTAAAATGGAAGGTTAATCTAAACCGGTCTACCAATTCTATAAAAAAGCTTGGATCAAAATTTCTAAGTAATATCGGTCCACCAAAACTCAGGACCATTATATTTCGGTCTATCGAACCTAGCAATTTAAAAAACATCACTTGAGTTTCAGACGACTGAAACTAAAGAGGCAAATGAATCAGCCGAGTCGATTCTCACAGAATGTTTTAGAACAAAGGAGGAAGGAGTTTCGGTTGACCGAAACAAAGGAAGCTTTTTCATCGGTTTACCGAACCAAGGCTAATGGCCAACCTTTAACCAATTCAGTCGACCGAACCTCAAGAGTGATTTATTTCGGACGACCGAACCTACGAGAATTCAAATTTCAAAGGCTATTTTTCCTCGAAGTATGTGTCCAACAGCTAGAATACCTATCAGATATTTCTGAAAGTCTATATAATGACTTATTGACTTCATAAAAGATCATTGCATTCATTGAGAAAGATGTTCTTGCAATCATAAAGCCTTTCATCATCATATACACACTTCATATCATAAAAGAGTATTGAGCTTCAATTTATTCATACATACTCTAGAGTGAGCTGAATCTTGTACTTTAGATCTAAGAGAGATCATCATGTACTTCATCAATCTTGTTCAAATCTTGTAAGGGCTGGTGTGGCCCAAGAAAGACTAAGAGAATTTGTTTTTCTTAGCACTTAGAAGCAAGGAAGAGCTTCTTGTAAAAGGTTTGCTCTCCACCCGCAAGGAGAAGCCATAATGAATTGGGAAGTCTCAAGAGGGGTCTTGAGCCGAGTAGTAGGAGTTTTCGAACCTCGCTAAAATCGCTCAGTACATGTTTGCAATCTCTATCTTTATCTCTTACATTTATTGCTTCATATTTTGTTTGATAAATATTGTTTTTTGAAGTTTAAAATTCAGATTCCTTTCTTTAATATTTATCAAGGAAGTTAAGCTTTGTTCAAATTAGTTAATCAAAACCGAAAATTGATCTTAGTTTGTTTAGACTTTATTCACCCCCCTCTAGAATCTATACTTGGGCAACAATTGATATCAGAGCTAGAACTCTATTGAAAAGGCTTAAGTGTATTTGAGAATAATCATGGAAAACTTAAATGGTCATCTTCATCAAGAAGGCCAATCTAATACTAGACCTTCTTGGTTCAATGGAACAAACTACGGCTATTGGAAAAATTGAATGAAAGACTTTCTTCAATCCGTAGACTATCAAATTTGGCTGATTATAGTTAATGGACCTTTTGTTCCAATGAAAGTTGTTGACACAAGAAGAATCCCTAAAACTGAAGTTGAATGGGACACCGAGGATTATAAACTTTTTTCCTTGAATGTTAAAGCTAAAGTCAATCTAAATTGTGCTATATATCCTAGTGAATATAATAGAGTCTTTAATTGTACCACAGCTAAAGAAATCTGGGATAAACTTCAGGTTACTTATGAAGGTACTTCACAGGTCAAGGAATCCAAAATTGACATTCTTATGCATCAATATGAATTGTTTCGTATGAATGAAAATGAGTCTATTAGTGCAATGTTTGTGAGATTTACTGACATTATAAATGACTTGAAACATCTTGGCAGAACTATGACTAACTCTGATCATGCAAGAAAAATTCTAAGAAGTTTACCCGAAAAATGGGATGCAAAAAGCAACGGTAATTAAGGAAGCTCACAATCTCAACACACTTGAGTTAGATGAACTTCTCGGCTCTCTTCTCACATAGGAAATCACCCTAAAAGATAGAGAAGCAGATCATCATCGAAAGAAGGAAATTGCTCTTAAAGTATCTCAAATAAAAAAGGAAGTTGCCGACAACGAAAGTGAAAATGATGATCTAGCTCTTATCACTCAATCCTTCAAAAGATTTCTTCATAGGAAGAAATTCAATAAAGGAAAGTTCAAAAAGGGTGAATCATGTAATGAACAAAGCAAACGAGACACCCCTACCAGTTTTCATTATGGAAAACCGGGACATTTCAAAGCTGATTGTCATGTTTATAAGGAGGAAAAGAAAAAGAAAAGAGCAATGCAAGCCACTTGGGAAGATGACGACTCAAATGACTTCGAAAGCGATGAAGAAAAAGTTATCCTCTGTCTCATGGCAAACAAGGATGAGGTAAATTCTAATTTTAACTCTTCTTCTGAATGTGAAATGTCTTATGATGATTTGGTTGATGCATATAATGGATTACTTGATGGTTTTAAGGAATTGCATAATGAACTAGGTAAAATGGTCAAAAAATATGCTTCTTAAAGAAGAGAAAAACTTATCATCGAAAACAAACTTTAAACTCTTCTAAATGAAAATGAGTGCTTGAAAAATAAATGCACGTTACTTAAAGAAACAGGATCACCTGAACTTATATCTGAAAATGAATCCTTAAAGTTAATCATTGAAGACTAAATTGATGGTCTAGCAAAGTTTACTCAAAGTACCAAAAATCTAGAACTGATGCTAGGTGTTCAAAGAAATGTCTTTAATAAAAATGGATTAGGATATGACCTTTTTGACAAGAAAGCATGTCTATTGAAAAAGAGAAAGCCTTTGGCTAACTACTTTGTCAAAAGTAAGAACAGAAATTCTAGATGCAATTATTATAAAAGGATGGGTCATCTTATTCAAGACTGTTCAAAGAGAAAGCCTAAGATCATAAAGAAGTGGGTTCTTAAAGGAACATATGTGCTCTTAGCTAACTCCCATGGACCTAACAAGATTTGGGTACCAAGTGAAAATATTTGAAATCTCTTTTATAGGATGGTTTCAAAGTCTCTATATCTTCCAAGGACAAATGGTTTCTAGATAGCGGATGTTCAAGACATATAACGGGTGACCGCACAAAATTCTCCTCTCTAGAAGCACACAACATAGGAAGAGTAACATTTGGAGATAACTCTAAAGGCAAGGTAATTGGCATTGGGATCATAGGTATTTCTTCTTCTTTATCAATTGAACATGTCTTACTTGTTGAAGGTTTAAAGCATAATTTATTTAGTGTTAGTCAATTTTGTGATAATGGATTTGATGTGACTTTTAAATCGGATAAATGCATTGTTAAAAGAAATGAATCTCAAATATTTTGTGCTCCTAGAAGTGGTAATGTATATACCTTACTCTTAGGTGAACTTCAAAAACAAGATGTTAAATGTTTCATGTCATCTAATGAACATAGTTGATTGTGGCATAGAAAGTTAGGTCATGCTAGCATGGATTTAATCTCAAGATTGTCTAAAAATGAACTAGTCAAAGGTCTCCCCATGATAAATTTTTCAAAAGACAAATCGTGTAGTGCTTGCTAAATTGGTAAACAAATTAAGTCCTCCTTCAAAAGGAAAAAAGATATAATCACTTCAAAACCACTTGAATTGATTCACATGGATCTTTTTGGACCGGAGAAAATTGTTAGTCTTGGTGGTAAACTCTATACCTTTGTGATCGTAGATGACTACTCTAGATTCACTTGGGTATTCTTTTTTGCACGCAAAAATGAGGCTCATTCAATTCTTTTTAAATTTTACAAAAGAGTCGAAAATGAAAAAGAATATAAAATTAAAACCATTAGAAGTGATAGGGGTAGAGAGTTTGATAATCAAGACGTTGAAAGATTTTACGACGAAAATGGCTACAATCACAATCTTTCGGCACCTAGAACTCCCCAACAAAACGGTATTATTAAAAGGAAAAATAGATCTCTTCAAGAAATGGCTAGAACTATGCTAAATGAGTACAATTCACCTATATCTCTTTGGGCCGAAGCCGTAAACACTTTATGCTATGTTATAAATAGAGTTGTTATTAGAAAGATTCTCAACAAAACACCTTATGAGTTATGGAACAAAAGAAAACCTAATATAGGTTATTTTAAAGTCTTTGGGTGTAAATGCTTTGTCCTCAATAACAAGGATAATCTAGGAAAATTTGATGTTAAATCCGATGAAGGCATTTTTCTTGGATATTCCTCTAGAAGTAAAGCATATAGAGTTTATAACAAGAGGACCTTAGTTGTGGTTGAATCTATACATGTTGTGTTTGATGAATCCCCAACCTCTCCCATAAAAAGTGTGATGGGCAATGATGAAGAAGTTGAACTTGAAAAGGATACCAATGAACTTAATACAAATAGGTCCCCCATAGAGCTTGAGAAGAGTATCAATGAACTCAACATAAATGAGTCCCCTATTGATATCTATCAAAGTTCCAATTCAAGTGATGATACCTCTCAAAATAAAACTACTCTAAATGAATGGAAGTTAGTTCATAATCATCCCATTGACCAGGTTATTGGTGATCCATCCAAAGGTGTTAGCACAAGGTCACAATTAAGAAATGTATGCAATTTTGTGGCATTTGTTTCTCAATTCAAACCTAAAAATATACATGAGGCTGAAAATGATGAATCTTGGCTCTTGGCAATGCAAGAAGAACTCATTCAATTCAAAAGGAAAAAGATTTGGCATCTTGTCCCTAGACCTCAAAATAAAATAGTCATTGGCACAAAATGGGTCTTTAGATACAAAAAGGATGAGTCTGGAACTATTGCTAGGAACAAGGCTAGACTTGTTGCAAAAGGCTATAACCAAGAAGAAGGTATAGATTATAAAGAGACTTTTGCTCCCATTGCTAGACTTGAGGCTATAAGAATGTTACTTGCATTTGCATCTCACAAAAATTTCAAATTATTTCAAATGGATGTAATGAGCGCCTTCTTAAATGGTTTTATAGATGAAGAAGTATATGTAGAACAACCACCGGGCTTTGAAATCTATGATAATCCAAACCATGTTTATAAATTGACTAAAGCTTTATATAGTTTGAAACAAGCTCCTAAAGCTTGGTATGAGAGAATTAGTGGGTTTCTACTTTCAAACAGTTTTAGTAGAGGAAAAATTAATAATACACTTTTTACCAAAATCATTGATGGCAATTTATTGATCATTCAAATTTACGTTGATGACATTATTTTTTGATTAACAAATGACTCTCTAAGAAAAGAGTTTGCTACCTCCATGCAAAATGAGTTTGAAATGAGCATGATGGGCGAACTCAACTTCTTCTTAGGGTTGCAAATCAAACAAAGTCTTGATGGAATTTTTATTTCCTAAAGTATACTAAAGATTTGCTAAAGAAATTTGACTTGGAAGACGCCAAACATGCTAAAACTCCCATGAGTCCTTCCTTAAAGCTTGATAAGGATAAGAAGGGCAAGGATGTTGATATTAAGAAATATAGAGGGATGATTGGAAGTCTTCTATATTTAACGGCTAGTAGGCCGGACATTATGTTTAGTGTGTGTCTGTGTGCTAGATTTCAATCTTCTCCCAAAGAATCTCACTTAAATGCTGTCAAGCGTATTTTTAAATAATTAAATGGCACTATCAACTTAGGATTGTGGTATCCTAGACACACATCATTTGAACTTATAGGATTTACGGATGCGGATTTTGCCGGTTGTAAAGTTGATAGAAAAAGTACAAGCAGCGTTTGTCACCTTATAGGTCAGTCCCTTGTATCTTGGTCATGCAAGAAACAAAATTCAGTCGCACTATCCACCGCTGAAGCTGAATATGTTGCTGCTGGTAGCTGCTGTGCTCAAATCCTATATATCAAACAACAGCTTGAAGACTTTGGTTTATTCTTCAACAAAATCCCTATCAAATGTGATAATACCAGCGCCACTTACATATCAAAAATTCCCATTCAGCATTCTAAAACAAAGCATATAGAGATTTGATATCATTTCTTAAGGGATTATGTTTCTAAAGGTGATATTGAATTGATGTTCATCAACACCGAGAATCAATTGGCTGACATTCTCACGAAGCCACTTCAAGAAGATAGATTTTGCACACTTCGACGAGAAATCAGAATGGCTATAGAAAGAGAGAATCATGATCACTAATGTATCCTTTAAGAAAAATAAAAGATATGCTTCTAACTCCAGTTCGGCAGACCGAAACTATGTTTCGGTCGACTAATTTAAAAATTTCGGCAGACTGAAACTAAAGCTTCATCTATTTCGGTCGACCGAAATAAAGAAATCAATTTCCTTTCAAAAGCCATTTCAGTCCACCGATGAAGACATGCGGTCGACCGATTCTTCGGGGGCCTAGATACAAACAGGGTCAAATTCGATTTAAATGACCCGCGAACGTTATATCTCCTCACAAACCCATTAACCCTCTCTCTGTATCTCTCCAAAGGTGATTGCGAATCTCTCACTTCTCTCCTCCTCATATTCAAGGTAAGTCTCACTTCTCCTTCCTCGAATCAATCACTTCTACATCAGTTTTTCTTTCTCGTGATTTTTGATCTCTGTTGCATCATCCTAGGTTAGATTTGTTGCACTCAACCATTGTTATCTTGTCATCTATCTCACCAAATCTCTCATCTACTAAAAAGAACTCATGGCTTCCCGAAAGAATCCTTCTAAAACTAATAGAAACCCAGAAAAATACACTAAGCACTCTCATGATATGGATGCTGGAGGATCTAATCAACCAAACCCTGAGCATTCTGACTCATATCCCACTCCAAACATGTGTTTCTTCCGAGAACCTGAGTTCAAGGAAGTCTATGAAACCCAATTCCTCCATAAGATAGTTGAAAAAAGGAAGTTTTTTGACGATAGTGAAAGTGAAGCCTTGATCCAACACACATACTCTTTGTTTGCTGCTATTGGGTTGGGTGAATTTGTGTCACTAAAAGTCCCTTTCTATCCCAAGCTTGTTAGACTGTTTTACACCCATCTAGAGAAAGAACTAGGGAACAACGCTTACGATTCCTTTGTGGTAAGCTCTCATATTCACCTTACCGTGTCCAGTTTGCGACGCATTCTCAAACTTGCTTACGGTGATATTACCTATTTTATATCCTATAATTGGTATCATGTAGAAGAGTTTGATCCTCTACAAGCAGTCCAACAAATGAGTCAATTCCCTACTGAAAACATTAACAAGATTTTAGCAAGTCGGTTAACTGACCAAGCCCGTCTCATCTATCATGTTATCATCTATACCATCCTTCCAAAATCCGGCGGACGCTCGGATGTGTCGTTTATTAAAGCCTTTCTCATATGGTGTGTCCTAAACAAAAAACAGTTTGATCTCTCCTTCATCATCTTTCACCACATGCAAGATTGCATTAAAAAGGAGAAAACACACTTCTTCTATGCCATGCCTCTTACCCTCATCTGCAGAGCATACAAGGTGCGAATAGAAGGAGAGGACAAAAAGGAGCTTACTAACCTCTACAGATTTGACAGAGACTTGCTAACTCAAATGGGTCTAAAAAAATCCGAAGCCAACATTTGGTATGACCCGAAGTTTGGAGTTTGACCAAATGAAGGCCAAGACATTGTCATGGCTGAGCACCAAGCAGGAAGTACTGAAGAGGGTGGTGATGGAGATAGAGAAGAGGAAGTAGAGTTAGAAGAAGAAAAAGAAGAAGATGAAGGGCAACAAGAAGCCACTACTGTTCCTCTATCAGAAAAAGCAATCCCTTCATGAGCTGTTATTAGAAAACATTGCTCTTTCTAAAGAGCAAATTGCCCTTGGCAAAAAAAACAAGGAACACATTCTTGAGTTGCGTGAACAACTTGAAGAAGTAGCCAATGAAGTCGATCTTGTGAAGCGCGATCTTGCCGACCTCCGAATCACTGCACTTCTTCATTTCTGATGCTCTCAACCCCCCTACCTTTTTGATACATGACAAAGGGGGAGAATGATGTTAATGTAGGTTGTGACTGAGATTGTAAGTTGTAGGTTGTTAATTGTTAAGGTTTTGGTCAAACATATAGTGAAGATGTGAATAGGGTAGTGAAATGGTAAAGATGTTTTGATGTGATCTTTGACTTAACTGTACTTTGAAATTCTTGAAATCAAATGGAAATACATGTTTTTGGTATTTATGAATTGCATGCTTTCAAATACATTGTCTTGATTTTTTTTTTTATATATATGCATATATGCCTTAAATATGTCTTGCTCATAATGTTTAGATGAATGCACAAAGAAATAGGGAGATTTGTAAATCTCTTATATGTATATCCTCACTTTTAAAACCATGCACATTGATAGGGGGAGAATTGTTCACATTTTTATTATTATATTTATTCTCATTTAACGAACATATCAACGAATTATCATCATCAAAAAGGGGGAGATTGTTGACCTTGAATCTAATGATTTTGATCATCGTAATTCATTAATGATGTTCTATGTGCACTAATGTCTACCTTGAGCAAATTACAGATTAAAAGTATTCATCAAGTCGAGACATTACAATAGAAAAGCAAAAATGAAGAAGCAACACAAAGGCATAAGAAAAGGACAAAGGAATCAAGACTCAAAGACAAGTCATCAACATCTTATCAAATGAGGTTAAGTAGGATGGTGAGTTTTTTAGGAAACTTTGTTAAAGCATGTATGCAAATTTTGAAGCTCACATTTTCATAATCATATATAGAAACTCATTTAGGTTTAAGGATCATTGGACCAAGTTTAAACATCATCAAAACATGCTCCTGCAATATAAATTCCATTTTGGTCCATTTTGGTCGACCAAAATGGAAGGTTAATCTAAACCGGTCTACCGATTCTATCAAAAAGCTTGGATCAAAATTTCTAGGTAATATCGGTCTACCGAAACTCAGGACCATTATATTTCGGTCTACCGAACTTAGCAAATTAAAGAACATCACTTGAGTTTCAGACGACCGAAACTAAAGAGGCAAGTGAATCAGCAGAGCCGATTCTCACAGAATGTTTTAGAACAAAAGAGGAAGGAGTTTCGGTCGACCGAAACAAAAGAAGCTTTTTCATCGGTCTATCGAACCAAGGCTAATGGCCAACCTTTAACCAATTCAGTCGACCGAACCTCAAGAGTGATTTATTTCGGACAACTGAACCTGCGAGAATTCAAATTTCAAACGGCTATTTTTCCTCGAAGTGTGTGTCCAACAACTAGAATACCTATCAGATACTTCTGAAAGTCTATATAATGACTTATTGACTTCATAAAAGATCATTGCATTCATTGAGAAAGATATTCTTGCAATCATAAAGCCTTTCATCATCATATACACGCTTCATATCATAAAAGAGTATTGAGCTTCAATTTATTGATACATACTCTAGAGTGAGCTAAATCTTTTACTTTAGATCTAAGAGAGATCATCTTGTACTTCATCAATCTTGTTCAAATCTTGTAATAGCTGGTGTGGCCCAAGAAAGACTAAGAGAATGTGTTTTTCTTAGCACTTAGAAGGAAGGAAGAGTTTCTTGTAAAAGGTTTGCTCTCCACCTGCAAGGAGAAGCCATAGTGAATTGGGAAGTCTCAAGAGGGGTCTTGAGCCAAGGAGTAGGAGTTTCCGAACCTCGCCAAAATCGATGAGTATATGTTTGCAATATCTATCTTTATCTCTTACATTTATTGCTTCATATTTTGTTTGATAAATATTGTCTTTTGAAGTTTAAAATTCAGATTACTTTCTTCAATATTTATCAAGGAAGTTAAGCTTTGTTCTAGTTAGTTAATTAAAACTAAAAATTGACCTTAGTTTGCTTAAACTCTATTCACCCCCCTCCCCTCCCTTTTAGAGTTTATACTTGGGCAATACATATGTACAAAACCCTAAATAAAAACATTTAATTCAACACTTACGTTAAACAAATAAAACAATTTAATCCCACAAAACAATTAATTGAATTTCCACATAAGCACACATTAATGAAAACAAATAAAGCAATTAAATAATTAAACAAAACAATTACACAAATAAGCACATAAATCAATTAAATAATTAAACGATTAAACAAATGAACAAATAATGACATAAAAATGCAATAAAACAGTTAATTAAATTACCGAGACTATCCTTTTAAAATTAGGGGTATTACATTCTTCCCCCCTAACAAAAGGAATTTTGTCCTCATAATTCGCTCTTACCTTCTTCCAATATTTCAGGAAACTAAGAGCGAATGACATCCTCCCGTTCCCAAGTAGATTCAGTCTCATTGTGGTGATTCCACTGAACACGAACTAAAGGGATAACTTTGTTACGAAGAATTTGATCTCGACGGTTGACAATACGACACAGTGGCTCCAAATATGTTGCATCTGGCTATAACTCAATCTCCCCAACATCGATATGCTGGTAGCAATCCTTGTCTCGTAGAAATTTTTGCAATCGGAAAAGTGATGAATGTAAAAAATAAATAAATCTATGGAATTATTTGCTCCAGATTTAGAGTTCATTTGGATAACATTAGTTATATAGGATATCAATGAATTATGAGTTTTTTCTTTTTTATTAGTTCCAAATTTATTTTAATTTATTTTTATTAGACACCCAAAATAATTGTGAACTATACATATGAAACAATGTGTGTAAGGTTGCGTGTGTTAGAAAGAGGCATGAGAGATAGGAGTGGGTACATGAGAGTAATTAATGAGAGTAAAATAGTTATTTTAGATTGTTGATATTTAGGAATAAAAATTATTAAAAGTATAGGGACAAATTTGTCATTTAGTCAATGAGAGTAATTAATGAGGGTAAAATAGTCATTTTAGATAGTTAATATTTTGGAATAAAAATTATTAAAAGTTTAGGGATAGATTTGTCTTTTATTACGTTTTTAATAGTGTCAATGACGAAAAAATAAAATTGGACCAAAGCGATAATAATTTTTGAAAGGTGTTTCAATATGATATTTGGTCAAAACGGAAGAGATTTCAATAAAATTAATCAAAAAATAAAAAGTAACTTAATTTATTTTTATTGTAAAAAAAGTATTTATAATTTATGATTTTGATTTTTTGATTTTTGATTTTTATTTTCAAAAAAATATGTATGATTTTTATTTCTTTGCCTTTTGAATTTTTTTTTCTCTTTACAATTTGTCAACATATATATATAAGAAACAAAAAAATTTAAAAATAGTATTTTATTTATCACAAACAAACAATAAGAAAAAAAAGAACTGATATTGGGTGCTCCATTTCCTTCCTCTATCCAAATGAAACTATAAAAGGACATTATCAGAGTTGGATTCTGGTTGTCAAATCTCTCTCTACCAAAATGAAAGCCATTAAACAACATTAGCAAATGGAAGACAATAGCACTAAACACCAAAAAGGAAAAAAAGAATTTGATTGAGTCATGCATTTATATGGAGGGCAATTATGATATTAAAAATATAATAACTAAACTTAGGGTGATGTGGGATTCTCTTGTAATTTCATTTTAGGATGGAGGGTTAGAGGATAATTGTGGAGATACCATCTCCTCGTGAAAAATACGTTTTACTCGTTATAATCATTAAACTTTTTCATTACTAAATTTATTCCACAAATGCTCCATGAGATTTTTCCTGAGATCCCCATTGTTTTTTGCACTTCAGCATCAAGGTACAAAATACTATTACCTATAACACTTCATTCCTTCTAAAAAATGTCAGTTTTGAATTACAAAATCGTTAATCACGAAAGATAACGCATCAAACTACTTGAAAAGACGATGGATAGGGAAGGCTGATGTAACCAGATTTGAACACAGCTCTGTGAACACGCTTCCATTCTAAAGGACTTTTAAGAAAATTTTAGAAACAATGTTTAGTTGAAGTATATATATTAGGAGTTGTCTAATAACTTTTAGTAATAATGGTAGTTTACATAATTATTGAAAAACTTGTTGATTCATAAAACAAATTTGTAATAAGACAATTATATATATTTATTCTTATATTTTAGTTCAAAGATTCGAAATCGTGCAGATAATTTTTGACTCTCTTGTTATCCCACCAATTAAGCTTCGCTATCGTTAAATGATCTCACTAACGCGCATCCAGGCTTCAGCAACAGTCGAACAAAGTTCAAGCAAACTCACGCCTGTTGAGTTATCAGATGCTAGTCCAAAACATTGAGGACCATGCAAACAAGCAAAAGATCCTAGTCAACTCCTGAATGTCAAACTTCAGACTCCAATGCCAAAAGTATCTTCATTCTTGGACCCTGAAACAGTATAATTAACGATCAAAAGGGGACATAAAATGAGCAAGAAGCTACAAATAGGAGAGAAACACTACATATGGTAGCCTGAGTCTTCAGTTTTACCTTTGGTAATCCTATAGACTTGAGATCCTCATCACCCATGTGTCCAAGAATGGCCATATCAATCTGTAGAAAAAGCATGTGTCATTGATGGAATTTCTTAAGGCAATGATTCAAATCCAAAACCAGCTCATAAAATTGTAGTACACAAATTAAACTTTAAAACTCACATACTTCCTCATCTTTGAATGTAGTAGAATATTTTTCAAGACCTAGCCGCTGTTAAAAACCATCCACCAATTCAGCCTGCAACAAATATGTATCACTTCTTAGAACCAAAAAAAAAAAACTAATATTATGTTTTAGTCCCCAATCCCCATTATTTATATTTAAATTTTGGGTTTAATTCAGTTTTGTTGAATCTTCAAAAAGACCCCACACATTTGCAAAAATTCAATCAAACTCCCTACTTTTTCTGACACACATTAGCCTCCCCCTCGGTCAACGGTCAAAGCTGGTCAGAGACACTTTTTGCTGACATCATAAAAAAGGTAAACGATAATGCCCAAATTGCCCTCCAATGATCATGTTTGGCTAAATTGTATATATCACATTTAATTTGGATATGGAATTACTCATAATTTGGAATAACACTATGCTTGTAACCAAACAGGGTTATACTATATAATATATATATATATACATCCATCTTCTTCACTGACGACGGCGCCCAATCCCCATGCTCTACCCCTTTCAGTGCCGGGAACAAATGATTCTCAATGGCTCTGGTTTAGATGAGTGGATCAGATCAGATCCTCTATGGGCACGAGCGTGGTTTGCTCATTATGACTTTGCTCGCCGGAGGTGCTAATGGCTCTACTGCCAGGCATAAGATTTCAGCGACGGTGGAGTTGGTGGCAAAGACTAATTCGACGATTGTGAATTCGTTTCAAAAGATTTCTCTCTCCTAGTTCTTCCACCCCTCTACTCTCTCTATTTTTCTATCTCCCTTCTCTGCACAATTCTCTTTGTGGTGTGGTGAAGAACTGTGTTCTCAGCCAAAAGAGAAAATAAATATTATGAGGCGTCATTCTTGGCGGCGGGGCGGACAAATCAGAGAACAACACTTGGAATGTGAGAACAGATTATCGGTGTGGCTGAATATATGGGCAAGGAACATGGTGGACACCGATGAAAAGCAAGGACATAACTGCAAGTACTGAACGGCGGAGAACAAAAAATCGGGCGGACGGCGAGTAATGAACGGAACTAAGCATGATGGTGGCTGCGGCGCGCGACAAGACACGACGTAGTGGTGATATGGTGACTAGGCAACTAGGTACGCTCTCATACGGTATTGGGACTAGGGAAAAGAACAATTTGACTGAATGTTTAGTTCAAGAGATAGGGTAAGCTCTGGTGGGAGTTTGGTGTTTGGTTAACCTTATTGGGGATAACGACAAAAAGGGCAAATTAGTCATGCCACTCATTTATTTGGCTTTGTCAGCCGACAATGTACAGGGGTCTGAATGAATTTTTGCAAATGTAGGAAGGTCGCCTTGAAGTATCGAAAAATCACAGGAGGTGTAAATGAATTAAACCCTTAAATTTTTTAAAAAATCTTCAGCTAAGATGATGCTTAATGTACATCCAGTAAACCCCAACAAGGATAAAAAAATAAAAATAAAAAAAATAAAAAAAAAAATTGGCCTCCTTCAAAGTTCAACCCTAACAGGTGACCAACCAACATAAGTTTAGGAAATCGGTATGATTAAGCCAATAAATTGACTATTTCCATTAAGACATAAGTATCAAGGAAAAAAAATAGAGTGACCTTCTAACTGGAGAGTCAAAAGAAAGTCAGCTCTTAAATATTTTTTCAAACAGTTTAAAAGCAAGAAAAAGTAAAAAATAAAATATAAAATATATATATATATATATATATAAAGGAAAGAAAGAAAGATAAAAAATAATTTTTAATTTTTTTTGATAAGTAAAAAAACTGTGTTCGGAAATTCAGAAGTCCAGAAATCCAGAAACTTACGAAATTCAGAAATCCAGAAATTCAGACACGAATTCAGAAGTCCAGAAATTCAAACACACAAATTCAGAGTCCAGAAATCCAGAGACTCAGAAGTCCAGAAGGTTTAGAAACAGAGGGCCAGAAATCCCGAGGGCAAACCTGAAGGCGAAGAATACCAAACACATCCAAAGTCGTGCCGTTCTTCACCAAATTCAAAAAATTCTCTTCTCTCTGAAGACGAAGAATAACAAGCACATCCAAAGACGTGCCGTTCTTCCTCAAATTCAACAAAGGACACAAAAATTCTGCATTCAGAGATCCAGAATTCCAAAGAGAAATACAGAAGCTCTCATCCCTTACATCCAAATCCAAAGGCGAAGAACACCAAGCACATCAAATCGTGTCGTTCTTCATCAAATTCCACGGTGATCAACAACAAGCACATCAAATCGTGCCGTTCCTCACCCAAATTCCAAGACGATTCATGAGCAAGCTAAAACTGTTTGATGTGCTCCTGATTTCCGTACACAATTTTTTAAACTTGACAAGAAACACTTGCATTTGTCCTAGTAGGGACTTCAACACTCAACGCTTACTTTGGGAGGTTTAGAAGATACCAATAGACTACATTGTTCGGTAGATTAAAGAAAATCAATATGAATTTACTAAAACTACCAAGAGTAGTAACTTTGATAGTGTCTCTCCCAAAATGGAAGGTAAGGTCTGTAAGGATTCAAATTTCCATAAGAACCTATGAGCGTTTGAGTTTTATGTTAAGTAAAAAAATTACACGAAAGGTGAAAATAAAGGTTACTAAAAGCATTAACTTGAGTGACATTTCTTGCCACTTTCCAAGGGGAAGTTGCAAAACTTGATTCCCGTTGGGAGTTGGGACACTTAGGTCTGTCCCACCCAGAAAAGACAAAAGAATAATAAAATTAATGAAATTGTAAAACACCAAAACAAAATTAAACCACATTATTTCTAATGTGGTAAAATGCAACAGCAGAAATAATATTTTGAAAAAATTGAAAACAGTAAGATTTGTACATTTTCATCGGTTCATTTTCCAAAAAAGGCTGAGCTGCCAACTCTTTTTCTAGAAGGTTGACTGCACTCAGATACCGACTCCAGCTTTGGTGGATCAGTGTTCACTGGCTGCAAATATGTGTTAGCATTGAGACCCTCAAAGTACTCGGGCCAATCCTTAAACCTCCTGAAATAAAACCCTTAACACTTCTGAGTTCCTAGATGGAAAATCCATCATTAAAGCTCCAAAATAAAATATATCTAACACAAACTATACAAAGCCATTGACAGAAAAGTCTTATATCATGGGACTTCACCTCACATACTAGGGAAATAAGAGTTATAGAAAAATGGAAGTGCATATAAGATATTTATTACTAATTGACTTTTTTTCCAGGGTATTACTAAATGACTCATAGCGATAGAACAACCATAATTTATATAAAATTGCTCTGTGTCTTTAGCTCTTAGCATCGTAATATCATTTTAAAATAGATTGTAGATTGCTTAATGTTTTATCTCCGGTAATACTTGTGTGTCTTTAATTCAAGTGCATAAATTTTGTCACATTTTCATAAGGGGTTGAAAAATTCACCATACCATAGCGACATGTCCTTCAACTCCGACACCACCGACTCCTTTGCTAATATTGAAGTTTCTTAAAGACCGGCATGACTACAATAGCTCCTCCACACCGCTGCTGCCATGGGCAAAGATGGATGAGAGAGAAAGTAGAGATGGAATGAAGAGGAAGAGATGGAGGGATTACCCGTCCAGCCATGTCAGATTCCATGTAGTCGGTTTTGAAGTCGATGAACAGTACTAGTCATCAAAAATAGCATTATATATATATATATATATATATATATATATATATATATATATATATATATTTTATTCCTTAACTGTTGTAGGGTCAATTTTGTCTTTTTAAAATTTTGGACCCCTCACGTGATATGCATGCCTTCATTTCTGTCAAATTTCTAACGGCAGACCTAACATTTGCAACAAATAAAATAGTTTAGGGGGTTAAATGTCTTCCGAATAGTTCAGGGGAATTTATTGAGAAAGAGAAGAAAGTTTAGGGGAGTTTAGTGCACTTTATCCTAAAGTATATCTAACACAAACTATACAAGCCATTGGCAGAAAAGTCTTATATTATTGGGACTTCACCTCACATACTAGGGAAATAGATTTATAGAAAAAGGGAAGTGCATATAAGATATTTATTACTAAATTGACTTTTTTTCCAGGGTATTACTAAATGACTCATAACTGTAGAACAACCATAATTTATATAAAATTGCTCTAGGTGTCTTTAGCTCTTAGCCTCGCAATATCATTTTAAAATAGATTGTCGATTGCCTCATGCTTTATCTCCGGTAATACTTGTATGTCTTTAATTCAAAAATTCACCATACCATAGCTGATAGAATATCATAAAGAAGCCATGAAAATAAGGAACTGATAATCAACAGAAAGAATGGAAAATACTTGCTGGGAGTCAAGTATATATTTTGCCTGACAGAGGCCCTCCATATTCAAGGGGCAGACATATATCAACACTCAACGTGACAGGATCCATGCTATCAGAAATTTTCACAGTGATGATGGTAACATATTGAATTTCAATCTGTGTTCCATTGTTGGTGGCTCAAGTACCTTTCCTTTGTAAGTTCTCATATAACCATTTTAAATTAATTGGAGAATCGCTTGATTTGTCGCAAGTCCTTTATCCTTAAAACCGCGTTCCTCTATTCTTTAAGCTCAATCCTCCTTGAGTAAAGTAATCATGTTTTCTCACATAAAAAGTAGACTTAAGATGAAGTTGGCTTGTCAAAATGGACAAGCTTCAGTTCACTATAGCCTGACCAATGGGCTCGTACTACATCGTTGCTCAAGTTTAAGGAGGGTTTCAATGAACATCTAGATGTTTCAAAAGCATAATTGTTTCTCTCAAAATTGTCTGTTACAAAAGGTCAATACAATCAAAATAGGATGTAAATGATTGAAAAAAACATTTAATTACTCTCTCTCTCCATCTCCCTCCCTCTCTCTGTCTCTCTTTCACACACACACATTCATTTCAAGTGTTAGCCAAGAAAAAGTAGAATTAAGGGTATGGTGCATGTGGGATGATGTATATTTTTAATGTGAAAGTAAAATAAAATGAGGAAAAAGGCTGAAGAAAGAAAAATGAAGAAAGAGAGAGAAATTAAACTTAGTTGAACAGTCATGGAATCCGCATCCATCCATCACTTTGCGCAAAGTAGTTAAAAAAAGTCCCTGAATTGCATATTAGAGAATCCTTTTGACGTCTACTTCTACAGTCTACTTCCCAAATTGGACTTACTATCAAAACCAAATCACATTTCCGCATAAACTGAGTTGTACCATAACTATAAATAAATAAACAAATGCCATGTCTTTGTTAAATTTGAAAAACTCACCATACCGTAAGTCATGAAACTAATGAAAGGATAAGCAACAGAAAGAATGGAAAATACTTACCGGGAGTCCCAAAAAAGTGATTGTACATTTGCCTGACCGAGGCCCTCCGTATTCAAGGGGTAGAAGTCTGCACTCACTTCTGCACTCACCGTTACAGGATCCATGCTGTCAGAAACTTTCAAGATCATGATGGTAACATGTTGAACATTAGGGGGCACCCTTTTTATTTCAGTCCTCGCAACACAAAATATTTTGTTTCCCAAATGAACAAGACTTGAGGTGTATAACCCATACAGATCAAATGGTATCTGTGGAGAGTCCGTATCAACAATTTTCACTGGAGTACCAAGAGATTTAATGGTACGATCATCATCATCTCCAGTGGAAAATGTAACGTGGTATGCAATCAATAAACAATTCTCCACCAAAGTGTATACGAAATCATCAACAAATAGAGACTTTCCAAGGAAGGCATAATATCTCACATCCCTGTCTTCCTTTTCAACGACCTGCCACTTCTCCATTGAACTCCCCATTTTGTAACAATGGAATTCAGTTGAGCTACTAGAAGTTGCATCTACAGAAATGAGAATAATGTCATTGATGACTGCATAACCTACGACAGCCATGCTTTTCTTCTCCACACGGTACTCGGGTAGGATAGAATCCCACTTCCGATGAATAGGATCAAAACGTTCAAATGAGGGAGATTTTATGCGGAAGCCAGAACACAGGGTATCTGTAGAAAGCACATAAAAACTTCCACCCACTGCCATCACTTTGGGAAAGGGTTTTTTTGCTTGTGGCTTTGGCAACTTATCGAGCTGTTTGGTAACTGTATCGAAAAGGAGGGGTTCGAAGGAGATCATTTTGCGTATATACTCTCCGGACAGCTCACATGAAGCCGCCAAGCATATTTGCGATCCTACCATATCACAATCAACCAGTGAATAATGGTCCTCTTCAGAGCAACTAAACGCTTTCACCAGAGAACCATCAATTTTAATTTCCCCTCCACCACCAAATTTGATTTCATAAATTGCAGCACAGTGTAGGAAATCATCAAAACTCGCAACCATAAACAAACTTCTGGGCGATGTGGGATTGTGCACCCGTAGAACTGTGGTAGCCTAACAATGTCTCGCACCTGCCCACAAAATCATCTCCCACACCCGTAGAAGTGAGTGTGGTAGCCTAACGGTGTCGCGCACCCGCCCACAAAATCATCGGAGATCCGGTCTTCAGAGTGTTTACTCCTCCCTTTACGCTGATTATTGCAAACCACATAACATAGTGAGGACAGTCAGTATAAATTAATAAAATTGAATTGAACACAAACCTGATAAATTAGGTAAAACAAATAAGGAGAAAACAACTCCTCTCTTTACACTGATTATTTCAAACCACACAACATAGTGAGGACAAGCCGTATATATTACAATAATAATTGAATTGAACACCAACATGATAAATTTGGTAAAACGAATAAGGAGAAAACAACCAAGCAAACGTACAATAATAATCACACATAATAATTTAGCGGAGAAAATGACGATTAAGAGAAAAGAAGCTTTATGATTATTATTATATGGGAAAGATTCAATTTTTTTCAAATTGCTTAAAGGGAAAAAAAATATTTACCTTCCTAAGTGCAAATTTGGAGTTCAGTCATCTTTGTTTCATTGTGTAAGCAAAAACCCTTTAGCCAAGTCTTCAACTTTGTAAAAACTTCGAACACCCACTGAGGAATTGCTCAAAAAGTTACTGTCAATCTACGATAAGAATATACGAGACAGAAAGTATGTGTGTGTGTGTAACTAAGCAGATCTTGTCACCTAAGGCGATAGCGGAGGCTGCGCGGAGTGTCGAAGCAGATTGTTGGCACGAAGGAATATATAGAACTTGGACGATGGAACGATGGTAAATACACACCAATTTGTTTCACGGCTTAGAGAAAGAATAAATAAAAATTAACCAGCCCAACATGAGTGGGCTTAGCCCATCAGTTTTGCAACCGGGTTTGATTAGTCTTAGAAATTATAAATTAAAGCCCAACTCTAAGAAAATTTGAGATAAGACCCCCCTAAAGCTTAATAAAAAGAATCCCTAACTTTATTATTTTTATGTTTTTTAAGACTTATTTTTCATCTAATTATTATTATTAGGGTAAATTGCAACACTGTTTGGATAATGATAATCCTAAGTTTGCAAAATTAAACAATCACGTGAATCACCCCAACTACCTTTGACACAAGGTAAAAATACTTTATTACCCTTTGACTTCTGAATGATTTACCAATTGAACCATTGAAATGTTGATTTACTCATTTAATTTTTTAACTATTTTTAATATACCAAACTAACATCTTCATCACCATACATAATATATAATGTGCTTATTGAATTGGATCAAATCAAATTAGATTCACGTATTTATAGATTATTTGTTGACGCCTAATACTTTCTAATGCAAATTAAAATCCGATTAATTTCAAATCTCTACTGTGCTGCGAAGAGTCAATTAATTTCAAATTTTCAATTCACTATTTGTCTTTTCATTCAAGGAGGACAAAATTGAATGTAAAATAGATTATTTTATTAGTATTACTTTGAATAAATTATGGTCATATGGGCGGGCTTGGCTTCAGTTAGTACATCCTATGGTTTGGGCCTTGGCTGGCTGGTATAATATAGGCTTCAGTTCACATCATGTCAGGCTTTCATAATTGCAAGTATAAAGAGCCCTGTCCTTCCCAATGTTCACCCCTAAATGAGGCGTATATAAGGGGTTGGAAATGAATCATTTCATCTGCTGTTCACTGGCAAAATGAATTGAAATCTAACAATTGTTAGATTCTGAGTCATACAAATTTATGTTTATATAGTTTTATATTTATATAAATTGATCTGTTAAATAATTCATTGAAAATGTTGTATTTCTCTTATATATAATATAATATAATACTCCATATTATTATAATATAAAAGTATTACACTTTTAATATTCAATGTCACTTTTTGATAGGTGACAAATGAATTTAAAAAGAGGTATAATAAATAAATACCGAACAATCTGTAATTTTGCCTAACTCACAAAAAAGATGAATACTCGTCTAATTTACCAATATTAAATAAATAAAATAACAAACATAATTCTTACAAAACTGGATTCAGTAAATTTTTATTTTTGGAATCTTGGAGTGGGGATCAAGGAAGTAGTAACAAAGAGAGTCAAGAATTCAAAAAGTGAATTGTTGTACGAGAGAAAAACGGCATTTGGTCCCACAAAGTGATTGGATCGGAATGAATCGCCTGCAAATGGAATTCGCATGCTCTGTCTTTTCCGGAAACGATATTCCGTAGGCACATTGAGTGTCCACGTGGCACCACTCTCTGCGTGACACGTCGACATTGCTTCTCTGAACAGTTAGCCGTCCCTCTCACAGACGAACTGAGACAAGTCGGCGTGTGCCGGCAGGTTGTACTGTCGGCTCTGTCGGCGCGTGTTTTACCGTGCCCACTAAAAACCCCTTAAGGGTTAAAGCCGAACTAGTTTTTTTTGTGTTTTGAAACCAGAACCGTTGGATATTCCGGCTTCTTCCTGAACCGTTCGAGCTTTAACGAGGCTTTCAGGGTTTGCTGCATTATGTATATGGCATCTCTGCTGACCTGATCATTGGCATTGGTCCCGAAAAAAGTTGTTTCTTCATGGGAAATTAGGAAACTGTACGGTCTTGGTGCAAAAGTCTTTATCACCCTTGATAGTTGTCAATATTTACTGTTCCATGTCCCTATCTAAGTTAAGTACACCCATACTCTCCTTGGCAAACTAGATTTGGAACTACTCCGTAGGTTTTAAAATTTTCAAAAATAAAAAAAATAAAAAAATTGTAATAAAAGTAATGCCAAAATTTAGAATAAATGTAATAGTAACATCTTCCACAAATTTTTTAATTGCGCCGTTGAGGAAATTATTTTATTATGCAATTGTTGATGCGAAAATTCTCGCAACTCAGAACGACGGCGTTTACCAACAAAACAAAAGAACGTTATCTAGAATGGCACCGGTGGAGTGCCAACCGAGAACCCTCCGACGATCAAGTTAGTACTTGTAATTGTATCACATAATAATTATGCATATTCTCTTTAGGAATTTTTTCTCGTACCTTCTTTAAAGGCTTGGTGCCATATTTATAGCTGTCGATGGGAATCAAATTGGTCTAGCAGGAGATCCGTTTGTTGCCAGATTTGTCGAGGATATAATTTACTCCTTTAACTTTTTACCAAGGTTATCCTTACCTTGTTGAACTACGTCGTCTTTCATTATCCTGGATAAGAAATGCCATCATTTTTATCCGATGAAAATCCTTATATTTAATAACGAAATATTATCGTTCTAAAGTCGAAGAGATCTGGCAGCTGGTCAAGGTAGGTTAGGTTCATTTTTCCCTATCAGTTGCCCTACATTTCCAAACTTGCTAGTCTAGCTTTGGGAATGTGATTTTTTTTTTTTCCGCCCTGGGAACTATTTTTGGTACCTTTGGATACTTTTTCCCCTGGGTACTTTGCCCCCGGGTACTATTTTTAGTACCCTTAGGCACAGTACCTAAGGGTACTCTGCCCCTGGGTATTATTTTTAGTACCATTGGGTACTATTTTTGGTACCCTTGGGTACTCTTCCCCTGAGTATTATTTTTAGTACCATTGGGTACTATTTTTGGTACCCTTGGGTACTCTTCCCCTGATAAGGAAATAAATTGTACGAGCTTTACTCAGTTCGTCACTCATTTAATAAGGAAATTAAATTTTACGAGCTTTACTCAGCTCGTCCCTTTAGTAAGAGATTTTTTATTTACTATTCCTTATTGTAAGAGGATATTGATTACGGGATTCATTCAACCCGGGTCCTTTTAGTACAGGACATTTATTTACTATCCCTTATAGTACAGGGATTTTTATTACAGGATTCATTCAACCTGGGTCTTTTTAGTACAGAACATTTATTTATTATCCCTTATAGTACGAGGATATTGATTACGGGATTCATTCAGCCCAGATCCTTGTAATACAGAACACTCATTTACTATCTATTATAATACGGGGATATTGATTTCGGGATTCATTCATCCCGGGTCCTTGTAATACATGACACTCATTTACTATTCCTTATAGTACGAGAATATTGATTACAGGATTCATTCATCCCGGGCCCTTATAGTACAGGACACTCATTATCATCCCTTGTATTCCTTATGGGGGAAAGAGGTGGAGTCTGAAGGAGGGTGACCCCGTTAATACAAGAGGTAGTCGTCTTGTCTCTCTAGTAAATAAAGAAAGCTTTAATTATATACGACACCACGATGATAAACCTTACTTCCCTTAATATGTAGATCGACGATTAATACCATCTGATCCACTATTCTGCCCCCGATATAGACGTTTATACAGAGAACGGGGTGCCTGGTGCTGCAATAATTTACAGTTGTCTAAAAACGTTAGATTGTGTTAGAAATGATTACTGAAAATTAACCCACAATGGATTATCAATCCAAAATTCTGCAAAATCTAAAGTCGATAGGCAATTCCTGCAAGGGAAGAGAGGTGACGACTGTAGTCTGGTAAGTGGAGGCTTAGTGTCCAGCGATTGGCTTGATGCCTAGTGAATGAGGGCGTGGTACCCAACGGCTGACAGATGATGGTCTGGTGGCTAATACCTCGTTGGGTCCAATGATCGCCCTTTATTTAGGAACTTCCTTGGGAATACAGACCTCATGGGATCTTGAGGGACATTAGACCTCCTTGGACCCGAAGGCCTCGATACATTCTTGGGTGTAGAAGGGCACCCTGATTGCACGAACGGACGAAGTAATGAGACTCCGTTGCCAGAGACATCCTTAGTGGTAAAGGTTTTACTAGTAGGTAGAAACTCCCTTGTTGGTAGTGATTTTCTTGATGGGTGGAGATCAACTCATTTATGTAGGTGCAGAAGGACCAGGCCTTAGTCTTCAACGATCAGGCCTTGGTAGTTGGCTGCTACCAGATATGAGATAGAGTTTGGTCTTAGACAACCAAACCTCAGTAGTGAGGGGACCAAACATAGCTAGATGGAAAATACCACATTGGACTACCTGGGTCGACGTGCCAAATTTTGATTATTGTCATCGTACACTGGGTGGCATCACGCAACCCATCGTTTTGCCCCTAATATGATGGACGGGTAATTATGATGTAGTGACCCGTTCTTATATAAGAACATGGAAACCCATTGTTAACTGATGACCTTGGGATAGTTTCCATGATCGAAAATTTTCGTCTTGCCGTTCGAGCCAAGTCGTGTCAGGATTATTATTTTTTTAGAGAACTAATCGTTCCTACAGATAGCGCCAGCTGTTGATGCGAAAATCCTCGCGACTCGGAACGACGGCGTTTACCTGCAAAACAAAGTACGTTATCTCGAATGACACCGGTGGGGTGCCAGCCGAGGACCCTCCGACGATCAAGTTAGTATTTGTAATCGTATCACATAATAATTATGTATATTCTTTTTAGGAGTTTTTTCTCGTATCTTCTTTAACGGCTTGGTGCCCTATTTATGGTTGTCAATTGGAATCAAATTGGTCCCGCAAGAGATCCGTTTTTTGCCAGATTTGTCGGGGATATGATTTACTCCTTTGACTTTCTCAAATTGTACCAAGGTTATCCTTACCCTATTGAACCACGTCGTCTTTCATTATTCTAGATAAGAAATGTCATCATTCTTATCCGATGAAAATCCTTATATTTAATAACGAAATATTTTCGTTCGAAAGTCAAAGAGATCTGGCGGCTACTCGAGGTAGGTTAGGTTTATTTTTCCCTATCAGCAACGATTTTAATTATGGTTCTAAGAGTTGGGCATTATTTGTGAGTTGCAAATAAAGTAAAGAGTGAGTATAGAGTGACGCGGGATTTTTAGTGAGGAAATTTTGATTAGCAGAAGAGATCAATTGTTGTGAGAAAAACCTGGTGGATTACGTCGTCTAGAGCAAAAAGATTAACTATGTATGAAGCCGGACCCAAGAAATTATGTCATGGGGGCGGCCTTTTAATAACAACTAGAATAACAAAAAGTCGCCAAATAATGTGTGTGACTATGAGTTTATATAGACAATTATTTAGTCCTAGTAGGGTTAAAAAAAATATCAATTTTAGTGCTAGAAAATATCAATAAGTCCAACTCAAAAGGTAACACAAGTAGGCAAAACACAAACTTTCCTTTTTAGTTCACCAAAATGCAACCGGTTCAAGAGTGAAGTCCAACCGGTTGGATTGCTGAAAAATTTTATGAAAGAAAATCCAACTTGTAACCCCATTCTAAGTGTTCCTCACACCTTACCATGACTAGTAGCTGTTCATTGTCAAACCAAAAATGTCGTGAGTGACTTCACTTAAAATTTCGGCTTCCCAGACCAAGACTTGATGATAAATACTACCTTTATCCCACTTTAATTGTCGCCTTCGGGAATGTGAGTCACGGTTCCTGAAGGCGACAATTAAAATGGGACGAAGGTAATAATAATTACAACTCACTCGAGACTAATTTTGATCACCGAAATATGTTAATAATAATTTTGCATCTAACATTACCCACCTGGTAACAAACCATAGCAAGACCACTTTAATGGTATAAACAAAAAAACATAGTGGAGTGTTCGAGAATTTTTTCAAATTAATCAAACACACATGCTTTAAGATGTGAACAGTAGTTGTTATTTGTGTCATTCAAACAGTAATAAAAAGAAAAATTTATAAACATAAAATTCATGATTAAAAATTATTTATAAAATAAAAAACTAAACTATATAAGCAAATGGAATGTAATCACTAGATAATAATGAGATACCATCAAGTAGATGCCCCATGAATATAGCTTTTGATCACTCAATGCACATTGGTTGGTTTGTTCTGTCATGAATAGCATCACTATTTCATGATACATCTTTCACTTTCTTATGAGTAAGATAGTGAATCAATTGTAAAGTTTTAGTACATTATCTAATAATGAATACTATATCAAATATATCTTTTATTTATATTTTTACATCAAGTCGTCAAGTACTGTTTTACCACCTGGCATAACTTTGAATCACTTATAAAAATTAAAAAACTCACCGCTGCCCAGCAGATAGCATTTTCCTTTGCTGTATCAATTCATGCCACATTTTCGCAAATACATATCTATACAGTGACAAGGCCATTTTGGTCGTTTCAGAGAGTGGTATACAGTAAAGCAAATCTCTGCAACACCTTCTACTTTGATCTTCTCTTTCATCTTTCTAGACAAACATGCCCTTAGTCCACTTTCCCTCTTACCCTCCCTCTAAAGACTTTCCCTCCCCATTAATGTCCTCTCTATCTCCTCTTCTCATCTCCTTCAAAACCCTCTTAAAACCTTACTCTAGTCTCCACACTTCATATTTCACTATCCAAACACCATCCTATTTGGCCCCTCTCTCTCTTTCAAGCGCGATCAGTGGATCACTGTTCTTTTATCTCATCTTGTCCACACACATATTGTTTAACGGTTCTCTGTTAAACCGTCAGAAAAGTAACTGTGATCATACGATTCAGACCAACTTTTTGACTCGAAACTTCACTTGTAGCTGTTTGATTGATCATGAATTTGACCCCTCCTTTTGAATCCGTTGGATGGCAACACTGTTGCACACAGTAAGGTGGGGCCTAATCACAACTGTTCCTTTGACGGCCCTTTCCCTTTTTGAGATTTAATAGTTGATAAAAATATAGCCTCCTGCGATAAAGAGACAACGTTTAAAAAATACCAAACAACATGCTGTTAAAACAGAGACCATATTAGTGTAACACATACATATTTTATGCTACATAATTACATTTACATATATCATGCTATAGACTATCCGAAACCAAATATATATATATATATATATAATGCACACAATATTGATGTTATGTTTAAAGTGCAGACCCTTTGACATAGACTAGCAGTTACATCGAATTCATTCTAGTTAATTATAATTTGATCCTTTGTTTTACATAAATATCTAGCGTACAATAATTTGTATCTTTGATTATTAACTTTATTTTTTACACTACTACCAAAAAATTAATGATTAGTATAACACATATATATTTTTTTCCTAGAAATATGTTGTGATATATTTTATTTAGATACCGTTTGTTTGAATGTAAAATATTTTTTAATTTTTTGATATTTGGTTGTTGTAAAATATTTATGAAGAAAAAATATATTAAAATCTAATAAAAATAATTTACACATCAATTTTTAGCAAGCAATGCACTCAACCTCAACATCGACCTAGACCTCTGCAGAATACTGAATAAGTAAAAATAAAAAAATAATTTACATGAAAAAGAGAAAAAAAAAAAATTTGAAAAAAATATTTTAGATCGGAACAAACGCAGCCTGAGAATAATTAAATTGGTGTATGAGAGGGGATGTTTGGGGTGGGGTTTTTGGATTGCTAGGAGAGCGGGAAAAGTGAGGTTTGGTATTTATTTTTTTAATTCATTTACTAAAATACTAGATCACCTAATTAACAGGAGGAAGGTGGTTTAACAAATTAAACAACTAATTAGTTTCATTGAAACAAATAATGAGTGATTCCCAAATCCCAATTCTATGATTATATACTAGTATTAAAATGGCATTGAACTATAAAATTGATACATAAAATATACACTTTTTTTTTTTTTTTTTAGTTGGGACTCACACACACATTTGTATTTTCTGAAATTTGAACTCCTAACTTTTATTTGGGAGGTAAAAAAAAAATAGTGTTAGATCACTGACCCATTAGTATAAAGTATACTCTCTCAATCCCTATATTATCTAATAGTACTAACGACTAACATGTCTATTCCAATTATATTAATATAGTGTGTGTGTCTATATATATATATATATATATATATATATATATATACAAAAATAAAAATAGGCCAAACAGGGCCAGTTGTATTGGAATTAGGACCAGTCTGTATTGCTACACTAAAGTGTCCATGTGGTGCATATTATTGTCAATTGTCTTATTTATTGACATTTTGCATTTTTTTGGGGTAAGTTTACTGATTTTGTTACTTTCATGAAAACGTCGAAAGAGAGAAAATAGAGAGTTGTTACTTTCATTAAAAAGTTGAAAGAGAAAAAATAGAGAGCAGATAGATCTTAGTTGAGAGAGAAGGAGAGAAATGAAGAATTGGATAGATGGTTTTGGTTATGGTTGCGTTTTTATTGTGTGAGCCATAGAGGAAATTATACCTTACCTTGGAAGAAGAGATTGATTTTCTTGCTTGACAATTATGACTGTTTATTTATTTTGAAATATGACTTCCAAGACATAATAAGACAACTTTATAGTTACAAATTTAATATTTATTAAATATATTTCATTGAATCTTTGAATGTTGGTTGTATATATTTTAGTTCATTCATTATGGTTTTGACAAAATTTTAGGTATTATATCAAATTACTAATGATTAAAAATTTAAAATATTCATGACAATTAAATTTAGAAGCACTCCGTTTTCAAAGAATTCTATACTTCAACATTCTATGTGATTATGTAACAGTACAAGTACAAAATGATTAATATAAAAATAAAACAATTTGAAAATCTTAATATCCATTAGATTTTATGAATCAATTTGAGAGATTATATGAATCAATTTGAGAGAGAGAGAGAGAGAGAGAGAGATACCGCGTTTAGCAAAAGGTCAACTTGTAACTACCAGAATTCCTTGAAAACTTGAAGCTCTTTCTCTCATTCTTCAGGCTTTAGAGTTGGTCTTTGCCTTCAACCCCTCTAAATCTTCACTCCTGTTAGTCCTCTGACCTTGTATGGAATCCACAGGTTTTGTAGTAAATTCGAAATAATTATTTTCATTACATATGATAATTAATATTACGAAAAGATTGAGAGATGGATGGTGGTATAATAAGTAGGATTGTGGCATAGTTGTCAAAATAAAGCTAATTAAGCTGGTAGTACTTATGAAAGGATTCTTAGGTTAGAATTGTTGTATGGAGGGAAGGGTTAAGCTTTCCCAAAAAACAAAAAAAAATACAAAAATATCACATTCAAAATTTCGAATAGTGGAAATGGTAGGGATAACTATAAAAAATAAGATTTGTAATAGTGTGATGAAAATATTATGTATAACATTTATAAATGATAAAATTAGCAAAAGTAAATTTAGGTGGTATGATCACATTAAATTTAGACGGAGAAAGAGTTAATTGTCTAAAAAGTAAGTTATAAAGAGATAGTCCAAAACTTACATAATTAGAATGAATATTTTCATAAACAATAATTATTTACCCGCCACAAATCATATTTATGATAAGGGTTTAGTAACTAGATGGCATTCATGTCCCTCACAAAATTTTAAGAGAAGTCGTCCTTTAATCGGCAATCTTACAAGTCACTCAATAAATAAATTTTATTCTAAATAAATTTTATTCTAAAAATGTTTTAGAGAAGACTTGTGTTTGCAATCACTTACGTGTTTGTTTTATGATCTGATAGGGAAAAATAACCTACCTTGACCAGCCGCCAGACCTCTTCAACATATTTCGTTATCAGAAATAAAGATTTCCATCGGATAAGAATGATGACATTTCTTATCTATGATAATGAATGACGACGTGGTTCAACAGGGTGAGGATAACCTTGGTATAATTTAAGAAAGTCAAAGGAGCAAAACATATCCCCGACAAATCTGGCAACAGACGATCTCCTCTTATCTCGCACAAGCAAATCTCCCGTAAGACCAATTTGATTACGATCGAAAGCCATAAATAGGGCACCAAGCCGTTAAAGAAGGTACGAGAAAAAATTCCTAAACAGAATATACATAATTATTATGTGATACGATTATAAGTATTAACTTGATCGTCGGAAAGTCCTCAGCCGGCACCCCACCGGTGCCATTCGAGGTGACGTTCCTTTATTTTGCAGGTAAACGCCATCGTTCCGAGTTGTGAGGATTTCCGCATCAACAGCTGGCGCCGTCTGTGGGAACGATTAGTTCTCTGAAAAAATAATAATCCCGACGCGACTTGGCTCGGATGGCAAGACTAAAGTTTTCGATCATGGAAACCATCCCAAAGTCATCAGTTGACAACGGGTTTCCATGTTCTTATATAAGGACGGGACTCTACATCTTGATTACCCGTCCATTATACTGGGGGCAAAACAGTGGGTTGCGTGATGCCACCCAGTGTACGATGACAATAATCAAAATTTGGCATGTCGACCCAGGCCGTCCAATATGGTGTTTTCCATCTAGCGATGCTTGGTCCCCTCACTACTGAGGTTTGGTCGTCTAAGACCAGACTCCATCTCATATCGGGCAGCAGCCAATTACCAAGGCTTGATCGTTGAAGACTAAGACCTGGTCCTTCTACACCTACATAAACGAGTAGGTCTTCACCCATTGACGACGGCCGTTCCAATACGCCAAACTAAATGTAGTGAATGTGTGGTTCAAGAAAAGCCTTTTATGTCAAATTTAAATTTATAAAAACCACTACCAACACCACTACTAACGTAGCAAGAGTGAGTAGGGATCGTCCCAAGGGATTATACGTGTTGGAATTTCAACTTCGACTCTAGCGTACCAAATGATTGCAAAAGAGAGTTGGGTTGGTTGATTACTTCTAGAAAAGATTAATTAAAATGCAATAAAAATAAAACTAAGTAGAGATAGGGATTTAAGAGATGAGAAGAGAGGACTTAGGGTGTTGGAATCACCACTAAGCTCATGTAATTAACCACTTGCTTTCCATTAATGGGGAATACATTGTTGTGAACAAAATTGGTTCGACTAGCAAAGGTGACTCAACAAGTGTATAACGTCTAAACAACATGTGAAAGGCTATAATATATTTATTGGAAGAGGAATATATTGTCTAGACAACATGTGAAGAGAACAAAATATCAAATCAAGTCATTAAACCTTTCATTAAGCTCAGAGTCCAAATACTTCACAAGGATGACTTAGTTAAACATATATTGTCTAAACATCATGTGAGAGGCCACAATATATCTATTGGGAGAGGAATATATTGTCTAAACACATGTGAAAGATACAATATATCATAACAAGTCATTAATCCTTCATTAAGCTCAAAATTCCATTACACCACAATATTAGAGCATATGCTTCTTGCATTCAAAAACATGGAACATCAAAGAACAAGCATGAATTGTCTCCCCATCTAACACTACACTACAACTACACTACTAGCATGAAAATAAACTAAGGGAGAGGTACAATCCATCAAGGAATAAGTATGAACCATCAAGAGACATAACAAGAGCATTCCATTAAGCACTAATATCTAGCCATCACTAGATTTTCAATCAATCACACATAGACATGCAATTAATATAGAAAAACTAGTGTATAGATCAATTCCCCAAATAATCACACATAAGACAACATGTAATTAAAATAGAGAATCAATGGAAGAATTAACCCATATGAATCATGTGAGACATAATTCCTAATTTAATCACACATAGACATGTAAATAAACTAGAGAATTAATAGGAAGAATTAGACCATGGAAATCATAGAAATATACCAAGATTCATGACATTCACAAGGCTAGAATACTAATCACAATAATATATATAAAAATCCCCAAAAATAGAAATACAAGGGTTTAGATTACACAAGACTTAGGGCTCATCCAAGCCCTAAGTGTAAATCTAGTCAATCATGAAGGAGGTGGATGTAGTCATGGAATCAAGCTCCAAACATGGCTCCATCTTTTTCTTCTTCTTCTTTTAAGCTCTAGAGATGGAGAGATAGTAGATTTAGAGATGTGTTCTTGAGATGTGCCTCCACTTCTCTCTTTTTTTCTAACCCTAATCTCTAACTTTTCTAGGGAAATAAAAATTACAATGTAGAAAATAAAAATGATAAAAAGCCTAAAGAATCCCTTTTTACAAATGGGTTGCTTCCCTTTATAAAGAAGGTCCTTTTCTTAGTCACTAAGTCTAGAATATATGCCCAAAAATATCTAATCCCGCAACTTTTTGGTAGGTGAACTTTTGGGCGCGCACGGAAAAAGTGACAGCTTGATGCCAGCATGTCCAGTTCGATCGATCCAACTTATTTTCGATCGATCCAATTTATTTTTCGATCGATCCAACTTTTCTGATCGATCCAACTAAAAGTTCGATCGATCCAACTTTTTCTGCGATTCATCCAACTTTTCAGCTTTTCAGTATCATCTTCTTTTTGCTCCAAATCAGCCTCTTTTTGCTCCGGATCATCGCTAAGAATTAGTTTGACTCCAAAAAGGCCTTAAGAACTCATTTTTAGCCCATTTTAACATTATTGACCTGAAATAGATAAAAACACAAATAAGTACTAAAACGGGTAAATAAGATAGATAAAGGTCCTAAAATACTCAAGCTTAAGGGGTTTAAATGTGTACTTTTCAGCGCTCATCACCCATCAAGAAGATCACCAGCAACAAGGGGGTCTCTACCTACTAGTAAAGCCTCTACTACTAAGGATGTCTCTAGCAACGGAGTCTCATTACTCCGTCCGTTCGTGCAATCAGGGTGGCCTTTTACACCCAAGAATGTATCGAGGTCTTCAGGTCCAAGGAGTTCAATGTCCCTCAAGATCCCATGAGGTCTGTATTCCCAAGGAGGTTCCTAAGTTAAGGGCGATCATTGGACCCAACGAGGTATTGGCCACCAGACCGTCATCTATCAGCCGTTAGGTACCATGCCCCTATCCACCAAGCATCAAGCTAGTCGCTGGACACTAAGCCTCCACCTACTAGACGACAATCGTCACCTCTTTTCCCTTGCAGGAATTGCTTATCGACTTCAGATTATGTAGAATTTTGGATTAACAATCCATTGCAGGTTAATTTTCAGTAATTCTTTCTAATACAATTTAATATTTTTAGACAACTGTAAATTGTTGCAGCACCAGACACCCCGTCTATTGTATAAATGTCCATAGAATGGGTCATCACCCAAGATCCCAGCATCGGGGACAGAATAATGGATCACACGATATCAATCATCAATCTACATATGATGACAAGGTTTAGAAGATTGACGTACCTTGGTGCATCGAGCTAGTCGGGTTTTTAGTCTCTTTCCTTTAGCGACCCATCGGGGGCACTAGTCGTTCAAGACCGGTGCTCGATCCTCCGAAACCATAATAAGGTAAGTCTCTACACACCGGGAAGGGTACAACCCTTGGTTATTATAAATCAAGACTTGGTTATCCAAAACCAAGGCCTAGTCAACCAAGATTAAGAATTGATTGCCCAAAGTCTACAAAGGCTCGGTCATCCAAGATCAGTGCCCGGTCACCCCAAGTCTGGTCATCAGAGACCAAGACCAAGGCCTAACTGACAAAAGTATGGTCATCAGAGATCAAGACTTAACCTACAAAGGTCAGGTCAAAAAACGATCCTCCCCCTCACGTGTTATACCTATGTGGTAATTAATTCCCTTACTAAAGGGATGAGTTGAGTTAAGCTCGTAAAACTTAATTCCCTTTACTAAAGGGACGAGCTGAGTAAAGCTCGTAAAATTTATTCCCTTACTAAAGGGACGGGCTAAATGAATCCCGTAATCAATATACTCGTACTATAAGGGATAGTAAAGAAATGTCATGTACTAAAAGAACTCGGGTTGCATGAATCCCATAATCAATATCCCCGTACTATAAGGGATAGTAAATAAATGTCCTGTACTACAAGGACCCGGGCTGAATGAATCCCTTAATTAATATTCCTGTACTATAAGGGATAGTAAATAAAAATTCCTTACTAAAGGGGACGAGCTGAGTATAGCTCGTAAAATTTAATTCCCTTATTAAAGGAGTGACGACCTGAGTGAAGCTCATTCAATTTATTCCCTTACCAAGGGAAGAGTACCCAAGGGTATCAAAAAGAATACATAGGGGCAGAGTACCCAAGGGTATCAAAAATAGTACCTAGGGGCAGAATACCCAAAGGTACTAAAAATAGTACCTGCGAGGAGATTACCCAAATGTACTAAAAATAGTACCAAAGGGAAGAGTTCCCAGGGCAAGGAAAAAAAAAAAAAAACTATTCACATGAACAGTACCTGCGGGAATAGTACCTGTGGGGGTACTGTTCTAGGGCAAGAAAAAAAAAAAAAAAAAAAAAAAAAAACTTCTACTGTTCACATGAACAGTACCGCGGGGGTACTGTTCCCAGGGCCAAAAAAAAAAAAAAAAAAATTTCACATTCCCAAAGCTAGACGAGCAAGCTTGGGAATGAAGGGCAACTGATAGGGAAAAATAACCTACCTTGACCAGCCGCCAGATCTCTTCGACATATTTCGTTATCAGAAATAAAGATTTCCATCGGATAAGAATGATGACATTTCTTATCTATGATAATGAATGACAACGTGGTTCAACAGGGTGAGGATAACCTTGGCATAATTTAAGAAAATCAAAGGAGCAAAACATATCCTCGATAAATCTGGCAACAGACGATCTCCTCTTATCTTGCACAAGCAAATCTCTCGCAGGACCAATTTGATTAAGATCGACAGCCATAAATAGGGCACCAAGCCGTTAAAGAAGGTACGAGAAAAAACCCCTAAACAGAATATACATAATTATTATGTGATACGATTACAAGTACTAACTTGATCGTCGGAGGGTCTTCGGTCGGCACCCCACCGGTGCCATTCGAGGTGACGTCTCTTTATTTTGCAGGTAAACGCCATCGTTCTGAGTCGTGAGGATTTCCGCATCAACATGATCAATTGTGCAAAATTTGTAATAAAAAAATTCAAAAAAAAAAAAAAAAACACAAAATCATCATTTCGTATTTTTTACACTTTGACATCTATTCTTTTGCATAGACTTAGGGCTCTTGAATCATAGTTTTCAAATATTTTTTAATTTCATTAATGTAGTTTATATATATATAATTTTGAAATTTCAAGCCCATATATAACAACACGGTATAATAAAAAAGTACACTCTCCACTTCCCCCTTTACATATTTATCGTGAAATAAACTAGAAAGAATATCATTAAGTTAAAATTACTTTAATTAGTTTAAAGTTTCTAAATTTCATTAACGGCAAGTAATCATGAAATTTGAAAACCTTATAAAAATATTGCCATAATTTTAAGATTTTTTTACAAACATACAAATAAGTAGAATAAATACATTTTTTTTTTCACCTAACAATTATTTTTTATTATTAGATTTTGTACCTAAACATTTTTTTTCCCTACATAAATATTTTTTTCTATTGCAATAAATTAAATGCTCAACGAATTCAACTTCAAAATTTGAACTTGATCTCAACTGCAATACTTATTCCGACCAAATGTTTTTTTTATTTTTTTATTTTTCCCACTTCATGCTAGGAACAACCATTGCGCGCTGGATTATATAGGTGGATGTGCATAAGCTTATTAATTAAGAAATACTGTGATCAGGCCATTTACTTTATTAACTTCTAAATCACACTTTTCCTTTAAAATGACATATAGGCCTATTTATTTTCAACCAGCCCCACTTTTGATAGTTTTATTCACTTTGAGTTTCAAATCACTAAAAATTTTATTTATTCTCTTTTCTGAGATGGGTTTAAAAAAAAAATAATTATAATTTTTACAGTATGGAAGCCAGTTCAATTTTTTTTCCATTTAACCGCTTACAAAATTTACCATTTTTTAATACGGTAAATTATTTATACTTTATATTATTGACTTCTTTATGTATTTTTAATTTGAGCTTAGTTACGCGGATTAAAATCCAGAAACCCATCTTCTCTATCACAGAAACCCATCTTCTCTCTCCTTCACTGGCTCGGCCGACTGTGATGATCTCTGGAGCCGGCGAAGATGGAGATGGCGGTTGAGACAGATCCGGCGGGACAGATCCGGTGACTGGATGGCGGGTCGCCGACTGAGCAGAGAGTTGAAGCGGTGAGGGTGCGGAGAACAGATTGCCGTTGGCGATGGCGACAGATCGCGAGGCCGCACAAGCTCTGAATCCCTCGAATCCGGCCAAGGTGGAGCCGGATCCCGGAGACTATGGGGTTTTCTGGTGGTTCCTTCAACGGCGGCCAATATATATCCGTCGGCAACGAAGGCTCCGGATTGTTAAGCCAGGTCATAACAAACAATTTCCATCGTTTGCTAAATGAACAACCCCATTTAACCTAGGCAGATGAGACTGCCTGGAAAAATAATGTCAAGTGTTGCAATATTCAAGTAATTCACATTTGAAAAAATCATCTACATCACATTGTTTCCCTTCATTCAATCAAATGATGTATGTTACTTGGCACTTCCAGCTTCAAATTGTAAGGGGGAAAAGAAAAAAAGGAAAGGAATAAAGATAGAAAACTTCCCACAGTTCTTACAAAATCATCAATACTCCAATAATGTGCAATGACAACAACAACATTGTAGGAAGGTAAGTCAAAAAAAGACGAGTTCTGAGGAATTCAACAAGTAGAATTACATGATAGATAATCAATTGACTGGTTGAAAATTTTGAAATGTAATGCTGATGGTGAAAATTCGCAGCATCATACAGATGCAGAATGAAAGAAACCAAATAACAAATTGAACTAAGAAATTTAAACTGACGCCATTGGGAAGCACAACATATCACAAGAGTTAATCACCCGCGTATAATATAATATAGGGTAAAGTGCAAAAAACCCCCTGGACTATACTCTCTCCCCCTAAAAACCCCCCTTGAACTATTTTTTGTACAATTAATTCCCTCAACTATCAATTTTTTTGCAAAAATTACACACAGGCAAAATTCCGTTTGATTTCTCCGGCAATTAGGCGCGTGATGAATACATGCCGGCAATATATTTTGAAAATGACAAAATTACCTTTATACTATTAAATGTATAAAATAAAAATAAAAAAAATCCCAAATTAAAGCCCTAAAAAAATCACAGGCCTCGGTGCGGCGAGGGATGGATTTGAGAAAGAGGTGGTCACGGTCCTTATCGCCGCTGGTGCTAGAGGAGGTCGGCGCCCTCATCGCCGCTGGTGCTAGAGGTGTTTGGCGTCCTTATCGCGGCTGATGCTAATTTTCTGGAAGAAAAAAAGAAAAAAGAAAAAGAAAAAACCCTAACCCACTTTTGTTTCCCCCTCATCTCTCTCTCCGCGATGCCGTCAATTCACCCACCTTCTCTCTCAATTTCACCACCGCCGCATCCTCAGCCCACCTTCTCTCTCTCAATATCGCCGTCGCGACCTCATCACCGCTATGAACCTGTTGTAGCCGCCGAAGTCGCTACCATCATCGCTGCAAACGAGCCGGCAACGCGCGTTTCCGTCTCGTTCTTGAAATTTCTTTCTTGTAACGGCCGGCTCGATCATCTATCATAGTGTCACTATAGGGTTCCGAACTAGCCGTCGTCCTTGGTGACTATCGGACTGTGGATTTGTGATTTGCCGTGGTCTCACAGATTTGCCTGGTCGCCGATTTTAAAGCTGATTTACTACCGTCCCAAACCACTGCGCCAGTTCCATCTCCTCCCCCGAGCTCTAACCTCCGTAGTTGCTGTCATAACACCACCATCACTAGACCCATCTCCTCCTCCAACTTCAATGGCTTCCTTTTCTGCACTGTGTGTGGCGTGAATAAAAGGAAGGCTTGTCCAAAAAACTAAATAATTAAATAAAAGGAAGGTTGGGGTTCGTTTGTGATTGTTGATTGGCTGATGATTTGGTAGGGATAGGATTCCAACTTCTAATGTTGGTGGTGGTTCATTTTTAGGAATACTGTGTTGGTGGTGGTTGTGGGTCAGGCTAGTGGTGGTTGTGGGTCGGGATTGTGGAGATGACAGTGGTTACCAGTGAGAGCCCAACCTCAAACTCCATGATCGTCGGCGCCGACGAGAAACTCTAAGCATCAACAAGGAGCAAACCGGTGAGAGACTGATCTCAAACTCTATAACCGCCGGCGAGAAGCTCTAAGCCTCACGATACAATCCCAATGAGCAAACCAGTAACTTAGCATCAGCATCATACAAAACCCAGTTAAATAAACCGTGAGCATCTTTGAAGGCCCAAATCGAGAACTTCATTGAAGAACAAATGCTGGTATTGAAGGTTACGATATGTCTGTAATATCTTTGACTGGAAAAACTAGGGCGTAGGAGAGACAGCCTTATGTGGAAGGCCGTGTTTTTGGATAAAATAATTAAGGTGATAAAGTACTACTGTGTTGTCAAAATGCTATTAGATTGTTAAGATTTTTTTTTGACACATCAGCAACTGAGGTTAAGAAAACACTAAAACAACGTCCTTCCACTAAAGGGTAATATTGTAATCCTCTTTTATCGGTGCCGGAGACTTGTCTACTGTCCTTAACTGCAACTTTATCATAGTTTAGGGGGGCATTTGTTAATTCAGGGAGGTTTTGTGCAATTGGTCGAAAGTTCAGGGGAGTTTTTTGCACTTTACCCTATAATATATTATAAATATAGGGTAAAGTACAATGACACCCGGGTAAAGTACAATGACATCCCCAAATGTTTGGTACAAAGATAGACATATGCAAGTTAGTCTATTTTTGGACAATGACACCCCCTCAGGTTTGGTAAAGTTGACAAAGCACCTGACAATGATGAATTGACTTTATTACCCTTTGTCATATTAAATTATCAATTTAAACAATACAACCCTTTTTGATCGACTTAAATACCCTTGGATCAAATAGGTGTAAATGGATTACTGGGTACAACCCATTTGAAAACCCCAATTTTTCTCTCTCCTCTCTCTTCTTCTCTTTCCCCTCTCAAACCCTAACCCAAACAAGCCACCACTGCCTCTCCCTCAAACCCACCACCAAATCCCTAGCCCTCTCCACCCCTAAACCCCTCACCACCATCGTCTCCATCCCCAAAACCACCCACCATTGTGTATTCACTGGAGCAGCGACTAAAACGGCGAGGAGCGGACTGAACCAGCGAGAGACTGAATTTACCAGCGAAGGGCAGACTGAACTTTGGGTAAGAACAGATTTTTTTTCCTTGAAGCTTGCATGGATGAGGAGAGTTGCGGCAACGAGTAGTGATTTTGGTTCTAGAATCGCTGATTCAGTTTTTGGTGATGCCAATGGTGCAGAAACAAGCGCCTGCGGAATGATTCTTTGATGGGCTTTTTGACTTCTCATTTGTGGAAGAAGAAGGTGTTTCGGCGACGTGAAGGGAGCTCGGAGCGAGTGGCCAGCGGCAGGGCGCGTGTACACGCGTTAGATCTATTGCAGAGACAAATCTTGGCACGTGGGAGCGTGATATAGAACAAGTTTGAGGCCAGTGAAGTCTTTGGTGAAGGCGACACCGTCCGTTGTCCTCATCACCACCCACTACGCACCGCCACCATGCCATGAACCACCACAACCATTACCGCCGGCGGCCTCATCTTTCTGGCTATCACCACTACCCAACGCCACCATGCCATGAACCACCACCACCACTGCCGCCGCCGACATCCACCCACCAGCTTCACATCGGTTCAATCAATACTAACTTCTTTCTCTTTTTGTACTAACTTTCTCTTTCTCTAAAGTTACCCAAAAACTTTATTATATACGTAGTATATGAGTGTATATATATATGTGTGTGTGTTTGTGTATGTTTATATATGCCCTCACCATGCCATGTACCACCATAACCACTACCACTACCGACGTCCTCCACCCATCAGCTTCAAATCTCTCTACAAGAAGTGGCAGTAATAGTGTGTATATTATTGTATATATATACTAAGGGCAAAATGACTTTTCATAAATTTTGGTAATTTACACTCAAAATGAATTAATTAGTGATGGGCAATCTCGTCTTTTCCAACGTATTAAGGGCTTGTTTGGATCAAAAATTCTGATAAGGGGTGTCATTCTCCAAAAATAGGCCAACTTGTATATGGTTGTCCTTATGCCAAACCGTAAGGGGTGTCATTGTACTTTACCCTATAATATAATATAAAACCAAAGGAAATGCGTAAAAACCTGTAATTGCACAAAACTATGACATGGAAAGCTTAAAAGCAAACTAATTAATGCCATAAATTAAACAGTCAATAGAACCAAAAAAATAAAAATAAAAAGATAAAAGGAGTCTCAAATTGCGATGTGATAACAAAACAATCATAATATTAAAGCTAAACCAGCAACAGAAACAAGAGGCACAATATGATGCAGCCAACAACTAAGATACCAAAAAAAAAACAATAGAATGCACAGAAATCATTAAAGCACATTATAATCCAAAAAAGGAAAAGGAAAAGATGGGCACTACATACGGGTCAGCCCGACTGAGTCTGCAGAGTTCACAGTAAAAAAAGTCGGGATGAACAGGTAGAACACCCTCCATAGGCTTCTCCGGAATAATAACACAACCAATATGCTGCCACACATTGCATCTCGTATCTTCACACTGCACCGAAGAAAAATAATTAGTTAGAAGTAATATAAAATACAATGCATTTGGGGTAAATTTGCAATCATGTACTAACGTAGCGGAAACGATAAAGAACAGGGTTAAACCCTTGAATTCACAAAGAACACACTCACAAGAGAGAAACTGAAATTATATTGATAATGATGATGTCTGTAGACTTACATCTCTTGCCTTTGTATAGGCAAGTCAAAAATAAAATAAAAAAAGAAAGCATGCGTGAAATAATATTAAAGGGGAAATATGAGATTTAATGGAGTAGAATCCTCCTTAAATCTTGCAATGGAGAATAATATCTTCTATTATTGGCAACTACACCAAATCTTCTTATTTATTTTCTGAATCCTCCTTAATTCTTGCAACGGAGAATTCTATTGCTGGCAACTACACCAAATATCCTTTTGACTTTTCTTTATTTATTATTTTCTTTTATTCTCCTTACCTTTTCAACCTCCCTGATTTGCAGTGATGCTGCATGCTCAGATAATCACGAGTGAGCTGTTCTACATCAGTCTTCCCTGCGCAAAAAGAACTCGTCCCCGAGTTACCCGAATATGGCGGATAATATTCATGTCTGTTAGCCACATTGAAGGCAGAAGAAATGGCCATGTCAGCAGGTAAATCAATCACATAGGCGTTGTCATTGATTTTCTTTAGAATCTGGTACGGGCCATATTTCTTGGCCTGCAGCTTCTTGTATGTTCCCAATGGAAAACTCTCTTTTCTTTGATACACCATAACCAGGTCCCTTTTTCAAATACTCTTTTCCTTTGTCTCTTGTCAGCTGCGGCCTTGTATTTGGCGTAAGTTTCCCCTAGATGTTTCTTGACACTCTCCTGAATGGTCTTAATGTGCTCAGCCATTTTCTCTACAGCAACACTCTTCCCCGAGAACTTCGGTAAGGATACCAAATCCAAAGCAACTTTTGGAGGACAGCAATACACAGCCGCAAACGGGGATTAGCCAGTGGACCTGTTAACCATGCAATTGAAAGCAAATTTTGACTGGGCAAGAGCAAGATCCCATTGTTTGGGTTTCTCTCTTGAAATACAGCGAATTAGATTTCCAAGGGTCCTATTCACCACCTCTATTTGGCCATCAGTCTGGGGATGACTGGTGCTATTGAAATTAAGAGAGGTATCGAATCTCTTCCATAAAGTCCGCCAAAAGTGAGACAAGAACTTGGTGTCACGATCTAAGGTAATGGACTGTGGCACCCCATGTAAACGAACCACCTCCTTAAAGAACAGATTGGCCATTTGGACTGCATCGTTCGTCTTCTTGCATGCAATAAAATGGGACATCTTGGAAAAAATCGATCGACCACCACAAAAACAGGGTCTGCTCCTCGTTGCGTCCTCAGCAACCCTAGAACAAAATCCATGGATAAATTCTCCCATGGAGCATCTGAAATAGGCAGCGGTGTGTAAAGACCAATATTCTGAGATTGGCCTTTATTAGTTTGGCAGATTGAGCACCGCCACACATGGTTCTCCACGTCACGCTTGAGTTGTGGCCAATAATACCGTTCTTCTACTAGCTCTCGCGTCTCACCATGCCCCAAATGTCCTCCTAATCCTCCTTTATGCAATTCACGAACCACTTGCTCCCGCAAAGAGCTTCGTGGGATACACAACTGATTGCCATTAAAGAGAAATCATTCCTGCATGTACAACCCTTTAAAGGATTGGCTCGTTACATACTGCCCAGGCTTGGCCAAAATCTTCGTCGGCCTCTCATATAACTCCTTCAGGCACTTGAACCCTGTGATTTCAGCCCTCATAGTCACTAAGAAAGCTGTTCTCCTACTTAGTGCGTTTACAACTTTGTTTTGTTGGCCTGACTTGTGTTTTAGCGAGAAGGTGAATCGCTAGATATAAGCCACCCATCGCGCGTGCATCCTATTAATAATGGATTTCAGTGCCTGCTGATCTTTAAACAGCACGAATTCTCACTGGATAAGATAATGCTCCCATGTATGCAAAGCTTGAACCACTGCATAGAATTCCAATCATAGGGAGTCCACTGCTTGCGTGCTTCACTCAGCTTCTCACTGTAAAACGCTATTGGCCTTCCTTCTTGTGATAGAATTGCTCCGATTCCCACTATTGAGGCATCACAATCTACCTGAAATAGCTTCTCAAAATCTGGAAGGACTAAGATTGGGGCTGTTGACAGTTTTTCCTTGATTAAGGCAAAACTTATCTCAACTTCCTCTTCTCATTGGAATTTTCCTTTCTTCATGCATTCTGTGATGGGAGCCACAATACTACTGAAGTTCTTGATGAACCTTCAGTAGAACGTGGCTAAGCCATGGAAACTGCATACTTCTCCCACATTTTTCGGCGTAGACCACTCCCGAATGGCCCTCACCTTCTCCTCATCTGCCTGAATGCCATCACTACAAACCACATAGCCGACGAATACTAGGCTTAGGATCACAAAGCTACACTTCTTCAGATTAATGACGATTTTATTCTTCTGCAAAGCTGTTAATACCTCTCTCAAGTGCAAAAGGTGTTCTGCCTCTGTTTGACCATAAACCAAAATATCGTTGAGATAAACAATTACAAGTCGACCAATAAATGATTTGAGCACCTAATTCATCAACCACATTGCAGTAACCAGCTTGACAAAAATTAGAAGTTTGCATAACTTGTTGAGAGGAATCTATATTTATATTATCTAGTATCAATGGAAATGTTTTGCATTCAGATTGTGTGTAATTGCAATGCAAAATAAGAAACAGGGAAAGTGACAATATTATATATGTCTTTATCGGTAAATATATTGCTGTCGAGGGGTATGAAGATGAAGTAAAAGAACACGAAATAAAGTTAAAGAAATTGTTATGAAGATATGCAACTGGAAACCCTTTAGCCGATGAATGCTTCTTAGGCCGTGTAATTGCAGTGATATTTGCATTCAAAGAAATTTAATTTTATTATCAAATTTCCAAATATGATTTGTTTCAATGTGATTTGTTTTTCAGGCGGAGTCAATATGACTACAAGTCTGAATGCCGGACAGGTATGAATTGTTCGAGATACAGTTGCATTCATCTAAAGGCTGCAGTTTTACTTTTATTTGACTTATATATGTATATATATATGTGTTGGTGTGGGTGTGTGTGTCTAGTAATTATAAATAAAAATAATAATATATAGCAGCTTTTGTACATAATATTTTGATTGAATGTCAATGGCTTGTATAGTTTGTCTTAGATATGTTTTACTTTGGGGCTTTAATGAAGGATTTTTAAGCAGAGAACTCAAAAGTGGAAAGGTTTTATTTCAGGTCTTAAGGACCATTCTGAGTGCCTTATGCATTGCTGTATCTACACGCCTTTGCAGCCAATGAACATTGATCCACCAAAGCTGGAGTCGGTACCTGAGGGCAGTCAACCTGCTATAAAGAGAGTCGGCAGCTCAACCTCTGTTTCTGGGAAAAGAAATAAGGAAATTGCCCTGATCTAATTGTTCTCCAAATTTCAAAATATTACTTCTGTGGTTGCATTTATCACTGTGACAAAGAATGAAGTTTTAATTTTGCTTTGGTGTTTTTTTTTTTTCCTAAATTTCTATGGCGTTTCATTACTTAGGATCAGTGATTCATAATGGGAGAGAAATTGGAGATCACCTTAATCATTAGAAATAAAATGATAAATTAAATGGATGAGTACATCTAGTATATTATGTTATAAGTGTATCCCTTTATGATTGGAAGGAGAGTTATATCGAACAGCTATTAGACTAGCCATACTCTATGGTACTGAATGTTGGGCAGTTAGGAAACAACATTTTGCATGAAGTGGGTGTGGCAGAAATGCGAATGTTGAGACATATGTGTGTGCAGCAAGAATAGAAAGGACAGAATTAGAAATGATCACATTCGGGAGATGGTTGGAGTAGCACCAATTGGGGGATGAAATGAGAGAAAATTGGTTACGATGGTTTGGTGACGTGCAAAGTAAATGCATTGTTTAGCAAAGGTGACATAGACCAAAGTTAACGGGGATATAGCTAGTAAAGAAAGATATCATAGCTGGTCGATTGACTGGAACTATGGCCTTAAAAGGCTTGGTTGTGGAGGTGGTGCTTGTTCTTTCTCTCTTCTGGGTAAGATCGACGTAAATGTGACAACGAAATTGGGACCTTCACGTTCCCCTTTTGGGAGGGGTAAGAAATGCCGCTCAAGTTTATGGGTTTAGTAATTTTTATTTTCACTTTTGGTGCAATTTATTACTTAACAAAAAACTCACACCCATTTGCCCCTATGGGAACTTGAACCCTCACCTTCCACTTTGGGAGGTAGAGGAGGTACTACTAGGTTTCAGTCCTTGGTACTTTTGGTGCAATGCATATTAAATATCTTTTTTTGACTCCCTTCTTTCAATCCGTTCGGAAATTATTCAAGAGTTGACTTGTTTTTTATAGTTATTATATGTTGACCATGTGGTTAGACGATCACTCTATTTCTTTAAAATAAAACTTATGTCTCACTGGAAATAGTTTAATTTATCACCAATTCTCCTAACAATTGGCTAAACTTATGTTGGTTATTCACCCTGGAGGGATATATTTATCCTTGGTGAAGCTGCAGATTCTGCTCCCAAATTATCTTAAACATCAGCTTAGCTGTAGACTTTTTTTTAAAATAAAAAAAAATAATAGAAATAATAGGGATTGGGGACCAAATACATAGTATAATGTGTTTTTTGGTACTCACAGGTGATACATATTTGGTGCAGGCTAAATCGGTGTGGGAATTCCTGAAGCCGCTGGGTCTTCGAGGCTATTCATTTATATTCGAAGATGAGGACGTGTGTGAATTTTATGGCTTTCCTTTGTTTACAGCAATTTTATGTACTTGCTTTGGTTCTTACCCTCAGAAATTCTATCACTGGTTTGATGTCTCCTGCTTTTTCTGCAGATTGATATGCCACGTCTTGCAAGCATGACTGACGAGGATCTCAAGAAGAAAGGGTTACCGAAGGTAAACTCAACTAGACTCAGCCTACTCTAGTAGTGTTTCTTAATTTACCATTGCACCTTTAGAAACTTTATTCTTTGGCTTATTGAGGACTTTCAGAAATAGAATTTAGGGTAAAGTATCCTTAGTGATATTTTGAAATTTCCTTCAGATGAAACTAGTTGGAAAATTGTGGTCAACCTTCCTTGAGGCTTTACAAAATCACCCTAACCACCCTTCTTCCCGTCAATCAACTAGGTCAGTCAAATTTTTAAATTTTATGTTCCAAAAATACTTGTAGCAATAAATTAACAAGTCATGCAACGAAAATATGGAAAAGGGGCTTTTGAATTAAATTAAGAAATGAATCTATTGTATCTGATAACTAATTTGGGTATTATGCTAGAAATATCCACAATGGAGGTGATTTACTTAGTAAGACAATAGTTAAACATTGTTGGAGTAAAGGAAAAGACTTACGTATGATTTTCATACGTCTAGAAAAAAAAAAAATGATATGGTACTGGGAGATATAATGATATAATTACACCGACATCCCTGAGGTAATCCTTAATTACAGGTATATTAAATGTGTGAAAAAAACCTACAGAAACTCCCCTTACCAAAAGTTGGTGTCGGAAAGACATTAAATTTTCCTGTGAAATGTCATAATTTCCTATCATCTTTAATGTTTTTGTAATTAAAAAATCTCACTACTTATCTAGGGATGCTTCCACCTTGCTTGTTATTTATTTTTGAATTCCCAGCTTCTCTCTCTATTTCTATCTTAAAGTGAAAAACTTATAGTTAGTTAATTAAAGGGAAGAATGTTCAATATATGAATTACAGAGTTGTTGAGAGAAATGCATTGTTCATGTCTCCTTTGATAAGTAGATTGTAAGGGGATCAATTTAGGTGCAATATAAAGAAGAATAATGCTTGCCTCAGGCCGCATAAGCAGGAATCTTTTCCTTGTGCTGACATGGACCACTAACAACTTGACACGTGCCAAAAATAAATATGAATCAGATTACGGGTTTTTTCTCACGTCCGAGGTTTTATCTCACGGATCCGTGTGCTCTCTTTCTATCTCCAAGTTACGTAAAATTCAAGCGAACCACAACCACCGCCAATCACTCTGATCAATTGAGATACTTGAGATGTGTTCTGGTGTGTTTTCAGGTTGTCTCTAGTTTGAGAATTAATGTGGGCAAGAGTATGTTTGTTCCTGTGGGGGAGGTTCAGGAGGTGGATTCTCTCGCAGCTGTTCTTGGATGTAGGACGAGCTCTTTCCCTATTTCTTATTTGGGATTGCCTTTGGGTGTTTCCTCTAGAAGGGCGGGTAGTTGGGATCTGGTTATTGAGCGTTTCGAGAAAAGGTTGGCTGGGTGGAAAAAACAATATCTCTCAAAAGGAGGAAAGGTCACGTTGGTTAAGAGTGTTCTGTCCAGTCTTCCAACTTATTTTCTTTCCTTGTTTTCCTTGTTCCAGATTCCATCTTCCGTTGTTAGGAGACTTGAGATGATTCAACGTAATTTCCTTTGGGGTGGTAGGGAAGAGGAGTTAAAGTATCATCTTGTTAGGTGGCAAGTTTGGAGGCCCATTAAGTCGGGAGGTCTTGGAATTTGGAGACTGGCACCTTTCAACAGGGCTCTTCTTGGCAAGTGGCTTTGGAGGTTTGGTAGTGAAAGACATAGATTATGGAGGAAGCTTTTTGCTTGTCGGTTTGGGGAGGAGAGAAGGGGATGGTCTACTAGACCGGTTAGAATTGTTGTTGGTGTGGGTGTGTGGCATTCCATTGGGAAGGGGTGGGATGAGTTCTCCAAACATATTAGATTTAGAGTTCGGGAAGATCGAAATGTTCGGTTTTGTGCGGATCCCTGGTGTGAGAATCGTCCATTGTGCAGACGGTTTCCTAGATTGTTTAGTATTGCTGTGGATTGTCATGCTATGGTTGCTGACTGCTATCACCTTGATAGCGGTAGGCTTTCTTGGGTTGTTCAGTTCCGGCTAGCTTTTCAGGATTGGGAGCTGGATGATGTTTTTGAATTGTTGGATCTTTTGTACCGACAGAAGGTGGATGGTACTGGGGCGGATATCTTGACTTAGGTGCCTTTTTCACAGGAGATTTTTCAGGTCCGGTCTTCTTTTTTTTGTAAATTCGATTTTCAAGCCTCCTCTTACCCGTGGAAAACGGTTTAGCATTCGAAGGCTCCTCTTAAGGTGGCTTTCTTTGTTTGGACTGCTGTTTGGGGTAAGATCTTGACTGTGGACAATTTAAGTAAGAGAAGACATATTATTGTTAATCGGTGTTGCCTTTCTATGACCGATGGGGAGTCTATGAATCACCTTCTGTTGCACTGCCCAGTTGCTCATGATTGTTGGAGGCTTATGTTGGGTCTTTTCAGCATTCAATGGGTTATGCCTTGGACCACACGGGTTCTTATTGATGTTTGGAGGGGGCAAAGGGTGGGAACTCGTGTTCGCGATTTCTGGAGGGTGACACTTTTTTGTATTTGGTGGGGTCTGTGGAAAGAGCGTAATAGAAGATCTTTTGTTGGGGAGGAATTACCCATTGGGGTTTTAAAGTACTCCATCATTTGTTCTCCTTTTTGTTGGGGTATGGGAAGAGATTGTTCTTCTACAGAGGAGATCATGGATTTTTTGGGATCCTTAGGTCCATAGGTTTCTTCTTTCCTTGGTTTTAATTGCTTTTTGTTTTCTTTTGGTTCTTGTTCTGTTATCGGGATGCGTTCCCCTTTTGAACGCCTTTTAATACAATTTACTTATCCGAAAAAAAAAGGAAAAGGTTGGAGCGCCTAGCTTTAAGGGCTTGCAAACTTGCTCCCATTTAGCAAGATACTTGAACTCCTCTCCCCTTCCACCCCAAAGAAAGTCCCTTTGAATCTTCTCATTCCTTTCGGCGACGGAGCATGGGATTTGAAACAAAGATAAAAAGTAAATGGGAAGGGACGAGAGAGTGCTCTTAAAAAGAGTGACCTTCCCCCCCTCAACAGATATTGCTTCTTCCATCCTGCCAACCTCTTCTAAAACGTATTAATTACCGGATCCCAGCTCCCCACCCTCCTAGAGGAGACCCCCAAAGGTAGTCCCAAATAAGGAAGAGGAAAAACACCCACCCCACACCCAAGAACTGCAGCTAAGGAGGAAATATCCGAAACATCCCCAACCGGGACAAGCACACTCTTTCCAACATTAATCTTCAGCCCTGAAACTACCTGGAAACAAACAAGAATGCACCTCAAATATCTAAGTTGGGAGACATCGGCATCACAAAAAACCAAGGTATTATACGCAAACAGCAAAAGGGAGATCTCCATCTGATGAGCTACATATCTGCCCACTCTGAAGCCCCTGATAAAACCCAAAGCCTCCGCTCTCGTCATTAGTCTGCTCAAACCCTCCATACGATAAGGAAAAAGAAAGACGACAAGGGGTCTCCTTGTCTCAAACCTCGAGAACTCGCAAAGAAACTATCCCCAACCGGTCTCTTTCTTTAAACCATAAAGTCTGAGATTTCTGGCGCCATGAAATCTCCTCCATAATAACGATCTCAGCAAAAATCGCCTGACATGAAGCTCTCATAGAGCACAAAGAGACTCCACATCCTGTCCCAATTCTTCAAGACGATCGATCTCAGCGAAGTCAGCAATAACTCTATTCTTCCTCCATTTAATATTCCCAAACACCTCCTTGTTCCACCTCTTAAGCTTAGTTTTGACGGTCTGAAGCTTCCTGGCTAATACAAAACTAAAGGAACCTGTGGCCAATGCCTCCTCCCACCAAGATTGGATTTTCCATTGGAAATCCTCTGATCTCAACCACATATTCTCAAAGCGGAATGGGGTGCGTCGAGATCTCAAACCCCCGCAATCTAGAACTAAGGGAACATGATCAGATGTCACTCCTACAAGAGCCACCTGAACAACATCCGGGAATTTCTCTTCCCACTCCCTAGAAATCAGGAATCTGTCTAGCCTTGATAAAGTAACCGGGTCCCTGTCATTAGACCAAGTAAAGGCTGCCCCATCCATTGGCAAATCAAACAGTAAAGGCCGCCCCTCCCAAAAGGAAGGTCTTTCACTATCGATAACTGGCCCGTAGACCCCAGAAAATACCCATCTGAAAATGTCCTCCTCCATCTTGAACACGCAAGACAAAGAGTAACTCCCTTTCCATATGTTCATCCTTGACAGCCATTTGCGATCCCACATAATTAGGATTCTGCCAGAGGTACCTGAAGCATCAGCACTTCCCATTGTCCAAAGACTCCTAACCACCCCGTCAGAAATGGAGGCCATCTTGGTTTCTTGAAAACAAATAACATAGGCACTTCACTTCCTCACAACTACCTTGACCCCCCTCCTTTTGTCCGGATGATTAAGACCACGAACGTTCCAAGTGATGATTCGTAGCTTCATTAAGAACCATAAACAATTATCTCCCCTCCTCTCCTTTTCCCACTTCTGGTCCTTCCCCTTTCCCTCGCCACCCCATTCTTCCTTTCATAGTTGACATCGGAGATGAGATTCTTGACCTCCTGCTCCCCTTTCCAAGATGTTAAAGGTCTCCTACTTCTAACCCCTTTTGTGTCCTGCATATTCCCTGCAACCTTTCTCCCTTGAAGCTTCTACTATCCGATGAATCAGGGGCAGAGGCCCTGTTGTGTTTGTGTTACAACAACACAAATCGTGTCGAGAAGTAATGTTTTTCTTGCTTGAACCTCCCTTGCCTACATTGATCTGTTTCCATCTCGTCTTCTCCGTTATTAACCAATATCTGTGTACAAATGGATGAAGGATGGAAGAGTTACACTTTGATAAAGGATGGGCATGAACTTAGGCCGAGCTTCCTCCACTGGACCTTGACAAAACATTTGGGCTAGGCTTGGTAAATAATAAGGATATGGACAGACGATTATTAAGGCCCAGCGACCCTCTGGACCTTCCTCTTAATCCCTTGAGAGACACTAGGGCCAGACCAGGACATAGGCCCTTGGTTAATGGGCCTATGCGACCCATGCTTCAGCCCAGGCCCAATGTTGGTACTTTTCATAACATTTGAATGTTCATCTGAGTGATCACGTGGTCTGCGACATGGTAAGGCAAACGGCGCGTTGAACCTCATGCGTCTCTGTCCTTGAGGATGTGCGGAAAGACAACGATGTGGTGTGGATCTACCAAATGAATCGATGGAGGCTTTCGGAAGAATGGATGGTGAACTCTGGGATCACACCTTCATCGGAAACATAAAGAGTAATTCTCTACACCTCCATAGACGTTGTTGATCTATTGGACTCCATGGGTCCTTAGGTCTTTCTTTCGTTTTGTATCCGGGACGCGTTCCCCCTTTTGAATGCCTTTTAATATATTATTACTTATTACTTATCAAAAAAAAAAAATTCTCTTCCCTACCACCATATCATCCACCTCCACGTCTCTAAAATTACCGCACAAATGCTTCGAACAACCTCTGATAGCGAAGATGAAGGGGCAATCCGTACATCACCACTCGTCTTCCCCTTCCCCTTGTTCTCACTGCCGAGTAACCGACGGTAAAATACCAAACATTAATTGCCAAGTAGTAGCGCCCCATGTCTTCTTGCCAGAAATAAGGACTCTTCGTGCCTCTTTCTCGGATGGTAATCTGAACAGGAGAAGATGATCAGGCATTGTTGAAACCGTTACCCTGCACACGATCTTCCAATTCTGCGTCGCCCGCGTCTTGATTGACTAGATGCTTCCCACATCTCTATCGAAGCGTCCAACAAGGCAGGATTTAAGAATTGATTCTCGGCATTGCGTACTTTGATGATCGACCCTAAAGGTCCTACCATCTTCAGTTGGGAAGCATTCAACCTCGCCGTTGAGGAGGAGAAGTGGTAGATTTACTACTTCAAAGGAATGATCCTCCCATAAACCCTAATCCATGTTAGTAGTAGCAATCCTTAGGAAACCTTTTTTTTTTTTTTTTGATAAGTAGCAATCCTCAGGAAACCTTGATTGCTGAAAATCGCTTCTAACAGAGAGAGAGTAATAGCTTCCCTTCTTTTACATTGCCAGTGGCCCGAGATATAAGGGTTTCAGAATTGAGGAGTTCATGAGCATCAATGGCAATTTGGTGGAAGAGAGAAGGAAGCCTGACTTGGAGGAGTGAGAGAGCGCTACTAGGTTTGTCACAGATGCATGAGAAAAGAAAAAAACAATTCTTAGAGGAAACAATGCTCTTTCCTTTAGATGACCCTGAAAAAGATCCAAATCATTTAGGCAAATTTTTTTGACACGTTTCATGTCATGGGTTCGTATCAACATCGGAAGGCGATTCCCACTCATGCGGCCTGTGACAAGCTTTTTCCTATAAAAAAAGTGTGGGGCTGCAAATGACACGTACAGCTCGCGCTCATTAAAAGCTCGGCTCGGGATCGTCTGTTAAGTAAACAAACGATCGTTGATTAAGCATCCCAGTTCTCCAAGCTTGGCTCATTAGGCTCGTGAACAAACTCGTTTACTTAAAAGCCCACTATATTTAAAATTTTAACCCACATGTACAACATTAGCCCAATTCACGCTTGTTCCATAGGCCCTCAATCAGTTATTTAATCTTTACAGACCCATTACCTCAATAGCCTATTAGGCGTTAGCCCATAAGCTATTTGTAACCACCCACTCCTGCATATGGTATGAGATTGTCTGCTTTGGGCTTGAGCATGCACGGTTTTGTTCTTGGGTTTTACCCCCAAAGGTCTCAAAATAATTGTAGATAACACCATCACATACAAGCACTTCACCATTCTTGCCCAGTGTGATTGCCTGCCAGTGTCTCGTACTTGGCCACAAGGTCGCCACACTATACATAGTTGATCTCGACCGTTGGATTGTTCTTTTTAAGTAATGAGATAAGATATACCCTAATACACACTTCGGCCGCTTCTCGCTACACCCCTCTACACAGAAAGTGAAATGTTGCTAACCCTAAGAGCTATATGTCTATTGTGAGCTAAAATATTTTTCTATTGTGTTCTGTATAGAGCCTCTTTTTCACTCTCTTTCCTCTCTATGTTAACCTTAAGGTCCTCTAGCTTTCCAGTAGGAATATAAAACCTCATGGCTTCTTATAATTAGTTTAAACTTCCATGTGCGTGACGAAACCATGTGTGTTGACTTGTGTCGAAAATGGCATCCACTGGTAGTACCTATAAGCTTTACATACGCCATTCTTTACTAGTTTTTTCATTTCACCATAGCATTCTTTGTTTAGCCCTGCACCCTTTTTTTTCAGTTTTTTGTTTATCACTTGTTTTTCCTTTTTTCAAAATGGTAACAACTTTTACTTATCAAAAAAAAATAGTAACAGCTTTTTCCTCCAACCAGGTCAATTGGGTACAAAATTATACATGATTGCAGCTCCTGGTTGATGCAGCATCGGTCATTGAAATGTTCTTTTTGAGTCATGATATGTTTGTAATTATTTGCAATATTTAAAACCTAATTACTCTTCTAACCAGACGGTAAAAATTATACGTGATGTGAGTTCTGAGTTTCTGCCTCATGGTAAATACAAATCCAGTTTTCAACTCTTAGGGGTTTTGGAGGTACTCTTTGAAAAGAAAGAGATGTGACTCGGATGGATGAGCCGTATGTGATTGGCCTCTACTTGTGAAGGAGCAAAAATAGATAAATTTGATGAAGTTATTTAAATATATCTCTTCTCCTCCTCTCTCCTGGTTCTACATCATAGCATTCCCCTACTACATGTGGTGTCAGAACCTTTCTTCACCTACATACATCACTCCAATAACATTATAATGAAGTATGTTTAGATGAAGATCAACATGTGTGGAGCATTTAGATTGATGGTTTGTGTTTTAGGAAATGCTCTTCTTCTTTTTTTCTTTTCATTTTAAATTTTATTTTTTTGTTAATATCTGTAAAAGACTTGACTCCTGCCCTCGCAAATTTTGGTATCTTGCTCATTTTATATTCACTTTTGATCACCTTGACTGTTTCAGGGACCAAGAGAGACGATACTTTTGGCATTGAAGTCAAAGGACACAAACTAGAGGGCAGCGGAGGATGGCTCCTTTGTGCCTCTGGTGGTGTTTGTGGAGGGAGCGCAATAAAAGAGCTTTCAAGGGACAGGAATCTTCGGGTGCTGCTCCCAAATCTTCTGTTATTAATTCCCTTTCTTTTTGGGGTTCGGGTTGTTATTGTTACTCCCCAACGGAGACTATTGATTTTCTGGATTCCTTGGGGCCTTAGGTCCCTGCTTTTTATTGTATCTGGGATGCGTTGAACACTTTTTATTAAATCTTATTTACTCATCAAAAAAAAAAAAAAGGACACTTCGAGTTGACTAGGTTTGCTTGTTTTGGTCGAGGTGTCAATGTTTTGGACTAACATCTGAAAACTCAGCAGGCCTGTTTTATAACATGATAAACGATTTCGTACTTTGAACTGCCATTTTGGGACCAGGGGAAAGGAATGAAGTGTTTAAAGGTTTAGTACAAGACTCTTAGAGATTCATTTGACATTTACATGATCATTTTTTTAAAGGGGATAATTAGAGGGGACTTTTCCTAACGTATTCCATTATTACAGTGTTTTCCTATGTTTTCATTTATTACACTGCTCTCCTTTGAGGGTCGGCATTTCATAATAGTTTTCCCTACGCCGACGCTGTCAACGAAGGATTTCGACATTAATGTCAAGCCTTTTGTAGTACCCCAAAACTTAAATACCAAACATTTCGATATGATTGCTAAACCATACCCAAAACCCGAGTACCATATATTTTACAGTATGAATGCTATCATTTTTCAGTTGCATTTGTCGGGCCCAAAAATTTGTTTAAGTGGAGACAAATTTAAATAATAATAAGATTTTAAAAAATCAACTGAAATAGTATTAAAGTTGTGGATTGACAATATTTTTGTAAAAGGTAACTAGTGTAATATTTTGAAATGTTATCACATTGGTAAATATACTACCAAGGATCGTAATTCGGTGGTAACTCTTCCATTTATATTCGTACATTTTTCCATTCGGATTCAATGTGGAACAAGTTTTCACTTGTTATTTACTCCCACACCCGAACTTACGCGGTTGGGTCACCCTGCCTACCCGAGCGCTTGGCATGGTATCGGATCAAGGATTGAGTCTGGTATCGAAACAAATTGTAACGGGTGGGTGCTTACTCATTTACTCAAAAACTTAAGCTATTAGGTAGTATTGTATACCAACCCATTTATATTCATACATTTTTCTTTTTGGATCGGATGTTAGGAAAAATTCAACTTATAACACCTAACTACTAACTAGTAGGATCAATGATAAAAGTCATAAGCAAATAAATTAATAAATATTCTAAACCTTTTTTTGTCTCAACCATATATATGCTCCGTTTAATGATAGGTCTGGTTATACAATGAGTGAAATTGAATTTCAAAGAGTCGTGCAATGACATGAAAATGAGAAAAAATTTAAAAATTTTAAAATAAAATAAAATAACTATAATTGTTAAGTGGAGTAAGTAGACATTGATATGTTCTCTTCGTCCCGCTCTTACTCGTCGGAGTGATGTAATATCATTGAACTTGAAGATTGCAACAACGGACTCGGGTGAGGAGATTGAAATGTGTCACAATCATCAAATTTCACAGCAATTTAAGTTTAACCATCCTAAATCGGTTAGGGCATCATCGTTCTTTGGCAAAACACTTGTTTTAGCGATGAAATTGGGGAAGATCACAAGTGAGGAGATTGACCGCTCACCAAAATCGTTCAATTCACGTCCGAATCTTTGAAAATTTGTTGATTCATTACTATCCCTGTAAGTCCAGTGAGAAAATCAAATTGGTAGTGATGAAGAGAAGAAGTTCGCAATTCCGGCAGTGGTGAGTTTGCACGGTGTTGGAAATTGTGTCTCAAATTCTTATTCTAATTAGGATTCTATTTTAGAATTGTATTCTATTAGGTAATTTCTTATTTGGCAAGTCTTGGCCTCTAAGGATTGTAATCCTTGTTCAACAAAGAATTATGTTTGTAACTCTATAAATAGGTACATATGTTGTGGGTTAAGAATTAAAAGATTAAGGGAGAAAGACTCTGGAATTTGTACAGAAACAAAGTGGGGGGTTGAAATCTTGTAATTTCCGATTTTACCCAGTAAAAACTTTCGTCGGATCCTGACCGTGGACGTAGGCTGTTGCCGAACGACGTACAAATCTTTATATGGTGTGTTTACTTTTCTGTCGTGATTCTTGATTCAACTTGCTTCCGGTTCGGAGTGGGGATGTCGTCCAAGTTTTTAGAGAAGAGAAGTTTAACAGCAGAAACGATTTCAACCTATGGCGGGTTAGGATGCAAGCTTTGTTGGTTCAACAAGGGTTATCCAAGGCGCTGAAGGGAAAGGATGCATTGCCAAAAAAGATCAAACACAAAGATGAGGTTATGGAGAAAGCACACAGTACGATTTTGTTGTACTAGAATAACGAGGTTCTGCGAGAAGTTACTGGAGAGACTACGGCGGATGGGTAGTAACAGAAGTTGAATTGCTTTTATCTAAAGAAGCGGTTGTTCACTCTTCAGATGCACGAAGGGTCGTCTTACCATCTTGATGAGGTAAATAGTATCATCATGGATTTGAATAATATTTAATGTCAAGATAGAGAATGAAGATCGAGTTATTATTTTGTTGTGTTCTCTACCACCCTCGTATAAGAAATTTGTCGATATAATGATGTATGGTAAAACTGCCTTGTCCATGGAAGACGTGAAGGCAGCTCTGAATTCTAAGGAGTTGTAGAAAAGGGCGTTTTAGGGCAATACAGAAAGTTCGGCAGAAGGGTTATTTGTTAGAGGAAGAGCGAATTAGAAGGGAGGGTCTGGCGGCAAAGGTCGTTCTAAGTCTAAGAATAAAACGAAAGTGTTGCGATGCTTCATTTGTCACAAGGAAGGGCACTTCAAAAAGGATTGTCCATAGCGTAAGAATGGAATGGTAAAATCTTCTGAAATTAAAAGTGTGGTTGTTACAGAAGGTAATGATTCAAATGGTGGTAATGTTCCACAATTTCTGTCGGCAGCTCTTGCGACGAGTGGATTCTTGATTCGGGTTGCTTGTTTCATGCTTGTCCAAATAGGGATTGGTTTACATTTTATTAACCTATTGATGGAGGGGAAGTTCTGATGGGGAATGATACGGTATGCAAGGTTGTAGGTATCGGTACAGTTCGAATCAAGATGTATGATGGCATAGTGAGAACTCTGACTGATGTCAGGCATGTACCAGAACTGAGAAAGAATTTGATTTCCCTGGGTATGTTAGATTCCATCGGGTGCACTTATAAGGCTGGAGATGGAGTCCTTTGGGTTTCCAAGGGTGCTCTTGTGGTGATGAAGGGACTAATGAAGCATGGTTTATATGCTCTGCAGGGTAGCAGAATCGCGGTTCAGTTGTCGTGTCGTCCTTAGATCCGGATTCAAATACTACCAGATTGTGGCATATGCGGCTTGGGCAAATGAGTGAGAAGGGGATAATTGTTCTGAGGAAGTAAGGTTTGCTTACTGGTTAGAAAATTGGGAAGCCGGATTTCTGTGAGCATTGTGTCTTTGGGAAGTAGTGCAAAGTGAAGTTCAGTACAGGAATTTATAAGACCCAAGGTATGGTGGATTGTATTCATTTTGATTTTTGGGGTCCCTCTCAAGTTACTTCACATAGTGGTGGTAGATATGTGATGACGCTGATTGATGGTTTTTCTTGGAAAGTTTGGGTTTATATTCTGAAACACAAGAATGAGGCTTTTGTTACATTCAAGCAGTGGAAGATCTTGATTGAGAAGCAGACAGGAAAACAGGTTAAACGCTTGAGGATAGACAATGGCTTGGAATTTTGTGATGGAAAATTTAATGAGTTCTGCAAGACTCACGGGATTGTGAGACACTACACAGTGTGGAAGACTCCGTAGTAGAATGAAATTGCAGAACGGATGAACAGAACACTATTAGAGTGGGCACGGTGTATGTTGTCGAATGCAAGGTTAGACAAAGCGTTTTGGGTTGAAACTGTTTCTATAGTTAGTTACTTAATGAACCGGTCTCTATCGATTGTTATCAACTGTAAGACTCCAGAAGTGGTATGGTCTGGTTCTCCTGCTAATTACAGTAATCTGAGAATATTTGGGTGTCCAGCGTATGTTCATGTGAATGAGGGGAAGCTGGAACCGAAGGATCAGAAATGCATATTTCTTTGTTATCAGCTTGGGGTCAAGGGATACAGATTATAATGCGGCCCTGAGGCTTCGGGAAAGAAGATACTTTTTAGCAGGGATGTGACCTTTTATGAGTCTGCGATGCTTAATCAGCAGAATGAGGTAGTTGCTTCAGGGAAAGCTCAAGGTGTTAGTGAGCAGTGAAGCATGTAGAGGTTCAATTAGAGGATAGTCTTATTCGGTCAACTCATAAGCAGGTGTAGTTTCGGGCTGTGAAAGATGCATATTTCTAGCAGTATAGTGTGGCTAGAGGCAGGCCTAGGAGGGATATTAGGCCACCTAAGAAGTATGGGTTTTCACATGCTGATTCGGTTGCATATGCACTTAGTGTGACAGAGGATATTGATGAGCCATGTACTTATCATGAGGCCATCATAGGTGGATAGTCAGCACAGTGGTCTGTCGCCATAAATAAGGAGACTGAGTCTCTTTATAAGAACCATACTTGGGAGCTAGTTAAAAAGCCTAAGGGCCAAAAGATTGTGGGGCTATAAATGGGTTTTCAAGAAGAAGGAAGGAATTCCAAGTGTAGAATGTGCGAGGTACAAGGCACGCTTGGTGGCGAAGGGTTTTACACAGAGGCAAGGGGTGGACTTCAATGAAGTGTTTTCTCCTGTGGTGAAACATAGCTCAATCCGAGTGTTACTTACTATTGTTGCTCTGTATGACTGGGAGGTTAAACAACTTGATGTTAAGACTATTTTCTTACGTTGTCAGTTGGAAGAGCAGATTTATATGCATCAGCTTGAGAGGTTTGAGATTTTGGGGAATGAATATCATGTTTGCCTACTGAAAAAGTCCTTTTATGGGCTAAAACAGTCTTCTAGACGGTGGTATAAGCATTTTGAAACCTTTATATTTAGGAATGTCTACTGTAGGAGTAAGTTTGATAGTTGTGTGCATCACATGAAGCTTTCAGATGGTTGGTATTTGTACTAGTTGTTGTATGTTGATGACATGTTTATAGCTTGCAAAAACATGTCTGAAATCAATATGTTGAAGGCTCAGCTTAGTGGTGAAATTGAGATGAAGGATCTTGGTGCTACAAAGAGGATATTAGGAATGGAAATTCACAGGGACAGAGGAGCGGGTAGATTATATTTGTCACAGAAGAAATACATTGAGAAAGTGCTGGAACGCTTTGGTATGCAGGCATCAAAACCTGTGAATATTCCATTGGCTGCCCACTTTAGACTTTCAACACGATTGTCACCACAGACCGATGAGAAAGTGGAGCACATGTCTCATATTTCTTATGTCAGTGCAATTGGTAGCCTTATGTATGCTATAGTGTATACTAGGCGAGACATTTCACATACAGTTAATGTAGTGAAGAGATACATGGATAGACCTGGGAAGGTCCATTGGCAGGTTGTGAAGTGGATATTACGATAATTGCGAGGCACTGCAGATGTTGTTAGATGACAGAGGCAGCAGCTCGTGTGGGAGTGTTGCTGGATACGTTAATTCGGATTATGTTGGAGATCTTGATTGGAGGGGTCCTTGACAGGGTATGTTTTCACTCTTTGTGGGAGTGTGATTAGTTGGAAGGCAACTTTGCAGCCCATAGTTGCATTGCCTACTACTGAGGCTGAGTACATAATAGATACAGAGGCAGTGAAGGAAACTATATGGTTGAGAGGCTTGGTTGGTGATTTGGACTTGCAGCAGGATAATTTGATTGTATTTTGCGGAAGCCAGAGTGCCATACATTTGATTAAAAATCAAATATTTCATGAGAGGACCAAACACATTGATGTCAGGTTTCACTTCATTGAGATGTGGTTGCACAGGGTGCTATTGCAGTGAGGAAGATTGGGACAACAGAGAATCCGGCAGATATGATGACTAAGGTCATTAGTACACTTAAGTTCAGACACTGTCTGGACTTGATTGGTACCTGTAGTTGCTGAGGCACTTAGGGGCATGTGGAGGTGGCGAAAGTAGTAGCTGGATGGAATTTAAGCTAAGGTGGAGATTGGTGGAGTGTCTCAAATTCTTATTCTAATTAGGATTCTATTTTAGAGTTGTATTCTATTAGGTAATTTCTTATTTGGAAAGTCTTGGCCTCCAAGAAATTGTAATCCTTGTCCAACAAGGAATAGTGTTTGTAACTCTATAAATAGGTACATATGTTGTGGATTAAGTTAATTGACACTTTGTTTCGAATCAAATCTTTTGCGGTTGGTTTGGGTAGACATGTTTTTTTAATGGAAAGTGAAAGTGAAAGGAAGGAAAAGAAAATCAAGTTTTCATCGTACATTTGGTTAGTAAGAAAATTTTCAAGAAAATTGTGGAAAAATATTATTTTGCGAGTTTGAAAAGCATGAAAGTGAAAAGAAATTGATATTAACTTTCAAAATTGCCCTTTTTAATTATAACTTACTTTGTACTCAACATGTCTCCTGAATTATTAACAAAAGTAAAATTTAAAGTTTATGGATGAAACAATGAACATTATACTATTTGTCTTTTTTATGTTTAATAATTGGATATATGTTATTATAGGTGCAAGTTTAATTAATAAAAAATTTTGTTTTGGAAAATCTTGACAATAAAAGGTAGATGTTAATATATATCTATATATATATATAGTCATAGAAAAAGAATAAAAGAAAAAAAAAATGTTGTTCAGCCTAAACCAAATAAAGTTATTAGAACCAAAATTAGTTTGGTACTTCTAAATTCTAATACACCTAGAGTTAGAACTAAAATAGCCTAGAGTCCTAAAGTCGCCAGAAGTTCATGTGTAAAAAAGTGCATGTATGAATTAAATTGCAATTTCAAAACTTGAATACATAGAGAAAAAATCAGACGAACACTAATGCAATGTTTAGTTGGAGGGAGTGATTGAGGAGGGATGAATGAGATGGTGGATAAAACAACCTTTTCATGTTTGGTTTGAGTCTCAGCGGAGACTTGTGGATTATTTTTTGAAAATTTTCTCTTTCACGCTAACCAAATTACTAACAAATTTAAATATTTTATGTTTCTTTTCCTTTCTATTTTATTTACGCCAACAAAACAAACTCTTGGAATTTAAAATTAGAATGGGAAAAGGAATTGGATTCTAATTAAAATGGAATTTCATTTAATTATTTGGAATAAACTGGAATTCATATAAAAGAATTGGAAGAAATTGAAATTTTGTACCATTTGTAACCCTGTGGACGTGTGTGTCTAATAAAGTATATATACATCAATTGGCCAATTGACGAAACCTATAAGAAGAAAAAATGATTAACAACTGGCAAATCTCATTCTCTGTTTGTGCTATCTCAATGTTTGTTGCTGATAATTGGAGCCTTTCGAACTCTGTGATCAGAGTCGATCAGACGCCAATAGTAACTAGTAAGCAGTTGTGTTCTGCCCTTTCTTCTCCATGCATTCACATATGAATAACCTTTACTTTATTAGGGGGAAGTTTGATGTGAGTAGAAAATGACGTAATCATGTCATTAATTATAATAACAAGATTAGAGCAGGCAAATGCATTCAACTTTTTCACTACGTATCTTTTTATAATAGGAATAGCCTTTTCATCGGCTTTTTCTGAAGTAGTGAAGGGATTGCCCCTTTTGAAACCGGAACAATGTTTTAAAGCTTCTGCTACTTTAGTTGAAATGTAACTAAGGTCCTTTCCTATTACTATTAAACTAATTATGAATACATCGTCTTCTATTATAAGTAATTTAAGTCTTCGATCATTTTGTGTCCTTAATTTTAAAGAAAATGATATAAATATCAACTGGTTTTTGTACCCGCCATTTGAATGTTTCGCTTTTGTGTCGTTACCCATTAGTTAGTATGTAACACAATATTCGAGTCGACCCGTTAAATAGGTAGTGAAATGTCGAATTTGACCTTGCCATTTAATATTAAATTAAAACTTAAAAATTATGTTTTTTAATGACGATTTCACCCTTCATGCACAAAACAAGTCATTCACTTCCCTGACCACCATTTCACTCCATAAACACCACCATCACTACTCCGAGGAAGCCGCAACCACCATCATCAAATTGGTGCCACCATCATCAAATTTATAATTGGAATAACAGAATTTGAAGCAATTGGGATCAAATTGGGATAAAAGAAGGACCAAATAGATACATGGTGGCAACGACGAAGGTACTCAGTGATGAAGAAGGTGGGAAATTAGGGTTTCGATGAAAGGGGTAGAAGGAGGTGGTGGTGGAGGCGTTTATAATGGTGTTGGATGGTGACGGTGGCGCCGGTGGGGGTTGTGAGGTAGGAATGATGGTGGCGGTTCCGGCGATTGGGGTGGTAGTGCGGTGGTGGGATTTGGTTTGGCTGTTCGAGACTATTGCGATCTCACATGGCCGTTGACTCAGTCGCTTTCTCAACTTTTTGTTTCCTTGTTGAATCACTGTGAAGAAGACGACCCATCAAGCTGACCGCCGTCTCCACAAGTTGCCCCACCATTGCAGAGGTGTAATTGTGTTTTAATTTGTATACTTCGTTGGTATCTATATGAGTGTTCTCTGGTTTTAGGGTTCGTTTGCGATCCTTTTTGCAACAATCCCCAATTCACCATTGCAGAGGCCAACACACAGCTAAGGGTTGTGTATGGTGAGTTTGAGACTAAGTTTGGTGGGAACTGAGTTGACCCGGGTGAGCATGGTGACGATGATGGAGATCACCGGAGAAACTCTAAAGCATCAATGATGCAATTGCATCGAAACTGATGAGAGCACAACCTTAAACTCCATGACTGCCGGCAAGAAGCTCTAAGCATCAATGACACAATTGCAGGACCAAAACCAGTGAAGTCTCTGATGAGTCAGAAACATACACCATCAATAAAATTTATGGCAAGCATCATACAGATCGTGAACTTCCTTAAAGACCTAACCGGTCGGCGAAATCGGCTGCCGGAGTTTTCCATTGGTCGACAGTATCCTCGGTTACGGGAGGACGATAGCTTAGAGAGAGAATGAGAGGGAGAGCGAGTGAGCGAGGGTAAGGCCGTGTTTGGTGCTAAAATTATTAGTGTAATTAAGCCATGTTTGGCAATACTGTGAAGTGGTTATTGTGATAAGTGATGTGTTGTCACAATACTATTGGATGTTCAGATTTTTTTTGCCACGTCATCAACAATACGCACTTAAATAATAAAACGATAGCTTTCCACCAATGGGTAATTTTGTAATTTTAAAAAATAAAATTTTATTTTTAATTTAACATTAAATAGTAAAGTTAAATTTGTCATTTCACAGCCCGATTAACGGGTAGGACTCGGATATTGGGGCAATGCGATCACACTTTTTAAAAGTGTAGGAATTTTTTAAAACAAGTTGGAGTTTTATGATCAAATTTAAAAAGTAGTGGGAGTTTTGAGAAATTTAAAAAGATCGATAGGTAGATAGTTACTTCAAAAGATTCAAAAGGGTATTAATGTCGTTTGAGACCTAGTTAAAGAGCACGCGACTGACGACGTCGACACCATTAGACAATCCCCTTTGTGATCGAAAGAGAGGATTCAAGGCAAGAAAACCCTAATTTCCGAGAAGAAACCACCGTTGGCGGCGGCAATGGTAAGATCATTGTTTTTGGTTGCGTGTTTTTATAATGGCGAACATTGTGGTGCAATTTATGAAATCGAAATTGGTGACGGAGGAGCTAAATTCATCGATCCTCCGCGTAAATTGTTTACTTGCTTTGAAGAAAGATGTAAGACAGTGGTTGATTGTGATATGATAGGATCGGAGATATGCTTGATGGCTTCGTATAGACCACTGGATATGCACAAATTTATCCCGTTCGAACCCCTTGTTTTCAAAACAGATGCCAAAGTGCTCATGGAGTTGCCAATGCCAAAAGCAAAAAAACCTTATCCGAGAGTGATGGCAGTGCATGGAAGAGGGTTTTATGTGCTTGCTTCAGATACCAGGTGTTCCGGCATCCTCACAAAATCCCCTTCGTTTGAACGTTTGGATCATCCTAAAGGCTATTGGGATTCTTCTCCTATCCTACCTGAGTACCGTGCGGAGGAAATTGGAAGCATGTTTGTCTCGGGTCGAGCAGTCATCGGTGACAATATTCTCATTTCAGTTGTAAGTTTATTTTCTAGTACCACAACTGAATTCCATTGTTACAAAGTCGGGAGTTCCATGGAGGAGTGGCAGGTCGTCGAAAAGGAAGAAAAGGGGGTGACATATTACTACTTCGATGGAACGGCTGCGTGTGTTGATGATTCGGTATTCTTTTTGGTAGATTGTTGTCTGTTGGTTGCATTTAGTGTCAGATTTTCTCGCGGTGGTATCATTCAATCTCTCAGTGCTCCACGGATAATTACCCGACTGCATTCACCAATGTTTCCAGAAGACAGATACACCTCATGTCTTGTTCATTTGGGAAATAGAGAATTTTGTGTGGCGAGGACTGAGTTCGATTTAAGGTCTCGTAGTAAAGTTCAATATGTCACCATCATCACCCTGAAAATTTCGGAGAGCATGGAACCGGTCATCTTGAGTTCAGATGACTGCGCCTTGAATACGGATGGCTTAGGTTATGCACAATTAACATCCCTTTGTTTTAACTCCCAGTAAGTATTTGCATTCTTTGTGTTGCTTTTTGTTTTCCTTATTTTCATGGCCTGCTTGTCATATTATATCACGAATGGTATGGTGAGTTTTTTCAACCCCTTTTGTAAATGGGACAAATGATATGCATTCGAATTAAAGACACACTAAGTATTACCAGAAATGAAGCATTAGGCAATCTACAATCTATTTTTCAATAATATTTTGACTCAAAGAGGTAAAGACACTAAGCTCTAATCCATAAATTATGGTTGTTTCACAATTAAGATCACTTTGTTTTGATCTCGAGTCTGTATTTGCATTCTTTGTGTTGTTTGTCTAAGCATTTAGATTCATGGCTTGCTTGTTGAGCATATTCCATCATTTATGGTATGCTGAGTTTTTCGAACTTAACAAATGCACGACAGAGTGACTCTCCAATTAATTTATGTTTGAACAAATTGAGCGATTCTCCAATTAATTTATGTTTGATACCATCTAAAAAGATTGAGTTTCAATTTAAAAGGGTTGGAATTTTAAGTAAAAAACCTCATTATTAAATGCCGAATGCGTTCAAAGGGAAGAGTTCAAAAGTTTTGTTGAAGTGTTAATATACCCTAACATTTTAGTAATCTCTACAACTCTATTTTTCTGTACATTTGCTCCTAGAGTTCTTTCTTGGCAACTTTTTCTCTCTCTGTGCCCAATGCCATCACAGTGTCATCATATTCGAATCGACCATGTTTGTCAAGGTCAGATTTGAGATTGTTCAATACTCGCCAAAGAGGCCCTTAGCAAAGTGGCTGTTAAAGGTCTCAAAAGAACTGCAAAGGTTCTGCTCCCAGTCAAGAATGTCTTTCAAGGTTTCCCATTTTTTAACAAGGGATTTAGGCAAGCAACAATATCAAGTAGAGAAGATTTTATATTTTATATTTTTTATTTTTTTGATGAGTCAAGTAGAGAAGAATTTTGAGTGGAACTTCAATTCAAATGCCTCTAAACCTTACCCCAGAACCTAAATACCATACATTTCGATAGGGTGAAGTGTAGAAAACACCCCTAATGTATACTCCATGTAGCACTTTCACCCCTCGTTGAAAAAGTGTGTTAATAACGCCCTTATTCATTTAACATAGTGCGGAAACACCCCTCAAATAGAAATCTGTTATAAAGTAATGCTATAATGCGCGTTATACCCATTTACTCTTGTGAAAATGCCCAAGGCGACGTGTATGCTAATAATCTCATGGGTTAATTTCATTGACACCCCCTCAGGTTTGGACAAATAAATTGAAACAACTTTTGAAAATTATTATCACTTAGGTCCAAAATAACTTTTTCGTCAATGACACCGTTAAAAACGTGCGAAAAGACAAATTTGCTCCTAATTTTTATTCCAAAATATCAACAATCTAAAATGGCTGTTTTGCCCTAATTCATTCCTCTAACCTACCTACTCCCCTCTCTCTCATAATCACTCATTGGATGGAAGAATCGCGCAATACCTTCAGATAAATCATCGGATATAGATTGCAAAAATAGCTTAATTTTATTGGTAGCCTAACCATATTATCTAATCATATTTGATACACACCACAATAAGAAATCAAAATGGGATGATCTTTGTGATGTATTGCCGTAGGGCATGGATTCATGAGCTTTGATTAAGAAACCAACAAGGTTACGTCCAAGTTTGTATGCAGATTGGAATTGCACAAGCCAATATATATATATACCTATGCATGTGTTCTAGAGTTAGCGTCTGTTAACAGCTGGTGAAGCCTCCGGAAAACTCCTACGAGTTCTGGAATTCTGGGAACGGCATAGTCAGGTTGATCGAGCAGCACTCGGATGAGTGCCGCTGCTGCGTGTTGGAATTCGGCCAATTACGCCATCAAATTAAACGATGATGAGAAGACAAAAGTGATGTCAAAGCCTCGGGTGGCGTCGAAACTGGCGGTCCAGCGTTGGGTCTTGCATTTTTGTTGTACGGTAGGAACGATTTGTTGGTGAAGAGACGTGGAGTTTATATAACTCTTCTCTCTAATTTTTTTTTTCTCTTTCTATAGATTTTGGTGGTGGTGATGGGTTTGGGGTTGGTGAACCGGTGGTGGGGGCGTTTTTGGTGGTGGCAAATGCAAAACTCACTTCTAAATGCAAAGAACTTCATCTAATTTGAGAAACTCTTTATAGGGAAAACTGCCTAATTTTCAGAAAGTTCCATGATAAGAGACTGTGATGTTCTAATTTGGTTTATTTGAAAGTCCAACTCCAAATGGATATCCATATGGATAGGTTTTCACTTTATACCTACTAGGCACATGATCCCCTATCTATGCACTCCTTTACTTCCTTCATCTCCTAGTGCAAAAGCAACATTACCTCCACTTCGGCGGTGGTGGTTCAGAGAGAGTGGTCGTTACATGATGGGGGCGATTTTTTTTTTTCCTTTTCTTTTTATCACGAGTAGCCAAACAAGCTTAATACCCATAATATATGTGCGTGTATATACGTGACTGGTGGTGGCGGCTACGGGTGGGGATCAATGGTCATAATGGTTATTGATGAAAGTGTGTGTGTGAGACTAGTTTCATTGGGTACTTTGGTCGGGTAATACGGGTTTTGTGTTCAATTTTTGAATGGGTCAACACAAAGTCAAAGGGGTAACAATGTCTTTTGATAGGTAAAACACATTTTAAAAGTAACTTTTGGGGTGTGAGTGAAAAACGGACCAAACATTTGTAATGTGAATTATAATAATTTTCGAAAGGCGTTTCAATGTGATATTTGTCCAAACCTGAAGGGGTGCCAGTGAAATTAACCGTAATCTCATAATAGAGGGGTGTTATGTGTACATTAACTATATTTAACTCACTTTTAAGGATTTTCTCTGACATTTCCAAAAAAAAAAATCTCTTTATATATGTTCCCTAATAGTGTATTATCTCTCTGTGTTATCTCTCTATGAGTTAACTATTTTATATTTCTTAGGACTCAATACCACTGATAAGTTAGAAAGTTCGAATATATGTATTTCTTTTACAGGTCAAATGCAAATGAAATATATATATATATATCTTTGTCCTAACAGTTGTCAAATGTACAGTATATCATATGGAGTGAAAACCTCAATTCAGTCTATAATTATAAAAAGGTAAAAATAATTTCCCAATTAAAATTTAATGTAGTTATTATTTTTCACAAATATATATATATATATATATATATATATATATATATATATTTATATAATTCCTTGCATAGCAATAAATGGGTGTTCAATCACCCCCACCTTCATCTGCCACCAAGAATACCGTATCGCTGCAGGTAAAGTGTAGAAAACACTCTTATAGTATGCTTAGACTGTGTATGACAACCCCTCATGCCCTTTTTAATAATAAAAATATCTCAAACAATATATATATATATATATATATATATATATATATAACTTTGTCCTCACAGTTGTCAAATATACACTATATCATATGGAGTGAAAACCTTGGTTCTTTCTATAATTATAAAAGAAAAAATTATTCCCAATTGAAATTTAATATAGTTATTATTTTTCACAAATATATATATATATATATATATATATATATAATTCCTTATATAGGAAAAAATGGGTATTCAATCACCCCCACCTTCATCTGCGACCAAGAATACCGTAGCGCTGCCCTCTACTCCTTAAATTTTCACTCACACACACACAAACATATATAATTCATTACATAACAACAAATTGGTGTTTAATCTTTACTGAAAGAGAAAAGAAAAAAAAATTAGGTAAAGTGGAGAAAACACCCTTATAGTATGCTTAGAGTGCGTATGACACCAGTCGTTCCCTTTTTTGTCATTTCACAAAATGAATATTTTTAAAATAATGTGTAAATTGTATCCATATGGGTAATTTGGACAAAGTCTTTCTTAAATGTGTCACGTGGGACTTATTTGCACAAATTCATACTTAAGGGGATGTTTTTCGTACATGAGGTGTGTGATATGCACTGTAAGCATACAATATGGGTGTTTCCTGCACTTTACCCCATTTCGATATGATTGCTAAACCATACCCAAAACCCATGTACCATATGTTATACTGTGAATGATATATTGCTATCATTGTTCAGCTGCATACATTGACAACAATAACGCCAGTGATGGACCCAAAAATTTGTTTTAGGTGGGGCGACTTTAAATAATAATAAAGTAAAAGAAATCAATTAAAATAATATTAAACTTAATTATGGATTGATAATATCTTTGTAAAATACATTCACAATCGTCGTTAACTAGTTTTATGTTTTGAAATGTTAAAACATTGGTAAATATACCACTAAGGGTAGTAACTCAGTGATATCTCTTCTACCTCTCAGAGTGAAAAGTTCCGAGTTCAAGTCTCCACGAGGGCAAAATGTGTAGGTGTGTTACTTTCTGGGGATCAAAACCAACATACCAAATTTTTATTTCTCAATCTCTATAAGACAGTCCTTACTAATAGGATCAAGGGCTAGGTCATAAACAAATAAATTATTAAATGTACTCTGTTTTTTTTTTTTTTTCTCAATTATAAAAATTAATCAGTACTTTTCTACCGTCCTAGGACTTGCACTTCTTTGAGGCAGAGTTGGATTGCCAATTAAAAGAATAGAAAAAAAATTATTTATTTAGTTATTCAAGAGAGAGCCATGGATAGTCGAGATGGAGACTAGAGATATTGGAGAAAATTATTTATTTGGTTATTCAAGAGAGAGCCATGGATAGTCGAGATGGAGAGTAGAGATAATGGAGTTCATGGTTATTGTTTATGTGCATGAGCGCTCGTGATAGAAGAAAAATAGCAATGGGGCTAAAGATAAAAGTTATGGTGCGTTTATGAAATTACCCAAGATTTTATAGGTAAAAGTAGGATTTTTAAAAAAAATCCAGTGGGGGTAAGTGCCTCACTGGGCCTCGCTCAGGTCCGTCCCTGAACAACGCAGTTGGCCCTGCACAAAATCCTTGCACAGCGATGTCTTAGTTGACTAAGTGGCAATGACAAATTGTAACTTTTAATGATGATTGTGTTGATTCTTTTTATTTTTTATTTTCATTTTATACAAGTATAGATATCATAGAAAGGCGTTCAAGGACTGTGCCCATATACGAGAAGCCCTATATCCTCATTCTATCCACAAAACAATTAAAACCTCCACTTATTTTCAAAATCTACCATGAATTTGAAAAAATAAGGTTCTAAATATGAAGAATTCTAAAGCCCGAACAAGATTCTTCCCATGAAAGGATCTCTTAATCCTAAACCGCCAAAGGCCCCACCACAAACAAAGAGGGGCCACCCTCCAATCGTCTCGAGCTTGCTTCCCCACTATACAACCTTGCCAATCTGTGAGCAAATCTTTCGTGGCAAAATGCATGACTCAACAAACACCAAACATGACAAGAAGCAAATGCTAACCCTCCCGAGCCACTAGACAATGGAAAAATAGATGCTTTATGGACTTCTCATCTCTCTTGCACATGCAACGACAATTAACAATGATTTATCTTCTTCACCTTAGGTCTTTTGTCATCAAGATCCTCACCAAGCCTGCCTTCCACCCAAAGAAAGCCACCTTTAACGGGCTTTTGTGCACCAAATGGCCTTCCTGGGGAGAGGAAACTCCCGCACACCAACCAATCTCCTGTAGAAGGAGATCTCAAACCTACTGTGGGGTAGCTTCCCGGATCTGCTCATCCCCAAGGCTTTAAAACAAGAGTAAGTTTTGGTGATAAATAGTTTTAAATATTGGAAGCCCGAGTTTGATTGTTGCTTGTATCAGAGGCAAGTTTTAGTTGCACATTTGACCCTCACAGTAGTGTATTGATATTTTTTGGTTGTTGCAGTAACCAGCTTGACAAAAATTAGAAGTTTGCATAACTTGTTGAGAGGTATCTATATTTATATTATCTAGTATCAATGGAAATGTTTTGCATTCAGATTGTGTGTAATTGCAATGCAAAATAAGAAACAGGGAAAGTGACAATATTATATATGTCTTTATCTGTTTATATATTGCTGTCGAGGGGTATGAAGATGAAGTAAAAGGACACGAATAAAGTTAAAGAAATTTTTATGAAGATATGCAACTGGAAACCCTTTAGCTGATGAATCCTTCTTAGGCCGTGTTATTGCAATGATATTTTCATTCAAAGAAATTTAATTTTATTATCAAATTTCCAAATATGATTTGTTTCAATGTGATTTGTTTTTCAGGCGGAGTCAATATGACTACAAGTCTGAATGCCGGACAGGTATGAATTGTTTGAGATACAGTTGCATTCATCTAAAGGCTGCAGTTTTACTTTTATTTGACTTATATATGTATATATATATATGTGGGTGTGGGTGTGTGTGTCTAGTAATTATAAATAAAAATAATAATATATAGCAGCTTTTGTACATAATATTTTGATTGAATGTCAATGGCTTGTATAGTTTGTCTTAGATATGTTTTACTTTGGGGCTTTAATGAAGGATTTTTAAGCAGAGAACTCAGAAGTGGAATGGTTTTATTTCAGGTCTTAAGGACCATTCTGAGTGCCTTATGCATCGCTGTATCTACACGCCTTTGCAGCCAATGAACATTGATCCACCAAAGCTGGAGTCGGTACCTGAGGGCAGTCAACCTGCTATAAAAAGAGTCGGCAGCTCAACCTCTGTTTCTGGGAAAAGAAATAAGGAAATTGCCCTAATCTAATTGTTCTCCAAATTTCAAAATATTACTTCTGTGGTTGCATTTATCACTGTGACAAAGAATGAAGTTTTAATTTTGCTTTGGTGTTTTTTTTTTTTTTCCCTAAATTTCTATGGTGTTTCATTATTTAGGATCAGTAATTCATAATGGGAGAGAAATTGGAGATCACCTTAATCATTAGAAATAAAATGATAAATTAAATGGATGAGTGCATCTAGTATATTATGTAATAAGTGTATCCCTTTATGATTGGAAGGAGAGTTATATCGAACGGCTATTAGACCAGCCATACTCTATGGTACTGAATGTTGGGCAGTTAGGAAACAACATTTTGCATAAAGTGGGTGTGGCGGAAATGCGAATGTTGAGATATATGTGTGTGAAGTAAGAATAGAAAGGACAGAATTAGAAATGATCACATTCGGGAGATGGTTGGAGTAGCACCAATTGGGGGATAAAATGAGAGAAAATTGGTTACGATGGTTTGGTGATGTGCAAAGTAAATGCATTGTTTAGCAAAGGTGACATAGACCAAAGTTAACGGGGATATAGTTAGTAAAGAAAGATATGATAGCTGGTGGATTGACTGGAACTATGGCCTTAATTGGGAAATGGCTTGGTTGTGGTGGTGGTGCTTGTTCTTTCTCTCTTCTGGGTAAGATCGACGTAAATGTGACAGCGGAATTGGGACCTTCACCTTCCCCTTTTGGGAGGGGTAAGAAATGCCGCTCAAGTTTATGGATTTAGTAATTTTTATTTTCACTTTTGGTGCAATTTATTACTTAACAAGAAACTCACACTCATTTGCCCCTATGGGAACTTGAACCCTCACCTTCCACTTTGGGAGGTAGAGGAGGTACTACTAGGTTTCAGTCCTTTGTACTTTTAGTGCAATGTATATTAAATATCTTTTTTTGACTCCCTTCTTTCAATCCGTTTGGAAATTTTTCAAGAGTTGACTTGTTTTTTATAGTTATTATATGTTGATCAAGTGGTTAGACGATCACTCTATTTCTTTAAAATAAAACTTGTGTCTCACTGGAAATAGTTTAATTTATCACCAATTCTCCCAACAATTGGCTAAACTTATGTTGGTTATTCACCCTGGAGGGATATATTTATCCTTGGTGAAGCTGCAGATTCTGCTCCCAAATTATCTTAAACATCAGCTTAGCTGTAGACTTTTTTTTTTTTTAAAAAAAAAAAATAGAAATAATAGGGTTTGGGGACCAAATACATAGTATAATGTGTTTTTTGGTACTCACAGGTGATACATATTTGGTGCAGGCTAAATCGGTGTGGGAATTCCTGAAGCCGCTGGGTCTTCGAGACTATTCATTTATATTCGAAGATGAGGACGTGTGTGAATTTTATGGCTTTCCTTTGTTTACAGCAATTTTATGTACTTGCTTTGGTTCTTACCCTCAGAAATTCTATCACTGGTTTGATGTCTCCTGCTTTTTCTGCAGATTGATATGCCACGTCTTGCAAACATGACTGGTGAGGATCTCAAGAAGAAAGGGTTACCGAAGGTAAACTCAACTAGACTAAGCCTACTCTATGTACTATTTCTTAATTTACCATTGCACCTTTAGAAACTTTATTCTTTGGCTTATTGAGGACTTTCAGAAATAGAATTTAGGGTAAAGTATCCTTAGTGATTTTTTGAAATTTCCTTCAGATGAAACTAGTTGGAAAATTGTGGTCAACCTTCCTTGAGGTTTTACAAAATCACCCTAACCACCCTTCTTCCCGTCAATCAACTAGGTCAGTCAAATTTTTAAATTTTATGTTCCAAAAATACTTGTAGCAATAAATTAACAAGTCATGCAACGAAAATATGGAAAAGGGGCTTTTGAATTAAATTAAGAAATGAATCTATTGTATCTGATAACTAATTTGGGTATTATGCTAGAAATATCCACAATGGAGGTGATTTACTTAGTAAGACAATAGTTAAACATTGTTGGAGTAAAGGAAAAGACTTACGTATGATTTTCATACATCTAGAAAAAAAAAAAAATGATATGGTACTGGGAGATATAATGATATAATTACACCAACATTCCTGAGGTAATCCTTAATTACAGGTATATTAAACGTGTGAAAAAAACCTACGGAAACTCCCCTTACCAAAAGTTGGTGTCGGAAAGACATTAAATTTTCCTGTGAAATGTCATAATTTCCTATCATCTTTAATGTTTTTGTAATTAAAAAATCTCACTACTTATCTAGCGATGCTTCCACCTTGCTTGTTATTTGTTTTTGAATTCCCAGCTTCTCTCTCTATTTCTATCTTAAAGTGAACAACTTATAGTTAGTTAATTAAAGGGAAGAATGTTCAATATATGAATTACAGAGTTGTTGAGAGAAATGCATTGTTCATGTCTCCTTTGATAAGTAGATTGTAAGTGGATCAATTTTGGTGCAATATAAAGAAGAATAATGCTTGCCTTAGGCCGCTTAAGCAGGAATCTCTTCCTTGTGCTGACATGGACCACTAACAACTTGACACGTGCCAAAAATAAATATGAATCAGTTTACGGTTTTTTCTCACGTCTGTGGTTTTATCTCACGGATCTGTGGGCTCTCTTTCTATCTCCAAGTCACGGAAAATTCAAGCGAACCACCACCACCGCCAATCACTCTGATCAATTGAGATACTTGAGATGTGTTCTGGTGTGTTTTCAGGCTGTCTCTGGTTTGAGAATTAATGTGGGCAAGAGTATGTTTGTTCCTGTGGGGGAGGTTCAGGAGGTGGATTCTCTCGCAGCGGTTCTTAGATGTAGGACGAGCTCTTTCCCTTTTTCTTATTTGGGATTACCTTTGGGTGTTTCCTCTAGAAGGGCGGGTAGTTGGGATCCGGTTATTGAGCATTTCGAGAAAAGGTTGGCTGGGTGGAAAAAACAATCTCTCTCAAAAGGAGGAAAGGTCATGTTGGTTAACAGTGTTCTGTCCAGTCTTCCAACTTATTTTCTTTCCTTGTTCCAGATTCCATCTTCCGTTGTTAGGAGACTTGAGATGATTCAACGTAATTTCCTTTGGGGTGGTAGGGAAGAGGAGTTAAAGTATCATCTTGTTAGGTGGCAAGTTTGGAGGCCCATTAATTCGGGAGATCTTGAAATTTGGAGACTGGCACCTTTCAACAGGGCTCTTCTTGGCAAGTGGCTTTGGAGGTTTGGTAGTGAAAGACATAGAGTTTGGAGGAAGCTTTTTGTTTGTCGGTTTGGGGAGGTGAGGGGGGGATGGTCTACTAGACCGGTTAGAATTGTTATTGGTGTGGGTGTGTGGCATTCCATTGGGAAGGGGTGGGATGAGTTCTCTAAACATATTAGATTTAGAGTTCGGGAAGATCGAAATGTTTGGTTTTGGGCGGATCCCTGGTGTGAGAATCGTCCATTGTGCAGATGGTTTCCTAGATTGTTTAGTATTGTTGTGGATTGTCATGCTATGGTTGCTGACTACTATCACCTTGATAGCGGTAGGCTTTCTTGGGATGTTCAGTTCAGGTTAGCTTTTTAGGATTGGGAGCTGGATGATGTTTTTGAATTGTTGGATCTTTTGTACCGACGGAAAGTGGATGGTACTGGGGTGGATATCTTGACTTGGGTGCCTTCTTCACAGGAGATTTTTCAGGTCCGGTCTTCTTTTTTTTGTAAATTCGATTTTCAAGCCTCCTCTTACCCGTGGAAAATGGTTTAGCATTCGAAGGCTCCTCTTAAGGTGGCTTTCTTTGTTTGGACTGCTGTTTGGGGTAAGATCTTGACTGTGGACAATTTAAGTAAAAGAAGACATATTATTGTTAATTGGTGTTGCCTTTCTATGACCGATGGGGAGTCCGTGAATCACCTTCTGTTGCACTGCCCAGTTGCTCATGATTGTTGGAGCCTTATGTTGGGTCTTTTCGGCATTCAATGGGTTATGCCTTGGACCACACGGGGTCTTATTGATGTTTTGAAGGGGCAAAGGGTGGGAACTCGTGTTCGCGATTTCTGGAGGGTGACTCTTTTTTGTATTTGGTGGGGTCTGTGGAAAGAGCGTAATAGAAGATCTTTTGTTGGGGAGGAATTACCCATTGGGGTTTTAAAGTACTCCATCATTTGTTCTCTTTTTTGTTGGGGTATGGGAAGAGATTGTTCTTCTACAGAGGAGATCATGGATTTTTTGGGATCCTTAGGTCCATAGGTTTCCTCTTTCCTTGGTTTTAATTGCTTTTTGTTTTCTTTTGGTTCTTGTTCTGTTATCGGGACGCGTTCCCCTTTTGAACACCTTTTTATACAATTTACTTATCCGGAAAAAAAAAAAGGAAAAGGTTGGAGCGCCTAGCTTAAAGGGCTTGCAAACTTGCTCCCATTTAGCAAGATACTTGAACTCCTCTCCCCTTCCACCCCAGAGAACCTCATGCGTCTCTGTCCTTGAGGATTAGTGGAAAGACAACGATGTGGTGTGGATCTACCAAATGAATCGATGGAGGCTTTCGGAAGAATGGATGGTGAAGATTCCTCCCTTAATTCAACTTTGAAGGCTACTCTATGATCTTCGATAAAGATGAACTCTGGGATCACACCTTCATTGGAAACATAAAGAGTAATTCTCTATCCTACCACCTCCATAGACGTTGATCTATTGGACTCCATGGGTCCTTAGGTCTTTCTTTCGTTTTGTATTCGGGACGCGTTCCCCTTTTTGAATGCCTTTTAATATATTATTACTTATTACTTATCAAAAAAAAAAAATTCTCTTCCCTACCACCATATCATCCACCTCCACGTCTCTAAAATTACCGCACAAATGCTTCGAACAACCTCTGATAGCGAAGATGAAGGGGCAATCCGTACATCACCACTCGTCTTCCCTTTCCCCTTGTTCTCACCGCCGAGCAACCGACGGTAAAATACCAAACATCAATTGCCAAAGTAGCAGCGCCCCATGTCTTCTTGCCAGAAATAAGGACTCTTTGTGCCTCTTTCTCGGATGGTAATCTGAATAGGAGAAGATGATCAGGCATTGTTGAAACCGTTACCCTGCGCGCGATCTTCCAATTTTGCGTCGCCCGCATCTCAATCGACTAGATGCTTCCCACAACTCTGTCGAAGCGTCCAACAAGGCAGGATTTAAGAATTGATTCTCGGCATTGCGTACTTTGATGATCGACCCTAAAGGTCCTACCATCTTCAGTTGGGAAGCATTCAACCTCCCCGTTGAGGAGGAGAAGTGGTAGATTTACTACTTCAAAGGAATGATCCTCCCATAAACCCTAATCCATGTTAGTAGCAGCAATCCTCAGGAAACCTTTTTTTTTTTTTTTTTTTTTTGATAAGTAGCAATCCTCAGGAAACCTTGATTGCCGAAAATCGCTTCTAGCAGAGAGAGAGTAATAGCTTCCCTTCTTTTACATTGCCAGTGGCCCGAGATATAAGGATTTCAGAATTGAGGAGTTCATGAGCATCAATGGCAATTTGGTGGAAGAGAGAAGGAAGCGTGACTTGGAGGAGTGAGAGAGCGCTACTAGGTTTGTCACAGATGCATGAGAAAAGAAAAAACAATTCTTAGAGGAAACAATGCTCTTTCCTTTGGATGACCCGGAAAAAGATCCAAATCATTTAGGCAAATTTTTTTGACACGTTTCATGTCACGGGTTCCTATCAACATCGGAAGGCGATTACCACTCATGCAGCCTGTGACAAGCTTTTTCCTATAAAGAAAGTGGGGGGCTGCAAATGACACGAACAGCTCGTGCTCATTAAAAGCTCGGCTTGGGATCGTCTGTTAAGTAAACAAACGATCGTTGATTAAGCATCCCAGTTCTCCAAGCTTGGTTCATTAGGCTCGTGAACAAGCTCGTTTACTTAAAAGCCCACTATATTTTAAATTTTAACCCACATGTACAACATTAGCCCAATTCACGCTTGTTCCATAGGCCCTCAATCAGTTACTTAATCTTTACAGACCCATTACCTCAATAGCCCATTAGGCGTTAGCCCATAAGCTATTTGTAACCACCCACTCCTCGACATAGTATGAGATTGTCCACTTTGTGCTTGAGCATGCACGGTTTTGTTCTTGGGTTTTACCCCCAAAGGTCTCGTACCAATTGGAGATAACACCATCACATACAAACACTTCACCATTCTCGCCCAGTGTGGTAGCCTGCCAGTGTCTCGTACCTGGCTACAAGGTCGCCACACTATACATAGTTGATCTCGACCGTTGGATTGTTCTTTTTAAGTAATGAGATAAGATATACCCTAATGCACACTTCGGCCGCTTCTCGCTACACCCCTCTACACAGAAAGTGAAATCTTGCTAACCCTAAGAGCTATATGTCTATTGTGAGCTAAAATATTTTTCTATTGTGTTCTGTATAGAGCCTCTTTTTCACTCTCTTAACTCTATGTTAACCTTCAGGTCCTCTAGCTTTCCAGTAGGAATATAAAACCTCATGGCTTCTTATAATTAGTTTAAACTTCCATGTGCGTGACGAAACCATGTGTGTTGACTTTTGTAGAAAATGGTATCCACTGGTAGTACCTATAAGCTTTACATACGCCATTCTTTACTAGTTTTTTCATTTCACCACAGCATTCTTTGTTTAGCCCTGCACCCTTTTTTTTCAGTTTTTTGTTTATCGCTTGTTTTTCCTTTTTTCAAAATGGTAACAGCTTTTACTTATCAAAAAAAAAATAGTAACAGCTTTTTCATCCAACCAGGTCAATTGGGTACGAAATTATACATGATTGCAGCTCCTGGTTGATGCAGCATCGGTCATTGAAATGTTCTTTTTGAGTCATGATATGTTTGTAATTATTTGCAATATTTAAAACCTAATTACTCTTCTAACCAGATGGTAAAAATTATACGTGATGTGAGTTCTGAGTTTCTGCCTCATGGTAAATACAAATCCAGTTTTCAATTATTAGGGGTTTTGGAGGTACTCTGTGAAGAGAAAGAGATGTGACTCGAATGGATGAGCCGTATGTGATTGGCCTCTACTTGTGTAGGAGCAAAAATAGATAAATTTGATGAAGTTATTTAAATAGATCTCTTCTCCTCCTCTCTCCTGGTTCTACATCATAGCATTCCCCTACTACATGTGGTGTCAGAACCTTTCTTCACCTACATACATCACTCCAACAACATTATAATGAAGTATGTTTAGATGAAGATCAACATGTGTGGAGCATTTAGATTGATGGTTTGTGTTTTAGGAAATGCTCTTTTTTTTTTTTTTTTCTTTTCATTTTAAATTTTATTTTTTTGTTAATATCTGTAAGAGACTTGACTCCTGCCCTCGCAAATTTTGGTATCTTGCTCATTTTATATTCACTTTTGATCACCTTGACTGTTTCAGGGACCAAGAGAGACGATACTTTTGGCATTGAAGTCAGAGGACACAAACTAGAGGGCAGCGGAGGATGGCTCCTTTGTGCCTTTGGTGGTGTTTGTGGAGGGAGCGCAATAAAAGAGCTTTCGAGGGACAGGAATCTTCGGGTGCTGCTCTCAAATCTTCTGTTATTAATTCCCTTTCTTTTTGGGGTTCGGGTAGTTTTTGTTACTCCCCTACGGAGACTATTGATTTTCTGGATTCCTTGGGGCCTTAGGTCCCTGCTTTTTATTGTATCTGGGATGCGTTGAACACTTTTTATTAAATCTTATTTACTTATCAAAAAAAAAAAAAAAAAAGGACATTTCGAGTTGACTAGGTTTGCTTGTTTTGGTCGAGGTGTCAATGTTTTGGACTAACATCTGAAAACTCAGCAGGCCTGTTTTATAACATGATAAACGATTTCGTACTTTGAACTGCCATTTTGGGACCAGGGGAAAGGAATGAAGTGTTTAAAGGTTTAGTACAAGACTCTTAGAGATTCATTTGACATTAACATGATCATTTTTTTAAAGGGGATAATTAGGGGGGACTTTTCCTAACGTATTCCATTATTACAGTGTTTTCCTATGTTTTCATTTATTACACTGCTCTCCTTTGAGGGTCGGCATTTCATAATAGTTTTCCCTACGCCGACGCTGTCAACGAAGGATTTCGACATTAATGTCAAGCCTTTTGTAGTACCCCAAAACCTAAATACCAAACATTTCGATATGATTGCTAAACCATACCCAAAACCCAAGTACCATATATTTTACAGTATGAATGCTATCATTTTTCAGTTGCATTTGTCGGACCCAAAAATTTGTTTAAGTGGAGACAAATTTAAATAATTATAAGATTTTAAAAAATCAACTGAAATAGTATTAAACTTGTGGATTGACAATATTTTTGTAAAAGGTAACTAGTGTAATATTTTGAAATGGTATCACATTGGTAAATATACTACCAAGGATCGTAATTCGGTGGTAACTCTTCCATTTATATTCATACATTTTTCCATTCGGATTCGATGTAGAACAAGTTTTCACTTGTTATTTACTCCCACACCCGAACTTGCGCGGTTGGGTCACTCTGCCTACCCGAGCGCTTGGCATGGTATCGGATCAAGGATTGAGTCTGGTATCGATACCAATTGTAACGGGTGGGTACTTACTCATTTAACCAAAAACTTAAGCTATTAGGTAATATTGTATACCAACTCATTTATATTCATACATTTTTCTTTTTGGATCAGATGTTAGGAAAAATTCAACTTATAACACCTAACTACTAACTAGTAGGATCAATGATAAAAGTCATAAGCAAATAAATTAATAAATATTCTAAACCTTTTTTTGTCTCAACCATATATATGCTCCGTTTAATGATAGGTCTGGTTATACCACGAGTGAAATTGAATTTCAAAGAGTCGTGCAATGACATGAAAATGAGAAAAAAAATAAAAATAAAAAAATAAAATAAAATAACTATAATTGTTAAGTGGAGTAAGTAGACACTGATATGTTCTCTCCATCCCGCTCTTACTCGCCGGAGTGATGTAATATCATTGAACTTGAAGATTGCAACAACGGACTCGGGTGAGGAGACTGAAATGTGTCACAATCATCAAATTTCACGGCAATTTAAGTTTAACCATCCGCATCGTCGTTCTTTGGCAAAACACTTGTTTTAGCGATAAAATTGGGGAAGATCACGAGTGAGGAGATTGACCGCTCACCAAATTCATTCAATTCACATCTGAATCTTTGAAAATTCGTTGATTCATTACTATCCCTGTAAGTTTGGTGAGAAAATCAAATTGGTAGTGATGAAGAGAAGAAGTTCGCAATTCCAGCAGTGGTGAGTTTGCACGGTGTTGGAAATTGTGTTTCAAATTCTTATTCTAATTAGGATTCTATTTTAGAATTGTATTCTATTAGGTAATTTCTTATTTGGCAAGTCTTGGCCTCTAAGGAATTGTAATCCCTGTCCAACAAAGAATTATGTTTGTAACTCTATAAATAGGTACATATGTTGTGGGTTAAGAATTAAAAGATTGAGGGAGAAAGACTCTGGAATTTGAACAAAAACAAAGTAGGAGGCTGAAATCTTGTAATTTCCAATTTTACACAGTAAAAACTTTCGTCGGATCCCGACCGTGAACGTAGGCTGTTGCCAAACCACGTAGAAATCTTTATGTGGTGTGTTTACTTTTCTGTCGTGATTCTTGATTCAACTCGCTTCCGATTCGGAGTAAGGATGTCGTCCAAGTTTCTGGAGAAGAGAAGTTTAACGATAGAAACGATTTCAACCTATGGCGGGTTAGGATGCAGGCTTTGTTGGTTCAACAAGGGTTGTCCAAGGCGCTGAAGGTAAAGGATGCATTGCCAAAAAAGATTAAGCACAAAGATGAGGTTATGGAGAAAGCACACAGTACGATTTTGTTGTACTTGAATAACGAGGTTCTGCGAGAAGTTACTGGAGAGACTACGGCGGATGGGCAGTAACAGAAGTTTGAGTTCCGGTGTATGACGAAATCTCTTATGAATTACTTTTATCTAAAGAAGTGGTTGTTCACTCTTCAGATGCACGAAGGGTCGTCTTACCATCTTGATGAGGTAAATAGTATCATCATGGATTTGAATAATATTAATGTCAAGATAGAGAATGAAGATCAAGCTATTATTTTGTTGTGTTCTCTACCACCCTCGTATAAGAAATTTGTCGATATAATGATGTATAGTAAAACTGCCTTGTCCATGGAAGACGTGAAGGCAGCTCTGAATTCTAAGGAGTTGTAGAAAATGGCATTTTAAGGCAATACAGAAAATTCGGCAGAAGGGTTATTTGTTAGAGGAAGAACGAATTAGAAGGGAGGGTCTGGCGGCAAAGGTCGTTCTAAGTCTAAGAACAAAATGAAGGTGTTGCGATGCTTCATTTGTCACAAGGAAGGGCATTTCAAAAAGGATTGTCCATAGCGTAAGAATGGAATGGTAAAATTTTCTAAAATTAAAAGTGTGGTTGTTACAGAAGGTAATGATTCAAATGGTGGTAATGTTCCACAATTTCTGTCGGCAGCTCTTGCGACGAGTGGATTCTTGATTCGGGTTGCTCGTTTCATGCTTGTCCAAATAGGGATTGGTTTACATCTTATCGATCTATTGATGGAGGGGAAGTTCTGATGGAGAATGATATGGCATGCAAGGTTGTAGGTATCGGTACAGTTCGAATCAAGATGTATGATGGCATAGTGAGAACTCTGACTGATGTCCGGCATGTACCAAAACTGAGAAAGAATTTGATTTCTCTGGGTATGTTAGATTCCATCGGGTGCACTTATAAGGCTGGAGATGGAGTCCTTTGGGTTTCCAAGGGTGCTCTTGTGGTGATGAAGGGACTAATGAAGCATGGTTTATATGCTCTGTAGGGTAGCAGAATCACGGGTTCAATTGTCGTATCGTCCTTAGATCCAGATTCAAATACTACCAGATTGTGGCATCTGCGGCTTGGGCAAATGAGTGAGAGGGGGATAATTGTTCTGAGTAAGTAAGGTTTGCTTACTGGTTAGAAAATTGGGAAGCCAGATTTCTGTGAGCATTGTGTCTTTGGGAAGTAGTGCAAAGTGAAGTTCAGTACAGGAATTTACAAGACCCAAGGTACGGTGGATTATATTCATTTTGATTTTTGGGGTCCCTCTCAGGTTACTTCACATAGTGGTGGTAGATATGTGATGACGCTGATTGATGGCTTTTCTTGGAAAGTTTGGGTTTATATTCTGAAACACAAGAATGAGGCTTTTGTTACATTCAAGCAGTGGAAGATCTTGATTGAGAAGCAGACAGGAAAACAGGTCAAACGCTTGAGGATAGATAATGGCTTGGAATTTTGTGATGGAGAATTTAATGAGTTCTGCAAGACTCATGGGATTGTGAGACACTACACAGTGTAGAAGACTCCGTAGTATAATGAAATTGCAGAACGGATGAACAGAACGCTATTGGAGAGGGCACGGTGTATGTTGTCGAATACAGGGTTAGACAAAGCGTTTTGGGCTGAAGCTATTTCTATAGCTAATTACTTGATGAACCGGTCTCTATCGATTGTTATCAACTGTAAGACTCCAGAAGTGGTATGGTCTGGTTCTCCTGCTAATTACAGTAATCTGATAATATTTGGGTGTCCAGTGTATGCTCATGTGAATGAGGGGAAGCTGGAACCGAAGGATCAGAAATACATATTTCTTTATTATCAGCTTGGTGTCAAGGGATACAGATTATGATGCCCTGAGGCTTCGGGAAAGAAGATACTTGTTAACAGGGATGTGACCTTTTATGAGTCTGCGATGCTTAATCCGCAGAATGAGGTAGTTGCTTCAGGGAAAGCTCAAGGTGTTCGTGAGCAGTGGAGCATGTAGAGGTTCAATTAGAGGATAGTCTTATTCGGTCAACTCACAAGCAGGTGTAGTTTCGGGCTATGGGAGATGCATATTTCTAGCAGTATAGTGTGGCTAGAGACAGGCCTAGGAGGTATATTAGGCCACCTAAGAAGTATGGGTTTTCACACGCTGATACAGTTGCATATGCACTTAGTCTGGCAGAGGATATTGATGAGCCGTGTACTTATCATGAGGCCATCATAGGTGGATAGTCAGCACAGTGGTTTGTCGCCATAAGTAAGGAGATTGAGTCTCTTTATAAGAACCATACTTGGGAGCTAGTTAAGAAGCCTAAGGGCCAAAAGATTGTGGGGCTATAAATGGGTCTTCAAGAAGAAGGAAGGAATTCCAAGTGTGGTAAGTGCGAGGTGCAGGGCACGCTTGGTGGCGAAGGGCTTTACACAGAGGGAAGGGGTGGACTTCAATGAAGTGTTTTCTCCTGTGGTGAAACATAGCTTAATCCGGGTGTTACTTAATATGGTTGCTCTGTATGACTGGGAGCTTGAACAACTTGATGTTAAGACTGTTTTCTTACATTGTCAGTTGGAAGAGCAGATTTATATGCATCAGTTTGAGGGGTTTAAGATTTTGGAAAGGAATATCATGTTTGCCTACTAAAAAAATCCTTTTATGGGCTGAAACAATGTTCTAGACGGTGGTATAAGCATTTTGAAACCTTTATATTTGGGAATGTCTACTGTAGGAGTAAGTTTGACAGTTGTGTGCATCACATGAAGCTCTCTGATGGTTCGTATTTGTACTAGTTGTTGTATGTTGATGACTTGTTTATAGCTTGCAAAAACATGTCTGAAATCAACATGTTGAAAGCTCAGCTTAGTGGAGAAATTAAGATGAAGGATCTTAGTGTTGCAAAGAGGATATTGGGAATGGAAATTCATAGGAACAGAGGAGCAGGCAGATTATATTTGTCACAGAAGAAATACATTGAGAAGGTGCTGGAACGCTTTGGTATGCAGGCATTAAAACTTTTGAATACTTCATTGGCTGCCCACTTTAGACTTTCAGCACGATTGTCACCACAGACCGATGAGAAGGTGGAGCACATGTCTCATATTTCTTATGTCAGTGCAATTGGTAGCCTTATGTATGCTGTGGTGTATACTAGGCGAGACATTTCACATACAGTTAATGTAGTGAAGAGATACATGGATAGACCTGGGAAGGTCCGTTGGCAGGTTGTGAAGTGGATATTACGATAATTACGAGGCACTGCAAATGTTGTTAGATGACAGAGGCAGCGACGCGTGTGGGAGTGTTGTTGATATGTTAATTCGGATTATGTTGGAGATCTTGATTGGAGGGGTCCTTGACAGGGTATGTCTTCACTCTTTGTGGGAGTGTGATTAGTTGGAAGGCAACTTTGCAGCCAGTAGTTGCATTGTCTACTACTGAGGCTGAGTACCTAACAGATACAGAGGCAGTGAAGGAAACTATATGGTTGAGAGGCTTAGTTGGTGATTTGGACTTGCAGCAGGATAATTTGATTGTATTTTGTGAAAGCTAGAGTGCCATACATTTGATTAAAAATCAAATATTTCATGAGAGGACCAAACACATTGATGTGAGGTTTCACTTCATCGAGATGTGGTTGCACAGGGTGCTATTGCAATGAGGAAGATTGGGACAGCAGAGAATCCGACAGATATGATGACTAAGGTCATTCCTACACTTAAGTTCAGACACTGTCTGGACTTGATTAGTACCTGCATTTGCTGAGGCACTTAGGGGCATATGGAGGTGGCGAAAGGAGTAACTGTATGGAATTTAAGCTAAGGTGGAGATTGGTGGAGTGTCTCAAATTCTTATTCTAATTAGGATTCTATTTTAGAGTTGTATTCTATTAGGTAATTTCTTATTTGGCAAGTCTTGGCCTCTAAGAAATTGTAATCCTTTTCCAACAAGGAATAGTGTTTGTAACTTTATAAATAGGTACATATGTTGTGGGTTAAGTTAATTGACGGTTTGTTTCGAATCAAATCTTTTGAGGTTGGTTTAGGTAGACATATTTTTTTAATGGAAAGTGAAAGTGAACGTGATAGTGAAAGAAAGGAAAGGAAAATCAAGTTTTCATCATGCATTTGGTTAGCAAGAAATTTTTTCAAGAAAATTGTGAAAAAATATTATTTTGTGAGTTTGGAAGGAATGAAAGTGAAAAGAAATTGATATTAGCTTTCAAAATTTCCTTTTTAATTATAAATTACTTTGTACTCAACTTGTCTCCTGAATTATGAACAAAAGTAAAATTTAAAGTTTACGGATGAAACAATGAACATTATAGTATTTGTCTTTTCTATGTTTAATAATTGGATATATGTGATTATAGGTGCAAGTTTAATTAATAAAAAATTTTGTTTTGGAAAATCTTGAGGATAAAAGGTAGATGTTAATATATGTATATATAGTCATAGAAAAAGAAAAAAGAACCAAAAAAAAAAAAAAAAAGTTGTTCAGCCTAAACCAAATAAAGTTATTAGAACCAAAATTAGTTTGGTACTTCTAAATTCTATATACCTGGAGTTAGAACTAAAATAGTCTAGAGTCCTAAAGTTGCCAGAAGTTCTTGTGTAAAAAAGTGCGTGTATGAATTAAATTGCAATTTCAAAACTTGTATACATAGAGAAAAAATCAAATGACACTAATGCATTGTTTAGTTGGAGGGAGTGATTGAGGAGGGATGAATGAGATGGTGGATAAAACAACCTTTTTATGTTTGGTTCGAGTCTCAGCGGAGACTTGTGGATTATTCTTTGAAAATTTTCTCTTTCACGCTAACCAAATTACTAACAAATTTAAATATTTTATGTTTCTTTTCCTTTCTATTTAGTTTACGCCAACAAAACAAACTCTTGGAATTTAAAATTAGAATAGGAAAAGGAATTGGATTCTAATTAAAATGGAATTTCATTTAATTATTTGGAATAAACTGGAATTCATATAAAAGAGTTAGAAGAAAATGAAATTTTGTACAGTTTGTAACCCTGTGGACGTGTGTGTCTAATAAAGTATATATACATCAATTGGCCAATTGACGAAACCTATAAGAAGAAAAAATGATTGACAACTGGCCAATCTCATTCTCTGATTGTGCTATCTCAAGGTTTGTTGCTGACACCCATTGATTAATTTATTGGGTTTTACCCCAAAAGGCCTCGTACCAATTGGAGATAACACCATCACATAGAAGCACTTAACCATTCTCGCCCAGTGTGGTAGCTTGCCAGTGTCTCGCACCTGGCCACAAGGTCGCCACACTATACATAGTTGATCTCAACCGTTGGATTGTTCTTTTAAAGTAATGAGATAAGATATACCCTAATACACACTTCAGTCGCTTCTCACTACACCCCCTCTACGCAGAGGCTGCTGTTGCGCTGCACTCCATTGGCTATTGATGAGAGTGTGTGTGTGAGACTAGTTGCAATGGGTACTTTGGTCAGGTAATATGGATTTTATGGGTAGTTTAATTTTTTAATAAGTCAACACAAAGTCAAAGGGGTAACAATGTCTTTTTACATGTAAAACACATTTTAAAAGTAACTTTTAGGGTGCTAGTGAAAAATGGACCAAACGTTTGTAATGTGAATTATAGTAATTTTTGAAAGGCGTTTCAATGTGATATTTGTCCAAACATGAAGGGGTGTCAGTGAAATTAACTCTAATCTCATAGTAGAGGGGTGTTATGTGCACATTAACTATATTTAACCCACTTTTAAGGATTTTCTCTCGCCTTTGCAAAAAAAAGATCTTTTTTTATATGTTCCCTAATAGTATATTATCTCTCAATGAGTTAACTGTTTTATATTTCTTAGGACTCAATACCACTGATAAGTTAGAAAGTTCGAATATATGTATTTCTTTTATTGGACCAACATAATTGGCCAGTTTACGTAAAAAATTTGTGTGGTTGGCTAAATTAAATTATTAAATTGTATAATAGTGTGAAGGAATAGAAAGCACAGAGTTGAGCTTAAGGATGATGCCGTTATCTCTGGAAGCCACCGGAGGAAGCTTGCCTTGGTAGAGACGCGGCTGGGGTTTATTGCTTCGACCAGTCATCGGAGTCATAAACTCTGGTGAAATCCTCTGTTACTTTTCCTTTTTACTTTCTCTTTCTCTGGTGGCTTCGTTTTGGTTTGTTGGTTGTGGTTCTGTTCATGAAAGCGCTTAATAGTCAAAAATTGTCTTATTTGGAGGTTGCTCGGCTTCCTCGACTGGATTTAAAAGGGGAGGTGGAACGGATTCCTTCTTAGAAGGATCATGTGTTTAGGGTGGATAACCTCGGTACTTCCTCTCGTGAACATGTTCTTAGGGCTTGCTTTGTTGGGCATTTTGACAGGGAGGTGGGGTCCTTGGAGAATATTGAAGATAGGGCCACGAAGACCTGGTTGATATCGGGCGGGGTTAGGGTTAACTCTTTGCCGGATAGGCTTTTGTTGTTCCGGTTCCCGTCGGCGTTGGAGGCTCATAAGGTTCTGGATTGGGGCAAGAAATGTTGGGGTGAAGCCCAGCTCTTCATTGATCTCTGGTACTACAAGGTTGGATTTTCTGGATTAAGGTTGAGGAATAACTACCCCCGAGTCATTTTGTATGGTTTGCCGTTGCATCTTTGGTGTCAGAAGCTTTTCATCGCCATTGGTGATGCGTGTGGAAGTTTTAGGGAAGTGGAGGCCTTCGAGATGAGCGACACGGAAAGAATTGTGATCACTGTGGCTGATGGGGGTGTGATTCCGGCGAGTATCGTGGTGGAGGATGGTCGGTGGGCGTTCAGAATCTCATTATCTGAAGAAATTTCTCCGACCATGGTCCCGCTGATTGAGACAAGTTCCCGAAAAGGCATTAGGGGACCTCCAGCGGCGTCGGCTAGTGTCTCCCGTTTGTTTCGCAGGTCTGGTGGTGGGATTAGATCTAAGCTGGAATTCCATAAAGTGGAGGTGCAGCATAGTCGGCTTCAAGGTCAAGGACGTGGGAGCTGCCACGCGCCTCAGGCAAGTAGAAGTGGGATGGAAGCTTCTGTGACACGTGTTTGGAGGAGAAATGACGCCCGTTATGAGTGGAAGGCAGCTGCTTCTTCTTCACATGCTAAGCCACGTGATACTCGAGGTTTTTTGAATTCTTCTTTTGTTAGGCCAGATGTTGTTGGGCCTTTCCAACGTGGGGCTTATTTTGAGGGCTCGAAAGTGTCTAGGAGGGATTCGTATGAGTGGGGTGGGTCTAGGCCATCGTCTAGGCAGGGGCGGTCCTCAAAGCCCGTTAAGAAGGATGGACGACTCAAGATTTCTGGGTCTCTTGTTATTACTGGACCAGCCCAGATTAAGTCAAGATTGGCTAAGGAAAGGGTGGTTAAATGGGGCCCAAATAAAAGTCTTTCAATTTCACTTCAAGGTGGGCAGCCCAATTCAGAAATGACCCACAACCATGCTTTTCAAGAACCTCCTCCGGACATGTCACAAAAAAGTTCGGCCTCACGTTCTTGGTCAAGGAGAGAGAAGGCGAATTGGGCAAATGCGAGTTTAATCATGACGAAAGGGGCTGGGGCTTGTCCGATGACTTTCCAACATGGATCGTGTTGTCAAAACCGGCTTTTGGGCAACATATTTGATCTTCTTCAATCTGGGTTCTTGGGAGATGACAAAAATGGTGACTGTGATTCCATGAAAGATGATGGCCTCTCTGGGAAATTGCAACCCAGAAAAAAATGGACCAGAAAGGATAAACAGAAGTGGGTTGCTCTTAAGGATCCTCATTCGGGTCCAGGTAAGTCTACTTCTAATTCTACTCCTCCGTGTGAGTTGTTGAGAAGTAACAGGGGGGTGTTTGATGGAAGACAACAGATGTTGTCGCTTGTTCTTGAGGGTGACTCAGTGGATGTGATGAGCTCTACGGTTGGCCCTGATTTTGGGGATGTTGGGCCGTCAGAAAGGGATGGGACGGTTTGTTTGTCTGGTGACAGGGAGTTCAACCGATTATGCGCCGGGACTGCTGAGACATGCTCGGAGTTTTCTTTCACTTCTCGGTTCAATGATTCCTCAAGGGAGGAAATGGGTAGGCCAGCCATGCCTCTTTTAAGTGGAACGGCTGGGCTATGTTTTCCTTTACAAGATGGCCCAGTGACTTGTTTGAAGAATTTTGTGCCTGATTTGGTGACTGTTTATGTGGGCAGAGATATCCGTATCTCCCTCAGTGATGAATCAGCCTCTCTTTTGGTAAAGGAGCTGCAGAAGCACAATTTTTTGCCTGATGATCAAACTGTTGAGTGCAATTCTGACCCTTTTATCTGGGATGGTGTGTTGGATTATGATGAGGACTGGTCTTCTCATGTCGAGGAGGCAGTGGTGGCCAAGGGAAGTGAGGGTGATGAGAGCAGGTCCCTTGACCTGATTCTGTGGGAGGAGGAGGGTCATGCTAACTTACGGGTGGTGGACCCCTTGGCTATTGTTCTTTCAGAGGATTTGGACAGCGGGAAGTGCAGACAGGAAGCTGAGGATACCGGAAAGGATTGGGTCAAGGCCAATATTGGGGTCACTAATGAACTGTTGGGTGTCTCTTGCAAGGGCAGTCGTGATCAGGCCTTAGCAATTTTCAGGCTACGGCAGAGGGGAGTGGGGGGGGGGGGATGATTCAATTTTCTTGAAGGAGGAGCCAGAAAAAGAATAACCTTACTCCATGGAAAGGGGAAAGGGAGCTAAGGAACCTGTGTTCTTATGTGAATTATGATAAGAGGAGAAGGAGAAGGGGAGTGGTAAGGGAGGAGGGAGGGGTAAGGGGGTGAATGTTTCCTCATGAAGCTACGACTCTTATCTTGGAATGTCCGTGGTCTCAATGGTCCGGGCAAGCGAAAAGTGGTGAAGATGGCGGTGAGGAAATGGGGGGTGCATTTGGTGTGTCTTCAAGAAACAAAGATTGATTCTATGACTGATCGTGTGGTGAAGAGTTTGCGGGGTAACCAATTTATTGAGTGGGAGGCGCTGGATTCTGTTGGGACTTCAGGCGGTGTTCTGATTATGTGGGATAGGAGATGGATGGCTAAGGTGGATGTTTGTAGGGGGATTTTTTCTCAGTCTTGTGCCTTTGTGATGAAGGAGGATGGTTCACTTAGGGCTTTTCTGGGGTGTATGGGCAGGTTAATGATGTTGTGAGGGATGGATTGTAGGAGGAGTTGAGTGGGGTGAAGGGGAGGTGGTCTCTTCCTTGGTGTTTGGCAGGTGATTTTAATGTGGTTAGGTCCCTGGCGGAGAGATCTACAGGTGGTCTGTGGACTCAAGCTATGATGCATTTTTCTGACTTTATTGATGGTTACCAGCTTATTGATCTCCCTCTTGAGGGAGCTTCTTTCACTTGGTCCAGTGGAAGGGAAGCACCAACTTTTTCTCGCCTTGATAGATTTTTTATTTCTGGTGACTACTGGGAAGAGAAGTTCTCGGATGTTGTTCAAGCTGTGTTGGCTAGGGTGACGTCGGACCACATCCCCTTGGTTTTAGACTGTGGAGGGTTGAGATCTCGCAGCACTCCTTTCAGATTTGAGAACATGTGGCTTCGTGTAGATAATTTCCAGGGTCTTGTGCATTCTTAGTGGGAAGAGAACCTGGTGGTAGGTACGTCGAGTTTTATTCTTGCAGGAAAGCTTCGACTTCTAAAGAACAATCTCAAAAGGTGGAATAAGGAGGTTTTTGGGAACTTGAGGAAGCGAAGACATATTATTGTTAATCGGTGCTGTCTTTGTAAGTTGAATGGGGAATCAGTGGATCACTTACTGCTGCATTGCCTTGTGGCTCATGACTGTTGGAGTCTCATTTTGGGTCTGTTGGTATTCATTGGGTCATGCCTCGGACTTCTTGGGAATTGCTGGATATTTGGAGGGGCCAATGGGTGGGGGCTCAGGCGAGAGTCTTCTGAAGGGTGACCCCTTTTTGCATTTGGTGGAGCATTTGGAAAGAGCGGAATAGAAGATCTTTTAACAGGAAGGAGTCCTCAATTGGGGTGTTAAAATTTTTTTTTTTATTTGTACTTGTTTTTTGTTGGGGTTGGGGAAGAGATTATTCTTCTATTGAGGATATTATGGACCTTATGGGCTCTTTGAGATCATAGGTTCCGTTTTGGTTTTTGTATAGCTTGGGCCGCGTTCCCCTTTTGAAAGCCTTCTAATACATTTTACTTATCAAAAAAAAAAAAAAAAATGTATTTCTTTTTCGGGTCAAATGCAAATAAAAAATCTATATATATATATATATATATATATATATATATATATATCTCTTTGTCCAAACAATTTAATATAGTTATTATTTTTCACAAATATATATATATATATATAATTACTTACATAGCAATAAATGGGTGTTCAATCACCCCCACCTTCATTTGCCACCAATAATACCGTATCGCTTCCCTCTACTCCTTGAATTTTCACACACACACACACATATATAATTCATTACATAACATCAAATTGGTGTATAATCTTTACTGAAATAGAAAAAGAAAAAAAAAGAAGGTAAAGTGTAGAAAATACCCTTATAGTATGCTTAGAGTGTGTATGACAGCCCTCATGTCCTTTATAATAGTAAAAATATCTCTCTCTCTCTATATATATATATATATAATTCCTTATATAGGAACAAATGGGTGTTCAGTCACCCCCACCTCCATCTGCCACTAAGAATACCGTAGTGCCGCCCTCTACTCCGTAAATTTTCACCCATACACAGGCACACACAGACATATATAATTCATTACATAACAACAAATTGGTGTATATTCTTTACTAAAATAGAAAAAAGAAAATAGCGTTATAGTATGCTTAAAGTGCGTATGACGCACCTCGTGTCCTTTTTTGTCATTTCACAAAATGAATTTTTTTAAAATAATGTGTAAATTGTATCCATATGGGTAATTTGGACAAAGTCTTTCTTAAATGTGTCAGGTGGGACTTATTTGCAGAAATTCATACTTAAGGGGATGTTTTTCGTACATGAGGTGTGTGATACGCACTGTAAACATATAATATGGGTGTTTTCTGCACTTTACCCCATTTTGATATGATTGTTAAACCATACTCAAAATCCAAGTACCATATGTTATACTGTGAATGTTATATTGCTATCATTGTTCTGCACTTCTGCTGCATTCATTGACAACAATAACACCAGTGACGGACCCAAAAATTTGTTTCAGTGGGGGCGAATTTAAATAATAATAAGGTAAAAGAAATCAATTAAAATAATATTAAACTTAATTATAGATTGATAATATTTTTGTAAAATACATTCACAATCGTCGTTAACTAGTTTTATGTTTTGAAATGTTAAAACATTGGTAAATATACCACCAAGGCTAGTAACTCAGTAATATCTCCTCTACCTTTCACAGTGAAAAGTTCCGAGTTCAAGTCCCCACAAGGGCAAAATGTGTACGTGTGTTACTTTCAGGGGAAAAAAACCAACATACCAAATTTTTATTTCTCAATCTCTATTTGACAGTCCTAAATAATAGGATCAATGGCTAGGTCATAAGCAAATAAATTAATAAATACAGTCTTTTTGTTTTTTTGGTCTCAACTATAAAAATTAATTAGTACTTTTCTTACCGTCCTAGGACTTGCACTTCGAGGCAGAGTTGGATTGCCAATGAAAAGAATAGAAAGAAAATTATTTATTTAGTTATTCAAGAGAGAGCCATGGATAATTGAGATGGAAACTAGAGGTAATGGAGTTCTTGGTTATTGTCGTGACAGAAGAAAAATAGCAATGGGGCAAAAGATAAAAGTTATGGGGCGTTTATGAAATTACCCAAGATTTTATAGTCAAAGTAGGATTTTTTAAAAATAGCAATGGGGCAAAAGTTAAAAGTTATGGGGCGTTTATGAAATTACCCAAGATTTTATAGTCAAAGTAGGATTTTTTAAAAGAAGTCCAGTCCTTGCACAGTGATGTCTTAGTTGACTAAGTGGCAATGAAAAATTGCAACTTTTAATGAAGATTGTGTTGATTCTTTTTATTTTTTATTTTCATTTTATATAAGTATAGATATCATAGAAAGGCGTTCAAGGACTGTGCCCATATACGAAAAGCCCTATATCCTCATTCTATCCACAAAAACCAACAAAACCTCCACTTATTTACAAAATCTATCATGAATTTGAAAAAATAAGGTTCTAAATATGAAGAATTCTAAAGCTCGAACAAGAGTCTTCCCGTGAAAGGATCTCCTATTCCTAAACCGCCAAAGGCCCCACCACAAACAAAGAGGGGCCACCCTCCAATATATCGTCTCGAGCATGCTTCCTCACCATACAACCTCGCCAATCTATGAGCAAATCTTTCGTGGCAAAATGCATGAATCAACAAACACCAAACATGACAAGAAGCAAATGCTAACCCTTCCGAGCCACTAGACTATGGAAAAATATATGGTTTATAGACTTCTCATCTCTCTTGCACATGCAACGGCAATTAACAATGATTTATCTTCTTCACCTTAGGACTTTTGTCATCAAGATCCTCACCAAGCCTGCCTTCCACCCAAACAAAGCCACCTTTAACGGGCTTTTGTGCACCAAATGGCCTTCCTGGGGAGAGGAAACTCCCGCACACCAACCAATCTCCTGTAGAAGGAGATCTCAAACCTACTGCGGGGTAGCTTCCCGGATCTTCTCATTCCCAAGGCTTTAAAACAAGAGTAAGTTTTGGTGATAAATAGTTTTAAATATTGGAAGCCTGAGTGTGATTGTTGCTTGTATCAGAGGCAAGTTTTAGTTGCACATTTGACCCTCACAGTAGTGTATTGATATTTTTTGGTTGTTGCAGTAACCAGCTTGACAAAAATTAGAAGTTTGCGTAACTTTCAACGCAAAATAAGAATTTCAACGCAAAAATAAGAAACAGGGAAAGCCTGCACCAAATATGTATCACTTGTTGAGAGGAATCTATATTTATATTATCCAGTATCAATGGAAATGTTTTGCATTCAGATTGTGTGTAATTTCAACGCAAAATAAGAAACAGGGAAAGTGACAATGTTATATATGTGTTTATCTGTAAATATATTGCTGTTGAGGGGTATGAAGATGAAGTAAAAGAACACGAATAAAGCTAAAGAAATTTTTATGAAGATATGCAACTGGAAACCCTTTAGCCGATGAATCCTTCTTAGGCCGTGTTATTGCAATGATATTTTCATTCAAAGAAATTTAATTTTATTACCAAAATTCCAAATCTGATTTGTTTCAATGTGATTTGTTTTTCAGGCGGAGTCAATATGACTACAAGTCTGAATTGTTTGAGACACAGTTGCATTCATCTAAAGGCTGCAGTTTTACTTTTATTTGACTTATGTGTGTGTGTGTGTGTGTGTGTGTGTCTAGTAATTATAAATAAAAATAATAATATATAGCAGCTTTTGTACATAATATTTTGATTGAATGTCAATGGCTTGTATAGTTTGTCTTAGATATGTTTTACTTTGAGGCTTTAATGAAGGATTTTAAGCAGAGAACACAGAAGTGGAAAGGTTGTATTACAGGTCTTAAGGACCATTCTGGGTGCTTTATGGATCCCTGTATCTACACGCATTTGCAGCAAATGAACAGTGATCCACCAAAGCTGGAGTCTCTACCCGTGGGCAGTCAACCTGCTAGAAAAAGAGTCGGCAGCTCAGCCTCAGTTTCTGGGAAAAGAAATAAGGAAATTGCCCTAATCTAACCATATCACTGTGACAAAGAATGAGGTTTTAATTTTGCTATGGTGTTTCATTATTTAGGATCAGTAATTCATAATGGGGGAGAAATTGGAGATCACCTTAATCATTAGAAATAAAGTGATAAATTAAATGGAGTAGTGCACTAGGTTTCAGTCCTTGGTACTTTTGGTGCAATGCATATTAAATATCTTTTTTTGACTCCCTTCTTTCAATCCGTTTGAAAATTATTCAAGAGTTGACTCGTTTTTTATAGTTATTATATGTTGATCATGTGGTTAGATGATCACTCTATTTCTTTAAAATAAAACTTATGTCTCACTGGAAATAGTTTAATTTTTCACCAATTCTCCTAACAATCGCCTAAACTTATGTTGGTTATTCACCGTGCAGGGATTTATTTATCCATGGTGAAGCTGCATATTCTGCTCCCAAATTATCTTAAACATCAGCTTAGCTGTAGACTTAAAATAATAATAATAATAATAAATTAAAAGAAATAATAGGGATTGGGGACCAAATACATAGTATAATGTGTTTTTTGGTACTCACAAGTGATACATATTTGGTGCAGGCTAAATCGGTGAAGGAATTCCTGAAGCCGCTGGGTCTTCGAGACTATTCATTTATATTCAAAGAGTGAATTTTATAGCTTTCCTTTGTTTACAGCAATTTTATGTACTTGCTTTGGTTCTTACCCTCAGAAATTCCATCACTGGTTTGATGTCTCCCGCTTTTTCTGCAGATTGATATGCCGCGTCTTGCAGACATGATTGATGAGGATCTCATCAGAAAAGGGTTACCGAAGGTAAACTCAACTAGACTCAGCCTACTCTATGTCATGTTTCTTAATTTACCATTACACCTTTAGAAACTTCTTTATTCTTTGGCTGATTGAGGACTTTCAGAAATAGAATTTAGGGTAAAGTATCCTTAGTAGTTTTTCGAAATTTCCTTCAGATAAATCTAGTTGAAAAATTGTGGTCAACCTTCCTTGAGGTTTTACAAAATCACCCTAACCACCCTCCTTCCCGTCAATCAACTAGGTCAGTCAAATTTTTAAATTTTATGTTCTAAAAATACTTGTAGCAATAAATTCATAAGTCATGCAATGAAAATATGGAAAAGGGCTTTTGAATTAAATTAAGAAAAGAATCTATTGTATCTGATAACTAATTTGGGTATTATGCTAGAAATATTCACAATGGAGGTGATTTACTTAGTAAGACAATAGTTAAACATTGTTGGAGTAAAGGAAAAGACTTACATATGATTTTCATACATCTAGAAAAAAAAACAATGATATGGTACTGGGAGATATAATGATATAATTACACTGACATCTCTGAAGTAATCCTTAATTACGGGTATATTAAATGTATGAAAAAACCTACAGAAACTCCCCTAACCAAAAGTTGGTGTCGGAAAGACATTTAATTTTCCTGTGAAATGTCATAATTTCCTATCATCTTTAATGTTTTTGTAATTAAAAAATCTCACTACTTATCTAGCAATGCTTCCACCTTGCTTGTTATTTAATTTTGAATTCCCAGCTTCTCTCTTTATTTCTATCTTAAAGTGAACAACTTATAGTTAGTTAAATGAAGGGAAGAATGTTCAATATCTGAATTACAGAGTTGTTGTGAGAAATGCATTGTTCATGTCTCCTTTGATAAGTAGATTGTAAGGGGATCAATTTAGGTGCAATATAAAGAAGAATAATGCTTGCCTCACGCCGCGTAAGCAGGAATCTCTTCCTTGTGCTGACGTGGACCACTAACAACTTGACACGTGTCAAAAATAAATATGAATCAGTTTACGGGTTTTTTCTCACGCCCGAGATTTTATCTCACGGATCTGTGTGCTCTCTTTCTATCTCCAAGTCATAGAAAATTCCAGCAAACCACCGCCGCCGCCTATCCCTCTGTTCTATGTTTCTCCATCTCGTCATCGCCATGTTTCCTATCCTATATCTTTCTTCCCATCTGTGCACCACCAAGTTCAACTCCAAGACACGGGCCAAAATCAGTGCACATAATTGAATCCAAATTAAAAAAAACCAAGGAAAATGGAAAACAGAAGACACCACAACCACTCATTAATTACCTAATAATCCCCGCTACCGACATCGATCAAGGTCAATGCGTCTTCGACTAAGGGATCTGTTGTTCATGCCAAGTGTGGAAATCAATGGCAAAACACCCGATAAACACCGCCGCCGACATCGTCAGTATAACCAGCAGATTGTGCCGGCGGTGAGCTCTTCAATCAGATCATTGCTAAGGGTCAATACTCCGTGCGTGCTGCAGCCTGTCTGTGTCACCAGATGGTGATTGTTTCTCAAAGTTGGAGCGCCATTTGAGAAAGTTAGAGAAATGATGAATATAAGGGTTTCAGAAATTTTTTTATTTTTTTTATATGTAATAATCGATTAGAAAAGGTTTCAAAGTGGAACGCATCCCTAAGACAAAAAACAAGAGCTGAACCTAAGGACCTATAGTGCCCAAAAGATCAACTAAGTCATCAATAGAGGAGCAAGCGTTTCCTTTCACATGACAAAAAATAGAGCGAAGAATATGAAATTTCAAGGTCCCCAAGGGCGATTCATTTCCTTTGAAAATTTTGTTGTTCCTCTATTTCCATATACACCACCAAACACAGTGTGGAACTATCCTCTAGTGATCGCGAGCATGGCTTCTCACTAGGCATCCTCTCTACGCGTTAATCAGTCCTTTGGAAGACTGAGGCATTACCCAATGTATGCCAAATATGCCGAATATGAGGTTCCAACAATCGTACGCCGTAGGACAGTGCATAAGAATGTGATCCACAGACTCGCCGTCTCGTTTGCATAGACAACACCAATTAACGATAATGTTGCCTCTCTTCCTCAAGTTGTCCAACATCAAGATCATTCTCCAGACGGCAGTCCAAACAAAGAATGCTACTGTAAGTGGAGCCTTGGAGCGCCATATAGCCTTCCATGGGAAAGCAGGACCAACGAAGTTGGAAAGGCATAGGAATATGGACCGAACACTAAATCTTCCATGGAGGAAGGAACCCACAAGATGTCATTACTACCTCTGCTAACTTTGTCCTCCTGATAGAACGTATCCAAAAAGGCATATACCTCATCCATCTCCCAATCCTGAAAAGAATACCTAAAGCGCACATCTCACGTAATCCCACTGCTATCAAGCCGATAACAGTGAGCTACGCAGGCGTGTCTATCGTCGACTATACTATAAAGTTTAGGAAAGGAACGAGACAACAACTGATCTCCACACCATAAATCCTCCCAAAAGTGGACACGCCTACCATCGCGAACCTTGAATCTGATATGGGAAGAGAAGACATCCCAACCCATCCGAATGAATTTCCACATGCCAATGCCTCCCACAATGGAGACCGGACGGGAGGACCAACCACCGCTCTCTTCCCCAAAATGACACGAAACAACCCTTCTCCACTGGCGATGTCGTTCCCTACCAAATCTCCACAACCACTTTCCCAAAAGAGCTCTGTTAAAGGGAACCAACTTTCGGATACCTAGACCACCTAATTTCAAGGGCTTGCAAACTTGCTCCCATTTAACAAGATACTTGAACTCCTCTCCCCTTCCACCCCAAAAAAAGTCCCTTTGAATCTTCCCATTCCTTTCGGCGACGGAGCATGGGATTTGAAACGAAGATAAAAAGTAAGTGGGAAGGGACGAGAGAGTGCTCTTAATAAGAGTGACCTTCCCCCCCTTGACAGATATTGCTTCTTCCATCCTGCCAACCTCTTTTCAAACCTATTAATTACCAGATCCCAGCTCTCCACCTTCCTAGAGGAGACCCCTAAAGGTAGTCCAAAATAAGGAAGAGGAAAAGCACCCACCCCACACCTAAGAACTGTAACTAAGGAGGAAATATCCGAAACATCCCCAACCAGGACAAGCATACTCTTTCCAACATTGATCTTCAGCCCTAAAACCGCCTGAAAACAAACAAGAATGCACCTCAAATATCTAAGTTGGGAGACATTGGCATCACAAAAAACCAAGCTATTATATGTAAACAGCAAAAGGGAGATCTCTATCTGATGGGCTACATCTCCGTCCACTCTGAAGCCCCTAATAAAACCCAAATCCTCCGCTCTCGTCATTAGTCTGCTCAAACCCTCCATACGATAAGGAAAAGGAAAGACGATAAGGGGTCTATTTGTCTCAAACATCGAGAAATCGAAAATAAACCATCCCCAACTGATCTCTTTCTTTGAGCCATAAAACCCGAGATTTCTGGTGCCATGAAATCTCCTCCATAATAATGATCTTAGCAAAAATCGCCTGACAGGAAGCTCTCATAGAGCGCAAAGAGACTCCACATCCTATCCCCGTTCTTCAAGTCGATCAATCTCAGCGAGGTCAACAATAACTCTATTCTTCCTCCATTCAATATTCCCAAACACTTCCTTGTTCCACCTCTTAAGCTTAGTTTTGAGGGTCTAAAACCTTCTGGCTAATACAAAACTAAAAGAAACTGTGGACAACACCTCCTCCCACCAAGATTGGATTTTCCCTTGGAAATCCTCTGACCTCAACCACATATTCTCAAAGCGGAATGGGGTGCGTCGAGATCTCAAACCCCTACAATCTAGAACTAAGGGAACATGATCAGATGTCACTTTTACAAGAGCCACGTGAACAACATCCGAGAATTTCTCTTCCCACTCCCTAGAAATCAGGAATCTGTCTAGCCTTGATAAAGTAACCGGGTCCTTACCATTAGACTAAGTAAAAGCTGCCCTTCCATTGGCAAATCAAAAAGTAAAGGCTGCCCCTCCTAAAAGGAAGGTCTTTCACTATCGATAACTGGCCCGTATACTCCATAGAATACCCATCTGAAACTGTCCTCCTCCATCTTGAACACGCAGGGCAAAGAGTAACTCCCCTTTTATATGTTCATCCTTGACAGCCATTTACGAATTGTGATCCCACATAATTTGGATTCTGCCAGAGGTACGTGAAGCGTTCAGCACTTCCCATTCCATGAAGCTTCCTCTCCAAAGACTCCTAACCACCCCATCAGAAATAGAAGCCATCTTGGTTTCTTACAAACAAACAACATAAGCACTCCACTTCCTCACAGCTACCTTAACCACCCTCCTTTTGTCTGGATCATTGAACATTCCAAGTGATAATTCGTAGCTTCATTAAGAACCATAAACAATCATCTCCCCTCCTCTCCTTTTTCCACTTCTGGTCATTCCCCTTTCCCTCGCCACCCATGCTTCTTGACAAGCGCCGAATATTGCATATTCAGGTGCCCTTAATTGCATTAGTTATGACCATTATTTGATCATTGTATATAGATTATCTTCATTTTCGTATTTTTGTTTATTTTCAGGTTTGTTTCCCAAAAAGAAATAAAATGGAAGTCTTAAAGGCTTTTTGAAGATCAGGCCAAAGGGCCGATCTTTCTTCCAAAGCCAAAGGGCCTAGCGTTCTTCCAAAGAGAATCAAGCGCTCTTCCAAAGCCAAAGGGCCGAGCGTTCTTCCAAAGAGAAACCAAGCGATCTTCCTTTCAGAACGCCGAACGCTCCTTCCTTCGGCAAGCATAGCGCCGAACACTCTTCTTAAGCATAACGCCGAACGTTCTTCCTTCGGTAAGCATAAGCCCAGCGCTCTTCCCTTCAGCGCTCTTCCTTCAGCAATTAAAAAGCCCAACGCTCTTCCTTCGGCAATTAAAGAGCCCAACGCTCTTCCCTTCAGCTTTCTTCCTTCGGCAATTAAAGTGCCGAACACTCTTCCCTTGGCATGCATAGCGCGGAGCACTCTTCTTTCGACAAGGCCGAGCGCCGAGCACTCTTCCTTCGGCAAGGCCGAGCGCCGAGCACTCTTCCTTCGGTAAGCAGAAGCCGAAGGCTCTTGATAATTTTTGTTGAAGAGTTGCAGCCACAGGCTCCCACCATTTGCTCCAGTAGGTTTCCCTTATCAACGGGACATCTGTCACAAGGAAGGGCACTTCAAAAAGGATTATCCATAGGGATTAGAAATCTGAGAATATTTGGGTGTCTAGCGTATGCTCATATGAATGAGGGGAAGCTTGAACTGAGGGATCAGAAATGCATATTTCTTGGTTATTAGCCTCAAGTCAAGGGATATAGATTATGGTGCCCAGAGGCTTCGGGAAAGAAGATACTTGTTAGTAGGAATGTGACCTTTTATGAGTCTGCGATGCTTAATCCGTAGAAGGAGGTAGTTGATTCAGGGAAAGCTCAAGGTGTTAGTGAACAGTAGAGCATGTAGAAGTTCAATTAGAGGATAGTCTTGTTCGGTCGACTCACAAGTAGGTGTACTTTCGGGCTGAGGAAGATGCACATTTTCAGCAGTATTGTATGGCTAAAGACAGGTCTAGGAAGGATATTAGGCCACCTGAGAAGTATGGGTTTTCACACGCTGATTCGGTTGCATATGCACTTAGTGTGGTAGAGGATATTGACGAGCTATGTACTTATCATGAGGCCATCATAGGTGGAGAGTCAGCACAATTTTCTGTCGCCATAAGTGAGGAGATTGAGTCTCTTCATAGAACCATACTTGGGAGCTAGTTAAGAAACCTAAGGGCCAAAAGTTTGTGGGCTGTAAATGGGTCTTCAAGAAGAAGGAAGGAATTCCAGAGGTGGAAGATGCGAGGTACAAGGCACGCTTGGTGGCGAAGGGCTTTACACAGAGGGAAGGGGTAAACTTCAATGAAGTGTTTTCTCTTGTGGTGAAACATAACTCAATCCGGGTGTTACTTGTTATGGTTGCTCTGTATGACTTGGAGCTTGAACAGCTTGATGTAAGACTATTTTCTTGTATTGTGAGTTGGAAGAGTTGATTTATATGCATTAGCGTGAGAGGTTTGAGATTTTGGGAAAGGAATATCATGTTTGCCTATTAAAGAAGTCCTTGTATGGGCTGAAGCAGTCTTCTAGACAGTGGTATAAGCAATTTGACACATTTGTGGTTGGGAATGTCTACTGTAGGAGTAAGTTTGACTGTTGTGTGTATCACAGGAAGCCCTCAGATGGTTCGTATTTGTACTTGTTGCTGTATGTTGATGACATGTTCATAGCTTACAAAAACATGTCTGAAATCAACATGTTGAAGGCTCAGCTTAATGGTGAAATTGAGATGAAGGATCTTGGTATTGCAAAGAGGGTATTGGGAATGGAAATTCACAGGGACAGAGGAGTGGGCAAATTGTATTTGTCACAGAAGAAATACATTGAGAAGGTGCTAGAACGCTTTGGTATGCAGGCATCAAAACCTGTGAATACTCCATTGGTTGTCCACTTTAGACTTTCAGCACAATTGCCCCCACAAACCGAGGAGAAGGTCGAGCACATGTCTCGTATTCCTTATGCTAGTGCAGTTGGTAACCTTATGTATGCTTTGGTGTGCACTAGGCTAGACATTTCACATGGATTTAGTGTAGTGAGCAGATACATGGATAGACCTAGGGTGGTCCATTGGCAAGCTGTGAAATGGATATTACGATACTTGTGAGGCACTGTAGATGTTAGGTTAGTTTATGACAGAGGCAGCAACCTGTGTAGGAGTGTTGCTGGATATGTTAATTCCGATTATACTGGAGATCTTGATAGGTGGGGTCCTTAACAGGGTATGTCTTCACTCTTTGTGGGAGTGTGATCAGTTGAAAGGTGACTTTGCAGCCCGTAGTTGCATTGTCTACTACTGAGGTTGAGTACATAACAACTACAGAGGCAGCGAAGGAAGCTATATGGTTGGTGATTTGGGCTTACAGCAGGATAATTTGGTTGTATTTTGCGACAACCAGACTGCCATACAATTGATTAAATATCAAATATTCCATGAGAGGACCAAGCACATTGATGTCAGGTTTTACTTCATCGAGATATGGTTGCACAGGGTGCTATTGCAGTGAGGAAGATTGGGACAGCAGAAAATTCAGCAGATATGATGAATTCAGACACTGTCTGGACTTGATTGGTACATGCAGTTGCTTAGGCACTTAGGGGAATATAGAGGCGGCAAAAAGAGAAGCTTGATGGAATTTGAGCCAAGGTGGAGATTGTTGGAATTAGGTGGAGATTGGTGGAGTGTCTCAAATTCTTATTCTAATTAGGATTCTATTTTAGAGTTGAATTCTATTAGGAAATTTCTTATTTGGTAAGTCTTAGCCTCTTAGGAATTGTAATCTGTGATACCCCTTGATTTCGGAACACGGGTTGAACAAGTCCGCGCACAAAAGCAGGGGATATCAAAACAATTAAAGTATTTCAAACAAGCACAGAGTACAAAATGAAATAAAAGAATAAATAATACGCTGAAGAAAAACTAATAAATAAAATTTTCATTAATAACACGTCAATGGTTACAACTCGGGAATCCCGTAACTCTAGGACCCCTTAACCAAAATCCATTATCCTTAAATCTATTAATAATTACTGAAGTAATAATATCTTACTTTGAAATAACAAGAGAAATAATAGGTAAGCCATCCAGTTGCGGATCCTCAACCTTGAGACTTGAACTTCTAATAACCTGAAAAATAAATCGTGGATTAAACCCTACGAACAGGCTCTCTCTACCAGGCCTCTGAAAACCAATAAGCAGATCATCTCTGATTAAACCAAACCTAATAAAGAATTTAACTTTTTTATGGCATGATATACATATATATAACTAATTATATATACTGCACTAATCATATCCATTAATAAATTTATTAAATTTCCAAACATATTAACAATGATTAAAATAATAATCATACCTAGACCAATCCACCATTTCTTTTATAAAAAAAAACTCATTTGACCTTAATCACATCCTAGTAAGTTGTTTAATCATTTAAACAATAAATTATAATAAAAGGCATATTATATTTAATCCCAAAACCCGATAATGATTTTTATTATTTAAATCACATATCCAAAATCTAAGCTTTGACAAATCATCCATGTCTCCACCAATATTATTTTACTAATATAAAATAATACCCTAACCAGTAAGTACTAGATTATTCTAATTTAAGAATACCTAATTCTAATTCAATCTATATATACAATAACCATAGATGATATTTTAATCATCTAACACATAACAATTTAATTACGCTTTGGCAAATCAACCATTCCATTATAAATATTTTCATTTATATATTGGCAACTCAACCATGCCTCAAGTATTTTTATTTATACATTGGCAATTCAACCATGCCTCTACAGGTATATTTATTTATACATTGAAAAATCAACCATTCCTCCTATGTATATATTTTATTCATATAAATAAAGCAATATTTTTTTAAGCCTTTGACAACTCACTCCTACCTACAATTCATTCATGTACCAATTTTAGACTCAACGATAACTAATTCATACATAGACATCTCATTCAGATTATAAGCATATCACTAATTTAATAACCAGTCCATCCAGATATATCAAGTAAGAATAATAATACTAATAATCTTAATTAACATAAATATAGTTACACATATATTATATACCATATATGTGTATAATCCTTCATTAATAATCCTTAATTATTTAACATCACATATACATATATATCAACGATTATATATATATATATATATATATATATATATATATATCCATACAACTCATAAATTTAATAAACCATATATACACATAAATAAATATATATATATATATATATATATCATCCTTCCATAACCAATTATTAATTTAATTATATTTACGCAATTTAAATGCTACTAAATATCGTTAGAAATAGTTTCCTATCAATACTCCATCTCGGTAAATAATTTTCTTACACCATCTCACGAAAACATAAATATCTCCTAGTATGATGGGAATCTGATAATGAAATCAGTATCATTGGAAAGAGGACGAAAAATCGTTAAATTTGAGCTCAAGAATGACTCAATTTGGATTTAAGATGACTAAGTTATGACCGTTTCAATTTTAAGTAACAAAACAAGCAACACAATACGCTGAGGTCAATTGCTACTGTAAGAGCAACCGCACCAGATTAAAGACTAAGGTTCCGACACGTGGCGCACTTTGATTCACTGGTGTATCAATTCTGATGGTGCGCGCTGCACCAGATCTTTTCTCGTAGTTGCATGGTTCTTCATGTGCCTGCGTTGCACTAAATTCGTTCTCTATTCAATCAATCCACATCTAGGGCTTAGACTTATGGTACATTGAATCTCCATGAACTCGTACCACACCCAATCAATCCACATATATTTAAATACTCCAATGGGCTAGATTAGTGTATGCACCATGATAATATGGATCGTCTCACACTGGATTATAACCCTATTGTTACTCCTGAATTATAACCTTATTGTTACGCCGATAGTACATAGACGCCACTTATACCTATATAAATAGACAGTATATATATATATATATATAATATAGGGTTAAGTGCAAAAAAAAACCCCTGAACTATGGGAGTTTTGCAACTAACCCCTTGGAACTACAAAAAAAACCCCTAAACTTTCATTTTTTTGTAATTTACCAACTCAGGCCACTAGAAAAGGAAAAAGACCAAGTTGCCCTTTTAATAAAACGATGCAATTTGGTAATAATATCAATTTCACTTATTGATGCCCCAAGGCCCGTAACTCGTATGGCACCATCACAGTCGCTAACGTCATCGATCCAACCTAACCCTCTCTCCTCATTGGACACCGCCGCTGCGGACGTTCTCTCCCTTCATCACTTCCCACCCATTCTCCCTCCCTACTTGCCGCTCACCACCACCACCACCACCACCCACCACCCACCACTTCTCCTCTCCTCATCTCTCTCTCCGACCAAAACCCACCTCTTTTAACCAATCTTCTTTCTACTTCTTCTTAACTCGGTTTCTTCCAACTCACCCACCACTCAATACCTTCCCAACTCACTCACTCAGGCGAATCCAATTCACTTTATCGTTCAACCTCCCTCACGATTAGAAACAGCTATTTGTCCCTAAAAACTGGCCCCTCGGCTATAACAGCGATGACGACGAAGATGATAGAGGTAGTGTAGAGTTGGGGTTCGGGTTGTTTTGGGTCAATGATGTCCTGTCCAGCGAGGGGGTAGCCATTAACCCAAAGGAATGATCGTAACAGAGGCCTGTCATTCACGTTGTTTGATCTGCTCAGTTTTAGAGCTTTAATGGCTGACGAGTTGGACCCAGCCAAGTTGGGGTTGGGGTTGGTCTGAACCTAATGCGAATTAAGCTTGTTTTAATGGTGGGTGGAGGTTGTTGGGCGGCGTTACGGTGGTGATGGTAGGTGGATTAGCCATGGTTGCAAGACCGGAGGAAGCGAGCCCTGATTTTATGTCTGTATGTGTATATATCTATCTATTTATCTATCTATCTATCTTACAATATAAAGAGAGAGTGACTGAAGCGGAGCAATTACAGTCACCGGGGCAGGAGTGGCTGAGGCGAAGGGCAATTACGGCCATCTGATGATCGCTCATTCCCTCTCTTTCTATGCCCATACCTGTTGATTTCAGAATCGCCGCAAGCACCGCCGTTTCATCCCGCCAAGTATTGCAACCCAATCATAGAACCACCAGTGAGGTTCATTTCTAGTCACGTGTGCTCACCGTTGAATCCTTGTTTCCCTACTGTTTCGAGATCGCTGTAAGCCCTCTTTGCTGTCTTATTAGGCATCCTCACAAGCTCACCTGACATTCTCGCTGTCACTGTGGTCGCCGGTTAAGCCATGTTTGGATAATCACAAGGTTAATGCCATGTTTGGATACTGGAGTCAAAGGTTGGAAATTAAGGGCACTCTGATCCTTTCATGCTTCTAAGGGCAGTATGGTCTTTTAAAAAAATTCAACCAAATTTAACGGCTAATTCTCACCGAACCTTGGCCGGATGGGGTGATCTGCAACTTTTTTGCATAGTTCAGAGGGTTTCTTGTATTTTTTGAAGTTCAGGGAGTTAATTGCAAGTTTCCCCATAGTTCAGGGAGGTTTTTTTCCACTTAACCCTATATATATATATATATATATATATATATATATATATATATTTCCAATAAATATAGAAAAATAAATTCTAATAAATTCCCAAAAATATCAGAAAATTTCAGAAAATTTTAGAAAAATTCCAGAAATTCCGGAAACCATAAATAACCATCTTGGGTCATAAATCAAAATATAAATTGATTTAAAATTTACACAACACCTATGTATTACAATTAAACCTCAAAACTTCAAAAATATTAAATAATGTTAATTCATGTTTTTAACTATTCCGATTAAATCCTGTTTTAATCAAATAAAATTAACTTAATGTATTTAATTAATCCGTTCTAACCATGATTTAAATTAAAAAATTTAATCTAAAGTCTTGATACTCAAGGTGAAATCGTTATGAGTTCTAAGAGAAAAGTTAGAGAATAACTCGCCTGAAGGTTTCGAAAAGAAACCGACGCTTTAAGCCTTGATTTCCTCTTCCAAATCCGACGTCCTCTTTTTCAGATCTAGCCTCCTCCTTGTCAACCTTCTCTTCTTCTCTCTCTTTACCTTTTTTATTTTCTAACGTAGAAAAACTTTTAACCCTAAAGTCGTATGTATATATTTTATACACATTAAAATCCAAATCCTATTCCTACTATGATTACCAAATAAAATAATAATCTTTAAATAATATATATATTTATATACATATATATTGTATTATATATATAAATACCTTCCTTAAATAATCATTTATTTATATATACCTATATATATCAATATATATATTGACATATATACCCCTCCATAATGATTATTAATTAATTATATTTATATATAATTATATATATATATATATATATTTATAATTATACAAAAATGATCATTTAAATAATCAAATAACTAAGGGCCTTTATTAATTAACCCAATAAAGCTTCATACAAGCCCAAGACCACATCTTTTGGTCCAACTTCCCTTAAGCCCAAAATCAAATAATTTAAATAAATCAAATAATTAAATAAATACTTAAAGTAAAATAACTAATTACATGAAGCACATAAACAAAACAAGAAATTACAATCAATTCACATCATACCAATAAAATTAACACATCAATAATTCAATCAATAATCAAATACACACACAACAATCATCATATAATTTAATTAAAACAAGATAATTAATTCAAGCACTCAATTTAAATGAAACAAATTATTTTAAAAAATAAAATAAAAATAATTAATCCCAATTAAATCAAACAAATTATTTTAAAATAAAAAAAAATTAATTAATCTCAATTAATAAATCCTTTAAAATATCGGGGTATTACATAATCTTTGTCCAACAAGGAATTATGTTTGTAACTCTATAAATAGGTACATATGTTATGGGTTGAAAATTAAGAGATTGAGGGAGAAAGACTCTAGAATTCGTACAGAAATAGAGTGAAGGGCTGAAATATTGTAATCTCCGATTTTACACATAGTAAAAACTTTCACCGGATCCCAACCGTGGACTTAGGCTGTTATTGAACCACGTACAAATCTTGATGTTCTTTTTGTTGTGTGTTTACTTTTCTATCGTGATTCTTGATTCAACTTGGGTTCGTTATGTTTGTCATAACACGCTGTGATGAGGTTAACTAAAATGGTGGGTCTCTCTAATGGTGGTGAGAAGGTGCGTGATGAGGAAGAGATCCTAAAGAGGAGGAAATTCTAGAGAAAGAGGGGGGAAGGACATTTGCAGCTTTGATTCATAAAAAGATGGTTGTGGGTTTTCATTATTAGGGAAAAAGATGCAAATGACACCGTTTGGTAAAACATTTTTTTTTTTTTTTTGATAGTCTATGACCATTAGAGGGTGCAGATACCCTTTTTCTAAGATACAGTTGAAAAGTCAAAAACGTCTGGGATATATCACTTAAAACAATATAAGGAAAGCAGAAGAACTGAGGAAGGGAGAGAAAGCTAGCCCAAAGCAAGGACTGGAGTGACGGTAGGAGAGATGATGCCTGGAGCGTATGGTCCCAAAAATAACCTACCCTTAATATTTTCATGTTCCTTCTTTTTATAGCCTTAGGTCATTTAAGAAGCACTTATTGGTAGGGGTGTAACTTGGGTTGGGTAACCCGAACCCAACTCAAGCTCAGCCAGATTTTTCACGGGCTTGGACAATCATTTTTACAATTAAGGTTGAGCTTGGGTTAAAAATTCTCAACCCGAATTTAATTAGGGTTGGGCTTGGGTTGAAGTGCTAGCAACCCGAGCTAACCCGAACCCGAATTCTAATATTATTTTCACATTTATTTTTATTTTTAAATATATTATATATAATATTTAAACTATGATTACTTTTTTTCTTTTCAACCTCTTTTGTTAAATCTTAACTTATTGTATATTGACATTTAGAAGAATTTATTTTCTATAAATTTGTTTGTAATTTATTAAAAATCTACAAAAAAAATCTTTAAACTTTTTCTTTTTTAAGAGTAAATGAATCTAAAATTAATTCAAGATCATATAAAATTTTCGATGTAAGGATAAGCCATATGAGTAACCTGAATTTTTTACCTAGAATCTAAGCCCGAGTTGCAAGCCCAAATTTAAAAGTAGAAGGATGGGTTGGGCTTGGGTTGAATAGTTAAGGTTGAAGATAAGGTTAGGGTTGGGCTTGGGTTTAGCATTTCATATGGTGGGTTGGGCTCAAGTTATACCTCAAACCCGCCCGAGTTGCAGCCCTACTTATTGGGTCTCCTTCTAGATAGGGTAGGGCCTGTGTAATCATAAAGATCTCGCTGCCCTAATCCTATCCTTTAGGACCTATTTAATAAGTGTAACATTCATCCTGCAATGACCCAGGTAGGATTATGCATAACGGCAGCGATATTTACTCCGGCTATCTCTCACTCTGGTTCTCGAATTGGGTCTTGTCTTTGCAAGACTTGGCTAGCTTTCATTCCTCTATTCCAAAGTCCCTTCTGTATCCCCTTAACAACAAAGTAGTTCTACCATTTACTCTTCGTTCTTAGGTTAAGTAGAGGTTCTAGGTCCTTCAATCGACGCTTTGTGATTGGGTCGGCTTGAGTATCTAGGTCCGTCGATCCACGATTCGTCATTCGGTCGGATCGAGGTTATAGGCCCGTCGATTGACGATTCGTCATTGGGTTGGATCGAGGTTCTAGGCCCGTCGATCGACGATTCGTTATTAGGTCGGATCAAGGATCTAGGCCAGTCGATCGCTTATTCGTGGTTGAGTCAGATCGAGATTCTGGACCTGTCGATTGACGAATCGTGATTTATCGGATCGAGGTTCAAGGCCCGTTGATCAACAACTCGTGGTCGGGTCAGATCGAGGTTCTAGGCCCGTCAATCGACGATTCATGTGTGTCGAATCGAGGTTCTAGACCCGTCAATCGATTCATGGTTGGGTCGGATCGAGGTCCTAGGCCCGTCGACCGACAATTCATGTAACGCCCCGAATTTTCTAAATAAAATCCTCAATTTATTCAATTCCAAAAACATCTGTATTACACCTAGGATCTCAAAAATAATAAAATATCTTTTATTGATACTAATTAATTTCCTCAAATAAATAATACAATATCTCAAAAATAAATTAATTAAATCTTCAACACCAACTCTTCCACCTAAGCCTGAAACTAGCAATCCAAGCTCATCTTTGATACCTGAAACTAGAAGGGGGTGAGACAGGAAAAGTCCTAGTAAGAAAAACCATAGCAAGAATCTCAGGGGGTTTCATGAAAATTAGCTTCACAAAATAATACATATAATTTTAAACAAAATACATATATAAAATTTGAAGCAAAAAAATAATCACAAAATATTTGAGATAAAATCACCCAGACAATTCAATGTATAAAAGACCCTACACTGCAAAATTGAAATAACATCACTGAACCAACAACTTCATAAGTCCGGCCCTCTCTGTGCATCACGGCTATCTCAGTGTGCTTCTCAAATTTATCCGCCTAACTTACCTTCTCTGTATCTTCGCTTAGTGCACAAACATACCCAATATATAAGCAATTGCCGACGTAATCACCCAACAAATATCAATTTCAAGAGAAAAAGAATGCAAAGTGGACCCACCACCCCATTACTTTCTTATCCTATCATTATTAACAACAATATCATCACGGCCCACGTGAAATTCACAGATAAAAGAGTCTTGCTCAATTAAAACTCTTTAGTGGGACCCGCCACAAATGCATCACAATCTCCTTTATTTTTCCTTCCCTTCAACTGTCCATTTTGCTTCCTATCCTCAACAGATACTTTATATATAAAATATATAATTATACAACCAAAACCAAATCAACTTTCTTAACATCATTCAAGTGAGCCCGCCAAACACACCTTAACCCCCCCCCGGGGCGCCAATTTTCGGCAGCCACCCATTTTTCTTCCTATTATCAAATTATATATATATATATATAACAAAATTAATCCCATTAATGACATTAGGTGAGACCCGCAAATCACACCTCACAATTCCATTCTTTCCTTCCCTTTTCCACGGCTAGCGTATCACACTTCACAATTTCATTCTTTCCTTCCCTTTTCCACGGCTAGCGTAGCTCCATCAAAAGCTTTATATATATATATATATAACACAACAAAAATCAAAGCCATGTGATTAAACAATCAAAACCCATCAATTTATCTCTCTAAATTCGGCAGGTGCATCCCTCCTTCATACATGTCCCATGTGATACACTTTATATACATGCAAAAAATCCAAGTCAAAACCCATTTCTCTTCAAAACCAACAAAGCCATGTGGGACCCGCAAAAGCCATAGCCCATTTCCTTTCCCTCCATCTCGGCTGGCAGTTCTCCACAGACAAGAAACACAAATATATACATATACAATGTATACAAAACCAAATTTCATTCTCTCTTTAAATATCTATCACGTGAGTCCCACAAAAAAAAAAAAAAAATCATTACATTACTTTTTGCTATTTTTCTTATTCTAATTCGGCTACATCAACTCATGATCAGACAACATACTCAATTCGGCTACTGCTCCAAATGGACATTACATATATATAAATATATGTAATACAAATACCAAATTAAATAAAATGAAACATTAATCTTCAATTGAGTAAACACCAAATAAAATTAAACAGTTAATCTTTGACAGTTAAAAATCATCAGATGAAAATATAATTTTAGTACTTAAAAGGGTTGTCACAATTCGTGCATGGGTCGCTATACTCCTCGATTCAATCTTACACTCAACTGTGTGATTTTGTCTTTCCTGGTTGGAGTAATGATGTCGTGGGGGTCACATAAATTTGACTAGGTGACGTGGCTTTACCACATCCACAGAGGGCAATATAGGCATTATAATTTTTTTTTTTTTCTTTTTAAAGTCTGCAAAAAGTATGTTTGACCAGCGTTGACTTTTAAAGTGGGGAAAACTGATGTGTGTCAGAAAAAATACGGGTGTGAATGAAAATTTGCAAATGTGAGAGGGTCTCATTGAAGTATTGACAACACACACGAGTCTAGGTGAAATTTACCTTATTTAATTATATCTTCAAGTAAACAACTTATTTATAGTTTAGTTAATTGACGATTCGAATCAAATCTTTTGAGATTGGTTTGGGTAGATAGATTTTTTTAATGGAAAGTGAAATTGAAAGTGAAGGGAAGGAAAAGAAAATCAACTTTTCATCATGCATTTGGTTAGCAAGAGATTTTTTCCAAAAAATTGTGAGAAGATATTATTTTGTGAGTTTGGAAAGCATGAAAGTGAAAAGAAATTGATTTTAGCTATCAATGTTTAGTTCGAGGGAAGGATTCAGGAGGGATGAATGAGATGGTGGATAAAACAACCTTTTCATGTTTGGTTCGAGTGTCAGCGGAGACATGTGTCTAATTATCAACTAAGAAAAAAAAAAAAAAAAAAAAAACTACAAAAGAAAGAAACTCATCCATTAGCGAGAGAGTAAAATTTCACTATATTTTATGTGAGAAAATTACTTTCTGAAAATTTTCTCTTTCGCACGAACCAAATTACTAACAAATTTAAATATTTTATGTTTCTTTTCCTTTCAATTTAATTTACGCTAACCAAACGAACTCTTGGAATTTAAAATAAGAATGGGAAAAGGAATTGGATTCTAATTAAAATGGAACTTCATTTAATTATTTGGAATGGAATTTCATTTAATTATTTGGAATAAACTGGAATTCATATAAAAGAATTTGAAGAAAATTAAATTTTGTACCATTTGTAACCCTGTAGATGTGTGTATCTAATAATGTACATATACATCAACTGGCCAATTGATGAAACCTATAAGAAGAAAAAAAGGATCGACAACACGCCAATCTCGATCATTCTCTGATTGTGCTATCTCAAGGTTTGTTGCTGATAATTGGAGCCTTTCGAACTCTGTGATCAGAGTCAAACCCAGTAGTAACTTGTAAGCATCTGTGTTCTGCCTCTTTCTTCTCCATGCATTCACAAAGGAATAGACTTTACTTTATTAGGGGGAAGTTTGATATGAGTAGGAAATGACGTAATCATGTCATTAATTATAATATCAAGATTAGAACAGGTAAATGCATTCAACTTTTCCACTACTTGTCATTTTCTAATAGGAATAGCCTTTTGACCGGCTTTTTCGGAAGTAGTGTAGGGATTGCCCTTTTTGGAACCAAAACAATGTTTTAAAGTGATAAGCGCCGAATATTTCATATTCAAGCGTCCTTTCTTACATTAGTTAAGTCCATTAATGGAATTTAATGTATAGTTTTAATTTATTTTTGCACTTTTGTCTTGTTTCAGGTCGGTCTCCCTGAATTTGATCAAAGAAGCGGATTTGGCATCAATTGTGTTAAAATACGTGCACCGTGCCGGGGAGTCATCTTTTGGACCTGACTTCTCCTGTTTCCGTTTTATGAAGTCATGACGGAGTGTCCGTCGTGAAGGGCGTCCACGGTCCGGCTTGAAGAAGGCTTGCAAGAAGCCTTGTTATGTTGCAAAGGCAAGGTCCTGCGGGCGCCCGCCGCGCCACCGCGGGTGCCCGCTGAACCCCTCATCTCTCTGCCCCATCTCGCGGGGCCTTGCGAGCCACCACGGGCGCCCGTCGTTCCATCGCGGGCACCAGCCAAACACTCCAGTCCCTCGCGCGCCACCGCGGGCGCCCGCCGACCTACAGCAGGTAGCTCAACTGCCCCTGAATTTCAGCATCTTGGTCCCCTTATCCTTCTTTTGTGTGGTCTAGCTTCATGCAGAGGGGGGAGCTCGGGATTTTCAGCATGGGGAGTAGGTTTTAATGTATATAGAGGGGAAGATCATTTTTTTAAGGGAAGCTCTCATTTGTTAAGTTCTAAAGGAAGGAGAGGTGTTCTTGGAGCAAAAGGTGCAGAAATGGAGGGATCCTCTTCTTCCTCTTCATTCCTTGTAGCATTAATGGGTAACTAAACCTCCATCTAGGAAGGTGATGAAGCTCATCCTTGTAAGCATGCATTAATTTTGATTTATTTTGGGGAATGTAATATATGTATGGACTAAGTTTCATAATCTAGAGCATTTTACAATGTGTAATGAATATTATTTCTTATAAATGATCATATTGAATCAATTATCTTGTTTTAGATCATTTGTTCTCATGGTTGTATGGCTAGTAGTTCCATAGTGACAATGGAAACAAGATTATGGAATGGTTTTTGAGAAATTTGTTAATCCATAGCTTAAGACTTTCTTTGATGGGTTAATCTTGCATCTTGATTCCATGTGTTTTTACCATTTAATCTAGGGTTTGATAATCTCTAGCTTAGTGAGCATGTCTAAGGTTACACCATAGTCTAGGTAACTCAAGCATGTGAAGCTTTGATAGGTTATTCTTACCTTATGATTATTTGAATTTCTTGAAGATATTGTAGTAACCATGTGTTGCTATGTATCATGGTCACATATATATATTAATTCCCCAAATCAATCATATTCTTAGCATGTGTAAAAGGTTGGAGTAGATTCACTTCCTTAGTCATCTTTACTTGTACTCCATCTCCTTTAAATTCCTGCAAGCTCTTATTTTATGCATCTTAATTTCATAGCTTAAGTGACAACCAACAAATCTTCTATGAACACCCCGTTTCATTCTAAAAAGACTCTAGACACTTAGGTTGCCATAGATTAGCGCAGTCCCAGTGGTTCGGCTTACCCGACCAATAGCCCTATTTTACAGTGATTCGTGCTATTGCGAAGGTTGATTTATTACAGATCGAATTCTCAACCGATCATAAAGCTTCTGCTACTTTAGTTGAAATGTAACTAAGGTCCTTTCTTATTACTATTAAGCTAATTATGAATACCCCCTCTTCTATTAGAAGTAATTTAATTCTTCGATCATTTTGTGTCCTTAATTTTAAAGAAAATGATATAAATATCAATTGATTTTTGTACCCGCCATTTGAATGTTTCACTTTTGTGTCATTGCCTTTTAGTTAATATGTAACACAAAACTCAACATTACTGGTTTGGTTCATGTATATTGCTATGATGGTGGAGGGCTGGGTTTAGGTCTTAGATGAGGGTGGTTGGAATGGAGAGGTGTGCGGTTGCCGTGTGGCAGGTGGATTGCTGTACATGATAGTGTAGAGACAGAAAGGAGACGGGTGGAAAATTTAAAAATAGTGAGGATAATTTGGACCAAAAGAGTATTTTTATTTTTTTGATAATTACTTTTATTTATTAGCTTTTTCACTCCTATGCATATGGTCGTATATAATACCACCAAAATAAGTAAATAATACGATACCCCTCGATTCTAGAGCCACGGGTGATCAAGTTCGGGCACAAACCCGAGGGATACCAAAACAATTAATATGCAAATAAACACGGAATACAAAGAGAATAATAAGAAAGAAGTAAATAAAGCTGAAGAATTCTAAATTAAAAATCCTCAAATCATAATTGTTAAAATCCAATAAACCAAAACCTCCATTAATTTAACAACTGGGGAATCCATCGTGTGGACCCCCAATAAAAATCCCAATCTATAAAGGAAACAACTGAAATAAAGTCTAAATCTAAATATGAAAAGCAATCCTACGTAGTCGGAGGAATGAGTGTCTATATCTACTCTGCATGTCCAAGCTCTAACCCTGAAACTGACAAACACCTGAAAAATAATATATTGAGTCAAACCCACATGCAAGTCATATCATACTACGATCCATACAGAAACCCGATACGCAAATACATCCTAGATAGCTCAACAATAACTTGAGTAGTCCATATATGTATATATTTACACACTATAGGACGTTCAGTAGTCCAATAGGTCTGTCTCAGCCTGAGTAGAGATACCATTCAAATCGCACATTATGTGGTCATGTGTACCTAGACTTACTAGGGAACAACACCTATGTCCAATTATCCATCCTAGGTGATATACGCACCCTAACCATGATCCTGAGACTCAAGCTCATACTATAGCACCATAACTTAAATATATAAGGTCCGTATACTCCTAATACAAAATATCATCCATCTAGTATAGTGGCCTGACATATGTATAACAATCCATCCAGAAACCAAAGTAGGTCATTCAATTATTTTATTGACGTAACATAAATATGAGTAGGACTTAACCCTTGTAGTTAATCCATACCCAACCCAGATTAGGTAGGACTTAGTATTTGAACTAATCCGTCCCTAGTATGTCACCGTCCCATACCGGTGCATATAATCCTCCAAATAACATAATTGATAAAACAATAATAGGTATTCATCAACCATTCTCCAAAATATGCATCAATATAGTTTAATACATATATAATGACATTATGTGATACCCCTCAGATCTAGGACACGGGTTGATCAGGCCCAGACCCAAACCCGAGGGAAATATCAAACAATCAATATGTAACCGAACACAGAATGCAAGACGATATAAGAAATATAAATAATAAATTGAAAGAATGTTAATTGAAAATCCTTAAAATATAAATACCGAAATCCAATAATCCAAAACTCCATAAGTTTACAACTCAGGACTCCGTCCATTGGACCTCTTATTAAAACTTTCAAACTAAAACTGAAATAATAAAAATAAAGTCCAAAGCTAACATAGAGAAGATTTCTACATAATCGGAGGAATGAATAGCTATATCTGCTCTGCACGTCCAAGCTCTAACCCTAGAACTAACGAACACCTGAAAAATAAAGGAGTGGGTCAGGCCCACATACAAGTCCTGATCTACTACAATCCAAATAGTAATCCGATACGCAGATACATCCTAGGAAGACTCAACAATATCTAGAGTAGTCCATATATGTATATAATACACACTATAGGACGCTCGCTAGTCCAGTAGGTCTGTCTCAGCCTGAATAGAAGGCAACATGCGAATACGCACCCTAATGTCACGGGCTTAGAGTTTCAGCACCACTCTAGCTGCTCCCGTGCGGCACCAAGACGTTGCTTTCACTCTCGCAAGTACTTGGTCAGCCTAACTCCCGTGCACACCTTAGCCAACACACTCCCCTCGTGCGCTTACTAGTGTTGTAGTTGCCCTCGCCCTCTCCTCACTTGGCTTGCACACTCACACACACTAAGGCACTTAAGTTGGCAAGGAAAGAACACTATAATATCTAAAAAGATTGAGTTTCAATTTAAAAGGGTTGGAATTTTAAGTAAAAAACCTTATTATTAAATGCCCGAATGCGTTCAAAGGGAAGAGTTCAAAAGTTTTGTTGAAGTGTTAGTATACCCTAACATTTTAGTAATCTCTACAACTCTATTTTTCTGTACATTTGCTCCTAGAGTTCTTCCTTGGCAACTTTTTCTCTCTCTGTGCCCAATGCCATCAGAGTGTCATCATATTCGAATCGATCATGTTTGTCAAGGTCAGATTTGAGATTGTTCAATACTCGCCAAAGAGGCATTTAGCAAAGTGGCTGTTAAAGGTCTCATTCTTAAAGAACTGCAAAGGTTCAGCTCCCAGTCAAGAATGTCTTTCAAGGTTTCCCATTTTTTAACAAGGGATTTAGGCAAGCAATAATATCAAGTAGAGACGATTTTTTTATTTTTTTGATGAGTCAAGTAGAGAAGAATTTTGACTGGAACTTCAATTCAAATGTCTCTAAACCATACCCCAAAACCTAAATACCATACATTTCGATAGGGTGAAGTGCAGAAAACACCCCTAATGTATACTCCATGTAGCACTTTCACCCCTTGTTGAAAAAGTGTGTTAATAATCCCCTTATTCATTTAACATAGTGCGGAAACACCCCTCAAATAGAAATCTGTCATAAGTAATGCTATAATGCGCGTTTTACCCATTTACTCTTGTGAAAATGCCCAAGGCGATGTGTATGGTAATAATCTGATGGGTTAATTTCATTGACACCCTCTCAGGTTTGGACAAATATCACATTGAAACAACTTTCGAAATTTACTATCACTTAGGTCCAAAATAACTTTTCCGTCAATGACACCATTAAAAACGTGCAAAAAGACAAATTTGCTCCTAATTTTTAAATAATTTTTATTCCAAAATATCAGCAATCTAAAATGGCTATTTTGCGCTCATTCATTCCTCTAACCTCCACACTCCCCTCTCTCTCATAGTCACTCACTGGATGGAAGAATCGCGCAAGACCTTCAGATAAATAATCGGATATAGATTGCAAAAATAGCTTAATTTTATTGGTAGTCTAACCATATTATCTAATCATATGCCAGAGGGCATGGATTCATGAGCTTTGGTTAAGAAACCAACAAGATTACGTCCAAGTTTGTACACAGATTGGAATTGCACAAGCCAATATATATATATATACACACCCCTATGCATGTGTTCTAGAGTTAGCATCTGTAACAGCTGGCGAAGCCTCCGGAAAACCCCTACGAGTTCTGGAATTCTGGGAACGGCGTATTTAGGTCGATCGAGCAGCACTCGGATGAGCGCCGCTGCTGCGAGTTGGAATTCGGCCAATTACACCATCAAATTAAACGACGATGAGAAGACAGAAGTGATGCCAAAGTCTCAGGTGGTGTCGAAACTGGCAGTCCAGTGTTGGGTCTTGCATTTTTGTTGTACGGTAGGAACGATTTGTTGGTGAAGAGACATGTGGAGCTTATATAACTCTTCTCTCTAATTTTTTTTCTCTTTCTATAGATTTTGGTGGTGGTGATGGGTTTGGGGTTGGTGAACCGGTTGTGGGGGCGTTTTTGGTGGTGGCAAATGCAAAACTCACTTCTAAATGCAAAGAACTTCATCTAATATGAAAATCTCTTTATAGGGAAAACTGACTAATTTTCAGAAACTTCCATGATAAGAGACTGTGATGTTCTAATTTGGTTTATTTGAAAGTCCAACTCCATATGGATAGGTTTTCACTTTATCCCTACCAGCCACATGATCCCCTCTCTATGCATTCCTTTACTTCCTTCATCTCCTAGAGCAAAAGCAACATTACCTCCACTTCGGCATTGGTGGTTCAGAGAGAGTGGTCATTACATGATGGGAGAGAGTTTTTTTTTTTTTTTCCTTTTCTTTTTATCACGTGCAGAGTAGCCAAATAAGCCGATTGCCCAAACAAGCTTAATACCCATAATATATGTGCGTGTATATACGTGACTGGTGGCGGCGGCTACAGTGGGGATCAATGGTCATAGTGGCTATTGATGAGAGTGTGTGTGTGAGACTAGTTGCAATGGGTACTTTGGTCAGGTAATATGGGTTTTATGGGTAGTTCAATTTTTTAATGAGTCAACAAAAAGTCAAAGGGGTAACAATGTCTTTTTACATGTAAAACACATTTTAAAAGTAACTTTTGGGGTGTGAGTGAAAAACGGACCAAACGTTTGTAATGTGAATTATAGTAATTTTCGAAAGGCGTTTCAATGTGATATTTGTCCAAACCTGAAGGGGTGTCAGTGAAATTAACCGTAATCTCACAGTAGAGGGGTGTTATGTGCAAAGTATCTGTATTTAACCCACTTTTAAGGATTTTCTCTCCCCTTTGCCAAAACAAAAAATCTTTTTATATATGTTCCTTAATAGTATATTATCTCTCTGTATTATCTCTCTATGAGTTAACTGTTTCATATTTCTTAGGACTCAATACCACTGATAAGTTAGAAAGTTCGAATATATGTATTTTTTACGGGTCAAATGCAAATATATATCTAAATCTAAATATATATATATATATATCTTTGTCCTAACAGTTGTCAAATGTACATTATATCATATGGAGTGAAAACCTCAATTCTTTCTATAATTATAAAAAACTAAAAAATTTCCCAATTAAAATTTAATATAGTTATTATTTTTCACAAATATATATATATATATATATATATATATTTATATAATTCCTTACATAGCAATAAATGGGTGTTCAATCACCCCCACCTTCATCTGCCACCAAGAATACCATATCGCTACCCTCTACTCCTTAAATTTTCACACACACGCATGTATATAATTCATTGCATAACATCAAATTGGTGTATAATCTTTACTGAAATAGAAAAAGAAAAAAAAAAAAAGGTGAAGTGTAGAAAATACCCTTATAGTATGCTTAGAGTGTGTATGACAGCCCTCATGTCCTTTATAATAGTAAAAATATCTCTCTCTCTCTCTCTCTATATATATATATATGTATATATTGAGATATAACTTTGTCCTCACAGTTGTCAAATGTACAATATATCATATGGAGTGAAAACCTCAGTTCTTTCTATAATTATAAAAAAGAAAAAATTATTCCCAATCGAAATTTAATATAGTTATTATTTTTCACATATATATATATTTATATAATTCCTTATATAGGAACAAATGGGTGTTCAATCACCCCCACCTTCATCTGCCACCAAGAATACCGTAGCGCTGCCCTCTACTCCTTAAATTTTCACACACACACACACACACACACATATATAATTCATTACATAACAACAAATTGGTTTATAATCTTTACTGAAATAGAAAATGAAAAAAAGAAAGATAAAGTGTAGAAAACACCGTTATAGTATGCTTAGAGTGCGTATGATGCACCTCATGTCCTTTTTTGTCATTTCACAAATTGAATTTTTTTAAAATAATGTGTAAATTGTATCCATATGGGTAATTTGGACAAAGTCTTTCTTAAATGTGTCAGGTGGGACTTATTTGCACAAATTCATACTTAAGGGGATGTTTTTTGTACATGAGGTGTGTGATACACACTGTAAGCATACAATATGGGTGTTTTCTACACTTTACCCCATTTCGATATGATTGCTAAACCATACCCAAAATGCAAGTACCATATGTTATACTGTGAATGTTATATTGCTGTCATTGTTCTGCTGCATTCATTGACAACAATAACGCCAGTGACGGACCCAAAATTTTGTTTCAGTGGGTGCGACTTTAAATAATAATAAGGTAAAAGAAATCAATTAAATAATATTAAACTTAATTATGCATTGATAATATTTTTGTAAAATACATTCACAATCGTCGTTAACTAGTTTATGTTTTGAAATGTTAAAACATTGGTAAATATACCACCAAGGGTAGTAACTCAGTGATATCTCCTCTACCTCTCAGAGTGAAAAGTTCTGAGTTCAAGTCCCCACAAGGGCAAAATGTGTAGGTGTGTTATTTTCAGGGGAAAAAAACCAACATACCAAATTTTTATTTCTCATTCTCTATGTGACAGTCATAACTAATAGGATCAATGGCTAGGTCATAAGCAAATAAATTAATAAATACAGTCTGGTGTTTTTTTTTTTTTTTTTTTTGGTCTCAACTATAAAAATTAATTAGTACTTTTCTTACCATCCTAGGACTTGCACTTCTTGGAGGCAAAGTTGGATTGCCAATGAAAAGAATAGAAAGAAAATTATTTGTTTAGTTATTCAAGAGAGAGCCATGGATAGTTGAGATGGAGACTAGAGATAATGGAGTTCTTGGTTAGTGTTTATGTGCATGAGCGCTCGTGGCAAAAGAAAAATAGCAATGGGGCAAAAGATAAAAGTTATGGGGCGTTTATGAAATTACCCAAGATTTTTATAGGTAAAAGTAGGATTTTTAAAAACAATCCAGTGGGGGTAAGTGCCTTACTGGGCCTCGCTCAAGTCCATCCCTGAACAGCGCAGTTGGTCCTGCACAAAATCCTTGCACAGTGATGTCTTAGTTGACTAAGTGGCAATGATAAATTTCAACTTTTAATGAAGATTGTGTTGATTCTTTTTATTTTTTATTTTCATTTTATATAAGTATAGATATCATAGAAAGGCTGTGCCCATATACGAAAAGCCCTATATCCTCATTCTATCCACAAAAACCAATAAAACCTCCACTTATTTACAAAATCTACCATGAATTTGAAAAATAAGGTTCTAAATATGAAGAATTCTAAAGCCCAAACAAGAGTCTTCCCGTGAAAGGATCTCCTATTCCTAAACCGCCAAAGGCCCCACCACAAACAAAGAGGGGCCACCCTCCAATCGTCTCGAGCTTGCTTCCTCACTGTACAACCTCGCCAATCTATGAGCAAATCTTTCGTGGCAAAATGCATGACTCAACAAACACCAAACATGACAAGAAGCAAATGCTAACCCTCCAGAGCCACCAGACAATGGAAAAATAGATGGTTTATAGACTTCTCATCTCTATTGCACATGCAACGACAATTAACAATGATTTATCTTCTTCACCTTAGGTCTTTTGTCATCAAGATCCTCACCAAGCCCACCTTCCACCCAAAGAAAGTCACCTTTAACGGGCTTTTGTGCACCAAATGGCCTTCCTAGGGAGAGGAAACTCCCGCACACCAACCAATCTCCTGTAGAAGGAGATCTCAAACCTACTGTGGGGTAGCTTCCCGGATCTGCTCATCCCCAAGGCTTTAAAACAAGAGTAAGTTTTGGTGATAAATAGTTTTAAATATTGGAAGCCTGAGTGTGATTGTTGCTTGTATCAGAGGCAAGTTTTAGTTGCACATTTGACCCTCACAGTAGTGTATTGATATTTTTTGGTTGTTGCAGTAACCAGCTTGACAAAAATTAGAAGTTTGCATAACTTGTTGAGAGGAATCTGTATTTATATTATCTAGTATCAATGGAAATGTTTTGCATTCAGATTGTGTGTAATTTCAATGCAAAATAAGAAACAGGGAAAATGACAATGTTATATATGTGTTTATCTATAAATATATTACTGTTGAGGGGTATGAAGATGAAGTAAAAGAACACGAATAAAGTTAAAGAAATTTTTATGAAGATATGCAACTGGAAACCCTTTAGCCGATGAATCCTTCTTAGGCCGTGTTATTGCAATGATATTTTCATTCAAAGAAATTTAATTTTATTATCAAATTTCCTAATATGATTTGTTTCAATGTGATTTGTTTTTCAGGTGGAGTCAATATGACTACTAGTCTGAATGCCGGACGGGTATGAATTGTTTGAGATACAGTTGCATTCATCTAAAAGCTGCAGTTTTGTGTGTGTGTGTGTGTGTGTAGTAATTATAAATAAAAATAATAATATATAGCAGCTTTTGTACATAATATTTTGATTGAATGTCAATGGCTTGTATAGTTTGTCTTAGATATGTTTTACTTTGAGGCTTTAATGAAGGATTTTTAAGCAGAGAACTCAGAAGTGGAAAGGTTTTATTTCAGGTCTTAAGGACCGTTCTGGGTGCTTTATGGATCCCTGTATCTACACGCATTTGCAGCAAATGAACATTGATCCACCAAAGCTGGAGTCGGTACCTGTGGGCAGTCAACCTGCTAGAAAAAGAGTTGGCAGCTGAGCCTCAGTTTCTGGTAAAAGAAATAAGGAAATTTCCCTAATCTAACTGTTCTCCAAATTTCAAAATTTTACTTCTGTGGTTGCATTTATCACTGTGACAAAGAATGAGGTTTTAATTTTGCTATGGTGTTTCATTATTTAGGATCAGTAATTCATAATGGGGGAGAAATTGGAGATCACCTTAATCATTAGAAATAAAGTGATAAATTAAATGGAGGAGTGCATCTAGTATATTATGTAATAAGCGTATGCCTTTATGATTGAGAGGAGAGTTATATCGAACGGCTATTAGACCAGCCATACTCTATGGTACTGAATGTTGGGTAGTTAGGAAATAACATTTTGCATAAAGTGGGTGTGGCCGAAATGTGAAAGTTGAGACATATGTGCGTGCAGTAAGAATAGAAAGGACAGAATTAGAAATGATCACATTCAGGAGATGGTTGGAGTAGCACCAATTGGGGGATAAAATGAGAGAGAATTGGTTACGATGGTTTGGTGATGTGCAAAGTAAACCTTTAAGTGCATGGTTTAGTAAAGGTGACATAGACCAAAGTTAACGGGGATATAGTTAGTAAAGAATAGCTGGTGGATTGACTGGAACTATGGCCTTAATTGGGAAAAGGCTTGGTTGTGGTGGTGGTGCTTGTTCTTTCTTCTCCTGGGTAAGATCGGTGTAAATGTGACAGCGGAATTGGGACCTTCACCTTCCCCTTCCCCTTTTGGGAGGGCTAAGAAATGCTACTCAAGTTTATGGATTTAGTAATTTTTATTTTCACTTTTGGTGCAATTTATTACTTAACAAGAAACTCACACCCATTTGCCCCTATGGTGACTTGAACCCTCACCTTCCACTTTGGGAGGTACAGGAGGTGCTACTAGGTTTCAGTCCTTGGTACTTTTGGTGCAATGCATATTAAATATCTTTTTTTTACTCCCTTCTTTCAATCCGTTCGGAAATTATTCAAGAGTTGACTTGTTTTTTATAGTTATTATATGTTGATCATGTGGTTAGACGATCACTCTATTTCTTTAAAATAAAACTTATGTCTCACTGGAAACAGTTTAATTTATCACCAATTCTCCTAACAATCGCCTAAACTTATGTTGGTTATTCACCCTGGAGGGATATATTTATCCTTGGTGAAGCTGCAGATTCTGCTCCCAAATTATCTTAAACATCAGCTTAGCTGTAGACTTAAAAAAAAAAAATGAAAAGTAATAATAGGGATTGGGGACCAAATACATAGCATAATGTGTTTTTTGGTACTCACAAGTGATACATATTTGGTGCAGGCTAAATCGGTGAAGGAATTCCTGAAGCCGCTGGGTCTTCGAGACTATTCATTTATATTCAAAGATGAGGACGTGTGTGAATTTTATAGCTTTCCTTTGTTCACAGCAATTTTATGTTACTTGCTTTGGTTCTTACCCCCAGAAATTCCATCACTGGTTTGATGTCTCCTGCTTTTTCTGCAGATTGATATGCCACGTCTTGCAAACATGACTGATGAGGATCTCATCAGAAAAGGGTTACCGAAGGTAAACTCAACTAGGCTCAGCCTACTCTATGTACTGTTTCTTAATTTACCATTACACCTTTAGAAACTTTATTCTTTGGCTTATTGAGGACTTTCAGAAATAGAATTTAGGGTCAAGTATCCTTAGTGGTTTTTCAAAATTTCCTTCAGATGAAACTAGTTGAAAAATTGTGGTCAGCCTTCCTTGAGGTTTTGCAAAATCACCCTAACCACCCTCCTTCCCGTCAATCAACTAGGTCAGTCAAAATTTTAAATTTTATGTTCCAAAAATACTTGTAGCAATAAATTAATAAGTCATGCAATGAAAATATGGAAAAGGGCTTTTGAATTAAATTAAGAAATGAATCTATTGTATCTGATAACTAAGGTATTAAGCTAGAAATATCCACAATGGAGGTGATTTACTTAGTAAGACAATAGTTAAACATTGTTGGAGTAAAGGAAAAGACTTACATATGATTTTCATACATCTAGAAAAAAAAACAATGATATGGTACTGGGAGATATAATGATATAATTACACTGACATCCCTGAGGTAATCCTTAATTACAGGTATATTAAATGTATGAAAAAACCTACAGAAACACCCCTTACTAAAAGTTGGTGTCAGAAAGACATTTAATTTTCCTGTGAAATGTCATAATTTCCTATCATCTTTAATGTTTTTGTCATTAAAAAATCTCACCACTTATCTAGCAATGCTTCCACCTTGCTTGTTATTTATTTTTGAATTCCCAGCTTCTCTCTCTATTTCTATCTTAAAGTGAACAACTTATAGTTAGTTAATTAAAGGGAAGAATGTTCAATATGTGAATTACAGAGTTGTTGAGAGAAATGCATTGTTCATGTCTCCTTTGATAAGTAGATTGTAAGGGGATCAATTTAGGTGCAACATAAAGAAGAATAATGTTTGCCTTAGGCCGCATAAGCAGGAATCTCTTCCTTGTGCTGACATGGACCACTAACAACTTGACACGTGTCAAAAATAAATATGAATCAGTTTACGGGTTTTTTCTCACGTCCGAGATTTTATCTCACGGATCTGTGTGCTCTCTTTCTATCTCCAAGTCACGGAAAATTCTAGTGAACCACCACCGTCGCCAATCCCTCTGTTCTATGTTTCTCCATCTCGTCATCACCAAGTTTCCTATCCTATATCTTTCTTCCCCTCTGTGCACCACCAAGTTCAACTCCAAGACACGGGCCAAAATCAGTGCACATAATTGAAACCAGATTAAAAAAAACCAAGGAAAACGGAAAGCAGAAAAGACACCACAACCACTCATTGATTACGTAATAATCATCGATGCCGACATTGATCGAGCTCAATGCGTCTTCAACTAAGGGATCTGTTGTTCTTGCCAAGTGTGTAAGTCAATGGCAAAGCACCCGATAAACACCGCCGCTGACATCGACAATATAACCAGCAAATTGTGCCGGCGGTGAGCTCTTCAATCGGATCATCGCTAAGGGTCAATACTCCGTGCGTGCTGCGGCCTATCTGTGTTGCCAGATGGTGATTGTTTCTCAAAGTTGGAGTGCCATTTGAGAAAGTTATAGAAATGATGAATATAAGGGTTTCAAAAAAAAAAATTTATTTATTTTTATAAGTAATAATCGATTAGAAAAGCGTTCAAAAGTGGAACGGGTCCCAAAGACAAAAAACAAGAACTGAACCTAAGGACCTATAGTGTCCAAAAGATCAACTAAGTCATCAGTAGAGGAGCATGCGCTTCCTTTCACATAACAAAAAATAGAGCGAAGAATATGAAGTTTCAAGGTCCCCGAGGGCGATTCATTTCCTTTGAAAATTCTATTGTTCCTCTCTTTCCATATGCACCACCAAACACAGTGTGGAACTATCCTTCAGTAATCGCGAGGTTGGCTTCTCACTAGGCATCCTCTTTACGCGTTAGTTAGTCCTTTGGAAGACTGAGGCATTACCCAATGTATGCCAAATATGTCGAATATGAGGTTCCAACAATTGTACGTCATAGGACAGTGCATAAGAATGTGATCCACAGACTCGCCGTCTCGTTTGCATAGACAACACCAATTAACGATAGTGTTGCCTCCCTTCCTCAAGTTGTCCAACATCAAGATCTTTCTCCAGACGGCAGTCCAAACAAAGAATGCTACTGTAAGTGGAGCCTTGGAGAGCCATATAGTCTTCCATGGGAAAGCAGGACCAACGAAGTTGGAAAGGCATAGGAACATGGACCGAACACCAAATCTTCCATGGGAGGACCAACCACCGCTCTCCTCCCCAAAATGACACGAAATAATCCTTCTCCACTGGCGATGTCGTTCCCTACCGAATCTCCACAACCACTTTCCCAAAAGAGCTCTGTTAAAGAGAACCAACTTTCGGATACCTAGATCGCCTAGCTTCTAGGGCTTGCAAACTTGCTCCCATTTAACAAGATACTTGAACTCCTCACCCCTTCCACCCTAGAGAAAGTCCCTTTGAATCTTCTCATTCCTTTCCACGATGGAGCATGGGATTTGAAACAACGATAAAAAGTAAGTGCGAAGGGATGAGAGAGTGCTCTTAATAAGAGTGACCTTCCCCCCCTCGACAAATATTGCTTCTTCCATCCTGCCAACCTCTTCTCAAACCTATTAATTACAGGATCCCAGCTCCCCACCCTACTAGAGGAGACCCCCAAAGGTAGTCCCAAATAAGGAAGAGGAAAAACACCCACCCCACACCCAAGAAGTGTAGCTGAGGAGGAAATATCCGAAACATCCCCATCCAGGACAAGCACACTTTTTCCAACATTGATCTTTAGCCCTGAAACCGCCTGGAAACAAACAAGAATGCACGTCAAATATCTAAGTTGGGAGACATCTGCATCACGAAAAACCAAGGTATTATACGCAAACAGCCAAAATGGAGATCTCCATGTGATGAGCTATATCTCTGCCCACTTTGAAGCCCCTGATAAAACCCAAATCCTTCGCTCTTGTCATTAGTCTGCTCAAACCCTCCATACGATAAGGAAAAGAAAAGACGACAAGGGGTCTCCTTGTCTCAAACCTTGAGAACTCGCAAAGAAACCATCCCCAACCGGTCTACTTTGAGCCATAAAGCCCGAGATTTCTGGTGCCATGAAATCTCCTCCATAATAACGATCTCAGCAAAAATAGCCTGACAGGAAGCTCTCATAGAGCGCAAAGAGACTCCACATCCTGTCCCAATTCTTTAAGACGATCAATCTCAGCGAGGTCAGCAATAGCTCTATTCTTCCTCCATTCAATATTCCCAAACACCTCCTTGTTCCACCTCTTAAGCTTAGTTTTGAGGGTCTGAAGCTTCTTGGCTAATACAAAACTAAAAGAACCTGTGGCCAACGACTCCTCCCACCAAGATTGGATTTTCCCTTGGAAATCCCTAAACTCAGCCGCATATTCTCAAAACGGAATGCAATGCGTCGAGATCTCAAACCCCCCGCAATCTAGAACTAAAGGAACATGATCAGATGTCACTCTTACAAGAGCCACCTGAACAACATCCGGGAATTTCTATTCCCACTCCCTAGAAATCAGGAATCTGTCTAGCCTTGATAAAGTAACCGGGTCCCTGCCATTAGACCAAGTAAAGGCTGCCCCTTCCATTGGCAAAATCAAAAAGTAAAGGTTGCCCCTCCCAAAAGGAAGGTCTTTCACTATCGATAACTGGCCCGTAGACCCCAGAAAATACCCATCTGAAACTGTCCTCCTCCATCTTGAACACGCAGGACAAAGAGTAACTCCCCTTCTATATGTTCATCCTTGACAGCCATTTGCGAATTGCGATCCCACATAATTAGGATTCTGCCAGAGTTACCAGAAGCGTTTATACACTTCCCATTCCACGAACCTTCCTCCCCAAAGACTCCTAACCACCCGTCAGAAATAGAGGCCATCTTGGTTTCTTGCAAACAAACAACATAGGCACTCCACTTCCTTACAGCTACCTTGACCACCCTCTTTTTGTCTGGATCATTAAGACCACGAACGTTTCAAATGATAATTCGTAGCTTCATTAAGAACCATAAACAATCATCTCCCCTCCTCTCCTTTTCCCACTTCTGGTCCTTCCCCTTTCCCTCGCCACCCCATACTTCCGTTCATAGTTGACATGGGAGATGAGATTCTTGACCTCCTGCTCCCCTTTCCAAGACGTTCATGGTCTCCCTACTTTTAACCCCTTTTGTGCCTTGCATATTCCCTGCAACCTCTCTCCCTTCCACTATTGCGCGAAGAATGGACAGGGCCTGATCATCTTTGCCGTCTGATGAGACACCCAGCGCTTCACTAGTAACACCAATATTTGCAGCTACCTAGTCCTTGCCCATATCAGTATTCATCTCTGATTCATCAGGTCGCATCACAGTCAATGGTTCCTCTTATTCCAACCATGGGACTAACTCATTAGAGCATACCCGTTGAATGGAAGTCAAGACTTCGTCCTCCTCCTCTGCGCTTTCCTTTCCACCAACACACAAATCTATCTACGAATCTGTAGCCATGTCAGAATCACCCATGCCATGAGTCACCAAACTGTGTAAAACACTCTCCCCTGACCCTCCGAGTGGCAAACAATTAAAGCCTTTAAGGGCTACACGGAGGTAGAGCTTTTTAAACAAAACCGTTGCAGACTCCTCAGTCAGCCGAAGTTGAATATCACGACCCACACAAATCGTTACCCCATTGGGCGGTTCCGTTACAGTACTGACATTTGGTTCATCATACCCAGAAATTGAAGACCCATGATCGCCCGACGCGTCCAAGCACATCCTCGACTCAATTTCCGGTACCATTAACAAATTCGGCAACTCACATCCCTTTTCATCCCAACACCACTCCTCAACACCCCACAAGGAGTAGAAGGAGAAGACGACCTACTTCTGTTTTTCGTAGCTGGTCAATCGATTACCATGGTGGTGCAATTTGAGATGACGACTCTTTGTGCCTTTTTCTTGGATGGTAATCTGAACAGGAGAAGATGATCAGGCATTGTTGAAACCATTACCCTGCATGCGATCTACCAATTCTGCGTCGTCTATGTCTCGATTGACTCGATGCTTCCCACATCTCTATCGAATTGTCCAACAAGGCAGGATTTAGGAATTGATTCTTGGCACGTACTTTGATGATCGACCCTAAAGGTCCTACCATCTTCAGTTGGGAAGCATTCAACCTCGCCGTTGAGAAGGAGACGTCCTAGATTTACTACTTCAAAGGAATGATCCTCCCATAAACCCTAATCTATGTTAGTAGCAGCAATCCTCAGGAAACTGTTAGAAGATGCTATATTTGAAATATCTTTATTATTTTTATTCTTATTTTTATTAGCTGTTTTTAGCCTTTTATTAGAAGATGCTATATTTGGAATATATTATTATAGGAATCCTTCAATTACTCCTTGACAGAATATTTGATATGAGAATATCATAGGAGAGATTTTAGCCTATGATAGAATATTGATTGGAGTGATTTATGGTATTGATTTTAGAAATCTTCCATTAATATATTTTTTTATATTTATCACCTCTATTCTTTCACCTATAAATAGAGGTGATCATTGTATTCAAAGATTTTGAGAGAATATATTATAAAGTGATGTAGCTCTTTGGGCTCTTTGTGCCGTGGATGTAGGCCCTAGTGGTTGAACCACGTAATATCCTTGTGTTCTTCGTGTTTCATTTCTCTCTACGATTCCGTTTTGTGTTTTACAACATGGTATCAGAGCCTAATTTCTGTTCCTAGGTTCGGATCCCTATTTTGGGGTATTCTCTTAGCATCTAAAATGTTGCTAAGGATTTTTCGGTGCTATTTGTGCCTTGTTTGGGCTGCCAGTTTGTTCGGTGGTAATTTTTATTGACTTGTTTGGGCTGTCGGTGTGTTCGGTAGCATTGTTGTTCGTCACCTTCGCCATATGTTCGGTGCTTCGTCCGGTGTGTTCGGTAGCATTGTTCTTCGCATTCACCGTGTCTCTAGCAGTTTTATGGTCTTTTTCCAAATCGTTGGAAAAAGATCTGTTTCATGATTTGATATGCAAGTTGAGTGTTATTCCCATACACCCTTCAACTTGAGGGGGAGTGTTAGAAGATGCTATATTTGGAATATATTATAATAGGAATCCTTCAATTACTCCTTGACAGAATATTTGATATGAGAATGTCATAGGAGAGATTTTAGCCTATAATAAAATATTGATTGGAGTGATTTATGGTATTGATTTTAGAAATCTTCCATTAATGTATTTTCCATATTTATCACCTCTATTCTTTCACCTATAAATAGAGGTGATCATTGTATAGAAAGATCGAGAGAGAATATATTATAAAGTGATGTAGCCCTTTGGGCTCTTTGTGCCGTGGATGTAGGCCCTAGTGGCCGAACCATGTAATATCCTTGTGTTCTTCGTGTTTCATTTCTCTCTTCGCTTCCGTTAAAAATCACTTCTAACAGAGAGAAAGTAATAGCTTCCCTTCTTTTACATTGACAGTCGCCCGAGATATAAGGGTTTCAGAATTGAGGAGTTCGTGAGCATCAATGGCGATTTGGTGGAAGAGAGAAGGAAGCGTGACTTGGAGGAGAGAGAGAGCGCTACTAGGTTTGTCACAGATACATGAGAAAAAAAAAAAAAAAAATCTTAAATCCTCTTTCCTTTGGATGACCCGTAAAAAGATCCAAATCATTCAGGCAAATTTTTTTAACACATTTCATGTTATGGGTTCCTATCAACATCAGAAGGCGATTACTACTTATGCGGCTTGTGGCAAGCTTTTTCCTACAAAGAAAGTGCGGGGCTGCAAATGACACGAACAGCTCGCGCTCATTAAAAGGTCGGCTCGGGATCGTATGTTTAGTAAACAAACTATCGTTGATTAAGCATCCTAGTTCTCCAAGCTTGGCTCATTAGGCTTGTGAACATGCTCGTTTAATTAAAAGCCCACTATATTTTAAATTTTAGTCCACATGTACAACATTAGCCCAATTCACGCATGTTCCATATGCCCTCTATCAGTTAGTTAATATTTCCAGACCCATTACCTCAATAGCCCAATAGGCGTTAGCCCATAAGCTATATGTAACCACCCACTCCACCACATGGTATGAGATTGTCCGCTTTGGGTTTGAGCCCACACGGTTTTATTCTTGGGTTTTACCCCAAAAGGTCTCGTACCAATTGGAGATAACTCCATCACATATAAGCACTTCACCATTCTCGCCTAGTGTGGTAGCCTGCCAGGGTCTCGCACCTGGCCACAAGGTCGCCACACTATACATAGTTGATCTCAACCATTGGATTGTTCTTTTAAAGTAATGAGATAAGATATACCCTAATACACACTTCAGCCGCTTCTCGCTACACCCCTCTATGCAGAGACTGCTGTTGCGCTGCATTCCACCGGTGACTATTGGAGTACATCGGCAATGTCAGGTTTCTCTCTCTCTTTCTCCCCCTCTCTCTCAATCAAATTGCTATTAATGGAAAAGCTCTATTTTGTGAAAATGAGAACCACAAATTGAAAGTGAGATTTGAATTGAAGCTCGAGAATGGAGGATGAAGGTCCTTTTCTTGCCTCTTTGAAAAGATTCAGCCAATTAAGCACGGTGGTTTTCAGGATTCAGATTTAAGATTTGGTTTCTTGGACGTGTAAGCGAGCTTGAGCCGAGTGGAGCCCGAACTGCTTGCTAGTTTTGGCGAGCCGGACCCGAATAAGCCAAAGCTCTACTCAGCTCGGTTCATTTGCAGTCCTAATTGGGAATGAGTGTCTTAAAGCAAATCGTAGAGGGCCAAATTGAAGTCAAACACTTCAAAAAGTGAAATGTTGCTAACCCTAAAAGCTATATGTCTATTGTAAGCTAAAATATTTTTCTATTGTGTTCTGAATAGAGCCTCTTTTTCACCCTCCCCCTCTCTATATCAACCTTAAGGTCCTCTAGCTTTCCAGCAGAAATATAAAACCACATGGCTCCTTATAATTAGTTTAAACTTCCATGTGTGACGGAACCATGTGTGTTGACTTTTGTCGAAAATGGTATCCACTGGTAGTACCTATAAGCTTTCCATACGCCATTCTTTACTAGTTTTTTCATTTCACCATAGCATTCTTTGTTTAGCCCTGCACCCTTTTTTTTCTTCAGTTTTTTGTATATCGCTTGTTTTTCCTTGATTCAAAATAGTATCAGCTTTTTCCTCCAACCAGGTCAATTGGGTACGAAATTATACATGATTGCGTCTCCTGGTTGATGCAGCATCGGTCATTGAAATGTTCTTTTTGAGTCATGATATGTTTGTAATTATTTGCAATATTTAAAACCTAATTACTCTTCTAACCAGATGGTAAAAATTATACGTGATGTGACTTCTGAGTTTCTGCCTCATGGTAAATACAAATCCAGTTTTCAACTATTAGGGGTTTTGGAGGTACTCAGAAAAGAAAGAGATGTGACTCGAATGGATGAGCCGTATGTGATTGGCCTCTACTTATGAAGGAGCAAAAATAGATAAAACTAGAGATTTGATGAAGTTATTTAAATAGATCTCTTCTCCTCCTCTCTCCTGGTTCTACATCAGAGCATTCCCCTACTACATGTGGTGTCAGAACCTTTCTTGACCTACATACATCACTCCAACAACATTATAATGAAGTATGTTTAGATGAAGAAGAACATGTGTGGAGCATTTAGATTCATGGTTTGTGTTTTACGAAATGCTCTTCTTTTTTTCTTTTCATTTTAAATTTTATTTTTTTGTTAATATCTGTAAGAGACTTGACTCCTGCCCTCCCAAATTTTATTATCTTGATCATTTTATATTCACTTTTGATCACCTTGACTGTTTCAGGGTCCAAGAGAGACGATACTTTTGGCATTGAAGTCAAAGGACACTTCGAGTAGGTTTGCTTGTTTTGGTCGAGGTCTCAATGTTTTGGACTAACATCTGAAAACTCAGCAGGCCTGTTATATAACATGATAAACGATTTCGTACTTTCAACTGCCATTTTGGGACCAGGGGAATGGAAGGAAGTGTTTAAAGGTTTAGTACAAGACTACTAGAGATTCATTTGACATTTACATGATCATTTTTTTAAAGGGCATAATTAGAGGGGACTTTTCCTGACGTATTCCATTATTAAAGTGTTTTCCTATGTTTTCATTTATTACACTGCTCTCCTTTGAGGGTCGGCATTTCATAATAGTTTTTCCTACACCAACGCTGTCAACGAAGGATTTTGACATTAATGTCAAGCCTTCTGTTCCAAAACCTAAATACCAAACATTTCGATATGATTGCTAAACCATTCCCAAAACCCAAGTACCATATTTTACCGTATGAATGAAATCATTTTTTAGTTGCATTTGTTGGACCCAAAAATTTGTTTAAGTGTAGACAAATTTAAATAATAATAAGGTTAAAAAAAATCAACTGAAATAGTATTAAACTTGTGGATTGATAATATTTTTGTTAAAGGAAACTAGTGTAATATTTTGAAATGTTATCACAATGGTTAATATACTTCCAAGGGTCATAATTCGGTTGTTACTCTTCTATTTATATTCGAGCGCTTGGCATGGCATCAAATTAAGGTTTGGGTCTGCCTTTGATACCAATTGTAATAGATAGGTGTTTTACTCATTTACTCAAAAACTTAAGCTATTAGGTAGTATTGTATACCAACACCCATTTATACTTTATACGTTTTTTCTTTTCGGATCGGATGTTGGGGCAAATTTCACTTGTAAAACCTAACTACTAACTAATAGGGTCAATGATAAAGTCATAAGCAAATAAATTAATAAATATTCTCAACCGTTTTTTGTCTCAACCATATATATAACCAGATATATACTTCGTTTAATGATAGGTTTGGTTATACCATGAGTGAAATTGAATTTCAAAGAGTCTTGCAATGACATGAAAAGTAAAAAATTTAATAAAAATAAATAAATAAATAAATTACTATAATTGTTAAGTGGAGTAAGTAGACGCTAATCTGTTCTCTCTGTCCCATTCTTGCTCGCCGGAGTGATGTAATATCACTGAACTTGAAGATTGCAACAATGGACTCGGGTGAGGAGACTGAAATGTGTCACAATCATCAAATTTCACAGCAACTTAAGTTGAACCATCCTAAATCAGTTAGGGCATCGTCGTTCTTTGGCAAAACACTTGTTTTAGCGATGAAAGATCACGAGTGAGGAGATTGACCGCTCACCAAAATCGTTCAATTCACGCCCGAATCTTTCAAAATTCATTGATTCATTACTATCTCTGTAAGTTCGGTGAGAAAATCAAATTGGTAGTGATGAAGAGAAAAGGTTCGCAATTCCGGCAGTGGTGAGTTTGCACAGTGTTGGAAATTGTGTCTCAAATTCCTATTCTAATTAGGATTCTATTTTAGAATTGTATTCTATTCGGTAATTTCTTATTTGGCAACTCTTGGCCTCTAAGGAATTGTAATCCTTGTCCAATAAAGAATTATGTTTGTAACTCTATAAATAGGTACATATGTTGTGGGTTCAGAATTAAAAGATTGAGGGAGAGAAACTCTGGAATTCGTACAGAAACAGAGTAAGGGGCTGAAATCTTGTAATCTCCGATTTTACACAGTGAAAACTTTCGCCGTATCCCAACCGTGGACGTAGGCTGTTGCCAAACCACGTACAAATCTTTATGCGGTGTGTTTACTTTTCTGTCGTGATTCTTGATTGAACTTAGGTTCATTGCGTTTGTCATAATAAACTGGTATCAGAGCTTTCGGTTCAGAGTAGGGATGTCGTCCAAGTTTCTGGAGAAAAGAAGTTTAACGGCGAAAACGATTTCAACCTATGGCGAGTTAGGATGGAGGCTTTGTTGGTTCAACAAGGGTTATCCAAGGCGCTGAAGGGGAAGGATGCACTGCTAAAAAAGATCAGGCACAAAGATGAGGTAATGGAAAGCACACCGTACGATTTTGTTGTGCTTGAAGAACGAGGTTCTGCGAGAAGTTGCTGGAGAGACTACGGCAGATGGGCAGTAGCAGAAGTTGTAGTCTCGGTATATGACGAAATCTTTTATGAATTGCTTGTATCTAAAGAAGATGTCGTTCACTCTTCAGATGCACGAAGGGTCATTTTACCATTTTGATGAGGTAAATAGTATCATCATGGATGTGAAAATATTAATGTCAAGATAAAGGATGAAGATCAGGCTATTATTCTGTTGTGTTCTCTACCACCCTCGTATGAGAAATTTATTGAAACAATGATGTATGGTAGAACTGCCTTGTCCTTGGAAAACGTGAAAACAATTCTAAATTCTAAGGAGTTACAGAAAAAAGCGTTTAAGGGCAATACAGAAAATTCGGTGGAGGGGTTATTCGTTAGAGGAAAAACGAATCAGAAGGGAGGGTCTAGTGGTAAAGGTCGTTCTAAATCTAAGAACAAAACGAAGGTGTTAAGATGTTTCATCTGTCACAAGGAAGGGCACTTTAAAAAGGATTGTCCATAGGGATTAGAAATCTGAGAATATTTGGGTGTCTAGCGTATGTTCATGTGAATGAGGGGAAGCTTGAACCGAGGGATTAGAAATACATATTTCTTGGTTATTAGCCTCGGGTCAAGGGATACAGATTATGGTGCCCAGAGGCTTCGGGAAAGAAAATACTTATTAGCAGCGATGTGACCTTTTATGAGTCTGCGATGCTTAATCCGTAGAAGGAGGTGTTGATTCAGGGAAAGCTCAAGATGTTAGTGAACAGTTGAGCATGTAGAAGTTCAATTAGAAGATAGTCTTGTTCGGTCGATTCACAAGGAGGTGTTGTTTCGGGCTAAGGGAGATGCACATTTCCAGCAGTATACTGTGGCTAGAGACAGGCCTAGGAGGGATATTAGGCCACATAAGAAGTATGGGTTTTCACATGCTGATTCGGTTAAATATACACTTAGTGTGGCAGAGGATATTGATGAGTCGTGTACTTATCATGAGGCCATCATAGGTGGAAAGTCAGCACAGTGGTCTGTCACCATAAGTGAGGAGATTGAGTCTCTTCATAAGAACCATACTTGGGAGCTAGTTAGGAAGCTTAAGGGCCAAAAGATTGTGGGCTGTAAATGGGTCTTCAAGAAGAAGGAAGGAATTCCAGGGGTGGAAGATGCGAGGTACAAAGCACGCTTGATGGCGAAGGGCTTTACACAGAGGGAAGGGGTGGACTTCAATGAAGTGTTTTCTCCTGTGGTGAAACATAGCTCAATCATGGTGTTATTTGCTATGGTTACTCTATATGACTTGGAGCTTGAACAGCTTGATGTTAAAATTGTTTTTTTACATTGTGAGTTGAAAAAGTAGATTTATATGCATTAGCCTGAGGGGTTTGAGATTTTGGGAAAGGAATATCATATTTGCCTATTGAAGAAGTCCCTGTATGGGCTGAAGCAGTCTTCTAGACAATGGTACAGGTGACACCTTTATGGTTGGGAATGTCTATTGTAGGAGTAAGTTTGACTGTTGTGTGTATCATAGGAAGCTCTCAGATGGTTCGTATTTGCACTTGTTGCTGTATGTTGATGACATGTTCATAGCTTGCAAAAACTTGTCTGATATCAACATGTTAAAGGCTCAGCTTATTGGTGAAATTGAGATGAAGGATGTTCGTGTTGTAAAGAGGATATTGGGAATGGAAATTCACATGGACAGAGGAGCGGGTAGATTGTATTTGTCACAAAAGAAATATATTGAGAATGTGTTGGAACGCTTTGGTATGCAGGCATCAAAACCTGTGAATACTCCATTAGCTGCCCACTGCTCTCTTGTGAATAGGAGGGGTCCTTGACAGGGTATGTCTTCACTCTTTGTGGGAGTGTGATCGATTGGAAAGTGACTTTGCAGCCCGTAGTTGCATTGTCTACTACTGAGGCTAAGTACATAGCAGCTGCAGAGGCAGTGAAGGAAGCTATATGGTTGGTGATTTGGGCTTGTTGCAAAATAATTTGATTGTATTTTGCAATAACCAAACTGCCATACATTTGATTAAAAATCACATATTCCATAAGAGGACCAAACACATTGATGTCAGGTTTCACTTCATTGAGATGTGGTTGCACAGGGTGCTATTGCAGTGAGAAAGATTGGGACAGCAGAAAATCTGGCAGATATGATGATTTTAGACACTGTCTGGACTTGATTGGTACATGCAGTTACTGAGGCACTTAGGGGCATATGGAGGCGGCAAAAGGAGAAGCTGGATGGAATTTGAGCCAAGGTGGAGATTGTTAGACTTAGGTGGAGATTGATGGAGTGTCCCAAATTCTTATTCTAATTAGGATTCTAGTTTAGAGTTATATTCTATTAGGAAATTTCTTATTTGGCAAGTCTTGGCCTTTAAGGAATTGCAATCCTTGTCTAACAAGGAGTTGTGTTTGTAACTCTATAAATAGGTACATATGTCGTGGTTTGATAATTAAGAGATTGAGGGAGAGAGACTCTGGAATTCATACAGAAACAAAGTGAGGGTCTGAAACATTGTAGTCTCCGATTTTACACATAGTGAAAACTTTCGCCGGATCCCAACCGTGGACGTAGGCTGTTGCTGAACTACGTACAAATCTTTGTGTTTTTTGTGTTGTGTGTTTACTTTTCTGTCGTGATTTTTGATTCAACTTGGGTTCGTTGCATTTGTTATAACACGTAGTGATGAGGTTAACAAAAATGGTGGGTTTCTCTAATGGTGGTGAGAAGGTGCGTGATGAGGAAGAGATCCTAAAGAGGAGGAAATTCTAGAGAAAGAGGGGGGGAAGGACATGTGCAGCTTTGATTCAAGAAAAGATGGTTGTGGGTTTTCATTATTGGGGAAGAAGATACAAACGATACCGTTTAGTAAAACAAGTTTTTTTTTTTTTTTTTTTTCCTTTTCTGATAGTCTATTACCATTGGAGGGTGTAGATACCTGTTTCTAAGATACAGTTGAAAAGTCAAAAGAGTCTGGGATATATCATTTAAAATAATGTGAGGAAAGCAGAAGAACTGAGGAAGGGAGAGAAAGCTAGCCCAAAGCAAGGACTGGAGTGATGGTAGGATAGATGATACCTGGAGCGTTTGGTCCCAAAAACAACTTGCCCTTAATCTTTTACTGTTCTTCCTTTTATAGCCTTAGGTCATTTAAAAGGCACTTAATGGGCCTCTTTCTAGATAGGGTAGGGCCTATGTAATCATAAAGATCACGTTGCCCTAATCCTATCCTTTAGGACCTATTTAATAAGTGTAACATTCATCCTTAAATGACCCAGGTAGGATTATTCATAACGGCAGCGATACTTACTATGGCTATCTCTCACTTTGGTCCTCGAATTGGGTCTTGTCTTTGAAAGACTTGGCTAGCTTTCTTTCCTTCATTCCAAAGTCCCTTTTGTATCCCCCTGACAATGAAGTAGTCCTACCATTTACTCTTCATTCTGGTTAGGTTGAGTCGAGGATCTAGGTCCGTCGATCGACGCTTCGTGATTGGGTCGGCCCGAGGTTTTAGGTCCGTCGATCGACGATTCGTCATTAGGTTAGATCGAGGTTTTAGGTCCGTTGATCGACGATTCGTGATTGGGTCAGATCGAGGTTCTAGACCCGTCGATTGATGATTCGTGGTCGAGTCAAATTGAGGTTCTAGGCTCGTCGATCGACGATTCGTGGTCGAGTCGGATTGAGGTTCTAGGCCTGTTGATCGATGATTCGTGGTCGGGTCGGATCAAGGTTCTAGGCCCGTCGATCGATTCGTGGTTGGGTCGAATCGAGGTACTAGGCCTGTCGACCGACGATTCGTGGTTGGGTCGTTGTACTCCTCGACTCAATCTTACACTCAATTGTGTGATTTTGTCTTTCTTGGTTGGAGTAATAATGTCGTGGGGGCCACCTAAATTTGACTAGGTGACGTGGCTTTACCATATCCACAAAGGGCAATATAGGCATTACAATTTTTTTTAATTAATTAATTAATTTATTTATTTTTTTATGTTAGCAAAAAGTATGTTTGACCAGCGTTAGACTTTTAAAGTGGGGAAAACTGATGTGTGTCAGAAAAAGTACGGGTGTGAATGAAGATTTGCAAATGTGAAAGGGTCTCCTTGAAGTATTGACAAAACACACGGGTCTAAATGAAGTTTACCTTATTTAATTATATATTCAAGTAAAACAACTTACTTATAATTTAGTTAATTGACGCTTTGTTCCAAATCATATCTTTTGAGATTGGTTTAGGTAGAAAGATTTTTTTAATGGAAAGTGAAAGTGAGATTGAAGGGAAGGAAAAGAAAATCAACTTTTCATCATGCATTTGGTTAGTAAGAAATTTTTTCAAAAAAATTGTGGGAAAATATTATTTTGTGAGTTTGGAAAGTATAAAAGTGAAAAGAAATTGATTTTAGCTATCAAAATTGCCCTTTTAATTATAAATTACTTTGTACTCGACTTGTCTCCTGAATTATGAACAAAAGTAAAATTTAAAGTGTAAGAATGAAACAATGAACATTATAGTATTTGTCTTTTTTATGTTTAATAATTGGATATATGTGATTATAGGTGCAAGTTTAATTAATAAAAAATTTTGTTACGGAAAATCTTAAGGATAAAAGGTTGAAGTTATTATATATATATATATATATTTAGTCATAGAAAATGAAAAAAAAAAGAAAAAAAAAAAAAAAAAAAAAAGCAAAAGAAAAAAGAAATTCAGCCTTAAACCAAATAAAGTTATTTGAACTAAATTATTTTGGTACATCTAAATTCTAATATACCTAGAGTTAAAAGTTAAAACTAAAATAGTCTAGAGTCCTAAAGTCGCCAGAAGTCCATGTGTAAAAAAGTACATGTATGAATTAAATTGTAATTTCAAAATTTGTATACGTAGAGAAGAAATCAAACGAACACTAATGCAATGTTTAGTTCGAGGGAGTGATTCAGGAGGGATGAATGAGATGGTGGATAAAACAACATTTTCAAGTTTGGTTCGAGTCTCAGCGAAGACATTAGTGCAAGTGTGATACCCCTCGGATCCGAGATACGGATTGATCAGGCTAGGCCCAAACCCGAGGGAATATTAAACAATTAATATTTTAAAACGAACACGGAATACAAACTGAAGTAAGAAATAAATGATTAACAGCTGGAAGAAACTAAAATAAAATCCTTTAAAGTAAATACTTAAATCCCAATAATCCAAAACTTCCGATAGATTAAACAACTCGGGAATCCACCTCTAGTGGACCCCTAATAATAATCCAAATTGTAATAAAAATAACTGAAAGAACATCCCGAAATAAGCTATGGAGAGAAGTCCTACGTCATCGGTGGAATGGAAGTTTGTATCCGCTCTGCACGATCAAACTCTAACCCTGGAACTGACGTGTACCTGAAAAACTAGAAGTGGTTCAGGCCCACGCGCAAGTTCTAACCTACTACAATCCAAGCAGAAACTCGATACGCATTTACATCATATATAATTTAACAATAACTAATAGTCTGTAAGTATATATATAATCACACTAAAGGACTCTCACTGGACTAGAGGCCGGTCTTAACCTGAATAGAGGTAACATGCTAAAACGCACACGAAGTGGGCATGTGTACCTAAGTCTAAACAGGGTACACCTCCAACCATCGTAACCAGCTATGCATCCCAATGCATATACGCTCCCTAACCGTCGATCCTGAGACTCAAGCTTATATCGAGGTACCGTAACAATATATATAAAATCCATCCAAATTCCTTAGTAGTGCCGCTCAACTAGTCGTTGCCATGACACTACAAATTTAATAGGACTTAACTTTTAGTTAATCCATTCCTAAATCCAGAGTAGGTAGGTTTGGTATTTTGAAACCAAACCATCCCTAGTATGCCACCGTCCCATACCGGTGCATACTATCCAATCATCCAGCAGTTGATAATACCGACAATTAAAGTAAATATCAACTAAATCCATATCTCCATCACTGATACTAACAGGCATAGTGTAAACATCAATGAGCACAGTCAACTATATACATAAACATGTTCAATTTTATATCCATCACTGATATTAACAGTCATAATGTAAGCATCAATTAAGTACAATCAAACTATATACCTAAACATGCTCAGCTTTATATCCATCACTGATACTAACAGTCATAATGTAAGCATCAAGAAACATAGTCACAGTATATACATAAACCTGCTCAGTTTAGGTTGTTCCACAAAATCCGGTATAGTGCTAAGTTTAAATCTTCATAACCTTCAACACCAACACATCCTAAACAAGTATAATTCAGATACATGATCATGATATATGGTGAAACATGTTTTAATTATTTTATCTGTCTCGGAAGATTACAAATCAAAGAGAATCAAACCAATTTAATTCTTCCAACTCCAACCACAGTGTGTTAATTTGTTTAAAACGTATACTGTTCAAGTGACAACCATAATTAGATTATTAACATGCCTCCTAAAGTCTTAGAATTGTCTCTAAGTATCATCCATACACCTCATACACAGCACTAAACCCAATTGAAACCACAGAGAACCAACCACTGTAACCAAAACTGACTGGAAACGGAAAAAAAAAATTAAAATTCATCAAGGAGACGTCTCCCAAAGTGTGGAGCCGTCTCCTTTGGGTCTTGAAGCCGGCTCCCACACTTGGGAGCCGACTCTCTCCAAGGGAGAGCCGGCTCTCTCTTTCTTTGCCTCGTCTCCTCTTCTTCCGATGACTTCTGTAGCCTTTACACCTCACTGCTATGGATTCCAGACCCTATAACCAAACCCTAGTGTGTTCCCAGTCCGTGTTTAAGTTCATATTATATTACATACATAGCTTTAAACAGAGAATTATGCAAGCAAACATCACGTTTCAACAGGTTTTCAAGCATACAACACATACTGATATGATTTAGTTTAACCACGAACAGAGAAAGTTTTTAATTGATTCAATTAATTCTGGAATTATTTAGGAATTCAAAGAACACGAAGCCTAAGGGAGAGAGTAAAGATAGAACTTACCTTTCACTGACGTTTTCTTAAAGTCCTCTGGCGAACTCTCTGTTTCCTCTTTGCCTCCACAGAATAACTTACGTTTTGTTTTGTTTTGTTTTAAACCCTAATCCACCGTAACATGCATATTTATAGCCTTAGACATTAAACCCTAATCCATGTATAACTCTAGGTTAAAAACTATGTCGGCCAAATACGTGACTTGTAAAAACTGATAGAAACCTAATTTAATAAATACAACAATTAACTTAATCCAATTAAAACAATTAGAGTAAAACAATTAAATAAATAAATTCAATTAAATCAATTAAAGTAAAACAATTAAATAATCCAATGCAATTAAATCAATTCAATTAACACATATGCACTTCAACAATTAAAAATGCAATTTAATCAATAAATTAAATACCAAGACTATAATCAATAAATTGAATACCAGGACTATTCTTTTGAAATTAGGGGTATTACCGCAAGTATCAACCAAAAAAAAAAAATTACAAAAGAAAGAAACTCATCCATTAGCGGAAAAGTAAAATTTCACTATATTTTATGCGAAAAAATTACTTTCTGAAAATTTTCTCTTTCACGCGAACCAAATTATTAACAAATTTAAATATTTTATGTTTCTTTTCCTTTCTATTTAATTTACGCTAACCAAACAAACTCTTGGAATTTAAAATAAGAATGGAAAAAAAATTGGATTCTAATTAAAATGGAATTTCATTTAATTATTTGGAATAAACTGGAATTCACATAAAAGAATTTGAAGAAAATTAAATTTTGTACCATTTGTAACCTTGTAGATGTGTATATCTAATAATATATATATACATCAACTGGCCAATTGACGAAACCTATAAGAAGAAAAAAGGATCGACAACAGGCCAATCTCATTCTCTGATTGTGTTATCTCAAGGTTTGTTGCTGATAATTAGAGCCTTTCAAACTCTGAGGTCAGTGTCAGACCCAGTAGTAACTAGTAAGCAGTTGTGTTCTGCCCTTTCTTCTCCATGCATTTACATAGGAATAGCCTTTACTTTATTAGGGGGAAGTTTGATATGAGTAGGAAACGACGTAATTATGTCATTAATTATAATAACAAGATTAGAACAGGCAAATGCATTCAACTTTTCCACTACTTGTCTTTTTCTAATAGGAATAGCCTTTTGATCGGCTTTTTCGGAAGTAGTGAAGGGATTGCCCTTTTTGAAACCGAAACAATGTCTTAAAGCTTCTGCTACTTTAGTTGAAATGTAACTAAGGTCCTTTCTTATTACTATTAAGCTAATTATGAATACCCTCTCTTCTATTAGAAGTAATTTAATTCTTGGATCATTTTGTGTCCTTAATTTTAAAGCAAATGATATAAATATCAATTGGTTTTTGTACCCGCCATTTGAATGTTTCACTTTTGTGTCATTGCTCTTTTGTTAATATGTAACACAAAACTCAGCATTGCTGGTTTGGTTCATGCTATTGCTATGATGGTGGAGGGCTGGGTTTGGGTTTTGGATGAGGGTGGTTGAAATGGAGAGTTGTGCGGTTGTCGTGTGGCGGGTGGATTGCTACTCATGATAGTGCATAGCGGGAAAGGAGATTGGTGAAAAATTTAAAAATAGTGAGGATAATTTGGACCAAAAGAGTATTTTTATTTTTTTTACAATTACTTTAATTTATTAGCTTTTTCACTCCTACGCATATGGTCGTATATTATACCACCAAAATAAGTAAATAACAATCTATTTTTAATGTGCACGAGCACAGCTACAACATATTCTGTTATGTTTTGTTTTTTTTTTTTTTTTTTTTCAATAATTCTTCAAAATATAAGAAATAAAATAGCCAATCTCCTCCTTCAAATGACAATATTTGCTGGCTGTAAAATATTTTAAAGCTTATAAATATTTTTATTTTTTAGCGATTGCTTGTAGTAAAATATTTAGAAAAAATAATAATGTGTCTAAAAGAAAAGGAAAAAAAAAAAAGAATAAATAAAAAAAAAGATAGATATAGATGGGTACTTCAAAGGATTCAAAAGGCTATCAATATCGTTTGAGACCTAGCTAAAGCGCACGTGACTGACGACGTCGACACCCATTAGACAATCCCCTTTGTGATCGAGAGAGAGGATTCAAGGCAAGAAAACCCTAATTTCCGAGAAGAAACCACCGTTAGCGGCGGCAATGGTAAGATCATTGTTTTTGGTTGCGTGTTTTTATAATGGCGAACATTGTGGTGCAATTTATGAAATCGAAATTGGTGACGGAGGAGCTAAATTCATCGATCCTCCGCGTAAATTGTTTACTTGCTTTGAAGAAAGATGTCAGTCAGTGGTTGATTGTGATATGATAGGATCGGAGATATGCTTGATGGCTTCGTATAGACCATTGGGTATGCACAAATTTATCCCGTTCGAACCCCTTGTTTTCAATACAGATGCCAAAGAGCTCATGGAGTTGCCAATGCGAAAAGCAAAAAAACCTTATCCGAGAGTGATGGCAGTGCTTGGAAGAGGGTTTTATGTGCTTGCTTCAGATACCAGGTGTTCCGGCATCCTCACAAAATCCCCTTCGTTTGAACGTTTGGATCATCTTAAAGGCGATTGGGATTCTTCTGCTATCCTACCTGAGTACCGTGCGGAGGAAATTGAAAGCATGTATGTCTCGGGTGGAGCAGTCATCGGTGACAACATTCTCATTTCAGTTGTAAGTTTATTTTCTAGTAGCCCAACTGAATTCCATTGTTACAAAGTCGGGAGTTCCATGGAGAATTGGGAGGTCGTTGAAAAGGAAGAAAAGGGTGTGCCATATTACTACTTCGATGGAAGGGCTGCATGTGTTGATGATTCGGTATACACTTTGGTGTTTTCTGTTGGTTGCATATAGTGTCAGATATTCTGGCGATGGTATCATTCAATCTCTCAGTGCTCCACGGATAATTACCCGACCGCCAGAGTCTCCAATATTTCCAGAAGACTTATGCACCTCATGTCTTGTTCATTTGGGAAATAGAGAATTTTGTGTGGCGAGGACTGAGTTCAATGTATGGTCTCGTAGTAAAGTTCAATATGTTACCATCATCACCCTGAAAATTTCCGAGAGCATGGAACCGGTCATCTTGAGTTCAGATGACTGCGCCTTGAATACGGATGGCTTAGGTTATGCACAATTAACATCCCTTTGTTTTAACTCCCAGTAAGTATTTGCATTCTTTGTGTTGCCTTTTGTTTTCCTTATTTTCATGGCTTGCTTGTCATATTATATCACTTATGGTATGGTGAGTTTTTTCTGTAAATGGGACAAATGATATGCATTCGAATTAAAGACACACTAAGTATTACCAGAAATGAAGCATATAATATTTTGACTCAAAGAGGTAAAGACACAAAGCTCTAATCTATAAATTATGGTTGTTTCACAATTAAGATCACTTTGTTTTGACCTCGAGTAAGTATTTGCATTCTTTGTGTTGTTTATCCTTTCATTGTTTTCATGGCTTGCTTGTTGAGCATATTCTATCATTTATGGTATGGTGAGTTTTTCAAACTTAACAAATGCATGACAGAGCGATTCTCCAATTAATTTATGTTTGAACAAATTGAGCGATTCTCCAATTAATTTATATTTGATACCATCTACAAAGATTGAGTTTCAATTTAAAAGGGTTGGAATTTTAAGTAAAAAACCTTATTATTAAATGCCGAATGCGTTCAAAGGGAAGAGTTCAATAGTTTTGTTGAAGTGTTAATATACCCTAACATTTTAGTAATCTCTACAACTCTATGTACATTTGCTCCTAGAGTTCTTTCTTGGCAACTTTTTCTCTCTCTGTGCCCAATGCCATCATATTTGAATCGATCATGTTTGTCTAGGTCAGATTTGAGATTGTTCAATACTAGCCAAAGAGGCATTTAGCAAAGTGGCTGTTAAAGGTCTCATTCTTAAAGAACTGCAAAGGTTCTGCTCCCAGTCAAGAATGTCTTTCAAGGTTTCCCATTTTTTAGCAAGGGATTTAGGCAAGCAATAATATCAAGTAGAGAAGATTTTTATTTATTTTTTTGATGAGTCAAGTAGAGAAGAATTTTGACTGGAACTTCAATACAAATGTCTCTAAACCATACCCCAAAACCAAAATACCATACATTTCGATAGGGTGAAGTGCAGAAAACACCCTTAATGTATACTCCATGTAGCACTTTCACCCCTTGTTGAAAAAGTGTGTTAATAACCCCCTTATTCATTTTACATAGTGCGGAAACACCCCTCAAATAGAAATCTGTCATAAAGTAATGCTTTAATGCATGTTTTACCCATTTACTCTTGTGAAAATGCCCAAGGCGATGTGTATGCTAATAATCTTATGGGCTAATTTCATTGACACCCTCTCAGGTTTGGACAAATATCACATTGAAACAGCTTTCGAAAATTTCTATCACTTAGGTCCAAAATAACTTTTCTGTCAATGACACCGTTAAAAATGTGCAAAAAGACAAATTTGTTTCTAATTTTTAAATAATTTTTATTCCAAAATATCAGCAATCTAAAATGGCTATTTTGCCCTCATTCATTCCTCTAACCTACCCATTCCCCTCTCTCTCATAATCACTCATTGGATGGAACAATAGCGCAAGACCTTCAACCAATTAGGTCCCATGGACTACTTGAATAGGAGGTTTAATTGGTATGGAAAATTACCCATGTTGGATAACTTCTGGACGAACGGCTTGGATGAGCTCAAGATAAATCATCGGATATAGATTGCAAAAATAGCTTAATTTTATTGGTAGTCTAACCATATTATCTAATCATATGCCAGAGGGCATGGATTCATGAGCTTTGATTAAGAAACCAACAAGATTACGTCCAAGTCTGTACACAGATTGGTATTGCACAAGCCAATATATATATGTATATATACACACACACCCCTTTGCATGTGTTCTAGACTTAGCATTTGTAACAGCCGGCGAAGCCTCCGGAAAACTCCCACGAGTTTTGGAATTCTGGGAACAGCGTATTTAGGTCGATCGAGCAACACTTGGATGAGTGCCACTGCTACGAGTTGGAATTCGGCCAATTACGCCATCAAATTAAACGACGATGAGAAGACAAAAGTGATGCCAAAGTCTCAGGTGGTGTCGAAACTAGCGGTCCAGTGTTGGGTCTTGCATTTTTGTTGTACGGTAGGAACGATTTGTTGGTGAAGAGACATGTGGAGCTTAAATGTTCACACACACACACACACACATAATTCATTACATAACATCAAATTAGTGTATAATCTTTACTGAAAAAGAAAAAGGAAAAAAAAAGGTAAAGTGTAGAAAATAGTATGCTTAGAGTGTGTATGACAACCCTCATTTCCTTTTTAATAGTAAAAATATCTCAAAAAATATATATATATGTATATATATATAACTTTGTCCTCACAGTTGTCAAATGTACAATATATCATATGGTGTGAAAACCTCAGTTCTTTCTATAATTATAAAAAAGAAAAAATTATTCTCAATTGAAATTTAATATAGTTATTATTTTTCACATATATATATATATATATATATATTTATTTATTTATTTATATAATTCCTAATATAGGAACAAATGGGTGTTCAATCACCCCACCTTCATCTGCCACCAAGAATACCGTAGCCCTGCCCTCTACTCCTTAAATTTTCACACACACACACATGTATAATTCATTACATATCAACAAATTGGTGTATAATCTTTACTGAAATAGAAAAAGAAAAAAAAAAAAAAAAGTAGGTAAAGTGTAGAAAACACTGTTATAGTAATGCTTAGAGTGCGTATGACGCACCTCATGTCCTTTTTTGTCATTTCACAAAATGAATTTTTTTTAAATAATGTGTAAATTGTATCCATATGGGTAATTTGGACAAAGTCTTTCCTAAATGTGTCAGGTGGGACTTATTTGCACAAATTCATACTTAAGGGGATGTTTTTTGTACACGAGGTGTGTGATACGCACTGTAAGCATACAATATGGGTGTTTTCTGCACTTTACCCCATTTCGATATGATTGCTAAACCATACCCAAAATCCAAGTACCATATGTTATACTGTGAATGCTATATTGCTATCATTGTTCTGCTGCATTCATTGACAACAATAACGCCAGTGACGGACCCAAAAATTTGTTTCAGTGGGGGCGACTTTAAATAATAATACGGTAAAAGAAATCAATTAAAATAATATTAAACTTAATTATAGATTGATAATATTTTTGTAAAATCCATTCACAATCGTCGTTAACTAGTTTTATGTTTTGAAATGTTAAAACTTTGGTAAATATACCACCAAGGATAGTAACTCAGTAATATCTCCTCTACCTCTCAGAGTGAAAAGTTCCAAGTTCAAGTCCCCACAAGGGCAAAATGTGTACGTGTGTTACTTTCAGGGGAAAAAAACCGACATACCAAATTTTTATTTCTCAATCTCTATGTGACAGTCCTAACTAATAGGATCAATGGCTAGGTCATAAGCAAATCAATTAATAAATACACTCTGATTTTTGAGGATATTGTTGATTTCATGGGCTCTTTGAGTTCATAGGTTCCGTTTTGTCTTTGTATAGTTTGGGACGCGTTCCCTTTTTGAACGCTTTTAATACAATTTACTTATTTTTTGTCTCAACTATAAAAATTAATTAGTACTTTTCTTACCATTCTAGGACTTGCACTTCTTTGAGGCAGAGTTGGATTGCCAATGAAAAGAATAGAAAGAAAATTATTATTTAGTTATTCAAGAGAGAGCCATGGATAGTCGAGATGGAGACCAGAGATAATGGAGTTCTTGGTTATTGCTTATGTGCCCGAGCGCTCGTGACAGAAGAAAAATAGCAATGGGCCAAAAGATAAAAGTTATGGGGCATTTATGAAATTACCCAAGATTTTATAGGTAAAAGTAGGATTTTTAAAACAAATCCAGTGGGGGTAAGTGCCTCACTGTACCTCGCAAAGGTCTGTCCCTGAACGACACAGTTGGCCCTGCACAAAATCCTTGCACAGTGATGTCTAAGTTGACTAAGTGGCAATGACAAATTGCAACTTTTAATGAAGATTGTGTTGATTCTTTTTATTTTTTATTTTCATTTTATATAAGTATAGATATCATAGAAAGGCGTTCAAGAACCGTGCCCATATACGAAAAGCCCTATATTCTCATTCTATCCACAAAAACCAATAAAACCTCCACTTATTTACAAAATCTCCCATGAATTTGAAAAAATAAGGTTCTAAATATGAAGAATTCTAAAGCCCGAACAAGAGTCTTCCCATGGAAGGATCTCCTATTCCTAAACCACCAAAGGCCCCACCACAAACAAAGAGTGGCCACCCTCTGTTCGTCTCGAGCTTGCTTCCTCACTATACAACCTCACCAATCTATGAGCAAATCTTTCGTGGCAAAATGCATGACTCAACAAACACCAAACATGAGAAGAAGCAAATGCTAACCCTCCCGAGCCACTAGACAATGGAAAAATAGATGGTTTATAGACTTCTCATCTCTCTTGCACATGCAACGACAATTAACAATGATTTATATTCTTCACCTTAGGTCTTTTGTCATCAAGATCCTCACTAAGCCTGCCTTCCACCCAAAGAAAGCCACCTTTAACGGGCTTTTGTGCACCAAATGGCCTTCCTAGGGAGAGGAAACTCCCGCACACCAACCAATCTCCTGTAGAAGGAGATCTCAAACCTACTGTGGGGTAGCTTCCCGGATCTGCTCATCCCCAAGGCTTTAAAACAAGAGTAAGTTTTGGTGATAAATAGTTTTAAATATTGGAAGCCTGAGTGTGATTATTGCTTGTATCAGAGGCAAGTTTTTGTTGCACATTTGACCCTCACAGTAGTGTATTGATATTTTTTGGTTGTTGCAGCAGCCAGCTTGACAAAAATTAGAAGTTTGAATAACTGGTTGAGAGGAATCTATATTTATATTATCTAGTATCAATGGAAATGTTTTGCATTCAGATTGTGTGTAATTGCAATGCAAAATAAGGAACAGGGAAAGTGACAATGTTATATATGTGTTTGTCTGTAAATATATTGCTGTTGAGGAGTATGAAGATGAAGTAAAAGAACAAGAATAAAGTTAAAGAAATTTTTATGAAGATATGCAACTGGAAACCCTTTAGCTGATGAATCCTTCTTATGCCGCGTTATTGCAATGATATTTTCATTCAAAGAAATTTAATTTTTTTTTATCAAATTTCCAATTATGATTTGTTTCAATGTGAATCGTTTTTCAGGCGGAGTCAATATGACTACAAGTCTGAATGCCGGACAAGTATGAATTGTTTGAGATACAGTTGCATTCATTTAAAGGCTGCAGTTTTACTTTTATTTGACTTATATATATGTGTGTGTGTGTGTGTGTCTAGTAATTATAAATAAAAATAATAATATATAATAGCTTTTGTACATAATATTTTGATTGAATGTCAATGGCTTGTATAGTTTGTCTTAGATATGTTTTACTTTGAGGCTTTAATGAAGGATTTTTAAGCAGAGAACTTAGAAGTGGAAAGGTTTTATTTCAGGTCTTAAGGACCATTCTGGGTGCTATATGGATCCCTGTATCTACACGCATTTGCAGCAAATGAACATTGATCCACCAAAGCTGGAGTTGGTACCTGTGGGCAGTCAACCTGCTAGAAAAAGAGTCAGCAACTCAGCCTCAGTTTCTGGGAAAAGAAATAAGGAAATTGCCCTAATCTAACTGTTCTCCAAATTTCAAAATATTACTTCTGTGGTTGCATTTATCACTGTGACAGAAGGAGGTTTTAATTTTGCTATGGTGTTTCATTATTTAGGATCAGTAATTCATATTGGGGGAGAAATTGGAGATCACCTTAATCATTAGAAATAAAGTGATAAATTAAATGGAGGAGTACATCTAGTATATTATGTAATAAGCATTTCCCTTTATGATTGAAAGGGGAGTTATATCGAACGGCTATTAGACCAGCCATACTCTATGGTACCGAATGTTGGGTAGTCAGGTAACAACATTTTGCATAAGGTGGGTGTGGCAGAAATGCGAATGTTGAGACATATGTGCGTGCAGTAAGAATAGAAATGACAGAATTAGAAATGATCACATTCAGGAGATGGTTGGAGTAGCACCAATTGGGGGATAAAATGAGAGAAAATTGGTTACGATGGTTTGGTGATGTGCAAAGTAAACCTTAAGTGCATTGTTTAGTAAAGGTGACATAGACCAAAGTTAACGGAGATATAGTTAGTAAAGAATAGCTGGTGGATTGACTGGAACTATGGCCTTAATTGGGAAAAGGCTTGGTTGTGGTGGTGGTGCTTGTTCTTTCTCTCTTCTGGGTAAGATCGACGTAAATATGACAGCGGAATTGGGACCTTCACCTTCCCGTTTTGGGAGGGGTAAGAAATGCCGCTCAAGTTTATGAATTTAGTAATTTTTATTTTCACTTTTGGTGTAATTTATTACTTAACAAGAAACTCACACCCATTTGCCCCTATGGGGACTTGAACCCTCACCTTCTACTTTGGGAGGTACAGGAGGTACTACTAGGTTTCAGTCCTTAGTACTTTTGGTGCAATGCATATTAAATATCTTTTTTTGACTCCCTTCTTTCAATCCGTTTGGAAATTATTCAAGAGTTGACTTGTTTTTTATAGTTATTATATGTTGATCATGTGGTTAGACGATCACTCTATTTCTTTAAAATAAAACTAATGTCTCACTGGAAATAGTTTAATTTATCACCAATTCTCCTAAAATCGCCTAAACTTATGTTGGTTATTCACCCTGGAGGGATATATTTATCCCTGGTGAAGCTGCAGATTCTGCTCCCAAATTATCTTAAACATCAGCTTAGCTGTAGACTTAAAAAAAAAAAAGAAAAAGAAAAAGAAATAATAGGGAATGGGGACCAAATACATAGTATAATGTGTTTTTTGGTACTCACAAGTGATACATATTTGGTGCAGGCTAAATCGGTGAAGGAATTCCTGAAGCCGCTGGGTCTTCGAGACTATTCATTTATATTCAAAGATGAGGACGTGTGTGAATTTTATAGCTTTCCTTTGTTAACAGCAATTTTATGTACTTGCTTTGGTTCTTACCCTCAGAAATTCCATCACTGGTTGATGTCTCCTGCTTTTTCTGCAGATTGATATGCCACATCTTGCAAACATGACTGATGAGGATCTCATCAGAAAAGGGTTACCGAAGGTAAACTCAACTAGATTCAGCCTACTCTATGTACAGTTTCTTAATTTACCATTACACCTTTAGAAACTTTATTCTTTGGCTTATTGAGGACTTTCAGAAATAGAATTTAGGGTAAAGTATCCTTAGTGGTTTTTCGAAATTTCCTTAAGATGAAACTAGTTGAAAAATTGTGGTCAACCTTCCTGGAGGTGTTACTAAATCACCCTAACCACCCTTCTTCCCGTCAATCAACTAGGTCTGTCAAAATTTTAAATTTTATGTTCCAAAAATACTTGTAGCATTAAATTAATAAGTCATGGAATGAAAATATGGAAAAGGGCTTTTGAATTAAATTAAGAAAGGAATATATTGTATCTGAAAACTAATTTGGGTATTATGCTAGAAATTTCCACAATGGAGGTGATTTACTTAGTAAGACAATGGTTAAACATTGTTGGACTAAAGGAAAAGACTTACATATGATTTTCATACATCTAGAAATAAAACAATGATATGGCACTGGGAGATATAATGATATAATTACACTGACATCCTTGAGGTAAATGTATATTAAATGTATGAAAAAACCTAATGAAACACCCTTACCAAAAGTTGGTGTCGGAAAGACATTAAATTTTCCTGTGAAATGTCATAATTTCCTATCATCTTTAATGTTTTTGTAACTAAAAAATCTCACTACTTATCTAGCAGTGCTTCCACCTTGCTTGTTATTTATTTTTGAATTCCCAGCTTCTCTCTCTATTTCTATCTTAAAGTGAACAACTTATAGTTAGTTAATTAAAGGGAAGAATGTTCAATATATGAATTACAGAGTTGTTGAGAGAAATGCATTCTTCGTGTCTCCTTTGATAAGTAGATTGTAAGGGGATCAATTTAGGTGCAATATAAAGAAGAATAATGCTTGCCTCAGGCCGCATAAGTAGGAAACTCTTCCTTGTGCTGACGTGGACCACTAACAACTTGACATGTGTCAAAAATAAATATGAATCAGTTTACGGGTTTTTTCTCACGTCCCAGATTTTATCTCACGGATCTGTGTGCTCTCTTTCTATCTCCAAGTCACGTAAAATTCCAGCGAACCACCACCGCCGCCAATCCCTCTGTTCTATGTTTCTCCATCTCGTCATCACCAAGTTTCCTATCCTATATCATTCTTCTCCTCTGTGCACCACCAAGCTCAACTCTAAGACACGTGCCAAAATCAGTACGCATAATTGAAACCGGATTAAAAAAAACCAAGGAAAACGGTAAACAGAAAAGACACCGCAACCACTCATTGATTACCTAATAATCACTGCCACTGACATCGATCGAGGTTAATGTGTCTTCAGCTAAGGGATCTGTTGTTCATGCCAAGTGTGGAAATCAATGGCAAAGCACCCAATAAACACCGCCGCCGGCATCGTCAGTATAACCAGCAGATTGTGCCAGCGGTGAGCTCTTCAATCGGATCATCGCTAAGGGTCAACACTTCGTGCGTGCTGCGGCCTATCTGTGTCGCCAGATGGTGATTGTTTCTCAAAGTTGGAGCGCCATTTGAGAAAGTTAGTGAGATGATGAATATAAGGGTTTCAGAAATTTTTTAATTTATTTTTATATGTAATAATCGATTAGAAAAGCATTCAAAAGTGGAACGCATCCCTAAGACGAAAACAAGAGCTGAACCTAAGGACCTACAGTGTCCAAAAGATCAACTAAGTTATCAGTAGAGGAACAAGCGCTTCCTTTCACATAACAAAAAATAGAGCGAAGAATATGAAGTTTTAAGGTCGCCAAGGGCGATTCCTTTCCTTTGAAAATTCTATTGTTCCTCTCTTTCCATATGCACCACCAAACAAAGTGTGGAACTATCCTCCAATAATCGCGAGCGTGGCTTCTCACTAGGCATCCTCTCCACGCGTTAATCAGTCCTTTGGAAGACTGAGGCATTACCCAATGTATACCAAATATATCAAATATGAGGTTCCAACAATCGTACGCCGTAGGACAGTGCATAAAAATGTGATCCACAGACTCCTCGTCTCGTTTGCATAGACAACACCAATTAACGATAGTGTTGCCGCTCTTCCTCAAGTTGTCCAACATCAAGATCTTTTTCCAGACGACAATCCAAACAAAGAATGCTACTGTAAGTGGAGCCTTGGAGCACCATATAGTCTTCCATGGGAAAGCAGGACCAACAAAGTTGGAAAGGCATAGGAACATGGACCGAACACCAAATCTTTCATGGGAGGAAGGAACCCACAAGATGTCATCACTACCTCTGCTAACTTTCTCCTGCAGATACAACATATCCAAAAAGGCACATACCTCATCCATCTCCCAATCCTGAAAAGAACACCTAAAGCGCACATCTCACGTAATCCCACTGCTATCAAGCCGATAACAGTCAGCTACGCAGGCATGTCTATCGTCGACTATACTATAAAGTTTAGGAAATGAACGAGACAACAACTGATCTCCACACCATAAATCCTCCCAAAAGCGACCACGCCTACCATCGCGAACCTTGAATCTGATATGGGAAGAGAAGACATCCCAACACATCCGAATGAATTGCCACACAACAAAAGGTAACATACGCAAACAACAAAAGGGAGATCTTCGTCTGATGAGCTACATTTCTGCCCACTCTGAAGCCCCTGATAAAACCCAAATCCTCCGCTCTCGTCATTAGTCTGCTCAAACCCTCCATATGATAAGGAAAAGGAAAGACGACAAGGGGTCTCCTTGTCTCAAACCTCGAGAACTCGCAAAGAAACCATCCCCAACTGGTCTCCTTCTTTGAGCCATAAAGCCCGAGATTTCTGGCACCATGAAATCTCCTCCATAATAACGATCTCAGCAAAAATCGCCTGACAGGAAGCTCTCATAGAACACAAAGAGACTCCAGATCCTGTCCCAATTCTTCAAGACGATCAATCTCGGCAAGGTCAACAATAACTCTATTCTTCCTCCATTCAATATTCCCAAACACCTCCTTGTTCCACCTCTTAAGCTTAGTTTTGAGGGTCTGAAGCTTCCTGGCTAATACAAAACTAAAGGAACCTATGGCCAACGCCTCTTCCCACCAAGATTGGATTTTCCCTTGGAAATCCTCTAATCTCAGCCACATATTCTCAAAGCAGAAACCCCCGCAATCTAGAACTAAGCAAACATAATCTGATGTCACTCTTACAAGAGCTACCTAAACAACATCCGGGAATTTTTCTTCCCACTTCCTAGAAGTCTAGAATCTGTCTAGCCTTGATAAAGTAATCGGGTCCCTGCCATTAGACCAAGTAAAGGCTGCTCCTTCCATTGGCAAATCAAAAAGTAAAGGCTGCCCCTCCCAAAAGGAAGGTCTTTCACTATCGATAATTGAGCCGTAGACCCCAGAAAATACCCATCTAAAACTGTCCTCCTCCATCTGGAACACGCAGGACAAATAGTAACTTCCCTTCCATATGTTCATCCTTGACAGCCATTTGCGATCCCACATAATTAGGATTTTGCTAGAGGTACCTGAAGCGTTCAACACTTCCCATTCCACGAACCTTCCTCCCCAAAGACTCTTAACCATCCTGTTAGAAATAGAGGCCATCTTGGTTTCTTGCAAACAAAAAACATAGGCACTCCATTTCCTCACAGCTACCTTGACCACCCTCCTTTTGTCCGGATCATTAAGATCACGAACATTCCAAGTGATAATTAGTAGCTTCATTAAGAACCATAAACAATCATCTCCCCTCCTGTCCTTTTCCCACTTCTGGTCCTTCCCCTTTCTCTCGCCACCCCATGCTTTCGTTCATAGTTGATATAGGAGATGAGATTCTTGACCTCCTGTTCCCCTTTCCAAGACGTTAAAGGTTTCCTACTTTTAACCCCTTTTGTGCCCTGCATATTCCCTGCAACCTCTCTCCCTTCTACTATTGCGTGAAGAATGGATAGGGCCTGATCATCTTTGCCCTCTGATTAGACACCCAGCGCTTCACTAGTAACACCAGTATTTACAGCTACCCAGTCCTTGCCCATATAGTATTCATCTCTGATTCATCAGGTCGCATCACAACCAATGGTTCCTCTTATTCCAACCATGGGACTAACTCATTAGAGCATACCCGTTGAATGGAAGTCAAGACTTCGTCCTCCTCTGCGCTTTCCTTTCCACCAACATACAAATCCGTCTGCGAATCTGTAGCCATGTCAGAATCACCCATGCTATGAGTCACCAAACTGTGTGAAGCACTCTCCCCTGACCCTCCGAGTGGCAAACAATTAAAGCCTTTAAGGGCTACACAGAGGCAGAGCTCTTTAAACAAAGCCGTTGCAGACTCCTCAGTAAGCCGAAGTTGAATATCACGACCCACACAAACCGTTACCCCATCGGGCGATTCCGTTACAGTACTAACATCTGGTTCATCATACCCAGAAATAGAAGACCCATAATCGCCCGACGCGTCCAAGCACATCCCCGACTCAATTTCCGGTACCGTTAACAAATTCGGCAACTCATATCCTTTTTCATCCCAACACCACTCCTCAACACCCCACAAGGGGTAGGAGGAGGAGGAGGAGCATAAGATGGGCTCCGATAGAGTGACAGAGAACATAACTGATTCGATAGGAGTGGTGGATTGAGCGATCCACTTCTGTTTTTCGTAGCTGGTCAATCGATTACCATGGCAGTGCAATTTGCCTTAATTGGTTTGATGTGCACTGTTGAAGCTTTAATTATCCGACGAATCAGGGGCAGAGATGAATGGCCCTGTTGTGTTTGTGTTACAACAACACAAATCGTGTCAAGAAGTAATGTTTTTCGTGCTTGAACCTCCCTTGCCTACGTTGATATGTTTCCATCTCGTCTTCTCCGTCAATGACCAATATTTGTGTACAAATGGATGAAGGACAGAAAAGTTACACTTTGATAAAGGATGGGCATGAACATGGGCCTAGCTTCCTTCACTGGACCTTGACTAAACATTTGGGCTGGGCTTGGTAAATAATAAGGATATGGACAGACGATTATTAAGAGGCCCAGCGACCCCGCTGGACCTTCCTCTTAATCCCTTGAAAGACACTAGGGCCAGACCAGGACATAGGCCCATGGTTAATAGGCCTATGCGACCCATGCTTCTACCCAGGCCCAATGTTGGTACTTTCATAACATCTAAATGTTAATCTGAGTGATCACGTGGTCTGCCACATGGTAAGGCTAACAGCGCGTTGAACCTCATGCGTCTCTGTCCTCTATCCTTGAGGATGAGAGGAAAGACAACGATGTGGTGTGGATCTACCAAATGAATAGATGGAGGCTTTCGAAATGATGGATGGTGATGATTCCTCCCTTTGTTCAAAATCAAAAGAGAAAGGGAGAGAGCAAAAGATGTATACTGTATATTCAACACAAGACCTAATAAGCCTGTGTAGGCTTATATATGTGTAGGCTTATATATGTTACAAGTCTTACATAATAACACAAAAGGCTTATCAACTAAATATAATTACATAACGACCCATTATATATATAAAACTTCTAACACTCCCCTTCAAGCTGGAGTATTTATATCAAATAATCCCAGCTTGGAACAGATAGTTCTTAACCGATTATGACCCAATGCTTTGGTAAACGTATCAGCTAATTGATCTTCAGACTTCACAAATGGAGTGGAGATGCTCCCACGTAATATTTTTTCTCGAATAAAGTGACAATCAACTTCAATATGTTTGGTGCTCTCATGAAACATAGGATTTGATGTAATGTGAACTGCTGCTTGATTATCACAGAACAATGAAGTAGGAGCTTCAACTGTCAACCCAAGTTCTTTTAGAAAATGTTGTATCCATGTCAACTCACTAGTGGTATGGGCCATTGCCCTATACTCAGCTTCAGCACTAGATCGAGCTACCACCATTTGCTTTTTACTTCGCTATGTAACTAGATTTCCTCCTACAAATGTGCAGTAGCCGGTAGTAGATCTCCTATCTGAAGGAGAACCGGCCCAGTCGGCATCTGTAAAACCTTCCACCTTGAGATGACCATTTGGTTTATATAGTAACCCAAAACCTGGAGCTTGCTTGAGATATCGGAGAATCCGAAGAACAACAATCCAGTGTGGCATTCTAGGGTTCCCATGAACTGACTTACAACACTAACAACATATGAAATATCAGGTCGAGCAATAATGAGATAAATAATGTCCCAACAAGGCGACGAAATCTACCCGGGTCATTAAATAGGTCACCCACATCAGCTACAAGTTTTGTATTTGAATCCATAGAAGTATCAATCGGACGACCACTTAACATACCTGTTTCTTCTAATAAGTCCAACACATACTTTCGTTGGGATAAACTTATACCTGTCTTGGATCTAGTAACTTCAATACCCAAGAAATACCTAAGTTTACCCAAGTCTTTAGTGTGGAATTGATATTGCAGAAACAACTTCAACTTAGCAATGCCTTCAGAATCATCACCTGTGATCACAATATCATCAACATACACCACAAGAATTATGAAACCAGCTTTAGTGCGCTGGTTAAATACCAAATGGTCAGTCTGACACCTCTGAAGACCAAACTTTAATGCCGCCTTAGAGAATTTTCCAAACCAAGCCCATGGAGATTGTTTCAATCCATATAGGGCCTTTTTAAGGCGACAAACAGTGTGAAGATACTCCCCCTGAGCAACAAACCCAGGTGGTTGCTTCATATAAACCTCTTCTGCTAAGTCACCATGCAAAAAGGCATTTTTAACGTCTAACTGAAATAGAGGCCAATGTTTATTAGCAGCAAGAGAAGTCAAAACACGAATAGAAGAAATCTTAGCAACAGGTGTAAACATCTCATCATAGTCAATACCATAAGTTTGGGTATAACCTTTGGCAACAAGACGTGCTTTTAAACGCTCAACGGACCCATTTGGAAGATACTTCACAGTATATACCCAGCGACAACCAACAGGTTTGACACCTGGAGGTAATGGAACAAGAGTCCACGTGTCATTCTTATGCAAAACATCCATTTCATCCTGCATTGCTTACCTCCAGCCCAAATCAGACAAAGCATCCTGCACAGTCTTAGGAACAAATGTAATAAACAACTTAAAGGAAAAACATAAGAATGATGGCGACAAGGAATTATAAGAAACATAATGAGCAATGGGATGTTTAGTAGCACACGAGCGAGGAGCTTTACGAAGTGCAATCGGCAAGGAATCAGACACAGTGGAATTTATCTGATCCAAAGACTCTGAAGATGATGGAGGAGGCACGACAACAGATGGCTTTAGTCTTCTTTTGTACACCTGTAACGGGGCAGTCGAAAGAGATCTGGGTTGAAGAGAAAGTGAGGGAAGAGGAACCACAGGATGAGGCGACTCAGGAGTGATATCAAGAAGTGAATCATTATCTGAAAAATATGGGATGGACTCACAAAAGGTTACATCCGCGCAAATAAAGTACCGTTGAGAAACAGGACTATAGCAGCGATAACCTTTATGAGACCGAGAGTAGCCAAGAAAGACACATTTTGTGGCACGTGGGTCTAGTTTATCAAAACCAGGACCAAGATTGTGGACATAACATACGCATCCAAAAACTCTAGGAGGAAGAGAAAATAAGGGAGAATCAGGAAATAAGATAGAATATGGAGATTTGCCATCGAATACAGATGACGGCATACGGTTAAAAAGATGACAGGCAGTAAGAACAGCATCACCCCAAAAACCGTTTAGGCATATGCATATGAAACAAAAGAGCACGGGTTAGTTCTAAGAGATGTCGATTCTTACGTTCTGCAACTCCATTTTGTTAAGGAGTATAAGCACATGAATTTTGATGAATAATTCCTTTATCACTAAGATATGTATCAAAGGGGTGTGAGGAATATTCCTTAGCATTATCAGAACGTAGAATACGAATTGGACATCCAAATTGAGTTTTGATTTCTTTTCGAAATTTTTGAAAAATTTGAAATAATTTAGAACGATCTTTCAATAGAAACAACCAAGTCAGGCGAGAATAATCATCCATAAATGTCATAAAATAATGAAATTTATTTATTGAAGAATGCTTTATTGGACCCCATACATCTGAATGAACCAAATGAAAAGGACTAAAGACATGATTATTAACCCTAGACTTGAAAGACACGCGATGGTGCTTACTAAGTTGACAAACTTCACATGACAAGAATTTCAAATGACTAAGACTAGGAACTTGACGCTTCAAAACTTGAAGTGACGGGTGACCAAGACGACAATGCCACTGGAATGGAGACAGAGAAGACTGAAGAGCCATAGGATAAGGTTCCAAATCAAAATAATATAAGCCACCAGCTTCATGCCCTGTACCAATCTTCTTTTTCATCTTGAGATCCTGAAACACACAAGAAGTAGGATCAAATGTAACAGAGCACTGGAGAGATTTAGTAAGCTTACTGATAGACATTAAATTAAAGGGAAACTGCGGAACGTATAAAACAGATGAGAGAGACAAGGAATCACTAAGTTGAGTTGTCCCCAAACCTGAAACTTGAGTAGATGAACCATTAGCAAGAGTAACACTTTGAGAAGGAGGTACAGAATTAAAATCAGATAGAAGAGAAGAACATCCAGTCATATGATCGGATGCTCCAGTGTCGATGATCCAAGGACTGTGAGTGGAAGACAATAGACATGTGTGTGCAGTACTTGACTGGGGAAAGGTAGCCGTGGAAGATGAATTAGATGCTTGCTTATAAGACAAAAATTGAGTATACTCATCACGTGGAACAGGGACTGTATCTAATTCAGCTACATTGTGAGATTGAGAAGCAACATCATTTGGAGAGGAAGAAACTTGATTTGCATAACTAGATGGTTTGCCATAAAGATCCCAACAAAAATTCACAGTATGATTAGAAAGGCCACAATGAGTGCATTTTTGTAATTCTCTGCCACGGCCACGTCCTCCCCGGGAATCACGTCCACCACGTGTGGAGCGTCCCCCATGACTGCCACGGTAAGCATTATGTTCACCCTTTGAAACTACCAATGCGGAACTTTCACCACTCTGCCCAGTATTCACATTTGATGTGTCACTTGCAAGTGTAACGCGTTGAAGTCGAGAGAACACCTCAGCAAGAGATTGAAGTGTGGGATTGCCCATAATCTGTGCACGGAAAGGCTCATATGTTGATGACAGACCGGTGAGAAAATGGACAACATTAAAGTCCTCACGCTGTTGTTGTATACTTTGAACATCAGCAGTAATGGGCTGATACATATTCAGCTCCTCACAGACGCCCATAACTTTGGAATAATACTCCTCTATACTATTATTACCTTGTTCAAGATGGGAAATACTACTTACAGAGCTCATAGACACGAGTGATATTTCCTGTCCCAGAATACAATTGCTGCAATCTATTCCATATCTCCTTGGCAATATCTAAGTAAAGTAAAGTTGAACTGATTTGGGGTTCAATACTGTTTAATAGTAAAGAAATGATCTGAGCATCTTTCTTCTCCCATGCATCAAATGAAGCATCAATTTCCTTGGGTTTATCTTTAGTCAAATGATTACCAAGACCTCTGCCTTTGAGAAAAATTGCAACAGACTTAGCCCACAGGATGTAATTCTTTCCATTTAATTTAATTGAAGTCATGGGAGACTGAAGACTTAATGTGGGAGAAATCAAATCTGAACTAGATGCCATATTGAATCCAGGAAAACAAAGAAGAAGAGAAAAAAAAAATGCAGAAATTGTATTATGGCCGAACCTTGAAACGGGTCGGATCCTGAAAACGGGTCGGATCTTGGAACCGGGCCGGATCTGGACTATCCCTTCTTTAGTAAACCAGAATTCGAATAGCTATCCCAAGTTTAGCAAACCAGGGTTGGAGTAGCACAACCGTGTAACCAAACACGGGTCTTCTTCTTTACTCCTTCACAAACACCAGTGAACAGCACGGCAGAGGCGACGGCAACCCAATCACGAGCAGCGGCCGAATCAACAAGCAACAACTGCGGCAACTTCCGCCCAAAAAACCAACCTCACCTCTGCAAATCGAGACGAAGAAACTGCTGCCGGCGACGACGAAGAAGGTAGAGACGACGACAACCAAAGAGGAGTTGCCGGTGACGATGAAGAAGGCAGAAACGACAACGAACACACTTCAGATCTGATTACGGTGAACAAGGAATTGCCGACTGAGACATAAAACCACAATCGTGATTCCGATCGTGATTCAGATCGCTATTCAGATCGTGATTCACCACCAACCCACCTACTAACTCTCACACTCATGATCATTGTGCTCTGATACCATGTTCAAAATCAAAAGAAAAAGGGAGAGAGCAAAAGATGTATACTGTATATTCAACACAAGACCTAACAAGCCTGTGTAGGCTTATATATGTTACAAGTCTTACATAATAACACAAAAGGCCTATCAACTAAATATAATTACATAACGACCCATTATATATATAAAACTTATAACACCCTTAATTCAACTTTGAAAGCTACTCTATGATCTTCGACAAAGATAAACTCTGGGAACACACCTTCACCGAAAACATAAAGAGTAATTCTCTCTCCTACCACCATATCATCCACCTCCACGTCACTAAAATTACTGCACAAATGCTTCGAACAACCTCTGACAGCGAAAGTGAAGGGGGCAATTCGTAAATCACCACTCGTCTTCCCCTTCCCCTTGTTCTCACCGTCGAGCAACTGACTGCAAAATACCAAACATCAATTGCCAAAGTAGCAGCGCCCCATATCTTCTTGCCAGAAATAAGGACTTTTTGTGCCTCTTTCTTCGATGGTAATCTGAACAGGAGAAGACGATCAGGCATTGTTGAAACCGTTACCCTACACGCGATCTTCCAATTCTGCGTCGCCCACGTCTCGATCGACTCGATGCTTCCCACATCTCTATCGAAGCGTCCAACAAGGCAGGATTTAAGAATTGATTCTCGACATTGCGTACTTTGATGATCGACCCTAAAGGTCCTACCATCTTCACTTGGGAAGCATTCAACCTCGCTATTGAGGAGACGTGATAGATTTACTACTTCAAAGGAATGATCCTCCCATAAACCCTGATCCGTGTTAGTAGCAGCAATCCTCAAGAAACCTTAATCGCCCAAAAATCGCTTCTAACAAAGAGAAAGTAATAGTTTCCCTTCTTTTACATTGCCAGTGGCCCGAGATATAAGCGTTTTAGAATTGAGTTCGTGAGCATCAATGGCGATTTGGCGGAAGAGAGAAGGAAGCGTGACTTGGAGGAGAGAGAGAACGCTACTAGGTTTGTCACAGATGCATGAGAAAAAAAAAAAAAAAAAAAAAAAAAAAAAAAAAAAAAAAGAGAATAATAATAATAATAAAAATCTTAGAGGTAAAAATCCTCTTTCCTTTGGATGACCCGTAAAAAGATCCAAATCATTCACGCAATTTTTTTTTACACGTTTCATATTATGGGTTCCTATCAATATCAGAAGGCGATTTTTACTTATGCGGCCTGTGGCAAGCTTTTTCCCATAAAAAAAGTGTGGGGCTATAAATGACACGAACAGCTCGCACTCATTAAAAGCTCGGCTTGGGATCGTCTGTTAAGTAAAGAAACGATCGTTGATTAAGCATCCCAGTTCTCCAAGCTTGGCTCATTAGGCTCTTGAACAAGCTCGTTTACTTAAAAGCCCACCATATTTTAAATTTTAGCCCACATGTACAACAGTAGCCTAATTCATGCATGTTCCATAGGCCCTCAATTAGTTACTTAATCTTTACAGACCCATTACCTCAATAGCCCATTAGGCGTTAGCCCGTAAGCTATATGTAACCATTCACTTCACGACATGGTATGAGATTGTCCGCTTTGAGCTTGAGCCCGCACGGTTTTGTCCTTGGGTTTTACCCCAAATGGCCTCGTACCAATTGAAGATAACACCATCACATATAAGCACTTCACCATTCTCGCCCAGTGTGGTAGCCTACCAGTGTCTCGCACCTGGCCACAAGGTCGCCACACCATACATAGTTGATCTCAACCGTTGGATTGTTCTTTTAAAGTAATGAGATAAGATATACCTTAATACACACTTCAGCCGCTTCTCGCTACACCCCTCTACACAGAGACTGTTGTTGCGCTAAACTCCACTGGTGACTATTGGCGTACATCGGCAATGTCAGGTTTCTCTCTCTCTTTCTCCCCCTCTCTCTCAATCAAATTGCTATTAATGGAAAAGCTTTATTTTGTGAAAATGAGAACCACAAATTGAAAGTGAGATTTGAATTGAAGCTCGAGAATGGAGGATGAAGGTCCTTTTCTTGCCTCTTTGAAAAGATTCAGCCAATTAAGCACGGTGGTTTTCAGGATTCAGATTTAAGATTTGGTTTCTTGGACGTGTAAGCGAGCTTGAGCCGAGGGGAGCCCGAACAGCTTGCTAGTTTTGGCGAGCCGGACCCGAATAAGCCAAAGCTCTACTCAGCTTGGTTCATTTGCAGTCCTAATTGGGAATGAGTGTCTTAAAGCAAATCGTAGAGGGCCAAATTGAAATCAAACACTTCAAAAAGTGAAATGTTGCTAACCCTAAAAGCTATATGTCTATTGTAAGCTAAAATATTTTTCTATTGTGTTCTGAATAGAGCCTCTTTTTTCACCCTCCCCCTCTCTATATCAACCTTAAGGTCCTCTAGCTTTCCAGCAGAAATATAAAACCACATGGCTCCTTATAATTAGTTTAAACTTCCATGTGCGTGACAAAACCATGTGTGTTGACTTTTGTCGAAAATGGTATCCACTGGTAGTACCTATAAGTTTTACATACGCCATTCTTTAACCAGTTTTTTCATTTCACCATAGCATTCTTTCTTTAGCCCTCCACCTTTTTTTTTTCAGTTTTTTGTATATCGCTTGTGTTTCCTTGATTCAAAATAGTAACAGCTTTTTCCTCCAACCAGGTCAACTGGGTAGGAAATTATACATGATTGCATCTCCTGGTTGATACAGCATCGGTCATTGAAATGTTCTTTTTGAGTCATGATATGTTTGTAATTATTTGCAATATTTAAAACCTAATTACTCTTCTGACCAGATGGTAAAAATTATACGTTATGTGAGTTCTGAGTTTCTGCCTCATGGTAAATACAAATCCAGTTTTCAACTATTAGGGGTTTTGGAGGTACTCTGTGAATAGAAAGAGATGTTAAATAGATCTCTTCTCCTCCTCTCTCCTGGTTCTACATCATAGCATTCCCCTACTACATGTGGTGTCAGAACCTTTCTTGACCTACATACATCACTCCAACAACATTATAATGAAGTATGTTTAGATGAAGATCAACATGTGTGGAGCATTTAGATTCATGGTTTGTGTTTTAGGAAATGCTCTTCTTTTTTTCTTTTCATTTTAAATTTTATTTTTTTGTTAATATCTGTAAGAGACTTGACTCCTGCCCTCCCAAATTCCTGCCCTCCCAAATTTTAGTATCTTGCTCATTTTATATTCACTTTTGATCACCTTGACTGTTTCAGGGTCCAAGAGAGACAATACTTTTGGCATTGAAGTCAAAAGACACTTCGAGTTGACTAGGTTTGCTTGTTTTGGTCGAGGTCTCAATGTTTTGGACTAACATCTGAAAACTCAGCGGGCCTGTTGTATAACATGATAAACGATTTCGTACTTTGAACTGCCATTTTGGGACCAGGGGAAAGGAATGAAGTGTTTAAAGGTTTAGTACAAGACTGTTAGAGATTCATTTGACATTTACATGATCATTTTTTTAAAGGGGATAATTAGAGGGGACTTTTCCTGACGTGTTCCATTATTATAGTGTTTTCCTTTGTTTTCATTTATTACAATGCTCTCCTTGAGGTTCGGCATTTGATAATAGTTTCCCTACACCAACGCTGTCAGCGAAGGATTTTGACATCAATGTCAAGCCTTCTGTAGTACCCCAAAACCTAAATACCATACATTTCGATATGATTGCTGAACCATACCCAAAACCTACCCAAGTACCATATTTTACAGTATGAATGCTATCATTTTTTAGTTGCATTTGTCGGACCCAAAAATTTGTTAAGTGGAGACAAATTTAAATAATAATAAGGTTAAAAAAAATCAACTGAAATATAGGGGTGCACACGGTTCGGTTCCTTACGGTTCTGGTCGGAACCGGAACCGGAACCGTTCACAACGGTTCCTAAAAAATGGAACCGGAACCGGAACCGAACATGAGAACCGTTACAGTTGATGGCATAGCAGCAAGGAGAAGGCAACCAGTACCCTTTGGCCCAACCACAGCAAGTGCACAATGCACAAACCTGGAAGCTCCCCGGCCGCCTCCCACCACCATCTTTGCCCGCCCATCCTCCATCAATGGCACCATTTCCGCCTCTGCCGCTACCTTACCATTCCCTGCTGCAAACCCGTTTGCCTCCATATCACAAAACTCAACAAAATCAATCCTATATATGATCAAACCAAAATTAAAAATAAAAGATCATTATTCCATGGGTACAGGAACTCTAATTTCAGTCCACTATTTGCTACATCCAATACTTGCAATGGAGTGGATGTAGAAAAACCTGTAGTGGAATTAGTGCATACACAACACACACCAAGAGTTGAGAGACAGCTGCTGAAGTTTGCGAACCCGAACTGGAACAACGGGAGATGGAAACTGAAAGATATGGGTTTTGATTTTTTGAACAATCTGAAATGATATGCCGATATGGGTTTTGAACTTTTTATTCTTGCAGACGGATTTGAAATATATGGGTTTTGAACTTTTGGTTCTTGTAGATTTTGTAATTTACAGACTTACAGTTGCAGAGAGAGAGAGGGCAAGTTCAGATTCGAGAGAATAGAGATGGAGATTGGAGGCGACTGGGGACACTGAGGCTCAAATTTAGGGCACAAAACTAAAAAAAAATATCTATATATTTCCTCTGTCCCAATTTAGATGTCGCTCTTAGAGAGTAAGAATTTTTAAGGGAACATGTGGGACCTGCTACCCTTATATTCAAGTTTGAAATTTTAAACTCCAAGGACATATATGTAAAGATGTAAAATATATTATTTAAAAAAGGAAAATGGACAACTATTTTGGGACGGATCAAAAAGGAAAGCATGACATCTTTTTTGGAACAGAGGGAGTATATATATATATGGTTAATTTTATATATATATATATATATATATATATATATATAAGGAAAGCATGACATCTTTTTTGGAACAGAGGGAGTATATATATATATGGTTAATTTTATATATATATATATATATATATATATATATATATATATATATACGGTTCTAGTTTTTACCGGTTCCTATGGGCTGGAACCGGAGCCGTATGTATACGGTTCCTAAATTTGGAACCGGGACCAGAACTGGAACCATGAGAACCTTTTTGGTTCTCATGGTTGTCACGATTCCGATTCCTGTTCCACGGTTCCGGTTCTTTTATGCACCCCTATGAACAAGTCCTCTCTCGAAAGGGAGATCACAGCGAACCAAGGTCGCATGGCCAGTGAAGAGTCAGACGAATCGGTTTGAATTTCTTTCGGATTTAGGGTTCGGTTGCGACTGAATAAATCAGAGACTACCAACAGCTGATTCTTCTTGTTCTCGTTGATGATGAATCGATGAGATCGAAAATGATTTGAAGAAGAAAATTAACATGATGGAAAGGTCTGGGTCTCATTTGTTGATGATGATGATGATGAGAGAGAGTCGAAGAAGAAATAATGACCCTAAGAGGAGATCGGAGAAGAAGAAAATTGGTGAATTGGACGCATGCAAAAAGTAACCACATGATTCACATGAACCCTAGGAGGAGATCGGAGAAGAAAATAGAGATGGAGATAAAGATGAGATCCGTTATTTCACGGATTCGATCCGATTCAATCCGTGGACTAATGAATTTGTGACGGATTCAAAATCTCTTAATCCGTTGCAAACGGATCGAAATCCAATCCGTGGCCACCCTTATTTAAACATCAATGAAATTCAAAAGAGAGAAAGCTTCGATAGTAAAACTTCAGTACATGCCTTTCCATCTCTGCACCACATTACAGTTTCACACTTTTCACACATACACTCTCTCTCTCTCTCTCTCATACCCACTTCTTTTTTTTTTCTCTCTCTCTCTCACACACACACACACACGCACAACATACTTTTATTTATTACACTACGTACCTCTCTCTGTTCTCCACCCACCTAAGTTTATTACCTTTCCCCTCTCCCACTTCATCCATTTAATTCCCACTATCCACGCACTTGGGTTAAAAAATTCAAATGGAGTACAAAGTAGTGAAAAATAAAATGTGAACATCTGTCACCTTTTCATTTTGTATATGTTTTATTTTTTTTTTGTCCAAAATTTAATTTTTTTATAATTTAGTCCGTTAAAAGTCTCGAGTGTACCAATATTGCATTAATTACAGAAAAATCCAGCTATGCAGAGCGAATTTCTTATTAGATGTGCCTCAAAACGTCAATTGTCCTTTCCCTTTCTATCTAACGGTAACGGAAAAGAATAGAAGTGTCAAGTCCACAACTCACAAGTGAGGGACCTAACGGCATAAGGCTAACGACGAAGGACTTGTACCGTTAGGTCTTTGTATTTTTTTTGGGCAAACTACGATGACCTCCCCTGAGGTTTGGACTATATGCAACCAAACCTGAGGTTTGCTATGTTTGGACTATATGCAACCAAACCTGAGGTTTGCTATTTTTTTGCAACTACCAGTCAAATTTTGTGATAAATTTACTTATCTACCCTCGTTACTATAATTGTTAAAAATAATCAAAAATATCTAAAAATATCAAAGGACTATTTTGTCCCTTATACTTGCAACCCAATTCTTGCACTTCGTCAACCAGCCCCTTCCCGCTACCACCACCACCCACTACCCACCGCCACCATCATCAACCCCACAACCACCGTCGACACCAAATCAAACTGAAGAATTTCACTGAAAACACAACATCGTACAAACTAAACAATCACTGTTTTAATAGAATCCAAAAATCATTTGAATTAACCTAAAAAAATTCAAACACCCACTGTTTTAATAGAATCCAAGCACCACCTCTCCGACGCTGCTCTCTCTCTCCTCCACTACTCCGGCGACTCTAATGGCTACCTCAACTACTTCTCTCTCCATTTCTCTGTTGCTGTAACTAAGGTCTCGACCTATCTCAATTTGTCCATAATATGGGTGTTATGACTCTCTCAACCCTTGAAAATGGAGCTTCAGATGTGTTCGAATCGGTGGCCGTCGTCCGTGGCAGCTAATTGAGGACTGGGTTTGGTGCGATTGTCTGCCGGCACCTATTTTCCCTTCACAAAATAAAATCCAAACTTGTGTTTCTCGTTGATTTGTGAAATTTTTTCTAGGGTTTGGGCAAGGGGTGTGTGTTTGGTTCAATCAGAAACCCAAACACCAGCTAAGACACCACACTTTTGACTTCACCAGAAAAGCAGTCGTCGTTCACTCACCGCCAGGTCCTTATACAGAACCGATTCCACCACCACGCTGCTCAAATTCTGGCCGCCACTGATGATTACATCCTTCGATGGCTTTTCCATTCAGTGTAGGCCGATGTATGAATTTCCTTCGATCGGTCTTTGATTGGTTGTTGTGGTTGATACCGAAGATAGCCATGGATGGCGATCACGAAGCTTTCAGGTTTGACTTGGGGTTCCTCTTGGTTCAATTGGGTTTGTCATGGGTGCAATTGGGTTTGTTGTGGGTCCGATTGGTTGGTGATAATGGTGGTAGAAGTGGTGGTGGTGGTGATATATATATATATATATATATATATATATATATATATATATATATAGATTATTTTATATAAGACCAGCCATTGTGGGTTTGTTTGGCAGTGATGGTGGCTGCCGGTGGAGTGGTGGTGGCCTCTTTTTGTATTAATTTAGTATTATGAAAAACCCTAATTAAGGGGTAGTTTGGTCCACACATGGTTTTTTTTGGTTATTTCATAACATTATAAGGGTAATATGGTCTTTTAAACTTAGTTGATGGGTGCTTTAGTCACTTCAACCAAATTTTATGACAAAAATAATTGAATTTTGTACATAGGAGAGGTCTTTGCAAAAAATAGCAAACTTTAAGGAGACACATTACAAAAAAATGGCAAACCTCAAGTTCAATTGCAATTAGTCCAAACCTCAGGGGAGGTCATTGTAGTTTGCTCTTCTTCTTTTTTCTTTTTCCTTTTCCAAGTAAAAAAAGAATTCCCGAGGGTCAGTTATCTAAACTGAGTGCCACAAATAACAAAATCCAGACAGTAAAAAGAGTTAAAGGACAAATAGTTTTGTTTTATCATCACTGGCACCATTTGATTAGAGGTTTCTATCTCGTATCCCACAAACTTGATTTCTTAAATAAATATTAGTTACTCTCACTAAAGCTATACTCTTATCATATATGTATACTTCAAAATTCAAATATATAATAAACAGAAACATTATGCTACGTTTGGTGTGCTGGAATGAAATAAAATAAAATGAAATGCTCATTTCAATCATTCATTTACTTGGTATATAATTTAAAGTGGGAATGAACATCCCATTGGAATAAAAATTCATTCCACAGCTAAACCTATGGAATGGCCATACTTGTTAAAAGCTCAAGGCACACAAAAGCGCAACGGCCTCCTGAAGCCTGAGGCGCAAGGTGAGGCAATAAAGATGCAATAGTATATATAAAGATGTAAAAGTCAACTAAATCAATTACTCAAGTTCAATATTCAACATAAACATGCCAAAGCAATATTAACATTTCAATTTTTTTTTTTTTTAAATACAGAGCTTTGACAAAATGCAAAATGTAAAAAACAGAATATTATTTCATGCAAAAAACATCTATTTCATGACTCCATGTTGATGCAGAAAACAGAAAACAATGTTGATGCAGAAAGCAGAATATTATTTATTAATATATGGAAATTATTTCGATCTCAACTCATATATATATATATATATATATATATATATATATATATATATATGAGTTGAGATCGAAATAATTTTCATATATTAATAAATAAAAATTTAATTCAACTACACAACAATGAAAAAAAAAAAAAAAAAAAAAAAAAACCATCTAAATATTGCAACTTGATTGATTTTATTTAATTTTTAGTGATTCAATAATTTCAATGAACACTTGAATTTTTTAAATTGATATATGTAGTGAAACACTTATATTCTCTAGTCAACCAGTTTTTCTCAATGACTGCAAATATTTAAAATAAAAAAAAAATTTATTTATATTTTCGTCAAAACATATAACAAAACTAATATGGTAAGAAAAATAATGTTCAATTGATTAATTTGATTTATAATTTTTTAAAATTTCAGTTACATAATTTTTAGTTTGGCTACAAAGTACAAACACGTGTGCAATCAATATATATATTAAATGTGTCCTTATGAAATACAAAACAAAAGTCCAAAAGGCATACACAATTACCCACCCAAAACTGGGAACCAAAAAAGAGAGAGAAATAAAAGAATTTGCCGAGACTTTAGAGAACCGAGAGAAGAGAGAAGAAGAAGAAAAAAAGAAGAAAAAAATAAAAGAATTCTGCTGAGACTCAATAGAGCCGAGAGAAGAGAGAAGAAGAAGAATAAGAGAGAGAAAGGATGCTGAGAGAAGAAGAAGAGAGAAGAAGAAGAAGAGAAGAAGAACATACCGTGAGTAGGCAGATCCGGCAGATTCGGCATTGTGACTCGGTAGATCCGAGATTGTTTCGCCTTCGCGTTCACTACGGTTCGCAAGCCCTAGCATCTGGCTCCTTCCTTTTGCTCTTTTGATTTTCTTTTATTTTTTTTGTTTTGTAAGTTTTGTAAAGTTATATAAAAAGTAATAATAAAATAATACTTACCAAAAATAATAATAATAAACAATACCAACCAAAAATAATAACAAAACAAGTAATAAAAAAGCCTTTTTCGGCGCTCCTTTTATGCGCTTGTGGCCTTGCGCCTTTTTAGCAGAGGCGCGCGCCCATTTCAAGCCAGTCGCCTTAAGCACTTATAGGCGATATGATGGTGCCTTGCGTCTCAGGCGCGCGCCTTCAGCGCCTTTGACAACTATCGCCATTCCCAAGTAAATTTTTTTTAAAAATGGGTTAACTTCAGTTACACCCCATGAGGTATGTCCAAACTTCAAAGAGACCTCCCCACATTTGCAAAAATTCAGTCAGACCCCATGTCAGACATTGTCGGTTGACAAAAACAAATAAATGAATAAAATGACTAAATTATCCTTTTGTCGTTTTCTTATATCTACTTGACCAAGCAGTCAATCTCTTGAACCAAACATGTTTTATAACTCTCTTAGCTTTATCTCTTGAACCAAATAGTCAATCTCCCTCATCCCTCATATCTCAGTAGCAAAGTTAGGGTTGCAAAAAACTGGGTTTGCATGGCTCGCCGAAAAACCCAGGGATTGTGATATTGAGATAGTCTATCCCTTTGCCACAGGGATTTATGCTTAACCATTCAAGAGACGGGCTTATGATATTGCAATAGTTTATCCCTTTAACCTTTTGCAGGTTTAACTTTTTTACTACGGGGAAGAGAGATGAAACCCAATCCTTAGATAAGTTGAGAAGATCAAGTCTTACGTCTTTTATGTCCAAATCCTGGAGCGAACCTGAAGTTGTTGCCTATACTGGAGTATAGTTCGAGAATTGTGTCATAAAGTCTCAATTTAATCGCTCTTACGAAGGTGGATAGTGGTAGAGGAAAACATCCTGCTTCTTCAAACCATCCAGTTGACATTGACATTCCAAATGATAGATCAAGCTCTTCCGCCTTAAAAATCACCGTAGTATTATGAATCCATTCGCATACACGATCAATATTATCGTCGTTAAGGGAAGATTTCATCTTCAAAACAACACGTCGCAATTTTGCCCCGTTACGTAGGGTGAGAAACTGGTCTGTCCAGTCACCTATTGTTTCCATAGTGTATAATTCAAAATCAAGAAACAAATCTGGGATAGATAGACATTGTTGTTTCAATCTATTGCTACCGCCACTTTACCGCTGTCATCCATTGTGCTCATTGGGTAGTAGCCCGTCATTTCAATGACTTGGTCGTCAGCCTCTTCACCGGTTCTAGCTCACCGCCGTTCCCCATCAACCTCATCACCGCAGCAATCGCAACATCCTCACAGTTCCTCACCGATTTATTCAATCCGTGTCACCGATTTATTGGATTAGAAAATTTATTAGTCAAAATCCAAATATTAACAGGTCTACAGTCTACTCCAATTGAAGCAACTATGAGTCAAAAAAAGCAATTAATAAAGAACGTACCATAGCAAGACGACCGGAGATGATCTCAAAGTCCTGACTCTTCTTGGAGCTCTCTATATACTCCGACAAGAACTCAAATAACGGCGACGACGACACCCATCACCACCATCCCTCCGCGGCTTCATCATCACCCCCACCTGATCAGAATTGTATGATCTGAGCGTGCATAGACAAGGTTGTAGCACGATTTTCACCTTATTCGTCCCCGTCGATGACGCCGACGACACATCTGAGGTCCTCACCCTCTGAACTGGAACAGGAACCGCTGATTTTTGAGATGCGAGCTCACAGAAAACCGGTCGAGCCACCTTAGCTATTGGAGAGAATCTTAGACCAAGAAAATAGGTTTACAGGAGACAAAGTTTAGAGAGAGAAATGGGTTTGTAAAGAGACAAAGTTTAGAAAAAGAAATGGGTTTGCAGAGAGAAAGAGAGAGAGAGTGTTTTGAGGGGATTATTTGGTTAGATGGATAGTATGTAGACAAACATAACCGTTGAGGGGTAATTTGGGTATTAAAATTTATTTTTTTGTTGATGTCGGCAAAAAGTGTCTCTGACCAGTTTTGACTATTGACCGAGGGGGGAGACTGATGTGTGTCAGAAAAAGTAAGGGGTCTGACTGAATTTTTGCAAACGTGAGGAGGTCTCCTTGAAGTTTGGACATACCTCAGGGGCTGTAACTGAAGTTAACCCTTAAAAAATTAACTTGCCAAAAAAACCTCATGTCCAAGTCCAAAAACCACCATTACCTTCCACCATAACCACCTTCGCCTTTCACCACCACCACCACTACCACCGCTTTCCACCACCACCACCACCACTACCACCGTTTTCCACCACCACCGCTACTGCCACCGTTTGCTGCAACCACCACCGCCGTCTTTCACCATCGCTATCGCCTTTCACCTTCCACCACCACCACCACCGCCATCGCCTTTCACCACTGCCACCACCTTCCACCACCACCGCCACCGCTCTACACTACCACCACCACAGCCTTCCACTACCACCTTTCACCGCCACCACCACCACCTCCATGACCACTTCCTTCCACCACTACCATCGCCTTCCACCACCTTCCATCACCACCACCACCACCACCTTCCACTATCGCCGCCGCCGCCGCTACCGCTACCACTACCACCGCCGCCGCCACTGCCACCGCCACCGCCACTGCCATCCACCACCACCATTGTCACCACCTTCCACCACTACCACCACCACCACCAAAGTCACACCATTATCTCCTTCAACCACACTACTGCCACCTTCCACCACCATCACTGTCACCACTTTCTACTATTGCCACTACTATCGCCTTCCAACACCACTACCTACACCACTATCGCTTTCTACCATCCACCACTGCCACTGCTACCATTTATTTTTTTAAAATTACTAAAGAATGTCATTTTTTAATTTAATTTATTTATTACTAAGAGGGATATTTTGGAGAATTCAATATGAAATTTATTTCATTCTAAATTTTAAATTGGTCCAACTAAACACTAAAATGGTTATTATCATTCCATTTCTACACATTTTATATTTACAACCAAACAATAGAATGAGAATAGTCATTTTATTTTATTCTATTCTCATTTTCATTCTATTCCCACTTGCATTTCGTTTCATTTCTACGTATCAAATATAACATCAAACGTAGCATTAGGAGTGCTACTTGCATAAAAAGGATAGTCCTTTGGCAGCGAGGCTTTCCTTTATTTTTATTTTTATTTTTGTGATGGAGGCAGGAAGGGTCAGTCCGTGGAAAAGGAAAGATGGTATTGTCCAATGGATCAAATTGTGTGAGGGGAAAAATCACATAACCCCCCTGTACTATCATTTTAGTCCAAAAAACTCCCACTAAAATTAAACACCCCCTTGAACTAACAAAACCCATCAAGTTTCCCCCAAATGACAAAACTGCCCTTATAAGTTAATTATAAGATTACAAAAATACCCTAAGCCACCACTGCCACCCTTCAATTGCCAACATCTCTGTCCCCTCTTCCTCTCTTTACATTTTTTCACACAAACTAATACAGTTCTATAAATCCAAAACAATAATCCTGGCTGGAACAAGACCTTCCGATTCAGTCGCTACCAGCGGTCCACATCCAGCCATCTTCCCCTAAATTCCCCCTCTCCACCGTCGGAGTCCACCGCCACATCACCATCGTTGTCGACCTCAGCAACGAGAATGTCTTCGCCATCAAGTGGGAGGTACAGAACTGCCTTTGCCCCAGGGACAGCGTGATCCTCCTCCACGTCTGCCCTACCTCCATCATCTATAGCGCCGATTGGGGGCCATCATCCTCTCCGTCGACACTGACTCCGATGAGTTGCAACAGAAGATTGAGGACGAATTTGACAACTTCACCACCAGCAAGGTAAGAACCAAAGTATTGTTGTGAACCCTTCCTTCTGAGGTAGCGTTTCCACAATCATTAACCCGATTAAGTTAAAATTTTGATCTGGACCTCCTTGTGCGACTCCGACAACATTTTCCCTCTATTTGATTATCTTGTAAGTAGCTAAAAACACCCCAAATTGATCGGACTTCGTCTTCGCCTGAATATCCACTGCCGACGGACACCCCAACTCGTCGATTCCGGTTGAAATTCCAGCAATTCTTATCACCGGTGTTTCCAAAATAGGTTCACCGATAGAGGACGATATCATATTGGTCCAAAAAGGAAAGAAACAAGGTGAGCCCCATGTAATCAATGTCAATTGTACCGACTGTACCGGTGATATGGAAGATGAGTGGTGGTGAGATGGTAGGCGGTATGAACAATAATGCACTGAAACTAAAAGAAACCTAAAAAATCAAACCCAATAACCCGTATTGAAAACTAAATGACACCCAAAAATCAAACCCAATTACCTGCAATCAAATGTTCCTGTACCGCTTTTGGGCATCGATCATAGTTAAAGCATAATCACGTTTTGACTGATTTTGTTCAAGCATGACAGAGAGAAACTTGACTATCTCTCACTATATATGCACATATAATATACATGTATATATAAGACATGATCTAAAATTGATTTTCAAAAATTAACAAGTGTATACAAATATGGGTTTCTAGTGCTTGAAATCAAATGAAGATAGAGATGAACAGTAGACCTACCAACTCAGGAGTAGTTTTGTAATCTTATAATAATATTATAAGTTTTAAATTTATAATTAACTTGTAAGGGCAATTTTGTCATTTGGGGTAACTTGATATGTTTTGTTAGTTTAAGAGAATGTTTAATTTTAGAAGGGATTTTTTGGACGAAAATAATAGTCATAGAAATTACGTGATTTTTCCCCATTGTGTGATATTGTATAAGGACATACAGAGAGAGGATAAGAAAGACAGAGAGAGTTAGCTACTAGACGGTTCGATTAGTCTTTCGCCCCTATACCCAAGTCAGACCTGTCGGATCACGTAAAAGAGAGAGAGCGAAGGAAATGAATGAGACAAAAAAAAATGTAGTGGGGATAGAGATATTGAAAAGAAAGAAAAAAGATGGTACTGATCTAGAAGGACTTAAAATAAAAATTTATACATGAAATGGACTTCAAATAAAAATTTTGAAGTCTGCATAGTGCTGGGTGGCGTGTGCTTGAATAATGCAGTCGAGTGGCCCACCACTAAGTTCTGTCTCCTTGTCTGAGAGCTAAGATAGACGTCTGACAAGGTAGGTTCCTGTAGACGCAAAGACTTTGGGTAAAGTACTTCGTCATTTTCTGTCGACAGGATAAGAGTGAATCTCTACTGTTTGGGAGGCTTCATCTTTTCTACCAAGTGGACTATAAGAGAAACCCAATAATCTTCTGCAGAGGGGTCCTCATCCTGGATAAGATCTTCATTAGGATCTTATGCTTCACCAGCTCGACAGGAAAACTGGTTACTTTCTTGACTGGCTTGACTGGATACTGATATCATGGAAATGTCATCCCTTGCTCGGGAAGTGGAGGATCCAAATGTATTAACAAATTTATCCTTCATAAAATCCATGCATTGCACCATTAAATCTGTTTCAGAAATTGATGGTTGCTATTTTTTGATCATTTCTTTGACTATCTCGAAAGGGTTGAAGAGAATAGGAGCATCGGGAAACTGAGTTAATGACAGTTTCGAAATAGCATCATGATACTCCTTTGTTTTCTGTTGGATAAGATTTAGGAGTGCTGTAATTGGCTCCTGCGTCATGCCTGCCCACCACCTGTAATAAAAAATTCTTTAAAGAACAGGGAGGTGGTTAGTATCATAATTGCATTGGAAGTCCCATTTCCAAATCCAAGGGATTCCAAATTCAGTAAAGAACAATAGGGTGGATTTCCCTACAGGAATATGATCATGTCCTCTTAGTTGAGGATGAAATTACTGCCATGGAAGGAATAAGACATGAGATATAATCCCAATAATTGTAACTGTACCCGAAAATAAGTTTTCTGGATAAATTAGGATTTAATCTCCACTCACTAGGCCTCATAAGCCTCTTAAAGATAGCTTTACTATAAGTAAGAGGATTATCTTTGGAATTCGGAAATTGCTTCGTGTGGGTAAATTCAACAGAGAAAGTTTCAGTAAGCATGGCTTCATAGACAAATCTATGACGGCCATCCGGTGCTGTATACTACTGTGTTTAGAGATATCTGGATTTTACTTCCCAAGGATCTGGCATCTGTTGCTCATCCTGAGAATCCAGTACCAATACTGTCTGAATATACCTTTGATTAGGTATCTATGGAGTTTCTTTTTCAAGAACTTCTTTCATGGTTAGTTTTTTCTGTTGTGAGCTGCCCACCCCTTTATTTGGTGCGCGAAGCAAATCTGCCAGATGCTCCAAAGCTGGATACTGATCATCGTCAAGGGGTATAACCACATTGGCTTTCTGTTTCTGTTTGCCTTTGCCACGGCCTTCCCCATTATGGGGCTGACTCATGAACCCTGTAAAAATTCATGGGTTAAAAAGTCAGGTAAAAAGTTAGAACTGCCTTTAATACATTCGATAGAAAAATCAAAAACAGATAAATCAGCTTGCCAGCCAGCAAATATCTGTTTAGAAACTAAATTTTTAACATCTTTTTCCAGTACTTGTTTAGTAGCACTACAATCAATGCGCAACAAGAATTTCTGATTAATAAAATCATCTTGGAATTTGTAAATGCATTTAACCAAGGAAATGATTTCTTTCTTAATGGTAGAATAATTTAATTGAGCATTTTTCCAAGTTCCTGAAGTGAAACGAACAAGCTCCTCTATTCCTGTATCTGGATTCTTTTGTTTAAGAATTCCACCATATCCAATATTGGATGCATCTGTTTCAACGATTTTGAACCAGGAAGAGTTAGCTAGAGCCAGGCAAGGAATTTGTTTGGCTCGAAGTTTAATCTTCTGTACTGCTTTGGTATACTCCAAAGTCTAAGGGGAAGGAGACTTCTTGAGCCTTGTGTACAAAATTGTTGTATCCTGTGCAAGATTCCTGTAGTGATTACGAATATAATTCAAACTACCAAGAAATCTTTGAAGTTAAGTTTTGTCTTTAATTTCATCTGGAAATTTAGAAGCAAACTCAATACCGCATCAATAGGTTTTATTTTTCCATCACTGATTTCATAACCAAGAAATCGGACTTGAGTAAGAAAAAGTTTCAGTTTGGGAGCAGATATTGCTAAACCACTTTTGAAAATAACATCTTTGAAAATTTTCAAATGTTTATAATGCTCTTCTATTGATTTTGAAAATATCATCAATGTAAACAATAGAAAATTCAGTATAAGGATTAAAAATGTCATTCAAAATATGTTGAAATTCTGAAGGGGCATTTTTAAGACCAAAAGGCATTACTGTCCATTCATACTGTCCAAAAGGTACACAAAAAACAGTTTTATATATGTCCTGTTCTGCAATTTGAACCTAATAATATTCTGATTTAAGATCAAATTTAGAAAATATTACAGCAGATTGTAATCTATCTAACAGATCTTTGATGCTGGGGATTGGATATTGAATCCAACTCAAAGATAGGTTGAGAGGTCGATAATCAATAACCAATTGAGGAATACCTCGCTCCTTTTCAGATTTTTTATTTACATAAAAAGCTCTACAACTCCATGGGGAGTAACTGGTGGTGACAAGCTTCTTTTCCATTAAAGAGCTTATTTCAGTCTTGCAAAGTTCCAAGTAGTCAGCTTTCATGTGACTAGGACTTGCCTTGGAAGGAATCATAAGATTGGTAAATCTTTTTTCATAAGGTAAAGAAACAATATGCTTCTTTCTTTCCCAAAAAGCATTAGGAACATCACTGCAGATATCCTTTAGAAAACTTTGTCGTATTGAATCAATTTTCTTTTGTTCAGTGGGTTGTACCAATCTTTGATTAATTGCTAAGGAAAAGATTTCCTTTTGCAAATAATTCAGTTGATTTTCCTTAAAGAAAATATTATGTTTAAGAGCATTGATATGCTTGTCTACTGGTTTGGTCAAAAATTCAAAAGTGATTTTCTGACCCTGTAGAACTGAGCATATTCCATGAGAATCAATTTTCTCAATTGGCATAATCAAAGCTAAAAAGGAAGTGCCCAAAATAACCTGTTGTGCCATGTTTTTAATAAGTAAAAAGGTAGATGGAAGACAAATACCTTGTTTACAGATAAAAACATGATTAAGTTTGTACTTAATCTGCATCTTACCTCCACTTGCACTGGTAAGACCTTGAGTGGTTTTCTTAAAATATTGAGTAGGAACCAATCCTTCTTGGATACAGTTCATGTCTGTACCACTATCAACTAAAGCAATACCATTAGAGATAGTATACTCCTGATTGATTACCAAATTAATAGAGATGTACCATTTTTGGTAGTTAACCTGATTTAAAAGATGAAGATAATCACCTTCAGGTTTGGTTTCTTTAATCTGTGAGGATGAAGTTTCTGTAACATGATTAGCCTTGTCCTTCAAAAGTCCAATTTCCAATTCCATGTTTGTTTGCTGGAGTTTCAATTGGCGAAGTTCAGCTTTCAAAAGATTAACCTCCATCCTTAGATCTGGAAGATTAGCAGGTCTAGACGTTTAGCTTTGATGTTCTAATCTCTTTAGAACCTTTTTCATACTATAATGATTTTCAGACCTCAAGAAGTCTGGATTATCATTATCCTCTTTAGGTTGTGCAAGAGCATAGCCTATCTCAAAAAATTTCATTTTGATTTGAGGATCCTGGACTTAATCTATAAGATCCAACAAAGATTGTTGATAGGTAGTTAAAACATTTAAACTAAGCCCATTTATTTCAACAATAGCTTTGTAGTAATCATGAGAAGGATTACAAGAACATTCTGGTTTACTATCTTCTGTTTCAAAGGAAGAAGAAGACTGTAATTCCATAACTATGTTCTCGGAATCTTTAGAAGAACTGTGGTCAGAAGAACTAGTATTAAGTAACAATTTACTTAATTGGAGCTTTAGTTCGTCATCTATGTGAAGACTACTAAGCTTCTCCTTAGTTCTGCACTTATTGGCATAATGGCCTATTCGTCCACATTTGAAACACTTAGCCTCTGCTTTGGGCTTTCCTTTACCCTTTGCTTTAGGAATATATTTCCTTTTTGGCTTAGTGTACTGTTTTGAATCATCAATTGGTTTTTGATAATTCTTTTTTCTCGAATATTTCCTTTTATAAAGCTTTTCAGTTTTATGTCTTTTCCTAGGCTTAGGATAAGATAAAGGAGTCTGATAGGCAAATTGATCACAAAATTCACCTACTTTTTTTTTACCAGTTAATCTCTGTGCTTTTAACTGGGACTGTAGTTTCAAATCATTACATAGAGCTAAACTTTCTTGGATTACGATATTAACTAATCCACCATAGGTATAGTTCCTATAAGGGATAAAGATACCATTATTCATATCTCTCAACTTTTTCCTGATTCGTTCTGCAAAGAAAGTAGGAAGACCATCCACAAACTTTGTTTTCCAATGTTCATGATTTGCATCACTGAGCTGGAGAACCTTGGCTAAGAATACATCTTTGTACCACCGGAAGTGGGTTAATGATGGACATCTTAGATTCTGTAGCAACTCTCTACTACGTTCACTGTTTGCTCCTTCTAGGCCTACAAAGTGTTGAACGATAGTAGTGACGAAGGTGTAAACCGCATCTGCTGTTGGACCTTCTTGCTGAGTAGTCTCATTCTTTACAATCTTCTGTGCAGAAAAGATCTCAGCTTTCTGAACATCTGTAAGAACATTATTCCCCTATCCTTTAAGGATTCCTGTAAAACCAGCAACAATAAACTTAGCAATTGTTGGGTCAGTGTTCTAGTTGATTTTACAGACTTGACTATACATCAACATTTGATGTACAACTTCATAAATCTGATAATCAGATTTACCATCTATGTTCCACTCATAAATGGTTTTCCCATGAAAAGATTTATGTGTATGAAAATAATCTTCTTCATACAAGATATCTTGAGGGGTTAGTCTAGGGTAATAATATCTACTAGGAGCAAGGGCTGTATTCGAGTGGATATTCTTATCATAGACAATTCTGTTAAGATCAGGCATGGTGGAAAATTCAGCCTGAAAAGCCTCAATATGAGGGAGCTCAGGAGACTCAGAGTCTGAGTCTTCATGAGACAGGGTGTTAAGTTTTAAACCCTGGATTTTCTGAGTAAGAAGAGTGAGAAATTCATCATTCTTCTTAGGATGAGTCAACTTGAAATCAGGAACTTCGATTGCAGGTTGAACAAGGGCCTTTGAGAGAGTGGCTTCAGATGAAGAAGGTTTAAAAGGAATGGTTTTGGTATTAAGAATGTTTAACACCGTATCAACTCCTGTTTCGATTCTTCCTAATTGAGAACCTACTGTTTGCATACAGACATTAGTATAAATATTCTGTCGGTGTACTTTATAAATATCTTCTTTGACAATAAAACTGGTGTCTCTATCAATAGAAGATGATGGTTGGCTATAAGCCTGGGTTTCTACTTTTGAACCAGTATCCTTATCTGTGGTTTTTAAAAGTAGAGCTTCGTTGGGGGATGAACCGCATGAATAACTTTATCAGTTTTGATGGTCCATGTTTTCAAAAAAGCTTCCAAAATGTTTAAATTCATTAAGGAATGTTTTGTAATACAGAACTAAGAAACAAAGGGTATAACCATCTTGCTTACTTGGAGATAGTCATAAAACTAGGTTTTAAAAAGCTGTAATTGATTTTGATCAAAAGCTTTAAAATAGCAATTTCTAAACTCTTTATACTGCTCCTGTTGAAATTCAGCATTAATGGCTTTTCTATCTGGTGTAAAATCCATTAAGGCTAATATTCAACACGATCTTCTTCGTTAATTCTGTTTTCAGTGTTTTCGCCGATGCCCATCTCCGATGGTGTGGGGCTAAACTTTATTCCAAATTCCCGACGAGAATCGCCTTTGGGTAGAGGTGGAACTGGTTCATAAACACCGCTTGGAATCTCATTGGGAGACTGCTGGATTCCCTTCAGTTTAAGACGATCTACCTTAGTTGGGTCTGTCTTGCTCATCCGGAATTCTGAAATAGAATTGCGAGAAGGAGGATAGGAGACTTTGTAAGGAAGATGAATCCCACTGGATGATGTAGATCAAGGAAGATCCAGTGATCTTCTGAAGTTCAGAAAAACATCACCATCTTTATCCTGGATAACACAGTCCAGACTCCTATTTGCAATAGGTTTAGCTGGAACTGCATTGGGAATTGTCCAATGGTCAGGGAATGTTATTTCACTCCAAGGTATTATCCTTTTTGTGGCAATATTCGATGTGAACATATTTGTATCCCATAACGCTGTTACTCCTTTAGAGTCTTTGCGTATGGCCTTTGGACAATAGGTATCAAGTACCTTGTAATGGATGCGATAAATCACGTTTATCACTTCCGATCCAGGTAAGAAATTATATCCATGAGTCTGTACACAAAGACTAGCAGCTTCGTATATATTTATATCCATCAAGGATAAATTCAGACTAGGATGTACATCAAAATAAACTGGTCCGTGGCATAGACTAGTTTCCAAAGCACCCATCAAAGATGAGTGGAAATCCAAACACCTAGCATCTCTAAGTGTTGCTTGGATACAAACATCCATCCCAAGTAGGGTTAAAGGTTTAAACGCAATTTGAATTAAACCTATATGGATGTACTTGTACTTCTTTATGTATCTTTGAAGATCCCGTGGAGACAATAACTTGAGTATTGTATCCTTGCTACTTAACTGCATCGTCTGTTCCATGGTTTTGATTGCCCATAGATCAGTAAGGTTAAGCATCCCGATTTTATAGATGCTGCAAGCATCTACTGGAGGAATAGTCCATTTGTTCAATTTATTTTGAACATTAGTGTATTCCACTAATTCTGAATTCTTGATTAATTCAGAATCCTGTGCATCCTGTATTTCAGAAGAAGAGGGGTTTAACATGACTGTTAAAATATTGTTAATGCTTGATTTCTGAATAATAGTATAACCATTATAATATTATATAATGAATAGTAAGTTACTATTCTGTCATCGTGCTGCTTAAGAGAGGTCCTATCACTCGTCTGTCAACGGTTTACTGGAAACAACAACCTGTGGCGCAATTTAATGCAAAAATAGGTCTTACAATTCCAACGCGACTTTTGGACGAACCATAATAGAAGCTGGTATAAGCAGGAGTTAAACAGATTAGTAGTCCTATTATTCAGTACATAACTATAATAAGGATTATGCTATTAGAACATAAAGCATTAACAATATAGATTTAAGCCATTATATGGCTCTGATACCAAAATGGGGGGAGGATCGATATAATAAATAATCACTAGATATAATCAGAATAACTTTGAATTACTTGCAGAAAATTTACTTCTTTATTGATCTTTCAATCTTTCAGTTTTCTATTCTCTCTCTTGTAATATTTCAATCTTGGATCCATTAGAGGAGAATTCACTATTCAATCTCTCTCCGCCTTACGTGTTCAATTTCTCACCGTTGATCTCTGTTTTTCTCTCATTTAGAGTTGCCTCTTTTGCTTCTCTCCATCTGTTTCCTTGTTTTTGGAGAACCCAAGAAATCCAAAAATACAAAGGTGATTACATAGGGTTACTTATTTATTGGGTTTGGAAATTTGAAAACCAGAAACACATATTTTTTCCAGAACAGAGATGAAATTTGAAGAACCCAACAAACCCAGATTTTCCATTTATTTTAAGGACATTTAAGGGGTTTGTTGAAAACTTGTGGTAGATGGTGTTCACAAAAACAAAAACAACTGGGGAGTGAACTTGATCAATTAAGCCCAAATAAGTTCCCTCAATCGTCTGGTTTAAAAAATAATAATAATGCTGATTGGACTAATTGAGATGCAATTATTACGAAAGAATAAAAATAAATAAATAAAGTTGCAACGATTATGTAATTATGGTATCCCTTGAGTCAATATTTGAAGAAATGTTTTTTGCTTGCAGAATATAATGCTTGTTCTATAATCCACGTCAATATTTGAAGTCATAATGTCATATAAACTAATTAATCATGAGGTAGACATACTAGCATTCGAAGATAATTATGAATACTTCGGAATAAAGGGACTAACATACTGTAATAATCTATGAGGTTAGGAATAATTAAATAGGTAATAAGATGACAACCCTAATATAAATCTCAAGGGCTTAACCAGATTTAAATCCTTCAAAGTGCTACACATGGGTTAAGTAGAGCCTGGTAGTAAAATAATAGGCTAGAAATTTATTTAGTTCTAGTCTTCTTATCATAGCGGAGTCAGAATTTTATATTGGGAGTACTTGATTAAATAAAATTCACAACAAATATAGATTTATTTTGAAAGCAATGCATGAATTTACACACATTGAGTTCATAAATTACAACCACAAATGTAAATAAGAAGAGAGAAAAAAAAAAAAAAAAGTTACATACATCATACGTATGTGCAATATTAAGAAGAATTTTAAGAAGTAGAGAAAAAGAAGAAAAAAAAAAAAATGAGAGCTTTGCGTGGGAAAAATTTAGGATTTGATTGAAGAAATTAAAATAGGAATGTAACTTTTTTTAAAAAGAAAAATAAAAAAGAAAAAGAAAAGATAATTTTAGTAATTGAAAATTCTAGAGGATGCTATAAAATTTCTCATAAAAAAATAACAAAAAATGATATACATATAAGGGAAGGGGCGGGTCCCTTTGGGCATGCATCGGCTCAGTCCCTTGCTTCTTATAATTACTTTTTGATATGGACGGTTATCGTAATTTTTTTACTCACAGTGGAATGTTCGAATGATTTTTGATTAATTATTTATGCTAAATACAAGTAAGTGTATGATCTCACACTCTTATTTATTGTATAATGATCATGCAAAAATCATTTTCTTTTTTTGTTTTATCATAAGTTTTACTTAGTTCTTAAAAAGTTGAAATCATAATGGTGTCATATGGATTTAGTAATCATGATGAGTTAATATTTTATATATATATTGTCCCTAAAATTATATTTATTATTACCTTATTATATTTATTTTAATTAATTAATTAAATAAGCTTTTTATCTTTTCAGGTTATTTGTAATAAAAGACTAATTCCAGAATAAAAAGGACAAACAAGTGAGAAGTACTCCAGCAAAATTGGTAGAGTGAACAAATACTCTTTCAGAGGCACCGCACAAGCAGAAAACATTTTTATTTCAATTTGTATGTTTTATTTTGCTTAATTTTTCCTCTAGTATGTATAACTAATTTTCAATCTAAGGTTGAGCAGGAAACTTTATTAATGCAATAATCTCTTGATTTATAGATTGCTACTTCAAAATTGGAAATCAATTAATGTATATTTCGTAGATTGTGAATTTAATAGCAGTGGAATCCGATGCTTAGATATTTTTCATATTTATTAAATTTTTGTTTTACTTTTCATCAAATCAACTCTTCAACCAACTTGATTAACTAAGTTAGATTTAAATTAATGCATTTCCTTGTTACGAATAAAATAAACATTTAAAATTTAACAACGAATCAGATGATCATTTTAACCATGGACTAGCTAATGAATAATAAAAATGTTGGTCATTTTTCCTTATCACTTTCATTTTCTTTGGTATTTTCAAATTTATTTGCCCTTTCTTCCATGGATTAGGAGAATATTCACCAATACATTCACTATAAGCATTCATCTCAGCTAAGACAATCTAGTATTGGATAAAGATCCGAGTTCAATAACATAAGAAACAAGATTTATAATTTTTTTTTTTTTTTTTTTTTTTTTCGGGAAGGTTAAGAAACAATAATTTGGTAGCAAATAGATTTGAAATTTTGACACGAGTGGGCTCAGCTCTGTTGAACTCATTTTGGGTATCTTTCAATTCACTTGGGCGAAAAAAATTACTAACTAACTTGTTTTAGTCTATATTAGGAATTTTTTAATGTGATCTGTTACAACGGAATGGGTGGTTCAGTGTAGTGGGCGAGATGGCATCGTCAAGATGATTCATGCTCCAATTGGTTCAAATTATTCTAAAGTCTGGGTGGGTTGATGATGTCATCACACAAGTATGGTTGTATGGCCTAACAAATATGTGAAAGTAAATTTAAAGAAATGCAGATTAAGCATAATGCCACTGGCAAATACAACAATATCAGATTCATGTATTATAATTATATACAATAATCCAATTTGAAGCAGCATTTCATTGTTCGGGCTATAATCATCATTGCATATATTAAAAATATATATATATAAGCAAACCAATGATCTGATTGAAATCTAACAACGCTGTAAAACTATAACAGATTAAAAGAAAAGTTTTTTTTTGATTATCATAACCAGTAAATTCTCTCTATACTGAGTCCATCACAGATTGTTGTGGAATCACCATGTTACCTTTTACACTGCAAAAGCAACTCAGAGATCAGTGAAATCGGCATAAAAGAAAGACCTGCTTGGTTTGAAGTAAATTCACTAATGTACCGAACAAAATTCTGCCGGTGAAAACAGTGACATAAACACGGCCTGTCTAAAAAACATCCTAACAAAATTACAAATTGCTTCAATGCAAAAACCTACTTTATTGCACATCTTCAGATACAATTCGCCGCCCCATTTCTTATTTGTGTAATTATTATCGATCTCTGCTGGCCCATCTTATTTATATGTCAGGGAATATGACAGCCAAGCACGAATTCCCCCGTTGCTCTCAACTGGGAAAAAATTCTCATAATCACTTGAAACTGAAACTATACACCTTTTAGAGGCCTTTTGATTTGATAGGATGCACATACCTCTTCCACTCCCATTAGTCTTTTGAATTTTAAGAAATGCAGGAAGAAAGGCAGCAGCATCAACCGGTTTGCTTTCCAGGAAGGTCCTCTGTTGTTCTTGTTTTTACATCAAAGGTTTACCAGGCATGCCATCTAATTTTAAAATCTGGTATGCCACTTCACCTCGACGAGTACTCTGACACCAACTTGAGAAACATGGAAGACTTATCCTCTAATAGTCGTGCCGGGGTATCAAACTCTGTGACTCGACCTACAAAACATATTGAAACCAAGTCTGATGAGCCACAATTGGTGCATGCAGAAGCACACATGATCAAAGAAAATTTAAGAATGGGAACTGAATGATGAATAACATTCTGAACTATTCTAAAACAAATTCTGATGTGAACTTCCACATTCAAAAATGGTGTTTGTCTGTTTGATGTTCTTACAAAACGCAAGGACTTATATTCAAACCTGGAATCAATCAAGCTCCAGTCTGAAATATACAATTTTATTTATTTATTATATTTCATTTCAAAACATAATATTAAAAGGTCGACAAAAAACAGAAACAGGAAGTGCAATGAAATACGAGTAGATGCAACTTAGGCCTTAAAGACATGAGCAAAGAAGCAGAGGAAAATAAATATAAGAAAGCAGACATAAAAAAGAATAATTCAGCAAACCATCATGGAGTAGTTCTACACAAATTATGATAACAAATCATAGTATCTAAAATACTCCTTTTGGCTGGAGATGGAGAACAGTGGGAATATATATAGATTCATTCCACAACCTTCCTCCAGCACCACAAGAATGAAAAACAAGCTAAAGGAACAATTCAAGTTTTCTTTAAGACGAAGTTGATAAATCCATTGATTCAAAAATAACAAGTAAAAAAAGAAGACCCTTAAAATTGTTAAAGCATAAAAACATCAACCTTAACATTGGACCCTTCGACGGATATTCCTCTTCATTTCCCGAGGTGAAAGTGTATAATTTCTTATCACTGTCTGAATAAATTACTACTATTAAACAAAGGCAGACCAATGAGGAACACGGCAAACCAATGTGGCTGCACAGTTGTATAGAGAAGCAGGACTCACCAAGGGCTATTTCATGCCCAAGGAACTGTCTATATCTATTGTATCCTGACACTTCTCCAGCTAGGTGGTTGTAATTGAAGGTACTAACTTGTGGATTTCTAACCACATTTGCTTTGCGCACTCTTACCTCTTCAATTCCCAGAATGTTTAAAAAATTTGATGTTTTGAATTCCAAATGAAAACAGAAAAGTTTTCAATATGATAACATTGCCAAGGCAAATTGTCACTTCACCAAAATTCTGGAACACTGCACTAAACTCATATTTCAATATCTATTTAATTGAAGAAATAAGAAAAAGTGTTACAGTACGCACCATCACTGAGGACTAGAACTAGATCGCTGTCAATTACAGTTGGTATACGATGAGCAATAGTGCAAACAGTGCAGTCTTTAAACTCTGTTCGGATAATCTTCTGGATAAGATTATCAGTGGCTGAATCAACTGAGGCTGTTGCTTCATCAAGCACCAGAATTCTTGCCTGCTTGAGTAAAGCCCGGCCCAGGGAAACAAGTTGCCGCTGCCCCACACTCCAATTATCTCCATTCTCCAGAACTACCAATTTCAGATATATTAATCCGTTTATGCATAAGCCAAAAAGAAAACTTCTAGACGCAATATCAAAAGAGGTTAAACTTAATGTTCAAATGTGTAGAGTATATACCTGGTGCGTCAAGCTTTTGCTCCTTTTGTTGAATTATCTGTCCAAGTTGAGATTTATCAAGCGCCTGTGACAAATTAAAATTTTATCAGTCAATGTGGCACAATACTACAGATGGACATGGCCAGAGTGACACTTAGCACAGGAATGATATCACATTAATAGATTAAAAAGGCAAATTATCGTGAAAAGGATGGGAAGCCGACAATTTAGCAACAAAATCAACACAGAATTTACTCAAGGAAATGATTTCAAAAATGACCCAAGTGAGAGGAAAAACAATTCGAGCTAAAAAAAAAGGATTTGCTTCTCACTTAACGATTATCCAAATAATTTGGGATTTTCATAGTATCTGCGATATTTCTTTCAGAGATTTATGGGCCATACATGGTAAATTTTTCAATTCTTCTCTTTCTTTTTTATTAACCAAAAAACTGAACATTTAAAATAAAAAAATCCAGAGAATTTAGTTATCATGCATGTGGACACTAGATGAAGGAAAAAGAGGGTAAGCAAATCCAAATTAACCTGCCAAATGTCTTGATCTGAATGCTCTCCGAGGGGATCAAGGTTGCCCCTAATGGTCCCTTCAAAAAGAGTTGGATCTTGGGGTATGATACTCAGACGGCTACGTAGGTCATGAAGACCAATTGTTGAAATATCAATGTTGTCAATAATAATCCTGCCACCTTCAGGTTCAATCAATCGGAAGAGTGCCTGGATCAAAGTAGATTTACCACTTCCTGTACGCCCTACTATTCCAATCTTCTTCCCGCCAGGAAATTGGCATGTTACACCATGAAGCACTACAGGAAGATTCTCCTTGTAACGAACCTTTGGAGTACAGGAGAGACATCAGAACAATTTATTTTTGAGCAGATAGTTATCATAATAACTTGTAACCAAAATTGAAATACTTAAAAAGCCAGCATGGTTTTATTTTCTCCGTAATTTTTAAACAAACAAATATAGTTACAGAAACCCAGCAAGTCAGCATGTTTTTCTTTTCTCCTTAATATATAAACAAACAAACCTGGTTAAAGAAACCCATCCTTCTTTCAAATAAAAACATCTTCGGGGAAGAATCACCAAAAAAGTGACATAAAATAGGAACTAAGAAAATATAATCAGTTTGACTAGTCAATATACAGAAGTTCCAGTGACAAAGGAGTGAAGTTCTTTGTAGTTTTATGTATTAAAATTTCATCTTCTATACACAATTTTCTTCAGGAGGGACAAGATCAAAACCAGACTATAGAAGACTCAAATTTCAAGGAAGACCCTATTCATTGAGCACACTATATATGCAGGTATTCCTTAGGACAATCCAGCATGAACCTGAATATTTGGGTCTAATAGAAGTAAGAAAACAACCACAAAGTTTGCAAAAAAGAGATGATGAAGAAAATTCCAGTTAATACCTGAAAGAAATTTTCACACAACAAACCCCTAACTAAAATATTGAAAGGGATGCAAGGTAATACAGTACATATTACAAGATTTGTGATTGCTGCTGATTAGTTTATGACTTCAAGTTTTCCGCTGATTTGAGAATTAATGGATTTAGTTTTAGCTTGAGGTTACGGATCTTTAAGAATGTAAATCCCACCATCTTCTTTTTACTCAATCTTTGAAGCCTTGTAATATAATGTCTCGCATGAATTCAAACTCTTGAATGAGTAGTAATAATAAATTAAGCTCCTATAAAGTACAAGAAAACACATTTCCCTTATATTTATTTTTTCCTTTTTTACATGTAAAATGCATAAGAAAGCACGTAGTTGGGATGCTTTTTCAATAATAATATCGATTTGATATTGATACGAGATTAACTGAAAAATAGGTGATCAATAAGAATCTATTAAGAAACTAATGGACTCCCAAATAAAAATGGAGATAAAAAAAAAAAAAAAAATGCTCAGCAACCCTCATTCACTAATACTGTATGACTTGCACATAAAACACCAAATGTTAAAAGAGTATCATAAGTTCCTAATGTGCTCAATGTATTAAGCATTCTTGGAAATTCCACAAGGCCTTTAAGTCAGATGGAAATCATTTTCTCTATAATTAAGACAAACAGATGGTGTCAAAATTAGAATAAATGATTTATCAGGTGTAACCTTGCACTGAACCTGATTTGCACAGTAACTGTGTAATAAAATCCCAGGCCATTTATAAAACTGATTAGATAAACACGTATCAAGTAAAACAACCAACAACAAATTGACAAGATCAGATATTAGGAAATTTTCAGTGCCAACTCATGAAACCTCATCCTAGAAGCAGAAACACGCAAAAAAGGTAAGGTGAAGCTGAATTGCACACCTTTAAATCAATCAGTTCAATTGTTCCATTTTCTGGCCACGAGGATGGGGGGCGAGAATCCTCAATGATAGGTGGAGCTTCACTTGGGATTTCGCAGTACTGATGAATCCTCTCTATGGAAATAATTTTATTTTCAAGCTTGCAAAAGCTAAGTATCCAACGTGATAGGCGTGCATTCAAATTAAGGCCATATGTCACAGCAAGGCCAGCCATACCTATAAAAGAGAAACACCTTTGATTAGGAACAGCATAGCATAGTTGAGGTTCCATAGCAATTCAGTAGTTCTGGATTTCATTCTCTGCAATCTTCATCCACCAAATAGTTTTAAACGTTCTTTAAGCTTTGTTCCAATACTATTTCAAGGAATTTATTCCTAGAATAGGTTCACCAATTGAATTGGCTTTAGATTTCAAATGCTTCATAAGGGGAAATCTTGTGGTTTATGACACAACTACTCCGCACCATCAATACTGGCTCAGTGACATGTCCAATTCATTTCACAGAATTTATTGAAGAGACAATTTTATGTCACAAAATTCTACTTCCTCACCTTCCATGAGTTTTACAATCAGGCGCATTGGTGTAGATTAGCCATCTCATAGTACACAGCACAGAGAAACCGTGTCACTACAACAATTAACTCTGTTTCATCAACTATCAATTTTCTCTCTTTTTAATGTCAAATGATACTTAGAAATGTAACCATGAATCATTATAAATTTATTTTTATTGCAAAGTAAGAAACGCACATTCACATTTCTTCTGAGGTTTGAACAAGACATTTTCCCTTATGTGGTGGCAGAAGATCTAACTTAAGCTAGACAGCCCATGGTATGGATCATGTTGTCATGAATCATGTCCAATTACATGTCATGCAAAATTTCTCGTAAGAAGCAGATACATTTGGTCGTTCAGTAAAGGAAAAAATTATTTACTTACTCGGATCAATACTTCCATGGGGGAAGCTTACGAGTAAAATCATGCAGAAAGCAAATACGAAGGTTGAGAGTAACTCCATGCGTAGGCAGAGCCATTCAATAGCTGCAAGACTGCAGAAGAATGGGCGGGCAAAGCAATCAAGAAGATAGAGGTTTCTCTTCATGAACCGCTTTTCTTGTCCAAATCCTCTAATCGTGGCTGCTCCAGCAATAGACTCACCAAAAAGATGGATGATTGGAGATTTCTGGATGCTAACAATGCGGACCAGTTCCCTTGATGAAGACATGTAGTATTTCTGCATTTGTATATTGTAACAAAGAGGTGATATATTCACTGAGCACCGGAACTCCAAACATCAGAAAATAAAAAATTATTCTGGGGATTCAAGTATACCACCAACTAAACAAACACTTGCTCCTCTCTAAAAACAATTGAATTTCCATAGAGAAAATGATTGACAAAAGTTAAAGGTAGATGGATGCAAATTTTGTAGTTTCACACAATGCAACCAGGGAAAGATCCAGAAAATTATGTGAGTGGGGGCGACCTTTAACAGCAAGAAGAAAAAAAAAAAAAAAAAAAATCAAACCATTATAATAAGCAAAAAAAAAATTCAAACCATTATAATAACCTTCTGTGTAACGTGTTTGATGGTTGGATTGATGCTTTCAGTGGTTTGGGCCATTGGCCCTTTCTCTTTAAAGAAGCCCAATGTGAATTTGTTGGGGCAATAGTGCTAATTTTCAAAATTTTCTATGGGGGCAATGGTTAATTTTTATAGGTATATATTTCAAAATAATTTTTTTACAGGGTGTATAATATAAAATAAAAAAAATTCCAGTGGGGGCAATTGCCCCCACTGGACTCTGAATGCCTCCGTCCCTGAATGCAACCTTCAATCCAGTTTTGTTTATTTTCTGTACAATAATACATTCTATATGTACAAAATAAAATAATAAAATGCTTGAGTGGGCAAGGACTGACAAATCTTAGATCTTGCAGAAAATGAAGTATCTCAGCCACCTCATAGGCCAAGCAAAGAGTGACTCGAGCAAAAAAGCGCAACCAAACTTTAAACACCCACTGAACGGTTTTTCCCACTCTTCCAAGAAAAAACAACAATAAAAATATGTTCATGTGAAGGGTACACATGAGAATTTTTCTGCCGTTGAATTCTGTTAGGGGCAGTACTTTCTAAGAGATTCCTCAATGGAAAAAAATAAAAATAAAATATCTAAGGTGATTTGCTTTGAAATTCTGAAAGAAAAAAAAAAATGATAGTGAATTCTCAAATTAAGAATATATATATGTGACAGAGTTGCATAGTTGACAAAAAAATTTAAGTTTCTGTACCTGTTTCTTTCCATTTCAATTTAACCTCCACTAGGACCAAAAGTCTTTCTTTGACCATTAGATTATTTGATCCTTCGATAGTATTTGAAATATATATAATAGAAGAAATTCAGGCAGAGGTAATTTCACAAGCATTAAAGTATTTATTATTGAAGTGCTAGCTTGCAGATCTTCTGAAAAGATTGTCAAGATGTAGATAAAATAGGCATTTCAGAAACAAATTGCAATGGTCTCAGATGACCATAAAAGAGGCATGAAATGTATTTAGCAGAATGCTCTCTATAAATGCATATCCTTCAGATTATTAATATATAAATTTTCTAACCGAAGAAATCACAGCTGGAATAATAATAAATCAGAAATGAGATAATAAAATGTCAGAATCAAGAACAAGACACACATCAATACATGGCATTAGCTAACAGAAGACTACAGCAGGAGTAAACCGGAAATCTGATAGTAACCATGTGGAATCGAGAACTAAAAAACACCCAAGAATTAGGTTTTCTGAAGCTGATTGAGAAAAGATATATACACCTAATGGAGGTAAACACGAAGTGCTACAGTCAGCGTCTCTAGTGCGTATATGCAGACTGTGTAAGAACTCAGAACATAAATTGTGGGCTGCAAGTTCTGAGAAATAATAATTTCAGATTATAAGTTTAAAGCAAGAGATCATTAATCACCTGCATCCACAAGCAAGCAATGGCCATAGGAACAACAAGAAGCAAGACTTGCCAGGTAACTTTTGTCATTACACCAACTATACCAAGAAGCTGGATTGTTGTTGAAGCAAATCCACCAAGTCTAAAAGGAATATCAAGATCAACTACACTTTGATCAATAGACACCTGGTAGGTCAGAAACAATCCATTATTCTAAAATTATATGAAATGAGGAAAAAGATAGGTGGAAGGAGACAAGATTAATCAAAATAAACATATTCTTACGCGATTCAAGATCCGCCCAGCTGGAGTGGAGTCAAAGAAAGACATCGGTGCTCGAAATATGGTTGTAAGCATCTTCAGAAACAATTTTTGTGCAGCTGCTAGGCCAAATGTAGCCACCAGAACAGCCCTAACAAATATAAACCAAGAGCTCCCGAAAGCAAGGGCCATATAAACAACAAGAAGGACCATACTATTTGTTCTAGGTTGGTCCCCTTGGGTTTGTGGATTGGCCCAAGCCATCCACCAATTGCTAGCTATTTGAAGCACCTGAAATAATGTTTGTGCAAGAATAATGAGCGGAATCAATAAGCCTTTATATGCTGCAGCCATATATGACAGGTACACTTTCATGCTAACTTTGCCCCTCTCTCTTTCCTCTTCCTGAACAAGTTGTTTTTTCCTTGACCGTTTAGCTTTCTTTTTTTCTTTAATTGCCTTCTGGTCTGCAGCTGATACACCCTCTTGCACTTCCTTTGCCAAACTGTCAATATTATCTCCAATAGAATCACATTTTTTACTCATTAGAACAGATCCATCGAGAGGATGACTTTCATCTGAATCTTCAGATGAGTGATTCGGAATATCCATAGCTTCAATTGCTTCATGGTGAGCTGAAACCAAAGTTTTGAAATCGGTTCCTGCTTGCAAAAGATTGTCATATTTCCCAGCCTGAATGATACGGCCTTCCTTAAGAACCTGCAAAATGGAAGGTAAATATTTGAAAATTTATTTCAGACCTACAAATCATATTGTCACTAAATTCTCTTCAACTTATTCTCTCTTTGAACACTATGTTGCATTTGGTACTATTGATAAGTTCAGAAAAACAAGAAAGGGATGCTGCATTGTATTTTAATAGTCAATATAAACTGAATTTAAACAGTCAGCGTGTTTTAATCACCATAACTAAAAACTGAAAACAAAAGACAAGAAAAACTTCAAGATTATCAAAAAAGGGCCACCTTGCTAACTCAGACTCATGACAAAAAGAGTAAATTAATGTGGACCCTTAATTGCATAAATAATATACAGATTTAGAAAGGAAAGACGATTAGATACCAGTATCATATCAGCATCTGGAAGAAATTCAACTTGATGGGTTACAAAAATTACAGTCTTCCTAGCTAGTGCGGTCTGTATGTATTCCTGCAGCACCACATTAATTGTTTAGCCAAAGTTTAATCATCTGAACTGAAAATTTAATAAACAAAAACTAAGCCTAACCTTAAATAATTCTGACCCAGTGTGTGCATCAACAGCACTAAAGGGATCATCAAGTAAATAAATGTCTGCATCTTGATAGAGTGCCCTGGCAAGCTGCACGCGTTGTTTCTGGCCACCACTAAGATTTATGCCTCTATCACCAATGATGGTCTGATCTCCGTGTGAGAGAAGCTGCAAATCCTTCTTCAGAGAACAAGCATGGATAGCATTTTTGTACCTTGCCTTATCCATTGGGCTACCGAAAAGAATATTCTCTTCTATATTTCCTGATTGTATCCAAGCTGACTGAGAGACATAAGCAGCAGAACCACATATTCTAACCTAATAAACACCAAGATAACAGGAATTAAGAGATGACAATTGTAATCCCAAAAGAAAAAGGATTTCATATAACCAAAAGGAAAAGGACACCTGAGAGAGAGAAAAATATAATATAGTTCGAAACCCAACTTACTTCTCCAGAGACTTTTGGAATCTCACCAAGGATGCAAGACAGAAAGCTTGATTTCCCAGAACCAACCATGCCACAAACAGCCACATGCATCCCCCTTTCCACCCTCATCTGTATACCCGATAATGTTAGCCTTGGAGAAGAAGAGTCCCAACAGAACTCACCGTCTTTAATTTCTATTGCCACATTTGTGTCGCCTGGAGGTATAACAATTGTTGCATCTCCCTGCAACTCTTCGTCCTGCAGAAACCCAGAAATTCGATCAAGAGATACTTTTGTCTGAGCCATCATTGACACCAAGTCGGGGAAATTTCTAAGTGGTTCTTGGAGGATCCTGAAAGTGGCCAGAGCAGAAAGAACACCTCCTGCTGTAAGCTGATTACCCAACAATATGGAAGTGCCGAAAGTGACTGCTGAAACGAATATAGGGGAGCTCCAAAAGATGAATGTAATAAAAGCCTGAGAGTATAGAGCTTTCCTTAGCCACTTGAATTCCACGCTCCGCATTTCCTCCAGCTTCACGCGGTATCTATCCTCCCAAGCTTGCAACTTGAGAATCCTCATGTTCCTAAGACATTCAGAAGTCTTTCTCATCCTATCATCCTTGGCAGTCATTAACTTGTCTTGATAATCTTCCTGAATCCTCGCCAGTGGGACAGTTGCAATGATGGAGATAATGGTGGCAATCAATGTTGCAACAGAAGCAATCCCAACATTCTTATACAAAATAGCTAGCGCAAGAATGATCTGCAGAGGTAGCATCCACATGTCATGGAGATACCAAGAGTAATCCCCCACTCTTTGAACATCCACTGCCATATAATTAACAATCTCTCCACTGGTGTGACTTTGCTTGGCCGAGCTCGAGAGCCTGAGTCCCTTTCGGTATACCATTGCCGTAAGAGCTGATCTCACATGCATGCCCAGAATGTCGACCCCAAGATACCACTGACGGGTTGTCAAGGTTTCAACTAACTTGGCTGAGAAGAATGTTCCAGCAAGAATATACCCCTCATGTGGGAAAGCCTCAATCCCCCCTAAGTAATCTACAAAGTAGCTAATCATGTACGGACCCACATATGAAACAAGAGTATTCAAGCCTGCAAAAATGGCATTACAGGCTGCCTCCTTCCAGAAAGACTTGAGAATAGCCCAAGCTAAAGAAGGCTGCTTCGAAGGATTTTCAGCCTTCAACTTTTCCCAATTTGAGTTAAGAATTTTATAATTGGTCTTGGAACGATCTTTTGGTGCAAGAAGTGGAATGTCCCTTAGCTCAAGTGGTCTCTTTGCACCAATTGAAAGAAGTGGATTCAACCATGAAAGCGTAGCCAAACTAAAGAACCCTGCTTCACTATAAGGAGTAACCTTAAGACACCCTGCTTCTTCTTCAGGCAGCAATGGCTCTTGAAGATCCGAGTTTCTCCATATTTGTATACCAGTAACACCCCTAATTGCTACGAAACAGAGGAAGGCAAGAGCAGGGCTTGCAGCAATATTCGCCACAACATGAGAATTCAAGTGTTTTGAACCTTCGACTAGAAATCCTCTCCCATCGGCATACAAAGTACACAAGCAAATGCCGAATGATACAACCCACCATACCCTCAACAATAATGGGAATTTCTCAGAGACCTTGAATTTACAGTGAAGAGTTGAAAAGCTCAACACAAACCAAGCTAAACCCTGAGCTGCAGGCAACAACAGAGAGGTCCAATATGTACCTTCTCCATGTGCAGCCCTTCTAATCGAATCAACACCATCAAACCCTAAACCCAATACTTGAAGAAACAACACGTAGAAACAACAGTATACCGAAGCTTTATAACTCCAACCAATTTCGATACTCCGGATTTCACCATCAACTGTGTGCCGAATTGGGATTGGATTTACATTTGAATCATCCTTAATGATTCGAATTCGACCAACACACAGGAATATCTGTCTTGCCGATACGATGAATAGGAATACAAGAAACAATGTCAGATTGATGCAAATTGACGATAGTTCCAATATAGGCAAACCTTGAAACGACCCCAAAAGGTTGCCTCCAGCAAAAGAGTGCGTGGTCGGTAATGATAAACCAGAGATTCTACTGAACAGAATGTTCATACCCATAGTAGATGTTTAACCTTTGCGGAAGAAAGTGATCAAAATCGGTGAGTCGATGCAGTGTGTAAATATTCAGGCAAGAGAGATCGAATCTCGTGAAGGGCATTTCACCATTTGGTGATGATTGCTGTACTGAATGCGCTAAAATGGTGACAAGTCGCAGGGATAAAACAAATAGCTGTTGGTAGAGAGAGAATCTGCAGACGCATTGCACATGAAAACAAAGAGTTTTTTTTTTCATCAATTGTAACACGGAATACCAAGACAGAGAGAGAGTTTTAGAGAGAGAGAGGAAGTAACCGTCCCCCCCTCTCTCTCTCTCCTCTTTTTTCTCTCTCTAAGTTATCTAAACAGAACAAAAGGAGACAAACAGACTCCGTGAAATTGAAATCTGAGAGAAACCCATTACAGAAAATCCAAAAATCTGACCTGGGTATGGCGCTTTTCTGGAAATTCGGTAAGTGAGCCGGTGGAGATTGCCGAGGCGATGATTCTGCACGACAAAGACAGCAGTAGCAGAAGCTGCTTAAGAGTTTAGAGAGAGAAAATATGAACAACACCACCACCGGCTGCACTACTTTATGACGGTGTGGTGATGACTGGGCTGGAACTTTCGTGAGAGACAGAGAGAGAGTACGGAGGTGAATCAGGTGATCCACCATAATCTGTAATGTGTATACATACAATTGTATATACAATGTATATATACCAGTAATATAATATTAACTCACCGAAAAGAGACATGTTATTTAAATTATGCAACGATTTCCCTAAAACATTTCTTTCTTTACTTACCTAGAATTGAATGGTTGTTACGCTGATGGAGAGCCGTGCGAGAATTGGACTCCTGGGATGGGTAGCTGTTAGCTGAATGAAAGGTAATTTAGCTGAAAGCAGGTGTTCTTTTGTCTTCATTAAATGCACAAATTCAGTTATTGCATACATGGAATCAAAGAGAGATATATATATATATATATAATGTATCATATACTCATACAGTGTGTGGGAATCATAATGATATGGTAAGCGAAAAGAATATTATTATGATGTTTGGGTATATAAGTAATTGGTTGATTACATCATGAAAGCAATTTGAGAATTTCGCTGCAAGGGTTGATTTGTGTGTGCGTGTGTGTGAGACAGAGAGATATGAGTTGCGTTTTTACACATTACACTTGTTGGATGGTGGATTTATGATGCGAGTATGAGTGTGATGGCATGATGATATGCCTTTGAGGTTCTTATTTTAGTTGATTACTTTTGATCATGACATGGACACTCTCCCCCTTTTTAATAAAATGAGGATCATTGTTTAATTAAGGTAATTGAGTAATGAGTATAGTGAAAGGGATGTCATAATTGTCATTTTATCTCACCATTTAATAAATTACAATGATCACTCTTTTACGTCATGACAAATTATACATCAACAATTGAATTTATTACTATTCTTGAGATTTGATTTGATGGGTGTGTTTGATAACGGACAATGATTATCTTTCAGTGTTTTAGAGGTCTAGCAAAATATCTAATGATTGAGATTATTTCATTACTAGTGTATTTTATTTATTAATTCAATTTCAATTACTAAATACTGCGCTAGACCTCTCTTACACTGGAGAGGATCTTGTCCATTCCATAACACCCGTTATTAAATTTTATAAAATGATAATTTTATTTTTATTTTTTAAGATGTAATATATTATATTATTGTAATATAAGGTATTATTGATTTTTCACTTTCAAAATCACATTCTTACAAATAGAAAAAAAAACAAATTTAAGAAAAAATCAAAGTAATAAATACTAAACTGTCTACTAATTTCTACTAGTGCTGCAGTGTATTATTTGTCTTATTTATTCAAACTTTAAGAGAAGTGAGTATAATTTATCTTTAATAAAATGCATAAATGACAAAAGTAAAAATATTAGGTAATTCAGTCGGGATCAATCACAAAATGGTTATTTCTCGTTTAGATTTGGACTATCTAGAGTCCGACATTTTATCTGTACTTGCTCATATTGCTGTAATTGTCATAATTCATATTCGTCCCTTTTTATTGAAGTGAAAATATAAAACAGCTTTTTTCCAATTATGATACAGATAGGGATGCCAGATCCTTAGTTGTTTTTATTTTCCTTCATCAGAACACGTATAGTGGAAAAGGGCTGCGTGTGTGTGAGAGAGAGAGAGAATGATCAAGATCTCATGGGCTGCACTTTGTAAATTTATAACAAAAAGTTGGTTTTTATCACTTTTGGCTGTTTCTGCTTTTTGTAAAGAGTAAACAAAATTGCCAAACTTTCATTTTCTGTGCATCTCCTCTTCATTCAATATAGAAGGGAGGATAAGATATTAGAGATTGAAGGGAGGATGAGATATGGGTTGTGCTTGATACGTCACGTTATTGGTTTGTTTAGTTTATGAAAATTTATTTTGCATTTATCATATAATGAAATTGGTCCATCATTTAATATAAACTGTTTTTTAATTTTATTGACAGGATATGATACAAATGACTGTGATTTGTCTGCCTCATCACATACCTAATCAGAAGGTAGAAGTTTCCAGTCCAGAGAGTCGTCTCAAGATTTCTTTTTTGTAGTTAAAGTATAAATTTTGTTAATAAATCTATTAGACTGGGATTTTTTTTTATATTAGCTTAGTGGTGAGTATTGCAGTATTATTGTACATTTAAAAGTTGAAGGTTCAAGTCTGTTACATCATTGTGGGGTTAGTTTATTTTATTTTATTTCTAGTAATTTAAGTTTGCGTGGGTCTTACCGACTCTTACTTGACAAGACTATATAAATTTATTCCTATTTTAGTTTTGTAGTTATATAACACTAAATCGATGTGTAGTCGTGCTTTAATTTCGATTGCATTGATTGCCAAGTAATACGCTACTTATTCTATGAAAAATCAATGCACTATAAACTAAAAGTAACCATAACATGATTAAAAAAAATAGAAAATTTGGTTAAAAAATTAGCAAGCCATTTTATTATGAAGGCAACAATTATGATTTGCAAATTTGGGTAGTAATAACCATGCAAGACATGTCAAATTGATTTTCTTTATCCCAAGTCTGAACACATTTCTTAATCTTACAATTATTTATTTTCAAAAGCATTAATCCTACAAAAAAAAAAATATATATATATATATATATATATATATATATAGTAAATTTTATTTTTATTATTATTACTACATTCTTGTACAAATGAGATTTGAACCAACAACAATGTTAGGAAGAGGGAGCCGACTCTTTCATTTCCAATGGTGCTCCATGCATCTGATATTGGACATATATATAATATAATACAATATAATATAATATACATAAACAAATATATAATGCAATGGCATCACAAAACAGTGGTTTTATTGTCACATGCATGCAGAAGAATGTATATTCTTGGACAGCATCTTTGCCATGAGGAATGTCATAAAAGAAGTGGTGGTCACTCATTTTTATTTCTAGTTTCGAAAATAAAAAACATTATCTGATTATTATTTGTTATCTGGTTGTTGTTTGCTTATCATTATTAGTTCTGTCTTGGCTCAAATAAAAAGTACAGGTAAAGTCCATTAGGTTGGATTTTTCATTCATAAATTGATAAACATCAGAATTGCTTACATTTTTTTATGATGTAATGAAAATATATGAATTTTACAAATTTACCTCTTATATTTACAAACTATATGAAAATTTTACTGTATAATGCTCCCCCTCTTTAGAATACGAGTAATAAAAATATTTATATAATTTGAGAGTATATGGTCCAATGAATCACAACATCATAGGTCAAAATAATCGGCTAACGGGTGTGTATGCTTTGATTTGTGAATGAAATTAAGTATGTAGTGACTTTGAGCGGAACAAAGTTGCTGTCGGAAAAGTTTTTATTTTCTACCTTTAAAGTCTTAAGGGATGATGTCAGGAGTCAATGTTAAGCGGTAGCTAACACTATATACATATATCTTTCGCATTATACATGTCTATTTTAAATAATAAATTTTTTAAATTTCGCCCTTCAAAAGGAAGTCATCTTCCTTATCATGTTTTTTGTCCTCCTTCTCGTCATTCGATCTCGCTGAAAGGAATACAGCAATCTCAGAATCAAATTCCAAGAGGAGTCTACGAGAAAGCACCAATAGGTATGTCTCGTCGCCAATTATACCATTTTTTATATAAATATAATCTCTCTCTCTTTTGGTTAGGATACTTTGGTCATTTTATATTTATTTTGTTTTTTTTTTTTAAAAAAATACATAAAGTGTAACGGGTGGGCACTTGTACTCACCTATTTATACCTAATTACTTTCCCATCTGAATCCGATGTGAGACAAATATCTCCTTATAACATTCTCTTCCACCCGAACTTGCAACGCCTTCATTATAGTCGGGCCACTCTGCCTACTCAGGGTGGCTCACTAGGACGGTTGACGTGACACTAGATTAAGGACTAGATTTGACTTGATACCAATTATAACGGGTAGGCACTTGCCCATTTATTCAAAAATTTAAACTACATATATACCCACCTATTTATACCCTAAGTCGCACAATTTCCCTCAACGAGTATTGCTCTCACGCTTTCACTCGCATTATCACTATCTGTTACTTAATTTTGTTGCTTTTGCGATTCCACTCTAGAATTTGCTCTTACTTTCGTTCCCGCTTTATGTAACTTAGTTTATATTCAATCACTTTTTCACCCGGATTCAATATAGGTCAAATAACTCCTTGTAACATAAGGCTACTTTAGTTTTTAGTTCTACTAACAACAACGTGCGCTTATTCCCACCAAAATAAATATTATAAATAAGAACGTGTACCTATTTACATATCACAACTGTTTATTGCTCGTGACCTTTTTAAAAATATTCACCTGTAAGAATTCAAAGCCTTCGGTAATGAACTATTATTACTACTTTGTTGAAAACTAAGGCATATATGGTAGGTGCCAGTTGCATCATTATCACAATAAAGTAGGTAGGGGTTTAAGATGATAGTACACATTTATTCAACTTAATTTCATCTAACAACTTATCAATGTAAAACTTTAATCCGAAGGTGTAATAAAAAGTTGAGCAAGGTTAGAATTGCCTACATTGAGCAGTGTTAGTAGTTAATTAATTTTAAACTTTAAAAGTACAATTAAAAATAATAAAAACTCATGTCACACATACCTAAATATGCATATTGGAATCGAAAGCAATCACTTTGTACATATAAAATAATATTAAATGTTAAATTTATTTATTTATTTTTTTTTTTTTTGTTTACTGTGAATGTTAGAGTAATGTTATTCTGATTAGGATTTCAACCAAAATTTTTGGCCGAAAAATTTAAAGAAATTTCACTTTTTTATATTTTGCATATCATTTTAGATGAAAATGCTTAAAAATATTTTCTAAATTTATCTCCCAATAGATTGGGTAGTTGGACCGGCCAACATTGAATGGTAGTCAATAAAGTAGTTCTGTATTGGTAGCATATGAAGATATGATAGATATCAAATGCTACAAGTTGTATTCAATCTTTGTATAGTAACCTCTGGATCGTGTGAACTGAATGAAAAATGAACGATATCATTAAAGTTGATATTGTTGTATAGGGTTATTAGCAACGGTTTCAAAATTTGTGTATTTGGATGTCCCTTCAATGCCATGCATGAATACACCAACAATACCTCCAAATCATTTTAAAAGGAAAGACAGGTTGCAAATAAATACACAAACTTATTTGGCTTAAAGGTGGAAAACACAATTTGGTAGTCATCTCCCAATATTTATTATTATTATTATTTTTTAAGAATGACTTAATAAAAACATGATATAATATAAAAAAATAAAAAATAAAAAATAAAAATCATATTGTTGGTTGTTGACGATATATTTCAAGAAACCATATAAGAATAATAACCCCAAGTTGATTCAAGTGGTGGTAAGTCACTTGGCCTGGGTCTCATAAATTCCTTAACTTCTCTTGAAAAATGAAAAATATTAGTTTTTTTAATTATTTTATCTTATTTTATTTTTTTTGGTTCTGTAATCACCATATCTCACGTATATAGCTACTTTTTGATTTATTTTTATTTTTCTGGCATATTCGCTTCTGTTCTACATTCTTTCCCCCACCCTTTTAACATATTGGAAGAATTTTGGGCAGAAATACGAAGCAACAAATGGGATGATTGTTGCAATTTGTGAAAAACAAATGGGATGATTGTTGCAATTTGTGAAAAAGGTAAGTATATTTTGAAGCACATTCAATTCAATGAAATGTGACCTTTTTAGAACCATATGAATTGTGCTTTGGATGTTCCACTTTTACTTGGCATATAGAAAAATAATGAAAGTAACCAGCACATGCCATGTGCAAAGTGACACAGATGATAAGCTTAAATAAAATCAACTCTCTGATCAAATTAATTTAGACAATTCATCTTTACACATCACACTCAACCAACTTGTGAAAATAATAAAATATAAATTCAAGCAAAATACAAAAAAAAACAAAAAAAAAAAAGAAGATGATGAAGATGAAGATGAAGATGAAGATGAAATGGAGCCTACATGACTTTAATTGTATTTAATAAGTCCCTTACTTATGGTGAAGCAGAAAATATCATTCACTTCCAAAATGAGTAATTGTACTTCAACACTCAACTAGTATCGTCCGTCAAAGGAGGCACTTAAAGTTTGTAGTGCACCTAATAAAAACTTTATAATGATACTTAAGGACAACCAAAATTCTAATATCATCTTTAGTAACTTTTACTTATAAAAAACAAAAACAACTTTTCATATATTCATATTAAATTTTCACCTTTTAACATAAATTTTAGTGATTTTATTTGAGTTTATGTTTGATACACGAATAGTGAGTTGCATTTAGTACCATATTTCTTTGTAAGTAGATAACTCTAAATTATGCACACTCACCCATTATGCTTCATGGAGATTCGGACCTCAACCTTTAGTTTTTAAAGACGAGAATATTTCACTTTGCTAAACTTCAGTAGTATAACACCCATATTACCAATATATATATATATATATTGGAATCAAAATTTAATTAATTATAAATGAGATGGAGGGAAAGGTCTTATGCTTGAGATGTAAGAGCCCTCACCCTATCTGTATAACATTTAATTGTAGAAATCTGATAGGTTCATGGTCATCCATCATCGCAACTTTAAAATATATTATGTCATAAAAGAGTGTTTAACCAATATATAACACTTCATCTTAATCATAACCAAATAAATTGAGTATACATGCTATTCATTTGAACTGTATTTTTGTGTGGATGTATAATCATTGTTTAGTACTGCGTTTAAAAAATTATCTCATGTTTGTAATTATAATATACTTTTGCTGAGAATATTAGCAATTTGCAAGATACACGCCCATCATTGCATTCTCATGCGCTTGAATCAATCAATTTGGAAGAAATGTGCTTTCTGAGAGTTCAGTTTGGATAAATATACCATGGTCCGAATAAACAAGAAAACATACCCTAATTATTTCTCTCTTCTTAAATTCTCCAAAAATAAAAAAATATAATTTTGCATAAAAGATTCAGTCTCTTCCCCTATATGAAAAGACATATTAGGATAAAAGGTATACCACTTTATAACTTCTCCTTTTATGTTGTTGAATGTTTTATGTGGATGATTCTCGAAACATATGCTGTTTTGAATATTTTTAGACTATTTTAGATCGCATAAAATTAGAGTTTTGGAATTATAATTGGTGAAATTACAAACTTTGAATCAAATTTCTTTCCAATTCCACCAATTTTAATTCCAAAACTCCAATTCTATGTAGCCGAGCATAGCAGTGAAATCTAACCCCTCCATTATTGCCATAAAAATGAAAATGGGAGCTGGCAATTGGTATATATCCAAAGGATAATCCAGTACTACTCACTTTGAACAATCTTGATGAGGTATACCACTCTATCATAAAGACTTCCCTCTCTTTGTTGTTGAATGGTATATCTGTGATTCTTGAAACATATGCAATTTTGAGTATAATATCTCTAGTGAAATATGTCCCCTCTATTATTGCCATATAAATGGAAATAGGAGCTGCCAATTGGTATATATCCAAAGGATAATTCACTGCTACTCACTTTGAACAATGTTGATGAGGAATTTGAATCAATTCCCCATCATCCAAACACATTCAAAAAAAAAAAATGTGTTTGATATGTTGGTAGGTGAAATGCATGCCAAAAAGATGGATTTGTATTCCATGACATTTCAATCCCTAGACATGACCACTTCCAACATAGAATATCGTCCCCTCTCTTTATTTAATTCATTTTGTTGCTTCAAAAATAACAGTGACAAACTACATCTTGACCCCTTTCACAAGCCCCCTAATTGGGAGGTGAAACATACCACTACTACCACTACTAGAGATTAAGAATTGCCCATTTACCTCCTTTTTTTTTCTTTTTTTTTTCTTTTTTTTTTTTTCGGGGTTTCTCAGGTTTTTCTGTTTGTTTAGATGTAAATATTTTTATTTTTAGAGTTTAGGAAGCAAAGTATATATTTTCAATGAAAAAAAATGATTCTTTCACAAGTAAAGGCCTTGATATGCTGCAACGGATATTTAAGAACATCATAAGATTATACCAAGAACAATTTTCAGTGTCCTTTTCTTATAGAACATGGTGGAAACTTGTAAGAGATGTTTGATTCAGATTTTTAAAAACAGTTCTTAAAAATTATAAAGGTCTCTTATCTATAAAAGATTGTTTTATGAAAATAGTCTAATTTTCAGTTCTTTAAGATTATAAAACTATTATAAAAAAACTAAACCAGAAGGCTGTTAGAAACTATACAATTTGTGTCCTTGACTTTATATGATCAAATCATTTTAGTTGATTTTATCTTTTTTTTTTTTTTAGGAAGTGCTCCCAAGAATGTTGTTTATAATTTCATACACTTTTCTTCTACATTATATTGCTTACAACCATGGTTTGCATTATCGTTTGATACGCGACTTACTTTTTTTCAAATTCGATACGCGACTCGTATTGACCAATTTACACTAACTTTGTCTGAGTCCATTACACCGCGACTGCAACCGATATTGCGAACCATGCTTACAACTGTTGCATATCAAATGCAATCATTTTTTTGATGACACTATTTCTTATAACCTGTTGTTTTACCACTAGCATCATCACAAACGGTTGAAGCCGGGCTAATCTTAACCTTGCAAAACCAATCTATTTAGGATCTTGTTTAAAGGTTGGACGGTTAATGGACTATAAATAGAGTCCGTCACATTAATTCTATCTCCGATTTTTATTGCACACCTTTCCGGCTGCTGTATTTAACTTTTTTATTTTTAATAATTTCATCTTATGTTATTTTTAGTTGCACTCTTTCCCTCTTATCTTTTATTATTTATTATAAATTGGTCGTAATAATATAAAAGTCATGTATAAACAATATAAGCAAGAGTTGCTAGGATTCATGGACATTTATACTTTTTAAATCAATCAACGTCAAGATTCAAAATAAGGTTGAAATAAGTCAACAATGTCCTGCTCGAACCTTCCCAGTTATATACAGTAAGATTTTAAGAGTCTATCTTTGATGGCTAAGGTGAGCAAACTCAACTTAAATTCGAGCTAAGCTTCGCTTTTAGACCTATCAAGATAAATAAAAAACCAAATTAAAAAAGAACATCAATATTGTTCATTCCCAGCCATAGTACTATAGTAGCAATATTAAAAAAATAAAATTAAATTAGAGTACAAAATTAACCTGCAACTGCTAATATACGTACTAATGTTAAATACTAGTATTAGGTTTTAAATGGACAAGCAACAAGTTTGATCAGGCCCATAAAACAAGATCAGACTCGCCCACTAACATACAAGAGAGTCCTGAATATTTCCAAAGCTCCTTGCTCTGTGGGGAGGTTGAATTAAATTTATTCAGGCCTAACTAGTGATTGGGCCCAATCATTTTTGGTAAGTAATCAGGCCCAATATCATACAAAATAAAGACAGCACAAGCGGGTTAGGTTTTACGAACCTGGGCCGTTCAGAGCTCATGCACCCATCCCTTTGATTAAAAGACCAGAAAGCTTTCTATGGCGGCAGAGACGAAGCCGAAGACTATAAATTGTTATCAGATCAAAATCAAGACTTCATTATCAAGAATTGAATATCAAAGTTAAGAATTCAAGATCAAGAACAGATTCAACAGAAATGGAGGAGGACGAAGCAGAGATGTACGATGGTATGAGAGGTCATTTCCCTTTAGCTTTCGGTAAGCAATCGAAGCCCCAAACCTCTATCGAATCCATTCACAAAGCCACTCGTCGCCCCACCACCGCCACCGCCACCGCCACCGCCAACAATGAAAAAAACCTCCCCTCATCTTCTCAATCTCTCTCTGACATTAATAAAGATTTTCCTTCTCTCTCTTCCACTTCCAAATCCTGGTTGGACTCCCTCAAAAACCCTAACCCTAACCCTAATCTTGCAAGCGATGCTGTGATTGGACCGCCTCGACCTTCATTTGCTTTGGATTCGGTAAACGGTGGAGAGGACGAAGATGTGATAATTGGTCCGCCTCGTCCGCCGCCTCCTGCTTCTGATGATGAGGATCAGATGATTGGACCGCCTCGGCCAGCAGCCGTTGATGAAGATGACGACGGCGAGATGATTGGGCCGCCTCGGCCAGCAGCTGTTGATGAAGAGGACGACGGCGAGATGATTGGACCACTTCGCCCTCCACTGGATTCGAGATTGGATGACTCAGATGCGGAAGAGGATTCTGATGCTGGGGAAGAGAACGTGTATAGGATACCTCTCAGTAATGAGATTGTCTTGAAGGGTCACACCAAGGTATCATTTTAACTACTTAGTTTCAGTAATCAGTGTCTTTTTATTCTTTCCGATTTACTTATTGAAGCTATAATTACATTACAAAACTATTAGATGCATCATTCCAGTGTCTTTTTTCTTTTTCTTTTTTAGATGGGAGTGCAAATTGTTTCTTTTCAATATGTTCTTAAATATAGATATAATGATATAGTGCTGAGACTTTATCCAATCTCAAAATGATGAAATTGAAAACTGGATAATGCAAATAATTATCCAATGATGAAAATTTTGGTTGCTAATAATTATGTTGGAGAAATCGGACAACTTGGAAGAAGTTGACTGTGGCTTGTACATACTTGCGCATTACATTCTTAAAAAGACACAATTGTGTATATATACTCTGAAACAGTACGGTAGACATTCATGACAGACTGTTGAAATCTACAAAGAGTTGCTCTTAAAAAGAAATAATTGTGTATATATACTCTGAAACAACATGGTAGACATTCATGACAGAATTTTGAAATCTACAAAGAGTTGCCAGGTGAGAAGAAAAGTTTGGAAAGGAGAAAGCAACATCGGTGATGGAGACCAATTAGAACACTTTGCTTAGACTTTAGGCTGTGAAGCTTATGGTTTATGGTATAATATTGGAAATGTATTTCTCTGGTGATGTGCAGGTTGTTTCTGCTCTTGCTGTTGATCATTCGGGATCTAGAGTCCTTTCTGGTAGTTATGACTACACAGTTCGCATGTATGATTTCCAAGGGATGAATGCTCGATTGCAATCCTTTAGACAGCTTGAACCTTCTGAAGGGCACCAAGTTCGCACTCTCAGTTGGAGTCCTACCTCGGACAGATTTCTGTGTGTGACTGGTTCTGCTCAAGCTAAGGTACTTTTAGATACTTACCATGTTAGTGTTTTTATTTGCTCGCAGGCAAGCATTTGTTGAAAATTTTGTCTTTGCATTTATTTTAGATATATGATCGTGATGGACTTACTCTGGGTGAGTTCGTCAAGGGGGATATGTATATCCGTGACCTCAAGAATACCAAGGGCCACATATCTGGATTGACTTGTGGGGAGTGGCACCCAAAAACAAAGGAGACAATTTTGACATCATCGGAAGATGGTTCACTACGTATATGGGACGTTAATGACTTTAAAAGTCAAAAGCAGGTCTGTATTTTTATATTCACTGGACATTTTTGCAGTGTCAAGAGTTGTATAATACCATTCATTTTCCGTTTAACTTCTTGAAAAAACTGACAAATTACGTGATTATGTTTTTCTTCGTCTTTCATTTTGTTTTAGAAAAGACTGCAGACTGCTGCAGATATAAAGGTTATTTCAAAATTTTAAAAAATATTTTAGATTGGTTCCTTCAATGAAATTGTTGGGACATCAATGGAAAGCGCATGTGTAAAACATGTTTGGCCAACAAGGAAAACGTGATTTTTAGTTTCAATTTATTGTGCGAAAATGTAGATAATGCCAAAGGTTGGATTTGGAATAAAATCTATCCCTCCCAACAACCCGTATTAGGGACTAAAGTTGGATAATGGCCTCTTACAATTTACACTACTTTTTTTTTTTGATAAATAGTTTACACTACTTTTTTTAAAAACTTTGTACATTACAACTCTCTCCACTATCACACCATGGCCATGCCCTCATCTATATTTGCCTACAACCCCAAATCCTTCTTTCTTTGCTTGGCATCTCTCTCTCTCTCTTTGTTCCATGGGCTGCATTTATGGACCTTCAAAAATGGGGAGAGAGCTAACCAACTCCAATTATTGTAGGGGTTAGCTTTCCCTATATATATGACTATACATAGATGAACTTTATGACATACTCCAAGTAGTTTGTGTCTCAGTAATTCCTAAAACTGAATGGATTTCAAGAAAACACTTTGAAGAATTGATGGTACATTGATGAGAGAGTTGTACACTTACAATCTACTGGATTTTTTGTTGCTTAATTTTATTTCAATGCCCATTTGATATTCAAGAATATGAGTTGGGATTTGGGATGATTCTACATGTGGGTACACACTGTAGCATGAATATTGAGATTGTTGAAGTCTTGAATAGTGGAAAGTTATTACATTTAGCTGATTGGTTACATTGGTATAATCATTCTGTTGATAGGTTATCAAACCAAAACTTGCAAGGCCTGGAAGAACTCCTGTCACTACATGTGCTTGGGACCGTGAGGGAAAACGCATTGCAGGTGGTATAGGAGATGGGTCCATACAGGTACTTCTTTCAATCTCTTGGTATTTCTACGGCATTTATTGTCTAGAAACCATGGGGGAAAATTAGTGGGTTTTTTTTTTTTTTCCTGGCTGGTCTGAAATTTAGTGCCCTTTTTTTTTTTTAACATCATCCTACTTGTACTTGCCTTCTTTTCTATAACTTGCTTGTTGCTGTCTTTTATCTTAACAGATATGGAGTCTTAAACCTGGATGGGGAAGTAGGCCAGACGTACATGTTCAAAATGGTCACTCGGACGATATCACTGGACTTAAGTTCTCTAGTGATGGGCGAATTCTACTGTCAAGAAGCTTTGATGGTTCACTAAAGGTAATAAGGCAGCTCAGAGGACCGTGTTGTGCACTTTCTACTTTGAAATGTTGTGTCATTTACTGCCACACCTTTCGCCTCACACTAATATGAAATGTGTGCTAGGTTTGGGATTTGCGCCAAATGAAAGATCCTCTTCGGGTGTTTGATGATCTTCATAATCATTATGCTCAAACAAATATTGCATTTAGTCCTGATGAGCAACTCTTCTTGACCGGAACATCTGTTGAAAGGGATAGCACAATTGGTGGTTTGCTATGCTTTTATGATCGAACAAAACTTGAACTTGTGTCAAGAGTTGGAATATCGCCAACTTGTAGTGTAGTGCAGTGTGCTTGGCACCCAAAGCTGAACCAGGTAACATGAGATGAAATTCTTGTTTGTTTTTTGAACATTACTCTACGTATTTGTGCCAAGAGAAAGAGTGTCAACTTCCAATTTAGTTTGAAATTCATTGTTTTTTATTCCCTTGTCTCCAAGATATTTTTTTGGTGGGTATAACATTTGCACATATTGAATGATAGTCCTTAGCTTCCCTTATCTCCCATTCTTTCTTATCTATAGATGCATACATCACAAATTATGTGCAGGCAGGGAATACGAGTTTGAATTACTCTGTTTGTTTATACAGATCTTAGTCACAGCTGGGGATAAAAGCCAAGGAGGAACTCACATACTGTATGATCCATCCCAGAGTGATAGAGGAGCTCTTGTTTGTGTTGCACGTGCACCGAGAAAGAAGTCTGTTGATGATTTTGTAGCACAGCCAGTGATCCACAACCCCCATGCACTACCCTTATTCAGAGATCAGCCAAGCCGTAAGCGTCAGCGGGAGAAAATATTGAAAGACCCAATGAAGTCTCATAAGCCTGAACTTCCCATTACAGGACCAGGCCACGGTGGAAGAGTCGGTACAACAAAGGGAAGCTTGCTGACTCAATACCTTCTTAAGGTAATATGCATGTCTCCGTTATTTCTCCATTCCATTCTGCAAAGATAAAGCTAGTGGCAGAGACTTACATTATGAGTGCAATTTGCAGCAAGGGGGCTTGATTAAGGAAACATGGATGGAGGAAGATCCAAGAGAAGCTATACTGAAATATGCTGATGTTGCAGCAAAAGACCCTAAATTCATTGCTCCAGCATATGCTGAGACACAGCCTGAACCACTTTTTGCGAAGTCTGATTCCGAGGATGAAGAGAAATAATCAGAATATGTTGAAACTTTTATTTTTCGGCATTACGATTTTATGGTACTTGTCCAATCCTCAAAAACAAAATAACTACAATAATTTCTTCATTATGCTTCTTTCTATATTGGCTGGTTCCCAATTATTTCCCCTTTTGTACAGCTGGATCTTGGAGATGTCTCACCTGTCACTTAGTTGATAGAACCATGCTTGAGGCATTGTAAAATTCTTTATGCAGTAGCTGTGTTCAGAAAACAATGTGCTGGTATCACAAGTAATGTTAATCTTGGCTCTTTATTTATTTATTATTATTATTGAACAAAATTGCTTTTCCTTCCCAGTTCTCATAACTTGTCTTCTAACAAGATTGCGTAGCTTGCGTCTTCTCATTTTATATGGAAATGGGTTTTAAAAGCAGATAAAGAACGTATCTGAAAACAGAATAACCTTTTAATTTGACATATATATGAATGTAGAGAATTCTTGTGGTTAACTCTATTTATATGGAATTAATGTAGAGAAATCGTAAATGTTGAGGGAAAATGAGGGTAGAAAATGGAAAAAGAAACATGAAAAAGTAGAAAGAAGTGATAAATTTAACAAAATTGCATCTTAAAAAGAATATGAAGATAAAAAATGGTGTCCACTAACAATCAGCATGATGTCATTAATTCCAAAGTCGTACAGAGATGCTTCAGGTCCAAGAGTCATTTTAAACGATTTGAGCAGAAAATTTCTTTCTTTTGTCGTTTATGTGAGCCAGAGCTATACAGAAAATATCTCAAAATGGCATTGCATTATCAATATACCAAGTGATAGATGTTTCCATTTGTAGTTGTGCTTGCTTCATTGAACCTCGTCACAGTACAGAAATTAAAAGATGTACCATCACTCACCCATGTGCATATGTTGTACAAAGAGAGAATAAAAATAAAAATAAAAAAACAACGGTAATAACAAAAGTTCTACCAAAAGATATACCACCACTCATTTCCAGGATTTTAAATTTTTTTATTTTTATATTTTTTTTCCTGTTTCCCCCATGTGTGACAAAATTGTTTCTATTTCCATACAAGGGTGCTACTTAATATTTGTCATTGAAACGGCTCTCTCATTTTAGCCTACCTTAATGCCACATAAAATAATTCTCTGATACCACTCTCTCCCTTCACCAGATGATCAATTCTGTTCACCAAAATATCATGTTCGTATTTGACTCGAATGGTTTCAAAAACATATTCTATATCCATCTCCGCCATCGGATCAGTTCCATGGGTGAAAATCCTGGAATTGCATCCATTTTTACCATACTGCTTCTAAATTTTGTTGCTCCGTGCCAGTCGATACAATTTTTAGATATGCATGGATTATTCAAATGATTGTATCAACCAGTACGAAATAACACTATGAAACAACATGCAAGCCATGTTTTGGCACCAATTATATGATGATATGCATCTGTCAACAAAAGCAAAGATAAAAATACTTCCATAAAAAAGAAAGAATCGCTTGCCATATTGAGAGAGTTATTCACATTGACAAAGGTTTGAAATGAGGCTCATCATTAATAAGTAGCATCATTCCCACTAAAAGATTGGGATGACGAATCTTTTGCATTAGGCAGTACAACAGATTGATTATCGTTGTGAATTGATTACCGTTATCATTTTATATCATATGTATGCTACAAGAATCATCTTTTCAACTTTTCGTGCTGCATAAAGCCCGTATTAATCCCCCAAAAGCATCTAAATCTACAAAATTAGTACAAGGCCATTACCAGCCCCAATGGTAGCAGCCATATCCTTCATCTTCGCTACCTAGTTTCTGCTCTGGTAACTTTCTTGCTTTGCGTCTTGGAGTTTTACCGCATAATGAACTCGCAGCATGTTTAAATCAACACTCAGTCTCATAGCTCGATAGACGAGAGTCTGACAGAACACTGAACAGCTGCGTGTCAACAAACAGCTGCAAAAAGCAGCGCACTTTCCATGAAAACATTGTAACAGCAAACTTTGACAAACAAGAAAAACAGAACTTCAGTTCATTACAAAATCTTCAATTTCATCTGGTGCATGCTTAGTGTATCCAAAAAAGGTTCAACATTTTACAGTAAAAAGTTGGGTAAATGAATGTCAGGGCCAACACATTTGCCAATGTAGGACAGATATTGCAAATATCAGTTGATCTGAGTAATTTCAATCAAATAAAACCCAAAGTCAGCAGCAACTAATGCCTCAATTGTAGATGCTACTCACTAGTATCTCCACCATTAAGATTTAAGATTTAATTCTTGTGCCTAAATATTCATCAGACCCTCGAATGTATTGCTAGCATAAAAATTTAATCTTAGACCACATTTACACTCAAGTTAGTGACCAAGGGGCTATAACCTAGTGGTATTTCCTCACCTTCCAAGTAGAAGTCACGGGTTCAACCGTTCAAGTCCCCATAAAGGCAAGGAAGAACCAAGGTAGCACTAGAAAAGTGATTGAACTTCTATGATATGGTGAACTGCAATATGTCAGTATTACTTTGTTGGTATCATGTAAAATTCAAATTAATACATGAGACAACGTTTTGAACTATTATCAACTAATGAAGCAACGAGCAATAGAAAGAAAGAAAAAAAAAAAAAAAAAAAAAAGGAAAAGGTGAGACACATTGATTCTTTATTCGCCTACTTCTGTCTCATTTCTTCTATCTCCTTGACCAGATGTTGCTCCTTCACATTTTTGTCTCTCTCATTTGAGCTCTCTAAGCCAAGCCAAGACATAATGCATTGAAATTATTTTATCATCAAAGATCATCATGTAATCGGCTTTTTGTTTAGTTTTTTATTTTTCAAGAAGAAACCGTTAGAGAAGCAAGCTTTCTTCTAGAACTCAACTCAACAAAGCCTTTTCCCAACAGTTTTATTCTGCAAAATTACTAAAAGGACTTGTGTACATATATAAATGTAAGCATGTGTTAGATGTCACATTTAACAGATCTCCAAACCCTATTACATTAGGATTTATATCTAAATATTCATTTTTTGTTTTATATTTTTCTTTTAATTTATTTTATACCGCAAAATAGTATTCTTATGTAACAGGGTGTTTAACATGGCCCTCCTTTTGAAGAAATAATGTTATAAAAGGAAAAGATGAAAGGGTTTTATTCACAATTATAAAATAACTTGAATTATCAAATATGCGTGTATTTGACATATAAGAGAAAGCATTGCAACAACATGCATTCACCAAAGAAATTGTGCATTGTCAATAGAAATAAAATCCTATACGAAAAAAGGAGACAAAAAAGTGATGCCATGTTGGCATCTTATAAATTTTAAATAACAAAACACCGCAGTAGCAAATAGATAAAGAATCTGTACCAACTATCTAACTAATCCCACTTACATCATGTAGTGTCATAATTGAAATAAATTATGGATTAGCCTGAAAAAAAGAGTAAATTTTTTTTTTTGATAAGTGAAAAAAAGAGTAAATTTTATCGCTTGACAACATGAAATTAGTACATGTCACACACATCTTGATGCACTAAAATTTATCGACTCTACTCCACTCATGATTCTTTAGATTGAACTTGCCTTTCAATAATTTTTTCCACGTTCCTTTTTCTGGAACAGTTAAAAGAGTCCGATATAGTATTCTTAAAGATCCGAATACACAAGCTAAATCATTTCTTCATTTAAAAATTAGCTAAAGTAAGCCCTACAAAAGAACCATAACACAAATAGTAATTAAAGGTAACAAGATTTTAAGATTTCTCAGCAGTTCCCCAAAATGGACTCTCCAATTGTGATCATAGATTCAATGCTCCTTATGACTTTGAAGTAATGCTGTTAACAAAATCATAGCACTGAGAAGTACTGTTTTAGCATTTATTTATTTTTTACAATAAATATACACTATTAACAAACATGATTTTTTTTTTTTTTTTTAAATTTTTTTTATAAGTAAACATGATTTTTTTTTTTTTTTTTAACCTGGCAAGGAGTGGGGAGGATGGGGTGTGAGTCAAACCTGGGTCCCACATGACTTGGGGGAGTGCCTCTGCCAACTGGGCTACCCATCTCACCCCATTTACAAGCATGAATGATGAAGTGCAAAGGTAAACAAGACGTCCAACCACTTGAAGAAAAACCAACTATATGATAAAATCATCCCCAAAACAAAAATAAGAACCCAAAATCAAGGGGTAGTGATGACTCCATAACATCCTCAAGGCAAGTTACAAGAGTCAAATATTTGTACAAGCAATTCTCTCCATCTAAATAAGCAAGGAGAGCACACTTCTAAAGACCTTAAGTTTTTTTACTCCTTCCCATCCCCCCAAACGCAATTTATATGATAATACTAGCATTAGTCGAGGCCACCGGAAACTCAAAATAATCATTCCAAAGAGTCTTTGCCATAAGGACAGAGAGGTGGAGCATGTAAGAAATCAGATGGATTGATTCACCATCTTTACAATTGCACATCACTTGTAAGAATTTCAATTCAAGGGTGTCTCTCAATGCATGGTACAATGCTTTTTGGGAGAAACCATTATTGATTTACATTGTGAAGGCCGATAAGGTCATTTTGGTAATAAAAAAGATTTAGCATCAACTAATATTAGTCCAAACATCAAAGGTGAAGTTGATATATAACAAATAAAGATTATGAGGATAACTATTTATCAAAGCTTTAAAGAAATAAAATTAAATAATGTAAATTACCTTAATAAATGGCCGGTCTTTCCTAGGAAAGGAATCAATAAAGCTATCCTTAAAAAGTAAAGAAACCTGCAAATACAAGTAATTAGTAAAACAATCTCCAGCGTCCAGAATTTTTGGATCCTAGAGCATTTGAAAAGAGAAAATGTGACCTAGTTCATCTAACCCTGTCATTGTTTGATTGTACGCTAGTGATTGTATGAGACCTCAGATCTGAACAAAGTGACTCCAGGTAGTGCCTCATGACAGTCAAAAATTGTGCAGCAGCTTCAGCCTGCATGCTTAATTATGACATATGTTATTGCCTGAGTAAAGGATGAGTAAAAATTAAAATTCATATATGAAGGTTGGGATGCAATACACTAAAAGAGAGCACAACACAGACATCAAAGTGAGGAAAACCACTCTAGAAAGCTCCGTTTATCTGAGGACAAGGCTGCAGGGAATTACGAAATTGCTTTTTAATGCTTGGCTGCTAGAAGATTGAAACTTCTCTAACGAAAGTAATATTCTTTCCCCCCAATTTAAATAAAATAAAGGTTAATTACAACGACACCCTTGAGGTTTGCCCCTTATATTAGCTAGATGCAAATTTTGGCGACTGGTTCACGTTTGCTCCGTCTTACACAAACACCCCCTGCTGTTACCTCCACATGGCGTTAGATCTCCAACACCATGTAAAATGACTTGCATACCCTTTGACTTTGTCAAAAGACTTATTTTACCCTAAATAATAAGATAAAAAGACCTAAATACCCTATTGATATTAATTATACCCGTTAATTCCATTCCTATGTATATATGGAAGATGGTATATTTTAAATTATTGTTATACAATCAATTGATTTTGCTTGCCCAAAACAAAATTGATTTTCAACTTGTCGTAAACTCTTTCACTCCTAACACACTGCTTCTTCCCCATCTCCTTCGGCAAGAAGAACTACTACATAGTCTCCATCCCCAACAGCTGCTATTACATAAGCATATTCATCGTCTATGACAACTACCGTGGCAAGTCCCACTTGCCCGGCTTCGACCTCTCCGTCAAAGGAACCCTAGTTTTCAGCTGGCATTTGCTGTGGCCGGAGGAGATCAGCCGTGGCATAAATTATCAAACAGAGAAAAAGAAAACTAATTCTCTCCACATCCAAAACAAAAGAACTACTGAGAAATTGAAGTTGAACTTTTCTGAGACGTATGATACTTTTCATGTTTTCATGAAGATGAAATCTCTACTACTGGAAACAGACACACATGGAACTGCTTAGGTGTTAAATGCGGCATATAAGTACCTGCACTTCGTTGCACCTATATACAGGACGCTTTTTAGCAGTAGAGTTTTCAGATGACAATCTCGCATGGATTGGCCCCAGTTCAGAGATAAGCTCTTTATGTCGAGGAAGTGCAGGCAACAAACACATTTTCACCTGTGCGAACAGAGTGGAAGAAAATATAATTAGTTTTGAAAATTTCAGGTGACTTACTATAAGGCAGTCAACACACAAAATATACGATAATTCTTCAACAGATCCTGAAGAAAAGATTCATATAGCCATCTTAAAACAGTCGGGACAAAATCTTAGTTTCGTTTACGCTTTCTTAAAGCAAATATATGTATTCCACAATCAGAAACTTCTTTTACAGAACCAGAAACAACTGAAAACCATAGAAACCTTGCTCCTTACATCGATGTATCAAGAATTAGACGATGCAGTGTAAATACGAAACAAAGTGAGCATAGAATATCATTTTTGCTAATAGCATGTTGCCTGAAGCAAAACAGGAACAAAAGAATGTTTAGGATTCTCAATCACAATCATTGAACTCTATCAATGCCACAATATCACTTTTATATAGCTATATCCAATCATCGTTTCATCCTAATAACAAGTTTAACAAGCAATGCATGTTACCCAGCTTAATAAGCCTTGCAATTACAATGATGATTATTACATGAGATAACATTAAGAAAGATAGTATTATTAACATGGGACAATAGAGGAACAAATCAACAAACTAACAAAAATATATTCTTCATACATCAAATCTTGGGAAAAATATATTCAATGGCTAAATCTTCTAATCCAGGTTCATTGAAACAATATACAACATATTTCAAATTTAGAAGAACTGGGGCAATTAATGATTATCCCAGCTGGCCAAATTTCAAAAATAATTGCACAACTAATGAGCTTGACACCAAATACTTGACCATAAGGTCATTAATAAGGAAACAACCAAAGATGGGTGCAAGAACTAACAAACCTGGTCTTTGACCACATTAACATGAACACGATTAGAAGCTTTTGTTTTTAAATCTGCTGGTTTATGTTGTATGCCAACCTGCAAAACAATGGACACAAAAGGTTATAAATAAAAACAGCGGCTTGTGACGTCTTCTCGAAAATGAAATCACCATGAGTATATCAGTTCTTAGTAGTTAACAAGGATGTACTTCTCCAAACTATAAAACCTGTTTGGGGAAGTGTCACTGTAGGGATATTGTAAGGTTTGAGAAAGAATGCCAATTATATTAAAATCTCACTAAAGAAATCCATGCAAAAGATGACATTTCCTAATCAGTTTATAAAAGTCACTGGAACAAGCTAGCGAATCTTAAGCTCCCAAGTCAATGGCAAAGCTTAAACAATCCAACCATGGTGCAAAATAGGTTGCAAATTACAAATGATATTATTATAGCTTACACTCAATTTATAAAACAAACAAGAATAAAGCAAAAAGGATCAGAGACTCACGATGAAAGGGACAGGAGCATCTATAAAATCAATCATCTTCCCTGGAAGAACCTGCAAAAAGATCCATATGACTTTAAAGAAAGCCCAGGGTGTTGCTTTGTTTTTCATGTGGCATATTTGGAGGCATAAAAATATGAGGACCTTTAATTGATAGGAGCTCTTTCAAACCCTTTTTTGGAACCTTATGGTAAAGAATTTAACATCAAAAGAAGAAGAAAAAAACGATCCTGATAAACAGGCACTGTAAAACCGTCCCAAGGCTGTATCATTTTCCAACTCAAAAGCAATCTATCCCATCTCAACCTCCTCTCAATGGGTCTTTAGAGCCATATAGTGCACCACAAAAATAAAACTAAAATAGTTTCCTTTCACACTGGCAGACTATGAAGCACGGACACAGGACACAGGTAGGATAGGACACGGACACGATGATAGTCCAAATAAAACATCAATCTAGTGTGCAACAAAGCTCCTTCCTCATGATAGTCCAAATAAAATGTGTATATATATAAAGGGGAGCAGGTTAGTGTTGGTTGTGGCTCAAATTCTGGCGGAGAATTCCATTCTGAAAAAGCGCAACCGGTGAGTGAATTAGTTTCCTATTCCAAATTGGGAAGTTGTTCAGCAGGATTGATATGGAAATTCCTTGGTAGGCAAATTGTGAACCCTTGTCCAACAAGCAATTGGTGTGAAGACTCTATAAATAGAGATGGGTGTGAGAGATTAGTAGAGAGAGAGAAAAAGAGAAATAATTGTAGAGAGAAAAAATGTGTTGAGTTTGAGGAGAAAGAGTGTGTAATCAAGTTTTGAAGTAAAGATAGTCGTTCTTCGCCCGTGGACGTAGGCAATTTGCCGAACCACTAAATCTCATTTTGCATGTTTCAATGTTTGTGCGCTTTTATCTGTTCTATTTGCCAATTGTGTGTGTGAAATCCTAACAGTTAGAGGCTATCAAATTTGATGAAGTAATCTAGTCTTTTGCAGTGCATTAACTGATCACCCTGAAGTTTTGAATCAAATATATATATATATATAAGCATTTTAAGGGAAAGGTGAGGAGAAAAAAGCTAATCAGTCAAAAGAAGTAATATTATTATCTTCTTCAGAAAAAATATCACACAGAAGCATGCATAGACCAGACGTGTGAGCATGCACATCTGGATTCAAGTTTGGTCGTGCTTTATAGTTTATTGAACAAGCACATACCAAAGCAACATGCATAAAGAATACCATATATATATATATTATATAATACATGTACAAGCACACACGAGCATATTAATGGAATTTACTATTAGCAAATGAGCATCAAATTATCTCCAAGAGACAGTTGAAATTCTTGTAAAACTACAACAAACAAAGGCAGGAAAAAAGGAGAAGACACACACACAAAGTAAGATTTCAATGGGCAAAATATCTAGACTTAAATTATGTTTTGAGGAAGAAAACATGTTTAACAAATTTATGGAAATTGTCAAGGTTCAAATGACATTTACTGGCTTGCAAATTTTCAAACAGACAAGCAGCGTGCCAAATGTTAAAGTACTTACTGGAAGTAACAAGCTCTGCCATTCAAATGGACGGATCAGGGGAATAAGAGATAGCACTATAGCTGATAGAACACCCTGCATGGATTAAAATTTGTGATTTAAAAAGACGAATGAAATTTTTTTCTATTTATTTGTTTATTTTTCCTTTGTCGATGATGGTGGTGTCGGGCCTCTCAAGTCCCAGAGTTTACCAGCGGGCACATCTAGTCCTCCCTTGCCACGTGCATCTGACAATTACCGAAAAAATTCCCTTGGGGTGGCTCCAAGGAGATTCGGACTCCCATCCTCCAAGATGTGAGGTAAGAGTTTTGCCACTAGGTTATTTCCTAGGACTTGCAAAATAGTTCTTGCTCATGATGTCTAAAAACCAACATTAACAAGGAGATCAACAGTCTCCAGATTGACATTATTACTCTGAAATAAAATTACCAGATTAGGGCACACTACTACCACTTGTTTTTCCAGTAATACCCCCGCTAGCAATGCCAGAACCTGGAAGAAGCATTATTCATCATATTCAGACTCAATATGAAAACACATGGACCACATTAGCTGCAACATATAAACCGGAATGTTCAAAATACTAATACTAAATGGTTCTTTCACATATTTAAACTGAAAAGTCTGCAATGATAGGGGAAAAAAATAAAAGTGTTATGCAGGAGAAAAGAAATGAAACAATTACTGAAGCGATGTTGTACTGTAGCAGTATTATAGCGTGAACTGTTCACCTTACTTTAGTGCCACATCATCATGCTATGATAACATTATTATGTAGAGGTTCTGACCTTTTATCTTTCTTTTTCATTTGTTATAGTGCAGTTACAATTAGAGATATTAACGATCTAGAATTTGATATTATTTAATTTATTTGTACTCATAGTGTTCTTTTCTTATCAATAGAAGTTCTAACAGCCTTGTAAAGGGACTATTGATCCATTAACAAAATTCTCCTTTAGCTATTTTGTTCATTCAAGAACACTGACACTTGCTCATTTTAACTAGTGGTGCACACGGTTCATGTAAAAGCCAATCCCAAAAGCTAACCAAGCTTAGTCAGTTTCTGAAAAATGGTACAGAACCACCAAACAGGCAAAGGAACTAAATCAAAACAGCCTGGGTTAAGGCCTGGTTGGTTCTCAATTCCAGCCAAGTATTGTGCCTAATACAAAATTTTCTAAAGCATACAGATATGAAGATCATTTGAACTATAAAAACTTTGCAGCAAACAGAATTTCGAAAGTAATCCTCCTACAGCAGTAAGAAGGACTAGAATCACTCCGATCACCATTGCAGCCTACTAGATTTATAAAGGGAAATCTAGGAAAAGCCAAAAGAAAAGTTAACAAACTGATAATATTACTGATAAAGACTAGTTACAGAAGAGAAAATGGGCTGTTCTTTTATAATACAACCAAAAATGACATGCAATCTTCCATAGATAGACTTTGGAATCCCCATTCAGCATTAATAACAGCTTTTCATTTTCCAAAGTAATCTCTTCATAATTGCAAAGCTTAATTATTACTTAGTATTAAAAAACAAGAATGACTCTTTGATTTCTTCGAGACACTTTCTAAGACATCATTAATATTTGCATCAAAACCCTAGTGTCAAAATTGAAGTTTGAAAATCATACCTTGCATTTTAGAGGGGTATATATATACATATATATATATATATATATATAGAGAGAGAGAGAGAGAGAAGAGAAACAAATCCTCAGTAAAAAAGAAGAAGAATCTAAGACATAAGTAAAAAAATTATAGATAGAGAAAAGGAGAGGGAAGGCTCTGTTCTATACATAGTTAAATATCTTAAAGGAAACCTTCAAGAAAGAATAATAATGAAGTTTGGAAATGTTTCAGATCTGAGACTGAGAATGACAGGTGAGAGGCCAAGAGAAACATCCCTAAACAGCAACGCCTGTAGTTTTGAATTTAGAAGTGAGAAAGCAACTAGGTGGCTAAGACAGAGATGAAGAAAATTTAGGGTCTCTCCTAATATTTAATGCCACTGCGTGTGGAGTATGACAATAAGATTTCACTTCCAATCACAAAGACCTCTCATCATGTTTATTGAATATATAGGTTTTGACGTTTCAGTGTTGGGCTGTTTCAGAATTTCAGATAACCCGAGCACTAAACCCAGCACTAAACCGGCATAGACTGTTGACACAGTTCCAATAATTTGGAACAGGAACCAAACCAAGACAATCATTATGGAACCAATCCAACCCATGGAGGCCAGGTTGGTTCAGGTCACAATTGAGCCAGTAAATTTGTGCTCCCCTAGTTTTTAGCACCCTCTGGGCTCTACCTCTGTTTCCCTTATAGAAACTTACAATTCAACATAGATCAAATGAGATGTGCTCATTCTTAAATTATGAAAGCATCAGATTTAACGAATACATGTCTAACTCAAACTCTCCTCCAAATTCAAAAAATTAAATAAAAAAATAAAAAATCTAGTTCAGCATATCTTAACATCAAGTGGATCGATTAAAAAGAAAGTCTTCCTAGATGTTGCAAAACTTGTATCTTGCCACAAAGCATTTATCTCCTTGTATATGTGATTTGGCACAGTTAACCTTCTATTCTTCAATAGCATCAAGTATAAAATCGACTTTGCTTTCACGGGATTCAAATGAATTGGCTATTAGTCACACTACAATCACCCATTTCATTAAATACTATTTATGAGCCTTCTGATGAATAAAAAATTGATCTGTAGTAATTCTAAAGTGGCAGTAAGCAATTGAGAGAAAAGTTGGGGAAAAAAATTAATATTTGACTAAATATACTGAGATAAATATACAAATCTGCTCCAAAAATTGTTGCTACATAGCACTAACAGAAGGCAACAGAACATTTATCCCTATCCAATAAATACTATCAACCACATAATCACTTGCAGTAAATAATATTTTCCCCAACAAATTAAATTTTTTTGAGAAACCATCTTGGTAACACAGTAGATAAATGATATTTTTGTTACTTAACAATTAGTTTTTAGGAGAACTTTAATATTGTTTGTTATCAAGAGAGGAACATATTTTCTTTCTATTTGTAGGCTGCATATATATATGTTAGTTTTTTTTTTTTTTTTTTTTTCACCAGAAAAACCCCTTTAACTAGGGACATAAATTTTTATGCTAACTTAAAATAAAATTTCCACATAAGACATGTCTTGAATATGGTATTGTCAACCAATCAGATTCACTGTGTGAGCTACTTTTCTCACCTTCACTTAAGCCAAGACATTAGAAGCTTTTATTTATTTATTTATTTGAGTATTTTGTTTAAGACCTTCAAATAATGTATCTGTACTTACTAAAATTTCTTGTATTCTTTTATTATAAATTATAAGCAAGTTGGTGGCAACAAAGTACAATAAATATCAGAAGAACTAACAACAGATAGCAAGAAGATGCCATATATCTATATATATATATATATATATATATATATATATATATATATATATATCTTTTGCTTAATATAAAACACAATAAATCTCCGGTGTCATATTTTGGGTTTTAATTGTCCCATCACTAATTAACGTGATAGCACTCTTATCTTCGATGAATTTGGAAAGAAAAAAAAAAAGGTTCTGCTTCTATTCAAGCGTAAATTTCATGTTTCCACAAGGGGGCAAAAAAGACTAGCAAAGGAATGTGAAACCGTAGGCTCTCAAGTAACGTTTTTGTAATTAACTCTTTTTGCTTAAATTGAAAAACTTCCTAGTCGTGTAAATATATATATATATATATATATATATATATATATATCTTAAACAAATTGATTGCAAAAAACAGGTGAGACTAAATATGATATCAACCACTTTGTTACTTGACAGATCATTTAATTCACATGATTAAAAGACATAGGAACTAATTAACTTGAGCTTAGATTACATTGCTGGAAAAGAGATTACACTTTCAAGGCAAAGAACTCGACAAATAGTTGCCGTTGTCCATATTGATAGTGCAACAGCTTCCTCGGCACCAGCTAACTTCAAATTAACCTTGTAATGTTTCACCATTTTTAGCAATCTTGACTGGATATGTTTAAAAAAAAAATGCGCAAATCCTAACAATAGCCAAACCTCATACCTCGGCAGCTTCTAATGAATCCAGCAATTTTCGATCTAGATATTTCTCACTTAAGCCAAGAGCAGAAACTGGAGGCCTCCTATACGCGATGGCCTGAAGATGCTCAAGTGGCTGGAAAACTACTATGCTTCCTCGGGCTGGAAGAGGCATGGCATGATAACCACAAACTATCTGTAGCAGATCATTTTTGTTCTCCTGTAATAGAGATGACAAAATATAATGATAAATGGAAATCAAATGTCACCAACATCAAATAAATTTGAAAGCATATGAACCAACCCTAGCCCATTCTAATATCATCTTATCCCCAGCATCTTTTTCATGGCTTAAAAATATTTCATCGTCTTCATCTTCCGATCCAATGCTTTTCACTGAACTGCCAAAAAGCCAACAATATATTAACTGAAATCATACCAAAAGAGAGGAATACATATGGTTAACAACAACATACTTATTGAGTAATATGTGCCATGAATGACCAAAGAGAAGCCAACGACATTTAAAAGCAAAAAAACAGATGATTAATAAAAATTTCATCCAAATAAGACTAGTAAGCATAATTCTCCGATACTAATAGATTCCGTTAAGAAATAAAGCAAGATAAAAAATAATTTTTTTAAAAAAGTTAACTCTCACTTTCCCAACTACTTGTGGATGATAAGAATACCACCTGAACAAGGATTCAGAACTTCCTAGACGCTCCAGTGTACGGCTCCTAGGCCAGGCATATGTTCCGATCTCCGGAGTAGTTTGGCCATTTTCGTAACTTCCACAGATCCTTTCTAAACTATCAGAGCGATTTACTGAGGCCTCAGATGCATAACCATCAAAATAATGCAAATACTTTCTGCCACATTTATATATTTCCTTTGGTTGGATATGAACTGAAGCCTCACTTGCAGTAACAATTTCAGGAGACTGAGATTCTTGCCTTGATGAAGAGGACCGGACCTCATCACCTGGTATAATGCCTGCAGCGGCAGCAGCAAGGGCTACTGCACTGTCAACGGGAATTGCAGAAGCCGTCCAATCCGTAAAACAATCCCTGAATGGGTAATCAATGTTCTCATTCATTTGATCGTGTAGTTTGGGTACTGAGGGGATATAATCAGTAAAAGTCATTTCACTAACAAACTGGGTAATCCGATTTAGACGCTCTGCCGCAATGATGCTGCATCCAAGTAATTACAACAAACAGAAATGTGCAAGTACATTTCACAAATTAATATGTCTATGCATATTAAAGAGAAAGAATGCTTATGTATTACAGAGTCTTCCACAAAAAAATAACAAAATTAATGCAAACCTGTTCAACATCTCATAGTGTAATTCAAAGAAAGGAACTCTTGTTAAAACACAATAACAGCGAGGTGCAGAAACCAAAAAACGACTGCATCCTCCAGATGATTGGGGAAGAGGTGATAAGGCACTTAAGTTAGCCGGTGATCTCTGAACAATTTCTTGTACATGTAAGCAAACACCATAAAGTGTCGCATTGTCTGCCCCCTGAACAAAGGCACATAGAATCCCTTCAGAAACTAACTAATATTGTATCTCGGGCAAATTCATGTGCTACAAGACACAATCAAAACACAACCAAAACAAAACTCTCTCACCAAGGAATATTACCAATTATGAATATGCCAAGAAATCTAGCATACCTTCTCATCATGACAAACACATTAAGAATAATTTGAAGTGCCTAGACCAAGTTTTTCCACAATTCAACAAGTTTACGTCAGAGCTTAAAGCAAAAGGTAACAAGAAAATACATATATAAATAACTATCTTTTGAAGAACAACATAACGTAGCACAAAGATGCTTATGATTTTTAATACATAAAGTAACTCTATCGATGATAAATACCAAACACCTTATTAGCAATGCACCTCTTAATAGTCTCCATCAAATCTCCCTTCTTATAGGAAGGAACCTTCCATTTTATCTCCTTAAAATGATGGATACTCAAACCGACAAAACCTTATCCAACCTAATTTTTGAGTCTGAGCATACCTACATAGTCAGCTCCAATTGATGTTTGCTATTGTCATGTGATATAGCCAAGCACTTTTTCCTCTGTAAGAAAAACATCCTCTTTATTACCCTAGGGCTCCTTCTTATGGCTTTGCATCCCATTTCTTAAGAAGGCTCGTCTGCACTTAAAAGAGTCCATATGACTATTTAAATATATCCAAAATTATTGACCAAACTTTATTCTAGCAAATGATCCCGCCGCATTCCCTCCATTCTATTCATGTCACCCATCCCAGAAATATTACTCATTTCACCCTTTATTCTACTCTTGCCACTCATTCAGATTTCAAAGGCACCTAGTGTTATAGGTTCCTTCTAGATGAGGGCTTCATAGAAGTAACTTTGCTAGAGATTTTTGAAAAAAAAAGGGATGTTTGGTGAGTGTGTTTCACAAGTGTCTTTTAATGTTTAGATTATGTTTGCTTGACAATATTACCCATCTTCGTTACGTCTCATTTTCACCCAAACCCATCTCATGTGTACCACATTTCCATCCAAACCCATCTCTTCTGTACCACCATTTCCATGGAACTTTTAAATTATCATTACTATTTGCAACATAAAAAAGTAAGAGAAAATACGAAGAAATTCAATAAAATGAGAATTAAGTAAATAGAAAAACTACATACAGAAAGAAGAGATCCTCCAATCCATTACACTGAAACTTGATTGAAGTTTGTAGATTCATTTTCATCCTTTTTTTTTTTTCAATCTCTAAATGAACTCTTAAGATTGGTTGATCATAAATTTCATCTTTTTAACACCAGTGCATATAAATCCATGAAATCCACCACCTAATGAAGGCTCATGCTTGGAGCCCCCTTGCACTCTCTCTTTACCCCTCTCCAACCCTCTTACTCTCTCTATATATACACACATATATATACTTATATTTTGTGTATAGTTATTGATTTAATCGATCAGATCAAAGACCAAATCACTCTCATGGGGTTTTGGGTGATGCTTGAACCAGAGTTGAGGATCCTTCACGCCAGCATACTACCGATTGGCCAGAGATGAAATCTGTTTTTGCCAATCGATGATAGGTTGAAACAAGGATAAAAACAGATTTCCCATAAACAAATCAATGTTGAATTGATTTTCAGTAATCTGTTTTTCGACAAAGATCTGTGAATTCAGACTGCGTAGGAGAAGATGAGGCAGATTGTGTCCAGAAATTTTGCTCCCTGGGGAGAGAACCAACTGAGAAGATGATATAGAAAGAGATGAGTTTGCAATGAATCCAGAAATAGGTTTAACTAACAAACAAATTTGGGTGATGCTTGAACCAGAGTTGAGGATACTTCACGCCAACATGTTACCAATTAGCTAGAGATGAAATCTGTGTTTGCCAATCGATGATAGGTCGAAAGAAGGTTTGTTGAATTGTTTCTCAACAATCTGTTTTTCAACAAAGATCCGTGAATTCAGACTGTGTAGGATAAGACGAGGCAGATTGTGTCCAGAAATTTTGCTCCCTGGGGAGAGAACCAACTGAGAAGATGATATATAGAGAGAAGAGTTTGCAATGAATCCAGAAATAGGTTTAACTATCGAACAAATATGGGAATTTTGTATTTATTTTGCAGGAAGTCAATCAAGAAGCATGTTTTATTGTCTTTGGTCAATCCGTTTTCAAAAACTTCACCAAACACTCTTTATTATTGGAGGACTTCCTGGGCTTAGAAGCCCAAACAAACAGGCCCTAAAGCTTTTGGTCCAGATGGCAAGCACTCGACCTATTACAAGTGGTATCAGAGCAGACTGAATCCTTGATCCAATGTCATGCCAAGCGCCCACATGGAGGGCCAGGTCGTTACGTTACTGGGTCCTTCCACAATTAGAGTGGACGGATAGGTAGGGTGGTTCAACCATAACAAGGGTGTTATGAGTTTGAGTGGGGGAAAATATTACGAGTTTTTGTCCCACATCGGAGCCCTATGAAGAGAAGGACTTATAGGGTGAGTATGCAACACCACCTAATTGCTTAAAACTTTTGGGTTAGATGGCAAGCCCATTATAGTTGGTATCAGAGCAAACCCAGTTCCTTATCCCAATGTCATGCCCAACGCCCACACGGAGGTGTCCAGGCCTCCCGCCGGAGGGGTAGCCCGATTGCAACAAGGATGTCGCGGGTTCAAGTGAGGGAGAATGTCATGGGTTCCCATCGGATTGGGTTGGGTGTCCTTCGGTAGGCAGCACCATTTAACAACTTAGGGCCCGTTTGGCAACCACAGTTGCTTTGTGCTTTTGCTTTGACCCAAAGCAGAAGCAATGTTTCTACTTTTAGAGTGTGTTCAACACTATTTAGAAGCTTGTTTGGTAACGTAAATTTGTTACAAGATTTTTAGAAGCAAAAACATGAAAACATGTTTGGTAAAAAGTGTTGCAAGTTTGAAAATTTGAATGGTTAGTTAAAAATGTTATTTTAGAAAGGAAAAAAAAATAATAATAAATTAATTAATTAATTAATTAATAGTGCTTTGCTACAGTGCGGAAGCAAACAAAAGCATCATTTTGATGCTTCCGATTTTGGCCTCAATTTTGGAAGCGCTTCGGTACTATTCAAAAGCACTAGCAAACAGGCCTTTAAGCTTTTTGGTTGGATGGCAAGCAACTGACCCGTTACACCTAACCACTCCGGGTTTGGGAAAGATTGGAATAGCAGCAGTTTCACGTGGTCTTCCCAAACTCAAGTCATACTATTGACAGTCCTACAATGTGAAACATCCCCTCTTTCAACTCCCCCACCTGGTAAGTAAAAGCTTTCAAACTATTGACAGGCTATGATTTTCCAAAATGCCCCAAAATCATATTACATTAGCCAACATCTACTGCCATTACAATCACAATAATCATGCGTTTATGCGCCAAACACCCATAAAGCCACCCCAACCACCCTCCCCAAGATTCCACCCATACACACATTATGCAACTGATGAAGAACTTTAAGCAAGGCATCCTTTTATACTAAACAACATGACCTTTAGATTTATATTCCCATTGCACCCTACCACTGGCTGTTAGGCATTTATGCGCCAAACACCCATAAAGCCACCCCAACCACCCTCCCCAAGATTCCACACATACACACATTATGCAACTGATGAAGAACTTTAAGCAAGGCATCCTTTCATACTAAACAACATGCCCTTTAGATTTATATTCCCATTGCACCCTACCAATGGTTGTTAGCCAATTTAGGAACTCCCATCAAGACACCTGAACTGGCCTCTCAATCCCTCAATTGGTCACTTTCACTAAGAAATTTAAGAAAAAAATATGATACAATTCCAAAATTAGACACTGGCGTCCTGTATGCCATTACCACTATCCCCTAATGAAAAAGGCATGATTTTAAGTACTAACATCCTCTCCCCAAAAATCCATCTGCTACTACTGGTATATCTCATTATCCACATCATTCTATAACCAAGTTACAAGAAATGCCGCCTCTAGATATGTTTTCTTTACCAATTCTTATCTTTAATCTTCTTTCTAGCAGTCATAGTGTTTAGTTTTTTTGCTAGTTCTAATATTTAGGCGCTAAAATACATTAATGGAATGTTAATCTTCTTTCTAGCAGTCATAATGTTTGGGTTTTTTTGCTAGTCCTAATATTTAAGCGCTAAAATACATAAATGGCATGGCACCAATAGGAGATCAAGAACGTGTCATTTTTCTCAAAAATAATGATAATAATAATAATAATAAGGCCTAGCAAAACGAATTCCTCTTCCAATCACAACCCAAAATCCCAACGCAACCCTAATGTTGCCCTCTACATATAATAATAATAATATAAATAAATAAATAAATATATTTGATATCATTCTATGTCAAAAGAGACCTTAATGTTGCCCTACCAAATCAATTTCTTTTAACCATACCAACCACACCCTACCCACTTGAATCAAGAACTAGGGGGGAGGTGATCACTTCTTATGGACTCGAAATAATTCTTTCCTAGTTGGCCAATTAGAAGTAGACAACACTTCACGAAGCTTTTATTAGCTTTTGGGAAGTGGTACTGGATTGGGACTGTTCTACCCGCCCTAGTTCATGAACTCCTTGTCCACAGCAAATTTTCACCATATGCTTTTCCTTTTCACAGTAACTTATATTTACTACCATCGGGTTTTGGTGAGAGGAGACCCCCTTCACATGGTGAAGGCTGTTGGCCTAGAGTTCAAATTGACTCCCGGACGTTGTAGTCAAATTGTTTCTTAGTTGGCCTATTAGAAGTAGAAAACACTTCATGGTGAAAGTTTGATACCCCCTTCACATGGTGACATTGCGTATACCACAGAGAACACTACTCTGTACTCATTTCCAATGATCAACAGTTTAAATAAATTATCAATCGGTTCCAACATAAATTTAGATGGTAAAATGACAAATTAGACTATATATATATATATATATGTATGTATGCAGAGAAAATAAGTAAAACCATTCTAATAAAATGAAACAATATTACATATACATTAATATCAGATAACTTTTACTCTTTCACAAAAGAAATGAAAAGAAATCACTTGGCACAATTAGCTCCAGTAAACTCTATATTCTTAATTAAGTACACTGTAGAACATAGAATACCAGAGAAAACCTGATTAGTTCCAGCAAATAGATAAGCAGTAATTGTTGTGTCTTTCGTGATGTTTTTCTTCCAATCACATAGTAAACTACATTCGATAACTCTAATAACTCTTACTGCCACATCCCAATCTTATTGGCAGTGCAATATACGTACGCATGCATGCATGCACAAAAAAAACCCCAGAACCAAAACCAAGGAATCATACTACTCAAAGACAAGGCTAGGGCAGTAATCTCGACAATGATAGACTAATATGAAATCATTCCAAGACATAACTGGATCATCAGAACCAGCATCCATGGAGACGTAATTGCAGGGCCAAAAATATCAAAATAATTAAACTATAATTACCATTTCAGTCCAGTTAATGTGGGTAGAGTTAGTAAAAAAAGATATATGATAGAATGTGGATTGACTGAGGCTATGGCCTTAATTAGAGTGGAATGGAAACATGGGATTCATGTAGCCGACCCAAAGTAATTGGGAAAAGGCTTGGTTGTTGATGTTGTTGTACAATTACTATTTCAACAGTGCACCAAAAAATGCAATTGCCAAGGGAATAGCATTTCACAAGGATAACAAAAGACAGAACATATTAAATAAAAGATACCAAAACCAGCAGCTGGTGGAGAACTAAGAAAGTATACTAAAAACAGAATAAATGACTGACAACACTTTATTCCGAGACTGTAACTGAATCTCCAGAACCAGCATACATGGAGAAGTATACATTAAATAAAATATATCCAAAAAACCAGCATCTGCAGAAAAACATTTTCAAAGTAACAAAAAATACCATGGAATAATTTAAACAATAGTGTTGTTATATAAATTTATGTAAAAGAGTAGGGAAAAACATTCACGAGGATAAAAAGGGAAAGTATACACCAAATAAAAGATCAGCCAATATGGCATCTTAATAAAGAAGGAACTTCAAGAAATTGTTATTGTCACTGTAATTGACAGAATCCCAGCTACTGGAATCAACTTATATAGTTATATAGCATTCTGTGAAAGCAACTTATAAGTAAGCTCAAATATAAAAATAAAATGAGAACATAAAACTGACTCACCTTAAGTGAAAATGTAAAAGCTAAATTATCCCTGCCTAAATGCTCCTGTTGATGGAAATATAAAAACAAAAATGTTATTTATTTGAAGGGAGTAGAAAACTGCTTAAAGGAGGCCACATAAAAGGTGTGGCTACCCATCAATTATGAGAACAATGTAAAATCAACATATCAACTTGCAACCATCTAATTAGAACTAACTTGCAATAATTATTTGCAATGCCATAAATTTGGTGACATCAAGCTTAAATTAGTACCTCCACCAACATCCTCTATAATTGGTTTCATGAATATTATATGGCTCCATTACTTAACAAAAAAAAATAATAATAATAAAATAATATATATATATATATATATCTAGTTTCAATACGACCTCCAAATCACACATCCACACGCTCTTTTAAAGGAATCAATCACCCAAATTTCCAAGTCCCACAAGCATGTCACATGAAGAATTCCACTACATCCTTCCATCTAACCAAAGAACATAGCCCATTAAGCAAGCATCTATATCCAATATCAAGAGTCTGCTTCTTTTTTAAAGCCCCCCCAAATGAAACATTATTCGAAACCACCCTTCAGCTGAACTGGCGAAACTAATTCCTTTTAAGGGTCCCACTTGATTAGCTTCCAAACCTTCTACACTAATTTAATACTTATGCAGACCGAATAGAAATAAGGACAATTCTATGAATGTGTCGTGTCCGTGTCAGTAATTTCACAAACATTAGTGTAACACTTAGCCAACACATCCTATACCGATGGCCTACACACCCCAGATATTCCCAGCACAAGTCTTATATAACATAAACACAGCTAAGAGCTACGCTACATGAACTCTTTAAAAGTTGGTGAAGTAATCATATTGCACACGCAATACTCAGACATGCGCAGGGACGGCCCTTTGGGCCAACGCTGGCCCCATTATTATTATTTTTGTTTTACACCCACGCATACAATTTTATAAAAATTTACAAAATGCCCCCTGGAGAGAAATCGGAGATATTTCGATGGAAAGGAGAAGCCTGTCTCTATGCTTAAGTTCTCTATTATTTCCACCCTTTTTTGTTGGGTTTCAGGGAGAGATTATAGATCTTTTGAGGAGATTGCTTCTTTTTTGGCCTCTTTGAAGGCTTGAGGCGTTTTTTTGGCGTTTGTGTTTCCTTGGGATCCGCTCCCCTTTTGAGCGTTTTTTATAAAATTTTTACTTATCAAAAAAAAAAATTATCCTTTTCTAAAATTCTCTCTAATTCTTTCATTCTTTTCATTACTACTCTTCTTCTTCATTTATTTATTCAATCAAACTCTTATTTTTCTCCCTTCAAAGTTCTCTAATATATATATATATATATATATATATATTTTTATTCTTCTTTGTTTTTCTTTATTTTTCACTTGTTTGTGTTATTGTAGCTGAACAACTGTAATGAGAATATTTTTTTTAAAAAAACAATATAATGTAAATGCCATTTATTTAAATAATTCAAATATTTTTTTTTTATGAAACATCGTGCAACAAATTAGTTACATGTTTTTGTTTTGAAATAAATCACACCACAAAAAAAAAAAACGTTACTGTTTCTACTTCATATGAAATTGAAAATGCAAAATAGATCTTGTTGCCAAAAGGAACCTTAATGTCGTATTTTATGTTTCTGAATTTTTTTTTTTACAGCAATTGCTTTTTGAATTATTAAGACAATATTAGTTTTGATTAATGTACCATACACTTCTATTTTTCGGCTTGTTTGCCAGAAAAAAAAAAAAAAAAAAAAAAAAAAAAAAAAAAAAAAATTATCCTAATTAATATGGCACCCCTCCTGAAATGAATTCCCATCTCCGTCACTAGACATGCATAGGGGATATGTGTCCAACATTTTTAGTTAAACATGCACATAAAAAGTATATCAAATATTTTGATTTTATTATAGTATTGTTTCAACTAAATAAGATGAATATTTAGCAGTCTTTTTGTTCGAGAATTTGACACAATCTGATGCTTGGTTGCATACCCATACCTGACGCACGTCTGTGTAACATCCGCATCCATGACACATCTCAAACTGTCCAGCCTTTTTTCTTGATGAGAAATCAACACTATGCACATAATTTATATTTATAAAAATGTAATTATAATTTTAATGAAAAAGCCCAAGTAGAGCAATATAGTATAATTTCCATATTTGCATAGCATCTCTAAATTATGTAACTCTTAGCGTAAAATTAAAAATTATTTAGTATTATATAGTTGCCATGACTAATAGATGCATACAAAAAAATTATATTCATATAATCCCTGTGTCATTTCCCTACCCTATTTTTCTAAAATTCAACATATTGGCATATCCATGTCAGAGTGTGTCTCTGTCCATGTTACTGCCACTTAGCCCAAGATTAAAAATCATCTACTTTCTCTCATAATCCTTCCATCAATCACCTAAAAGTAACTTCAACGGTTTATTTCCTTGGCATGAATTTATAAATTTTAAGGAAGATTAAAAACATGTCATAGTTTACTCTGTAAATGCCTAAAAGTGAAATAGCATATTTGTTACATCTATCAAAATTCCAGTTCTTTTTTTTTTTTTTCTCATTACCGAGAGAACAGTTATATAAGAGTTTTCAATAGCTACACAGCTATGTGATAAAATTTTATCATCCACAGCTATTTTAACTTTTATCATTCCATAAGGGCATATTATATTGAATTTAGTTTATAGAAAACAACAAATGTTATATATATTATACAAATAACTATTGAATTAAAGTGTCAAATCTTTCTCATGGTCCCTTAACATATAAGTTTCTCTCCTTCTAGAATCATATTCATCTCCATTACACATGACCATATCATATCAATTATCACAAAACCATCCAAGAACACCTCTCAAATTAATCCGTCCAGCTCTAGTTAAACGTGGAAACATCATCTTCCATTTCTGTCTTTTCAATGAATGTAAATCAAGGAGAGAAAATGGTCCCTTTTTTATTTTCTTGTTCTTTCTGCCTGTTTTGATCCTAACATAAGCTGAATCTGGTATATTTAGCCTCTACATAGTTCTAACCAAGCGTCAATTAGCACACCATCAAGCCTCATCCTAGAAAAGACCGGTCATAAATCCACAGCGACACAAAAAGATAAATTTTACACAAACGCTGAATATACTATCAAATTAGTTCTAACCAGCATCAGTTAGAACACCATCAAGCCTCATCCTAGAAAAGACCGGTCATAAATCCACAGTGACACAAATAGATAAATTTTACACAAACGCCAAAATACTATCAAATTAGTGTCATACTTATAGTTAATAATTGAATTTTTGTATTTTAAAAAATACTTTTACATTATCTTTCTGGTAAAAGATATTATGTATCCATGAATTCTCCTGTTGTTTTTTTTTTTTTTTGACAATTTTAATGTTATGTTGACCGTTGTATCCATGGAACAACAGAAATTTACAAGATGTATATCACACTTCCGATCATGGTTATGGAAGCAATTCATTCTTTGAATTTACTTGCGTTAACGACATTGTTGATTATATTAAGAGACGAGCAAAACATTAGAACAGTCTTAAATCCAGTTTGTCATACCTGTCCATAAACAAGTTCATTCAGATCACTTAAAGACGGAGTCCTCTCCAATACGCGTGCCTGCATTGTAACATAAACACACGGGGTTATATGATATATTTAATGATGGATATATGTCAGCGTCAGAGTGTAAAACACAGTACTTTTCGTTGAAATAGGAACTATACATAGAATAGACAAACTAAAGATTGAGACAAAAATGATGAATTTGGTTTCATTATAACATAATACAACATGCTTGTATATCTCCCGAGCGCCGTTATAACGGTGCACTTATGAATCACATTTGTAACGCCCATTACGCTCCAAAATGGCACTTTTAGGCAGTGAACTTACAAACTTAGATTTTTGTTCATTTTTTTGTTTTTTCCTTCTTTCAGTCAAGAGACCCATAATACCAGTACATACACCTAAGATTTAGCTCCAAACCATTTCAAAAAAATAGAAAAAGAACAATAGCTGAACCTCCAATTTAAAACAATACCTTTAAGGACTTCAAACAATTAGTAAGTTTTTCATTTTAAAAAATATATTTCTCTGATTTTTCACTTGATCAAACATAAAAATAGTGATGATGGTGGGTCTTGCTCTGGAGCTTCCAGTCTACATTATTGTTATTTCAAGAACAAGAAAGAAACTTTGGCACTCTAGCATAAAAGGCCATCAAGCACACAAATCCTGACAAATAAACTACTACTCAACTTAAATACATAAATGCAACAAAAAGATATAGTTCATTGTCTCTTAAGTCTTACATTCTTGATCAAGTTCATTCATATACTTGCAGCTACATAGTGGGTTATTTATGGAACTTCTGATCCCAAATTGCAACAAATTGTGATCAAACTTCTTAGTCAAACAACATCATTATATAACTGCAAGCCTCAATGGAGCATATTCAGTCGCACACAAAACGATAAATGGATAGAAATATACTAAGGTTAAGAAATATGTATCCACTTGTTGCAACATGAAATTTAAGTTGAGCTATACCCTGTAGAAGCAAGCTGGTTATTAATAACAAGTTCAATCCCATCTATGTATATAACATTTATGGGGAGTATGATCCCCCTGCTCCGTGAATAAAAAAAAAGGAAAGCACAACAACTGGATACGTAATTGCTCAACTACCAGGTCTGTCTCAGCTGTGCTCATCCCTCTTTGAATCAAGTCCAAGTCGTCCGACACCTAATCAAATTGATAATGGTGGTGCCCTGGTGGTTTGAGTCCATCTGTTGACATTGATGGTGACAGTGGTGATAGCGACGTTGGAGTAGCACATGGTTATGGTGTGGTGATGAGTCTTTTGGTAAGGGAGCTGATTTTGAAGGTATACAAACTAGATCACGTTTGAGACAATTAGAAGGTAGGAGAGTTGTTCCTTCTTTGCCTCTCAGACCTTCAAATCTTGGTACTCCTAGTACTAGTGGAGATTCAACTTATTAAAAGAGAAGACAGAAGCAACAAGAATCATTTGAAGACTCCTCAACTATATTACGAAGCTTTGGGACTTCAGATTAAGAAATTCATCACAAACTATCATCCACCATACTGGCCATCATATACATGTGCACGATAACCTTATGGATATATTACCCTCCCCAAGGCAGTATTACCCTAAAAGTAATTAATCATGGTTGTCATCAGGGCATCCTCAGTATTATCCTGATAGTGATTACTAATGGTCATCCTTGCGGCATCTCCAATAATAACAAGAAGGACTTACCAAAAAAAAGGCTGCCCACAGCAGACAGATAGCCGCACCAAAGCCGGAAAACTAACCGATATAGCTTCTCTTGCTGGTAGTATTTCCCTAGCGAAAAGCTAAGAAAAAGTAGTAGGTAATTCAGCATCAAGAAAGTTTCATACATTGGGGTACGAAATTAGGCTGCGCAGTTCGTGATGTCTCTCTAAAGTAAGGCAAGTGAATCCAGGATTCTCGTATAATTAATAATAACGACAAGGGCCTGGCCACAACAAAGCTATGGCGAAGCACACCCCCACCTGATCTTCTCATCTCATAGATTATCCACCAATCTAGTTCTCAGAGCAACCACGGAATAATAACATCTTGGAATCTTTTATATATATATTTCCTACAATCTGGGCTGCAGCAGCTGAATGAAGTAGCTTCCACTCTCAGTCTTAGTTTGAGGATCCTTCATGTCACTCACTGATTCCATTTAGGACTAGTGTTAGATATATGAGTCGTGTTGATTTCCTTCTTAGAAGTCAAAGTGTCTTGAGTCATTTGAAAACAAGGCAGACACAGAATTGCGAAGAACATGTCGATAAATTCGCATCCTCAATCACATATCTAGGACACAGGTAAGTTACCTTAGAAACACTTAAATTGACCTAGTTTGATCTTGGTGAAGAGGGGAAAAAAAAGATCTTGGTGAGGCTCACAATGTTATTTTAAATGTGCTTTTGAGGGATAGCTTTTCACAGTTAAAAGATTTAAACATTTTTTAAAACTGTATTTGTACTGAACTGCAATGCATTGATTGTATGGTCAATTGATCGAGGAAACTCCTGAGGGTGTCAATCAAGGGGTTGATCAAACATGCCAAACATAAATTTTTAGAAACTCTTTGAAAACACGACTCAACTTACCAAAACGTATGGGATACCTATATCGCCTATAAATATGCATTTGTAGTTAGTCTATATATGATTTTGAAGTCTCTGATCATCTAGGGAGATGAAATCCTTGAGAGTAGAATCCCAAAAATAACTCAATTTAGGCTTTCCATAGACTTGATCATATGTGTTTGAGAGTTCATCAAGGAGGAGTTCAACAACACGATCCAAATCAACCATTACAAAGGGTGGACAATCACTAAAAAGCGAGTTTATGAAGAGCAAAATCTGTTGATAAGCGGACGGATGGCCTAAAGACTTGAGTGGAAAGTCTGGCTTCAGTCTGTATCAATACGTGACTAGGGTTTTAGGGTGTGGTAGGGGTGGCAATTCGTGTTGGCGTGTCGTGTTCGTGTCGACACAATTATGACATGGAAGCGATTAGGGTTGACACGAACACGACACGATTATTAATCGTATCTAAGACCCTTGACACGAACACGACACGAAAAGACACATTTAAGTCATTTTTGACACAAATACGACATATTTATTCTACACGTTTTGCTAAATGGGTCATTTTTTACACGAACACGACACGTTTATCTGACACGTTTAGTTAATCGGGTTAATCGTGTCATAATCGTCTTTACAGGGTCAAACACGAACACGACACGTGTAGTTAGCGGGTCAATCCGTGTCGACACGAACACGATTAGTCCAAACCCAAACCCGCTTATCTCGTGTCGTGTCAAATATTGTCACCCCTAGGTGTGAGACATGTCAAACTGGTTGCAACTTCTTTCTAGTATAGTGGATTGTGCCTGTCTAAATTAGGTCCCGTGATATTTTCCTGTTGGGATTTCCACGCAAAAAATTGTCTCTACTCTACAACTAACCAACTGAATTTCACATAAGGATCAACTATTAGTTAAAAGCAAAATGATATCCATAAGGCCTATTCCACCCCACACCCTAAGTCTATATCATCGCTCATACTCTGCCAAATAAGAGGTAGGATAATGATATAATGCACCCATTAACTAGTAACCTCAATTCTACCCCATTTATATTATGTATGCTCGTGACATTGAGACACTGAAGTGTTATTTGAACATGTTCATTTAATAATTTTTATTAAATTTCGTTCAAGTGCATTCGTGGCCAGAAAATTAGTGAAATGTAGAAATTCATAATTTTTTATCACCAATGATGACTTGAAATTCAAGGTATGAGCCATTACTCATAAAAAATCATCTTTAGTTATTCAATAAAATCAACGTAATAACACATTTTTATGAGATTCTAAAGTTAAACATGACAAATACACCTGCCCGTTGTGGGCCAAGATGTGCGAGGTGGGAAAAGAATCACAATCAAACAGATTTTTGCTACGTAATCCCTATTACACCTACAACAATTACTATTACTAAGACAGCTATCATTACTCAAAGGAGTTCGTTGGACAAGGATGATAGTTGTAAGTAGTTCTGATGGCCACATATCTGTCTTGTGGACCCTTCAGTACTGAGTCTTGCACAGAAGATACCAGTTGTAAAATAACGAAAAAAAAGAAGTTGCTAAAGCAATTCAGAATGAACCATGCAGTTAGTAATAATACCTTACCTCCTTGCCTTTCTTCCATTCGTTTTATACTTTACTTGCCGATAAATTAGAAATGACTTTTTTTTTTCTTTGATACGTAAATTAGAAGTGACTTTAGATAAGTTAATTCTACTACCAGTCAGGGGAATGAGGTAAAAATATCTTAATTTGAAAAGATGTGCACAAACATAGTGAAATAATTGTTTAGAGTACCTTGAAGAGTGAGGACTTAAATCTTAGACTAAAAATAAAATAAAAAATAAAAAAATGGTTAGTCGAACCAAGGCCATGACCAAAAACATGTCTTACAATGGAATAAAAAGGTGGGAGAAATCCAAAAAGAATAAGAAAAGATGATTAAGAAAAACATGAGAAAACAGTTGGAATGAAATTATGAATATGAACCAACGATATATACAATTTGATGAAGCAAAGATAATCTCACTCCGCACGAAATCACAACTTGGAGACTAGTTAAAGAAATAACTTCTGTTATGTGATGTGGCACTACATCAATCCAAATGAAGGTGCTAAATAAAATTTAATCTAAAGTTCATAATAACAGCAACAGAAATCGGCAACATTATACCTTAAGACCCCCAGGAAAACAGAAGGCTGCTAAATCCTTCATACGCAAGGCTAACCTCTTCTTAGGAGGATACTTAAAAAGGATCTGTAGAATAGAAAAATAAATATGAAATAAGATGTCAGCACTATACTGAAAAGCATTACACTGAAAATAAATATCCAACAAAATGCAGATTTCAGTTAATTGTGGCCAAGAAAACCAACCAGTGGTTTAAGAATCTATTGCCGCAATATCTGCAGGTCAGGTTACCACGTACAAGATATTTTTTAATGATACAACATCTAAATTTTCCCTAACACGAGTTAACTCATTTCATACTATAACATAATATAAACTTTGTCTCAAATAAAAGTAGCTCCCCTAATATAACTAAACAGATAGCTAACATAAAAATATAGATAGAGTGTCGATAGACAGATATTCTCTGAATACAAACTAAAATGCCTTAGAACATTACTCTTCCAAACCTTAAAAGAGAACTGAGGCATACATCAAATACTCAAGGCAAAAACACCAGTTGCAGAATACAAGTATCATGTTGTTGACTACAAAAAGAAATAGATGGCAAAGATACTGAATCAGAATGAAGCAGAACTTCAGTTTTTACACAGATATATAGAAAAAACAGCCAACCTGTGGTTCCAATGTTGGAATTGAAGGTCCCCCGTACTGCAACATTCTGAAATCTATCATTTCGGATTTTTCCATTGCTATTTCCCACTTTTTCCTTTTTGCAAATGCCTCCTCCACAACCTCAAGATTAGCATCTGGATGAAGACCCGCAATAACAAAGTGTTCAAAAAGCGAGGTCGGTTCTTCATATTTTTTATGGTCCTACAAAGCATCCTCGTGTGAGTTACTTGGTATAAGAGTAAATATATTTCCCAATGTGTAGATAGGCACCCAAGTAACAGATTATAAAATGATTATCACTGTAACTACAGGGAAGAACAAAAACAAGCAATATTATCAATATACATACTCCAAAATCTAAGTTTTTAACATAAGATATGTTGAAGAATATAAATATTAAAGTTGCACCCTCTCTAACAGCTTAAGCTTTTAGTGTTGATGGTTGTCAACAAAACAAAAATTAAATTAAATAAAATAAATAATCATAATCGGCAAAATCAAAAGGAGTTACCTTTTGTAACATAGCTTAACATAACTTACTGAGAGTACACTTGTGATTTTCGTCAGAAGACAGTAGAACGTAAATCTAATGCATAGAACTAATGGAAGCACTCCCTCTAATACTCACTCTTCCTCTAATACTCAAACTAGCGACCTCTAATATAAACTCATTTCTTAGTTGATCAAGAAAACCGAGAACAATCCAAAAAAAAAAAAAAAAAGGGAAAATAGGAGGCGATGCATACGGTTCAAAGATAATTATATATATAACAGTATCAAGAAGCGAGTCCGTGAAACTAAATTCTTTGAACCATAAGTGTAAATTCAAGTCCTTGAAAGAGCAAGGGGAGGGCTGAAAAAGAGAGCAGATAGAGAAGCAAGAATAATAGTTTTTAATGGACAAGATGAAAAAAGTGTTACTGACATAATTATATAGCTAAAAATTGAAACTTTGGAAGAGAATAACTAAACCATTGCATGTAGACAGTAGTAACTTGTATATCACAATATAAACATAGTCATCAATGACTCGTGGTGGATTTTCAACTTCCAGCTCAATGTACATCAGCCATTCTGAACCAAACAATGGTAGATGAGTTCTATAAGTTGTGCAACAAAATGCATTAACAATTTAATTTTATATTATGAACAGTTCTTTGTGTCATTGCACGAGTATGTTTTGCATCGAACATAAAAAAAAATGTATCTATTTTCAGAAAACTGATTAAATGGATAACAGTTAATTTGATATTATCAACCGCAGTCAGTGTCACAAAATATATGTGTGTGTGTGCTTGTGTGTGACAAAGTGCAATGAACAAACAAATAAAAAACCTAGAAGGGGAAAAAGGACTGAAAAAGAATAGCATGGCTGCATGACAGCATAAAGCCAGCTGCAGGGGAATCATTTTCAGAGCATTAGTCTACTATTCTCCGAAGAACCACATTATCAACTGAAAATTTTAACACAGCCATAAAAATTAAAATAAAAAATTTATTATAATAAATAGCAGTATTCATCTGAAAACTCAAGGCAGCATACCAAGGTCTTTGAGTGAAACTGATACCACTGGCGTTTTTGGTTAGCCAACACCTCAGGATTAAAAGAAGAACAACAACTCGGTTCCCGTAAATTGCTACCCCACCGCAAAGCCTTCTGCACCTGAGATTTCCATCTCTGAAAACTATTGTTACGCCTATGTACTGCTGTTAGAACTTCACTTTGACTGCGTCTATGCACTGGCGGCAATGGTGGAATGTTTGAACTACCTGAATATACACTCTGTATCTTCTCGCCGGCCACTCTAACTGCCTCCTCGGAAATTTGCTGTAACACCTGATACGGTGACACCTCTTGTGCATCACCATCTTCTTTTGTTTCCATTCCACTAAATTAAACACATCCTTCAATGCTCACTTCACCAATTGATTAAAATTTCCAGAAACTCCAATTCCACACCTCCAAAACCCCCCCCAATCACGTAAACAAAGTCCATAAACTGTAACAAGATTCAACCAATTCTTCTACTATCTAGTAAATTAAAAGAAACCCAAGAGAACTAACATCAAATAAATAAATTCAATCCCTTAAATATTCAAATCATCGAATAATCGAACCGATAATAGATATTTCTTGACCTTCAGCGTGGTTATACCGTGAATAATATAATGCCTTGTTTTCATTCACAAATTGGACGTGTTTAGGCCTTTCCGGTACAAATATTCAATACCCTGTTTAACGAAAATTAAAAAATAATTCAGAAATAAAATATATGTTCAAGAAAATCATTGGAAACAGCCTGATGATTTCTAGAAAATGTGAAACATGTCATTTGTGCAACCAAGAAAAGAGAAAAACTAGACCAATTGCATATTATAATGATTATTAAAAGACCAGGGAAGAAAATAAATGACAGCGAATGTGTTAAAGGAATGTGATCATCGTACCTTTTCTTCTCTTTTAGGGTTTCGTTGTCACGTAAAGAGTGGGTCTCAGAGAGAGGAGAGAGAGAGAGGTGCCACGAATAGTGAGAGAAGGAAGAAGTTATACACACAACTATCTGTTCGTAACTGAAATTAAAAGAAACCACCTTTGGCGAAATATATATATGTTGTATATACACACGCATGTGCCGTGACTGCGTGTATGTGACGCGATGGCTTTTCCAGAACGGAATATCAACGGCTATATATTTATTTTGACGTTGTTTAATAATTTATTACTCTTGGTAAAAAAAAAATTATTACTCTGTATTTTAATAAATATATTAAAATATTTTTTAATTAAGTATATTCCATAACACAATTTGAATAATTATCCAAAGAAATATTTAAGTGACAATAATTTCATTTATTTATTTATTTAGTAATAATTTCATTTATTACTAAATTCTGAATAATTATCCAATATAAAATTATATCAAATAAAATCTCAATACATAAATAGCATTTAAAACTCCAGAACCCAAAGCTAAAATCTCAACATTTGCAATTAAGTGATGCATTTTGAATATAAAAAAATTTAAGTAACGTAGACAATACTGAAAGTTGAAAATTCAAATATATATATATATCAAAAAATTTAACTACCACTTATAAATTTTATAACTTAAAATTGAGCTTTTAAAATTTTAATATTTAATTTTCAATTTTATCAAATAGCACTGAATCTCTTTTTCACGAGACTTGTTTAAAAAAATAATAATAATAAATAAGTAAATTATAATAAATAAATAATTAATTAATTAACTATTACAAGAAAGATGTGATATCATTTCATTAATCACTAATAAAAAATTGGATATTTTCATTGAGTGTAAATTTTTATTGATTTGCCATATTTAAGGGTTAAAATCGGACCTAAAAATCACTGGAATAGTGAAATAAAAAATATATATAATACCTTTTGTTGAAGTGTTACATACGCTAATTTTCTTGCCGTTATAATCATTCAATGTGTTCATCTTGATTCATGCTATTATAATCATCAATGTAAACATAATTAAAAATGTCTAGATTAAATAAGGAATTAAAAAAGAAAAAGTATCTTCCAAAAAGAATCATTCAACTTGAGGTTTCCCATGAGTAATTTAAAAAGATATGAGTCAAATTAGTGTTTAGGATCTCGAGCTTCTAAAAGACTGGCTGAATAAATAAATTTATTTATAAAACAAATAAAATAATCACAAGTTAAAATTGTATTATACATAGTATGGAACTTTGGTGGTATATTAAAAACTTGCGAGACTTTATGATATTCTTTCAATTATATGTAGTATGTTATTGAAAAAATAGAATAAATAAATAATATAAAATAATAAGTATCAATAATTATAATTTAGTAACATCTTCTTTAGTCATATGTAATCGTATAAATGTAACTCTTTAGGAATATTAGTTAATTTAAACAAAAATATATAAATGTATCTCGATGGTGCATATTGACTGTTGAGGTGAATGAATGTTTGAATTATTGAGGAAGAAAAAGAAAGAAGTAGCAATCTTTCTCTTGTTGAGGAAACCAACATAGATTAAAGAAACAAGGAACTAAATGTTTGATTATGTGAATAGAAATGAATAAAATTATATTAGATATAGTTGTTACGTATATTTAAAACTAAAATGGAGTCAATTTCTTCTAAATAGAATATGAGAAGTGCTAAGAGACTGCCATTTCATATTGGCTTTCATACTCACTCTTTTTATTTGGTGGTTTAATTTCATTAATCACTTGTTTCTTATTTTTAGGGAATATTAAAAACACAACCTTTTGATAATTAACCTGGGTAGGAGTATTTCTTTTATTAGATTTTTTGTTTTTTTAGGTCTTCTTCAAACTGGCTTTAATTCTAAAGCATATAATTAATATTAATAATAATGATAAAATTAATAAATAAATAAATTTAAGGTAACAAAAGTGTGACCATTTTTTGCGGACAACCTCCGAAGTGCACATGTTGTTTGCCGTCAACAGTTAACTTTCTTTAATGTGGTCATTGAATCCAATCACTTTCTTAATATTTTTCTAGTTACTTTCCGAGAAAGATTCTTATAGCAAAGAGTTGACACTAAATCTACTCACGTGACTCTAGACGCTGCTTTTTAAACATCACAATCAGAGGCTACAAAACAAGTTGAGACATGAGGGCAATGAAGTGGACAGCCCAACACAATTCAGTCAAGACAAATAATAAATGTCATAACTGTTTAGTTACGGGCGAAGCTATTCACTTCTAGTTCAATGACAAAATAACACATCACATTTAATAATAAAATATTTTTCGAATCAATCATCGAATAAATATAATATATTATTTTTAGTTTCACCTTACTCATCGGTGAGTAACTAAGTATTATCCAAATATTAACGCTTAGATAAACTAGAAATGTTTTGTAAATGCGTATGTTTCCTTTGGCATGAGAAAAGTTGAAAGAGAAAATTCAATACCGCAAGTGATTAGCTTCTTTTGTATAAAATATACATTGTCGTCGCGTATGATATGTAATTTTTTATTTTGTATTTATCTCCTATCACATTATTAATGTGTAAAATTATTGTGTATTTTATATAACTTATTTACACAACCCATGTCAATATATTTCATTTATCCTCCCTCTTTCTCATTCCATTAAAGAATCAACCATATATTAAATAGGTTTGTAAAAGTTATGTGAAATCCTGACATGACTCGTGGTTGGTTGTTATTGGAAGATATATTTTTACATAAAAGATGTAAAACAATTATTGAAGCTAAAAAGAAATAATTCAAAAATTTTGTGTAAGCCTATCATGACACAGATTTATACAAAAATATATACACAACGATTGAAAATGCTGTACTTAAGGCTGTGTTCTAGTAATGCACTCTCTCCCTTCTCTCTAATAAGGAGGGACTTATGATATACTGATAGGGGCAATTGCCCCTTACATTTCTTTTTTTTCTTTTTTTTTGCTATTATGCCCTTGTCATTTTGATATATACACTAATTAAATATTATATTTGCCTCTCTTGAAATTATTAAAAAAAAATTCAGTATTGCCCCCCTCCCTTGAGTTTTTTGTCCATCCCTATCTCTAACTACCAACCATTAACCCCTAACATTGTTACCATGAAAATAAAATATAAAAAATATTAGATTCAAATAAAAATTAAAAAAATTACAACTAGATAAAAACTCAATTTTAATTACAAAATGTGCCAACACACAAGTATGTTCCTTTGTATGTACGAAAAGTATGTTTAAAAAGGTGTGTATTTTTTTTCCTCCATTGGAGGTTGCGAGAGTTAAAGAGCCTTTCCGTGGACAACAGGGAGGTGTGACAGTGAGATGGTCCAGAAAATATCCAAAACAGGTCATCATGGATCAGTGCGACAATTGGGCTACTTGGGCGTCAAAAATGTGAGAGCTTTAATGCGTAGGTCCAATGGCGGTCAACTATACGCATTTAGGGTATTAACGAGTTGATATAGGGTTAGGTAACGGTGCATGTGACAGTCCAGTCCTTTTCATTCGGGCCCGCAAGATTTACTATTGCACCAAATGATGCTGCTCGTGGGCCTGTGGCCGATGCCTTGAAAATTAATTGAATCCCTAAATACTTCAACCTCGATTATTTGAATTTTTATTTTTATTTTTTTAATATTCTCTCTTTGGGAAAATTATTGGGTATCTAAAAAAAATTACCATTAATATAGTGAGATGGATAAGCACTCACTATTTATTTTATTTACAAATATTAATCGTCTTCTCACTCGTATTGGATGGTTTAGATATATTTTGAAAATGTTAAACAAGTCTAATCCTGAAGATTGTTTATAAAATTATATTTCAATAATTATTCCATTATCATATTTTGTTTGTTAATTTGCATTTTATTTTGTTATCTTTTTAGGTTTCTAATTAAAAAAATTTTAAAATCATGCATATAACAATTAAGAATATATTTTCAAAATAAAAATAAAAATAATAATAATTAAGAATTTATTTACACACGACTTTGTCTTCAAGTTATTTTGAATTTGTTTAGTGAAACAACCTAACCTTGAGAAGAGACAAAGAACGAGGCGGGTTTTGGCGGGAAGAACTTCTCTCTCACAAGGCATGTTCAAAATATGAGTGTCTTTATAGTCAACATAAGCCGCACAATGCGGCATGTGCCCATAAGTTCACACATCTTGTACTTGAAATGCTGATATGGTGCATAGCTCTTGCCATACAACTCTTGTACATGCGCCAGTTCTTCTGCTTTTTTGTCAGCAGATCATGCAGAATCCAAATTCTTCTTGCAAATTTTTAACCATACACTTCCTCTCCTTGCAGTTTTATTTTAACAAACCATAATGCAACAAGAAATAATAATCGTGGGTGATATTTTGATTAAATGACCTAACACCTAATGATATGACTTATTGGTTGTCTATAATATCACCACTAAAAAAAAAAAAGTATTTTTCACTCATTATCAATTCTACCTTGGACTCGCCAGCCTCACATTCACAAGATTCAAAGTCTAATAAATGTGGGGGGCTCACAAATCCAATGTCTAATAAATGTGGGGGCTCACAAATCCAATATGAGTACACACTTACGTAATAAAAATGAATAAATAAATTCAAAATCTAAATTTGTGCAATTGTGACAACCGCGGCTTCACAAAGCATAGCAAATAATACAATATTACTATGCTCGTGTTTTATTTAACACCCTTTCTCAACTAACAAAACATTACCTCGGGGAGGATGGAAGCCTAATAGAGTTCCTTGCCAAATACTTCCTCAATCCCAAAATAAATATCCTTTATTGGGAATATAACTTTTTAAGTATATGAGTTTCAATATTTTTTTAATGTATTGGTAGTGAATGAATTATTAAATCTATTCATGGGTTGATGATTAATTTTTTATAAGTTTAATGCAGTAAGGTTAAATTGGTAATGTTACAAAAAAATAATACTCCTTACTTTGACTTTTCAAATGGCATTGAGCCAAAAATAAAATAATGAACATCTATTTTGGGACCAAGAGAGTACTAAAAAAAAATTGAAAATGAAGATTAATTTATTGGATCCCATCGTATTAAAGTTCTATTGTGCTAAGCCCAATCTAAAACTAGCTAGTCTTTGAACTATCCACTGCATGAGCTTCTGTATATATCTCAAGTCCAATCCAAGTCTACAATAACTAAAGCCACGGCCCATCACGACGACCCATCCATCATCAAAAAGTGAAGCCCAGATATACCAACTCCACTCCCACGAGGTTTGACTTTGACTTTTGATATTCTGTGTGCAGTGTATCTATGGTTTAGTTTGTACTGCTATAAGTAACTACTGTATAGTTTTTTGCATGTGGTCTACCATTTTACAGAGTACTATGGAATCCCCAAGAATCTCGCTATATATAGAAAGCCAACCCACGAATCTCTCATATTCTCCCTGTATATATCTCCATCTATATTCTTAAAGTTTACACTAATCTGCACATTTTAACTTCTCTCTATAATCTTTTAGCGGCTCTTTCTTGTTCTGCCGCCAATCTGACCACATTTCTGGGTGGCGCCACCAACGCCACAGCCGCAGTTGAGTACATCTACGGCAATTTCAATGCCGTATCAGACAAATTCGTCTATATATCATTTGCCGTCAACACCACTTACCTCCTCTTCTCGACCTACCTCGTCTTCATCATGCAGCTCAGCTTCGCCATGCTCTGTGCCTGCTCCGTCCGCGCCAAGAACACCGTGAACATCATATTCACCAATGTCTTTGACGCCGCCGCAGGTGGCCTCTTCTACTATCTTTTTGGTTTCGCCTTTGCATTTAGGACGCCATCCAATGGCTTTATCGACCGACATTTCTTCGGCGTCAAAAAGTTCCCTTCACCTTCATTCGATTGCGGCTATTTCCTCTATCAGTGGTGTTTTGCCATTACGGCGGTCCGGATCACTAGTGGCTCAATCGCCGAGCGTACTCAGTTCATCTACTACTTGATCTATTCTTCCTTCTTGACCGGTTTTATGTACCCAGTTGTTTCTCATTGGTTTTGGTCTGGTGATGGTTGGGCTAGTGCAGCTAAAACTGATAAACTCTTATTTGGATCCGGGGTTATTAACTTCACTGGATCTGGTGTTGTTCATATGGTAGGAGGCATTGCCGGGTTATGGGGCGCCCTTATCGAAGGCCCACGGATAGGCCGGTTCGATCACTCGGACAAACCGGTTCAATTGCGTGACCACAACGGGACACTGCTTGTCCTAGGCACGTTCTTGTTATGGTTCGGCAGGTACGGGTTGAACCCGGATTCATTTATCACAATCTTGAAAGCTTATGTTGAGAGTGGTTCTTATTACGGCCAGTGGAGCGCAGTCGGAAGAACCGCGGTCACAACAACACTCGCAGGATGCACAGCCGCATTGACCACTCTGTTCGGGAAAAGGTTACTCATAGGACACTGGAATCTAATTGATGTTTGCAACGGCCTACTGGGCTGGTTTGCGGCCATCACGGGTGGTTGCTCGGTAGTGGATCCATGGGCGGCCGTAGTGTGTAGGTTTGTGGCAGCTTTGGTACTCATCAAGTGTAACAAGCTGGCGGAGGTACTAAAGTAAGATGATTCATTGGAGGCAGCGCAGCTTCACGCCGGGTGTGGCGCCTGGGGAATTATATTCATGGCATTGTTTGCCAATGAGACGTATGTCAACGAAATATACCCCGGCCTACCGGGGAGGCCGTATGGGTTTCTAATGGGTGGTGGTGCAAAGCTGTTGGCATCTCACATTGTTCAGATTGTAATGATTGTTGGTTGGGTAAGTGCTACTATGGGGTCATTGTTCAGGTTGTTACACAAGTTAAAACTGTTGAGGATATCGTCTGAAGATGAAATGACTAGAATGGATTTGACCGACCATGGCGGGTACGCGTATCAGGATGACGAGAATTTAAAAATTGGGTTCATGACAAGGGTGCACCACAATAACATCTAGTTAATTTTAATGTTTTGGATTAATTTTATGTACTGTACTACTCTGTATATAGGTTGATTTAAAGACATTTAATTAGGTTACGGGCTGAATTTAGGACCGTGTTTGGTTGATGTAAAAATGTGATGTGCTATAAGGTCAACTGTTAAATCTAATAGTAGTATTTTAGGTAAAAATAGTTTCTCTTTGGCCGCTGTTGATGTTAGTTGGTTTTCTATTTATAAATTTGAGCATATTTTCAGCAGAGACTAATATTATCGTTAGGAAAATACTTCAGTCATGCCCCATCAAGATAGATAATTAAAAATAACATTCAAAGTTGAGTAAGGAAAAAAATAAATCTGTCGGGTTTAACTATAAAAAAGGGATATAACCCATGTTTTGTAGTTTTTAATTTTAAAAGAGGTGTCAAACTCTTATTGGGACACGTTAGTGTGCAGGATACAATCTGTCTTGATGGGACAGGACTGAAGTATTGTTCAAAGAGGTGTTAACCTATTATTGGGACACATTAGTGTGCAGGACATAATCTGTCTTGACGGGACACATTAGTGTGCAGGACACCTCTTTTAAACTTAAAAAAATACAAAACATGGGTTATACCCTAGAGATCTATTTATTTCCCAATAAGAGGTTGACACCTCTTTTAAACTTAAAAAAAATACAAAACATGGGTTATACCGATTTTTTAGTGTTAAACCCAACAGATCTATTTTTTTTTTCCTCTCTTTGCTCCCTTCTATGTATCTTTATCTGTGTTGAGGTTGAATTTCGCCGCGGTCTAGTACGACACCGTTTCCTGCAAAATAAGGATGGCAAAGTCAAACACCGGTGTGGTGCCGGCCGTTGACCCTCCGACGATCAAGTTAGCAAGGATTCTCGATAGAGAATTTTAATCGTAATTTGCTTAGTAGGAGTTTTTTTTGTGTGTACCTTATCCCCGAGTCGTCTTTGTCTTTATAGTCACTTCCCTTCTTCTTGATAAGGGAGTTTCATCTTCCTTAGCTCATGGAGCCTACCTCGTGGAAATCCTATCCATGATAAGATTTGAACTTATCCCATGACAAATCGTATCATTCTTATCTAATAGAATGGTTATCCTTAATAACGAGATATTATTGTCTGAGAGTTGGAGAAATCTGGTGGCAGGTCAATATTTAATTCCCTTTTTTGTTAAGTCAAGATAGGCTAGGGTTATTTTTCCCTATCAGTTGCCCCCTATTTCTGGGTACGTGGTGGACCAAGGAAATACTTTCTATATTCCATTTGTTTCCTTTTTACTACAGACCCCTTCCATATTGTAGTAGGACTCCTTTACAAGAACTTCACTGTTACTTGAAAAAGAATTTCCTTTCCTATAAATAGTTATATATTTATTTATTTACCTTCCTTTTCTTTTTGGTCTGAAATTCTCCAAACTGGATCCTAACTGTGAGTTTATTGTGGATCGTTGTAGATACGTAATTAGGTCAAGTTGTCTCTACTAGGTTATTGGTGTAATTCCAAAGTGGTTTCGCTATTTTCGCGATATCCGATACCTCATCATGTTCGTGCGGAAAAATAACTTGAATACTGAATCTCAACCCGAGGACTCAACCTCTGAAAGTGTTGAAGAACTCGATCCTGACTATGCTGATGAATCTGGTGTTGATTACTCCTCAAGACCAAGGACTGCTTTTTCCAAGCAACCTCCTCGTGAAGGAGAATCCTTAATGAAGGATGAGACTTTACAGAGTTGTAGAGTTAAATATTCCATTCCTTCATCTATTCGTCTTCACAAACCCAAACCAGAAGATAGATGTTCTTCTATTCGTTTGGGTGAGGTATGTTTTTTCGAGTCGACTTTTGCTGCGGGCTTGCGTTTTCCGATTCATCCATTTGTAGAAGAAATTCTTTCTCATCTGAAGATAGCTCCTTCTCAAATTGCTCCTAATTCATGGAGAATTATTATAGGCTGTTTGATTGTTTGGGGAAAGTGTGGCAATGGCCGTCTAATAGTAAATCAATTCCTGCATTTTTATTATCCCAAGAAGAAAAAAGACAATTTTTGGTACTTCCAGTGTAGATCAAAGAAGACATTCCTCCTTGTTGCAACCCCTAAAAATAATAAAGGTTGGAAGAGTCGTTTCTTCTTTATTTCCGGGGAATACGGGAAATTTCCAACTATTTGAAATAATTCAGATACAACAGGTAAGATTTATATGTATATAGTTTCCAAATTATTATTATTATTATTATTATTTTTTTTTTTTTTTTTTTGTACCCGAGGGAACAGTACCCGAGGGTACTGTTCATGAACAATACCGCGGGTACTATTCATGAATAGGATTTTTTTTTTTTTTTTTTTTTTTTTTTTTTTTTTTTGCACCCGAGGGAATAGTACCCTCGGGTACTGTTCATGAATAGGAATATTTATTTATTTATTTTTTTTTTTGTGCACCCGAGGGAATAGTACCCTCGGGTACTGTTCATGAATAGGAACTTTTTTTTTTTTTTTTTTTTAGGTGCAACTTATTATTCTTTTTCCCAGAATTTAAAGACAAACCAACCCTCTCCATTCCAGAAGCCGAGAATGTTGGTAATGCCTCTTCTTACCCAGTAAAGACCTTTAGCGATCTCATAACTGACGAGGCTTTAGATTTGTATGTACGAGCTCATAGCTCAAAGGAAACCTCCACCCACTTAGAGAAAGGTAAGAAAAACAAACATACTTATATGTGAACTTATTGATTTTTAGTTAATATCTCATTAAGTATTTCCCTTATTACTTTTTATGCAGGCAAGAAGCTCAGTAAAAGACTCCTAACCCAAGTCCGGTCAAGTAATCTCCCTTCTACTCCTGCTTCCAAAAAATTACGAAGGGTAGGAGAAGGGAATCATGGTACATCCGCAAGCCCTGGAGTGTTATCAGGTCCTACTCTTGTACCTCTAGGTTTCAGCGGATTTGGTGGGGTTCTTACTAGTTTCGAAAGTTTTTGTTCAATATCAACCAACCAAGCCTTTTCCCACGGGGAATCGATTCTCGATGACGCTAATGTCGCGAATGACAGGTTACATAAAATGGTAGTAAAAGACGACACTGCCAGATTACAGAGTCTGCCAGCATCTGAGCTTTCAAAGAAATTTCTTCATCTAATCAGCCAGGTGAGATTTTACCCTTATTATGCGCATCTCTTTTTTTTTCGTTTATTTATTTATTTATTTTTAACTGTTCGCCACTATTTATTTATTTATAGGGCACTACATACTCTATTGTTATCGCCAAAGAATACGAGAAGCTTTCCTTAGAGATGGCTTCCCTCAAGGCTAAATATGAAGATGTTACTTCTACACTTAAAATAAAAGAAGATGACTTGACTAATGCAAAATTAAACTTTCAAGATGAGAAAGTGAAACTTACCAAAGAATACTCTGATAAGCTGGAATTCGAGAAGCTAGCTGCCGTGGAGAGTTTTAAAAATTCTAATGAATTCAAGGTGCTCATAGGCAAGGCTTGCTGTGATGGTTTTGACCGGTTCAAAGCTCTTGTCGGCAAAAATCGTCCAGACATAGACTTTTCTAGGTATGACGTTCTAAGTGAGAGCGAAGAGGAAGATTGAATTCCATAGTATTAGTCATATATATATATATATATATATATTAGGTTTTTTGATTTCTCAGTATGTTGTTCCTTTAAAACTTTTCAGAATATCTTTGAATCCAGAGAATAGTTGCTCTACTTTTGTCTTTCATAGTATTGTTCCATACTTGTTGTTTCCTTATACAGAACTCATTTTACTTTCCCAGGCTTCACTCAGCCCGTCCTTCTTTCGAAGGAACATATTTTTACGAGCTTCACCCAGCTCGTCCCTTTAGTAAGGAAAAGTCACTTATTTCTTTTAATAAAGAAGGGGACTTAATGTGTCACTAGTCCTTATGTGACTTATAAAATTCAGTAGAAACACGTGCAATAAATACGAATAACCATTTTATTAAAGACCTATCGAAAATAATAATCGATAGTTGAATATTAGCATCTGTTACACACTGGTCTGCTTTATTGTAGCTAAAAACATTCTATCACTTTTAAAAGTGAGATAATAAAATAAAACACAGCCTGGCATGAGTACCTACTGGTAATATTTCCTCAAATGTTCTGCATTCCACGGGTGGGGAAGCTGGCTTCCACCAAGTGACTCTAACCAGTATGCCCCCGGTCTGTTGCTTTTGGTTACTCGATAAGGGTCCTCCCAATTGGGAGCTAACTTTCCTTCCCCCTTTTTCCTTAGTAGCCGAGGTAACCTCACGAAGCACCAGGTCTCCTGGCTCGAACCTCCTTGGCTTGACTCGGGCATTGTAGTACTTGGATATCATCCGCTGGTAAGCCGCAACCTTGACCTGGGCCTGCTCCCTTTTCTCTTCTACCAGGTCTAGGTTTAATCGTAGTTCCACTCCGTTCTGTTGAGGTTCAAAATACTTGGTTCTGAAGGTAGCAACCTTTGTTTCTACCGGGATCACAGCTTCACTTCCAAAAGCTAACCCAAAAGGGGTCTCCCCAGTAGGGGTTCTTACGGTAGTGCGATAGGCCCATAAAACTCCAGGTAGTTGTTCAGGCCACAAGCCCTTGGCCTTTTCTAGGCGTGTCTTGATCATCTTCAATATTGTCCTATTCGTGACTTCAACCTGCCTATTGGCTTGGGGATGGGCAGGAGAGGATAAATGAACTTTGATCCCAAGTTCATTACAAAAATCGAGGAACTGCTCACTTTCAAACTGCTTCCCATTATCGGTCACAATTACCCTTGGTGCTCCGAACCTGCAGATTATTGTCTTCCAGAAAAACTTTTTTACTTCATTCGCTCCAATATGAGCTAATGGCTCAGCTTCTACCTATTTGGTGAAATAATCGATAGCCACAATTACGTATTTAGTTTGTCCCTTCCCTTGGGGTAAGGGGTCGATGAGGTCTGTCCCCCATTGGGCAAAAAGCCACGGCCCTGTAAGAGGGGTTAACTTTTCTGCTGGTTGTTTTGGGATATTGGCGAATCTCTGACACTTGTTACATTTCTTCACAAACTCAAGTGCATCTGTCCTCATAGTAGGCCAAAAGTATCCTTGTCGGATAGCTTTATGCGCTAGTGATCTGCCCCCAGCATGATTTCCACAAAGGCCTTCATGTATGTCCTTTAGAATGTAATTTGCCTCATCAATGGAGACACAACGCAAGTAGGGTAGAGAAAATCCCTTCTTGTAGAGAACCCCATCAACGAGGGAATATTTTGCCGCACGCATCCTAATCTTTCGTGCTTCCATGCGGTCCTGGGGTAGCTCTTCGTTCTCAATGTACCTGATAATGGGTTCTGCCCACTCCATGCCATGGGCCACCTGGTGTATTTTCTGTGGCCAATCCTAGAACGTGCTAGGCTCATCCAAATATCCCACGGGTATGGCTTTATCTTCCTCTGTGGTTGCCAGTCGAGCCAGGGCGTCTGCATGCGCATTCTTTTCTTGGGGAATCCGGTGAATAGAAAACTTCTTAAAAAAACCCTTGATATCCTCTATCTTATGTAAATAGGTCTTCATCTTCTCATCCTTGGCTTCATATTCCCCTTGGACTTGTCCAGTTATTAGTTGAGAGTCAGTATATGCTACTAGTCGTTCAACTTCCAAAGCTTTCGCCATCCTGAGGCCTGCTAGGAAGGCTTCATACTCTGCCTCATTGTTGGTTGCTTTAAAACCAAACCTGAGTGCATATTTGATGCATTCCCCATTTGGGGAGATAATTACTAGCCCTGCCCCACTTACACGGGAGTTGACAGACCCATCCACATATAACGTCCAAGTAGATTCAGCTTCTTCCTGCTTATCTGCAGCATGCTCTGGCCCATCTTTTGGTGTGAATTCCGCTATAACATCTGCCAGTACCTGGGCTTTTAAGGCTGTTCGGGGTTTGTATTGGATATCAAACTCTCCAAGTTCTACCGACCACTTCATGAGTAGCCCTGAAGTATCAGGTTTGCGGAGAACCTGCCTAAGTGGTTGGTCCGTCAATACTATTATTGTATGAGCTTGGAAGTAAGGCCTGAGTTTCCTCGCGGAGATAACTAGAGCAAATGCCAACTTTTTTATCCTTAGGTATCTTTCTTCCGCCCCCCTGAATGCACGACTAATGTAATATACCGGTTTCTGGTTTCCATCCTCTTCGCGGACCAAGGCTGAGCTTACTGCCGACGGAGAAACTGCCAAGTACAAATACAACTGTTCTCCTTACATCGCCCGCGACAATAATGGTGGTGAAGTGAGATACTCCTTTAGCTCTGTAAAAGCTTGCTCGCACTCAGGGGTCCATGAAAAAGCTTTCCTGAGCACACGGAAAAAAGGCAAACACCTATCGGTCGCCCTGGAAATCAACCTGTTCAGAGCTGCGATCCTTCCTGTCAATCTTTGAAGTTCCTTGGTCGATGCTGGAGACTGCATGTTGAGAATCGCCTGGACCTTCTCAGGGTTAGTTTCTATCCCTCTTCTACTTACCATGTAACAGAGGAATTTCCCAAAGGAGACTCCGAAGGCACATTTACTTGGGTTGAGCTTCATCTGGTGTTTCCTGAGGACTTGGAACGTTTCCTGTAGATCAACCAGATGGTCTTGAGTTTTCAAGCTTTTTACCAGCATGTCATCCACATACACTTCCATATTCCTTCCGATTTGGTCCTTAAACATCAGGTTTACTAGCCGCTGATATGTTGCACCAGCATTTTTTAGCCCAAAGGCATCACCTTATAGCAATATAAACCTCAGTCCGTGATGAAAGAGGTTTTATCTCTGTCTGGCGTGTGCATTGAGATTTGGTTATACCCTGAGTATGCATCCATAAAACTGAGCAGCTCATGGCCAGCTGTCCCTTCTACCAACATATCAATTCTTGGCAGAGGGAAACTGTCTTTGGGGCATGCCTTATTTAAATCCGTAAAGTCTACACACAACTTCCATTTTCCATTGGCCTTTTTTACCAAAACAACATTGGCCAACCAGTCGGGATAATGAACCTCCTGGATGAAATCAGCTTTCATAAGCTTATTCACCTCTTCTGATATAGCCATGTTCCTTTCCGCGGCAAATGTTCTTCGCTTTTGCCTGATAGGTTTGAATGTAGGATCTGTGTTTAATCGATGCTCAATCGTAGTTGGATTAATACCGGGCATGTCTTCATGTGACCAGGCGAATACATTTTGATTCTGTCTGAGGAACTGTATAAGAATATTTGTGAAATCTGAGGGGAGCAGAGACCCTATCTTCACCTTTTTTGTTATGTCAGTGTCATTCAAGCATATCTCCACCAAGTCCTCGATTGGCTTAGCCCAGTCTTGCTCATTCTCTTCAACTTCATCGACAATCAAAGCCTCCTGCTGTCTCTTTTCTTTGAGAGAGGCAACGTAGCATTCTCTGGCAATGGACTGATCTCCTCTTAGTTCGCCCACGCCATGCTCGGTAGGGAAGCACATTAATAGGTGATAAGTCGAAGTGATAGCCCTCATCGAATTTAAGGTCGCTCTTCCTAGGATGACATTGTAAGTAGAAGGACAATCCACCACCAGGAAGTTGACCATGACAGTGACTTGTTTTGGGCTGGTTCCTGCAGTGACAGGAAGGATGACTGCTCCTAGAGGATAGACTTTGTCTCCCGTGAATCCCACCAATGGTGATCTGGTAGGTCTGAGTTTCTCCTTACCAATCTTCATCTTGCTGAATGCATCAAGAAAAATGATATCAGCTGAACTTCCATTATCTACCAAGATTCGCCGAGTATTATAGTTAGCGATCATCATGGTGACTGCACATCTTTCATGTCTTCATCTGAGAATGTAATAACTGGATCACCTAAACGAGGCATCTTTTGATATTGAATCTGTACTCCCACTTCGCACACCTCAGATGAGCTTCGCATTCTCCTTGCATAGGCCTTACGGGCTGAGCTCGATTCTCTACCTCCTGCACACCCCCCGGCTATGACCCTGATCTCTCCTATTGGTTGTTGATCAGGAGGGTGGTTATCTCGGCCTACTCTTAGTGGGTTAATGTCGGTTCTGTCATTCCCCACAATAAATTTTCGCATGTGCCCCCTTCAGATCAGAGTCTCAATTTGATCCTTAAGGTCGAAGCAATCCTCTGTAGCGTGCCCATGGTCTTTATGGAACCTGCAATACTTATCACGAGGTCTCCTTGCCGGATTTGACTTCAACTTCGATGGCCACTTCAGATATGGTTCATCCTGGATCTGTAGGAAAACTTGATCTATCGGCATATTTAAAGGAGTGTAATTTGTATACCTCTCCGTGTTCTTATAGCGAGATGCCCTTTCATTCTGGTTGACCATGGGTTTCTTATACTTGGTTTCCTTTTCATCTCTGATCGTCAGGGCCGGCCTTTTCTTGTCTGACTTCTTATCCTCCCCTTCTTTCCCTTTCTTGCAATCATTGCATCTTCAGCATTCATATGTCTTTTAGCTCGAACCAATAACTCGGCCATGTTGGTAGGAGGTTCCTCTGATAAAGAGAAGAGAAATCTTGAGGTTTGAAATCCTCCCATGAAGGCGGCTAGGGCCACCTTGTCATCCGCTTCCTCCACCTGTAACATTTCCGTGTTAAAACGACTAATGTAATCTCGCAGTGACTCTCCCTTTTGTTGCTTCACAGTAAGGAGGTGGGTAGCCGGCCTTCTATGCCTCTGGCCAGCAATGAAATGGCCCACAAAGCCCTTACTCAATTCTTCAAAGGTTTCGATGGTTCCTGGCTTTAGTTTGTTGAACCATACCCGTGCTGATCCTTTAAGAGTCGTTGGGAAAGCCCTGCACATGATCTCATCCGGCATCGCGTGTAGGTGCATAAGCGCCTGAAAAGTCTCCAAGTGGTCGAGGGGATCTTTAGTTCCGTCGAAACTCTCAATTGTGGGCTATCTAAATTTGCTTGGCAAAGGGCATTTCATAACCGAGGGGCTGAATGGCAAATTGGTTTTCTGCACCAAACCATCTATGGCTGCAATGCCTTTTCCCTTCATGGCCTGCATCACACCCTCCATCTTTGCCTTGAGATCCTGCATTTCTAGGTCAACGTGGAAAATTTCCTCGGTCTTTTCAATGACGGTCGTGTCTTCATGGGGTCGGGAACTCCGTGGAAGAAAGGGGTGGATCACCTCTCTATGTCGGTTTCCCACCTGGCTTTGTTCAACTTTGGTCTCATGTCGGGGAGGATGAGTATCCTTGTAATACCCCGTAATTAATTAAAGAGTTTAGTGTATTTAAATTCAATTATGTGTGGATTCCTGTACCTATTATTGTGCATGCTTCATTGTTATATTAAGTTCATTTAATGGTGCATGTAAATTAATTGTGTATGTTAAAATAGTAAATTTATGTATTTAATTGTGCATGTATTATTATTTGTTTATTTTGTTTAATTAAGCAATATTAGTTAATTAGAATATTATATTTGTGTTATAACGTATTATGATGATATAATATATTATTTTGTAATAACAATAATAATAATTATATTAGTTTAATAATAATAATAATAATATTATAATAATAATAATAATAAAAGTTTATTAATAATAATATTAGTAATAATAATAATAATAGTTATAATAAATCAATGTAATGATGGAAAATTAAATACTAGGATAGAATTTCATTTAGTATGGTAGAATGGTGGATCAAATATCTTGATTAAAGATAGCATTGTCTTAAAGCCATATAGGTAGGAATATGAGAAATGGGTGAGAAGTTATTATAAATTAGATATTTGTAATATTTATATTATATATTTTGTGTATAAATTAACTAGCTTGCCTTAGAAAAAAAATAAAGGGAGTTAGAAGCAAAGTATAAACTCTAGAGAGCTATTTTATAAGAGTGAAAGGAAAAGAGAAAGAGAAAGAAGCTTGGACCGGTGTAGGCAATTTTACCCGACTACGTGCAGACCGGCGGATTTATTTTAAATCCAAAAAGGCAAGTTATTATCTACTTTTCCCCTTTGAATTAATAAATTAATTGTTTAGCTTATTTTTATGCATAGAGCCAAGGTTTGGAGGTTAATAAATTCTTAATTTTATTTTATTAAATTAATGGAATTTTAATTATATAGGATGGTATATATTTATTTAATGTCCTATGAAATTAATAATGGCTAAAAAATAATTAAATAAGACTTTAGGGATTTTTCTAGAATTTTCTAGATTTTTTCGAGCATTTTCTGCAATTTCCGGCGACCTTCCGGCGAGTTTTCCGGTCGCCGGCAGTGGGGGAGACGACCGGAGTGATCCGGTGCGACGCGGCGCACCATAGGAGGGTGTACGCGCGCATCCTGGCCATTAATGGAGTCTGATTGATCCGGTGCATCGCGGTCCATGATACCGCGGTACACCCGGATCAGGGAACGTTGGATGGAGGAGATGCAGGTGGATTGATCCGGTGTGGCGCGCATGCAGGAAAGCTGATGCAGCCAACCAACCGGAGGACGCCGCGTCAGCAAGGCACCCTTAGTGCGCGCGTGGCAGCGCGTGCGCGCGCGTGGGACTCTCCAGACGCGCGTGGAAGCGCGTGCGGGCGCGTGGCTGATGCCAGACGCGCGTGGAGGCGCGTGGGAGAGTGGGGAAAGCTTGGCTGCGCGTGGGGAGGCTCTGGGAGGCGCGTGAGGGCGCGTGTGGGGTCCCTACAGCTGCTGGAAATTACCAGAATACCCCTAGGGCCTGTTTTGTAAATTCCAGAACCTTAAACTTGGATTTTTAGGTACTGTGTTGGTAATTACGGGTTTAACGGGCCACGAAATTATTATTTTAACACCCGTTACTTATTTTTATGGCCGATTAATCTTTTCTAAGCATTTATTGGCTCGTTCGCAGTACGGATACTAATGTGATTTATTTAACGACATTGTTAAATATAAATAGTGTTATTATCGTATTTAATGGTATCAAACATTATTGTTAAATGAAATAAGGCCATGGTTTTAGTCAGATAAATTATCCATGATATCTTACGGGATGTTTATACTGTTAATCGTATATAAATCATGATTATTATGCTGTGTGCATTTCAGGGAATAAATGGACTGTTTATTATGTCGCATTTATATTATATGGATGTGTTGCCATATAGAACCATGTGAGCTGACTAATAAGTTTAGACTCATTTATACCTTATGCATTCGTTGCGATAGACAGATGTGTGGCTGTCGGGGTATGTGGTTTAATATTATTGGCATGTGTTGCCTAACTGACATACTTGGTATATTTATTAATATTATTGGCATGTGTTGCCTAAATTGACATTCTCGGTATCTTTATTAATATTGTTGGCATGTGTTGCCTAATTTATATGCTCAGTATATTCATCAGTACTTTGCGAGGTGTTATCACTGTGTAGTTCGTTATAGTCTGTGTTGTCAGTACCGTGCACCATGTATAATAGCTGATTTCCCGGGTAGGGAAAGGCGACACTTAACCACCTAGTGTGAGTCTAAGTGATCACCGTCTATTCTGGTTGAGGTCATGTTATACATCGGATAGTTCCCGTAGGATGTATACAGATATAGTACTCATCCGATTCATAATGATTAATTTATTTGATTCTCTGATTTGGGTCATAGTAGAGAGGACTTGCTCGTGGGGTTGACCCACCATTGTTGTTATTTCAGGATACGGTCAGTATCCGTTTCAAGGCTGAGGTTAGCAGTGTGGGACCATCATCCGAACTCATCTACTCCTACGATCCAGTGCAGGGTAGAAGTTTTATGTAGTATTTCAGTTTCAGTTTTTATTTACTTTTGACGTTGAACTCTCAGGGTTATATTTAGGGATCCCTGACGTAGGATTTCCAAGTTGTAATGAAGTACTGTATTAAATAAAGGATGGATGGATGTTGTATTATTTAATGTTTCTTTCCTGTCTAAATTCTTTCATTTCCATCATTTTGTATTCCATGCTTGTATATTGCCAATTGTTTTTGATATCCCTCGTTTTTCGTGTATAAGCTTGATCAACTTATGCGTGGAAAATGTGGGGGTGTTACAGTTGGTATCAGAGCATTCCAGGTTCGAGTGTCTTAGGGATCTGTGATTACTATACTTCCGCGTTGTGTATTCTGATAATTAGAGCCTAAGTATTAGGGTTCTTTGTATTCTTTTAGTCGGTCCATGATAATGTACTGACGTTAGATTCTTTCTGAATTTAATAGAAGGATGTCTCGGCGCGGGACAAGGAATGCGAACCGTCATCGCAGTATTTCCCCAACTCAAAATGAGAATCAGGAATTTTCTCCTCAAGTTGCTGATATCATTGCACGAGCGGTGGCAGCAGGAGTAGCATCTGCTCTACGAAACCAGCAACCTCCTCCGATAGTACCTGTTCCTGAACCAGTGGCACAGCCAATGTCATGGGACAAAGTTCGTCACTCGTTCATCCGGGGAAATCCACCGACATTTGCGGGGTCCACAGATGTCTTGTTAGCATATCAGTGGAAACAGGAGAGCGAGCGTCATCTTCGGATGGTAATCTGTACCGAAGTGCAGAAACAGATGCTGGCTACGTTTATGCTGATAGGCAATGCATTGCAGTGGTGGGAGTCTATTACTACTGTCGATGAGAGGACCAGATTGACGTATGCTGAATTTCAGACTCGCTTTGACGGCAAGTATTTTCCTATGTCAGTAAGATCAGCGATGAAGACCGAATTTCTGGATCTGCAACAGGAAGATATGACTGTGGCTGAGTATGAACAGAAGTTCATAAATTTGTCATTATTTGCACCAGAGGAGGTCAATACGGAAGAAAAGAAGAGAGACCGCTTTGTGAAGGGGTTAATATGGCCGATTAAAGTGGTGATCTTAGGTAGTCCTGCATATACTACTTATATCCAGGTGGTTAATGCCGCCTTACAGCACTGCCAGATGAGGAGTGATTACCGGAAGTCCAAGGGAGATAAGCGGACTAACCGAGACTACCAGACAGGGGAGAAAGGAAGCAGCAGTGGTGCCAAGTCCAATGATCGGGGCAGATTTCAAGGACATCAACCTTGGAAGAAAAACAAAGGAAACCTAGATGTGCAGAGGGATGGAGTCCCTAATCAGGGTAGACAAGGTGGGATACCTCAGACCGGACAGGAACAGTGGTCGGGAAATCAACAGAGAAGGCAGGCAGGTCCTTTTACGGGACGTTGTTATCACTGTAGAGAGATTGGGCATCCGGCCAAGATGTGTCCCAAAGCTAAGCAGGGACAGTATGGGCAGCCGAGACCTAATCAGCCGTTACCTCTACCGGCCCCACCGATGCCACGTGGGCAAGTTCAGAATTTTCCGGCACTTCCAGCACCACCATTTCCTCCGGGACAACCTCCACAGCAGTTGCATAATGGCAGAGTTTATAACTTCATGTCACATAATGCGCAGGCTCCTCAGGCTATTGAGGGTATGTTTTCTATACATGGTAGAACTGCTCGTATACTGTTTGACACTGGTGCATCACATTCTTTTGTGTCTAGATCTTTTGTTATCTTATCTGGTATGACGACTCAGTTATGTGACCAACCTCTTAATATTTATACACCATTGGGAGTTGGCGCAAGTTTACGAGAGTATAGCGGTGATATCCTTATAGATATGGGCCGGCTTCGATTTCTTGCAAATTTGTTAGTGTTAGATATGCATTCGTATGATGTTATACTTGGGATGGACTGGTTATCTCAGTACCATGCTCAGGTTAACTGTTACGAAAAGTCTATTGTATTTTCTATACCAGGACAGGAGATGTATCGTCTTGTTGTACCACAACCTGATAGAGGGCCTAGCACTTATTTATTCGTTCTTGAGGAGGACTCACAGGAAGCGACTGCGGTATCTCTTGACAGCATCCCGGTAGTACAGGAATTCCAGGATGTATTCCAGGAAATTCCAGGCTTGCCACCGAGTCGAGAGATAGACTTCGTTATTGATTTAGCTCCAGGCACTACGCCTATTGCTAAGGCGCCGTACCGAATGGCACCGGTGGAGATGCGAGAGTTGAAAGATCAAATTCAACAGTTGCTCAGCCAGGGATTTATTCGCAGAAGTACTTCACCATGGGGAGCACCAGTACTGTTTGTAAAGAAGAAGGATGGATCTCTTCGTCTTTGTATTGATTACAGAGAACTGAACAAGGTCACTATTCGCAACAAGTACCCGTTGCCCAGAATTGATGACCTGTTTGATCAGTTGAAGGGAGCTACTTACTTCTCAAAGATCGATTTGAGGTCTGGTTATCATCAGCTACGAGTCAGAGAACAAGATGTTCCAAAGACAGCATTCCTCACAAGGTACGGATCTTATGAGTTTCGTGTTATGCCTTTCGGTTTGACGAACGCTCCAGCCGTCTTTATGGACTTGATGAATAGAGTATTCAGAGAATACTTAGATCAGTTTGTCATTGTTTTCATTGATGATATTCTGGTTTACTCTAAGTCGGAGAAGGACCATGCTAGACATTTACGCACAGTATTGCAGACACTTCGAGAACATCAGTTGTTTGCGAAGTTTGAGAAGTGTGAATTTTGGCAGAAAGAGGTCAAATTTCTAGGTCATGTAGTGTCAGAAGAAGGGTTAGCAGTAGATCCAGCCAAGGTTGCGGCCGTTATGGAGTGGGGACAGCCTACCTCACCGACAGAGATTCGCAGTTTTCTGGGATTGGCAGGGTATTATCGCCGGTTCATCCAGGGATTTTCCAAAATTGCGGGTCCACTTACTCATCTGACTAAGAAGAATGTACCATTTGTATGGGATGATTCTTGTCAGGCTGCTTTTGCTGAATTGAAGAGCAAGTTAACTTCTGCACCTGTCTTAGCCACACCTCAGAGTGGAATCGAGTATTTCGTATTTACCGACGCTTCTCTGAAGGGTTTGGGTTGTGTGTTGATGCAAGAAGAGCGACCAGTTTCTTATGGGTCTAGGAAGCTTAAGCCTCATGAGCTTAATTACCCGACTCACGACCTAGAGCTCGCCGCAGTGGTTTTTGCCTTGCGTATTTGGAGACATTATCTTTTGGGGGAGACTTTTCGATTGTTTAGCGATCATAAGAGTCTACAGTATTTGTTCACACAGAGGGAACTGAATATGAGACAGCGCAGATGGTTGGAATTCGTGAAAGACTATCACTTCTCTATTCAGTATCATCCAGGGAAAGCGAATGTTGTAGCAGACGCACTCAGCCGCCGACCCTATGTCAGCCTTTCAGCTTTGTTTACAACAGAGTGGGATGCTTTGAAGACGGTTGATGAGTTAGCAGACGCTTTTATGGCATGTGTGGTAGTAACTCCTTCTATCATTCATCAGGTCATTCAAGCGCAACTCTCAGATCAACAGTGTATTGATCGGGTTTCGGAGTTAGCCTCCGGAGATGTTCCTTTTTATTCTATAGGGACTGATGGAGGATTGAGGTATAAGGGACGTTTAATTGTGCCTTCAGCTGACAATTTGAGAAATGTTGTGATGAGAGAGACACACACTTCTCAGTTCTCGGTACATCCAGGGGGAGATAAGATGTATCAGGACATGAAACGCCAGTTTTGGTGGGCCGGCATGAAAAGAGATATAGCTATCTTTGTCTCTAAATGTAGCACCTGTCAGATGATTAAGATTGATCATCAGAGACCGCCAGGATCGTTACAGCCACTTCCCATACCAGAATGGAAATGGGAAAGTATTTCCATGGACTTTATAGAGGGATTACCTACTTCACAGCATAATCACAACTCTATTTGGGTCATTGTTGATAGATTGACCAAGTCCGCTCACTTTCTGCCTGTTCGTTCAAACTTTACGTCAGAACAGTATGCTAAGCTGTATATTGCAGAAATGGTGAAACTTCATGGAGTACCATTGTCCATCGTATCAGATAGAGATCCGAAGTTTATATCGGGATTTTGGAGGAGCTTTCAGCAGGCTTTGGGTACAGAACTATATCTTAGCACTGCTTATCATCCTCAAACAGATGGACAGACTGAGCGAGTTAATCAGATTTTAGAAGACATGTTGCGGGCATGTGTTCTTGATTTTAAGGGCAATTGGGAGGAATATTTGCCGCTTTCAGAGTTTGCGTATAACAATAGTTATCAGAAAACTATTGGTATGGCACCATTTGAGGCTTTGTACGGTAGACCGTGTAGGTCTCCTGTCTGTTGGCTTGGAGTTGGTGAGAACAGCTTTTTGGGTCCTGCATTTATTAAGGACACGTCTGAAAAGATCGCTATCATTAGGGATCGGATGCGTACAGCTCAAAGCAGACAAAAAAGTTATGCTGACCGTCGAACTCGTGTTTTGGAGTTTAAGGTTGGTGATCAGGTTTTGCTTAAGGTTTCTCCTATGAAGGGAGTAATGCGGTTTGGGTCAAAGGGTAAGTTATCGCCTCGTTTTGTGGGTCCTTTTATGATTACAGATCGGATTGGGGCAGTAGCTTATCGTCTGGCTCTACCAGATAATCTTCATAGGGTACATAATGTTTTTCATGTATCTATGCTGCGAAAATTTCTACGGGACGAAGACCGATATCAACACATTGATGTGGGTGAGATTGAGTTGCAACCTGATGCAACCTATTTGGAACAACCTTACTGTATTCTCGATCGTAGGAATCAGATACTGCGCACGAAGACTATTCCATTAGTACGTGTACAGTGGAGTCATCATAGTGCTACAGAGTCTACTTGGGAACGGGAAGATATTATCCGTGCCAAGTATCCAGAGCTCTTTAATACAGGTATGTAGTGAATTTCGGGGACGAAATTCCGTTATTAGGGGGGGAGAATGTAATACCCCGTAATTAATTAAAGAGTTTAGTGTATTTAAATTCAATTATGTGTGGATTCCTGTACCTATTATTGTGCATGCTTCATTGTTATATTAAGTTCATTTAATGGTGCATGTAAATTAATTGTGTATGTTAAAATAGTAAATTTATGTATTTAATTGTGCATGTATTATTATTTGTTTATTTTGTTTAATTAAGCAATATTAGTTAATTAGAATATTATATTTGTGTTATAACGTATTATGATGATATAATATATTATTTTGTAATAACAATAATAATAATTATATTAGTTTAATAATAATAATAATAATATTATAATAATAATAATAATAAAAGTTTATTAATAATAATATTAGTAATAATAATAATAATAGTTATAATAAATCAATGTAATGATGGAAAATTAAATACTAGGATAGAATTTCATTTAGTATGGTAGAATGGTGGATCAAATATCTTGATTAAAGATAGCATTGTCTTAAAGCCATATAGGTAGGAATATGAGAAATGGGTGAGAAGTTATTATAAATTAGATATTTGTAATATTTATATTATATATTTTGTGTATAAATTAACTAGCTTGCCTTAGAAAAAAAATAAAGGGAGTTAGAAGCAAAGTATAAACTCTAGAGAGCTATTTTATAAGAGTGAAAGGAAAAGAGAAAGAGAAAGAAGCTTGGACCGGTGTAGGCAATTTTACCCGACTACGTGCAGACCGGCGGATTTATTTTAAATCCAAAAAGGCAAGTTATTATCTACTTTTCCCCTTTGAATTAATAAATTAATTGTTTAGCTTATTTTTATGCATAGAGCCAAGGTTTGGAGGTTAATAAATTCTTAATTTTATTTTATTAAATTAATGGAATTTTAATTATATAGGATGGTATATATTTATTTAATGTCCTATGAAATTAATAATGGCTAAAAAATAATTAAATAAGACTTTAGGGATTTTTCTAGAATTTTCTAGATTTTTTCGAGCATTTTCTGCAATTTCCGGCGACCTTCCGGCGAGTTTTCCGGTCGCCGGCAGTGGGGGAGACGACCGGAGTGATCCGGTGCGACGCGGCGCACCATAGGAGGGTGTACGCGCGCATCCTGGCCATTAATGGAGTCTGATTGATCCGGTGCATCGCGGTCCATGATACCGCGGTACACCCGGATCAGGGAACGTTGGATGGAGGAGATGCAGGTGGATTGATCCGGTGTGGCGCGCATGCAGGAAAGCTGATGCAGCCAACCAACCGGAGGACGCCGCGTCAGCAAGGCACCCTTAGTGCGCGCGTGGCAGCGCGTGCGCGCGCGTGGGACTCTCCAGACGCGCGTGGAAGCGCGTGCGGGCGCGTGGCTGATGCCAGACGCGCGTGGAGGCGCGTGGGAGAGTGGGGAAAGCTTGGCTGCGCGTGGGGAGGCTCTGGGAGGCGCGTGAGGGCGCGTGTGGGGTCCCTACAGCTGCTGGAAATTACCAGAATACCCCTAGGGCCTGTTTTGTAAATTCCAGAACCTTAAACTTGGATTTTTAGGTACTGTGTTGGTAATTACGGGTTTAACGGGCCACGAAATTATTATTTTAACACCCGTTACTTATTTTTATGGCCGATTAATCTTTTCTAAGCATTTATTGGCTCGTTCGCAGTACGGATACTAATGTGATTTATTTAACGACATTGTTAAATATAAATAGTGTTATTATCGTATTTAATGGTATCAAACATTATTGTTAAATGAAATAAGGCCATGGTTTTAGTCAGATAAATTATCCATGATATCTTACGGGATGTTTATACTGTTAATCGTATATAAATCATGATTATTATGCTGTGTGCATTTCAGGGAATAAATGGACTGTTTATTATGTCGCATTTATATTATATGGATGTGTTGCCATATAGAACCATGTGAGCTAACTAATAAGTTTAGACTCATTTATACCTTATGCATTCGTTGCGATAGACAGATGTGTGGCTGTCGGGGTATGTGGTTTAATATTATTGGCATGTGTTGCCTAACTGACATACTTGGTATATTTATTAATATTATTGGCATGTGTTGCCTAAATTGACATTCTCGGTATCTTTATTAATATTGTTGGCATGTGTTGCCTAATTTATATGCTCAGTATATTCATCAGTACTTTGCGAGGTGTTATCACTGTGTAGTTCGTTATAGTCTGTGTTGTCAGTACCGTGCACCATGTATAATAGCTGATTTCCCGGGTAGGGAAAGGCGACACTTAACCACCTAGTGTGAGTCTAAGTGATCACCGTCTATTCTGGTTGAGGTCATGTTATACATCGGATAGTTCCCGTAGGATGTATACAGATATAGTACTCATCCGATTCATAATGATTAATTTATTTGATTCTCTGATTTGGGTCATAGTAGAGAGGACTTGCTCGTGGGGTTGACCCACCATTGTTGTTATTTCAGGATACGGTCAGTATCCGTTTCAAGGCTGAGGTTAGCAGTGTGGGACCATCATCCGAACTCATCTACTCCTACGATCCAGTGCAGGGTAGAAGTTTTATGTAGTATTTCAGTTTCAGTTTTTATTTACTTTTGACGTTGAACTCTCAGGGTTATATTTAGGGATCCCTGACGTAGGATTTCCAAGTTGTAATGAAGTACTGTATTAAATAAAGGATGGATGGATGTTGTATTATTTAATGTTTCTTTCCTGTCTAAATTCTTTCATTTCCATCATTTTGTATTCCATGCTTGTATATTGCCAATTGTTTTTGATATCCCTCGTTTTTCGTGTATAAGCTTGATCAACTTATGCGTGGAAAATGTGGGGGTGTTACAATCCTGCTCTTCTAGATTCCCATTACCCCTGTTTGGATTCGAGAGGTCTTGGCATGGCAAACCCTGTTGAACCGGTGGAACAAGGTGTTGCAGGAGTGCTGCATTTTGTTGGATCAACTGGTCTATACCCTGATTCAGAGTTTGGACCTGCAGTTCCAACACTGCAAATCGTGTCTGGTCATTTGGGACGTCTAGATTTTCACCCGACTCTTCCCTTTGACCAGATCCCTGCGACGGTGTTCCTTCGGTAACCATACCGGACCGCAAACGTCTATACCCAACGAGTAATAAATCGATTCAATGGAATTGCTGTTCCCACAGACGGCGCCAACTGTTGAGGTTGAATTTCGCCACGGTCTAGTACGACACCGTTTCCTGCAAAATAAGGATGGCAAAGTCAAACACCGGTGTGGTGCCGGCCGTTGACCCTCCGACGATCAAGTTAGCAAGGATTCTCGATAGAGAATTTTAATCGTAATTTGCTTAGTAGGAGTTTTTTTTGTGTGTACCTTATCCCCGAGTCGTCTTTGTCTTTATAGTCACTTCCCTTCTTCTTGATAAGGGAGTTTCATCATCCTTAGCCCATGGAGCCTACCTCGTGGAAATCCTATCCTTGATAAGATTTGAACTTATCCTATGACAAATCCTATCCTAGATACGATTTGTCATCATTCTTATCTAATAGAATGGTTATCCTTAATAACGAGATATTATCGTCTGAGAGTTGGAGAAATCTGGTGGCAGGTCAATATTTAATTCCCTTTTTTGTTAAGTCAAGATAGGCTAGGGTTATTTTTCCCTATCAATCTGCATCTTTCTTTTTCCTTAGCCGCCAATCATTCCAAACTTAATATTCCTTATCAGGACCTCTACCACTTTACTTCATATTGGATTTTGATTTCAATTTGGTCTTAGCAATGATTGATTCATTTTCTTAAAACAGATATGTTAAAATATGTTAAAACATTATATTTGTTCGGCCTTATAATTTTTCTCTCTTTCAAATAGCTTAAATTGAGTAGGAGATTTTGTTCAAATTTTGAGTTTTTTTGGCTTTCAAAAAGAGGGACAATGGTTTCTTTCAAAAACAGTTGAGGTAGATTTAAAAAAGGGAGAAATAGAAATGGTTAGTTCAATTTTTTTAAGGATAGTTTTCTATCTTAAGAAAATGAAAAATAACAGAAAATGTAGGAGATACAATTTTCCATAAGTTAATTAAAAATAACATTCAAAGTTGAGTAAGGAAAAAAAATAGATCTGTTGAGTTTAACTATAAAAAAGAGGTATAACCCATGTTTTGTATTTTTTAAGTTTAAAAGGGGTGTCAAACTCTTATTAAGATAAGTTAGTGTGCAAGATACAATCTGTCTTAATGGAGCATGACTGAAACATTGTCCCTATGGTTATGTCAATATAACATCTCACATAAAATTGTTGTTTACAATTTTATGAACTATAAATCTGGCCGGGCTTGATACCTATTTGGACTTACTGGGTTCTTGGGCCTTTCTGCTTAAATCAATTTAACTTGCTTGAAGAGGAGTTAAGTTTTGGTTTGGGTCCTGAGCCTTGTAGCCCAAACTGATGACAGATTAACTCTATCATAACCCGATAATTTTTGCATTTGTGTCACCATGCTTTGGTTTGTTTCTGCACTCTCTTTTTAATACAAAGTACTTATTTTTCATTGTTTTTTAAGAACAAAACTGAAATATTATTTAATTTTCAATTGGATAGCATTAGATTTTAGTTTAAGAATAAAACTGCAAATGCAATTTGATAAATGAAATACTAGTAATTATTATTTTTCACCACTCAATACAGAATTCACCATCTCTGGTGGATACTAAATCAGCAAAGCAATAAGGAAAGCATAGGTTGTGTGAGTCATTTTTTCCTTTCTTGGAGGGCATTGTCAACAACCATTTAAAGAGACTTGTCGTGTTATTGTTGCTTTTTGTTACCTTGACGGCTTCTCATGTTCAATTGTGCAAATTTATTTTTGGAGTGTGCGTGAATGACGGAGCTGGCGAAAATTATTGCCTTCTCATTTTTATTTAATTTCGACAAATGATAACCGACTACTTGCTAAAATGAAATTAACAGAATTTTTTTTTACCAAAATAAAAAGGAGTTAGCCCCTCAGCCAAACAGCATTTCTCGAAATTACTTAAAACACCCCCATAGTCTACTATGTGAAAAATTAATTCTCTAGCGTGACCCAAGTGAATTTGAATTCTCGTTATGAGGTGAGAATATTTAATAGTAAATTTTTTTTTTTTATCATGATAAACTAATAGAAATACATTTTTTTTTATGGTAATAAATTAAGGAAAAGAGAGATTTAAATACGGGCACATCCACTCAGAAAGTTTAACTGTCTACTAATTTGGTCACTGAATAATACCCAAAGTCTTTAACATCAAGCATGCAAAAGTCTAGCACATTAATAAGATTATTGTGTTTAGTAAATAATTAAGTACAATAATGATACATCATGCGGTGAGGTTCACTTCTCCAGAATTCATTAAATTGTAATATAAAATTACTTTGAGTGTATATATTTTTTTAAAAAAGAAAAACAAAGAAATACATTCACTTTAAAACTAAAAAAATACTAGTATTAGATAGGAAAAATTACATATAAATGGAGTCAAAGTTTCATATTTACTTAGAGACTGAGTCAAAGTTCCATATTTCTCTAAAATGGATTGCTGAGGTGGCACATGGTTTTTTACTGTTTAAAAAATTGTGGTGCCTAAAATGTCCTTCCCTAATAAAAAAGTAGTACCTTCAGTTCAAAAAAGTAGTACCTTCAGTTCAAAAAAGTAGTACCTTTCGGAGAAAAAGTAGTACCTTCGCCAGTGTTTAAAAAACATGGTACCTGGATGCCAAAAAGTAGTACCTTCAGTTCAAAAAATTAGTACCTTCGAAGAAAAAGTAGTACCTTCGCGGAAGGGTATTTTAGGCATCACAATTTCTAAACAGTAAAAAACTATGTGCCACCTCAGCAATCCATTTTAAAGAAATATGGAATTTTGACTCAGCCTCTAAATAAATATGGAACTTTAACTCCATCTATATGTAATTTTTCCTATTAGATAATAGTCCATTTTATCTTTAAAAAATACCATTACATTAGGGTCGATTTTGCCTTGAATTGACAAGTTGAAAAAGTAAAGAGAAACAAGCCTCTTTTTCTTTCTTTTTTTGTTTTTTTGACCTAGCGAAACAAGGCTAAATGCTCGTGAATCATGACAAATGAATTTTTATTTTCTTCAATCACATCAGATGGAGATAGGAACCCATGTAGGCACGTGATGTTGCAAGTGCCATAGTTTTCACTCTGAAAGGGGGACAAATAAAAATAAAAATAAAAATCTGACGGTGATGTCGACATATTAATTAATAATATCACGGTACTCTTAGTCAAACATTCATACATTCCTTCCAATAAATAATTGCCACGTGTCTATGCCGGCTATTGTTATCTGGATCAACCCTCTTTGACCAGGTCAAAAATTATAAATCCTATATTTTGTTTTTCAGGTAAATAAAACTTTTTCCTTCTTATTCATCGATTGGACGCTAAAAACGTGCCTTTTTTAGAGTTGGATTCCACCTTTGTGTCCACTAGTGTCTAGTCTTTAATCAACATTTTGATTCTAGATTTGAATCTTAATATATAATATAAAGGTCAAAATAATAATATTTATTTTTCACATTAAAAATCTTAAAATATTTAATTACAAATATGACACATAAAAAATCCACCATTTAATAATTTCTCACAATTTAGATATGTAAGGCTTCACAACTCAATTTTTTAGAAAAATTACCAAAGAATTTGCACATAAAATAAAAAAATATGTTATAATTACTCTTTTATTTTTAGAATAGTGATAGCAATACTGAATATTTGTAGGTTACGTTTGATGTGCAGGAATAAAATGAAATGCCACTTGGAATGGAATGAGTATTACTAGTGTGACACGGTGAATCGTTATGGAATGGAATGATTATTACCATTCTAGTGTTTGGTGACTATCATTAAATCTAGAATGAAATAATTTTTCTCAAAAATACCATTTTCATTACTTTTTAATAAAATCAAACTATTTAATATTCTATCAGTACATTTTTATTCAAAAATGGATTGAATACTTAAGCTTGTTGAATACTTAACCTAAGAAGCTGATGTAAAGACTAATATATATATATATATATATATTTAATGATACATCATTCTCAATAATATATATATGGTTGAAGGGTCCTGTAATTTTTTTTGTCAGCTTTAGATATATTCAGAAGAGAGGGAAGGTGAAAGACCTTTACCACGTCTAATAAAGAAGCTCCAGAAACTTGAAAAATGGAATGTGAAATATTTTTGGTCTATGTAAAATATTTTTGCCTTATTAGAATGTGACGAAAGGCTTATTGGAAATATTATAAAAATATTTAATCTTTCTATGAAATGAAATGGAATGGATTTTCATTCCATTGGAATGATCATTCCATTTCATTCCTGCGCATCAAATAAATGAATGGTTAGAATGGGCATTTCATGTCATTCTTACACACCAAACATAACTTATTTATATCAAATATAATTAAGTAGAAGATTTTATTTTTTTATTTATTACATAATTCATCAATTAAAAAAAGTAGGTTTAGAATGCAGAAATCAATTTCCTTTATTTTATGAGAAATTTAATTAACCGACGAGTCATTAAGAATCTAAGATGGTAAGACGTGTTACTGGTTGGTCAACGAAAATAAATTAGGAAACATAATATCCAAAGTTACAATCATTGCTTTATACGTATGGTCTCTCTTATCCCCTTTTCCGTTCCATGTAGAGAGTCCTTTTCTCTCTAGAAGCCCCACACACAATACAGAGTCAGAAACTAGATAAGTATACTAGAGAGAGTACACACACACACGCACAGAACGGAGAGAGATATATTATATTTGTACATCTTTCATGGCTGCCGCAGCAGAGTCGACATCATCAGACTCTTCATCAAATCTAAGAATTATAGTCCAAGCAAATCCTTCAGAGTCACAACTATCTGACTTGGGTATCAAGTCTTGGCCCAAGTAAGTCTCTTCCTCCATCTCTCTCTATCTGGTTTTCCTCTGGTTTTATATATATATATATATATATATATATGATCGAGGTTGTGTTTTGTTGAAGATGGGGTTGCTCTCCGGGAAAGTATCAACTAAAATTTGATGCGGAAGAGACATGTTACTTGGTGAAAGGAAAGGTGAAAGTGTATCCAAAAGGGTCAACGGAGTTGGTTGAGTTCGGAGCCGGCGATCTAGTCATAATTCCAAAGGGACTCAGTTGCACTTGGGACGTATCTGTTGCAGTTGACAAATACTACAAGTTTGACTCATCCTAGATTTCAGATCACACTCTCAATCTCTTGCTGCTTTTTAAACTCACCATGTAGTGTGTTCTTCAATCTTGGTAAATTCTTACTAGTTTTTTTCTTGTGTTTTTTTTTTTGGGGAGTTAAATATGCAAGGTAGTGATATATTTAGTCAAAAGGAGAGCAATTGGTCAAAGTATGTACTATTCAACTAACCTCATTTATGAGTTTTATTGTAACCATTTAAAGTTCCTTTGACTGGTCAACATACATGTATTTATCACCGTTGGGTTTGTCGATACATAGATGTTCCATGTGCTAAAATATAGAATAGATCTTTTAAATTAAAATTTTATGTGTTGTAAGAGATTTCTAACGAACTTGAATCTGGTTTGAATACTGTTTATTTTATATTTTTTTAAATATAGAACAGATTTGTTAGAATACTGCGGCACCATTGCAGAAATGTGGATTGTGTTATTGGGACTCACATGCTAAAAAGACAATAATGCCCCTTGCCAAGGTTATCATTAAAGATGCATTTGGGGGAGTGAATAAAGTTTGTCTGTCTTTTGCCGTATTAAGAGGGGTGCTAATCACAAACTTTGTAAACACGGTTCCATCTCAATTTAAAATTTTATTTTTGTAATTAATTATTGTTTTTATGCTAATTTTCTTTTGGGTCTCTCATTATATATAATTACTATACTACTCTCCTAACTAATAAATAAGTGAAAAAAAGTACTATAATCTGATCCTATTTCTAAAATTATCCGATTTTTTCAGATCCCTATTATTTGTTTTCAAGTATTCGGTTATTTTTTAAATAAAAAAATAAAAATCACATGAAAAAAAAGTATGATCTGAAAAAAAATTATAGTACATTTTTCTTTTTATTTTATGATATATATATATATATATATATATTTAATCTGAAAAATCAGAGCAATATTTTGAATACATTTGAAAAAATTCAGATTTGAACATTAAGATATGAACTTTTGTATAAAGAAAATTTTAGTGTTGGAACTTCAAACATTTATATATGGAATTAATAAATAAAATTTAAAAGTGAGATGAAATACTTTTTTCTTTTTATTTATGATAATTTTTTTTTAAAATTTTTTTAATCGGAAAAATCAGAGCAATACTTTGTATTAAGAAAATTTTAGTGTTGGAACTTCAAACATTTAGATATGGAATTTGGTAAAAAATAAAATTTTAAAGTGAGATGGAATGTAGAGGAAGTTTCTTAGTTATGAGGCTAATATAGTAATTATATATAACGAGAGACCCAAAAGAAAGTTAAGAGAAAAATAGTAATTAATTATTAAGAAATAAAATACACGCGTCTAACTGTGATCAGCACCCCTCTTTCTTGAATATCACTCTTTTGATGAAACGACATCCTTTGTTGTCCGCTTTGAAATATAGAACATCTATTTGGTTAAAACAACCTTCAAAAGCACTACAAACAATTTCGAAACATATAAAGGGTCTTTAATCAAATTGCATACATATATTTTTTTTTAGTTTGGTTTTCAAGAAAAAATTGAACAAATTGTTTGTTCAAAGAAAAAGTTTAAGACGAGTTAGTAAGCTTCAAACCACTTTTTGCTTCGAGAGGTTTTTGAAGTTCTTGATGTCCAAAATGTTCATGAACTACAAGTATAGGACTGTTGTACTCTACTTTGTATTGGAAATGGGCATTTTCATTCATGGAAGGCCTATTTTTGTCTATGAGGTATGCCCTCTGTGCTCAGACACTTTATTCTTTTCCTCTTAATGCTACAACTCACCAATTATGAAAAAATATATATATATTTTGAAACTAAAAAAGAAAAGAAATAGCACTAATTCCAACAAAACAAACCACAACCTTTATCCAAACAAGTATTGTCTTTACAATCGATAGGAACTATTTAAATTTGCCAAAGTAGGGACATTTTGTATTGGCAGCTTTCCGAGAGGAAAAAACTAAAATCTTTTACTTCAAACATCAAATAAACAGCCAAATTAACTCTATACAAATACTCATTATGCAGATCACCTATAAATTAAAACAAATCGTGACAACAAAAGAGGCTATATATTGCAGCTGATTGTGGGCAAGCAGCTCATGTTTTAGAATTACAACACGGTGTGCCCCAAACGCTGAGCTATTTCTCTGGTAATATACAATGTTGTTTTGGTTGCTTCAATCGTGAGATGATTGATTAACAACAGAAAAGGAGAGAACCAAAAAAGAAGATTCAAGCTTGCCTTGAGATAGTTCCGGACCATCATATTGTACATGTTGACACCCACCCACACACACACACATCAGAAGTACAAGGGAAAAGGGAATAAAAGATCCCCAGTTCCCACGAGCCAGATCATCTCCAAAACAAGTACGCCATCAGTTCCTGAAGAAGCAACATTAAGTATTATTCAGAAGAGCAACAAATTGTGGAGCCATAACAAACCCCATAGATTAGACCCCAACTATAAATACTGGAAGAGTTCAAGGCGAGACATCTCAGTTATTTCAGAAAAAAGCATATCAAATTTCTGAAAAGAGTCGCTCCAACCATTTTATTAAGCAACATTTAAAATGGGTCGGCTGGCAAAGCCATTACTGGGTTGATTTAGGGATCTAAAAGGATAATTTAGGGATTTTAAGATGTAGTTTTATGAAGGGGTTGTGAGAAGACAAAGCCTTGTGGATATGGTAGTAAAATCATATAAAGAACTCTACCAAAATGTAGAGAAATCGAATTTATATTTTCTACTTTTGTGGTACATAAAGCCTTCAATGTGAAGAAGGTTTGATGCTGGGCAGAGAAATTTTTACATGGTCCGGGACCATGTAATAATTTCTCTGCTGTGTCACAACTCACTTTAGCAGTCAAAAAGCTGGCATTCCACATAGCAGGAATTACATAGAACCAATATAAGAGAATAAAGGAAACATTTCCTCACCCTTTGATTGATAGAATATGCCACTCCTCCCCCTTCAAAGTGCACGCAGTCTTTCCAAGTTTTCCCCCAAGAAGAAAGCTCTAGCCTGGGGAAGAGCACATAACAAAGTTTGACATAGCCAACATCAGAACTGACCATGGGTTGCACTAAAAACATCTCAAATAGCATCCAGATCGTCCAAATCAGGTCAGAAAATGCAAAGAGATATTCAACCCCGCTTACAATGAGGTGAGCCACTAGCCCGTCAAAATTCTAAGAATATTCTAGACAACAGTAAAAATAATATATAAAATAATAAACAATACTAAAGATAGGTAAAACACGATAAATTAGTATTTACGAACAAATTTAAATAAATTAACAAATGGATAAATAAACATTTCAAAAGTTGAACTAAAATTGGTGCATTAAGAGGCTCAATTGGACCAATCCATTTACAAGTTGAGTTCTGGTTAGTGAATTAACAATCAAGTTCAAAAAATCTAGTGGAAACAGAAATAAAATTCCCTAGCCCAGTTGTAGCGGGCCGGGTGCTTCGCGATCCGACCCAAAAGCTTAAGCTATTAGGTGGTGCTAACACCCAACCCATATATACCCAATCACTTCCCCATCCAGATCCGATGTGGGACATGACTCCCCTTGTAACACCAGGCCACATGCTTCAAGTTTAAATAAATAAATAAATCATTGTCGTAATCGCCTTTTCCACTTGTAGGTATGAGTTGGAAGCGCCTACTTCCAAGATTCAAACTTGCATGAAGATTATTATGACAGTTTAGCACTACAAGAGCATTTGGTAAATTTAAACCAATGAAATAATAGAAATTATAACAACAATTTAACCACCACAAACAAGATCTGAGACAATCCAGTCTAAGTCACCATTTGGGATTCAACTTCCCAGATTTTAAGAGACCTTTTCAAACATATCTCAAGAGATGGAAAAAATTAGCCAAGTCAACACCTTATTAAAATCCCCAATTATTCATCTTCTCCACTAAAAAATAACATACTTGGATAAGCACTCTCATTCCATGGCTCTTGGAAGGTTAGTGATCATGAAGGGAAGATCACTTTTTGGTCAAGTGGCTGGAGAAGAATAAACACTGCTTAGGTTTAACTAGAATTGGAGGTTAGGAGACTGATAAAATACATAAATAAATAAATAAATTGGAGGTTGGGAGGCTAAATTCATAAAATGTATAGTCAATAACAGGTTGCTAATTTTCTTGCTTATTATACATGTACATACTTGTACATATTTCGTGTTAGCTGCACCATAATATGATAAAAGGGCATCCCAAAACTTCATTGGTAATCTACAGTTCACCAAATCCTTAGATGGTCATGCAAGTTTACTTATTGCAAAGCCATTGGATAGCAGAAAAATATACATACAGAAAAATTATTCCATCCTAATCTACTCATCCTTAACTTGAACTTCGGCAACTGTCGATAGGGAATATAGAAAATGAGAGCGCATACCAGTCAAGTTGAGCTGCACACCTCATATGTGAACTACGATGACCACTGCCTAGCATTCCAAAGCATATGTCTGGACCTGCAACAAATGAGAAGATATACAACTAATCACATTCCAATTCTGAATTCAATCAACATTTGTCCATGAATAAACATGAAAAAGAATCCACAAGAGAAAAAATGAAAGAGGCAAAATTAGACACAACAAAAGGGAAGTATTGGCTTTGCTACAATAATACTTTCATATAAAATCTATATTTAATATATTTTAAGCATTTAATAAGAGATTCGGTACTAAACTGTCTTCATCTAAATGAAAGGGCCTTCTTCACCCACCAAATCAAGTTTCACAATTATCATCATACAATGTTTGACTTATAAAGTTCCCAAATTGTGAGGACCTTGGAGGCTGGAGCTACAAAATATTTACATCTGCCGAGTAAAGAAAAAAACTACAATGTATTATTTGTTTTCCTTGAACACCAACAAAGTTTGTGTAATTTGATTTACTTAAAACATCCCTAATACTAGGGGTGGGACTTGGGCGGGTTGGGCGGGCCAAGGGATTAGCCCACGCCAAACCCAAGTCCCGAGAAATTGTATCTCGACCCACGCCATTCCGCAGGGGTTTCACAGATTTCTTGGGTCGTCCCAAATTTTAATAACCATAAATAACTAAATTTGTAAGAAATAAAACCTCAAATAAAATAAAACCTCTCATATCATGTGAAAAAAACAACCAAATTATGTGTAATTTGATGTGATAGCAATAATTTCTAATTTCAAATAAAAGATATATCAGTCATTCCAAATTTCAAGACAGATAACATGGTCCAAAAAGTTTCCATAATAAAAACTTGGAAAGAACTCAATAATAGTTGATATTTTTTAATATTTTGTTTCCTTAACAAAAATTCAATTATTATATGTTTTTGTTTTATAAAAATAAAGGTGTCAAAGTAACAAAGTTAGGTGAATACCATGGATCCATAACTGATGATACTACAAATAATCTAAATTTAACTTTACTTTACTTATAGTCTTGTATATAGTGACATAAACTAGACATAAAATAAAACCTCTCATATCATGTGAAAAAAATAACCAAATTATGTGTAATTTGATGTGATAGCAATAGTTTATAATTTCTAATAAAAGATATATCAATCATTCCTAATTTCAAGACAGATAACACGGTCCAAAAAGTTCCCATAATAAAAACTCAATAATAGTTGATATTTTTTAATATTTTGTTTCCTCAACTAAAATTCAATTATTATATGTTTTTATTTTATAAAAATTAAGGTGTCAAAGTAACAAAGTTAGGTGAATACCATGGATCCATAATTGATGATACTACAAATAATCTAAATTTAACTTTATTTTACTTATAGTCTTGTATAAAAGTTATAAACTATTTTTGGGTTATTTGGGTTCTTCGGGTTCCTTGGGTTACTAAAATCTTGGCCCAAATCCCGCCCAAAATAAATTCGGGCTCCAAATTTTAAACCCAATCCCATCCTATGGTCTCAATGACCTTAGCCCATTCCCATATAACTATCATGCGGGAATCGAGTTGCTCGGGTAAGGCCCACCCAAGTTCCACCTCCCACCCCTACATACGGGTGTCATGGTGAACAAACGGAAAGCGGGTCCGGTCTGTACCAACCAAGAAGATTGATTGAAAAAGGGAGAGTGTGATACATCAATCGGTGTAAACTACATTACGTTCATGCCATTCGTCTCATAGCAGCCTCCAGGGACACACCACAATCCAAAGAAACCAATCAAACAATTTAAGATGGCTATATAACCCACACACCACTTGTAACCTTGTAGGCAAGCTCAAACATAAACCAATAAAATTCAAAGTAATAAACAAAGATGAGTAGAACAGATCAAAATGCTTTAAACTAGCAAAATCATGTTTTTAGCATATTTGGAAGGAAACCAATACTTCTAAACAATTTCTAACCACAAACTTCTGGATAGGGTTGAGCAAATAATCCGTCAATCCGGTCCGAACCAATCCGATCCGTGTGGTTCGGTTCGGTTTTCGGATCTTATGGTTCGATGATGGTTTAGAAAAATAGCAATCTGCTATTCGCGGTTTGGTTAACAGATTGGGCCCTGAAAAAACCGATCCGATCCGTTAACCGAACTGATCCGATCCATTACCTTAATTATATATTAATATTATATACATATATATATAACTATATATATACTTATTGTATTTCTTTTTTTTTTTATTCATTATTTAAGGCTTTAAGTTAACCCTAGGGTATCAAAGTCATTAGTCATTACGGGTTTTTAATTACTAATTTGATATTTTAATGGGCCATAAAGTGTAATCAAATTGGGCTGTTTGAAAAGCCCAAATCCACGGAAACCGAACCGATCCGATCCGATCCAATATTTCATGGATCGGTTTGGTTCGGATTGAATGTCCCCACGGATCGGTTCGGTTTCAAATTTCACCAATCCGTGGGGACTAGATTGGATTAAACTTTACCCCAAACCGAACAGATCAGATCCGTGATCAACCCTACTTCTAGATACAAAATGCAATAAAAGGTAAAGTTCTCAGTAATTAGTACAGTGTCTTAAATACAATATCGGTTTATGACATTTTGACGCAAAAACAGAACTGAACATCAAAAAACATATAGAAGTATCAACCGTGGCCTGGAATAATGTTCTACCTCAACCATATTTTCCTTTGGAAAAAAATTTGGTGCAGTAGAATTCACACCATGAGCACCGTCATACTGCAGTACCCGAAGCTTACCCTCCTGCATTTAATATCATTCAGAATCTTGAAAATCCAGAAACATGGTGTAGAATTATATAAAATTTTCTGAATTCTCAAACGCACACCTTGGTTCCATAGACAAGACCTCCTCCGGCTAAGGGATGGAAGCAAGCTACATTAACCTCATCTTCTACACTGGGAAGCACACTCACAAGTTCCATATCTGAAACTCGGTATACCTGAACCCAAAAGTTTAAAAATGTTAAATCTAAACAAAGATCAACAAAACACTGGAGATACAATGCTATTGTAGATTCTTAATTCCACATATGATATGATAAACAGCAGTTTGCATAAAGCTTTAGAAATCTTCTAATCATATACCAAGTTGGACAAGACAACCAATAACACAAACCTCTAAAACCAGGACACTATCAGTCAAGTAGTCATAGTGCATAAGATATTAGCAAATGTGTCTATCCTGTAACACGAGACCCACAGCAAGTCATATGCTAAGTTTATGTATAACCAATTTTGATACCTCTTAGAACAATCTCCTCTGCAGCGTGAAAGTGCAGATGACAGTATACATAGAACCAACTTACTATTGTTCCACGTCCAAACATCTTGGAAGTACAATCATGAATCTCCACAAATTTTGGTTGGTTCATGTTTTCCCCCCACATTCTAACAACTTATAATATATATATGAAAGACCAGAAAATTCTGTGATATTAATCGATAGGCTTATTACATATTCATAAATATACATCAAACTTTTTTCTTAGAGAATTTTCTTTATTAGAATATTCCAATTTTTGCAATTTCTCTATAAAATTACCTACCAGAAAATACAAAAACGTAGATGGCCATATGCTGATAATATATCTATTAAAATTACAATCCCAAAACATCGGCTTCTCCATACACCCAAATACTTCTTTATCAACTCGCATGACAAATCATTTCAGTGACTGCTATAACCGAACTGTAACCAGGAAAACCTTGGTTCACTCCTTGATGAATTTTACTGCCAATCGTAAATTTATGTTTCTTTGAACTGTTTCTATAGATTTTAAAAGTTGCTAAGGCTTTCCCAAGCCTCTTCACAACTCCTAACAGTATTCAATAATATGAAGTCTTCATCTAATAATTTTTCTTTTTTTTTTATAAGTATTTCATCTAATATTTGTGCGGATATATGGACATTTACAATCAAGCTCATAGGTGATCCATTTATCTTCACTGAACATGTCGTCAAAGCATCTGAATAGATCCCCTTAAAGACTCAACCAAGAGGCACTACAGATTTTGCCTTCAAATACTTTTTATCCATCTCACGATCCCCTTTTTATTCTTCAATGAAATAATATCAATTGTACTTCTACAATACATATAAAACGAGTTCTATATGTGACCCTTGTGAAGGAATCTTCTAACCTTCTCTATATCATTCTAATTTAAACAGCTGCATACAAAGAGACCAAATGAAACACCTTTCACTTAAGTAACAGATGGAAAACAAGGACTTCAAATTTCCAAATATACTTAGAATAACATCAATCTTTTGCCTAAAGCAAAGAATGACATAAAATTCAGTCAGAAACAATGATCTTGCGAAGTATACAGGTAAGTGGACACTGAATCTTTACCTCCAAAACTGTGTAAATCGGTAACGATGTTTCCCCATTGATGACGATGCTAAGAAGAGAACTATGGCGTCGACCGTAGGCAAGCAATATATGCTCAGAGGTAGGCGAGAACTGCACAAGGTAAATGCCCAATCTCAACATACAATACCATGAGGTCTTACTCATTACAGTTAATAACTTGTAGTATGACCACTTAAAAAGAAATGCAAGCATATACACAATATTCTGACATTTAAAAGATTAAGGGCGTGAAATTTAAAGCTAAAAAATATAAAGGGCGTCTGAGTTTTATTATACCATTGAGGATGCAATATGAATACTAGGTTTCAACTTCCAAAACTCAAATATCTAATTTTACAATTTTTGTCATCGTCATTCTTTTGCCTTTTAGTATTTTTGTCTTTAACTTCCAAAACTCTAGTATGAACTATAACTGAAGTGCATGCAACATCACAGCGACTCAAGGATTCCCAAAAGTCCATTCAGTCAGTAAATTATTCACTGCAAACACCAGCTATTCAAAAAGTTTGTTTCAATAACCTCATCAATAGATCTATAAGATTTTCAAGTTTCTTATGAAGTCCTTGCACCACCTAAAGACAAAAGTTCAAGTAAAATGAAATATAGTACCATACTTGAACCACTAAAATGGGCCAGTTCCAATGTTTCATGTCTCCAGAAATCTTCCATCCAGGACATCAATTACCCTTTCCAAAACAGCAAGTAGTCCATATTAAATTCCAAATAAGTAAAATTGCCCGTCTTGGAAAATGTATAAACCTCTTAACTGTTCTTCTAAAGTCCTTAAACTTTCGTTTAAGTTCAGTTTAAGCAAATTACCTACACTTAACAACCATCTTGTATCTGCAGGAAAAGAATTACACAGAACACCACCAAATGGGCCAGCTCCCATACATTAAAACAGTACTTAGAAATTCATTAAAAAAATTAAGCAATTGCAAACAAAAATCAACCTGCATACAAGGAAACTGTTGGGTTCAACAAATAAAAAATACAATTGAGTTACCACATCAAAGAGGCATTGTATCCATATTATACTTCAAAGAGGTAAACATGTGACATAGACATAACAAGAGCTGTCCAATAGTGAAATAGAAAAACGATGCCAAACATTTACGAATAAATAGAGCTATCCATATATATAATTTAAAAGAGGTAAACATGTGACGGACATAACATAGAGCTATCCAATAAATAAATGATATAAGAAACAATACCAAATATCTATGTAGCCAACTGACCTGAATTGAAGTTAAACAATGAGCAGCTCTGATTGTCCGCGATACAAGAATGGATCCAAAGCTATACAAGTAGAAGGAACACTAAATCACTATAGATACGATGTACATTTACCAGATCAGAGTAAACAATACATGAATTAATGAAGAGATTGAAGCTTTACGTTGCCTCCTCGAGGGAATATATCCGAAGCTCGTACATGACTTTATGTGCAGAGATTGGGTGTCGGGTAGGTGATCTTGCAGCTGCCGTGACATCCTGGAAATGCGTTGGTATTCCAGGATCAGCTTCCATTTGAGGAAGCACACATGCAACACAAGCAACCAAAAATCTCCCACAAGGCGAAAAATGGGCCCCCATTTCACTGCAATCGTACTTTCATTCAATGAGATTGTAACATACAGAAGACCACAAGATGACCAAACATATCTACTAGATTGCAGCATCTGCTAAAGATTTTGACCAAGCTTAGTTCATGTGCCATGAGAACATTTATCCAGAAATCCTAACATGGATGCCAAATACCATTCAAATTATCCATGTGTAATTCCTTTCATAGATATAAACTGAGTTCGTGGATTTAAAATCACATAATTTCAATTTTCAACCATACCTGCAAAGAACAGCATGCGGGATGGTTAGGCGGCACCTTTCAGCAACAAGTGGAGCACAAGGGCTTTTTATATCGTGTTTCCATATTCTTAGCTTAACAGTACAAGGTAACTCTGACGGTGCTGTGGAAGCCACTGAGGCAGCAAATTCAGATTGAATCCTACTAATGATACGAAGAGAATCACTGGTGGCATTATGAGGGGTATTAATAGAAGCAGCACCTTGCCTGAACTCGGTACCAGAATTCAAGGTGTGTGAATGACGATCCTGCAAGCCAGATCTTTCTGAAACCACGGATCGGTTTATGCTGGATGGCATTGCTAAAGGAGCCACTGGGGTCTCCGTGTTACAAGTAGGCAAATCAGATGTTAGCATTGCAGATCCCACAGCAAGATATTCAGATGAACGTTCATGTGTGCCACCATTGAGTGAAAGCGCTGAGGGCATGCCAGCTTGACTTTGACCCATTAACCATCCTTGCAGAAAAGGTAGTCCCCAACATGTAGGAGGGTCTCTGTAAGGTAAAAATTGATGTTGCCTAATTTCAACAGAAGCCCTATCTTGCAGGCAATATCTCGGTCCAGGAATTCCACTAGATTGAGAAATTAATGGTTCTGCACTATTTCCACCACCAGAAGAATCCAGATTAGAGATACACTGAAGGTGCCCCTCTGGGAGTTGCAATTCAGTGGTATCCATAACATCCATTGCAGTGTCACGAACAGAACACTGCATTCCAATGGTGCGATAATTGGTTGAAGTGTCCTCTGTAGTAGCACATGAATTAGAAGGTATATCAGGAGAAATCTCCATAGAAGACATCATATGGTCATGCTGCTCCGCTGCATTTGCATCTGTTTGAAACTGATTTGTAACAGAAGATTCAACCTGTATGCTACTTGAATTAACAGGTCTATTAGCAGGCTGCAGATCTGTCCTCAAATCATCTCTTGCAAATGAAGGTAAGCACAACAAAGGTAAAGGCATCAGAGGGAGTTCAGCAGCCGAACCAAGATGAAAACCGGAACCAGCATTTGCTACATATACAGAAGGAGGTGGGTAACGCAAACATCCTGGAGATGTTGCCTGGATCAACGAGGAATCTGAAGAGTCGAGATCATTGACCTGCATACCAGTCCAATAGTATAATTGATGAGACAGTACAAGCAAACAACCAACACAAATCCCTTGAGAAAAAGTTCACCTCAGCAGTTAAGAGAAATGGAGCGCCATGTGGATGAAAATGCACGGCTCGAAGTGAACGCTTTGTCTTCAATACAATAGTTGGTGATGAAGTCTCCCCTTTACTATTGTAAAGCCATATATATAACTGAAAATGGATTTCAAATGTAAATACTATGTATTCTACAGAAGTAATACTTTCACAAGGTAGACTTACTAGATTAAGGAAAATTAGAAAGAAAAAAAAAAATAGAACATTTAGAGCCACATATGAGGTTAATTAGATAGTAGACACCTTGTGCCCTGAAGCAACAGCAAGAACTTCTCCTTCGGCATGAAAAGCAATGGAAGCTATAGGACGGTCTGTTAAGAAAATAATGGAGCAATCATGTTCACCACATGCATGCAATTAGATAAGTTCAAAAAATAAATATAACATAATAAGTTGCTTATCGAGGAGAAGAGGAGGAGGAAGAGAAGAAATTACAAAAATCACGAGATCCTATACACTCTGACGTATTTGCATCCCATAAGCGAACTTCATGATCCAAACTTCCACTTGCTAGTATTTCTGGATGCTCTGGGTGGAATCGAACCTTTTAAAGCCCCACAAGCACACAAGTTAGGGAGGGTGACATGGTTCATCTATACGAATAACTAAAAAATGCAGTTATTAAGATCGCCAAACAGATGGAAAGTAAATTATTAGTTAAAAAATAATTTGTATTTTAATGGTATAAAGCATATCTATATATCAAAACCCTAAAAGAGTGATTGGAGAAATTAACTTTATTGAAACTACTATCCTTGTATATCATAACTTAATAAAAACGAGGATCTGAATACAAGAGATTGAAAAAATTTTCCTTGTATACCATAACTTAATAAAAACAAGGATCAAAAAAGAAGAGAAAGATCTATAATACATATTATGTTTGAGTTAATTTAATCACCAAAAGGTGCGTAGTCCTAGGGGTGTGGGGGTTTGGAAGTTTATTCGGCAGGGTTGGGTTGATTTTTCCAATCATGTTCGTTTCCGTCTCAGGGATGGTAGGCGGATTAGTTTTTGGGAGGATATCTGGTGTGGGGACATCCCTCTTGCTCTTACTTTCCCTCGACTGTTCAGGATTGCTTCGGATAGGCAGGCCAGGGTGATCAACTGTTATCATCTTGATAATGGGAGATTGGTTTAGGATGTTCGATTCAGGCGTCTGTTTCAGGATTGGGAAGTAGACGATGCCATTCGTCTTCTGGAGATTTTGTATCGGCAGGGTGTTATGGTCGGCGATCCTGATATCTGGTTGTGGGCTCCCAATGCTCAGGGTCGCTTTAATGTGCGGTCTTTCTTCAGATGTCTCACTCAAGAGAATGCTAGTCCTTTCCCGTGGAGGGCTGTTTGGCGTTCTAAGGCTCCTCTTAAGGTGGCCTTCTTTGCTTGGTCCTCTGTTTTGGGAAAGATTTTGACTCAAGATAATTTGAAGAGAAGGAATCAGGTGGTGGTTAATCGATGTTCTACGTGTCGTCGGGATGAAGAGTCAGTGGACCATCTTCTTCTGCATTGTCCTGTGGCCAAGGACTGTTGGGATTTGATGCTTGCCTGTTTGGCTTTCTTTGGGTCATGCCTGGCTCGGCTAGAGGTTTGATTGAGGCTTGGAAAGGCTCTTTTGTGGGGGCTCACATTCGAGATGCTTGGATGGCCACGCCTCTTTGTATTTGGTGGTGCATTTCGCCTGAGAGAAACAAAAGATACTTTGAAGGAAAAGAGTCTCCTATTTCTGTTCTGAAATTCCCCATTGTTTCCTCTCTTTTTTGTTGGGCTTCGGGTAGAGATTATAGATCTTTGGAGGACATTGTTGTTTTTTCATCCCGAAGGAACAACAAGAAGCAAAAACCACTAGGCCTTCAAAGAGGCCAAAAAAACAACAATGTCCTCCAAAGATCTATAATCTCTACCCGAAGCCCAACAAAAAAGAGAGGAAACAATGGGGAATTTCAGAAATAGGAGACTCTTATATATATCATGTGCAACTCAACATAAAATATTGCCCAATATAAAGCATAATGAGAAAAATAGAATTGAAAAGAAACAATAACCAACATATTAAATCCCAATAGATGGGAGACTTTTTGAGTGAAATTCTTAACATATCAACCATCCTTTAACAATCACACTTTTTGAACAATAATCACCATTCAAGCTAACAAAGTCCATTTGGTGCATCACACACAAATCAATCTTACCACCCAAGGAGTTCTTCGATGACCACTCAACACCTTTAAGCATCTTCCAGTTTGGCAATCAACTATCTTCACAGTGTGGTCACCACTGAAAAATACAAAACAAGTTAAATTTAAGGAAGATTATAGGCTAGCAATATAATCAATAAATCTACGGGGTACCAAACATGCAACACTTTTTTACCAACATGTTTTCATGTTTTTGCTTCCAAAAATCTTGCAACAATTTCACTTTACCAAACATGCTTCCAATCACAAATGAACACTCCACAACAAAAACATTGTTTCTGTTTCCTCTGGTTTGGATGAAAACAGAAACAGTTGTCAAACGAGCCCTACAAAATGCAACAACTTACTGTGTAGAAGCAAGTGTTTTCCCATCAGGACTAAATGCTGCTGCAATCGTTGACCTCGGAGTAGGCAACAAGGGGCAATATTTGGCTGATAAATGCCGAAATGACTCTGCCTCGGCCCTGACATAATATGAAAAATGTAAAACCTGTTCTATTATCAAATAAAGTGCCTTGGAAACAACATATGTCCACCACATATATGAAAACAGTAAAATAAGCAACTAAGAGCTGCACCAAATACCATGAATAAAGACCACGCCTTGCATCTCTCACTGTCCCTCTCGGCTCAAAAGTGGACTCAGTAGTGCGTTTGGAGGCTTCTCCCCATTGCCATCTTCGAGAGCATTTTGTTCTTGGGGATATCTCCCTCCGGGCTAACAAGCAAAAGACATTTCTACCACTAGCAAAATTTTGAAGGACCACTGAATCAGAAGATAATATAACACAATATCATTTACTAGAAAGTATGTGAGTGAGAATGCAATGCTATTGAAAGGCCAGCAAGTCAAACTGGATTTCAAAATGCACCAAGTCAAAATACAGAATGCAATGCTGCAAGTGAATCAAGTGCGCGTCACAAAAAATTCAGCACAAAAATTAGTGACAATTTTCTTCTGCTCCCAAGTATTAATAGGGAAAAAGGTGGAAGTATAATCTGGTCAACTATGAAAAGTCTAGATGTGATCCAAATGAAGGTTGTAGATTCCTAATACACACAACACGTAATTTTTCAAGTATATGCCACTTGGAAGTTGGATCCAAGACCTCCAAATGCATAAAAGTTGGTGGAGATTTTCTCTCTTTTTCTTTTTCTTTTTCTTTTTTTTTTTCTTTTTTTTTTTTTTCTTTTTTTTTTTTTTTTTTTTGTGGGGGAGGGGGCAGTTAAACCCACTTCCCACCCTAGCACACACTAAAAATAAATAAAAGTAATATGACTGGTAATGACAAGAAAGCCCAACCAGATTCTAAGTATGAAACTACTGGAGTTCATAATTCCTCAATGCGAAAGCTAATCAAATACAACAATGTTCAGATTCATCCTCAACCAAATGCATTTCTACTAATAATCTTATAATTAGGAGTAATTTTTACTTCACTCGGGTTAAAGTCTTCATACATTTCAGGTGCAATGCACATCCTCCTAACAATGACCAAAAATTATATCTTCAAATTTCTAGTTGTTAGTCAAAACTATAAGAAGGTCTCTATTGGTGGGCAAGTGTGTGAATATAATATATATATATATATATATATATATATATATATATATATATATATATTATAGGTTATTGGCAGTGTTTGAATAAATTGCCATTTGCGCAAAGTTTTCTAGCTTTTCCCATTAGTATAGGGAATGTCTTGAGGTTACTAATAATAAGATAAAGGTGATCAATAGATAAACGTAATATAACTAATAAGAAAAAGAATTCCACAATATATTCTCTTCTTAGGTGAATCACATACTCCATCAGGACTCTTAACACTCAACCTTCCATTTGGAATGAAGAGGTCATACCACTAGGGCTAAGCCCTTGGTGGTTGCACATTATATTAATGTATGTAACTACTTAACTTCATAATTCCTGAATACAAAAGTAAATCAGACCCCACCGGTTTCCGGTTTTATCCTCAATAATATCTTAAAAGTTGGGAGAAGATTTTGTTTCACTCACCATCAACACAATTAAAGTTGAATGCAACTTTTTTAGATTGATGTAAAGCAAAGTATTCATGAAACGGTTGAATTACTCCCTCCTCCGTCTTTTTAAGAGAATGTGAATTTAATACACTATCCTCTTTGAAAAATACACGAACGAATTTAAAAAGTATTCAGATTCTGAGAAGTTTAAAGTTAGAACTTAGAAGATAAAATAATAATAATAATAATAATAATAATAATAAAATAAAAAAAAAAGGTTGACGATTCCGAATAATAGGATAAAATGAGAAAAAATAGACTGAGATGTTTGGACATGTATCAATAAGTGAACTAGTCAGGAGGAGGGGAAGACCAAGTTTGCGCTTGGACACAAGCAATTGAGAAAATGTTTTGTTGTTGTGTATGTTTCAAGCATAATATACGTAGACACATGTCCAATTATCATATGGGCATCCTAGCTTTTGGATTTCCATTTTGCATAGGAATTTAAAGAATAAAATCAAATGGAATTGGAACTTTGCGCAATCCAGTATTGAAATTCGAGTCCCAAAAAAAAAAAAAACAATCTGATCAAAGTAAAACATCAATCAAATTCTCAGTTTTCGATCCGGAATTCTACGGTGCACCATGATCAAATTCAAATGATAAATAATAAAGAAAAAGTTACACAAATTTGATCTCACCTGTGATCGATTTGGGGTTCGGACGACGATAATGGGACCATGTCTACATCATCAGACCGTGAACAACCCGCCATGTTCTTCACAATAAATAATTTCTGGAGAGAGTTGCGGAGAGAAACGTAAATTGAACCCTAATTATTCTTAAACAATATATTTCTCTCCAAAACTCTCCCCTCTCTATTGATAAATAAATAAATATGTATATATATATATATATATATATATATATATATATATAGCTTTATTGATTTCGATATCAAACGGCGAGAAACCCTAAAGAGAGAGCAAATGCACCCTGGGGTGAAAATGTAAACGAGCGCTGCCCCCTCTCCGGATTTCTTCCGATTCGTTTCCCTTTCCGTGTTTTAACCGTGTGTAACGTTTGTTTAGGAGCGGGACAAAAATATTTACAGCACCCCCTTTGGTTTAGGGCCATTAATAACAACCTGAATCTGCCTCGGCCCATAAAACATTTAGGATCATACTAAAATTTGAGTATATTTACATACACGTAGATTGTTTGAGCATTTATTATTTTAATTTTTCATAAAATTATCTGTCGAGTTATACTAAACTTTTAGTATATTTACATACACGTAGATTGTTTAAGCATTTATTATTTTGATTTTTCATAAACTTATCTATCCGTAGCCGAAATTAAAAAAAAAAAAAAGGCAGTAATACTTTTTCCTTTTTTTATGTAAAAAAATATATATATTATTATTTTATAAAATTTGGTCTTGAATGAATGGTCCGAACTCCGGATGCATGTGTGTTTTGTCCAAATCTAATTTATCAAAACAATTAACAAGTTAAGAAACCAATCTCATAAATTCCCTTCTACTTTTGCCTTCTTGCAACCAAGACCTCGTGTAACCAGATTTAAGTAATTTTTTGATAAAATTATTATATTTTTTTATGAATATTAATCATGTTATCTGTTCTTTGATAATTCAAATCAACACTAAATTCTAAATAGATTGTTGCTTAATTCTTACCATATTTGTTTATTTGACTATTGGTATGAAGGAGGATATGCGAACCAAAAAAAAGGAAAGTAAATATGTAAGTTTTAAATTAAATATTATCCTAAATTATATAAGTTTTAAATTACAAATTCTTTATAAATTATAATACTATAAATATTATTGGATAGAATGGTTAAAACAATTAAAAACAGTATACGCTGTCACATCACCAATTATTATGTATTTTATACCACATTTTTACACAACCATATCAACATATTTCCTCTATTCTCTCTTTCTCATTCCATTAACGAATCAATCATATATTAAGTAGATTTGTAAAAAATATGTGGGGTCCACATATGATAATGATTGGTTGTTATTTGTAACACAAAGTGTATAAAAAAAAACTACTGAAGCTAAAAATAAATAATTCAAATTTTTTATGTCACAACAAAATATACACAACGGTTGAAAATGCTCTGAGTTTGTTGTATTCTCTTCTCTTCTATCAAACAAAACAAAAAAATAAAGAAATACACAATTTTTTCCCTACAAGTCTCATCCATCATTTTTTCTCTCCCTTGCATAAATTTTTTTTCTTGCCTACCATATAGGCCATTAATTCTAAATATTTGACTAGTGGAATGATGGAAAATATGTGGAGAGAAAACAGGAATGAATTTCTTTTGTTATGTAGAAACTAAACGAAGAAATAAAATAAAATTGTAAGGATAATTCTTCTTTTTTACAAATTTTCATGGCTGGAATAAAGGAAGGAAGATAAGTAGATTGTTATAGAAGTTTTAAATCAACTACTATCATAAATTATACAAGTTTTAAATTACATTACTATTTTCTATAAATTACAATATTATAAATATTATTATATATAATAGTAAAAACAATTAAAAATTTATTTTTCATTATCTCTTACCAAATATAAACAATTACAAGCTTATTATCTCATCTTATATCTAACCAACTAAAAAGAAATAAATACTCAATCTACTTTATAGGATGTCTTATCCATCACTTCTTATCTTCCTTCAATCTACTATTTTTCTTTCTTATGGAATTGGAATTGCTTCTTTAATGCTTAAAAATACTTTTATTTTTAAAAATTGCATTTAAATTTGTTTGGTAACGCTACAAATGGTAACCAAATTTAGTTCCTCGTTTGAATGAAGTTATAATTTTAAACTTATAAAACTACGTTTTGAGTAGATGTTAGAACATTTTAGGTAAAATTTTTTCATTATACAATTTTGTGCATTTTATTTTTTGTAATGATAATTACACTCCTTTCTTAATAAAGTTGATATTGTAAAAAATTTGTTAAAGGATATTATTGTAAAATTAGCAATAAAAGTGTTTAATATATATATATATATATATATATATATTACAAAAAAAATAAAAATAAAATCATTTAGTTGTGAAAAATACTTATTATAATGTGTCATCGACTCATCAAACACCACCTAACATGCTGTTTACTGACTACAATTTATGAATAGATCTATCGATAAAAACATTTTATTTAAAAAAAAAAAAAATTCTAACAACAACCCAAAATGGAAACATTAAAACACAATTTAACTATAAAATTGAATAAATCTTTAAATGACCATAGTAGCATCATTTTCATTATGATCCCCTTTTCTTCCTCAAATCACACAATTAAATAATTATCGATGTTTTAAATTTTTTAAAAAACACAACGGAACCATCCCATCACATAGCCAAACCAAACTCTATGATTTGATTCGATCTAATTTATTAATTATAATATTTGTTGTCTTTGCACCCCTAATTTGTTTTGTAAAATATTTGTGTAGTCACAATTAATGTTAACAAGCCAAAAAAAACATTGGTCATTTCGCAGTTTTAGGGTGTTTTGTCAAATTGAAGGGATCCTATGCACGGGGGAGACCGGATTTCAGGTTTTTTTTTTTTTTTTTTTTTTTTTAAATGGAATTTAAATAGTCAAAGAGAAAACAACCAGAAAATTAAGAAATAATTTTAGAAATTAATAATTTTAGGGGGACATTTTACAATATATATATATATATATATATATATATATATATATAGTAGTGATCTCTTACTCCGCGTGGAACAATAAAATTATTTCACACTTTCTATAGTGACCATTAGATTAAATCTAATGGTCACATTCCAAATCCACCTATATGCTTTTCTTTTATTACAAAATCACCATCACTATTTGTAGTAAACTACAATAATAAAATATAACTACCAAACAAATAAAAATAGAAATCGCTTCACCTCTGGAACGTCTCACCGCCACTAATCCGAATTTTTGTTTTATTTGATGTATTTGTTGTAACTTTACATATTAGCTACCTTTCAAAAATTTTTTTTTTTAAATAATAAATGCACTCCATTTTTCTTCAATTGCACTACACTTACCTTTTTCTCTTAAAAGAAATGACAAGAAGTTCCTTAAATTCATTAATGCATTATTCTTTAATTTATAATGTCATAGCTACCATTTATACAACTTCAACATTTTTTACCTTATTTACTTTATTTATTATTATTTTTCCTTTCTATTTATTTTTTGCAGAGGTCCTCTCAAAGAAAATAATCTTGTCCATACTAATAATTTATTTTTTGACAGTCAAAAGAAATTATTTATTCTATAATGACTTTTTTTTTTTTTTTTTTTTGTATAATTGAAAGGATATTATTCAACAAAGTTAAATTTTTTTAGTCAAAAGAGGTAACTTTTTTCTTTTTTTTTGATAATTTTTTATGGGTTATGTCAATAGAAATAATTTATTAGATAAAAATAACTTTTTTTTGGGGGGGGGGGGTCTTATAAAAAGAGATAATTTATTCAAAAAAAAAAAAATTCGGGGTTTTTTTTCATGTCAAAAGAGATAATTTTTTTTAATGGTTATTATTATTATTTATTTTTTGTCCAATCAAAATATGCAATTTATTCAACATAAATTTTTATTTCTTGGTACCGTAAAAAAAAAAAAAAAAAAATTCAGTTATTCAATTTATTTTTTATTTTGTCAAAAGAGACCTGAAATAATAAAGATTATAGATAAGGAGAATAAATCTAAAAGGATAGTTTTGTCATTTAAAAAGTAATAATTATTTACTTGCAAAGTTACGGTTAAAATTGCCATTTCATTTAAAATTGTAGTACAAATATTGAAAAGTGTAGTGCGGATATCGCCTCCCAATAATAATAGCATATTAAATAAAACATTAAGAAAAACAACTAATTTACAAATAAAATATGAAAGTATAATAATAGCATGTTTTGTCATGAATATTCTAATTACGTCAATTATTTTTTGTTATTATAGCGGAATTAGAAAAAAATATATTGTTCTACTTATTATGACATATGAGTAATTGGAATGCGTTTACAACTAATTAGAAACTGAAATAAAATAAAACAAAATTAATAAGAAAGGCGAGACAATTTGTGACAAAGGGTCAGAGAAAAATAGATTGAATTTCTAATTTTTAAATAGCATGCATTTAGGGAGGTATACAATATTTTAAATTGTAAGTGAAGTGTTGTGCAAACAGCAGGTTACCTTAAGTTGATTAAGTAGATAGAAAAATAGATATTTTATTTTTAATTTTTTATTATTTTTTAGTCAATGTTTTCGTATGCCAATAGTGTAATGTTTAATTTATATTTCACAGTCAAACAAATAGGCAATGTCAACTTTAGTATCAAGTTTTTTTTTTATTAACCAGGAGTGTCCGGGATGGCACGAACCTTTAGGGTCTCTCAACAACCCGACTAATTACCGAGAATTGAAGGGAGCCTTCCCACTCGAGTAGGGTAAGTCAATGTAGCTGTAGCGAAGACTAGTCACAAAGAACATCCAACAGCACTTGAACCCGAATTCCAAAGTCCAACGAGTAAATCGTTAGGCCATATCCGAAGTGGATAACTTTAGTATTAAGTTATGGATGCAATTTTCTAATACTTATAATTTTTTAAAAATAAAACAAAGTTCCGATTAGTGGTGAGACATGATTTTGAGCAGTGAAGAGATTTTTATTTTTATTTTTTCTAGTATTTACCTTTTATTGTTATAATTAGTATTGATAAATATTAAATTCGGAAGCTATAAATAGTGATAGTGGTTTTGTATTAAAAAGAAAGCATATAGAATATGATCATTAAATTACTATAAAAAATGCGAAAGAATCTTCTTACTTCACGAAAAACAAGAAATCACTACTTTATCACATGTAATATAGTTGGCAGTCTAGACAAGGGGGGCAAGTGCTCCTGAACATATACGGACTCCACTCCTGATTCTATGCACAATATTCACACACACACAGAGGCACGCAGTCAAATTAAGGCATGGTTCTCATTTTATTGTTTAATTACAAATATGAATTGATGTAATGATATATGAAGGGTAATTACCATTATATGAAAGGTATTCGTGAGAGTGTCGACAGTGACTAAGAGAGCGATGGATGCGGTGAAGGGAGGGGGAGGTGGAAGAAGATGGCGATGGTGGAAAGCGGCGGGGTGGTTGCAGAAAGCATAATTATTATTACTTTAAGGATCTGTTTGTTTGGGTGTAAAATATTTTTTAATTTTTTAATTTTTATTTTTTGGTGTTTGGTTGTTGTAAAAAAAAAAAATCAAGTTATTTTATATGTCCTGCATGATGGACTTGACTTCAACCTTGACGTAGACTTTTGCCAAATCGACAAAGTAAAAATAAAAAAAAAAATATTTTACTTGAAAATAAATATTTTTCAATTTTTTTTGCGTCGAAACAATCGAGCCTAAATGTCATATCAAATGAGAGAATAGATGTAACAGAATTTTCATTTCATTCTATTAAGGGACCAAGAGTCATTTAAATATAGTTGATTAAATGACGAGTAACATAAAAAAAAAAAAAAATGGTAAGATTATTCATACAACCATATTCATATCGGATTATACTCCCATTTGAACTTTTTAGTAAATGAAAAGAGCATTTATGAGGTCCAGCTCTGGACAAAAGATAAAATTGATGAGCAATAAATGAAATGACAAAACTAGTCATGAAAAAAAATTGAAGCATAAGAGTATTTTAAAAATATAACAATATTCCAATGTTTTTGTTTTTTAATAAAAAAAAATTGGTAAACAAAGTACAAGTAGATAAATATATATTCTCCACAATTGAATAATATAATATAGTTTTTTCACATTTTAAATCAAAATTCCACTTCATTGAAGATAAAAAGAAGTGAAATGCACTTGTTAAGGGTGCCAACATTGCCAATGATATACCAATTCAATTTTATAAGTTATGTTTGGTTGGACGGAAATAGTATGAAAGAGAAAAAAGAAAAAAACAAGGAAAAATAAAAGTGAAATGCACTTGTTAGTGGAAAACCAATATTGCCATTAATTTGGCAAACCAATTTTATAGATTTTGTTTGGTTAAAGTAGGAAAGAAAATGGTAAATTTAGAAAGAAAAATAAAAAAACATGTTAAGAGTTTGATAGCAGAAGAAAATATATATTTTTGTTTGGTTAAAGTAGGAAAGAAAATGGTAAATTTAGAAAGAAAAATAAAAAAACATGTTAAGGGTTTGATAGCAGAAGAAAATATATTTTCTAAAGTAGGAAAGAAAATGGTAAATTTAGAAAGAAAAATAAAAAAACATGTTAAGAGTTTGATAGCAGAAGAAAATATATTTTACAGAAAATACAGAAAATATATTTTCTTCTGCTATCAAACTCTTAACATGTTTTTTTATTTTTCTTTCTAAATTTACCATTTTCTTTCCTACTTTAACCAAACAAAATCTATAAAATTGGTTTGCCAAATTAATGGCAATATTGGTTTTCCACTAACAAGTGCATTTCACTTTTGTTTTTCCTTATTTTTTCCTTATAATTACCTAACCTTTTCATATATTTTATTTTTAACCAAAAAAAAGAAATTTGTTATTTTATTGATAAAATCACGTGAACCTTTTAACTATGCCCCTCTTTTGTCTATTTTATTTTTGATAAGAAAAAGACAATTTTAATAACAAAATTATTTTTGACAAGGTATAAATTAATGGCAATATAGGTATTCCACTAACAAGTGCATTCTACAAAAATTATTTATTTAATTTTTATAATAAGAAAAAGACAATTTTACTAAATCATTATATTTTGATGGTATACAAAAATGATATATTTCATATTTTTTTGAAATATTTTCATACATTGATTTATATTTCACACTTGATACCGTGGTACACTTCTTCCATACTACTTGCACGTGGTTGACGCGGGTGAAAGAGGAGCGCGGTCCAGACAACCATCCAGTATTCAAGTGCCCAAAGCAGAAGTGTGTTCAACCCCCGGCAATAAAATCCACCCACCCAGCTCTCCCTCTTTCTCTTGCCGCGAAAGTATTGTTTTGTTGAACTCTAAGATCTATGTTTGGTTCTTACACCTCATCCTCTCTCTCTAAAACATCTCTCTGAAACAGAACATCCAAACCTCCTTTAAGTTATATCCACTACATTCCATGGATACATAAATAAACAGACCTGCATTGTTATCTGTAATCCAGGGTTTACCAACCACTCTTTGCGCATTCAAAGTCATGCACTCTTCTTCTCTTTCGAATTCAGAAGGAGATAAATAAGATAATGAACTCCGCCGACGGCAAGCACCCCAGCGGAACCCTATGAATTTCCGTCAACACTCCGGCGAGGCGGTCCAGATTCGTGGTTTTGGATTCTGACCACGGTGTGTGTGAATTTGATTCTAAACAGAGAAGATGCGACATCTGATTCTTCTTCTTTATCTTCTTCTCACTCTGGTCTCCACTAGCGGTAATTGACCTTTTTCTAATCTCTTTAATTGTTCGGATTGTTAGTTTTACACAATGCTTGGTTACCGAGAAAAAAAAAAAAAAAGAAACGAAAAGAAAAGAAAATTGCGAGTGTTCTGCTTTCTGTTGTTTTGGATTATTGATTCCAATAGTTATTTCAGGCCCATTCGAGTGCGGTGTCAAGATTCTGAAATTTTAATTTATTTTCTCACTTGTTTACAATTTTATTGGTAACCAACCAGATGTGTGCTTGGACCATCAGGGCAGTTGGTGTTGCGTCATTTAGGCTTTCTTTGTGTGACGATGGTCTTTCCATTTTTGTGAAAACATTTGTGATCCCTTCCCATAGAATTAAAATATTTAAAATAAAACATCCATAACAGTGACAATTAAAATAAAATATCCATAACAGTGACAATTATTCAGTTTATCTGATAAATACAAAACCCCCCTTTACAATGTGAAACAATGAACTGCCTATTCAATGATGAAAGCCATGGGTCAATATTACAATGCCACATCCCTCTCCTCCTTTTAAGGAACTGCACTTGTTTTTTCTTAGTTTGGGAGGTAAAGCAGGATTGGATTTATGGTTTCATTGGAATGCTGGGGTATATTTATGGCCGTAAACTAGTGAATGGTATTCTTGATTCCTTGTTTTTGCAGTTTGTGTCAGCTGGCTATACATCTATAACATATTTATTTTGAACTTTTACATAATCTAGTTATCTTACAGGTGAACGCGGTAGCATCTAGAAATGACAACAATTTCTTACTGGCGTTAATTTTGCATTCAGTGTGCAGTGAATTAATGGCATAGGCTTCGCTCATAACCTCCATAGAATATTCTTTTCCCTTATCCATTGTTTTTAACTGCAGACGGGGCATGAAACATTGGTTCTTGGTTAACAATCTTCCTTTTGCCACTATCTTTCTTTCCAAAAATGCAGTTTTTTAGAAAATGAAAGCAATACGATTCATCTTCATCTTCAGCTTTTGGCTCACATGTTAGTGCAACGTACAAGAAAATGTTCTGAAAGAGTGAAATCCAGTATTTATTTATTTATTTGTTTTGTTTTGAAGATTTTCCATGTATTTAGTTAATAATATTGATTTTCTGCAGTGTAATGTGACTTAGCAGTTGCTGTTTGATACTTGAGCTCACTTGTATGAGACGTTGAATTTTACTGAATTTCTACATTAATGTCGATATTGTTACATGTTGGACGCCATGCCTCAGTATCGGGGGAATTAATTTAGATAATGATCAACCCGTTTATAAAATGGTATTATTGTATTCTGATTAAGAATGCAGAAGAAGAGCTATAACGAATATATTGTTTGACTCTCTCCAGTCAGCTAAACTTGAATTTAGAAAACTAATTAAACAATTAAGCATCAATTACTCTTGTTGTGGTCTAGTACAGGGGCAGAGCCAGAAATTCAATTCAGGGGGACACAGTGTAAAAGATAAAATAAAATCAATGATCAATGAACATGACAAATATAGGTTCTTCAAATCAAGAGGTGAATAAGAAAAAAAATGTTGTAAAATAATATGTCAATCGGTGAGTGGTATAAGAAAGATAAATAATTGACAAATATAAGAAAAAGGAAAGAAAAATGAGAGAATTTTGAAAGGAAAAAAAATTAGAGTTTGATTCAAGGGAAATTTATCTATTTATTTATTAATGAAATTAAACAAAACTTTAAGGGTAAAAGAGAAAAGAAATAAAAAGTTAAGAGATAATTTTAGAAAATAAAAATTTTAGGGGGGGAGGCCCCCGGGCATCCACTTGTCTAGTATAATTAAAAAAGTCAATCCAAACATTCAAAGGTCATCGACTATTTGGTTAATGTCATGAACTAAAGGGCATTACATAGTGTTGTTCCCACTTACACGGGCCACTGGTATGGAAACACTGGAAATAGACTTAAGTTAGTATTTTGCACAAAGTGGTTACTCTTAGATTCGAAAATTTAAACCCATTTTCTCACATTTGTCCACGCCAGGAATGTTCATTGTGTCTGAAAAGTCCGCATTTTTAAAGGATGATCTGAAATTTTCTGGTATGCTGGGCACATTAATCAATTTGGCTTTCTCTGCCACAAGACCTGTATTATAATCAAGTATCTTGTCAACGTAGAGTAAATATCAATGCTATATCTTGTGCATTGCGACACATGAAAAGTAGAATTCAATCATATCTCTTGATGCGAGGTAGAGTGGTGTGCTTGTTCTTTACATTATACTAATATATAGGTTCTTCATTCTTCAGGGTTTCCATTACCACAGATAAACTCGTCTCCTACTATACTGCCGCGGGAATCATTATCTTTGAGAAAAATCTCACTGGAACATGGTAAAGGTGCTGAATTTCCATAACTACTTCGCATAGAATTGAAGTTTTATTTCCTTATTGTTCTTCTTCTTCCCTTGTTTTGCCTTCTGATTTGTATTGGTATGCTTTTGTAAGTGTAATCTTAATTTTTAAACCAATATTGTTCACTGAATTGTCTATTTGACAAAAAGGAACTTCATCACAGCATAAAAATTAATGAGGTTGAGGAAGAGTTTAGAAGGAACATTCATATTGGAAGATTCATGCAATTTCTATTAGTTGTGCAAGTCACCAATTAAGGGAAAGTTATTGTTGGGAAGGGAAGCACACATGTTATAATTCTGCATGTTGAAATTCAATGTTCAAAGACACACACACACACACACACACACACATATATGTATATATATATGTTTTATGGGTCATAGGTGTAACACCTGTTCCTTGTCCTTATATAGTTTATTCATCCTTCTATTTTATTGATAAAAAATGCTATGAGTAGATGCTGGAGGATTATGTGGAATTCAGGAAATAAATTTGTCATTTAATTTTATTTTTTGGATGTTTTAGATGATTCAAACTTTATATTCTAATAATTTTTTTTTTAATAAAATGATTTAAATTTTGATTTAAATTTTTTTTCCTTGTAATTGTCACACCTTTTTTTTGAGGATAAGGCTTTTGACCTTGGAAATAAATTTTAATTCTTTTTTCACTCCCCTTATCTGAATGCAAATCTTCTAGATCGCTCTGGATTATATTTAATGTTTTTCTTTTCGGTAGATCTACTATACTTTCAGTTTATTTTGTTGGCTTACTTAACTCTTTAACCAGAATAACACACTCGATTTTTTATATCATTAAAGATTATGCCGATCGTAAATTTTGAATTCTGTGCTCTTATGAAGGAAAGTTCATCTTTAAATATGTAACATATAGGAAATAAGCTCGTGTCATTGTGTGTGCATGCACATATTGCTCAAACTAATATGGACAAAAGTATGAGCCTTTTTACACGGGCATAGTGTATCTGGCTGTGCAACCCAAAACACCTATAATGACTGTTATAGTGGCCATGCTATTATTTGTCAAACATGTGGACATGTTTTATGTGTTGATATGGCAAAAAAAAACTAAAGCGTCCTGCATGTATATTATATGTTGTATAGGTAATGTATTTTGTTTTAAAGAAGTTATAAATGCTCACAGTTCTTTGGTAATGCTAAACATCAAAGAGTATTTTCAATCCTTCCGAATATTAATTTAAATTTTTAGATCACATTTATCAGTTCAAAGAATAACGGAAAAGCATTTTTTGTTATTTATTGGCCTCCTTAGTTTAATGGGGTTCGATACTGCAATGCCTTTTATTTATTATTTTTTTTCCCCCTGGTTATTCTCTCTATCTCTCTGCTTCTTGGTGGTAATCCCTGCTCATCAAGGTCTCATGTTTCATGTCAACTCTTTTTGGTATTTGTGTGAAAATATTTGTCTATGCATGTGGGCAAATAACATAAAATTTGTTCTATTGTTTGCAGTGAGGATGATGTCAATGAGGGCATTGTTTGCTCCATTAATAGCACCCCATACATGGCTGTTTAAGCCTTATTTGGAGCCGTCGATTGTACCTGCACCTTCTCCAGCATATCGAGGTACATACTATTTTCATTGTCTGAACTCTTGTGGAAACACTTTCTAGGTTTTTACTTATGTTGGAATCCTTCTCTTTTAGGTCACATTGCTGCTCCTAGCAATACCTTGCCAAAAAATCATCGTCATCATCATCGGGTGAGAACTCATGCTGTCTCCCCGGCTCCTTCTGCAATATCAGGTATTATATCGGCGTTCATTGTGTATCTGTTTAGTCACAATAAACTGTGTCTTCTCTCATAAATTGTTTCAATCTGATAGGCTTGTTGTGCTTTGGCCCTTCTGGTGGCTTTCATTGAGGGCTGCACACTTGATAGGATGGAGTCTTTATTTGTAGGAATTTTGTGGGACAGGCCCATACATGTAGTCTTGGGCCTTCCTTTCGAGTCTTCTTGAAGATGTGCATCCTTGATCCTTTCTATGAAGAATGGATAGAACTGCTACAATGCCCCAGGGGATAGGTACTGATGTAGTCTCCGTCCCATTCTAAGCGTCCCTTTTTGGGAACCTAACTGTTTAAGATGTGTCTTTTAATACTTTTTTATTGTATTACGGTAATATTAGTGAATGAATTACCAAATCTGTCCATGGTGGGTCCACAGTGATATGATGAAGTTTTATATTTAATTTTTTTTATAAGTTAAATGCAAAAAGGGTAAATTGGAAATGTAGTAAAATATAGTAAATTGACTTTTGAATATGGACAATTATTTTGGAGACAGCTAAATATGGAAAGGTGGACACTTATTTTGGGACGGAGGGAGTAATTCTCATGGTTTTTGAATTTTGATTTGGCTTCTATGACTTTTATCTCTATTCGAAAACTGGGTGCTTCATAAAAAGAGAATGCAGTGCTGTGTTGCCTAATACAAAAGTAGAAAGAGAAAGAAAAGTTTATCATGATTTGTTTTGCTAACAAATCAGCTAGACACAACCTTGTTTTGGACACACTTGTTGCATGAGTTGCTCTTGAGAGTTGAGATTTACCTTCTCCAACAAATGCTGGTTGATCTCAACATGCTTAGAGAGTAATGGGTTTTTGGATCGTAAGCAACACTTATTGTAGCTTTATTATTTTAATATGAACTGATGGATGTATGAACTGTTTCATACCAGAACACTATAATTCAGGACTTGAAAGTTGCTTTGGCACTGGACCTAGCAACCATTATATGCTTTTTAGTTTTCGAATAGATTCGCATGAACCCATCTAATAGCATACAAGAACAACAAGCCTTTTCTCAATTACTTGGGATCGGCTACAAAAGTAGCCATGTTTTGCTACAACAAACCCTTCTTAGGACACAGTGATGCACTTTTAAGTATGTTCAGATATGTATTTTTTAGTTTTTAATATTCTAGCCTGTAGATTATTCTTGGTCTTGTTTCACATATATTTTGATTGAAGAACAAATATTGATTAAAATAGAAGGGTAGGGGACTATGAGGGTGTGAAGCCCATCTATAAAATGTTTAAGGTTCTAACATATGAAAAAAGAGAATACATTTTTCATCTATAAGAAAGTTGTTTATTATAATTAAGATTTTTATTTAATTATTCGCAACTTGAACCACTGAGCTTGGATAACATCAAGGTAGTGGATTAATAAGTGCTCCTGGTACATTAAGGATGTTAAAAAAAAAAATTAAAAAAATAAACTAGTGTTCTTTTTACTAAGGGTTAAGTAAACACCCTTCTTATATGCATATAGTGCATATAATGAGTTAATAAATGTTCTTGGTACATTAAGGATGTAAAACGAAATTCATTAACTAGTGTTCTTTTTACTAAGGGTGAAGTTCAAAAAATATCCTCCTTATACGCATATAGTGCGTATAACCCCCTCTTGTTTGAAAAACACTCTTAAACTTCATTTTTGGTGCAAATGAGGGCCTACCATCAATTTACCGTTAATGGATGTTTTAAAAGACTTAAATACCTTTCTCACTGTTGATGAAAAAAGGAAAGAAAAAAGAAGGAGGAGTTTTTGATAAGGAAATAAAGGACAAGACATACGACGTCATTTGGCTTGCCCTAAAAGACCCAATGGACCTCTCACCACTTTCTTTGTAACTGAGCTCTCCCTCATCTCTCTAACCGCTAATCTCCCCATCATGACCATTGACTCTGACTCATTGAAGTCCAAATCCAAGTCCAAACCCAAGCCCAAACCAATGCCAGTGCCCCATCATGACCGTCGATTCCAACAATGGAGAGAACACTATCTGTACGAAAGTCACACACCTCCACAGCTGACGATGAAACTGGACATTCTGTAATCTCTGTTCTCTTTTCATCGTAATTAGGGTTTCACCCATGGATTCTAGTCAAGAACACGATGATTTGGCCAACATTCCATCCTCACAAGCCCACTTATATCCACTGTATACTTTTTCGTTTACAATCGATTACAATTTCTTCCATCATTTATTTATGCTATGTATATATGTACATGGTATATAATTATACGTATATGTATTGCAATGTATGAATTAGAGTTGTTTCTTGCACATGGACAACACTTACACTTGATATTAGCCTTCTATTTGACAAACGGAAGCAAACATATACAGTTGTGAAAAATATACATATCTTGGAGATGGAATTGCATCTTTGACCTGGAATTTATATATAAAATTTTTGTTAGTTCGTATGATGATCTTGTAATTTAATTTTTTTAACATGCTCTTGGCAGATTGTGGTCAAATATGCATGGAGCCGCTTACTTCAACTCCAATTGGTTCACCTTGTGGTTGTGTGGTTCCTATGAAACTTAGACTTCTTTTTGATGTATCTCTTTATGCCTTTTTTCCCGTGGTTAATGAGCTTGAGGTGGAGGTTGCAGCAGGCACATATCTAAAACAAAGTCAAGTGATTATAATTGGTGCCAGTGCTGATGGTCAAAATCAGGAAAGAACTGTAGTAGATATTAACCTGGTTCCTTTGGGGGAGAAGTTTGATAATACCACTGCTACACTGACATATGAAAGATTTTGGGACAGGAAAGTGCCTCTAAATAAGACTCTTTTTGGTAATTATGAGGTGATGTACATTAGCTATCCAGGTAGTAACCTTGACTCCCTTACTTATTGTCTTATGTTATTCCATTATGTGACAATGCTGTTGTAGAGTCTGAAGGAACTATTATCAGGGCTTCCATCTTCACCATTGTTTGGGAGTCAATCGGGTAATGGTCCAAGTGGAAGCGCAGGAATTCAGCAATTCCCTATCACTGCAGATTTTGTTGACAAGAGCCAGAAGATGAACCCTAGAATTATTTTTATCATTGCTTTGTCTGCTTTAGTACTCTTGGTGGTTTGCTGTGGAGCAGTTTCCCTCGTCTTGAAATGCAGGAAGGTTGGAAGACCATCAAGTGCTGTTGGACCTGTTTTCACACCATCTATAAATAAGAGATCTGGTATGCATTTGGGTTAGTGCTCTTACTTGTTAAGAGGGATATATAGATAGAGATAATTGCATCAGTTTTTCTTGCAGTGGTTTGGAATTTTATCTGGTGAATAAAGCTCTATTGGGTCATTGTTTAATGCATTTTCCATTAGTCTACTGCATCTCTGTGTGTAACTTTGTCTATATACTGGATGCCTTTTCTCTTTGATGAAATAGGAAAGTTAGCAATATGCCTCTAGGCCTTGGCTCAGTTGGCAAAGCAAAATAATGTTTTTATGTAACATAGTGTTCAAAGTAGGCATTTAACTTGTTTTAAAGCAATAATTTAATAAATTAAATTATTTGATATGCTTTTTAGGTAAATGTCCAACCACATGTGCTAGACAAATATTTCATACCTTTGCCTGAGACTCCGAGTGTAGTGTGTCTGACTCGGGTATTTCACATACTTTTTAAGAGTCAATGTAACATAGTTTAAAATTAGTTGCGGAAGTAAATAATTCAATCTGGGGGTTGATTGGCAGTCCTGCGTAGACCTTGCACTGGAACCTTTTCTGTTACATTCTTGCTCAAATCCATTTTTATTACTTGTTTCCATGTCATATCAAATATGCTCTCTTTGTTCATTATCTTGGTTGTGCAGAACTAGCATGAGAAATTGGGATTTTACATATAGTGTTTGGCTTATTCGATATATTGAACTTTAATGGTTGATAGGTTATTTCTGGACATTTCTTTTCTACTATCTGAAGTTGTAAAGATCTTGCAATGACACTTGAATTTGCATTTATGATGCAGGAACTGGGTCAGTTTTATCAAATAGCATGGGAAGCTCACCTTCAATATCCCTCAATTCTACCATTCCAACAGCAGTTCTTTCTGTTAAAACATTTGCACTTGCGCACCTTGAGAAGGCCACAGAGAAGTTCAGCTCAAGGAGGTTTCTGGGTGAAGGAGGTTTTGGTCGTGTTTATTATGGGATCATGGAAGATGGAACTGAAGTTGCAGTTAAATTGCTTACAAGGGATAATCAGAATGGAGACCGTGAATTTATGGCTGAAGTTGAGATGCTAAGTCGGTTGCATCACCGTAATCTTGTGAAATTGTTTGGCATATGCATTGAAGAACACAAACGATGCTTGGTTTATGAGCTTGTTCCTAATGGCAGCGTTGAGTCCCATTTGCATGGTATAATTTTTTTGTTACCCTTGATTTTCTTCCTCTTTGAGTCATTCTCTGAAATGTTGCCTAAAACAACATATTCAGCCCATATTTTGCATTCCTATTACCATAACCTGAAGCACCTCATCTTACGGCGGTGATGCACTCCATTTCTACTGGAAAAAGAATCAGCCTTAGATGATGCAAATTTTTGCAATTTATGTTTTGATTATTAATCGAAAAAAGAAAAGAAAAGAAAAAGAAGGAAATTAACTGTGCGTTAGTGATTCAGGTGTGGACAAGAGCAAGAGGCCTCTTGACTGGGAGGCGCGTTTGAAAATTGCTCTTGGCACAGCTAGAGGATTGGCTTATCTTCATGAAGATTCTAACCCTCGTGTAATTCACCGAGATTTCAAGGCCAGTAATGTGTTGTTAGAAGATGATTTTACCCCTAAGGTTTCAGATTTTGGGTTGGCAAGGGAAGCAACAGAAGGAAGTCATCATATTTCTACTAGGGTCATGGGAACTTTTGGGTATGTTTAACTCATAGCCTGTTGTTATGTTAAAATCTTCCATATTCTTCACAACTCCTGAATTTTGCCGACCTTATTATTTAGCAGATTGAATTACAATCATAACACCAAATGCAAATATTTTGATAAGAAATGTATTATCATATTGTTCAATAATTTCACAAATGTTGGGAGAATTTTAGAATCATTCATGAAGTTATGAATTATTCCAGTAATTTCATCATTAGAAGTGTTTTTCATTCAGCAAAGCAATATATACTATATATATTTATATATACGAAGTTATGAATTATTCCTGCAATTTCATCATGAGAAGTGTTCTTCACATTCAGCAAAGCAATATATATGTATATTGCAATTTTTTTCCTTATTCCATTTTTCCCTATATATATGTATACATTGTAGTTGGGAAAGGGGGTTTTGTTAAATTATGTATTATTTTCTCCAACAATAAGTACAAAAACAAAAATGACTATCCGTTTCTCTCTCTCTGTGGTACCTTCTTGTTCATGTTTTCAAGCCATGCCTTCTGCCAAATAAATTCCTGAATCTTGTACTTTTATCGGCCCACTGCTTCTATAATAGACTGCCTGGTTTTCTTCTTGCGTCTTTGAATTTGAGGCACTGATTTGCAATATTTCTTCTGACATAATGTTAATAACTTTTGATTTGCAGGTATGTTGCTCCTGAATATGCAATGACGGGGCACTTACTTGTCAAAAGTGATGTTTATAGTTACGGGGTTGTGCTATTGGAGCTTCTATCTGGAAGGAAACCTGTGGATATGTCTCAACCTCCAGGACAAGAGAACCTTGTGACTTGGGCGCGCCCTCTACTAACCAGTAGAGAAGGTTTGGTGCGGTTGGTGGATCCTTCTTTGACCAGAAACTATGACTTTGATTACATGGCTAAGGTGGCTGCCATTGCTTCCATGTGTGTTCACCCGGAGGTGACTCACAGGCCATTCATGGGGGAAGTTGTGCAGGCACTGAAGCTCATATACAATGACATGGATGAAACATGTGCAGATTACTGCAGTCAGAAAGATCTCTCTGCTCCAGACTCCGACATTAAAGGTGATCTTGCTCATGCCTCTTCTTTCATAACGATGGAGTACAGTTCGGGTCCACTTGAAGAGATGGAAAACAGACGATTTTCAGCTTCAAGTTTAATTGAGGGAGAAGTTTCTTTACCTATCAGGCATGGGAACCGATCAGGTCCATTGAGAACAGTACCCAGCAAACCAGTCTTTCACAGGTTGAATGGTAGTATGAGCGAACATAGTGGACTCCTCTCAAGGCAATTTTGGAATGACGGTAACGGATTTGATGCTTCCTTTTAGAATATATATATATATATATATATATATATATATATATATATATATATTCACCCTTTTAAATGTACAGTACTGAAGAACCGGTTATTTGGAGATAAGGTCTTTGAGTGTAGCGTAGAAGTTTGGGAATGATGTGATTAGCATAATTGGAGGGTCGGTCCAACTAGAGGAGAGGAGGGAAGGAACAAAGGAGAAAACATCAGGCCAAGCTGGAAAGTTTGAAACTATGTCAAGCCTCACCGAAACAAAGTCTGAAAAAGGCTCGTCGATTGCCTTTCCTCTAAGGTTATGATACTACAATTTGAATGAAATTCATACGCTTTCACCTGTCTCATGCATACTCCTTGTGACCCCTGAAACTGTGGTTTGCATTTCACGTAGGGTGTCTCGTGGGGAGGACGGACTTTGACTTGTAATTTTGGTTATCCAAATTTATTTCCCATACAAAAGGCTGTAATTTGTATAGTCCTGTATTATATACGTGCTAGATGTCTTGGAAGCCAAATGCTGCAAAAACATATCTGTTCTCGAGGTTTTCATGCTCAGGTGGAGCATTTTCTGGTTGAGAGGTTTTCTGATTCTTGTCATTAAGATTTTAATACATTTAAAAAAAACTAATATCAGTTATCCTTTTATTTTTATTATTTTTTATTTTTACTTTCTATGCACTCACAATATTGTTCCATGTAATATGTTGCTAAAATCTTTTTCTTTCTTCAATAAGGTTATTTTGTTTTTCTTTCTTCAATATGGTTATTAAATGTTAAATGAAATTCATGACACATGTTTGAATTTTTTTTTTCACAACTTATCAATTACCCTTCCAAACCAAGTAGTATTAGTAATTTTTTTTCCCCAATTTTGAATAGAATAAAAAAATTGAAGAAGTAGAGTAAGAAAAAATATATATATAAAATTTTATGTGGCATAATATAAAATTAAAATTTTCTTGAATTTTTTTTTTCTTCTTTATATTAATAATAATCAAATTTCTAATCTTTATTCAAATTTCTAACTTTGTTAAAATTTAACAAACACATTACCTGCATTACCTTAAATATCATAATGTAAATTCTATTCAATCCTCTAACACAACCCCGTACGAGTTAGAATCTAACACAACCCAATACAAGTAACACATAGTTTTATACAATTGAAAAATAATGTATACCAAATTGTCAAGAGATTTCATTAATAATAAAAAAGTTTAGATAAGTCCAAACTCCCTCGCCTACTGGGAACTTGTTCGTCACAAATGACCCCTCTTGCCTATTAATATGCATTCTTTCTAACTTTTGAAATTGTTCGTACAAAATTCTTTATCATTCTAATGTATTATACTCTCCACAAATATTCACAATCTCTACAACATTTTAGAATCTCCCAAACTCTCTAAAATACTCCACAACTCTACTGTACTCCCTACTCTTCTCATGCAATGGAGAAGTTTCCTCAGCACACACTTGTCGCCTGTGTGACAAGTGGCTCACATGTGCAATGTGAGAAGATCCATGGTGTTAAAAAAAAAAAAAAAACATTGAGCTAAAATTCTATCGATTGGAACTCTCTTAGCTGTAATAAGAAATAAAAATCTTTAGCCAAACCCAATTGAATAAATTGGGTTCAACCAAAATTCAGGCCCATAAGTGGGCTAGCCCAGTTAAACTTATGTATAAATCTTACAGGCCCATAAGTGGGCTAGCCCAGTTAAGCAGCTAAAATACGGTCCATGGAAATTCAGCTCGGACTACTACTAGCTAACTCTTTTTGGAACTTTTTCTGGATCATTTGATGAAAAAACTTTTTTCTTAATCGGTTTAAGATTGTTTTAGTTGAAAATCCTCCAAATTGTCCTATACATCCCCCGTTAATATTTGTAATTTTACTTAAATCAATGGCACATGTTGAGTGCCACCGGGCAGGGACGGATACAGAAAGTTGTGGGAGGGTGGCAAAAGTGAATTTAGTGTAATTTTAAGAGGGGTAAAGTGAAAATTTTATAGGTATATAATTTGAAAATAAAAAAACTTAGTGGTTTATAACAGTAAAAAAAAAAATTCAATGGGGGCAATGTGCCACCGGATTACATCCCAAAAATGAACCTTCAACCCGTGTTAGTTAAATATTTATACACATTTCACAAATTGCCCACTACGAATTAAATATCCGCTTTAAAGAAAAAAATGTTATATATTGAACTAATGACATTTTGATAACCTTTCCATTTCTTTCTCGATCTCTCTTTCTTTTTATTTTTTATTATTATTATTTTTATTTTTATGATTAACAAGTCATGGAATTGATAAAGCTTGGACTCATGAGGTAGCTAAAATCGACTTTGTGAACACAATAAATGAGCACAGATACATTTATCTATATAAATCACATCAAAACATTTGAGTTTTGAGATGGCTGAAAAACTTGGGCCAACCATAAGGAATTCACATGAACTTCCCAAACACCTTCAACATGTCCGTAGGGGCCTTCATCACGCCCTAAAAAAAGTCTTCATATCAATAGGGTTTGGACCATAAGACCCAGTGTATCAATGACCCTTCTGGACCACCCTAATTGTACTACTAGACATAAAATTCCAGCTCTGATCAATTAATTCCGACCATCGGATTGATTTTTGGGAGTACCCTGTCGACGGTATATCAATGATGTGACGTGCAAGACGTAACCAATATCTACTCCTTGTCGGCATAGGTTGTACAATTAACCAAACTAGTCAAAATGTGTATTCACCCTAATTCGACAATCGGGCCATGTGGATAGGAGGCCCGTGAATTCACCTGACCGAGTCCCTATAACACCCTGCTAAATGGTCCATGGTTTTGGTCCTTTCGGTCCCGTTCTCAGACACTGACACAAGCTATCGAGAAATTCGACATAACCCATGTCATTCACATGATTCATACACTCATCTGCTATGTTTGGTCCAGTGTGTTGGACTAAAAAATCAGATCAGTTTGTATTCATGACTTAATGCAAAATGTTCACACTTCACACTCATGTGGAGATCTGTACGTGGTCATGATTTGAGTTATGTGTTGAATTTTCGATCATTAAAGTGTGGAATTTTCTCTTCCAACTATTCATCAACAGCAATTTTTAGATCATAGATGAAATATCAATCATGATACTGTTGGAAAACGTGCAAGTTTTAAAAACTTTTTGAGCGATTTTGATTCATAGATCTTGATTCATCACATAGAGACAAGTTTTACGCAAAAATAAAATATGATATATCATTCAATTAACAGATTGAATACTTACATCAAAGGTCTGAGTAAACCTTTAAAACTTTCCTCTAAAGTGAATGTTTTCACTTATTGTAGATCCCTTAACAAGATGCCTTCTCCTTGGATCTCCATCTTCTTGGTAATTATTTTGCCTTTAGGAATCACTCACAAGCCTCCATGAATTACCTCGAAAAACTAGGCTTGTGGGAGCTTCCATTAGATGAGAACATAAACCCTAATTTTCTAGAGAGAGAAAAAATATTCCTTTTTCCTTCTCATCAAAATCACCTCCTAAAATATACATAGACCATATATATTTATAGGCAACATAAAAATAAAGAAAAGAAAACAACAAATCCTTCTCCATCTCTAATTCATATGTCTCAAATCTAATATGATTCCAATATCAAGTTGGGCTATGAGTGAGAATCCATTGGGCCTATTATTTTATTGGCTACAATGAATTAATAATTGGCCCGGTCCATGGACCCAATTCAATTAATTCATAAATTAATTTCTACTCCACTAAAAGAAATTAATTGAACTCCAATTAAATAATAAATAACCTCTAAGTCAATATTACACTTTGACCCTTCTATGCATAATTAGTTATCGGATAAATAATGCCATCAATCCGACTACTTAATTAATATATTTATTTTGGTACCTTTGATTATTTCTGGCTCGATCACAATAAAACATTTGTTCGACAAAAATAATAATTTAATAAATAAATATATAATAAATCATTTTGTCTAAAATCATACGAAGGCCTTCGAATTTACTTTGTTATCAACCATAATCAATACAAAATAAATACAAGTAGCAATGATGCAAATATTGAAAATATAACCCTCTAACTATTAATTACATAACTACCCGAAGTGTCGGTCTAAGGATCCCGAAGAATCAGCCGAACAAATCAAAGTAATTATTAATTAATAAAAGAGTCTATACTTTTCTCATGCTTAAGAGTCAAATGCCATGACGGTGATAGGGAGTAATTGCATACGACGGCTCTCGCAATATATCTCAACCTAACGCGGATCCAGTTCAAGTCTTAATTAATTATGAGTCCATCCATAATTACCGACTATGAACAATTTATAATTACTATTTATATATCATGCATTGATTGCCATCACATACATATATATAAATATTTCTTGTAATTACATGGACACTATCAATTTCATAGTGAATCGAAATATAATACATTGAATTCACCAATTGTATAAAACATAAATATTTCAGAAACGTCAGGAACATATGTCAATTAATCCAAACAGGAATTTGCTATGCCAGGGCATATAAATCCCAACAGCTCCCACTTGCCCTCATAGCCAATTCAAATTGCACCTAACTCCAATGTTATCCAGATGATGATCAAAATTATTGATCAATGACACCTTTGATAATGGATCAACAAAGTTGTGTTCCAATGCAATGTTCTAGCTACAAGTACATTTTCTTGCCGGATAATATCATGTAGAACATGATACTTCCTATCAGTGTATTTTGTTCATCTATGGAACCTTGGGTCATTGGTTTGGACTACTTCTGCACTATTGTCGCAATATAGCTCGATAGGCAGGCTAGTATGCTCCACAACCTCTAAATCAGTGAGATCAAACCAATAGGCTTATATTGCCACCTTTAAGGCTGCAATATATTCCACCTGCAGGTTTGAGTCAACAGTTGAAATCTGCTTGACAATCTACCAACTGATTTCCCTTCCATTAAGTGAACATACACTAAGTCATGAACCTCATAGTATCTACTTCTGATTGAAAATCAGAACTAGCATACCTGACTAGGACCATATCATCACATCCATAAATGAGTATGATATCATTGATTCTCCTTAGGTACTTAATGATATTTTTCACAATAGACCAGTTGTCAAGTCCAGTATTGGACTGATCTCTACTGACTATCCCTACTATGTAGCGGATGTCCTGTTTGGTATAGACCATGGCATATATGAGACTCTCATATGCCGAAACATATTGTTCCAGTCTCATTTGCTCAATCTCCTTTGATAGTCTTGAAAAACTACTTACTAGAGAGAGCCATCCATATTAATAAAGCAAGAACTCATTCTTTGAGTTATGCATACCAAACCTGGTCAAAGCTTTATAAATGTAGGATTATTAAGATAAGCCTATTTTCCTTTTAACTTGATCTTGCAAAAGCTTGATCCTAGGAATCTAGCTTACATCCTGAAAATCCTTCATTTAAAAGTAATTGAACAACTACCTCTTTATTGATGACAAAACTTCCACATCATTTTAAATGAGTAGGATGTCATCAATATATATAGAATTAGAAAACTAATGACATTCCCTTGTACACTCATGATTTATTCACTAAGAAATCTTCTGGTATCTATTTGTAGATTAACTTGCCTTCCATAGAAATCACCCTACTAGAAAGTTCTACAAGATCCCAGAATTTATTAGAATACATAGATTCCAACTCTGATTTCATAGTAACTCGCAAAAACAATCTGTATCCATATCGGTTCACGCTTCCGTGTAGCTTACTGGGTCCAACTCATGTTTAACAGGGATGTCCATAACGGTCTCACCTAAAAACATGATTCTGTCGGATTGGATGATAATCCTCCCACTACATCATTGCACCAATGCAGGAATCTGTGTACTAGATGATGCTAACGCATCAATAGGGAATTTATTATTATTCTCAATCTCTATAATAAGTGTGTTCACATGTGGTACATCTGGTACTCTTACCATATTCTCTAACACTATGCTACTAGGTATGTGATTCATAATATGATTCTCTTATAGATAAACAGTGAGTGTAAACAATCAACTTTTATTATTGAGATCATAAAATAATCAGTCCTAATGACATTTTAGAGTAGCTATCAAATCTATCATGCATATGATCTGTTTCCAACTTACTTGTCCATATCAAGCGCACATGTGCAAGACTACCCCATATGTGCATGTGAGTCAAACTAAGATTTAGTCAAAAACACAGCTCAACGGTATCCTTGAGACAGACTAAGATGGAATGCAGTTCATAATACGCATCGATGTCATTAACGCTAAACTCTTAAATGAAAGAGATAATGTGGCATAACTGATCATAGATCTAACCATGTTAAGTGGAATTCTGTTATTCCTATTTGACACCTAAATTAATTTAGCGTTAATTGCGGAAAACTGGTACACAACACCCTCATTGACCATATAGTCTTTGCATTATCCCAAGAAATACTCAAATACTCGATCAGATCGAAGTGTCTTGATAAGTTTACCTAATCTGTGCTCCACATCAGTCTTGACCCTCTCGGAATATACCAAAAGTATAAGACTTGTGTCGCAACAGGTAAATTTATCCAAAACGTGAGTAATCTTGATTGGATGTTCATAAGACTACACGTGTACGTGTGTACCGACTCCAATTGTTCTTTATGTCTATTTCATTTGGCTGATTAAGCCCTTAGAGTTATCTATCCTTCAAAACAAGATTCACAAGTTTGGTTTAGGCTCCTCTGCCTCACTAGGTAATAAACCTTCTTTAACCAATCTTTAAATCTCATTTTGATTGATTACAACCCAAAAATAGACACAAAAAAAATACAATGAGTCAGGAATAACAAATTTTCTCTTAACATTCAATCTAGAAGATGCAACATTAGTTTCTACATCCTGCAAATCTTAAGAGCTTGTGATTATAGTATATTAACCATCTTTCAATGCACCAGAAGCAATCGCATATCTATTCAATTTTATAAAACCAGTTTTACAAAATAACGATCTAGTTTTTATAAGCCACAAGTGAAACAAAAATTAGATAGCGTCTAACCTCTGTGCATAAAGATAATTCTCTAATACTAATATCCTCATACTCTTTAATTTCAGATGTAATACTCCCACTGACTTAGTTACAACCTTGACATCAGGTCAAGTACAAATATATTCCATATCATCGAGACTTCTGGATTCCTGAAATCCGTGCAATGAATTGCAAACATGTTTAGTGGCTCCAGAATCTATTCATCAGAAATTAATAGATACAACCACAGAACCTGGCTCAATGATTAAATATATATTTTCCTATGCCACGTCATTGCTTTGACAGTTTGTCCTTTAGTGTCTTAGTCAGCGACAAAAGAAACAGTTTTCTTTGCCCTCAACATACACTGCCTTATTCCCTTTAACCTTTTGGATACCCATGTTTTGTGCTAGCCTAATCCTATTATCATCCTTTGCCCGTCCACTTGGGCCTAGAAGAAGATGGTATAGACTAGGTTAGATTGATAGGAACGCCCATACTTTTAATTATCCCTTCTTCTGTTACCAATTCTATATGAATATCAGCGAGTGTGAACTCAAACTGATTCCTTATTTAGTTTACTCTGAAAAAGCCGAACCATCTTTGGTAACAAGGCAATAATCATGTCAATTTGAAACTTACCACCCAAGTCAGCCCTATTGATCTCCAGCTAATTTTTAAATAATAAATAATCATTTTTCAAAATTCGATTTCATACTGGAGTTCCTTAGGCTATCTTGATGCTATTCAAGTCTGACATAGTACTTTGGCATACTCTCTATCTAATCTCACCAAAACATCTTATTAAATTTTAACATGATGCTTGAAGAAAATAAAATAATGTAAATGTTAGTTTTGGAGCGTATTCGAGGTAAACTCTAGAATATTGCACCAAGTCATCTCATTTGCCTTATTTCAGTTATTCAAAGCATTAATATTCTCTTGGGTATCTTAAAGTAAAAGGATTAGGTTTAGGAGTAGTAAATACATTTGTACCCTTACGTTGTGAATAAAATATCTAACTTCCTTTCCCAGTCAATATTAATGAAGTCCAGTTACATTGAATATGTAAGCAAGCAGATAAACTGGATTAGACATAATTAATCTGAATATAAATGCATTCATACAATATGCAAAGTGAATTATTAATACTGTCATGCATATTTAAAATTAAAATGAGTTTGTTAACCACATAATATAATAAATCTCAATTGAACAAGAGATCATTATCATTATTGATGAACAATCCCTTTTAATTAATGCGGGTCCCTCAACTCTGTAGCAAAATAAATCAACCAATCAATATGTCAATAACTTATCCTGTTGGAGGAGTTCATTATTACTATTGTTGAGATTCATCTACTATTAGGTGAGCACTTCCATTAAAATAGTATGTGGGTCCCTTAACCACTGCATGAAAAATCGAATAACCAATACGCCAATAACTTATTCGGTTGACGAAGTTCATTATTGCTATTGGCGGGCAAATTCCATCATTTTCATATCTCTTAAGACAATGCCTTGTCTATCATATGAAATGATTCCCGATTTAATTTAACCTTTCTAAAATCACCTAGTACAGACCACTTCGTTGGGAAGCTAACACTATTGATTTTAGATTGAGTGTACAACGTTATTAAAACTCTAACGAAAAATTAAACATTAAATATGTTGTCATTATAATCTAGACTCTTTAAATCATGCGTAGGGTCTTATTTTTAAAGATCTAATTACAATGAACATTTAATATTTGTATTTTCATGAGACAACCATTCTTGTAATATTAAGACTCTTCAAATCATGCGTGGGGCCTTATTTTTGAAGATCTAATTACAATGGTTCTAATAACGAAGGCCATGGGGTAATGTATAAAAATCCCCGCTCCCACTCAATTTTTAATCATTCATAAGTAGGGTTTTGAATTTATTTATTTACATGATATAATGCATGCAAAACGTCTTGATTTTAATCCAATTAAATTTAGAAAATATTTGGACTTTAAACGATTCACTAATATTTAATTTGAAGCACACTTTAAAAATAATTTACAAAAATTTTGCGTTTCCCAATAAGTGCCCTCAAATTAATTAGTAATCAAATCCAATTAATTTTCATAACTTAATTAATATAAATCAAGCCATTTAAATAAATATCATGGATCCAATGCATGAATAATAATTAATTAACAATTATATATTCCATGCATTTCATACATCGCATAAATAAACAAATGACAGATAAAACAAATAAAATGGCCAATAGAATCAGCTTTTAACATTTAACTACTCTAAGTATTACGGGAAGATCATCCATCGGCTTGCAAACACCCACATAAAGCTGGTACGCACCAGGAGAAGCGAAACGGCGGTCCGAATGCGCTTGAAAGGTCTTACACGCATCAACACGCGCTTACCACGCGCCTTCCAACCTCTTCACGCGCCTGGACGCGTCTCTAGAGGTCTCCAGCGCGTGCCACGCGCTCCCACGCGCCTGCACGCTCTGGGAGAATGCTGAAGCGCGTGCCACGCGCTCTCACGCGCGTGTGCGAATTGCCAGCGCGTTCCACGCGCTGGCACGCGCCATGCGCGCTGCTGTGGTTCCGGCGCGTGTCATGCACGCGCCTTGCTAATGCTGGTGCATGGGGCAACTTCCAGCCGCACTCCACTGGATCTTTGCCTCGCTGAACTTTGATCCGACGGTTGCTGATGTGCGCTCATGTATACCGCACCACACCGGATCATCCGTCCACCTTCCGGAGCTGTCCCTTGTCGCCGGCCAAACTCCGGTCGCCGGAAAATCGCTGAAAAATTTCAGAAAAATCAGAAAAATTTCCAGAAAATTAAATTAAGCCTCAAAAAATTCCAGAAAAATTCGAAAAAATTCGAAAAAATTCCAGAAAATTACTGAAGCATAATTTAACCCTTTTGGACCTTCTTGAAGCTTCATAGTATCCTTTGATGAATATTACATGGCTTTAAAAATATTTACAACTTGAAATACAATGGGAAAAATAAATTACATCATTGAACAGTCAAACGGCTAAATCAAAGCCTTAATTACATTCATCCAAAGATAAAATTACATTCAATATTCCTATAAGCTTCATCCATGGCCCAACCATACATCATCATTCATTCACAATTATTCATACATCATCATGTATCAATATATATCAACATATTAAATCATACATCAACATACATCAATAAAAATATATATGAATATAATTTTGGATCCATGAATGATGATTTTCATAAAATCATGATCTCTAGTAATGAATCAAACCATGCTCTGATACCACTATTGGGAAACGTGCAAGTTTTAAAAACTTTTTGAGGGATTTTAATTCATAGATCTTGATTCATCACATAGAGACAAGCTTTACGCAAAAATAAAATATGATGTATCATTCAATTAACAGATTGAATACTTACATCAAGGGTCTGAGTAAACCTTTAAAACTTTCCTCTAAAGTGAATGTTCTCACTTATTGTAGATCCCTTAGCAAGATGCCTTCTCCTTGGATCTCCATCTTCTTGGTAATTATTTTGCCTTTAGGAATCACTCATAAGCCTCCATGAATTACCTCGGAAAACTAGGCTTGTAGGAGCCTCCATTAGATGAGAACATAAATCCTAATTTTCTAGAGAGAGAAAAAATATTCCTTTTTCCTTCTCATCAAAATCACTTCCTAAAATATATATAGACCATGTATATTTATAGGCAACATAAAAATAAAGAAAAGGAAACAACAAATCCTTCTCCATCTCTAATTCAGATGTCTCAAATCTAATATGATTCCAATATCAAGTTGGGCTATGAGTGAGAATCCATTGGGCCTATTATTTTATTGGCTACAATGAATTAATAATTGGCCCGGTCCATGGACCCAATTCAATTAATTCATAAATTAATTTCTACTCCACTAAAAGAAATTAATTGAACTCCAATTAAATAATAAATAACCTCTAAGTAAATATTGCACTTTGACCCCTCTATGCATAATTAGTTATCGGATAAATAATGCCATCAATCCGACTACTTAATTAATATATTTATTTTGGTACCTTTGATTATTTCTGGCTCGATCACAATAAAACATTTGTTCGACAAAAATAATAATTTAATAAATAAATATATAATAAATCATTTTGTCTAAAATCATACGAAGGCCTTCGAATTTACTTTGTGATCAACCATAATCAATACAAAATAAATACAAGTAGCAATGATGCAAATATTGAAAATATAACCCTCTAACTATTAATTACATAACTACCCGAAGTGTCGGTCTAAGGATCCCGAAGAATCCGCCGAATAAATCAAAGTAATTATTAATTAATAAAAGAGTCTATACTTTTCTCATGCTTAAGAGTCAAATGCCATGACGGTGATAGGGAGTAATTGCATACGACGGCTCTCGCAATATATCTCAACCTAACGCGGATCCAGTTCAAGTCTTAATTAATTATGAGTCCATCCATAATTACCGACTATGAACAATTTATAATTACTATTTATATATCATGCATTGATTGCCATCACATACATATATATAAATATTTCTTGTAATTACATGGACACTATCAATTTCATAGTGAATCGAAATATAATACATTGAATTCACCAATTGTATAAAACATAAATATTTCAGAAACGTCAGGAACATATGTCAATTAATCTAAACAGAAATTTGCTATGCCAGGGCATATAAATCCCAACAGATACAACTTTCAAAAAAAATTTCGAGTACTTCGAATATGAAATCAGAGGAAATGCAAACGTGGATGAAAGCCGTACATAAAATCATATCTGATGAGGCCCATCAACAGGAATGTTATTGGGCTTTGTAGATTGGGAAAACTGATAGGTTTCAATCTCATAGTGTGATAGCGACTTTTAAAAAGTGTGGGCCAAGTTTAAAGTCTCGGCCCATGAGAGGACTTTTGGATGATCATTTTCAACCGAGACAGACGTATATCAACCTTTTAATGAGGCACCAATAAAAAAAAATGAAAATGAAAATGAATCAACTTCTGTTTCTCCACATGCCCCTTTTAGCAAGATGTCACTCTTTTATTGATAAAATGACAATTTGAAAAGACCATCTAAATTTTGAGAGTTATAATGACAAGCAAGTTTTTGGATTGAGAATATCCAAATAAAATATTTTCTTGTGATCTTATCTATCAACATTCAACATCAACGCCTACTTAGGGGTAACATGATTAATGTTGGTCACAATCAAAGCTAGATTGTATCTGATTTTGGATTGAGAATTTTGTACTTCAAATTGTGTTCGATTTGACCCTTTAATCTGTCCAACACAAGGAAGCTACACTTAAATTTGATAATTGCAAATCAATTTTGAGTTTTATCGTACAATTTATACCATAACCCTATTAAAAGCAATCATGATATCGCTTATGTATTGTTTGAGAGCATGGAAAGGTGATTTGGATTTCGAATTAGATGAATTTTAGTACCAATTTTAGACTAAATTGCGTTTCCAAACATAACATTAATTAAAATTTGTCTTTACCTTTTATTCTATGATATTTTATTTGTGTGAGATCGCTATAGTTTTCAATTTAAAGGAGGTGTTTGCACTCCTTTATTCTGTATTTACACCTCCATTTAATAAAAATGATATCTGTAATCACAATTTTACAAGTTAATGATTATATATATATATTTCAAATCACATAGCCATCCTTTCAAATATTCCCTCTTAGTCTCCAATCTTTAATGTTTTAGGTCTCTGTATGGTCCAAAATGCAACTTCTGGTCAAAACTAAAGCATATGCAGAGATTTATGATCAAATATTAGTGACCAAAAAAAATAATTAAAAAAAAAAAATGATATGATTAATATTCGATGGACATTGAAGAATATCAATCTCATGTTAGGTGATGAAGAGCATAATTTTTGATGGGGTAAGAGTATCTTCTGCACATGTTAGTTTGGTCATCTAATTTCCCTTTCATGGTCTCAATGAAGTCAGTCACATATATATTCCCAATTAAGTCTAGTTGTTCCAGAAGATCATCCATACAACTCTTCGTTTAAACGGTCGTTCCATGTGGTCTCATGTGTTTCTTCAGCTACTGCATTTTCTTGGTCAAACCTCTTTCATCACAATTAATAAAAAATGATCCCATATAATCCTTGCTCATGCATGTTCTCGTCATATTATAACTATTCACTGGTTGATAAATAGTAATAATATAATGGTATTTTATTATACTACTATATGTTTACAGTTATTTTAGTTATCAAGTTAGTTAGTCGTTAATAATAATAGGCACATAGCTTGCTAATTATGGATATTTGACCAAACCAAACCGACTTTGAAGTTGATTGACGTGGCAAGAAAACTGGATAATTTTTATTTATTTTTTAAATAAATTTATTAATTAGTAACACTAATTAGTTATTAAATAAATCCAATTAATTGAATGAATTAAGCCACATAATGAGTTACGTACTATATAGTTCCAGACTTCCGGTTAGTAAAAAATGCTGAGAGGACAATAGACTATATAGAGAGTTTATAAAATGTTTTTCTCAATTTTGGTTGACTTTGATTTTATTATTATTATTTGTTGTTTAGATAAAATATTGTTGACTTTGTGCTCAGAATTGGCTTGATAAGTAAGTAAAAATGACTTTCCACTTTGGGAAAGTAATGGAGTTATGACAAAATTTTAATGTGTCACATGGATATATATATATATATATATATATATATATAGCTTAATTGTTATCAGTGTTGCACTAGAAATTAATTTGTGGACGGTCCAAATCATGTTTTGAGACGTGAACGGCCTCCATGCCGTGTGCACTAAACCCTTCGGGATAGTCAAGAAATTGATTTTCATTGGGAATTAAACTCCACAACATTTCTTCCACAATAAATGCAAATGCGAGTATATATATGTATATATATATAGACACACATATTTCTATGTGTACGCATATGTTACAAATTTCTAGAGTACAAACTTGAGTAACGTGTGAAAATTAATGTGGACTACACATGATCGGAGTGCATGTATCAATTAATCATGGATCAGCACCTAATACGTGGTCATTTCGAAGTTGTAAAAACTTGGCCTTGAGATTGTTAAAACCAGCATAGCATAGAGTGTGTTTTAAGATCATTACCAATTCCTTTTAACTCCTCAGAATTTTTTCTGGGGGAGAAACCATCTGCATGGGGATAGTCTACACTCTACCCCCCCCCCCCCCACACACACACACACATTACTCTGTGTATGGTACTACTGTATTGCCTAAAAAATTCACCATAATTCCAATGTAATCACTATTTTAACTAGTCATATAATGAGTATATGTTTTTTTTTTTTTTTTGGACGGTCAAATTTTTTATTTTTTATAATAAATATTTTCTATTAACAAGAATATCAAAATTATAGTTAAGTTTATGTAAATTTGAGATTATGGTATATAAAAAAGGGCATCGAGATATTATGAATGTCTGTTGAAATTTACATAATTCAATAAAAAGGGAAAATAAAGATATTTTAAAAAGAACTGGCAAAATTGAAAAAAAAAACCATTATTAGTGGAGTTTTGAACTTAATTGAATATATTTATAAAACTAGGACTAATTAATAATTTTTCTTATTCTCAAACCATTTAACTTGGCTTATATATTTTTCTGAAAACAATTATGATATCAAAGAATTAAAAAAAAAAAAAAACAATTAGTTTGACAATTTATGAAAAATTGAAAATGATTAACTTTATAAAACAATTTATATATTTTAGTTACTTGAAAACTATATAATTTTCATAACTATTTTTTCGAATAGCTGAACCAATATATCCTTTATCTCTTTATTTTTTTTTCTAATACTAAGAGAAAATCCATATGAAGTTTATGAGAGGCTAGTACAAAATTATATATGATGTTTATTATTATTATTATTTTTAATTTAAACTTGGGTTTTACGATTATCCAAACCTTGAAAAAAAAAAAAAAATTATCCAAACCTTGATCAGCTAAACCTCAATCTTCTAGGTGGTCTCATATGCAACACAAAGCCATGTATGATTAGTTAGGTGCATTGGTCTAATCACAATATATTAGACATCTTTAAATAAAAAGAGAGATTAAGAGAATGTGTTATTATCTCTCAATAAGTTTTTTAATATACTAAAAGAAATTCATGTGAGATGTCTTGAAAATTGGTTCATCTATAAGGGGAGTCTTCAAACCACATCTCATTAAGAACCACCACATGTCCACATAAGTTAACCTTTGTTATTATTATTATTATTATTTTAAAAGAAACATAAACAAAAAAATAAACTAAATTCCATTATCTCTCTCTCTCTCTCTCTCTCTCTCTCTATATATATATATATATATATATATAGTTGAAAGGATATAAACTGTGAGAATAGTGTGTGCGCGCGCGCGCTAAAGCCATGCGATTGAGTGAGGGGGGCGGCACCTAGGTAAAAGAGATGACATAAAAAATAGAGGAAATAGTGCCACATGCAAGGCTTTGGTTGCGCCAGGTGCAATGCTAGTAACATAGCATCTGGATGACTAAATAGCTACCTATGTGGACTTCAAACCCCTCATTCAAACGGTTTTACCGACCTCGTCAACAACATACTATATACTATATATATATATATATATTTATAGCCGTTGGGAAGCGTTCTATTTAAGGATGGAATGAAATCACAAGGGAATTAATGAGGACACCCACATTATGGCTTATTAATGACTTATTAAACATCTCCCCCCAACCCACATTAATGGGGTTCTATTATTAAGCTAACCCTTTTAAATTATAGTAATTGTTTATAAACTAGTCCATGTTCTCTTCCATGTGATTAACAAAATTAAAATGCCCACTAATTATTTTGGACCCTTACTTATTAAAATTACTAGGAATTTCGTTTTTATGATAAAATTATGATATGTGGGTAATTGTTAAATTTGATGATATCGAAACCTTTCAGTAGTTGAATCATTAATTAAGTGATTTCCACTATCAAATTCAATGACCGAGAACTTCAGAGATATGACGCCTCCGGATATTATACACTTTCACTTATTGAACTTCAATTTTGATTTTTGAAACTTGAATTTTGTAAGACGTATCTTCCAAATAAAAGACATAATTAATTTTCTTTTTTGTTTCCTGAAGGCCATTTTCCTATTTAACAATCGATACTTTCAATACCATAGCATATAAATATCATGTTTAGATATGTCATGGAAACAGAATAAGTGCACCGTTAATTCAGCTTAAATAGTTTAATGGTCTTGGTAATACACACACATATGTATATATGCTGCTGACCAAAGAGATTGCCATAAATGTTACTCTTGACAATAATCCCACAAAAAAGAAAATTAATTGTGTTATGTTCCAATTATAGTTACTAAAGATTTTCCTTTTGTTCTCATATCACAAAAGATGTTGAAAACACATGCAAGCAAATATGCTGACCAAATAATTTAAGTTCTTATATCTAAATAAAAGATCTATAGTGAGTCACATTAAATATTTGTACAAGAATAGGTTTTGAAAATAGGATCTTCTAAATCTTTCAAAGGTTCTTATGTGACCCCATACATATATAATAGGTCTATAGAGTTTTCCTTTTGTTTTTGTGGATTTATTTATTTTTATTTTTTATTCTTCAAAAGTTCTCATGATGCCATGTGAGCCATCTTTCACCTTGAAACTATAATATAAATTAAAGAGATTCTCTCTCTCTCTCTCTCTCTCATACGGCCTTGGATCCAATGGTTTAACATATGGAAATTCCAATAGAAGATGATCTAGAGCCGTAGATTTGTGAAGCTAGCAAGGGGAGTTATTCTTCTTTTTATTGTTTAATTTAATGATTGTCATGTTATTATGTTTTATTATTTTCTAAAATAAAGTTGATTAATAATCATGATGATATTTTAATATCGGAAGTTGGTGGTTCAATGAGTATGTGTACGTATATATTAAAATTATACAGGGTTGAGAGAGAGAGATCTAGAGAGAGAGAATGCAACCTAGCCTCTTGCAATTTTAAAGAACCCTCTATCAATCATTACGGAACCGAACTCCACTTTTTAATATTTTTGGAACTCCATTTTTTAGGTCACATTGGATCTTGTTGACCAAGAGGAAGTAGTTTAGACTAGGGCTACAATTCGGACGGATTAGGTGAATTTGAGGTTGAGTCCAACTCATTATTTGAAATGTTAAATCCAAGACTAATCTTAATCCTATCCTTAACATTAACTACTCAACCCGAACTCAATCCATCCTTCTAATTTTAAATTCGGACTTGTAACTCGGGCTTAGATTTCAAGTTAAAATTTCGGGTTACTCATATAACTAATCTTTATATCGAAAATTTAATATGATCTCGAATTAGTTTTAAATTAAATTACTCTTAAATAAGAAAAAGTTTAAAGACTTTTTGTAGATTTTTAATAAATTACAAACTTTTTAAAAAATTAATCCTCATTAACATATAATAAGTTAAGATTTAACAAAAAATGTTGAAAAGAAAAAAATTAATCATACTTTAAATATTATATATAATGTATTTAAAAGTAAAAATATGTACCAAGTTCCTACTTCTCAAAGAGAGGTCAGGGGTTCGAGTCTCAGTGGAGGCATGCGTGTGTGAGTACCAATTAGGGAAAAAAAAAAAAAAGTAAAAATATATATGAAAATAATATTAGAATTCGGGTTTGGATTGCTAGCACTTCAACCCAAGCCCAACCCTAATTAAATTCGGGTTGAGATTTTTCAACCTAAGCCCAACCTAATTAATTATAAAAATGATTATCCAAGCTTGTGAAAAATCGGGTTGAGTTCGGGTTACCCAACCCAAGTTGAACCCCTAGTTTAGACCAATTAAGAAAACCACCAAAACTTGTAGGGGAAAGTAAAAATTAGGATCCTTATTGGTATGATTTTAAGTATATTGCGGTTGAACGTATTTAAATCAACAATGTAACAATCATGTAATAATTTTAAATCAATAACACAACAAATAACACACCAAATGTATTGTATAAGTAGGTGTTGCATAAGTGTTCCATCTTTTGCGTATGAAGATTAATGTAATAATAGGAGAGGATCTAGGCACGGGAGGGTGCCACATTGTTTTTTTTTTTTTTTTTAACAAATTAGAGGAAGGTGACTCGAATATGTACCCACCCGTTCGGAAAGCTGAACACTCTACCAATTAAATAGTTGAGTAATAACGGGTGCCACATATTAATTTTGAAAGGAGTTTAACCTGCCCGACAAAGTGCGATTTAAAACAAAGGAGGGAAAATAATGGGAATTGATCAATTATGTGGATAAGATGTATGGTAGAAGTCTTAGCATTGTAGAGGTGGCAAAGCTCAATATGAAACTAATAGACGCTGTCAAGAGGTTAGAATTGGACCTTAATTTCTTTATCCATTGCCCAAGATTCCAACTATATGCTTTTTTAATTCCAACTTACCATTCAAATATATATATATATTTCTATGTAACATGTCCTGCATATGTGGATACACATACGCGCCGCGCACAAACACATTTTTTTAATTTTTGGTAAGTTAGAAAGGATTGGGTTAATGTAATATGCTATTGCTAGTTGCTATTTTTGAAAATGGAGGGGATATCCAGCGAACCAAACGCACCTCATTACTGGCTCTGGATATGAGATTAAATTAGTAATATATATATATATATATATATTAAACGAAGAATGGTTCTATATCTTATAGTACATATTTACGGGTTTAGGTAAATACAGATTTGATAATAGGATCTATATAAATAAAAATAACAATATAATTTATGAGGGGAAACAATAATCAAAACCATCATATTATATATATATATATATATATATATATATATATATATATATATATTTCATCAACAAAGGTGACAATAATTAACCTATATGCATCCAAGGGAATAATGCATATGCATATTATATAAATTGTAGCGGCACCGCCAAATCTCACTCTTAGATACCCATCAGTTAACTTTCTGCCAAATGAAACTTCTTTTTTCCGCCAAGCTAAGTGAAAGTTGGTAACTGAGCTTCCAGGAAGTATATATGTCCTTATAAGAAGACAGTGAAGTTATATTAGACATACATATATCCTAATGCATATATATATATATATATATATATATATATATATGATTTCATTATATATATATTCTCCTACTTTTCTTTACGCGTGACTGCATTCATTGTAGATTTTCGAAAAACTTTTGCATAATTTAGTTAGCTAATCCACACTAAAGATATTCTGCCAAAACGCGCTAGCTTCATAGCAAGTACCGCCGACCATAAAATAAAATAAATTAAATTTGAGTAAAAAATAAAATAAAAATAGAAGGAAAAAAAGCCCTAGCTAGGTTTGTTGCTGTGAAAGAAGAGAAAATATTCAAATAGTAATATATATTAATATATATAATGGCATTTTGATAAATCCTAAAAGTAGACAGCCTCCGGAAAGCTAACAAGCAAGCTGGCCTTGGAGCATTGCAAGGCTGGTGGAAGCTAGAAATGTATAACAAAAAGACATATACATTCCTACCAAATCATTCATGCATGGGATATGGCCAAGTACATATCTTTCTACCTCTTTCATATATATATATGTGTGTGTGTGTGTGTTGTGTGTGTACACACACATATATATCATCCCTTTGTATGTTGCATTTGGAGGTTTGTTTTTAAAATATGGGTTGGGTTGGCCTAAGTGAAGTTTGGTATGATCATGATATTACTCATTCCAAAGCCCTTTTTCATGATATAATACTAATATATATAGCCATAGAAACGCCAAATCCATAGCTCTCAATCTTTTCATAAAAAGGAGAGACTCCATGAAACCAAACAATTCATGCACATGCTTCCCTCTTCTTCCCATGAATTTTCACTCGATTAACACCAGTGGTCCTGGTGGGCTGCACCATCATTTTTCCAACTCAAAACTCTTCATGCACATAGATATATATATGCAGTTAAAAAATATACTACTATTAATTAATTACTATATAGCAGTACTTCATGACTAACCTATAGCTAGCATACAAGTATGAATCCTAAGTACGTTCACTTTTTAATCACCATCATTATCATAGGAAAAGCTCCAAATTCCAGTACTTTACTTCCTTCCTTAGCATGACGACGCGTGTATCAATTGTCAGCCTTATACGTGTTATCACAGGGATTAGGGTTTCCATAGAATTACATGCATGACATTGATTCCTACTCCAAAATTGTTTACTATCATCATATAATATTTTCCATTAAAATTGTTAAAAAGTAATAAATCTTAAACCTAGCTAACTAATTAGTTGAATGCATTGGTTAAGGCCATACTGTCCTATTCTTAAAGTTCATGAGCAGTGGTTCGTACGAAGTTAACAGATGGTCGAACCCTTCATGAAGTGGGCTGAGTTATTTAACCCCTTGCTAGCTTTTTGAATTCTTCAACTTATAAATAAACCATCTTCAATTGTGTAATTTAGGACTCAGAGTTATCATTCCGATTTTTTTCATACTAATTTTTAACTTTTATCCCTCTAAAATTAGTGACGTGTTTAAGAATATTATTATTTTTTTCTTTCAATCAAAATAATAATGAAGGTCTATTTATAATGACATTAGTTAAGGTAATCAGAGTCGGTACGCAAATGAGACATGTAGAGTCTATTTTAACTGTGTTGGACTAGTCCCCACATCTTGTGTGTATCGTATCGACCATGACTGACCTACATGTGAACAACTCTTTCTTTTTTTAATATAGCTTCGTTATCATACAGTTATCGATACATTCTTAGCGAAAGGACAACATTATCACTGCTAAATAATGGTCTCTTGAGGCTAAAAATGGCAATATTGACTTTTTAATCCAAAACCCTAAGATTTTTTTTCTGTTGATGAATTAAGGAAAGGCATTGTACAAAATGTTAGGACCAATGTGGGACTACAGATGCCACCAACGTGGGTGTGAACCATGGGTTGGCAGGAATGGGTTTTGTGGACCTAAACAGCCTTACAAGTCCCAATCCCAATGCCTCTGAAGCCTGTGGGGGGTCCAATTAGAGGGGTTTGACGTTAAAACCCTTGACTGATCCACTCCCACGTGGGTGCACTGTGCCTATTCCAGTCAGCAACTCCTCCCATGCCAGGTAAGCATAGACTTTGTTTCAGACCCATTTGTAGGCCCACCAAAATCTGATGAGGATGACGAGTCACTATCACTGTTCCCTAATTCTCCCTCTAATTCTTTTGTTTCAACATGTTTAGTAGTTTTCCCAAAAATTTAAAAATAATAATAATAAATAAATAAAATATACCTCATTTGTGTTATTCTCAGTGTATCTCTCCTATATTATGCTCATTAATTTCATCCGAGAGTTGAAGATTAAATTATAAAAAAAAAATTAGTCTAATTGTACGAAATTCTCGTCACAGTAGCATGAGGAAAGTCGGACTTACAATTTTATTTTCAGTGGCTATTTCCATTTTCTAAACCTAAATATAAATATCAATATTTGAAAATTATAGCATGGAATTGTCATGTACTCATCCGTCGTTGGAGCCTTTACCTTATGTCACTTATTTTATACACAGCAATAACTTCATATAAATTCTAAATATTTTTAAAATAAAAAAATATAACAATTAATTAAAAAAGAATAAGCTGAACCCTCTTCATTTTTTTAATAGCAAATATAATTTAGTAAGATCTAATTGTTTAATGATTGTAACATAAAAGAAAATATAAAGCAGACTTCAGCTTATGATTTGGGAATGAGCCTTGAAGAGCATTAACTTCCCACTCCCATCACATGCACCTCTCATCAGTGATGTCCCAACACCCCCCTCCCCTATTTAAGCCCCCTCCATCCCCTCATCTCCCATCAAAAAACACAAACTCCATTGTCTTCTCTCACTTCGAACCTCAAAAACCCACCCTATCATCTCTCTTTGCTCTTCTACAAACTACTACCAACTAAGCTCAAAAACTATTCTTTCACACACCCTTTTGTAAGCTGAAAATGTTTAGTGTTTCTGATAACAATGACTTCTGTTATCCTCGTTGTGTTTGGGTGAATGGCCCAGTCATAGTCGGAGCCGGGCCGTCCGGACTAGCAGTGGGAGCATGCCTCAGAGAGCAAGGTGTGCCCTTTGTGGTACTTGAAAGAGCTGATTGTATTGCATCGTTGTGGCAAAAGCGTACTTATGATCGCCTAAAGCTTCACCTCCCCAAGAAATTCTGCCAACTCCCTAAGCTCCCATTCCCCGAAAGCTTCCCGGAATACCCAACAAAGAAACAGTTCATAAACTATCTTGAATCATATGCAGAGCACTTTGAAATCAACCCACAATTCAATGAGTGTGTGCAGTCAGCGAAGTACGACGAGGCTTGGGGCCTTTGGCGTGTCAGGACCGTGTCCACCAGGGGCTCAACCCGGTCTGAGGTTGACTACATTTGCCAGTGGCTTGTGGTGGCCACCGGCGAGAATGCAGAGCGTGTGATGCCGGATATTGACGGATTGAAAGATTTTGGAGGTGAAGTAGTTCATGCTTGTGAGTACAAGTCTGGAGAGAGCTTCTCTGGAAAGAAAGTTCTTGTTGTGGGTTGTGGAAATTCAGGCATGGAAGTGTCTCTTGACCTCTCCAACCACAATGCTAAACCATCAATGGTGGTCCGAAGCTCGGTAAGTCATTCTTATAGTACTTTTTTTTTTTTTTTACTTCGAAACTAGAAATTTTAAGTCATGAAATTCAGATACTTACAAAGTGCACTCTGTTTTTGATCTACAGGTTCATGTTTTGCCGAGGGAAGTATTTGGGAGATCAACGTTTGAATTGGCTTTTATGATGACGAAATGGCTACCACTTTGGGTGGTTGATAAGATTTTGCTGATTTTCGCATGGTTGATTCTTGGAAACATTGAGAAATACGGGCTGAAAAGGCCAACAATGGGTCCATTGGAGCTCAAGAACACCAGTGGAAAGACCCCTGTTCTGGACATTGGTGCAATGGAAAAGATCAGATCTGGTGAAATTCATATAGTCCCCGGAATCAAGAGGTTCTCTCGCGACATGGTTGAACTCGTTAATGGTGAAATGCTCGAAATTGACTCGGTTGTTTTGGCTACTGGGTACCGCAGCAATGTCCCATACTGGCTACAGGTGAGATGATATTCTAAGTTCCCTGTTCATTCTTCACACACGGTCATACACGCACAATCACACACACATACTCTGGGGGAGGGGGTATTCTGTGACAGTTTTGACAGTTGGGACTATAAAGAAAATGATACCCATAATCCCAAAAGGATGTCAGACTATGAACAGATGGCTAAGCTTCTGTTTGGCAGTTTGATCTTTGTTCCATTTCTTTGCAGTCAGAAATATATCATTCCTGACAGTTGTTCTTTTTTGTGTTTTTTTATTTGAGTTTCTGATATTTTGTTCTTTATTAAGTGCATAAAAGATATTTGGATAAATGGAGTAATCTTGTTTTGATTTGATTATGTACAGGAAACAGAATTCTTCTCCAAGAATGGTTTTCCAAAGGTGCCATCAAATGGGTGGAAAGGAAATGCTGGGCTCTATGCTGTTGGATTCACAAGAAGAGGGCTCTCTGGTGCATCCTCAGATGCAATGAGAATAGCACAAGACATCGGCAAGGCGTGGAAGGAAGATTTGAAGCAGAAGAAGCAAAAAGTCCCTTCACATCGACGATGCATTTCACAGTTCTGATCACAGATCTCCGAAACATTCATTGATTTCCCTTTCCTTTTCCTTCTTTGTTAAATACATTGCAGATCAGAGTGAAATGTATCGTGTAAAGATAGCAATTATGAAAACAGAAAGAAAGAACAACTAGCACAGAGACCAGCCCTCTCCAGAAAAGCCCAAAGTTTTGATAATGTTTGGGTGTTTTGTATACCGAGGATGACGAGGCTTTATTTTTTTCTTTAGTTCCAAGTTTTTATGTAGCTTTGTACAATTATCCAGTTATCAGTTATAATGAGAAAGAACGTCCTTCCCCACACTTCATATCTTCATTTTCTCTCCAAATATTCCGAATTTTTATATGTTTTTGAATTATATGCATAGCTTTGGACTACTAGTATTGATAAAAATAAATAATTTATTTTAAAAAATTTCTCATATTGTTCAAGTTTTGGGGCGTTGTTTCGAAGTGTCTTTACCTCTTTGGTAAAGACTGATCATGTTAAATAATAGAATGTCCTATGTCCAGTTGTTTTCAAGTTCTACATCAATTGATGGCACTGTTGAACTGTTTTAAATTGGATAGTATTTCAATCTTTCTTCTCCAGTAGACATCAGAGTTCTTTGGAGGAATGGTCCATTGATATAATATTTGGGATCAACTTGTTGATTGGCATCCATTGGGGTGTAGGGCCTATCAAGGACAATAAACCTCAATTCCACCATATCCACCACATTTTTTCTCTCTCTTCTCAGAATCCCCACATTCAAGATGGCTGAACATCACCTTAAAAATTATTATCTTTCAGTTTGACCAACTCTAATAACTAAAAGCTTCTGTTGCCTAGCACATGGATAGAACCACCAGCCCTCAATCAAAACTACAGGTTAAATCTTCTCTGTAAAGCATAAATGGAAACACGAATAGAACTGAATAAGAACTCGAAGACTAATAAATACGTAATGTGAGAATGAGCTGTTTTAATGTTATGTTTAGATAAAGTAACTCTACTGTGTGACCAAATTATTTTTCTTGGAAAATTTGCGACTGGCAAGCCATGGAGCGCCAAAATGCAGAAAGTTCTAAAAGCAATAATTGTCCACTCAAGCCTCAAACCGTGTCCTTCGTGTGCTTAACCAGTAAGTGAATGTACATTGTTAAACTAGTAGACAATTGCAAGTGCCGTGTTGCCTGAGTGGTTGGGTTGCTCCCCGTGACTAGGAGCTTGTGTTTGAACCTTGCACCCTCCCACACCCTCCTTACCCCTAACATTCTTGCCATGAAAAAAAAAAAAAAAAAGAACTAGCAGACAATTAAAGACAACAAGAAGTAGAAAGTGAGTGATGACTAGAATTGTACCTGTATGATATCTAAGGGCATGGTACAACCAGCAGATGGGTAAAATTGAATGAAGATGAAGACTCTTCATGTACAGAGTTTGCAGTCTTTGATTCTGTGGATTTACATAATGTGTCACTATTAGTTTGATTCAAGAATCAAATTTCATTATGCCATATTTTTTCTGGTCAGAGAATCCAACACTAATCACACAGAGGAACTTACCCTTTCTTATATGGCAAAGGGACCTAAGTAGAGATGAAATAGTACTTTCCAACAGCTTCTGAAAAACTCCCAAGCACTTCATACACAAGAAACTAATCAAATGGCAGCCACTTCACATTCCCAAACAGAGCCTAACAACAAGCCACATGGATCCCCATCCTACTGATTCAAAATTACAAAAAGGTTCTTCATCTCAAAGGGACCTATGTAGAGATGAAATAGTACTTTCCAACAGCTTCTGAAAAACTCCCAAGCACTTCATACACAAAAACTAATCAAATGGCAGCCACTTCACATTCCCAAACAGAGCCTAACAACAAGCCACATGGGTCCCCATCCTACTGATTCAAAATTACAAAAAGGTTCTTCATCTCATCTCAATACCCATCTACATCAATGGCCCATCTACACACTTGACCACCACATCCTCAAATCTGCAACTGAAATTTCATCAACCTGACTGCATCTAACAGCTACATTTTATGTCTTTTTCTATTTAGACTCCTTTGCATGATTTTGCATTACCCTTGCAGCCTCCTTCTCTTTGGACATCAATACTGACATACCGAATGCCAGAATCCCACATGGGTTGGCCACAAGTCTCTTTTGCTACTTCTCAATCCCATCACGAGGGCCAATTTTCTTCTACATGCTACTAAGATAAACCATGGTATGCCAATTAGAAATCATTCCATACCATCGATTTTAGACTTGTAGCAGGAATGCAAGATCATACCCTACCATGGGCACTTAAAATCCAAGTAAATGCAAGTGAAATAAACAACTTGTAGGATGACTTTACCTTAAACCAGAGAGGTATATAATCATGAATTATCTTGGAAGTCAGGGCTTCTTGCAAACATCAGCGACAAGTTCTCAGGCAAGTATTGGCTTCTTCATCAACATTTTCATGTAATGATAATAATAGCTTCTCCTAATACAAAAACCTTTATGCAACAACCATATTCAATTCTTCTGTATACAATAAGCACACAGTTAGCCAGTAGCAAATTATCTGAGAGAAAAAATAACAGAAATTCTTCCATCTCCAATTAACATTAACCTTCATGAATTTATATAATACATCACCCCTAATAGGGAACTATAAATTACACTGAACAAACTAGACATAGTACATAATAAATTCTTAATATAACTAAGCCTACATTACTTGCATATTTTCTCACTAGTCAATCCTTCATAAACTGGATCATGATATTCCTAATTATAATATCAAAGTTCAGGAGTACGGGTATCTTTATTTGGGATCAAACAGAGCTTTGATTACATGCATAACCTAGCAACACTCCCTGTTACATTTTATTGAGGAGCCATGCGACAAGAAGACAGTGTGTTATTAACATGAAAAAATAAAATCCCTAGGCCCTATCATTCTATCATCAAATCCCAAATATGAGAAGTACGAGTCTGTTCCAGATTATGCTATAAGCACTAACAATTAGTGTTTAAATGCACTGGCAAAAGAAAATAAAACATAAGGATAGACTAAATATGGTAAATATTCAACCATGTCCATGTTACATATTAAAAAGGAACATGTTGGTAAGGAGACACACATAAGGCAAAAGAGGCTTCAGAGATATCATTCAAACAACCTCAGTAAAGCCATGTCCTAAACTTCAGACCGCAATACAGATAGAGAATGCACAAAAAAGTTCTAGTTAGAGGATAAATCCATCATTCAAGTCTATCCAACCATTCCCTTCTTCTCTTAACAGACATTGCCATAAACATTTCCTTCCAGTCATCATCCCTAAACATCTCAAGAGCTTTCATATAAGTTCTTCCATCCACACCTTCCATGGCCTCTAAGCACTGTATACAGTTCTTTAAGGAAAAGGAAGGTGATGAGTCTGGAGCTTTAGATTTCCCTTCCATTACTTCAGTCTTTAGCTTTGAAGTTCCAGTTTTTGCTCTTTTCCTTGCTTCAAAAATTTTATCCAAGGCTTCAGTCTTTGCCCTTGTCAACTCAATCCACACTGACACAACTTCCATCAATTCTTTTTCCTGGGCCTTCCTCTTTCGACGAGGGCATAACTGTTGACATTCATAAAACGCCGACATAATGAGCAAAACCACAATCTCATCCTGATCATCTATAAGCCAGTCCAAGAGAATTAAGTCCATTTTGTCCATCTAGCAAAAATTACAAGAGTTGATCATTCTATGCAGGAATCCAACGTAGAAAATATAAAATAAAATAAGCTACAAAAGCATTCAGCTATGTCCTCAACACATGCCCAAAAAAATTGTGATAAAATCATTCTTTCATTGGCAAGATAAGTTTAAAAGCATCGATCAAAGAAACTTAAATAATCATGGAAAAGAAAATAAAGGAAAATAAAGGAAGAAAAATGTCATAACCCAATTAACTTGTTCAGAAAGTTTATTTTTCTTTTTCTGTTTCTTTCAGGATTGTCCATTAGTTAAACATCCACAAAAACACACTTATAACCAAGCACCTTGGCACATCTGGTGCTAAAAGCATGTCAAGGAATGATAATCAAGCACCTTTGGACCTTGCTACCGTCTGTAATTACTACAGCCTATAAGAGAGTAGGTGTCATTTCGAGCTGTAACAAGTACGGCATTTGTGATTAATAGCTGTAACAAGTGTCACACCATCAAAATTCTAGGTGATGCTAAAATTTGGGTGATGATGGTTATATGAAGTATGAACAGAAAGTGGATCATAAATTGAGTCAAAGTTTTGCCAAGATTGAACAACAAAACTATTTTCTTAATTTAACAGCTAAAGCAAAGTTTCAGCTAAAACAATTAGTGCTTCCATATAGTTCTTATATACTTGGAATAATTATAGTGATTTTCCAAATAGAGAATCTGGTACTTTCAGAAAATGAAAGAGTTCTTACTAGATGATGGAAGCGTCTGATGAAGTGGTTACTAGTAACAGAGTAATTTGAAGGAGGACTAATAATGGACCAGCAACAAATTACAGCAATTTGGAAGACAATTTTTGTAAATCAATGTAATTAACAAATGTAGATATTTGGGAAATACCCAAGATGATATGAAATACATAACTATAAGAAGTTATTTCAATAAATTATCCACTGGCAAAATGCTAGATGTTGTCTTACAGAGATAAACTGGCAATTAATGTAATTCAAAATGTAAACATCAACATATAAATCAGGAAAAAAAAAAAATCAATCATCAAATGTAGACAACACAAGGAAATTAATCTGGCAGTCTAAGTATAATCAACAACAGATTAAAATAATGGGGTTCAAAATGGAGTCGTACATATATGTGTGTGTGTATATATTATGTATATATGTACATAAATGCGTTATATATATACATACAATCATGATTCATATCTTGCATATATATACATACAAGAATATAGATTTAACCATAAGAGTTAGTGGTACTACCGCTGTGGTACTACGGCGAGCGAGCTGTTGGCGTTCGTGGATAGAAGAAGGTAGAGGTATCAGTGGGCTGAATTGAGAAGTTGCAAGTGTAGGGCTTGTGGCGGGACTTGTAAAATTTTCGTTCCCGCGTTTAGAATAATGAAATTTTAAAAGGTAATGGAATTTGAAGGGGTTTCAAAGAAAGTTTTATAACGCCAAATTAGATGAAAAATATAATAAATCATTTATTATTATTATTATTTTGTAGATGAGGAATGTAATACTAAAATTATCATTTTATAAACTGCTTTTATATCTCTCATTTTATAAACCTTTTTCGCATAATTTTATATCTTTGAAGAATTTGATTCCAATAAAGTCTTATTTTCTTGGCTGAAGGACAAACAAATGATTAAAAATTGCAACTCCGTTTTTAGGGTTTGGTAACACTGTCTCGACATTAACTCAACTTGTCACTCGAAAAAACTGCAGCAGATTCAAAATAAATTTTTTAAAATACAGTGGCTTTAAATAAATATTTTGATTTTAGTTTCCTCCATATATCAGAAGATTTATTTGAGCGATTTTACCTATCTAACCCTAATATATATATATATATAATACCTATGTTTTCAAGTTTAACAAAGAAAACATTGCATATAATAATACTGTTCATTGTATTGTGACTCTTATTTGTGTCTGTAAAAAGCATGATAATTAACATCATGCAAGGAATGCTTAATAAACCATTTGATTTACATTTCATCCGCGGTTAGCTTTGTCTGCAAAAATCAAAACTTCAATGAATTGTATTTTTTTTTTTTTTAAACATCATGCAAAAAAAACTTTAGATCGTATAAAACTTTTGAGAAGTTTAAAAATTAAGTGTTAAATCTTTTCATTTACTCTGATATTCTGTCTTTCCAGTCATTATTTATTTATTTATTTTGGTGGTTGATATCTTCCTATAATAATAATAATAATAATTATTATTATTTAGCAAGCACAATAAGTCATTTAAAAAAAAATAAAAAATATCGTGACATGGTTTGAACGTGAACTATGAATAAAAACTTGAATAAATTATTCTAATTAGGGATGGTAATGGAGTTGTTTAGGGTAAGGATCTTATTTCCCATACTCATTCGTGTTTAGTTTTTTTCATTCGAGTAACAACCCCAAAATTCATCAAGTTTTTCAAAACAACTCCATCACGATTTATATAATCAATTCCACAAAGTCGCCCCCAAACGGAGCGGACTCGCTAGGGTGGAAAATTTTGCCATTTCTTTATAAATACTTAACCTATTTTAATAATATATTATATAGTATGTAAAAGTAATTTAATAAATTTATAATATATTTGGGGTAGATTGCGATAAAGTAACCATTCCCCGAAACCGCTATAAAATTTAAGATTTTTCAAAACAACTTCCATCCTATCCCATTTACGTAATCGGTTCTCTAAAATTGTTTCAAACGGGACGGGCAGCTCGGGGTGAAAATTTTTGCCATCCCTACTTTAACCTAACATAAAATTTTAAAAAATCGTCATTAGTTTAACGTGGTGCAAAAATTGCTCTACACGAGCTTGTCACAGTTTGTATAACAAAAAGCTAAATTATTAATATGTTCTATAATTTTACTCTCAAATTATTTTAATAGTTCAAAATAAATTTAACAAAAATGAGTCAAAAGACCATTACTCATTGAATCATTGAATCTCTTAAATTTTTTTTTTTCATCCGGAGTTTTATTTACTAAATTATGTTTCAGAAATATTACAGACATACTTTAGTTTATTTTTTTCCTTCTACGAGAAAGAAAATAACCATTCCAAATAAATAAATAAATAAATATATATATATATATATATATATATATATATATATATATATTAAGACCATTATTGAAAAAATGAAAAAGAAAAAGAAGAAGAATAAGAAGAAATACTATAAGCATTTTGGGTGTGGAAGGGCGCACCGTGGCACTACAATGATCATCCAAACGACCCAAAGCGCAGAATAGCCTCGCACTAGTTTCATGTTAGCGACCTATATCAACTGCTGCCTGGTTCTGCTGCTTCTTCTTCTGCTTCGCGGACAGTAGCCATGACCGCAGTGGCTCAACTTTCCTACATAATCGGGTGCCCTAATTTTTATCAACTGGGATTTTCCCGCCAGATTTCCATTCGCAATCTGAACACTGGGTTAACTCCCTCCATCAATTCAGCATTTCGCATATCACGCACTACAAGCCCACCACTCTCCTCCTCCATCACATGTTTTGCCGCCAATAAGCCCTCTTCCTCTACCGAAATCAGGTACTCTCTATCATATATGTATGTATGTATGTGTGTATACATATCTGTCTTTACTCTTTATATGTACGTAAAGTCTTATTTGCTTGGTTCAATTTTGAATAAGTTCTTCCTCGTGTAGAATGGATTGATTCCATGAATTTTAGTATAATTTGTGAATTTTTATTCTCAATTTTGTTCGCTGTTTGATTATGCTAATTTTGCTGTGAATGAGCGATGATAGGTGCTCTTACCAAAATTTCGTACAAGCATTTGTGGATAAGGATATGATAACTGATTAGCAAAAAAAAGTGAACATACACATAATTTGGGTTGTTCGATGTATGAACTTCATGCCTTAATAACATCCACACTACTGTATTTGAATTTCGAATGCAGGTGAATTAAAAACTAGTCTAGCTTACCAGCCGAAAACAATACTTTGATTGCTTGATATAAACAATTTTGTGTATCTAGGCAAATGTCTATACCAGATCGAATACCCATTAAATCGAAAAGATATGAATTCATTGTTAATAAACTCATGATGGTGGGAAGGATTGCATTGATTTAAGTTGTGAAGCATATCGTGGGTATTACATATTGTTGACAAGATGGGAAAATTCATATGCAGAGTGTAGGTTGCTAGAATGTTGAGGATGGCATAATGTTGTAGAGACTAGAAAGGGCACGAATACTAAGTTATGTTCATGGAGTGTGCGGCCATGTGTATATATATATCAGAGAGAGAATGTGGGTCAACTTTTAGTAGTATGGAGAGAGTTGGAATGAGGGAATTGCTGTGTCTGGATGGATCCTGATAGTGACAAGTTTTGTGATTTTGTCTTGATCATTTTGAAAAGATCCAAGATTAAACAGTATGTTCTGTACAGAAACTGAACATTGTTATTTGTTACACAAGAAGTTCAGTTTCTACCTTTCCAAAAAAGAATCTGAACTTGTTGTGCAAACAAAGAGGTTCCTTTGCAGATTTTGCCAGTGACCCTTCAAATTGAAATTAATTTTATATCACTGCTAAAGAATAGATGTGGGTTTGCCCTTTATTATTAAATTGTAAAAACCATGTCTATTAAATAAGTGTATCTAAGATAACAATGCTCCGTTCAAGGAGTGTCAAGAAATAGATCTAGTTAATCACTCGGATTAAGAGGTAGCGGCAAGAGGTGAAAACAGGATAGAGCATCTAATTTAAATGGTTTGGTCTTATGCAGTGAAGGTACGTGACTTCTCCATTGCACAGTAACTGGTAAGGCACATATAAAGCAAGTTCAATCATTGAAGATTCTACAATAACGAACAAAAGGCCAAGGTAGTGAAAATCCTCATAGAAGTAATGCCTTCGATAGGGAAAGAACACGGATGAAGGGTTTGTGCTATTGACCAAAATTAGTTTTATAACTGTATAACAGTACTTTTTTTTGGTATTAAATTTGAAAGAAGATGTTTGAGGACCTAAAATTGGTGAGATGGTTTGTTGAGAGGTGTTCACAGTTGATACCTACCAATCTAAATTAATTCTTTATGAATTGTTTTTGTTTTCTATAGGAAGAGATTTGATGATCACCAAGAATCTAGTCATATGCTTTGCAAATCGATTTGTCAAACTCGTTTCAGTCTCTAGTCTCATTTTGCTCTGTTGCAAGTTGCAAGAATGTCAAAATTTCCTGAGAGAAAACAGTCTCTTGGAACAAATTTAAATTCAAACAAATTTCTGCAGAGTTTTCTCCTTCCTAGCATGTCTTCAATTTCAATAAACTAAAACTCTATATGTTGGGTGCTAGCTACCTGCTCCTGCAACAAAATGAAAAAAGCGGCAATCACTAACTGCTGATTTTAAAAATTATTGCATTTAAAATGTCTGTTATCAGGATAAGGAATCCCAATGAATCGAATGTTCCAAGGATTTCTCAGGTTCATTCTACACAAGTCAAATATATATTGTAAATTTAGTATTGAATGTTGAGAATATTTGTATGCAAGTTTTATTTTTCTTCTTGCTTCTAAACCTTTGGAGTCTGGACTGCTCCGATGAACCTTCTCCAGTATAAATATTCAGTCTTAATATAAAAATCCCCTGCATTTGACTCTTTTTTTCTTTCCTTTTATTTTGATTTGTGGATTCTGATTGAATAACATCAGTGTTCATAAACAGACATGGCTTCTTCAGAAAACCAGGTGTCCTATTAATTGGTTCAAATATTGCATCTAGACCATGCATATCTGAATTCACCATGGATACTGTTCATTGCTTGTTTTGTGGCAAATTTTGTGAACTTAATTCTATCAACACGATTCTACTGTTGGCATGACCTTCCTCAAGAATTTGGGTGTTATAGATGCAAGCATCAGATGCAAATTAGTTTCTTCTTTCCCTTACTTATTTCCTTTTCTTCAGCAGTTCATACAAGTGATTGACAGGTTAAAATAAATGTTCTTTTGTCAAAGAATATAATCGGTGATTTTTATTTTTGTTTTTTAATGGTTCATGGAAGTGCTTGAGTGGTAAAAGTAAATGGTTCTTTTAAACAATGAGGTTGGTCACCTTTTCAGTTTCTTCTCTAACTTGGTTTATTGTTTATCCAAATGCTTCTGGTATCAGGTTCAGTTTTACAAGTGAGGACTCGTTGTAATCATCATTTTATTTGTTCTTCAGTTCTACGGCCAAAATACGGAGTGAAGTTCTTTCTCCCTTCCGATCTGTTCGGATGTTCTTTTATCTTGCTTTCATTGCAAGTGGGACTCTTGGTGGACTAATAGCCATGACACGGCTGATTTCTGCACTGGTAAATGCATCAAGAGCAGCTGAAGTCCCTGATATTCTTAATGGTCTTGGCATAGACATTGGAGCGGTCTCTATCTTTGCTTTTCTTTATTCTAGGGAGAATAATGCTAAGAATGCACAATTGGCTAGACTTGCAAGAGAAGAAAACCTCTCCAATCTTAAGCTCCGTGTGGACGAAAAGAAGGTTATTCCTGTTAGTGCTTTAAGAGGAATTGCCCGTCTTGTCATCCTTGCTGGCCCCGCACCATTCCTTGTAGAGGCTTTCCAACTTAGTAAACCTTTCACAAAGGGCCTTTTGGAACGAGGGGTGCTTGTGGTGCCTTTTGCTACAGATGGGAGTTCGCCTAGTTTTGAATTTGAAGAGAGTGAGGAGATGGATTTAACTAGCAAGCGGAAGAGGCTTTGGCAACTGGTTCCTGTTTTTGCCCCTGAGTGGTCCATGTAAGAGACTATCTTCAATATACATGTACATTTTATTATTTTGCAAGGGGTGAAATGAAAAATAAAAAATAAAAAATAAAATCTCTGACTTTCTTTTATAAACAACAGGTGGCTAGATGAACAAAAGAAACTTGCCAATGTCTCCCCTGAATCTCCCGTGTAAGTACTCTGTGTTACTTCTCTTCTATAACTGAGGGACCCCAAGGATCAATTTTACTTGCATGGACATGCATATATCCTGTTTCAACTTACATTATGCATTTTCGTGCCTCATTACTATTTTCCTTGCTTATTTTCAATCTTCTTTTCTGGAATAGTATTGAAATATGTCAACGTGAAAGCATTTTACATGGCTGAGCATTTAAGAGCAACGTGTTCATTAAATCCATTATTTTGTTTAATACCATTAAAAGTGGGGCAATGACTCAGAAATCTGTCCTGGGATGGAGCCGTTAAAGGCTTAGCAGGGGAAGTTGCCCCCAGTCAATTTCTTTTTTAGTAAGGCTTGCCCAGTGCACGAGGCTCCCTCCAACTGCGGGGTCTGGGGAAGGTTTGACATACGCAACCTTTCCGTATACAGAGAGGTTGTTTCCGGTTTTGAGCCCGTGACACAAGTCACAATAGGGCAACCTTACGGTTCCGCTAAGTCCTGTACTCTTTTATTTTACTTACGTATATATTTCACTAATTTTAAAGTTCCTCCCTCAAAGTTCCAAAGCCTCTTTTAATACCTGGGAAAATTACAAATTAGTTATAGAAATGAAATCGCACTACATTTATGTGCTCTAGAACTCCGTTTTTTTAAATTATTTTTATTTTTATTTTTTAGGAAAAAAAAAAAAGAAAAAAAGAAAAAAAAAAGGATGACTGTGAAACAATTATCCTTCAAGAGCATGTTACTACACAATAATCTAAAAAAATATTTAGTAATTGTGTCTTTTCTTGTTCTTCTTTTTTCCGGAAGGCATGTCATTCCATTTTTCACATATGGTTAATTGGTGAAAATTAGGGCTCTTTCTCACATACGCTGGTGAGGTAGCAAGGAGTTTGTCTCCTAAAGTAAATTTGAATCTGAGCATGATTGAATGAGGTAGTTATCTATCATAAGAATGTTTGCATGAAGAAAGTATGCTTCTCTTTCTGCTCATTTTTGTAGGTATATATCTCTACGCATGGATGGTCGTGTTCGTGGAAGTGGTGTTGGTTACCCTTCTTGGAATGCTTTTGTTGCACAATTACCACCAGTGAAGGGAATGTGGTCAGGAATCCTTGATGGCATGGATGGAAGAGTTCTATAAAAAAAAAATGTCCTTTTTGTTTTTTGCCTTCTGAAGGTCAGATTCTCCATCAACTCACATCAATCGAAATAGCTTTCTCCATTCTTTGTTATAAGATTTTGTTTCACTGTGTATCAGAATGTCAGTTGGTTCATAAAACATTTTAAAACATTTTGACTTGTTGCAAATTTATCAATTGTATTTTAACAATTATCTCTAGTGCTTCTGAGAACATTTGGTCACCGGTTTGCAATAAAAATGAAGTGTAAAAAGAGACTGAATACGATTAAAAAATAGATATTATTTTCTGCATGCTGCAATTAACTGAATAGAGAAATGGGAAGAAAAGTTCTCTTTCCAACTTCTTAGGAAAATTTTCTAAATAAAGAAATGCTTGACATGTAAGTTATTGATTCTTTTTTCATGTTCTCAACACGAACAGGTGAAGCCATAGGTAACTAAGGCATCGTGTATGTGTTTAAAACACGAAAGTGACATCTTAAATATACTCTAAAAGGACATAATTTGAAGATATTTTTTTTTTTGTTTTTGGGTAAATATAATTCGGAGATTGTTTTCACTTTTGTAGTAAATTCAGTAGCAGTTATTATAACAAAAGGCTTCACATGGAACTGGAACGCTCTACTTGGTCATGCAAAACTTGTTAATGATAGTTGCTGACCTGATCTTTCTATTTGTCGAGATGAAAACCTTCATTAATGAACCCTGAAACAGAGAGTGCATAGGATTTTCCCATGGAATTGGCATTTGTTCAGTGTTATTTATTCTTGCAGGACATTGACATCTTTAAATCTTGTGAAAAGTAAAATAAAGTATCATTTAGATATGATGCATTGATAAAATTCTCTGTTTTTTTATACTTATATAGGATCTTGTATAACATAGAACTTATAATTTGCCATCTGATTTTGTTATTTTTCTGTTTAAGCATTTTTTATGTTTCTTTATAAGAAATTCTGAGGAAAGCATGGCAGACTGGAGATGTTTCTAAGGTTGGCTCAAGCTCAAAGAGTCCTCAAGTAAGTGTTTTAGGTCAGCTAAATGGCTACTCGTGAAGCTCGAGCTTGACTCAATTGGCTTGTTAATTTAATAAGTTAATCTTGAGCTCAAATTCGAGATTATTCTGAAGTCAAGCTCTTGCTCGAGTTAATCGATTAGCAAAAGTCAGTTACAATTTATAATTTTCATGAGTCTTATTCTATTCACTGCTCACAAGGCATAATGTTCACCGAATCTTCCTAATGAATAGAGTTCCTTTCACAAGTCCTGTTCGCGAGTCTTATAGTCAGGGGACCAAAAAAATACTACTAGAAGACTTTAACAATTAGATGGTGAATACCTGAATGAGCTCTCTAAGTTGAGTCGAGCTTGAATTGTTCATTAACAATTTGACTAATACAGTGTCCTACTAACCAAACAGTGGAGGAAACCCGTTGGAAGGGATGGAATATCGTGGCATCGAGTGAAAGTTGTGGGATCCCATATCATCAATAACGTGACTAAATTATAGCTAGTAATGTTCCTAGTATGGATATTTTAGTAAAATATATAAGAAATAAAGATCAAAACATGTTTAAAATAGCCAGAGGTTATCAGGGGAAGTATTATACACATTCATAGACAAGCCATTCAGAAAGAGATAAAAATGACAGTAAAACAACAATCACAATTGCAGAATAACTCATTTAACTTCTTGGATCTCATCCAACGCGTAGTTGTTTGTAGATACATTTGCATAATTGACTTTGTTGAACCGAACAACAACTGGGTAGCGAGTCTTTTGGTCCTGCACATTGAAACACAATACAAAAATTATCACACAGTCACACACACTGAAAAACACAGAGAGAGAGAGAGAGATGGTGTGCCCTTGTACCAGTAGGACTCCTTTCTGAAAATTTTCACCTGAGGGAAACAAGTAGATTCTTGATCTCATGTTGTTGTTTGGTAAACAACAACAACATAGATAAAATAAACAGAGAAGAATGTTTACTGCAGCTTAGGGAGTTTCTGTGGTGACTGTTATGTTAGTCATGTTTTCTATATTGCTCATCCTATTTTTGGGATTGGCATACTACAGGTGAGGTGACTCCATAAAAAGAGATTAATCCACGAGACTTCTATTATTGTAGTCCATGTCAGAATGGAGCAACCTTGCGTTGCGTTGCGCTAGTCCATGCAACTGATTATTATAACATTAAAGAATCATGGCTTTCTAGTTTGGTACTACTAACCTTGGTCCCTCTCATGGGTCCAATGGGAGGTGGCTTTGTTGCCGGAGTAGCTTCCCTTCCGGTGTGGCAGTGGTGGCTGCTTTCGGAGTTGCCCGTACAACCAGGCTTGAATAAGTGATCCTAAAGCCTTGTTTTAAATTTTTAATGAATATGTTCACATCTAAACGGAAACTGCTGCTATCCACCAACATTTCATTATTTACATCATAGGATGTAAATTTTAAAGAATATACAAATACAACCCATAATGATTTAATGACTCAAACACACCCACACTCTCTCCTTCTCTCCATTTTCTTTAGGGTAAAGAGCAAAAAAATCTATCTGTTATATTCATAATGTGCAAAAATTATGTTGGTGTTCAAAAAATCCTTCCCATTTTTCAAATTGAGCATATAAAGACATTTTTTCAATTTGAAGACTAAACGGATTAAAATGTCCTTAAAGGAAAATTAAAAATTTTATATGCCCATAATTGATTAAGGGTATTCTGGAATTTATATATATATATATAAATAATTAACAAAAGTCAAAATTGACGATTAGTGGCACTAAATAGCAATAGTGTTTCTTGTACAATTTTTTTGTGTTTTTTTTTTTTTTGGTGTGCCCTTCGCCCTTTTCTTTATTTTGCAATAATTTGTCTGTCCTTCCCTTCTTTTTCTTGTTAGCCCCGAACTCATTGAAATGCGGTGGATCTCAATCGGGTTGGAGGACGAATTGTTCCTGAACTCAATCCCCAATTGTATGACTTTTAGTTACAGACACCCGTAGGTAAGCCCAACTCAACGCATATTAACATCCCAAAGGGTAAGGGATCAACCACAAGGATATTAGTCTAGCTTGGCCCAATTCATAGGCCTGTCTCGAACACAAGACCTCCTACATGCGAAGTTTTTGTGTCCAATTCTTCAACCATTGGAGCTAACTCCTACGGGAGCTTATTTGGGCCAATTTTCCATCTAAACTTAACCTCAAATTCAATTTGGGTACCACATAATTACTCAAATAAGTCAGGTATCCTGCATTTATGGGAATCAATTGCATAGGGCTTTGAAATGAGGGGTGGATGGGATTTGAATTTTTTTTTTTTTTTTGGAATTGAATATCCAATTTCACCTTTCTGCTTAAAAATAAATAAAAATAAAAAACAACTCATACAAACTGACAAGTTTTGCTATATTAGTCTGAAAAGGAGAAGTTATACCAAGTTACCAACTAAGCCAATGTCCAATACCTTTGGTATCTTTATCTTCTTTATCTCAAATTCTAAGTTTTTTTATTTTTATTTTTTTAAGCCACATTTTAAAATATTTTATTCAAAATCCAAATAAGTGTTAGTATCATAATTTCCTTAACTAGATAAATTAGGATCTCATTTCATGTCTTCCATGTACAAGTTGTACAACTAGGTTGCGTAATTGGTTTTACCACACAAACTACCAACAGTCGAAACTTGGCACAGATGCATCATTCCTATCACGTGCCGCTTTGGCGCCTAATCTCTCACTTTTCTCTCTCTCATCAACGGTAGAAAATTTCTAGGTCATCAAGAACAAAATCAAATCTAAGGTTTCGAAAATTGAGTTTTGTCATTGCATTAGAAATCATGAAAAGAAGATCCAAAATTTCCCCAAAGGTCGTTCAAAGATTCGAAGTTCTTGGTTGAGATGTTTTCGTGGAATTCGAAGCTAAGGGAACCTCTTCAGTACTACAACCTTCATGAAACCTAAGATTTTCTTCCTGATATCCTAAAATTGATTTTATTTTTGGCAATCATATGATTAATATGTATATGCCTCGTTATATAGCAATGTTATTAATTGAATTTGAGGAATTACATATTTCTGAAAGCTGAAATGAACATTTCCTGCATGTATTTGGTTAGGATGAAAAAATCTCAAAAAACTTGTAAGAAAGTTCGGTATTATAATTTGGAGAACTTGAAAGTTACACAGAATAGGAGTCTTAAATGAACATTTTTTTGTATTGTACAGAATAAAAAGTATCATTGCGCTTTGGGATGTAAAGGAGATACACAAGTTACAGCCCTTGCTAAAATAAATTTGTTATAAATCAATCATCTTTTTTTACCCATTTTGGTTACTTTTTAATGCTTCTTAAACTGAAGAAAGAATAGGGAATCTTAGATTTGAATGCATCTTAACTGTGGTTGATCGACAATGTTAATTTGTATCATTAATAGATTCGATTCTAATCATGTTTCTTTTTTGTGGATAATTATTTATAGGTGATTCGTGTTGGGAAAAGCCACAAATAACAAAGAGAGATGGTACTCTTTTAATAAGCAATCAAGCAGTTTTGTTCATCCTTTTCCAATCACATCCTTCTCACTCAATATCACATTGCCATTTGGCCAGCTTTGTACTCATGAATTTTAAACAAACACATTTTTTTGAATAAATGAGACGGTCTAGTTGCAGAAATAAACGATTTGTCATAAATTTATCGTGTATCTTTTTCTTCTTTTCTACTGCACGAAGCAAAAAGTAGTTTCCTTGCAAAATTACCCATATTTCCCCCCGAAAGATACAATTCACGGTTATGATTCATGATTGGTCCCCATTAATTTCCATGTGTTTTGATTGAGATAACCACCTATGAATGGACAGTACTACTGTTGTTTTTCTTAGCTTTCAAGGTAGATAGCTGCATTGTTCAACACATACTGCTGATACATCATCTTTAATGTTATGAATTTTTTAGGTACATTGAAGACTTAGAAGCCTTGTGGTTGTGACTGTGCTATAAATAGCTTAGCAGTTGGCATCTTGTGGGGGCTGCATGATTGGCTAACACTTTTTTTTTTTCTTTTTTTTTTCAAAAGGTTAAAGAGTTAATATTACTAGTTTAGACCAGCTTGGAGATGGTGCATTCATGGTTTTTTCCACAAAATAATAATAATAATAAATATTTGACATATTACAGGACTCGCAGGATGCAAATTCTATCCATATGGAGCAGATTCTCGAATGAGTTTTTGCTAATGGCTTGCAGTGTCGATGCTTAATCTTAAATTACACTTCTATATGGTTACATAATTGCACGTTATATTGCCTGTAATTTTATGGGAGTCCACAAAATAGGATTCTTTAGTTTATTAGCTTGATCCTTCAATAATACTTTAGCCTTTAGTTCATGTTTTTGCTTTAACTGGAAAACATGATGTAATAATAACTGATGTTCGACATTGCATTTCCTAGGACCACAATTAATACCTATCATTCGGGAAAAAGAGGTATCCGAAATTGTTCTTAAAATGAAAAATTGCAAAGTTAATAAATTGTTTTTGAATATTTTGCCTTTTTTTTTTAAATTACTGATTTTTTTTTTTCGTACAAGTTTAGTAGCTGCACTTGAAATAGCACATACTGTACTAACATGAGCCGTTGTGTTGTGTTGACTCCAGAAATTATGTACAGGACACCACCTGTAAGTCGCGACTTTGAAATACCTCTATTTTATTATTATTAATTTTATGAGAGTCGGATCATGTGGAGTGCAAAACACCATGTTTAGATGTGCTCAACACAATTAAATTTAATTTTAATATTATTATTTTTAACTTTAACATTATTATTTCTAATTTGAAATAATGTGTTGAAACTTAAGTCACAAAACGAGAACTAACACTATGCTTTTGCTTCGATTCATTATGTGTAACTTAGATTTTATAATTTTTTTCGCTCTTGTGACTTAGGCCGAAACACAATTTAATTTTAATATTATTATTTTTAATTTGAAATAATGCGTTGAAACTTTTAAGAAATGAAAACTAAGTTCTTGCTTCGATCCATTATGTGTGATTTAAATTTTATAAATTTTTTCGTTTTTGTCCCCGACTTAAACTGAAACATAATTTAATTACGAACGTGTACAACCCGGTTAGAATTTAGAAGCCATACTTTTTTTCTTTCTCTAAGCTAGTGGTCCTCGCCGCGTCACCGCATACGTACAACACAGTCGGTCCACACTCCACTTGGTGTGCCGCTTCAATTGCGGGGTTACCTTTACCTTCTTCATTCATTTGTTCACAGTTAACACACACTTCTTCCAGACTGTCCAAGTTTCCATCAATCCATTTATTATTTATTTCTACTTTTACCATATTGCCCCTTCCCTTTAGGGATGTCAATTTTTACCGCCCCGCCCCGTCCCATCCCGTTAATAATGAATATGGGAACACTTATTATACCGTTGGGGCGGACATGAATACAAATTTTGTACCCGTCGAGGATCACGGGGCGGGTAAGGGTTCAATATACATATCCTAGGGGCCCCGCCCCGCCCTGCATATAACTATAAGTTATTTTAGCGACTTACCCAATTACCCATCTCTTATAATCCTAATTTGGGATATAAACTTGGTATTAAATTTGCTTTTGTTTTGGTTATGGTGGAAGTTGGAGCTTACAACTTCTTGTGATTTGGTTGTATTAAACTTTTATTTTTGTTTATTATGTTCTCTGAATTATGTTATGTGCATGTTATTTTTTATTTATTTATTAGGATACATAATTTTATTTATGTTGTGTCATTCCTAAGCTTTGCACATTTAAATAGCAGGAGTTTTAAGTTCCAAAAAGTGGGAGAAAAAAATTTGTTAGTGGGGCGAGCACGGGGGCACAGTATTTCCTAACAGGGCGGGGTTGAATATGAAAATCCAACCTATCGCGGGTCTCGGGGCGGGCATGGACTTGATAAAAATTAAAAGGGGCGGGGCGGGATTTAGAGAAACTCGCTCCAAACCCGCCCCATTGCCATCCCTACTTCCTTTTATATTCTCAACCAGCCAAACGCAGTAGATCCAGGGTAGTTTTGGAAGACAAAACAAAAATAATTCTACAAGAATTAAATAAGAAATTTAAAAAAGTGTCTTAACTTGTTATGGATTCCTTTCGTGTACGGCTGTGCCTGAGGGCATATGGTTGAAGTGACATTTTAAAAACTAATTTTTTATGATATTTGTATAAGGTATCTTCAAAATTTTAAGCATAGTTAAATAATAATGAATAATATAGCTATCGTATTTGCTGGCTATCAAGGAAAGATATATTTTTGTATGTACACAACTTTACATATAGTGTATTTTTTAATTAGTTTTTTAAAATTTGTTAAAATTTTATGAAATGAATTGCACAAGTCATATTAACTTTTTTCAAAAGTTAAAGCATAATTAAAAAAGAATTTCTAATTTAGGAAAAAGAATGTATAATATATAACACCCTTGTGTTTGCTATTAAGGAAATATATTTTTATTTGTGTAATCTCAAATTATAGGTTGGGTTTCTGTATTATGTATACCCTTTTAATGACCATTTACTTACAAGTTGGAGGAATAAAGAATTTAGCGTTTAAATGTGTTTGGTAATCATTAGTTCACTAGAGTGTTTGAATAAAGGTATAATTTATAACTTATAAAACTACGTGTGTAGAGGTTGAATATTTTACTTAACTATTTTTCATTAGATAATTTTGTTCGTTTTATTTTTTATAATGACAATTACACTCCTCCTTTAATAAAGTTGTTATTATTAAGGATATTATTGTAAAATTAGCGATAGAAGTATTTAAAAAAAAATTGCTCCAAATAAATAAAAATAATTTAATTAGAAAAAATTATTTATTATAATGTATTATCAAATATTTAACATGTTTTACGTGTAATACGTATGGGATAATGAACGGTTGGATGTGCGTGAATGAGTGTATTACATGCACAATAATAAAAAATTGATGTGCCCGTTGCATTGACTCAACCAAAATTTTCTCGTATACATATATTCTTAAGTTTCTTTTTAGATTGGATGTATCACATTGCATAAATAATATGCATATAAATTATATGTAAATACTTAATTCCAAACCGCAAATTAACAAATGGGGATACTATTGAAAATTCATTCTCGTTTGAAAAAGAGGGGATTTGTTGGATAGGCCACCAGTTGGTTTAATGTGAGAAAATCTTTTTCTTTTGAGCAATTAAACATTTGGGTCCATGGTTGCCCATAATTTCCATAAATGAAGTAAACTAGATAAATTTATATAGTTTTTTTTTAATGCAATCATGGACCCATATGCATATTAAATTCTTCTCCTATTAATTGACATCTCGACGATTCTGAAAAATTAAGTAATAAACTAAGTTACAAGCAAAGCTCCAATACTGCCTAATGTCTCCTATGCAAATCATCAATGGAGACTAAGAGCTTATTTGGAATTCTCTACTGCTTAAAAGTATTTTTATTTAAAAAAAATATTTTTAAATATATTTAGTAATCATTAACCACACATGATACAGTTGTGTATGTTATTTGTGAGAATAAAATAAATAAATAAAATAACTTCCGGTAAAAATTTAGCCTCAACCGTTATATCAAATTATTAAACATGTGATCAGGATCTCCAGTGAATTAACTTGAGTCAAGACTGTTCAATTTTTAGTTTGTTGGTTTGTGAATGGTGGGTTTAGTTGAAACTCATGTTTGAGTGACTCTACGAGTCAGGATTACCATTATTTAAATCAGGCTCATTAAAAAAACGAGGAATTTTCAAGACTCCACCGAGGCTAAATTTTATAAACCATTATAAATCTTCACTGTTAATCGGATTTTATGTTTACACTTCACATACAACAAGTGTTGGATTGAGTTTCTATAACATACTAATCACATTTATCTGAGTATTGTGATAGATTTGTAAACCTAAATTAATTGAAATGTAAAAAATAAAATAAAATTCAACTGATAAACTCATGTGATAAAAATTTTAAAGAGACAAACGAGATATTGATAGAATGTCAACTTGATTAGTGAAAACCTAACAGTGAAAAATTCGAATGAAAAAGATTAGATCTATGATTTGTTTGGTTACTGATCGCTGATGCTCGGTGAGACATTTATCCAAAATCTATTATCTAGAGTAGTGTGTGTAAAAGAAAATAAGAAATACTAAACACCTGTATCATTTGATATATGTTCAAATGAGACTTTGATCAAAAAATTCAGTCAATGTGTTAAAAGGTTAAACATGAATTTACACTTTGTGACAAAATATTTTTTTTGCCACAAACTGGATTGTACGCGTGGATAATTCTACTTTTCGCCTCAAAATTTATTATTTGTGTCAATTAATTTAGCTTTCGTCCCAAAAATTATTATTTGTGCCAATGATCACTTTTAGGCACGAATTTTTACTCTTGTGGTAAAATAAATTTTGCTGCAAAATTTAGTTTTTGTGTCCATTAGTTTAGCTTTTGTCACAAAAATCAGAATTTGTGCCAAAAAAATTATAACCACGAATTTATTTTTGTAAAAAAAAAAAAAAAAAATTGTTGCCAAATCTACAATTTGTTGTATTGAAATAAATACCCTAATCCAGCTATAAGAATTAAGATTTCCATTACATGATACTTCCAAGATGGGAGAACGATGTCACACTTATTATCAAGAGGATAAATTATCATATTGTATTTGAATATAATATTACAACAATTTTATTTGCATTTTATATACAATGGTTGCACTCAGTATGAGTGGTGTTATAATGTAATAATGTTACACATAAACCGTTAGTAATACTACAAAAAAATTATACTGTTTTGGTTTGAGTATTTTATGCACTGGTGTTTCAAATAAATTTTGTTTTCTTCTATTACTGTATTATAATTTCTTTGTTTTTTTCTTTTCTTTTTAATCTCTCTTTTTTTTCATATTGAGACAATATAAAACTTTCATTTTCAGAAAAAAATATAAAAGTTTATTTTATTTGACCCAAAAATGGCATAGTGCTTGGCGGTGGGTCCCCAAATTGCCAAATGCCAAGAATTGTGATATGTCTTGTACTGTCAGTTCCACCAATCCAACGGTTAATATTGATCAAGACAACATCGGTGGTACACGAGCCGTTAAAATTTGAAACACCAGCGCGTCATGTTATTTTCGCAATTTACATTAAAACGACGGGTTGTTTACGTCAAACTGTCTTTCAACAATCTGGCCGTTGACACCGCGTTGTCGAGTGTTCGCAGACAACGACGAAACTTCGCGTAAAAAACTCAAACCAAAACCTCATAACCTCACATTAAAAAATCTAATCTACTTCGTAATCAATAGTATATTATTGTATGTATATTTGCTTTAATTCAACTCTCATTGTCATATTTTCACCATATACATACACTTGACCATGTTTTAAAATACTCGTATATATCTAAAATAACTTTATGTGTGAATTCATTATCTTCCGATTACAATAAAACAATTTTATCATTTAATTTAAATTTGTGCAAGTCTAAATATATCAAAAAAAAATTGAAAAAATATCTAATCATATGCATGGTTTGTAGCCGTGGTATTGATTGCGATATCCGTGTGATGAATATCTGTATAAATTGACAGAATCGATCAATTTATATAAGTGTGTAATAGTATCAAAATATTGAAAGAAAATTACAAATTGAACAATACTTTTGAAACTTCAAATCTAATTTACGTGAGTTAAAAATAAGTGACTTATCAACAAAAATACTTTATAACAAAGGCAATCAAATTAGTGAATTAGGTAAACATGGACGTCATGGGATATCAAAACATATATAAAAGTAAAACATTATGCCATAAAATATTCATTTTCGTCGCATGAAAGGTCTGTTCCCTTGTTTGGTCAACTAATTGAAACTGTGGTGGGAGTATTAGTCATGCGAGAGATCTACAAATCTAAGTACAAAACTCCACCACCATAATGCAAATTAGTTTAGAATAAAAGTTGGACCTAATTAAAATTTTATCAATGCACAAACTCTCAATTGAAATCATAAAAATTGAAATTTAATTTTGATTTTATGAGTCTTATTTAGCTGTTCACTACATTTTGCAATTATATCATTGGTCAACTTACGGAATCATATATTTTGCTTAAATATTATAAGAAATGGACCCTAGAAGTAAATGAATTTATTTCAATAAAAAATTACACCCGCTACAATAGAGAATTACTATCAAGCAAGTAGAAGGAAAAAAAGAAAAGAAAAAGATAACAAATATGTTTTTTTATTTTTTGATTTATAAATATGTTTTCCTTATATTTCCTTTCTTCCTTCAAATCAAATTTTTATTTTTTAAAATTCATTATTATTATTATTATTATTTTATCAACTTCAAATCAATTGCATTAAGATCAAAAATAGGATCATGAAAGTTTTGTCAAATTAGGTGTGCAAAAGGGAATCTCATACAGTAATTTTTTTTAGTACGCGTAGACGTACCATTCTCTCTCTATTATCTGTTTTTTCATTTCCTTCTCTCTCTCTACTCCCTCTCTCTCTCTCTCTCTCTCTCTCTGGTTTCTTCCGTAATGAACTCGTAAATGAATCAGAATAAACAAATGGAATTCAGGTCGGACAGAGTTGGCGCAGAGAATTCCCTCTTTGCTCTTATCAGAGCCTCTTAGTTCGGCGAATCTCCGGCCACATTCTCGCCGGAATGTGAGATTCAATCGGCGTCGCAGCCACTAGTACCTCTTTCCCTCACACAAGGTCCCAATCCTCTCCCTTTTCTTCTTCTCTCTACTTTCTCTCTCTAAAAGCTCTTTTGATCTCCCTGGAATCTCTCTCTTGCGTCAGGAGTTTGCATTTTGTGATTATGCGACCCTTTTAGTGTCCCCGATACTCTTTTGGTTTCGCCTTTTTGCCCTCTCTCCGTATCTCGCTTTTCGAAGCTAATCGAATCTGATTATCTCTCTGTACTCTCTCTACTTTTTCTCTCTTGATTTGCTTTTTGGCTGCTGTAATTGCAGCCTTTTGAAATGATATTTGAATCTTAAGTAGTAATTTATATGAATTTCTTTGATTTAAACCTAATTTATTTTTAAAAGCTTGAATTTTGACTTCCCAATTATTTATTGTTTGTGATTCAATATGCGGTTTTTAAGGTAATGGTGATATGTAACAGTTTGGTGTCTATCCGAATGAATGTTGATTACTTGATGCTTCAGCTAGTTTTTTTTTTTTTTTTTTTTTTTTTCAGAACACTGAGAGTTTATTCAGCGTGTTGTTACCTCTTGATGTGAACTTTCATGTGAATAGGCCGAATTTTCACACTGCACACAGAGTCTTGTCTCTGTTATTCTTTATATCTTGTCATAATTCTAATAAGCGTTAAAAAAGAGAAGAAATGAAATGAAAAAATCCATTGTCCATTTGAACAAGCGTTCTTTTCCTCTCGATTCTCTCTCCCCCTTCCCTGTTTATGCACGTATTATTCCGTTGCCTGTTAAAATGTTTATGTTTTGCACTAGTTGTTGGTACATTTTTCTGAATTAAACCCTTTGATTGAGCTTCTACCTTGAAGCTTAATGCTCTCTTATTTGGTGGCACTTATTCTTCATTTTTGCACCAGGTATTGGGTGAATTAGGAATTTAATCTTCGTGTTTCAGGCCTTACCTGAGATCCAAACGCAAAATACAACTGATGTTTACCCGCGGGCATACTTTTGTTTCAGGTGTTAGAAATGAATGGGATTCAGAATGGCAAAAGCAACAATCTTGAGAAGTCCTTTCCGGGATGCTTGGGAAGAATGGTCAACCTCTTTGATTTGAGTACAGGTGTATCAGGAAACAGGCTGCTCGCGGATAAACCATATTGTGATCGTGATGGTGATTTCCTTTGCTGACCTTCTCTTCTATTATATTTTACATATTACTTTTCCCACTTCCTGTGTGAGGTATCTCTTAGCTTTGCATTGTTGGCTTGGAAATTTATAACAGTTGTCAAATCATGGATCTATTGATAGTTTATACTCATCACTTATCAAATTGACTATCCCAAGGACTGAGGAGAGACAAGCGATGATAAAATTAATCATATACTAACAAAAAATTGGGCAAGTTTCCTTCTGTTTGATGGTTTGTTGGTCAGATTGTCATCTGGTTCCACCTAGAAGTGGATTAGTTTGTTTGCTAATTGTTGTTGGTCTGGTCAATTCTCTGTCTATTAATATTTAGTCAAATCTTTAATCTCTGTAATATTTCATTTAGAAATTGGTTCAAATAATGAGAAAGCCACAACTATGATTTACCATTTTTTTTTTTTCAACATGTTGAGACTTGACTGTAGGCTAGTGAAAAATTTAGAGTTCGAATTCCTAAAGTGTGATGTTGACTGCCTTAATGAGCAGGTAGTTTAATCTCCCTCTCTCTCCCCCCTATAGGTTAAGTGTAAAATTTGAAGTTCAATCTATTATACCCTCCTTAAAGAGGTTCTTAAGGACAGTCAAAAGGTCATTCCCTGTACTGGTCCCATCTTTGTGAGTTGGTGGGAGGAGGAAAAACTGGAGATGGCCATAACCTTTGAGGCAATGGTACCCCCTACAGGTTCTTTTCAACAGAAATAGCATTTTGATAACTAAAATAGACTAAATATCTTTTCTTTTTAAAATGCCTACACAAATTTTACTTTTCAAACATGATGGGTACCTTTTTTTTGGTACCTGTAATGATGCATTCTTAAGTTTTAAGTCCGCTTGTTGACATGGTAGTAATTGATTAGCAGGATCTCCGTTCTCAAGAAGCCGATCAGATGCGTCAACAAAATATCCAATTGATGATCAGATAGAGGATAAAGTGGTAAATTAGAAGCTTATTACTAAATACATATTTGATACTGAGTTCTGAATTGTGATATTGTTGAAGTACTCATATATGTATTTGTTCTGTTTATGTGGCACATGCAGATAATGTCTGAGCTAAGGAGAACTTCAAATAAAAAAGCAAATGGAACACCAGTGAAGACATTAATAGCCCAGGAAATGTCAAAAGAAATGGATTCCAAGCATAATCCACCCAGTGTAGTTGCCAAGTTGATGGGGCTTGATGCCCTCCCTCAGAGGAAACCTGATTCAGTGGTGCAAAAAATACATTCAAGAGGATATTCACGAAGTTATTCAGGCGTACCCTTGGATTATTGGCAGCAAAAAAATGGGTTCTTGGACGTGCAAATGCAACATGAGGTTCATCAGTGTCCAGAGCAGAATGAATACAGAGATGTTTATGAAGTATGGCAGCAATCACAAAAAGCAAATCTTTTAAGAGAGAAATCACCACAGAAGGGAAGGCATAATGAGAATATGAATGAGAAAAAGATGGCTCTTGTTCGTCAGAAATTCATTGAAGCAAAACGCCTGGCAACCGATGAAAAACTTCGCCACTCCAAGCAATTCCAAGATGCATTGGAAGTTTTGAATTCCAACAAAGATTTATTCCTGAAGTTCCTGCAAGAACCAAATTCCCTGTTCTCTCAGCGTCTATACAATTCACAGTCCATTTCCCAGCCTCCCGAGACAAAGCGCATCACTGTTCTTAGACCTTCTAAGATGATGGATAATAACAAATTTGCTGGATCAGGGAAGAAGGACGCAAAAGAGACAAAGAAGGCACCCCATGTTGGTCAGGTGATTGGGCGGGATAAAAGAATTACTGAATTTTCTCATCCTGCCAATTGTAGGGTTGATAATTATTCTATTCAATCGACGCGAATAGTAGTATTGAAACCTAGCCCTGGGAAGCCTTATGATACTGAGGCTGTGGTTTCGCCACCTTCCTCATCACCAAGAATTCTACATGGTGAAGAATTCTGTGTGGAACCAGAAGATGATGAAGCACGAGAATCAAGAGAAGTGGCAAAGGATATCACACGGCAGATGTGCGAAAATTTGAGTGGGCATCAGAGAAATGAAACTTTGCTTTCTTCAGTGTTGTCGAATGGCTATACTGGTGATGAAAGTTCGTTTAATAAATCAGAAAATCAGTATGCAGCGGGAAATCTCAGCGATTCTGAAGTGATGTCACCAACTTCTAGGCATTCATGGGATTACATCAATAGGTTTGGTAGCCCTTATTCTTCATCCTCCTTCAGCCATGTTTCTTATTCTCCAGAGTCATCAGTGTGTAGAGAAGCTAAGAAGCGACTCTCTGAAAGATGGGCCATGATTGCATCTAATGGGACTTTTCAAGAACAAAGACATGTCCGGAGAAGCTCTAGTACTTTAGGTGAGATGCTTGCACTTTCTGATACTAAGAAGTCTGTAAGGTCTGCGGAAGAAGAAAATGGTAGTAATAACAAAGAAGAACCAAGGGGATCAACTTCAAGATTGATTAGTGGTTTGGATAAAGATGAATCTGTGGATGGTTCTCCTAGGAATCTTTTGAGGTCAAAATCCCTTCCCGTTTCTTCAGCGGCATATGGGGCTAGGCTAAATGTTGAAGTTTCACATCCAGAGTTTGGTAAAACAGATGACCCCAAGGAGCTGACAAAGACAAGGAGCGGAAAATCATCATTCAAAGGAAAAGTGTCGAGTTTATTTTTCTCAAGGAATAAAAAATCTAGTAAAGAAAAACCTAAGGCTTCTCAAACCAAAGATAAGTTTCAAGAATCTTCTGGAATGCCTGTACATTCTCCGGGAAAAGTTGATGATGATATGTCCAAATATGCTAATGATGTTGGCTTTGAAGGGGGTTTGTTGACTGGGTTACACGGATCATTGAGCAAAATGCAGTCGCCAGATTTAATTGGCATGGGACTGAGACAAGGCATAATTTCTCATGAGGTAGAACAATCTTCCTCTTGTTGTCATGCATGTTTGCCTGTAACATTTTATTATTATCATTATCATTATTATTATTCTTGATAAATGCATTTTTCTGTAACTTGTATCGATGGGTATGACATTGAATTTCTGTTTTTGCATATTAAAAGGCTTAATATTTGTGGTGTCCTTTTTTGCTTGTGTCAAGATTAGTGAACTGTGCTCTCTTTATTTACAATAAAATATGCAAAAACAAAATAAGACTTGAAATTCTCAGGCAAAATATTCCGTCTCTCTTCATAGTTCTAAGAAAAGGTGGTATTGACAACAAAGGGTAGAATGTGTGACAAGGGCATTAAGACAGTGGTTCTGCAATGACCTTTAGAAAAATAAATTATGGTTTTAGTTGACATGTTTTAAACAGGCAAATGACAATAATAGTAGGATTGTTCTTGTCATATAAGGTGGAAAACATAAACTTTTATTGTTCAATAATTAATTGCCACGAAAATTTGAAGCATGCTGTAGGTCAAATGTTGAAGTCTATTGCTTTTAGTATGTTGTAAAATTCTTTATGATGTGATAGAACATTAGATGTTCAAACATCTAGCTTATACTGTAATTGTGGCACTAATTAACAAAGCCTTGTCCCAACTATTTGGCTGCTTTCATTAATTTATATCCATTATAATTGCTAAACTTAGGCAATCAATTAACAGGATTTATCTCAATTTTTGCAGGTTGGATTGCCTGTAACAAAGAATGTCGCGCCTGGATATTCAAGTGAGAACCAGGACCAGCCAAGTCCAATCTCAGTTTTAGAGCCTCCATTTGAAGAGGATGACAATGCAACTACGGAGTCCTCTGGCTATGTCAAACCAGACCAACAGGGTAAATTCTGTTCGCTATAGTACTGAATTATCTTGCTTCCACCTCTCTTTACTGCCTTACCTATTTTGTCTACTTCGAATAAAACAGGACCAGAAATGCTTGCCAGACCTATTCAATCAAACCTAATTGATAAATCACCGCCTATTGGATCAATTGCTCGAACTCTGTCATGGGATGGTTCCGCTGTAGAGACAACCACTTCATATCGATTGAAACACTCCTTGGCCTCCAAAGGAGCGGAGAAGGAAGAACAAGAATGGCTCTTCTTTGTACAAACATTATTGTCAGCAGCCGACCTCAATTGTGAGGTGCACTCTGAATCACTTTTTTTTAGATGGCATTCGCCTGAAAGTCCACTGGACCCATCACTCAGAGACAAATATATCGACCTGAACAACGAGGAGGCAATGCATGAGACTAATCGAAGGCAACAGAGATCAACCAGGAAGCTTGTATTCGATTGTGTCAATGCAGCGCTGGTGGACATAACAGAGTATAGGTCAGACACAAGCCTAAGAGCCATACTAAGTGGTCAGGTCCACAACAGGGTATCAGAGGGTGCATCGCCCATAATGGTGGACCGTGTGTGGTCCCGGATGAAAGAATGGTTTTCCAGCGAGGTGAGGTGTGCTTCAGGTGATGGTGGGGACGGTAACAGCCTGGTGTTGGAGAGAGTGGTGAGGAAGGAGGTGGTAGGTGAGGGTTTGGCTGAGCATGTGCCCCGGGAAATAGATAATATTGGAAAGGAAATTGAAGCGAAACTGCTGGAAGAGCTTGTGCAAGAGGCTGTGGATGAATTAACTTGTAAGACATGACGAGGCTTTTTTGTTTTTCCTTCTAATTTAACTCCATTATCTGTGTATTTTTATGTTTTTCAACGATGATGATCCCTCCAACCACTATTTGTTTAGTGCTCTAGATTGTTGCTAATGTGTATTTGTTTTATATATGGATTTCCTTGTACTTTCAGATTTTGTATTTTTCTAATCCAACTCTCCGCACTACATTTATATATATATATATATATAGACAGTTGTATATAGATATACTTCCTACCATTGTATTTATTATGGGATTGTCCTGCCACATTGTGGTGGGTTCCGAGTTCTGACAAGTTAACATATGGTGTGTTTCTTGAGCTTCTCATTTTGAACTCGAATATTGAACTTCTTGTAATCTATATATATATATATATATATCCAAAACTGTTAGTTTTTGTTATTCAGGCCCTGTTATTCTTGAATCCGGGTGGAGAAGTTCCACAGAAATTTAAGGAGCCTCTTTCCTTGTCCCTTGCACAATTGACAATTACGGATAGGTGACTTCTTCTAGGAAACATTCAAATTCAGGTTAAATAAAGCTTAGTCAGGACCATCAATCTTTGCTTATTCATTTCTTAAAAAAAAATCTCATTCATTCAAAATCTGTGTTCAGACTCGTGACAAGTTCATAAAACTAAACCCCCGACTAATCTACAGAACCATGGAATAGTTTTTATCCATGTCAACAAAGAAACTGACAATGCAACTTGTGTTTTCATGTATTTAGTGGGCTTGGCCTAACTAGTGGTGTTTCTTCGTCCTTATTAAAGGACTGATTGTTTGAGTCCACCAAATAGGTTGAAACAAGAGAATATTTTTGTTTTTCTTGGATCATATTGTTTGGCTGTATACCATAAAGAGCTGGACTATATTAAATTAATCAAATTAATTATCAAAGGACAATGGCATTTCTTGAGGGAGAGGGTAAAGAAATTTCCCACTACCATCCAAAAGGTGTGATTGTTAAAGTAAAGGTAGCACAGGCAATAGGACATAAATATTCCTGATTCATTACCCCCTTCACTGAGAGTACTACTCTACTGTATCTGCCTTTTCAATTACTCCAATCTCAACTCATCATTGTCTCCGTGAATTGCTGAGGGAACTAATTGAGAAAAATACTGTATGAGTGAGATTCCTCACATGGAAATGAAATCATTTGGATTTGTTTTGTATTGCCTCAACACTGCTTGCTTTGTCATGTTTCGGTGATTCCTTCTTCGTACAATTTGCTATGCACACACTTTATGTTCGCATAGTGCTCGCTCTTAGAACTAGGGCTTGTAAGTCTTAATTTTGTAAATGCAGACAAGTAGATGGTGACAAACTCATACTTAGATGTTAATTCACGTTAAAAATATAAAAAGAGTCAATATTTCATGGAGATTCTCTCTTAGTTTCTTAATTTCATTTACTTCATTAAGCTCATCAATGATAATCTAACTTAATAACGGTAGTATATTATTTTACCGTTTTACCCATATAGACCTATCAATTTTCAATCAACAGATTCTGTTTGTCTCATGGGGTGTAGGTCTGAAGAACTAGGCCCATACCTGTTCCAGGGTAAAGCCAGATGGACTGGGAAAGACTGGGCCTCAAGTAATATTTGGATCTTCTACTGGCCCAACCAGAAATTCCATTTAACATTTTGAGACGTGTTCTATATTTGGATCCACACTTCAGCAGGACATGAAATGGATCCCAATATACAATCCTAATTCCTAATGTACCCCACTGTAGTGGGATTTGTTTGGATTATTCATGAATAATATTGATTGATTAAATATGGATTGTGTCTATAGATTATATAGAAGATTACTCAAATTTGGAATGAAATATGAACACTAACATTAAAATGCGGAGATATATATGGATTCGCAAAGAAGGAATATGTGAAGCATCTTAGGCTCACCTCATGGTTTTTTTAAAATTATTATTATATATTTTTTATTCTAACAAATTCGGGAGAGAGAGAATCGGACAAAGATTGCTCAGAGAACTCTACCAACTAGGTCACTGGTAATGCCAAATCTAAATAGACCCCCTTGGCCTTCAATCTAAATATATTCCCTCATCCCTTATTTCTCGCTAATCCAAATCCCCCTTCTAAAAAATTGTTGGATATGTTAGTGTACCAGAATATAGTACTCCTCTAGTCTAATGGATTGTGGTTAGGGTTAAAATTATAAGACTCTCACTACTTTTAAATTTTGATCATAAAATCCCAACTTATTTCAGAAAACTCGTACACTTTTAAAAAGTGATCATATTGCCCTAATATTATATCCGACCCGTTAACCTGGCTATGAAATAACAAATTTAACCTTATAATTTAATATTAAATTAAAAATTAAATTTTTTATTAAAATTACAAAAATACCCTTTAATATTCTTCTTCACCCGTCTCTCAAACATAATTTTTATAACTTTAAAGGGTATTTTGGTAATTTTAAAAAATAAATAATTTTTAATTTAACATTAAATTGTAAGTTTAAATTTGTCATTTCATCCATTAACTAAGCATATTGGAGCAATGTAATAATTTTTTTTCTAATTTATTCCTCTTCCTTTTTCTTTTTTTCTTTTTCTTTTTTTATATATGATTTTCGTTTTCATTTTATTTTATGCTATAGTGCGGACAATTTAAACAAACATCCTGCTTTGATGGATGATATAGAAAATTTTGAGTATTGTAATGCAATCTGCTGATAGCTAGATTATTACGGTCCAACGCACATAACTCACATTAATTTGGCTATTGATTTGTTGTCCTATCCATGCAATAACAAAGATTGGGACACGGTGATTACATGCCACTGTTGGGATTCCAACAACAGAGATAACGGTTACAGAGAGTCCAATACTTGGGGCCTTACATGCCACCGTTGGGATTCCATCAAGCACGAATTGGAGGTCTGCCAGTAGAGGCCCAACAAATAGTTGAACAGGGACAACGACTACAAGGAGTCCAACACTTGGGGACTTACATGCAAGGGTGCACAAAAAAACTGTGGAACCGAACCGTACAGGAGTTTCAGTTTCGGTTCCGATTTCGGTTCCAGACCTGTGGGAACCGTTAGGAACCGAACCTAACCACACACACACACACACATATATATATATATTTAATTATATATATTATTAATTACATACTATTATTGTCAGTCATACACCAGTAGGCAATAAACACGTGGTCCACACTGGTCCTTTTGTTTTGAGCCACTTGATGTAAAGTTGTAAACCACAAAAACAAAAGTTAACCTAAACCTAACCTCTCAAGTTCTGATCAGCCACCTCATTTCCCATCCTTAGTCCTCTCATCTTGAGTTATGTATCGCCTCTGCCTCATCAGTCCTCTCATCTTTTGTATCGCCCACATACTATCTCAATCAGCGACATGGTTTCTCTGATAAGAACTTGTTCTCATCTTCTCAAGCCTGAGACGTCTCTCTAATCTACACACACACACCATCTAATTTGGCATAGGTGCATGGATGAAATTTCAGACCTAGTCATGATATAGATATTGTAATTGTTATTTATGTGTTGTGATTCACAATTTACACGGTCATCTAAAACGTTATTTTGAATATACATCGAAAGCTTTGCTTGGATAATGATATGTAAGGGGCTAAATGATGGAAATGATGATGCATTAGTTTGATTTTATTCCAATAGTCCTTATTTACGTAATAGATTATGAATTCATTTGTCTCTCAATTATGTTTATGAGGTACTTATAAGAAACTTGTAAATTCTTTCTGTTTTTTGTGTTGTATTGTTTTTTTGTGATTAAAATGTTTATTCATATTTAGCAATCATGTGATCACTGCAATTGGTAAAATCTTCTAGTTTTTCTTTCCTGGTAGATTTGTCTTTGCTGAACCCTTTTGTTTTCCGCAATGTGCATTGGTCTTTTTCGTTCCTGACCTTTCTAGTTCCTAAATTTATATACTTTCAAGTTGTTGGCATCAGAAACTTTGCCCTATTTTCCAAATTTGAGGTTTCTCCACTAACGAGATGATATTTTGTAGGTAAATGATGAGGCGAATTTAGCAGAGGTTGAGAAGCAACAACAGGGAACCGTGGAACCGAGTCGAACCAAACCGGTATTCCTGGTTCGATTCGGTACGGTTCCATATACACACGGTTCCTATTCAATTTTTAAGAAATCGTTGTGACTGATTTCAGTTCTGGGTACCGAACCAAATCGTGTGCACCCCAACTTACATGCGACCGTTGGGATTCCATCAAGGACAAATTGGAGAGTCGAACATGGACAACAGCCACAGGGAGTCCAATACTTGTAGCCTTACATTGGACATTTAGGATTCCATCAGGGACAAACTGGACGCGGACGCCAACCTTCCATGGGTGTCCAACAGGGCACCAACTTTACCGGCAACAGCTGTTACAACCATAGGAGGAACAACAGTTGTTACAACCATAGCACGTTTCAAACACTAAATATAATCAAGAATATATATAACCAAAAACATCAACTCAACCATAAAAAAATATATGTTCCATCACATAGCCATTTAATAGCATGTCTTTTTCTAATTTATACACAAGCTCAACATATATTCATCAAATAGACAAATTCATACATAAGCCAAACTCTAGAATCAAATCAATCCATTCAAGCATCAAATTGACATTCTAAAGAGGGGCAAAAACATCCAATTAACTACCAAATCCAAAGAAATTGGCAATTAGATAACTCAACCTTGATTTAAAGCAAAAGCCCCAATTTCTCTAAATTTTTGAAAATCCCCATGGTGGTCCAAATGCAATTCTGCTCCAATCAATTCGAAGCTCTCGTCGTGCTCGTTAACATTGCCTTTAGTGGCAAAGTCAAAATGTCGATGGAATTGTGTAAATCTAAGCTTAAAGTGGTGAAGGAAAAAGAAAAAAGAAAAGTACAGAGAAGAGAAAGAAATGGCGTGAGAAGAAAGAAAAAAACAATAGTCAGGTGATGACCATTTGGTCATTATAATGACCAAAATGATGTCGGGCCCCACGGAGTTAAAATATTTTTTTTTCATATATATATATACACACACCAACTAAACACACCACAGCCACACATTTAAACACATATCCACACAAAATACCTCAAATAATAATGTATGAAATACAATGGCCCCGAAAAATAATCCTCTTGTACATCAAATCCAATTACGGGTCGCGTCTGGGATCTCCCGGCTTGAAAAACGGAAAAATGCCGAAATGGCCAACAATGCATTTTTAAGAGTTTTGAACTCGAAGAAATGCTCTAACTAACTCTCAGAATTCACCCGGTACACCCCATTGTGTCTAGCACGCAAAACGAGATGAAAAGAAAATAATCCCCGAAAATGAAAAATAGGAAAAATGGAAAATATTATAGGGAAGTGTCTTATTTTGGAAAGGTGGCTGGAGTTGGTAAGAGCCATTTTGGAGAAGTGGCGGGGAATGCTCGGTTTTGGTGTTTTTCATACGACAATTATAGCAATGAAACCATTCCTGATAAAAAAGGAATTGTAGATTCCATTCTAGATTACAGGAGTCTCAAAACACTTTTTTTCTTGGTACCTAAATATGTCTATGTTGATGTCCACGGGAAAAATATGGTGCTAATGCTGAAAATATTGATAACAATTACATCAATTAGAAAAAGGTTTTGGATAACCAGAAAACATTCCTCGATGCTACTTTCAACAAAACAAATTGGATGACATGCACTGAACAGTTTTTCGCGGGAATCTATAAAGTAACAATCTTTCTTTGTTGTTGTGTTTGAAAAAAAAAATTATATTTAAAAGATAAAAAATATAATTTTTTTTTTCAATGATCAATGTTATTTTGAGGACAGTTGCCTACCTCTATGTAAGGAAAAAGTACATGGTGGGCTCTCAGACCCTTTTTCTTATGTACTCAAGGGAGGTAAGATGCATGTCATCCAAAGCAAAGTGAACCACGTTATGAGAAAGGCAACTCAGGCAGGTAAAGATAATGATCTAAAAGAATTGAAAGAATTTTTAGATAGTGAGATTAACCAAATAAATTCTTCTGCTCCAATAAACTAGCAAAGGTCCATGGAATTCTTTGAGATTCGCGAGCCGAAATAAGTTATTCTTTTGTAGCATTTTTTTCTAATTTATCTCTCTCTTTATATATATATATATATATATATATATATATATATATATATATATATATATCTGATTTTCGTTTTCATTTTATTTTATGCTATAGTGCGGACAATTTAAGCAAACATCCTATTTTGATGGATGATATGAACTCAAATTAATTTGGTTATTGATTTGTTACTCCATCCATGCAATAGCAAAGATTGGGACACGCTGATTACCGAAAATTACTGGGAAAAAACATTATTAAGAAAAAGATGAGCTTGCATTGCGTGTCAGGTTCTCGCATACTAGAAGACAAAAGTGGCACAAAAACAGAAGGCAAAAAAGGCCTTAAAGAATGCCATAGAGACCCAACAACAGAAGGCAATAGAGGTCCAACAACAGAGACAACAGTTATAGAGAGTCCAATACGTGGGGTCTTACATGCCATCGTTGGGATTCCATCGGGGACAAATTGGAGGCATACCAATAGAGGCCTAACAAAGAGTCGAACAGGGATAACGATTACAGGGAGTCCAACACTTGGGGACTTACATGCGACCGTTGGGATTCCATCAGGGACAAATTGAAGGCCTACAAATAGAGGCCTATCAGAAAGTTGAGCATCTGCAATAGCCACGTGGAGTCTAATACTTGTAGCCTTACATGGGATAGTTAGAATTCCATCAGGGACAAATTGGATGCCAGCCTTCCATTGGACGCGGACGCTAGCCTTCCATGGGTGTCCAACAGGGACACCAACTTTACCCGCAACAACTGTTACAGCCACAAGAGGAACAATAACTGTTACAGCCACAAGAGGGATAACAGCAATAGCCACAAAAGGACAACAAAAGCCACAAGAAGAAGTCTAAGACTATAAGGGGAATGTGTTATCGAACTTACTTAGGTTAATTCGAAACGTGATGGGTCACATTAGGTCTCATGGTAACTTCATCAGCTTTTTCGGCCCTAGAAAAAAAAAAAAAAAACAAAGGCTTGTACAAAAGTTAAATAGATGGTATGCTTAATGAAATTTTCAAGACTATTATTAATTACAATTTTAGTTATCTAACTATATGTATGCGTGCAAACTTCAGAAATATTTAGTCAAAATAGCATGTTTTTTATTTCAAATGCATGGACGAGGAGGAAAGGTCGAAAAGTTGGGATGGGGAGGTGTCTTATATTGGAAATGTGGCTAAAGTTGGTAAGAGCCATTTTGGAGAAGTGGCAGAGAGAGCTCGGTTTTGGTGTTTTTCATACGACAATTATAACAATAAAACCATTACTGATAAAAAAGGAATTGTAGATTCCATTGTGGATTGCAGGAGTCTCAAAACTACTTTTTTTCTTGGTATCTAAAGATGTATATGTTGATGTCCACGGAAAAAAATATGGTGGTATTGCATTAATATTTTGATGACTATTACATCGATTGGAAAAGGGTTGTGGATAACCAGCAAACATTCTTTGATGCTCCCTTTCAACCAAACAAATTGGGTGACATGCATTTGAACAGCTTTTGGCGAGAATCTATAAAGTAACAGTCTTTCTTTGTTGTTGTGTTTGAAAATCTATATATATATATAATTCTTTTTTTCAATTCCAATTTAATTTTTTTCAATTATCAATGTAGCAGGAATATTTTGAGGATACTTGCCTACCTCCACAGTAAAGACAAAGTACATTGTGGGCTCTCAAACCATTCTTCTTATGTATTGAAAGAAGGTAAGATGCATGTCATCCAAAGCAAAGTGAACCAAGTTATGAGAAAGGCAACTCAGGAAGGTAAAGACATTGATTTAGATGAATTGAAAGAGTTTTTAGATGGTGAGATTAAAAAAATAAATTCTTATGCTCCGATTGACTGGTAAAGGTTCATGGAATTCTATGAGATTCCTGAAGCGAAGTAAATTATTTTATTGTAGCATTTTTTCTAATTTATTCCTCTTTCTTCTTTTTTAAATTTATTTATTTACTTTATATCTGATTTTTGTTTTCATTTTATTTTATGCTATAGTGCGGCCAATTTAAGCAAACACCCTGTTTTGATGGATGATATAGAAAAATTTGAGAACTATAATGCAATCTGTCGATATCTAAATTATTGCAGTCCAACGTACAGAACTCAAATTAATTTGGCTATTGATTTGTTGCTCCATTCATGTAATGACAAAGATTGGGACACGGTGATTACCAAAAACCATTTAGAAGAAACACCACTAAGAAAAGGACGAGCTTGCATTGCGTTTCAAGTTCTCGCAAACCAGAAGGCAAAAGTGGCACAGAAATAGAAGGCAAAATATTCCCTGAAGAAGGACATAGAGGCTCAACAACAGAAGACAATAGAGGTCCAATAACAGATATAATAGTTACAGAGAGTCCAATACTTGGGCGTTACATGCCACCGTTGGGATTCCATTAAGGACAAATTGGAGGCCTGTCAATAAAAGCCCAACAGAGAGTCAAACAGGGACAACGACTACTGGAAGTCTAACACTTGGGGACTTATGTGATACCCCTCGAATCCGAGACACGGGTTGATCAGGCCCAGGCCCAAACCCGAGGGAATATCAAACAATTAAAGTATTTTAAAACGAACACAGATGACAAAAAGAACAATAAAGATAGAATAAAACTGAAAGAAATAATAATAATAAAATCCTCCATGTGTAACTGAAAATTTAAACTCCAATCCTCCAAAACTTCAAAGTTACAACTTGGGAATCCACTGATGGACCCCTAACTAAAAATTCAACTGAGACTGAAACTGAAAATAGATAATACTAGAAACATCGGGGAAAGTCCTACGTAATCCGATGAAAGTGAGACTGTCCTCGACAAGCACGATCAAGCTCTAAGGCTGGAACTGTCCTGTACCTGAAAAGAATAATAAAGGAGTGGGTCAGACCCACGAGCAAGTTCTAATCTAACTGCAATTCATATAGTGATCCGATACGCAGATACACCGTAGACACCTCACAATATCTATCTAGTCCATACGTATAAATATATCCACACTAAGGGACATTCACTAGTCTATAATAGGGGTCTCAACCTGAATAGAAGGCAACATGCGAATACGCACCCAAAGGTGGGCATGAGTACCTAGACCTAACAGGGTACACCTCAACCTATTATAACCAGCTACGCATCCACTGCATATACGCACCCTAACCAACGAGTCTGAGACTCAAGCTCAACTCGTGGTACCATAAACATATATATAAAGTCCGTCCAAATCCAGGGTATACAGTTCAACTATTTATTAAACTGACATACAATAAACCAACTAGTTAGTCACTCAACTTATTCAGTTGATATGACTTAACTACCATCCGTTAATCCAGAAAGTCATCCAACTTGGTTACAGCTGATCTGACTTAGCCACAATTAGGATTCGATATCTATCAATCCATTCCATTAATCCATTAGGTTAGGTTTATGCGTTTTGAGCTAAACCGTCCCTAGTATGTCACCGTCCCATACCGGTACATACAATCCTCCATATCCATGTAAATTACAACATATATAACAGTTCAATGATTTACAAACCAAAAACCACCATCCAATAATTGCAGAAGGAATCTTAACAATCTAGCAAATAAAATCCAGTAGTAATCCATATAATTGCATCGAAGAATAAACTATTCTAACAATTAACATCCAACACATGCATAGTTCAAATTTAATATGTCAGGGACTCCATCATGCATGTGAATAGGTTAAATAATCCTATTATTATCCAACAAATTGCTAAAACAATTTCAGAAGATTGTTTAATAATTCGGCAATTTAAATCCAAGCATTAACCATATAGTTGCAGGAAACGATTTAATAATTCAGCAACTAGCCTCCTAAGCATGCATAGATCAAAATTAATAATTAAATGACCTTATCATGCACTTGAATGCATTCTAAAACAAGTTTTATAAACACATTATATTCCATCAAATTACTGAAATTTAATTCAACAATTAATTCAACTTCCATTTGTTAACAACATAGGAAGTGCCTTAATTTTTACCCTGCTTGTCCTGATCATTTAGAAGTAAACTTTAATCAATTTAGAGTCTTAATAACACTCAAACTTCATTCCTTAATCCCTCTGTAAAGTTCCAAATTCATTCCAATAGTCTCCATGCTCCAACAGTGAACAATAATACATAGAAAATTAAAAAACTTAAAATAAATCAACAATAAAAAAGGAGCCTGCTCCAAAATTTGGAGCAGGCTCTTTTTTCCAGCCTAGAGCCGGCTCTAGAACTCCTTAGAGCCGGCTCTAGAACTCCTTAGAGCCGGCTCTACTTTGTTGTGGGAGCCGGCTCCCACTTCTATGGAGCTGGCTCTCACCTCCTTTGAGAACCTTCGTCCCCGGTGCGTCGTTTCAGCTATTGTGCTCCTTCTCCGGCTTATTCCTAACACTCTGTTAGTTTTTAAAACCAAACTTAGGTGTCATATTAATACCTAGTAGCATCCCAATGGCTTGATAACAACAATTAAAATCAATTACAGAGATTAAATTTGCTACCGAACTAACCCGCGTTAGGAACAAAACTGAAACTATAACTCTATTCCAACCTCTCTGTTTCTCTTCACAAACTGATCTTAGGAGTCTTATATCATCCCATTAACATCCCCAGGGTTTGTTTACAGAAGATAGAAGCAAGAAACATAACTAAAATCTCAACAGATTTTAATATGCTTTAATGAACAGAACTGGGAGCAACAATACACGAACTGTAAACAGATTTGAATTCAATGCAAACAAATCATCAACAAGCATACATTAAACACATAAGTTTCATTTACTAATTAGTTAATCCCTAGAGACTGTCTAGGTGCACAGAACAGAGCCAAAGAGAAGGAGAAAGAGAAGAACTTGCCTGTACAGTTTTATAAACAAAACCTTGTCGCCGTTGTTCTAAGCTTTCCGGCAACCACTGACTACCTTCTAGCCTCATCTGGTTTTGATCTAATCCTCCAAAATCCTCCCTTGGTCCTCTCTGTTATTTACTCAAATTCCCTCTCTGTTTCTCTGCTCTCACAATTCTCTGTATCACTGTATACAGGAATATGGTGAATAGGGTTTTCAGCAACCCTCGGCAGACGTATACCCATATATTTATAGAGTTATACCAAAAACCTAAATTAATTAAAGCCCTAACTAAATCCTAACCGGCTCATAGAACTTAATTAAAACCTGTGTCGGCTAAAGAAACTAAACCCTCAATTATGAAAAATAGTTAATTAAAATACTTCCTAAATTACTTTCTAATTTAAAACCTTTAATAATCAATAAAATAAAATAAAATGCAATTAAACAAACAAATAGATACCAATTAAATACATGTCACATAGGTAAACAATTAAATAAAATAATTAAACCAAATAATCACGCAAAAATACAATAAAAATAATAAATAAATGCCGAGACTATCCTTTTAAATTAGGGGTATTACAACTTACATGCGACCGTTAGGATTTCATATTAGACAAATGGGAGGCGTGTCAATAAAGGCCCAACAGAGAGTCGAACATGGACAATAGCCACAGGGAGTCTAATACTTACAGTTTTACATGGGACAGTTGGGATTCCATCAAGGACAAATTGGATGTCAGCTTTCCATTGGACGCAGACGCCAGCCTTCCATAGGTGTCCAATAGGGACACCAACTTTACCCGCAACAGCTCTTAAAACAATAGGAGCAGTCACAATAGAACAATAACTGTTACAGCCACAAGAGATACAACAACAACAGCCACAAGAGGGACAACAACAATAGCCACAAGAAAGAGTCCAAGACTACAAGGGGAATGTGTTATCGGACTTACTTAGGTTCATTCGAAAGAATGTAGGTCACGCTGGGTCTCATGGTGACTTCATCAACTTTTTCGGCCCTACAAAAAAAGCAAAAGCTCGTATAAAAGTTGAACAAATGGTATGCTTAATGAATTTTTCAATACTATTAGTAATTAGAGTTTTAGTTATCTAATTATATGTATATATACAAATTTCATAAATCTAGAGTTAAAATAGTATGGTTTGATTTCAAATGCAATGATGAGGAGGAAAGGTCGAAAAGTTAGGATGAGGAGGTGTCTTATTTTGGAAAGGTAGCTAAAGTTGGTAAGAGCCATTTTAGAGAAGTAGCGGAAAGAGCTCAGTTTTAGTGTTTTTCATACTACAATTACAACAATGAAACCATTACTGATAAAAAAAAAGGAATTGTAGATTCCATTCTAAATTGCAGGTGTCCTAAAACTCCTTTTTTCTTGGTGCCAAAAGATGTTTATGTTGATGTCCACGAGAAAAATATGGTAGGATAAAGAAACATTTCGATGACCATTACATCGATTGGAAAAAGGGTTGTGGATAACCAGAAAACAGTTATCGATGCTCCCTTTCAACCAAACAAATTGGGTGACATGCACTTGAACAGTTTTTGGCGGGAATCTATAAAGTAACAATCTTTTTTTGTTGTTGCGTTTGAAAAAAAAAGTATATATATATATATATATATATATATATATATATTTATTTATTTATTTATTTTTTCAATTCCAATCTAATTTTTTTCAATTATCAATGTTGTAGGAATATTTTGAGGACAATTGTCTACCTCCATGGTAAGGACAAAGTACATGGTGGGCTCTCAGACCATTCTTCTTATGTACTGAAGGGAGGTAAAATGCATGTCATCCAAAACAAAGTGAACCAAGTTATGAAAAAGGCAACTTAGGAAGGTAAAGACACTGATTTAAACGAATTGAAAGAAAATAAATTATTCTGCTCCAATTGACTGCAAAGGTTCATGGAATTCTTTGAAATTCCTGAGGTGAATTAAGTTATTTTATTGTAGCATTTTTTTCTAATTTATTCCTCTTTTTTTATTTTTTTATTTTATTTTTAAGATCTGATTTTCATTTTCATTTTATTTTATGTTATAGTGAGGACAATTTAAGGAAACATATTGCTTTGATGGATGATATAGAAAAATTTGAGTACTATAATGCAATTTGTCGATATCTAGATTGTTGCAGTCTAACGCATAGAACTCACATTAATTTGGCTATTGATTTGTTGCCCCATCAATGCAATAACAAAGATTGGGACATAGTGATTATTGAAAACCATTGGGAAGAAACACCATTAAGAAAAGGACGAGCTTGCAATGCGTTTCAGGTTCTCGCATACCAGAAAGGAAAAATGACACAAAAATAGAAGACAAAAGAGGCTTTAAAGAAGGCCATAGAGGCCTAACAGAAGGCAATGGAAGCCCAACCACAAAAGGCAATAGAGGTCGAACAACAGATACAATAGCTACAGAGAGTCCAATACTTGGGGCCTTAAATGCCACCGTTAGGATTCCATCAGGGACAAATTGGAGGCCTACTAATAGAAGTCCAATAGAGAGTCGAGCAGGGACAATGACTACAAGGAGTCCAACACTTGGTGACTTACATGTGATCGGTGGGATTCCATCAGGGACAAATTGGAGGTCTGCCAATAGAGGCCTAGTAGAAAGTCGAACATGGACAACAGCCACAGGGAGTCCAATACTTGCAGCCTTATATGGGACAGTTGGGATTCCATCATGGACAAATTAGACGCCAGCCTTCCATTAGATGTGAACGCCAGCCTTCCAACAGGGACACCAACTTTACCCGCAACAACTGTTATAGCCACAGGAGGAAGAACAGTTGTTACAGCCACGAGAGGGACAACGACAACAGCCACAAAAGGGACAACAATAACAACCACCAAAGGGAGTCCAAGCCTACAAGAGGAATGTGTTATCGGACTTATTTAAGTTCATTCGAAATATGGTGGGTCACGCTAGGTCTCATGGTGATTTCATTAGCTTTTTCGGCCCTAGAAAAAAAAGTTAAGGCTCGTACATAAGTTGAACATATGTTATGCTTAATGAATTTTTCAATACTATTAGTAATTAAAGTTTTAGTTATCTAACTATATGCATGTATGCAAATTTCAAAAATCTGGAGTCAAAATAATATGTTTTGATTTCAAATGCATGGACGAGGAGGAAAAGTCGAAAAGTTAGGATGGGGAGGTGTCTTATTTTGAAAAGGTGGCTGAAATTGGTAAGAGCCATTTTGGAGAAGCGACGGAGAGAGCTCGGTTTTGTTGTTTTTGATACGACAATTACTGTAATGAAACCATTACTAATAAAAAAGGAATTGTAGATTTTATTCTAAATTGCAAGCGTCTCAAAACTCATTTTTTCTTGATACCTAATGATGTTTATGTTGATGTCCACGGGAAAAATATGGTGGTAATGCATGAACATTTCGATCACCATTACATGGATTGGAAAAAGGGTTGTGGATAACTAGAAAATATTCCTCGATTCTCCCTTTCAACCAAACAAATTAGGTGACATGCACTTGAACAGTTTTTGGCTGGAATCTATAAAATAACAATCTTTCTTTGTTGTTTTGTTTGAATATATATATATATAGTACTGATCTCTTGCTCCCCATGGAGCAAGAAAAATCTTCCGCACTTTTTATAGTGACCATTAAATTAAATCTAATGGTCACATTCCAAACCCACTTAAATATTTTCCTTTTAATATAAAACCACTATCATTATTTCTACTTTCCAATTTAATATTTACCAATACAATTAATTATAACAATAAAAGGTAAGTACTAAAAAAATAAAAATAATGATAGTATAATAATAGCAGTATTAAAGAAAATACTAAAAAAAACAACTAATTTACAAAGGAAATATGAAATTTCATATAATAATAGCATGTTTTGTCGTGAATCTCATCCTTACGTCAATAAATTTTTGGTATTATAGTATAATTAGAAAAAAATATATTGTGTGACAGAAAAATAGATTGAATTTCTAGTTTTAAATAACATGTATTTGGGGAGGTATACAATAATTTAAATTATAATCTATTAAATTTTTTATGGGTGAAGTTTATGTAAATCATAGATTACACTAAGTTGATCAAGTGGATAAAAAAATAGAGATTTTATTTTTAATTTTTAATTTTATTTTTTAGTCGATGTTTCATTGTTTTGTATGTCAATAGTGTAAATTTTAATTTATTTTGCACACTCAAACAGACAATGTCAACTTTAGTATTGGTGAGACGTGATTTCAAAAGGTGAAGAGATTTCTATTTTTATTTTTTTAGTACTTACTTTTTATTGTTATAATTAATTGTATTGGTAAATATTAAATTTGGAAACTATAAATAATGATAGTGGTTTTGTATTAAAAGGAAAACGTATAGGTAGGTTTAGAATGTGACCATTAGATTTAATCTAATGGTTATTATAAAAAGTGCGGAAGAATTTTCTTGCTCCATGGGGAGCAAGAGATCACTACTCTATATATATATATATATATATTTCATTTCCAATATATATATTTTTTAAATCATCAATTTTGCTGGAATATTTTAAGGATAGTTGCCTACCTCCATGTTTGGACAAAATACATGGTGAGCTCTCATACCATTCTTCCTGGGTGCTGAAAGGAGGTAAGATGCATGTCATCCAAAGAAAAGTGAACCAAGTTATAAGAAAGGCAACTCAAGAAGGTAAAGACACTGATCTAAATGAATTAAAAGATATTTTAGATGGTGAGATTAAGCAAATAAATTCTTCTGCTCTAATTTATTGGTAAAGGTTCATAGAATTCTTTGAGATTCGTGAAGCAAAGTAAGTTATTTTATTGTAGCATTTTTTTTTTAAAATTTATTCCTCTTCCTTTTTCTTTTTTCTTTTTATTTTTATATCGGATTTTCGTTTTCATTTTATTTTATGTTATAATGCGGACAATTTAAGCAAACATCCTGCTTTGATGGATAATATAGAAAATTTTGAGCACTATAATGCAATCTGCCGATATCTAGATTATTGCCATCCAATGCACATACAACTCAAATTAATTTGGCTATTGATTTGTTGCCCCATCAATGCAATAACAAAGATTGAGACACGATGATTACCAAAAACCATCGGGAAGAAACACCATTAAGAAAAGGACGAACTTGTATTGCATTTCATGTTCTTGCATACCAAAAGGCAAAAGTGGTACAAAAACAGAAGGCAAAAGAGGCCCAACAACAGAAGGTTATAGAGGTTCGACAACAGATACAGAGTGTCTAATACTTGGGGCCTTACATGCCACCGTTGGGATTCTACAAGGACAAATTGGAGTCCTGTAAATAGAGGCCCAACATAGAGTCGAACATAAACAACAGCCACAGGGAGTCCAATACTTGTAGCCTTACATGGGTCAGTCGGGATTCTATTAGGGTCAAATTGGACGCGGACGCCAGCTTTCCTTGGGTGTCCAAGGACACCAACTTTACCCGCAACAATTGTTATAGCCACAGGAGTAGCCACATGAGGAACAACAGCTGTTACTAACTTACTGCCACGAGAGTGACAACAACGACACCCACAAAAAGGACAATAACAACAGGCACAAGAGGAAGCCCAAGCCTACAAGGGGAATGTGTTATCGGACTTACTTAGGTTCATTCAAAACATGGTGGGTCACGCTGGGTCTTTTTGAACGCTGAATATATGCATATTCGAGCCCCTAAATGCGTATATGTTAAGGCCTAAAGTGATACTTCTATCCATAATTAGACTAATTTATGTTTAATGTGTGTTTGTAGGTATTTTTCCAGAAAAATGGTTAAAACTGGGACTTTATGATGATATCGAAGCTTACAGAGTCGTTGCCGGTCATTCAGAGTAAGCTGAGAGCTTAAATGGTGAAGTTTGAAGAAATTCAAGCCCTAGAACTCAAGCCCAAGCGTTAAAGCTCAAGCATCACAACAAAGAAAAGAAGAAAAGTCAACAAGGCCCAAAAGCTCGAGCCTTGTAGCTTGGTACTCGAGCCTTACCATAGGGTGCTCGAGCCTTACCATAGGGTGCTCGAGCCTTGACCCTTAAGCTCGAGTATGAGGCGTCGGAGATAAAAGAGTTGATTTAATTGAAAGGCTATGCTCCCAGGTCTCGTGCCTCACCTCCAGGATTGAGCACCATCCACTAATGATCGAGCACTATCCACTGATGCTCGAGCCTTGAGCCCCAAATACTCAAGCCTGGTACCTAGTGCTCGAGCCAATGAAGCTTGGATCGAGCAATGTTAAAAGAGTTCAACCCCAAAAATATTCTAAGTGTTGAAAAAAAAGACGTTTCGGAAAATAGTTAAAGAAAATTAGCTAAGTGTCAAAGTGAAGATCGAGCACCATTTATTGAGGCTCGAGCATCCATCCAGAGAGGCTCGAGCCTTGTTCCTTAAGCTCGAGCCTGAACCTTAAAGCTCGAGCCTTTGTTCCTAAAACTCGAGCCTTCCATGACATGTCAGATTAATATTGCGGGATTGCTCTCTTTATCAGCCGTATCTCATCCCAATTGGGCCAAAAAACCTAAAAGCCCACCAAATACTTATTTTCTTTTATAAAAGAAAGCGTAAGTCTTGATAGAAGAGGTCCAAAATTTCAATCTCTTTTAACGGTGTTATTAAGAAGGCTGAAGGTGTGGTGGCTTTTAGGGTTCCTACAACCTAAAAAGTGAAGATCCTGAGAAAAGAAGTGTTATCCATAACGATGAAGATGAACTCAACACAGATGATATCCAGCCTTGTCATGAGTAACTAATTCCTCTTAGGGCACTGATGTAACCCAACCTAATATTATGGTTTGATTGTTTTAACTCTGGGATTATTTTAATGTATGATTATTTTTCTTGATTATATGACTATGAGCACTTGAGACAATTCAAGTGGTTTTCACGCTTTAGTAGAATAAAAACTGTTATTCCCTTATTTTACATGTAATAGTTTATGTTCTATTCTCAACCTATCTTGTTGTGCGGTATCTGGCGGAGCCCTGCCGGACACAAGAATAGAAGTCATATAATGGTATTTTCATATTTTTTTACAAAAAAATGTTTTCATAATCTCTGCTTAGGAAAGGTGGTTCATTCGCAAAGTAGTTAAAGTAGGTAGAATAGGTAGGCAGATAGTCCACACTAACCGCAGATAGGTTATAGTTAGCTAATCTTATAAAACATCTTTCTTTAAAACCTGAATTGAACGAATATTATTGAGTTCAATTCTTTTGAAAAATATCATTATTAAATTCCTAGAGTTAGTATAATTAACCATAATATGATGGTTGTGGTGAAGTCAAAGCCCTAAGACTCTCTCTCTCTCTAATCATTTAAATTAGTTTAATTCGCCCTAGTTAAATATTTTGTTATAATTTTAGTTTGCTAAATCGTGACAACCAACAAACTTTCCAACCAAGTTACATGTAAATCATAAAACGAAATTAAAGACTAATGCAAATCTCATCTCCCTGTGGGTTCGATATCCTTTTTACATAGAGCTATCCTACACGGAATCGTTTTATTGCGAGTGGTTAATTTATAATTGCAAGACGCAGCAGGTCTCATGGTGACTTCATCAGCTTTTTCAGCCTTTGAAAAAAAAAAAAAAAAAACAAAGGCTCGTACATAAGTTGAACAGATGGTATGCTTAATTAATTTTTCAATAATATTATTAATTAAAGTTTTAGTTATCTAACTATATGTATGCATCCAAATTTCAGAAATATGGAGTCAAAATAGTATGTTTTAATTTCAAATGCATGAACGAGGAAGAAAAGTTAAAAAGTTGGAATGGGGAAAGGTGTCTTATTTTATAAAGCTGACTGAAGATGGTAAGAGCAATTTTGGAGAAGTGGCGGAGACAAGGGCGGATGTAGGGGTGGATCTAGTGGGCTTGAGCCCACTAAAAAAAAATACTATATTAATTTTAGCCCAACCAATATATATATAGAATTAGTCCACCCAATCAAGCCCAAGTCAACTCAACCACCATACTAAAATAAAGGCCTAAGCCTAATAAGCCCAGGGCCAGCCCTAACCCAATTAAGGCGACAAAATACGGTCCCTTAAGGCTCAAAATTTATGGAGCGTCAAAATTTATAGGAACTTGCATTAGAAATGCAAGGATTTGGCAGAGCAAGAAAGGAGTCAGAAAAAGAACATCAAGCACTTGAACAAATTGGGATTGGGGTTAAAGAACTTGATGATGAATTTTGGGAAGAATTATTAAATGAGAAATTAGATGAAGAATTGGGTTTACTCAGGGATGAAGAAGTCTTCACCAACAAAGTAGAGAAAGTTGGTGCAAGGATTTGGCAGAGCAAGAAAGGAGTCAGAAAAAGAACATCAAGCACTTGAACAAATTGGGATTGGGGTTAAAGAATTTGATGATGAATTTTGGGAAGAATTATTAAATGAGAAATTAGATGAAGAATTGGGTTTACCCGGGGATGAAGAAGTCTTCACCAACAAAGTAGAAAGCTGGTCTCGTTCTGCATAACCGGTAGTCTACTTCCATGTTCATTGCATCTATGGTCATTTCTTTTGTGCAGTAAATTTTTCTCTCACACCTACGTCTTCAAGGAAGATGTGGAAAAGATCGCTTTCTCTCTCCTCTTAGAAATTTAAACTTCAAAATTGCTCTGGTTTACTCTTTTTTTTTTCTTCTGAAATCTAAATTTCAAAATTCCTCTCTTTTTCTGAGATTTAGATTGCAAACTTCATCTAATTTTTGAAATTTTAAACTGCAAAATCCATGATAGAGGCTTTTAATTTGCACATTCATTTTTTGCGCCAAATATTCCCCTAATTGTGGAAATAAGCAAGCGCCAAATATTCCCCCAATCGTGGAAATAAGCAAGAGGAGAGAGAGGGAGTGATCTTTTTTAAAAAAAATGAGGAAGAGAGAATAACGTTAACGTCCTTAAAATATGGTGAATTTTTCTTATTTCAAAAAATAGTGTAGCTTTAAAACTTTTTTTAAATTAATTGATGTGGTTTAATACAAGTGGTAGATAGATTTTAAGTGTCACATATTAAACTTAGAGAAGATTTAACATAAAAAAGATTTAATTTAAAAGATTCAGAGCCATGAATGAGATGCAGGAAAATGAAAAATTGTTCTCTGGTTGACTCCATTTTTGCAAATAGGGGTAGAATGCATACTTTGTCAAAGGATTTTTCAATCAATAAAATTAATTTAATAATAAAAGATATTTTAGTCATTTAATTTGAATTTCTACGATTCTGCGTCACATTGAAATGATGTCAGTGTAATTTTATAAAAGTATGAATGTGTGTTGGTGTGGAATACATGTCAAATTGGGGCTAATCTCTGTCAAAAAGAGAGGTAAGTGATATTTTTTGTCATTATTTTTTTAAAAAATAAAAATAAAAAGAACACTAAACCTGGTCAAACTATGCAGTGACCCATGTGATTTTCTGCAACACTTAACTTTTCAGTAAAACACTTTTTTTTAATTAACTTTTTCAGATAACTTTTCACTAACTTTTGACCCGCTGTAAAGACCCGCTGCAAAGTTGGTTCAATAATCAAGATAAATAAGTCCAGGGCCGGCGACTCTGAACTTACCCCCCCTCTCTCTCTCTCTCTCCCTCTCTCCCTCTGCAACTGCAAACTACAAAATCTACGAGAATCAGAAGTTCAAAACCCATATATTTCAGTTTATCTATCTGTCTGCAAGAATCAAAAGTTCAAAGGCCATTTCGGCATATCATTTCAGATTGTTCAAAAAATCAAAACCCATATCTTTCAGTTTCCATCGCCCGCTGTTCCAGTTCGGGTTCGCCGTTCGCAAGCTTCAGCCGCTGGCCCGCTGTCTCTCAACTCTCAAGCTTGCCCCCCTCTCCCACTGCAACTGCTAACTTGTATGTATGGGTTTTGTTTTAATTTTTTTTCTAAATCAACTAATCAAGGTCTGTAATTCTTGTTTTGCAAACTAATTCCTATTTTGTGAATTTTTTTATGATCTTTTTTAAATAATATATGTTTTTTACAATATAAAGTAACAATCATTGCATTGCATTTTGAGTTAATCGTTGCATTGCATTTTGAGTTAATCACCGTAATCTACATTTTATTTCAGCAAAACAAATATATATATTTTTTATTTCTATAACTTCTATTTCTGTTTTTTTTTGGTTGTCAATTATATCTACAAGAAAATTTGAATTGGGCATGAAAAAAGAAGGAAAAAAAAAAAAAAAAATCTGAATTGGATTGAATTGGATTAGAAATCTGCAGAGATTGAATCTGAAACAATTTTTATCAACATGCCAAGCTTTTTGAAGATGGAAATCTTTTCAGAACTAAAAAAAAAATCATAACAAGAACTTTGACAAGCAAAAGTACTTAATATAGATAAAGCTCTAAAGTTACTTCTTGAAAATTAAAATACTTACAAAAAGCATGCTTTTGAGTGAATTCCGTAGTGTTGGAAGGGGCTTGCCATGAACTATCTCACACTCTGCTTCCACGAGTAGATTCTCAAATAGGATTAGTAAATTGGTCAAAAGAAGAGATAGGGTACTGAGTGGTGAATTGTTCAGAAATAAATTGGTAGTTTTTTTTTTTTTTTATTAATTACCAAATAGGATTTTCTATGCCTTAATCAGTCAATTGTCTAAAGAAACATTGTTAGTTAACTAAAATTGAATTAAACAACAGTTGATTTTGGTTGATATATTTTGATTTAGCCCACCCCATTGAGAAATCCTGATGTTTTGTTTCACATAGAAATACAATCTATGTAATGCACGACGGATATATTCAATCTTTCTGCCATATTTTTATTTTCAAATTTTGGTTTTTGATTTTTGATTTTCTTTTGTTATTAGAATGCAGAATATCAGGATATTGATTTGTTAATTTTGAAGATTATTCCTAAACTGATGCATTGTATTTTGTTATTGGATTAATTTAACATAAGAGCTGAGTATAATATGTGCTAATCACACTTATCTGTAATCACACCTCTTTCTACAGATAGGTGTCCAATATTTTAACTGAAAGCGTAGTTGGGTTGGGTTGATACATGATACATATAGTACTGGTGTTTTAATTGTTATGAGTGAGATTGTGAAACCTCTTCCTCATAAATTGAGTGCTTTCTTATTTTTAGGGTTAGCGTCGGGCCTTAACATTTAGCAAGAACAAGGTTGAAGAAACATTCCTCTTCAGTTATCAGGTTACAAACTCTTACTTTTTTTTAAATTTTAATTAGCGTTTTTAGCTATTGGTTACTTTTATTTATTCATGTTTTAAATACTGATTTTTTGTTTTTGTTTTTGTTTCTACATACATATATATAATATTGTTATGATGTGATGCTCGAACAATTTATTAATGGGAATTAAAGACTTGGAAGTTTAGTTTTCAATTTCAGAATATATGTTTTACAAGTTTATTAACGCTTTTAAAACTTTTTCTCTTTTGTCTTAATAATGTAGGTCTCTTTTCTGAAAGAAGAGAGTTGATGGGAATGGGTGGAGTAGGCAAAAAAAAAAGAGGTATGTTTTTTTTGCCTAGCTAATTGAATTATATAAATCCTTTTACCGTTGAAGCAGTGATGTTGGTTTTAAAATGACCAATTATAATAGGAAGTCTCTTTTTAGTTTATCTTAATCAATTGTATATCTATGTAGGAGTCTGATAAAAAAGGAATTGTAGATTCCATTCTAGATTGCAGGAGTGTCAAAACTCCTTTTTTCTTGATACCTAAAGATGTCTATGTTGATGTCCACAGGAAAAATACGGTGGTAATGCATGAACATTTCGATGACCATTACATCGATTGGAAAAGGGTTGTGGATAACCAGATTACATTCCTCGATGCTCCCTTTCAACCAAACAAATTCGGTGACAAGCACTCGAACAGTTTTTGGCGGGAATCTATAAAGTAACAATCTTTCTTTGTTGTTGTTGTGTTTAAAAAAAATAAAAAATATAATTTTTTTTTTTTTTTCAATTCCAATCTAATTTTTTTTCAATTATCAATGTTGTAGGAATATTTTGAGGACAGTTGTCTACCTCCATGGTAATTTCAAAATACATGGTGGGCTCTCAGAGCCTTCTTCTTATGTACTAAAGGGAGGTAAGATGCATGTCATCCGAAACAAAGTGAACCAAGTTATGAGAAAGGCAACTTAAGAAGCTAAAGACACTGATCTAGATGAATTGAAAGAGATTTTAGATGGTGAGATTAAACAAATAAATTCTTCTGCTCCAATTGACGACTGGCAAAGGTTTATGGAATTCTTTCAGTTTCGTAAGGCGAAGTAAGTTATTTATTGTAGCATTTTTTTTCTAATTTATTCCTTTTTTTTTTCGTTTTTTTTTTTTTGCTATATCTGATTTTCGTTTTCATTTTATTTTATGCTATAGTGCGGACAATTTAAGCAAACATCCTGCTTTGATGGATGTTTGAGTACTATAATGCAATATGCCGATATCTAGATTATTGCAGTTGAACGCACAGAACTCACACATTAATTTGGCTATTGATTTGTTGCCCCATCCATGCAATAACAAAGATTGGGACACGGTGATTACCGAAAACCATTGGGAAGAAACAACAAAAAGAAAAGGACGAACTTGCATTGCGTTTCAAATTATAGAGAGTGCAATACTTGCGGCCTTACATGCCACCGTTGGGATTCCATTAGGGACAAATTGGAGGCCTGCCAATAGAGGCCCAACAAAGAGTCAAACGGGGATAACGACTACAGGGAGTCCAACACTTGAGGACTTACATGCGACCGTTGGGATTCCATCAGGGACAAATTGGATGCCTGCCAGTAGAGGTAAAGGCCAAATAGAGAATCGAACATGGACAACAGCCACAGGGAGTCCAATACTTGCAGCCTTACATAGGACCGTTGGGATTCCATCAGGGACAAATTGGACGCCAGCCTTCCGTGGGTGTCCAACAGGGACGCTAACTTTATCCGCAACAGCTGTTACAACCACAGGAGCAGCCACGGGAGGAACAACAGCTGTAACAGCCACAAGAGGGACAACAGCAGCAGCCACAATAGGGAGTCCAAGCCTATAAGGGGAATGTGTTATCGGACTTACTTAGGTTCATTCGAAACATGGTAGGTCACGCTGGGTTTCATGCATCAAAACTGTTTTCCCCGAACAAGAAGCTGAATAAGGTATGAATTTTAGTTTTTAATGATTTTTTATTTACTTTATAATGTCTAATTATTCATTATAAATTTTGTTTATCTTCCCTAGGACTGCCGGAGAGAATATGTGTCCAGAGAATTGGGGAAGTTTTATCCAGGTTTTATATCTTCGTTACATGTGGCGGTCACTAAAAAGTTTAGGAAAAATCTTCTTTGATAGCTCTATGTTTTCTTAGTGTGAAATTGGCTGTGTTTTCTTCAAGGGCTTGTTGTGGAGAATATAGATCAACTAGTTCAATGATTACTTCTGTGTTAGTTTTGCTTTTGTATGGGACTTCCTGTAAGCTCTTCATCCTGTTGATAGGTGTAGCTTCTTGTGTATCGAGGCATATGTTTATATTATTGCCCCTTCCGTTCTATAGCTTTTTATGTTGGTTCTTTTTATTTTAGTTTTGCTTTTGTAGGGGACTTACCTTTTTGGTCTGTAAGCTGTGCATCTTGTGTGTATCGAGGCAAGTGTTGTATATTATAACTTGATCAGTGATGTTCAATTGTGTCCAGAGAATTTGGGAAGTTTCATCCAGGTTTTTATTTTTTATTTTTTTTACAAGTGGTGGTCACTTAAAAGTTTATGAAAAGTCTTCTTTGATAGCTCTCTGTTTTCATCGTGTGAAATTGGTTGTGTTTTCTTCTAGTTAACAAGCGAAGAGGCATATAGAATTTGCTAATCTTAAACATAAGTTGTGGAGTTCTAATCACTTACCTATTTACAATGTGTATGAGAAAAATTATCAGACTTAATAAGAGGAACCATCATCTTATCTTGTGTCATACGAACGTAATAGTTTCACATTGCTTATGCTACAGTTTTACATTACTTTGTAATAGTTATGTTAGATCACATGCGGCTATAATTTTACATTTTTGATTCGTAAGAATGTATTGTGTTGTGTAAGCTATGTTTTGTGTAGCATAAATTGTACCAGAATCCTAAGTAAAGATGAACATGTAGATGGAATAGCAATAATTGATCCCTTATGCGCGCAAGCACATACAAATTTCTTTCGATTATTGAAATCCATTAAATTGATTGATTATTGAGCACAATTCAATATCATTTATAGCTTTCCTTTATTGGTTATTTAGATACATTTCTAATGTCAATCAATGTGATGGACTTTTCTTTAAGACTATTTTTGGGAACAAATAATTCAATCAAGTTTGCTAGATAGATTAATACTTTAGATATCAATCAATTGTTTCAATCTTACGAAGATTAAAAACAAAAATCAATCAAATTGAGATCAATGTTGAGGCAGTTAGTAAAGTAACATGCACTAAGCAATGAAGTGAACACACTTATGTCCCTGAGTGGAATATACCTAGAAAAAGAGAAATAATTATAGGCTGCTTTTTGGGTCCTTGCGGACCAAACATGTCAGGCTAGGTCCGAAGATTTAGGCCCATACCTGTTCCACGGTAAAGCCAGATGGACTGGGACAGACTGTGCCTCGAGCATTATATTTGGATCTTCTACAGGCCCGACCAGAAAATCCTTTTAACATTTTTAGACGTGTGCTATATTTGGATCCACTACAGAGGACATGAAATGGATCCCAAATAGGGATGGCAATGGGGCGGTTTCTCATTCCCTATCCCCATCCTTGTTTAAATTTGGCACCTCCAAAACCACCCCATAGCCAATTATTTTTTTACCCCCAATTCCCATAACCGCCCCCGCCCCATCCCCGCTTGCCCTGCCCCGTCCCATTTTAGAAGATAGGAATAAGTAGGGTTTATTTATAAATGTATATATAATATAATATATATATATGTGTGTGTGTGTGTGTGTGTGTGTGTGTGTTAAATCAGTAAGTACAATTACATGGCAGGGGCTAATAGGAGTAAATCCATATGGAATCAAGGTGGTTACGAGGCGAAGATACCCCTCCCTTGCCTCCGCCCCAAATTCGGCCGGTTTTTTTTCCCCAACCCCCATCCCCATCCTATTTAAATAAACAGTTCTCCAACCCCGCTTTAAACAGGGCGGGAGTAGGGCGATTCTCCACCGAGTTGGGGTAAATTGCCATCCCTAATCCCGATATACTACAATCCTAATGTATCCCACTATACTAGGATTTATTTGGATTATTCATGAATAATATTGATTGATTAAATATAGATTGCGTCTATAGATTACATAGAAGATTACTCAAAACTTGGAATGAAATATACTACAATCCTAGCAAATTAGGGGGAGAGGGACTCGGGCATGCCCGCTCAGAGAGCTCTATCAACTAGGTCACTGGTAATGTCAAATCTAAATAGACCCCCTTGGCCTTCAATTTAAATATATTCCCGCGTCCTTTATTTCTCGTTAATCCAAATCCCCATTCTAAAAAATTGTTGGGTATGTTAGCGTACGAGAATATAGTACTCCTCTAGTCTAATAGCGTGTGATTATTTTCTAAGGTTAAAATCATAACGCTCCCACTACTTTTAATTTTTGATCATAAAATCCCAACTTATTTCTGAAAACTTGTACACTTTTAAAAAGTGATCATATTGTCTCAATATCTGTATTCGATCCGTTAATCGGACTACGAAATGACAAATTTAACTTTATTATTTAATGTTAAATTGAAAATTAATTTTTTTTTTAAAAAAAATTACAAAATACCCCTTATTATTCTTCTTCACCCATCTCTTGAATATAATTTTTGTAACTTTAAAGGGTATTTTTATAATTTTTAATTTTTAATTTAACATTAAATAATAAGGTTAAATTTGTCATTTCATAACTTTCGGATATTTATATTAGGGTAATATAATCACTTTTAAAAAGTGTAAGAATTTTCTGAAGCAAGTTAAGATTTTTTTATCAAAATTTAAAAATAATAAGAGTTTTATGATTTTAACACTATTTTCTATCCATAAATATTTAAAATATCTAATGCAAGTCAAATGTTTTAACACAAGTCAAATATTTTCCGCCAAGTCAAATGCTTTAAAATATTTTAACAAGTCAAATGCTGAGTATTTACTTGGATGGGACTTTAACAGCCCGTACACACTCACTTAGAGCATTTCTATATTTTTGTGTAAATATAATGCGTCATAATAGATATACTTAACAATTTTGTATTACTTATTTTTAATTTTTGTGATTATTTTATATTTTTTATGTAAAAAAAAAAATTTCAATAACAACCAATCATGTATCATACTCAAGACTATACGGTAACTGTTACAAACCTACTTAATTCACTTCAAATCTCACGTCACAATCCTCCTCAATTAGGAAAAAAAAATAATAATTTCCTCCTATATTTCACTTTTCCATCCCACCAAACCTTTCCTGCTGCCACCAGAATTATAACTTAATAACAAATAATAAAATAATATTCAAATACGTAGAAACTACATAATCAAAGGTTTTATATCAATAATTATATAAAAACGTGATTAAAATATATATCTAATAGTTGGTTAGCTAGTACGTATTTATCTCATTAGAATAGAATGTAAAATGAAAAAAAAATCTAAAAAAAACGTAGCATCTACGGTGATGATTATAAAAAATAAGATAAAATGAAGGTGATGAATCAAACTATGTAGATTAAAAAATAAAATAAAAGATGGTCGAGCAGTTTTTATCTTGGTGTAAGTTGTGCGCGTAAAGGAATGAGAGAGAAGAAAGAGAACTGCGAGTGAAAAAAGGGAAGGAGAGAGAAAATATGCTTACGTAGCTGTGTAAAATACATAATATTTTTCAATATTAGATAATACTTAACTACTCACCCCTCGTGTGTTCCAATGACAATATACCATATCAGCTTTAATAACCAAATAATCCACGTTCTCTGTATTATCTCAGATCAACCATTGAATAACTTTTTTATTAAAGCTGATGTGGTATGTTGTTATTGGAACACCTGAGGGGTGAGTAAGGTGAAGCTACTCACCAGTGAATAGCTAAGTATTATTCTTACATATTAGTAATGTGCTGGAGATGAAAAAAAAATTACAAATAATATATGATAGTGTATATTTTAAATAAAAGAATTTTTTAACATACATTTGGAGACGCTATTATTTTTTCTTTTGTTGGTGTGATTTATCTTTTGATTGTCACCTGGGATGAATGGTACTCATGTGATTTAAATTAATTTACTAAGACTCTTGTGTTTAGTTGTATCCATGATTTGTCATTCGAATCGGAATTTGAATTCACTGGTTCTCTTATATCCCGATATACCGAAATTTGTATGAATTCACTCCAATTCAATTTTTTTGTTGAAGAACGGACCACCCATGAAAAGCACACTCCCAATAAACACCAACTAATAAGATTTTTTAGGGAAAATTAATTAATGGCCGAAAAGTAAGATCAATACAACAACCACCTACTTGGGTGGCATTTTCTACCGTCACCATTGACCTGAAAATTCAAGAAAAGGAAATCACAGTATGATGTACCAAAAGCGTCTATGAAAGTTTATTTATTTCAAAAAAACGGATGGAAAAATATGAAAATCGTACGTGAGTCTCTCTGTGCAAGTTGTTTGGAGTCTAATATCACATTTGCATTCTTAGGCCCTCTGGTATCATCCTTCTTTGCCAATTTTGTAAAACAATAAAGCTTTACGGGGTTCCTTCTATTCTTTATTAATCCAACATGGACTAATTTTACTACAAATCTATTGTTTCCAACCTTTCTTTATCACTTTATTGGTATTGTTTGTGACAGTTAGAAAACATGTTCAATGAGCAAGTCACAATAAAATTAGTTACATGATTCGGAGACTATATGATCGAAACATAAAGAATTTCTCTTATTGGAGGTTTTTTTTTTTTTTTTTTTTTTTTTAAAATTATTTTTTAGTGTTGACAAATAGGGATAACAATTTGTCCCGCATGGACGGGTACCCACCCCACTTTGCCCCGTTTCCTGTTTATAGTTAGTTTGGGGAACCGCTTAATTTATTTGGATAGAAATGATTTTTATAAATGAAAATTCTCAGCAGGTTCGGGACAGAGGTGGGGGGAGGTCACCTCGTCCCATTTAGGTAGGTAATTATTAAATTACTCTTATTTTATTAGTATATATAATTAACTCTAGAAATTTTAAATTATATTTACTCACTTTCACAATCATTTTAGAGAACGGTAGAACTCTATAAATTAAGATCGCTCATACCAATTAATTTCATATTAAATTATTGAATACAATTTTTTATGAATTTTTTCAATAATTATATAAATTGTATTTAAGAAAAAAAAAAAAAAAAAAAGAATAAAAATTATGGAACTAAACTGAGCGGGGCAAGTATTCACGGGGATAAAAAAACAAGTAAACGGGACGCGAATGAGTTCTTTTGGGTAGGGATAGGACGAAATTTTTTAAATAATTGCGAAAGGAAGATAGAAAACATCCGAAAAGGAAAGGGCATGTTACTTTCTGAGTAAAACAGAAACCCATGCACTCACCATTGACCGACTGTAAATTTTGTAAAGAATATGACTGGAGGGATAAATGATTAGAGAGCTGATGGATTCGAAGGACGGTCAACGTGGTAGTACAGTACATTAATAGTAGGGTAGGATTTACCACCAACAATAGATAAGTAGAGGAAGGGCACTTTAATAGTTTGGTTGACTTGTGATGAGTTGTTGGTATCATTAATTAGCCACTTTAGTTTGGTTTTGACACGGTACATATATCAGAGTTGAAAGTTTGAAACCGCCCATTTATGTATATTCACATGGCATACAGCAATGCTACTAACTTTACCCACACTTCCTTTGTCAAGCTCATAAATAAGCCCTCAACTGCTACCCGGGAAGTTTAAAAATTTGAGTGTGTCTGACATTAAGTTATATAAAGCCGGGCGAGAGCGGGAGTGTGAGAGTGATAAAATTAACATATAAACAGGAAGAATTTAAATGAAAGCATGCGTGGAGTGTGAGATTGAGAACGCGTTCGAAACATGAGAACGACATCTGTTGAAAAGGATTTTGTGACTTAGGTTTGACCTAATGTTTTTTTTTCCTAACATATTATTTAATTATTAGATGATTTTGGTCTATTTAATACGAGATAATTTAATTTATTTTAGATTTTTATTAATTTTTTTTTTTATAATATATTAACACACTCATTTTTTTTTTTTATAAGATATCATGTTATTAATATAGTCGGAGCAATAAAGTATTCTCATTGTTAGTATACCATTTAGGTGTCTGATTGCATTCTTGTCATAAGAATTCTTTTTTATAATCAAAATAAAATTGTTTCATGATAAATAAATAAATAATACATGTGAGATTATTTATGATTATCTGATGAGATTAGTTATATGAATGAAGAGCATAATCGAACTGGTGAATCAGCCGTTGGAGATTAAGGTGAAGACCATGCTTTGCCTACTTTAATTGTGGGATTCTCTTTGGACAACTGATTGTATGTGGAAAGAGTTCTGGAAAATACTTATAAAAAATTAAGGTCTCTTTTTGTTAGAATAATAAAAAAGAAAAGAAAAAAAGAAATAGTAGCTCTCTACATCTTATTTGGAAATGGACCTTGGAAATAAAAATAAAAAATAAAAATAAAAAAGTTGTGAATATGTGTATGAGATAAGCACCCCATTATTTTGCTTTCATTATTTCCCTTTCCATCAACTACCTCAAACCAAAGGCACTCAATGTGTGTTTTTGTGGGTGTCAATAAATCAATGTCTTAATCATTTTTTAAAAAAACTCATCACTATGAGGGATAGAGCTAGGATTTTTTCTTTTCTTCTATTTAATTTTTTTAATTATTTTAAAGTGGTGCCACAACTTGATAAACTGTTTTGATTTTTAATTTAACAAAAACAAAGTTTACCGCACTATATTTACATTGAAATTGAGGTGTTTAAGGAAAAACATTTTAAATTGCAATTAAAACAATTAGGTAATTTGGTTAATTGCTTCTACAAGGGGGAAAATGCAATATTTATTTATTTACATTTTTTTATTTTTTTATTATTATTATTATTTTTTTTTAGAGAAACTAACATATGTAGTATTTGAGATGAGGCACACCGACTTTTGTTCAGGGAACTATGAGGCTGTCAACTTTGGAAAAAAACTATGAGGCTGTCTGAAAGCGAATTAAGGAACTCGAAGCCAGAATATTTGCTTTCTCAAATTTAACACAAAGCAAACAATTCTCTATGTATATAATTATATATGTATGTATATGTATGTATATTCATTACTCGAAAAATGTGATCTCTTATAAAATTGTCATACAAGATAATATGTTATATTTGATTAAATGAATATATTAATGACACAAACATGTCTATAATTTTGGGCCGAATTAACATAATTAAATAATTAATACAACCCTTAATCTTACTTAGGCATACCGGATGTTTCTCATAATTAGTTTCGAAAACAGATTCATATATAGTTGTAAGAAATGAAGTTTATATATCAACACTCGCAAAACATTCCAAATTTCCAACCATATGCATGGTAAAAGCATGTCGTTGGTCAGATAATTATTAAAAACTCAGCTATTGAGAAATAATTACATGATTTTACGTAAGCAAATGTGTTAATTTTATTTCTTTATCTACGTGTCAATTAGTAATGGATCTGAACTAATGTTTTAAGTAGGAGTGACAATTCGTGTACATGGGTTAAAATCGCGTCATGTCAATGTAAGGGTACTCAAGGGCGAATCCAGGAATTGTTAATGGAGGGGCTAATATTAAACAAGGAAAAATTGGGGATCGAAAGATTAAAGAGTTAGAAAATTTTAGAGGAAATAGGATTAGATTTTAGAAGAGGCAAAAGAGTGAGCTCACTGATTTGTGCAAGATTAGGAATTTAGGAGTTCTCTGTGCTCTAGCTTAGTAATTGTTTAGAATTTGTTTGGCTTGGGCCTATTTGGTTAGACCTTTGTTTTAAAATTGTGGTTTAAATATTAGACTTGTTTGGATGGATTAAAATTAAGGAGGCTAATACTACCTATACTAATTTATTTATTCATTATTTTATTTTATTTTATGTTGGGGGGCTCAAGCCCACCCATTCCCCCCTTGGATCCGCCGAGGATACTCTGCTAAACAGGTCAATCCGAACACATCTCATTTAATAATTATATCGCGAACTCTCAACATTAACATAACTTGTTTAATAAACGGGTTACACATGTCAATCGTTTTAATGACTTATTCACCAAGACCATCCATTATATTATTTAGATTATTTATAATACTCAATACTACCAAAAAAAAAATCTCAATTCAACCAAATATTAGAGAATCCAAATATTCAAAGGAAGAAGAAAAGTATCAAACACCCCATACCCCCATAGTTAAGTAGACAAAAGTATAATTGTTTAAGTAACTTTAATCACCTAAAAGAAATATTAGTTAAGAAGTTAAGTTAAGATTTATATTAAAAAGACTTAATTGTCCATAGTAATTAGGTATAATTAACAAGATTACGAAATTATTAGTTAGATGGGACTTATGCAAAAGAAGAAAAAAAAAAAATTTTAATTTTATGAATATATACCGTTGAATTCCTCAACTCTACCATAATATGATTAAATAATTGTATTGACCAATTTAAGATCCAAATCTTATTAAAATTAACCAAAATTTACTTGTTCCACTTTGCCATCCCTAATTCCCGACCATGTATTAATACCCATCATGGGACCACTTCTACAAACATAAAGTGAACGTGTACTACCTCCGGTACTCTGTTTTTAATGCACTCTCCCTTGTAAAACTTTGACTTGCACCAAAATATTACGGTGCACATATATATATATATATGTATGTATAGAAAACCGACTGATGGTGGTGTCTCTGACACCAAATAGCTTTCTGTAACCGGGTGACAATGCTAAGGGTTGGTTGCCTTTGGGCTTTGTTTGCTCTCTCTCAGGGCTGTTTGGCCAAAGGCCTCTTTTGTAATCCTTTTTTCATTTATACGATTTGCTTAAAATTTCAAAAAAAAAATGCTTTGTGTGTCTTACGAATAAATCAATAATGTATCTACAGTTGAATGCTTAGTATTTGAGTTTGATTAACGGATTGTAAAATTAATTGACATTAATCAATCTTAATGTTGTGCTTGGGTACACTTCCTTAATTTTTCTCTCTTTTATGAAAGAAAAAATTATTTTGAAGATATTCTCACTTTCATGATAGAGATCTTTCAACGTGCTATAATTAAGGTAGGAGGATGTTTTTTAAATTATTGAAGGTGCAACTAAAACCAACAACTTTAACGGTAATTATTGCAAATTTTTATTAGTTGCCATTTATATATAATATTGACATGTAACTAAACCTTATGTCTAGCCGTGTGCCTAAAAATCTATAAGAAATGATCAATTAGATGATACAATAATTTGCATCATAAGTAATTATCAAGATCTAAATTCGGGTGTAACTCTTGAACTAATGGTCGACGATGATGGTAGTGTTAGGCTTCTAAAAACACCCTATAAATAATCTACTAATAAGCATATGCAATTCTTCCGGCCCTCATACACCCGTCCTTTTTATTAATGAGTTGCAAGATCTGGCTGGCTCCTGGTTGAGTCTGGGTTTAAAGTTTAAACTCAAGTTGTATAACCTCTGCGCTTTATTATATTGGTTTTCGGTTGAGTTCGGGTTTACAATCAAGTCGGGACTAATCCCTGGGCACTGGGTTTGGATTCGGTCATAATTGCCAGCCCCAACAGACTACAGAGTTGGTAGAAGCTTTGACTCGCAAAGTATGTTTGTTGTGTACTCCACGCCATAGTTAATATCCAGGCCCCCCATGGATGACACGATTTTAATATCACTGGTTAATGTATTCAAAGTGTTTTTCTTTTTATTTAATAACTACTGTACTATTTATGTGAGTGATGTTGTGTTTTAGTGTACTGAATTAGATTGAATTATATGACTTTTTTTTTTTTTTGTTAAAAGGTAAGCTTGAATTATATGACGTTTCTTGACATCATCTTGTGAAAATTCATTTTGAAAATCGTATGCAAGAAAGGGCATGAAAAACGTCACACTCCTCACTTGAAATAAATTTTCTCCAAATTTAAAATAGATTTTAGGTTTCAAGTACATCATTTAACCCTAAATACTTAAATTTTTAAAAAATATTATAAAAAAATTCAATTTACAATGATCAGTTAGAAAAATGTAGCTCTTAAAATTCACCTATTTTTAATACTTAATTTTTTAGTTTTTTTTTTTTTAAATTGTATTGATAGTTAATATCCAGGCCCCCCATGGATGACACGATTTTAATATCACTAGTTAACATATATTCAAAGTGTTTTTCTTTTTATTTAATAACCACTGTACTATTTATGTGAGTGATGTTGTGTTTTAGTGTACTGAATTAGATTGAATTATATGACATTCCATGACATCATCTTGTGAAAATTCATTTTGAAAATCGTATACAAGAAAGGGCATGAAAAACGTCACAATCCTAACTTGAACTAAATTTTCTCCAAATTCAAAATAAATTTTAGATCACAAGTACATCATTTAACCCTAGATACTTAAATTTTTTAAAAATATTATAAAAAAATTCAATTTACAATGATCAGTTAGAAAAATCTAGCTCTTAAAATTCACCTATTTTTAATACTTAATTTTTCAGTTTTTTTTTTTTTTTTAATCAAAAGTTAAATGCTAACAAAAGATTAGTTTGGATTAAAAAAAAAAAAAAATGTCAAATGCTAACAAACCTTTAGAACACTTGTCTCATGCTAGTTGAGCCCAGGGCTTCCTTAAGCCTTGCAATTTGCTTAGTTGGCTCCAGGCTCTTCCTCATGCCAGTGAAGACAGGCCAATATTTATTAGGGTAATAACCACTTTCTGCTAAGTTTCACCATCCACAAACCTTATATAACACCACTACAATTTCCATTTCTCTATTCACAACTAAATCTCTTAAGAGGGAGAGAGGTTCACAACAAGTGTCCTCATTAGTCATTATAGTGTCCATGTCTAGTCCTTCAGTTTTTGTCACCATTTTGGCTGTTGCCTTGGTAGCCACAGTTGCACCACAAGCCGAGGCTGCTCGTGCATTCTTCGTGTTCGGGGATTCGCTCGTCGACAATGGCAACAACAACTACTTGGCCACTTCTGCACGAGCCGACTCGCCGCCTTACGGCATTGACTATCCCACTCACCGTCCCACCGGCCGCTTCTCCAACGGCTTTAACATACCCGATCTCATCAGTACGTAAATTCTCCATTTCATCACTTTCTTTTTTCAAGTAGTTAATTTCTTTCTCATGCTACATATATATTTGACTTCATTCATACCATTAATTATAATGTCTGTTAATTTTATACCATGTAGGCCAGCATATCGGCTCCGAGTCCACATTGCCATACTTGAGCCCACAACTCACCGGCCAAAAACTACTCGTCGGTGCAAACTTCGCTTCTGCTGGAATCGGAATCCTCAATGACACAGGAATTCAGTTTGTAAGTAATGCTTGTGTGCACTGATCGACACATATATATATATATAGCACATATGTATGTATTAAAATGTACATGAATATTTGTAAGAATTTGAATCCCTCCACCGATTTTGTGGCACAATATCAGGGGTAGCCAATGCACAATCATAGAAATTGTCATTTGGTCTTATTACACGAGAAATGAAGAGTTATTTATACTGCAAAATATTACAATCGTAATACAATAGTTAAATCACAAAATAATGACGATGTAATGTAGTTGTTATATTAGAGTTGTAAAGTTACAGCTTCAGTGATTCGGGGACATGAATACATGATAGTTCCATTTCCCAGATATCTTTGGTGTTTTAAATTGAATGGTGAAACCCACGCCCACGTGAATAAAATTACATTTTTATCACCGGCTACGTTGAAGACTGACTTCAGCAAAACAAGTAAGTACATGCAGAAAGGGAAGTCAAAAGAGTACAATAATTTCTTCAACTACTCCATATCTATCCTTCATATAAAGGACATGCAAATAATTAATAGTCGTCAACTGCTTTTAACAAGTTGGTGGTTTTATTTACTGAGTGTCAACTGTCAACGTATATGCACGATCTATCACCATATGAGTTCATCTGTATAGTTGCTTTTCATGAGATAGAGGCCAGCAGCTACACAAGGTCCACAACTCCAGATGAAAGGACATTCCTATCCATTTCCTAGTCTGTTACAGATCATTCCTCTCACAAGATTTAAGCTCTTCGCATTTAACCAATGAATTATAGGAATGTATTAAATAATTCATTTAATTTTTTATAAATTTTAAAAAATTGTATTTAATGACAAGTTCGTGACTCTTGTCACATGAAAGCTCGCTTAAGAGTATTACTATTTTTATTTTTATTTTTGCCGTATGGAACAGTTTCGTCTCCTATGCTCTTAAGCAAAACATCAACTTTTATGTTATTAATTCAATTTTGAAGCTTTAATTATAGTAGTATTTATTGTTCAGTAAGTTTTGTTTTGGTTTTCATGGGCAGGCAAACATAATAAGAATCGGTGCGCAATTGGATTTCTTTCGCCAATACCAGCAACGGTTGAGCGCCGTAGTTGGACAGAAACAGGCGAAGCAGCTGGTGAGCAAAGGGCTGGTCCTGATGACACTTGGTGGCAATGACTTTGTTAACAACTACTTCTTGACCCCATACTCTGCCCGAAGAGCGCAATTCAGGAGCTCTCTCCCCGCTTATTCCCGCTATCTTATCTCTGAATATAAGAAAATTCTCAAGGTACGTAATACTCACTCATTCTTAATTACTCAGTCTGTTCACTGATTCGTACTACTCTCTATATGTGCAAGCAATGACGAGAGCTAGCCTCGTGACCAATTGAGGGATTACAATGACATGTTAACAAACATTAATTGCATTTCTTTCAAATCCACATCGAATTAGTTAATATACTCCCAATGTGGTTGGGGTTTGTCGTTCGGTTTTTTTTTTTTTTTTTTTTTTCCTTCAAATCCACATCGAATTAGTTAATATATTCGCAATGTGGTTGGGGTTTGTCGTTCGGTTTTTTTTTTTTTCTTTTTTTAGATGTTGAGAAATGAAAACTCTGATGTGAAATGAAATCCACATCAAATTAGTTACTATACTCACAATGTGGTTGGTTTCTTCTTTCTTTTTTTTAGTTATGAGTTGTTGAGAAATGAAAACTCTGAGAGTGCAATAAAAGAGGACCGGCCTGAAGTCAAAATATTCGTTGCAAATGTTTTGGAGTCCAAATTCCGAAACTGACCCTATGTGCTTCCCATTATTTGGACAGCAGCCTTCTGTTCTCTTTGTTTTTGCCTCATTGGGATTTGTTTAGAACTGGGATTATACGGATTGTTTAGGTAGTCAAGAAGGCATGTGATCACTAAAAGTGTCTATTTTATTTAATCAACTTCTTATGATTTGTGGCGGACTACTTAATAATTTCGTAGTAATTACTTACTCTGACACCTTATTATAGTGCAATCTATTTACCTTTTCATTTGTTTAATGTATACACACTTAAACTTATATACTAGAGAAAGAAAGAATTTTTTTTATATATATATTAGAGAGAAAAAAAAAAGTTTATTACCGAAAGATATGAAATGAAATGTGAGAGGGGATGTTATTAGTGAAAGAAAAAAAAAAACATAAAAGTCACAATGTCGGCAGAGAGAGCTAGACTTGAGTGTTTCTTGAATGCAGAGGCTATATGATTTGGGAGCCCGGAGGGTTCTTGTGACCGGAACGGGACCGTTGGGTTGTGTCCCGGCAGAGTTGGCCATGAGAAGCAGAAACGGAGAATGTGCGCAGGAGCCTCAACAAGCCGCAGCAATATTCAACCCATTACTGGTGCAAATGATTCAAAGCCTCAACAAAGAGTTAGGATCAAACGTGTTCATTGCTGTTAATGCAATGGAAATGAGCAATTCTTTCATCACAAACCCAAAAGCTTTTGGTAATTTATTCAACATAGCCATCGCTGTTAATACATATTTCTATAGCTGTTTATGTGAGTGAGAATGACATCATAACCACTCATATAAAATTAACCAGTGACTCATATTTATATGCTTAATTGTTTAACAAAATAAATAATTTCAGCTAAATCTCATTTAATTTCTTGATTGGAATAGGTTTTGTTACCTCAAAGATAGCATGTTGCGGACAAGGACCGTACAATGGACTTGGACTCTGCACAGTTGCATCGAACATCTGTCCGAACAGAGACGTCTACGCGTTCTGGGACCCCTTCCATCCATCTGAAAAGGCAAACAAAATTATCGTCCAATCAATCTTGTCTGGAACTACCAAGTACATGAACCCCATGAATCTAAGCACCATCATGGCCATGGATTCCATGACCTAACAAATAAGGTCTTAGAATATATATATATATATTTAAATATATGTAATCTATCTTTCAATTTCCTGTCAAGTACTCTGTTTTTTTTAAATGTAATAATTCTGTGTGTCACCGTTGAAATACAAATTAAGCTATTAGACCTTAACTATAGAGTTCCATTTGGATGGGGTGAATATATATATATATATATATATATATATAAAGTATTGATCTTGTCTTCAGTAGATCAATGCCATGTTTCAGGGCACTTATGGGGGGCATGCACTAGTGATCTTTCTGTAGTTAGCGATCACATTGCATTTCCTGTTCTAATCTATATTCCGATTATTATAATGTGAATGTCAAGTGGATTGGTTGTTATAAGAACTGAAGATAAAACCTATTTAACGATCCTGATCTGGATTCTCCCTTGTACCATTTCATTCTTGCATACACATGGTAGTTAATTTTTTTATTTTTTACACGTTTATATTTTAAAAAAAATTATATAGCCCCCTAAAATTATTATTATCACTTAATTTTCTAAAATTGTGGCTCCGCTCCTATATACAATAACTCAGTTTGAATTAACGAATCTGTTATCACAGTTATAAATTTTTTGGATCTTGCACGTTTATTCACATAAGGTCCAAAATATAGACAAGTATTCTCTCCAGCGTTGAAAAGCTCCAGCACAAAATTCACTAGTTGAGATCGCATCATCACTAATGGGTTCCATTTATCAATTCATTCTCAACAACTCAATTATGTGCTGGAGCGCTAAAGAGGATCCTTGTCCCCAAAATATACCCATGCGCATCTTTTCATAGCACAAACATAGTTTTTTATAGTAAATTTTAGTAATTTTTTTGAATTTTTAAAGATCAATTAACACAAGTAATAATTTATTTATAATATTTAAGTTGTGATACTAATTATATTTTTAGCATATCAATGAACATTATACCGTTCTTAAAGTATTAGATATATGTAGATTATATTAATAAACAAAATAGATTGAATATTTTAAAGGTACGTTCAGCTGTATGGAATTAGAGTCTTAGAATTAAAATTTGTAAAATTTGAAAAAAATAATTAAAAAAATTGAACTAAACTTTTTCAAATTTTACCAATTAAATTCCAAACCTCTAATTCCATGCAGTCGAACATACTTAAAATAATTCTTAAAAATGATATATATATATTATAGCATAATACAACGAGGTGCATCGTGGTTCAGTAGTGAATAGAGTGAGCTACATCATGAGGTTTAAGGTTCAAACTACTCACACCAGTTGGTATGACCGGCCCGATTTGGAAGAAAAACGGCAATATTGCTTAGTTAGTGGGGGATTCATAGCGAACTGACCGGCTCAGTGATGAATTCCTAATCTCCGATTTTACACATAGTGAAAATTTTTACCGAATCCCAACTATGGACGTAAGTTGTTGCCGAACCACGTATAAATCGTTGCACTTGTCATAACAATATATGTATATAGATCAAAAGTTGATTCATTTATATCAATTACAAACAAGCTGAAGGCCATCCCACATTACTGCTTTGTCAACACATTGCTTGAACTTGGGACATTACACCCTTCAGTTGTTATAACTCCCACAGGCCATGATCCACATCTTTTTTTCTTTTTCTGGGCAAACAACAGGCCATCTCACAATACATTAGAATCGAAAACATCTCGCTGAGCGAGATTGAGAATTGAGCGGGATATGGACCAAAATAGCATCCTCAACCATATTGGTTTGAAAAAGTTTTGTCATAGCATGGCGATCTTATTGCCATATCTACTCACATGACTAGGATGAAACGGTGAAATCCTCACTTGAGACACCCAATGCCCACCCTCTTCATCATATTTCCGTTCATTCTCACTCAATACTCAATAGTCCTCCCAGTAAAAACACTACCTTTTTTGTTTCTAACCGAACTCGGACACTTCCTCTCTCTTATGAAAATGAGACATCATACCATCTAGACATTAGTTTATCGATGTGTTTTCACTACTTTGTGTTTTATGCCCAACTAGTTCGATTAACACACCCAAAAAGAAGTGGCCGTCTAGGTCCTAATATACACTCGATCATGAAAAAACTACTGGGAAAAAATTAAATCTTTATCAGCAATTTTGGTTGCTGAGAAAACAAGAATTAGTCAAGGAAACAGTAGTATTGGGAAACTTTATTGCTCGTAATGCTTCAGATTCAAATAATGGAAGTAAAAAATGAGCTACGCTGAACAACAATCTCAATCGAAACAGATGGTTCCATTTTCTCTGCCTCCAAACAACCATAGCAGACCCATGTTCAAAACCCATTTTCTCTTTCATCTTTTCCTCAATTATCTTGGCTACCAATTGAACTCTGAATGTGAAATTCATACCCAAAACCAGCTCATATTACACTGATCGATGCATAGGTATGATTTAAACCTGGTGTGTATATGTTGTGGAAGGTGACTGAGTCGATATGAGGATGCGTTTTGGAGTAGCGGACAAGGGGGGGGGGGGTGTGCTTTTGAGAGAGAGACAGAGAGAGTTTTTGGAGTTTTGGAGCAGAGATGAGTTTGTCCCACATCGATAAGGAGTGGGAGGGTTGGAGAGAGAGTGTGGCTATTTAATAAGCGGCTCAGTTTGTTTTGGAAAGTACGCAGCCGCGCGGTGAGCACAAAGCGAACTATTCTTTCGCCTTTTACTAAAGAATACCGTGTGCGCGCCGCAAACAGCGGCATACGCCAATTTTTGGAGGGATCTTCACTGTGAAGGTCCTCTACAATTATAAGTCAAAATTTTATTTTAGTTATTTGGAGGAAGGGATGGCACTATCTTTTCTCTGTTCAAGGGTGGATAATATCAAAAATTCGGAGGCAACCCCCTGACCGTTAAGTGGCTCTGACTGCTCCCAACAGTATAGTCACCACTTTTATAAACCACTTCTATAAAAGGAATGAAACTCCTGATGTGTATAAAACATATCGAAGCATTGATTATTATATATTTTTGGATTATGTGATCTACCAATTACAAATTGTTTTAACTCTTGTTGGGGAAGTGAAACCACATGGTCACATCAAATAATTTGAGCTTTGAATAGTGGTGTGACATGCCTCTTAAAAGTTAAAAGGGCATATGTAGGCCTTGTCAGCCCTTCGGCACCAAGAGTCCTTTAAAGAACGAGACATTCCCTATTTTATTCCACCAATGTCTTGTTGTTAATTGATTTATAGCATCAATGAAAATAAAAACAAATTGATTATAATTAACACTTATTATTCATCAATCTCAAGTATAAGGTTAATTTCTCAAGTTATATTAGGGGAAACTGTGTGCCAAAAGGACAAAATAAATATAGATTTTTATTTGGAGTCATTAATTTTAGGATGATCACGTTTTTTATTATGAAATCCTAAATCAAACTTATGTATATAATGTAAAGTGATTGAATTTTAAGATTGTTGTTACAAAATTTTAAATTGTTAACTTTTGCTGATATTAATTTTGTGATTTAATTCAAAACAAATCATGAAACTGAGTGAATATATAGAAAAAATCCAATACTATAATAGTTAACGATAACAATGTTAATTACTTAGGTTAGAAAGGAAGTTTGCTCAACTAGTTTGCATTTAGACATTTACTTACAAGTCACTACCCTTACAACAACTTTTATGGATGTGATGGATTGTTTTTTTTGGGTAAGTATCTATAGATGCGATGGATTACCTTAAAAATAATTTGTTAACCATTTAATTATGGATTTAGACAAAGGGGCGGAAACAAGAATTGAGATTCGGTTAAAAGTGGTCTGAAATTATTTTACTACATCTTTTCTTTTTTTTTTTTTTTTTGGGTAAAGTACACTAACACATACTCATGTTTGCTAAAAGGACACCCAAATAAAATTTAGCATATTTTGAAAGAAAGGCACCCCCTCAAGTTTGATGCAGATACCAAAGACACCCCAATGGTAACGAATTGACATTTTTGCCCTTTGACCTTTATATTGACCAATTTGAAGGTTGAAATTACATTTCTAACCTTTACTCACAAACCAATCCGTCCTTCTTCCTTCTCCCATCTTCGTCTTAAACACATTATTATTTTTTAAGTAATATAATAATTTTTGCAGCTTTATATGTATATCAAACTCCTCTCCACAATCCGTCGCCCACCATTGCAGTCGCTCCATCTCAGCCGACCTCGCGCGTTCCGAGCAAAGCCGCAGCCTCTACGCCGTGAGTCATTCACGGCCAAGTCAGCCGACTTCTCCACAGCCGTACCGAGCCCATCACTGTCCCGCCGTTCAGTCCCGTCGGCCGCCATCATCCGAAGCCGCAAGCTCACAGCCAAACTTGTCCACCGCCGCTGCCGCCACTTCACTGCCGGGCATAACCATTATAAGCACTGCCGATTCAATTCCAAGCTTGTCGACCGTTCCCCTCACCGGCCAACCTCTCCACAACCGACCCCTCCATCGCCTATCAAACCATCACGACTGAGCCCTTTACCGGCTGATCTCGCCGTAAACCACCCCATTACGGCTGAGTTCACACCACTGTCCGAAGCCTCTTTGTTCGCCGGCCCATGCTGCCATCTCCATAACGGAACCATCCATGGCCGAGCTATTCACCGTCGTTCCTCATCGACCTAATCCTTGCGTCGCCGTGAACTCTCTGCTCTCTGGTTGTGGATCGAGACAGTACTTGGTATTTGGCCATTACAACAAATTTATGTATATTATATATACACACACACACGTAATAATTTTTGCCGCCGCCGAGCAGAGCATCTCCACCATGGGTGGGTTCATCACTGCCAAGCAGATCACCTCCACGGCTCCACCATGGGTGGGTTCATCACTGCCTAGTAGAGCCTTGCCAGACAATTTCACTGTTGCGAGTAATATATATATATCGGTGTATAGAGAGAGAAAGGAGAAGGGCAATTAGGTCATTTAATTATTTTTGATATTTTACTATTAAAATTAATCAAATAATATAGGGCAAATTAGATTTTTCACACGTTTTTAGGCTCTGTTTGGCTGTTAAATATAACAAGGGGTGTCTTTGTTTTGAAACAAGCTAAGTTTCATTTATATGATCTTTTGACAAACCTGAAACGGGTGTTAGTGTACTTTACCCTCCTCTTTTTTCTTTATTTCTTTTTCTTTTCTATTTTTTCGATTTCGAAAGTTAGTTTTACTACTTTATTTGTCTGTATAAAAGAGTAATCGAGTCATTTCAAGGAGCAACTTCCAGTCATTTTATATTGCAAAGGTCTATAAATTAGATTAATACTATCCAATAAAATAAACAAACAAAGCAAGTAACAACTATAAATATAAAATATCCCGTCAATCTCATAAAGCTTTCCACCCAAGTCATCTTCTCTCTTCACTCACTGTCACTGCACCAAGAACGCCATGTAAAACCCAGATTCTCTAAAATTTTGCAAACCATCCGCTAAATCTATTCCGATCTAACCGTTAATTCACGAAATCCAAATACACAGACAAAAAAAAAAAAAAAAAACCCCTAATCCAGGATATGGAGGAGGCACTGGAGATGGCTCGTGCCAAGGACACGAAGGTGAGAATGGCGGGCGTGGAGCGTCTCCACCAACTTCTTGAGGCTTCTAGAAAGGGTCTGTCGTCTTCGGAGGTCACTTTGCTAGTCGATTGTTGCTTGGATCTCTTGAAGGACAACAATTTTAGGGTTTCTCAGGGGGCCTTACTGGCTCTCGCCTCCGCCGCTGCTCTCTCCGGCGACCACTTGAAGCTTCATTTCAATGCTTTAGTTCCTGCAATCGCCGATCGGTTAGGCGACACCAAACAGCCTGTTCGCGACGCGGCCAGGCGTCTTTTGCTCACTCTCATGGAGGTCACTCTCATTCTCTCTTTAGTGTATCGAAGTTGATCACACTTGAATTGTTTCTTTTTTATTTTCTTTCGAAGAACCTTACAAATTTTCATTGTCTGTTGCTAATATATTTGTTCTTTTCTGAATTCGGGGTAAATGAAATTGAATTTAATCATCCCCACTAGAAGAGTATATTCGATAATAATCTGCAATCCCCTGTCAGGACATCGCTATATTAGTATCAGTCTAGGAAATCCAGTACTGGTAAAGTCTATTGCTATATAAAACAGTCAAACTTTGGATATGGAATTGAATACTGATTTCTCAGTCAATTTCTTGAACCATATATATCCTATGATTTTGTTTGCTTTACTAATTCATGCCGATGGATGTTGGTTGTGTTTATTCGAGTCATGTTTGTTTAATTGAATTTACTGGTCAGTAATTTATGACTTCCGAGTTAATTGTTGTATATATATATTATAAATATATATTACTTATCAAAAAAATAAAAACTATATATATATATATTGCTTGCAAATGAAACACTAGAATGAGTGCAACCCCTTTTGTTGCGGAGCTACAAGTCATGGCATGGAGATGGATACGGGTACAACATGATGGATGTGCCGATACAAAAGACTCTAAAAATTGGGCACAGACATTTTGTGGACAACTGGACTGTGGACATGGATATATATATATATGCCAATCTATCGGTTTTTGTGTTTGTGTGTGTAGAAAATAACTCTTTAACATGATATGTTAAGTTGTTTTAACAAACAATCCTTTTTATGAATCTATAAAACATTCTAATCTTCAAACATATAATATTTAAATTCGCATGAAAAAAATCAAGTCATGTAGCATGGTATTGAACTTGAACAAGTTCAACCCAATTTACCCTTATGATACCTTAATCCTTCTTCTCTAAGAATATTTAAAGTATTTAAACTTTTTTTTTGGCTTTTCATAACAATATATTTCAACTAAGTATTAGAGAAGTTGCACCTCAATTTTTAAGACACGTTGAAAACATGTCTTGGAGTATCCAATAAATATGGACGCATTTTGAATTCATTAAGGAAGTATAGGAAATATACATGCGATTATTTGAGGAATGTTAGTATCGAATGTGAATACAATACAGGTGTAATTGCTGGCAGAGGACTGGAAGTATCTGTGATTCATAGTTGCCTATTCATGCCATAAATAAGAATTTTTTTTTTTTTAAACGTAAATAACAAACTATGTTGCACTTTGGTAGGGGGTTAAAAGCTTGGGATGATAAGGCTGAGCACACAATTTTGAGTACGAGAGTAGTCACTTTGTGCAAACAATGCCAAATATTAGGTCTATCTATAGCCTTCTCCTTCTAGCATTGTGTATGTGGGACCACACAGTAATGGCCTTTTATTGAAGTTTGACATGTAGTCAGGTATTAGATTTTAAGCTTTCCAGTAAGAGTAGGAGGATTTTATGCTTGGTGCTGATAAAGTAAACAAGTTAATTGTATTTGATGGTGTTGTTGATGAACAAATTATAGTCTTTTGCTTGCATTACCTCACTTCATACAGGCGTTTCTCAATACTCGACTGTTTAAAAAAGCCTAATTTAAGTGTTTTACTTTTCTTTTCCTCATTGTTGTTTACTGATATGTCATCCTCGCACCCAATGGTAAGTAAAATCATGCCTTTGTAGAGGTTCAAATACCAAACCACGAATCTACATGGTTGGTGCGACCGAGCGTGTGTACAAAATAATGCACAACACTTTAGGATTAGAAATAATGTCAAGTGGGCACCATATTTTATAATTTATAAAACCACTAAACACTTATACTATGGAGTATGAAGCGAGCAGGGATCTAATCCCAAGAGATCTAAAATATGTTGGTTTTTAGAATTGAATTTTACTTTAGTACTTATGTGATTGCTGAAAAGAGGTTTGTTTTGTGATTAGAACTAATTTTAATTTAAATACTTGCAACAAAAGAATAGGGTTCAAAAGATTGGGAAAGAGACTTAGGGTGTAGGATTCACTACTAAGCACATTCCCTAATTCACTAACTTACAACTAATTGCGAAAAATGAAATGTAATTCTAAATGAGGTTAACAATTGCAATGAAAAGTATGAAGCATCAATGTCAAGCCTAAATTGCCTACCCAATGACAATTAAACTAAGTGTAGTGCAATTCGCCAATTCAAAGCATAATCCATCAATTCAAGTTACAATTTAGCCTACATTAATCAAGAGGATAATGCAATTGAGACAAAAAGTATGTAATTCAAGCACAAGTATGAATGGTCTACTTACCTAGGAATTAAAGTGCAATTAACTAATTAAACTTAAATTAAACTAGTTAAGCATGAAATCAAAACTAATTAGACAATGAATTAACCTAAACATGTCGTGCTATCCATCAAGTATAAGCAATTTCCATCAAATCAAGACACAATTATATCTAATTAACACAATGTATAGCCATCACATGATTCAATTCACAAAGATATCAAGTGTAGAAATTAATTATCATTAAAAAATATAAGACAATATGAGATTGACATAGATAATCAAATGAAAGAATTAATTTATATATTTCAAGGCTCTAATATAAATTACATAAATAAATCCCCAATAGTCAAGAGTTAAGAATTAGGTTACATGCTTAGGGTTTATCCAACCCTAAGTTGAAGAATTTGCCGCTCATGATTGATGGACTCAAGGTGTCAACAAGTTCCATCATCTGCTTCATCATCTCTGAGCTTATTCTCAAAACCCTAATCTGTTTTTGCTTTTTCTTTCTTTCGCGTGTTTTTCCACAGAGAGAGCGTAAAAAAAACGATACAGAATAAAAAAACTTAAAAAAATAAATAAAAACTAACTATTAAAATAATGAAAAACTGACCCTAAAAATAATGGTTCACTGGGCCTTAAGTAACAAGCCTATTAGAGCCAAATAGGTTACAAAATAAGCCCAAATAAGTTAATCCCGTAACCAATAAAATAAGACGATCCTGTAATTGGTCTGCTGCCAGTAGCATGGCGTCCGGACGCAGCTTTTGGCGTTTTTTTGATTTCTTCTGAAATGTTCTGGAACTTTCTGCTTGTCTCCAAAATTGCGGTAATGGACCGATTTAAACCCGTTTGAACTTTATTGCCCTGAAATACACATAAACATAAATCAGGACTAAAACATAAAAAAAAGATAAATGCAAAGACTAAAATACCGTAGCTTAGGTGCTGAAATGTGCAACATTTAAGCACTTATCAATGGTACACACTGAAAGTCATGTTGCTTCATTTTAAGCTTAGGAGTTATGATGTCCTCACTTGGTTTTTGACCATTTAGGCAATATATCTTAATAGGAGGTGCTGCCCTCTTCCTCAATTAAGGTTGCTTATATTTGTTTGTTTCTAATGTCTCATAGGTGAAGATGTGCTCATTTTGTGTTAATAACACTGTGCAGAATTTTGTTTTTGGTTTTATTTTGATTGTATTTCCTGTCCTTATGCTTAGTCAGTCTACTTTATATTATAGGGTGAACATGTACTAGATCTTATGCCATTTTAAGAGAAGAAGTAAGGAAAAGAAACTCAAAATGGGTTACATAATAGTATGTGTACACAGGTTTCTTCACCAACTATCATTGTTGAAAGAGCAGGGTCCTATGCTTGGACACACAAAAGCTGGAGAGTTCGAGAAGAGTTTGCACGGACTGTTACATCAGCAATTGGTCTTTTTGCATCTACAGAGCTTCCTCTTCAACGTGCTATTCTTCCCCCTGTATGTTCATTTACTGCATGTTCAGTTATAGGAATATTTTTTATTGTATGATTTTTTCTCTCAATTCTTTTATGTAAAGAATTTGTATACTTACTTTAAATTTCTTTGATTATCAGACTTTGCAGATGTTGAATGATCCAAATTATAGTGTTAGGGAAGCGGCTATATTATGCATTGAGGTTTGTAGATTCACAATATAGTTGTTTGTATAGCATTTCCCCTAAAGCTTAGCTGCATTTTTCATTGAGCTTAATAAGTCCTGAACTGGATTCATTATATTTCATACCCTGTTAGCGTTGTTACAACTTTCTTGTCCTTTTACTGAATTTTAAATTTATAAGCTTTCATTTTAGCTTGAACAAGTTAAATTAGATAGGAATGCTAATGTGGGAGCTTTTAGAAGGGTGTGCTTCTCATCCTAAGAAACTTTTTTCAATTTTTAAGAGCCAGTTTTATCTCACAGGCTCATAGATTTCTCCTACCTAGTCCTTTCCAGCATAGTGCTTGAAGTATTGAAGGGAGTAACATCAGACTAGACCTAGGTTAAGTTACTTAAATAGAAGGTACACAGGAGTAAAATCAGAGTAGCCCTAAGTAAGTAACGTATAGAGAAGGTACACTGCAGCCCAAATTCATGGCCAAAGCTTGGCTCTAAAATTACAGTTTGCCCATGCTATACTGTTCACTCCAGCTAAACCTTATTTACTGAAAAAAGAACTGTTTGGAAGATTTGTTGCAGCTTTGAGGCATTTTAAATTACTGATATAACAATTTTATCATATTTCAACTATGAAATTAATTGGAAACCCTTGTTAAAATTTAGACATGCCCCTAAAATGGTAGATGAGGTCTGTACAGAAGTCAGTGAGCTTACCTTATTAAGATATATGGATGAGGTCTATAAGTTATTCTGATAATTTGTTGAAAACATAGTTGAGCATATGCACAGCTTTGAGCCTATGATGTTGAAGTTAATGCGTCTTATTAATTGATTGAAGAAATGGGATCATGTTTCTCGTGTTTCACCTGAACTGGGATATCTTAAAACAGCTGGTTGCAGTTATCCTTGATGTGCTGTTTTGAAAAAAAAAAAACTTATATTTGATTTATTCGTGATTTTATTTTATTTTTATATGATTCATGGTACTCTAGACTTCCTTAATCTGGTTCTCTAGAATTCCTTAATCTTTACTTTTAGTTTTTAATATATTTGTTTACTGATTTATTATATTGAATGATTATTGTTACTGATTTTGATGGCTTAACAGTGCTTGTATTGTACTATTTGAGATACCATCAGTAACTGTGTGTTATTATATCTTTTTACGAAGTCCAACCACGCATAAGAACTCTTGGGATTTTTGGTTAGCTATTAAGGCTTGTTTATTTGGGGGTTGACACCTGCTTATGTCGTCTCTTTTTCCCTTCTTAGGAGATGTATACCCAGATTGGGCCTCAGTTCCGAGATGAACTTCAGCGTCATCATATTCCTACATCAATGGTAATTGTATAGCTGTGAATAATTATATTTCGATCTGCCATTTCCTCCCCAATATCTCCTACTTCCTGCTACTGAAGGGAATTGAGTTTCTGATATTTACGAGTATCAGATTGTTTGCAATATTATAATAAATCCTCCACTCTTGTTGAGTTGATGCTATTACTCAATTGTCTTTCTTAAATGATATTGAGCTGCAGGTAAATGATATAAATGCTAGGCTAGAGAGTATAGAACCAAAAAATCACTCTTCAGATGGACTTGCAAGTAATTATGCCGCTGTTGAGATAAAGTCTTCCAATCCCAATCCCAAAAGGAGCAGTCCAAAGGCCAAGAGTTCTACACGTGAGGTGTCTCTTTTTGTAGGTTAGCATGCTTTAACTTCAAATTTTGTGGATATTTGACACATAATGTAAATTCATATGAAAAAGTTCTTTCTCACCATCTTCTATCATGTCATTGGCCTCTTTCCCATTCGCATGATAATTTGAATTCATCATCTTGGTAACTTTAGACAGTTAGCTTCTTGTCTTTGGGTCAGTTCGTGAATTGTTGAATCTGCATCAGGCTATGCCAAAAAGTATATTTATGATCTTCTTTATGGTTGGCATCCTGAAGTTAGGAGCAATGATTCTGCAGGATGTTGGAGATTTGTAGTGAATTTATAATCTATTTGGAAGGAACAGATGAACATCCAAGGGGAAGACTCTGTGCCTTGGATTGTCAGATGTTTATACAGTTGGCCTTATTTTTTTCTTGTTGTCAATTTGGGATGGGCCTTATTCATGACAAGGAAATTTTATCCAATAAATTCTGTGGATGGTTTGAAATTCTGTTCCATAACTATTGTTTCATATTTTGGTGGGTTTAGTCACTGCACTGTACTATAATGTTGCACCAAACTTTGTGACATTTGGATAATATTATAGTTTATGCTTAGATGCCGTAAAGAGTATGATTTCAATTATTTATTTGGTTTCCAGAGCTTTCTTTTGTTTTTCTAATTAATTCACTAGAGTGGGAACTGCAATTTTTTATTTTTTTTATTAGAAGTTATTTTTTACATACTTAATGGTTTAACTTGTGCCTCTATCACTTTATTTACTGGTCTGTTTTAGTTGTTGAAATTGGACGCCCTGTTTATCATTAAATATTCTATAATATTTGCACACTAGGTAATGTTTATTCTATAATTTTTGCAATTCAAATTTTTACATGCCAAATGGACTTGATGTATCTGAACTTTGTCTAAGCATTTTTGCTTAGAAATTGTAGATTGTATTGCTTTTATCTTTTGGCTTTTTGGAATTTGTGGTATTGTTGTCTCTGAATTTTTTTTTTTTTTCCTAGTTGATACTCACACACACACACACATCCCCCCCTCAAGGAATTGTTTGCACCCAAGAGGAGTCGAACCTTAGATGTGATGCTTCCTGAGGCACCAGGGCCAAATTCTTACCCACCCGAGCCAACCCCTGGGGTTGTCTATGAAGTTCTTTGAGTAATGCATAGTTTATATTGTTGTCAGTTTGAGTTTGTTCTTCTCTTGCGAGCATCCAGTATTGCCTTCTGACGTGTAATATTTCTCTCATTATTAGGGTTAAGGATTTAGCTCAACCATTTGACGGGCCTTGTTTATCAGGCCACTTTTACTAGATATCAATTGGTTTGATCGTTTCGACATCTGATTAAATCTATTAACTTAGTTAGATGGCAGGGAAAACTTTTGAGAAGTCTTGGGAAAAAAAAGTGAATTAGAATGCTAGATTTTTAAGAATATCTGATCAAACTGTACAATTGCATCAAATGGGAGCTATGAGGTGGTGAATTGTCATATTTCCCCCGTATTATGTGTTCACATAGCAAACTTATAGTTATTTGTGGAGGATATTTTAAAGATTTTAGTGGAGAGTTTCCATAACCCTATATGATCCTAGGTGGTTGTGAATTTATATTTTTTCTAAACATGTGTGTGTGAATTCATTCATAATGGTTGAAAGGAAGCATGCATTTAGATGATGGTTGGGAGTACTCAAATCAACACAACAAAGCCTTTTACCTGTTATTTGTGGTTCGTTAGATGAATTCTTGTTTCACTGTTCTGTTATATCAGATCCCATAATTTCAATTAAGTCATCCATTATCATACTATTTCCTATTATCTTAATCCAAATCAATTTTCGTCCTCCCTTCCCTTTAATGTGGACAATGTCACTCTTTCTCATTGACATAACTATTTGTTTTCATTGCACTTGGTTCTGTCTCAATTTATCTCTAGTTAGTGCCACTTTGAATTTTTTTTTTTTCCTTCCCTTTGGTAGGTAAGTTACACACACACACTCATGCACACACTCATTTGTCTCATCGAGCCCTAGAATCTTTTACCTTCTAGTTAGAATTGAGATACTCCTTGAGCTAAGGCCTTGGTGGTATTGGGTGCCACTTCCACCGCCTAATGAATGTATTTGTTTCTACTTTTATCCTTCTTGTCGTACTGCTTGTCCATCTCTCATCCGCACGTTGATTAAACTCATTTATGAATATATTTGTTAGATCCAATATTTTGTGTCATAAAATAGGGCTGGTCTAATAGTTATTTTATATAATTTTTCCTTCATTTTAGAGGTATTTGTTGATCACTAAATATGTCTGCAGCACTCCTTCACTTAACCCTTCACACTTCAATTCCTTTTATGAGTAACATCACCTCCTATGTCCTCCTCCTGAATAACAAATCCTAAATGAAGAAACTACTTGTATTTTGGATCTATTGACTATCGATTTCACTACATCCCTTCCTTGAAAATATGCCTGAAATATATGAACTCTGGCTGTTACTTTGTGAATTTCGATTCAGCATTTTTGGTCGTTGAATGATGTTTGAAATTTATTATAATTCCATTCAAAATTGATGATACTGCAATTGTATTTGTTATTGGTGTTTGCTTTGTTCTCTTTGCTGTGCAGGAGACAGTGATGTCACTGAGAAACCAATTGACCCAATAAAAGTGTACTCAGAAAAGGAGTTAATAAGGGAGTTTGAGAAAATTGCTTTAACTCTTGTACCAGAAAAAGATTGGTCTATTCGCATTGATGCCATGCAGAGAGTTGAAGGTCTTGTTGTCGGAGGTTTGTTTGCCTGTCCCCTCTCCTTTAATTTAATATAATATGAAATTGATGTTTTTATACTGTGTGAGTGGCTTGTGATCTTTTAATAAGATTTACTTGTTCATTGTGCTTTCCTGGAAAAAATAAAATTTGAAAATGGGAAATCATGAGTCGAAAGAGCTGTAAAATGTGGATGAAGCATTAGAGCGAGATGGATATGGGTTTAGTTTCAAAATGTATTTGAAAACCGAGACTGTGTTAATCTGTTAGAGAAATAATGGTGGCAAGAATGCTTTTAATACCAGAAGGGGACAAGCATGCTTTGTGTTGTTTAAAGTGGTGGGTGAATAGATGGTTTTGTGCTTCATAAGGTAAATTCAACAGAAAGCCGGGAAATGCAAAATGAAACTGACTAATGTGGAAGTTTTTTTGCCAGTGCTGATCATGGCACTTGTTAGGCATTTTTAGTCATTCTGTATTATTGAAAGGTTGTCATAGACTATATGCAAGATTATTTATCTTATGCTTACACAATTATATGCCAATGTTTGTTATCTACTACTGGTTTTCTTGATACAACTATGTCCAAGTTGTAGTTCGGTACAAGCTTACCAGGCTGTGGAATATTTCTTCCCCCCAAAATACGTTTCTAGAAAAAAATTCCCCCATCCGTCCTTTTGTTTGATTCAGTGCATTTTTTGGAATCCTCCATGACTTTTGAAATGGATTTAATAGAGGAGGAAGACAAGTACCTTTACCATACCCTTACTGAAATTACTCATCACGACTTCATAGTCTCCACAAGCTGCCTGTTTCAATCTCGGACATGTTGCTCAGTAGTTTCAGAAAGGCAAATGGCTGTCCCTAGTGCTGTTCCATCCTATGCGGGGTGCTGGGAGGGGTCATTGCTTGTTATGGTGGTAAACTTTCAGGCTGTTAAGCATCAGAATGCTGGTTCAAGACTGTGGGCATCCATTTTGACCGAACTATTCTAACGTTAGGTCTGGACCCCTCACAGCACCCCGCCAAGACCAGCACTTAACAATGGTCCTAAAAAATAGCTTTAAAGCCCTGATACTGGGTTAAAATCCCTCCAGAAAGATACCCACCCTTGCTTTTCAAAAAGCACATGCAGAGTCTCAATTATAATTTTAGTCAAGAATGCAGTGGTTTGATAATTGGAGAAAACCCCTGTAGCTTTCCATTTACCATGGTGGTGAAGGAAGCAAATGTGATACACTCAGAAAGTTATTCTGTCTCACTCAACATGTATGGGAAAACTGGGTTGTATGTGGTTGCTTCTTTCCTGTTCATGCATGGACTATTTCCAAGTGACTCACTTGTTATCTTGTCCTTACCACAAGTTAGTTTCCTTGGTTAACAATAATTTTAGGTCTGCCAATAGCTGTGGGTTCTTTAATTTTCGTTCTTCCCCATAGAGGAAATTGGGTAATTAGGTGGTATACTATTTGTGTATGCTAGAACTCCTAACAACCTATGCATTCTGTTATCATTTCCAGTCAGACGATACATTAATCCAACTAGTGGAGAATTATAAATGGATCAAATTTATTTATTTATTATTTATTTCCATTGGAGATTAGGAATAGATGGACTTTCGATAGGACCCATTGAGTTTCTTAGATCTCAAACCTAATTATTTAATTGCATCCTTTTGAGGCGTCATTTTCTGTTATATGTCCTTCTGATGTACCCTTTATCCAGTTACCTTATTTGATACATAAAACCCTCCTCTTGCAGAGAGAATAAGAAACGAATGAAAGTATAAATATTCCGTGTCTCTGAGGATTACCTATGTGCAAAGGCTCAGTTAAGCACAACAGTTGATGACTCAAAACCTTAAATAAAATTTTTCCCCCACCATCACACCGCTTACATGCTCACTGGTTTATTCAATGACAAAGGGTATGGTGGAAAGTTGAGAAAACTTCATCTGTTGGTTTCGAACAAAGGATTGATAGTATTGGGCATCAAAAAGATAGGCCACCATTTGTGGGATGACGGGAACTGAAAAAGGCTAATGAACCATAGGGTTATTTTGTAAAATAAGAAGAAAAAAACTAAAGATTCACTTATCTCGTGCTTCCCATGCAATCTAGTGAATAATCTTATAAAGCTGGGTTTTCTAAATTTTTTTTTTGATACTAAAACTTTGTTATATTTGTATTCCTTGTACTAGTAATACACCTAGAAGGTCTTGAGTATGGAAGTAATTTAATTTCTTTGCCTGATCTGTGAAAGTTGCTTTTGTTTTTAATTTTCTAACCATTGCACGGCTGTGTATTTGCTTGTGTTCAGAATGGAAAATTACAATTGTGACACTTCATGTTCTTTTTAGAGTAGTAGAATATGACACGGGGCTTGTAAACGTGCTCTCTAACTATATATGGGAAGGGATATCATTGTATCTGCCATCATCTATATCATCCTTTCAGGTGCAGCTGATTACCCATGCTTCCGTGGACTTCTGAAGCAACTTGTTGGCCCTCTTAGCACACAATTGTCAGACCGAAGATCTAGCATAGTGAAGCAGGTGTGGTTAGCAATATTTTTAATATTTAAATTCCGAATGTTGGTTGAAAGATATTTCTTCTTTTGGATATATATATATATATATTTGGGGGGGGGGGGGGGGGGGGGGGGGGGGGGGGCGGTGGAGGTGGGAGGATAAGATCCACCAATGGTAAATTGCAGCTCCATTTGATTTCTCTAATTACTTTGTTTCCTTTTTGATGTCTTAAGCAGCTTAATTTTGGGTTTGCTAAAATGTTTCTTTGGACATTTTAATTTATCTTTTCCAAATTGTGTCAATGATGTTTTTATTAATTGTTTTTTCTTAGTTTGTCTAATACTGTTTCAAGTATTTATTTGTTTAGTTTGGAAATTCATCTTAGATTTTTATTCAAAATTGTATATATCAAAACACTAGTATACACCAATATGACAAACACTTTACTATTGTTATAGCTGTCAGTAAATATGTGAAGGAAGCCTGATTGGTCTTATGGATCATGGATGTAGAGAACCCAGAGGATTATCTGCTAGCAATATGTTTAATTCTTTCAATGGAAACTCCTAATTGTTTGAAAATTTGACGGCATCTCCACATCATACCACCCAAGCAACCATAGGATATGTCAGGGTGTGTGCCTGTTGAAGTGACTTTTTGGTCGAATATACCAAGGCAAAGATTATTTTTGACGAAAATTGACTATCGGATATTGCATATTCAAACCACATATGGAGATATGGTACCATGTGGTCAAAGCGTGTGTGGTGCAAGCAGCCTTAATGGAAACAGTCCTTGCTCACCTGTTGAAGTCTAAGGTAACACATGGCAATTGTGTGGCTGATGTTATGAAGGTGTGTCCCATACTATGATTAAGAGGAGCATGAAATCATGGAGGTACGTCCATGTGCAGGAGAAGAACAAAGAATCATCCTTCTGGAAAGTTTCAAGTAGCCAGCTGATGAGGGGATATTTATGTCTTTATGATGGTGCCATGTGGTGAGATGCAAAGTCTCCTGTAGGCTGCCACTTCAGAGACATGTGGGGACTGGAGAGGTGGGGTTAGATATCCACCAAAAGATGTCCTTCATGTTCAATCTTGTTACTTAGAATGGAAGATAATAGATTATAACAAAAACTTATCCCTAGAAGTAGTTATAAATGTATAATCTGAAACGAAGCCCATAACAAGGATTCATAGAATGCCAACATCTCATTAGAATTTGAAGCTTGCCAAGTCTCAAGAATAGTAATAATTTGAAATCATCTGTTCCGAGGATCCTCTATTTTGGAGCCTTATGGCTATACATGTACCATCCATTAAATAAAGGTCGCCTCCTTTGCATGGTTGCAATTTCTTCTATTTTTTTGTTATCTTCCCCCTTCGAACCCTCAAATTTTTGTTTCTTAGTAGGAAACCCATAAATGCTTCTGTTCTGAGTACCTCAACTATGATAGTATATTGACCAAGTTGAACTAGCAAATCCTTTAAGTAACTACTTTAAATGGCTAGCCCAATGCATGAGGTTCTTGCCATTGCGGGGCCTACAGAGGATCAATTTTACGCAGCCTTCTCTCCGGATACTCTGAGGCTGGTTCCCATTTCAGACAACCTCTAGGTCAAAATGGAGTAACCTTACCGTTATGCCAAGGCCCACTCTCCCTTAATCCATTACAAGCATCTTCTATGCATACACCATTAAATTCTTGACAATCTCATCTTTTTTTCACAAACTAAATAATGTCAAGATTCTTCTGCCTCATCTTCTTATGTTTTTTCATGCACCTTCCATAGAACGTCAATAAATTTCTAACCGTAAATCGAATTTTTTAAAGGTAAACGCGGTTGGAATCGTATCGTCCGTGCCTATCCATCTATGACTATTTTCGAAGTAGTCTCTTCTGATATAAATCGCCACTGAACAAGTTGCTACTGCTGCCTCATCTTCTAATGTTTTTTCATGCACCTTTCATAAATCGTCAATAACTTTCTAACCATAACTCAGAATTTTTAAGGGCTGGTGCAGTTGGAATAGTATCGTTCGTGCCTATCCAACTCTGACTATTTTCGAAGCAGGCTCTTCTGATATAAATAATCTGTGAACAAGTTGCTAATGCTGCCTCATATTCTGATGTTTCTTCGTGCGCCTTTTATATAAACTTCAATAAATTTTAAATGTAACTCGGAATTTTTAAATCGTATCATCCGTGCCTATCCATGTGACTATTTTTGAAGGAGGTTATTCTGATATAAATCGTCACTCCACAAGTTGCTACTGCTGCTTCATGTTCTGATGTATTTTTGTGCACCTTTTATGAAACGTCAATAACTTTCTAACCGTAACATGGAATTTATAATGGCCGGCGTGGTTAGAATCGTATTGTCCGTGCCTATCCAACTTTGACTATTTTTGAAGCAGGTTCTTTTGATATAAATCGTCACTGAACAAGTTGCAACTGCTGCCTCATCTTGTGATGTTTTTTCGTGCACCTTTCGTAAAATGCTCGGAATTTTAAAGGCCTGCGTGGTTAGAATCACATCGTCCGTGCCTATCCAACTGTGACTATTTTCGAAGCAGGTTCTTCTAATATAAATCGTTAATGAACAAGTTGCTAATGCTGCATCATCTTCTGATGCTTCTTCGTGCACCTTTTATATAATGTCAATAACTTTCTATCCACAACTCGTAATTTTTAAAGGCCGGCGCGGTTGGAAACGTATCATTCATGCCAATCGTAACTATTTTCGAAGAAGGTTCTTTTGATATAAATCGTCAGTGAACAAGTTGGTAATGCTATCTTCTGAAAACGTCAATCACTTTCTAATCGTAACTAGGAATTTTTAAACGGTGGTGCCGTTGGAATCGTATCGTCTGTGCCTATCCAACTGTAATAATTTTTAAGCAGGTTCTTCTTATATAAATTGTCTGCGAACAAGTTGCTACTGTTGTCTCATCTTTTAATGTTTTTTCATGCACCTTTGTATAAACGTCGACAACTTTATACCCGTAACACAAAGTTATAAAGGCTGGCACAACTAGAATCGTATCGTCCTTGCCTATCCAACTGTGACTATTTTCGAAGCAGGTTCTTCTGATATAAATCGTTACTCAACAAGTTGCTACTGCTTCCTCATTTCTTGATGTTTTTTCGTGCACCTTTCATAAAATGTCAATAAATTTCTAACATAACTCAGAATTTTTAAAGAACGGCGTGGTTGGAATCTTATCATCTGTGCCTATCCAACTGTGACTATTTTCCAAGCAGGTTATTTTTGATATAAATCGTCACTCAACAAGTTGCTAATGCTGCCTCATCATCTGATGTTTTTTCGTGCACCTTTCATAAAACATCAATAACTTTCTAACCGTAACACGAAAGTTATAAAGTCCAGCGCGGTTGGAAACATATCATCCATGCCTATCCAACTGTGACTATTTTTGAAGCAGGTTATTTTGATATAAATCGTCACTGAACAAGTTGCTACTGCTGCCTCATGTTCTAATGTTTTTTCGTGCACCTTTCATAAAATGTTAATTACTTTCTAAGCTTATTGAGTATTTTTTTTTTTTTTTGGCCTAGGCTTGCCACTTATTAAATTTTTTATCTAAAGAGCTTTTGGCAGATTTCGAGGCATGTGCTGAGACATTCATTCCTGTAAGTACAACATTATCTTGCTTATTATTTTCTAAATTTGCTCAAATATTCTTCTGACTATGGTCTGACTTTCAGGTCCTTTTCAAGCTTGTTGTGATAACTGTACTTGTAATTGCAGAGTCTGCAGATAATTGCATAAAAACAGTAATGTTTTGCATGTCGCTCATTGTGTATTTTTTTATTCTTTGTTTTGCATGTCGCTCATTGTGTATTTTTTTTATTCTTTTGAATCTCTTAATTCATTTTGTAACCTATTTGAATTTTCAGATGTTGCGTAACTGCAAGGTTGGCCGTGTCATACCTCGTATTGCTGATTGTGCAAAGAATGACCGCAATGCTCTTCTTCGTGCAAGGTATGATTACGCTTCTTCTTTATGTACATTTGAGTGCATGACATTGTTTCAATCACTATTTCTTCTCTTGGATTGCAGGTGTTGTGAGTATGCAGTTTTGATACTAGAATATTGGGCTGATGCACCCGAAATACAGCGTTCAGCCAATCTCTATGAAGACCTTATAAAATGTTGTGTTGGAGATGCAATGAGTGAGGTATTGATGATTTTATGTTGGAGATTCTGTCTTGTGTCTGGCATGTTAGTTATAATCACAATCACCACTTTCACAGTGAGGTTCTTTACGTGGACAGATATTTGGATGTACATTTGTTTGTGTTCTCAATTATCTGAAGCTCAATTTAGCTGTCATTTTTAGTACCAAGTAATGTTCCAATTCTGCTCCTTCAGATATGCTTCTAAAAGAAGGGTAACCTCATAGTAGTGGTGATTCTTGCTTTACTTATCATTGTAGCTTTGCCTCAGAAAGAAACTTTGATCTTAAATTCTTGGTAGCACAAAAAGGGGAAATAGCGTGCTCTTATGATCCTCATATGAAATGGAACATTGAGATGAAGCTGAAATATGTTTCATCCTGTATGTTTGCGTGTACCACCGCGATCCTCAAGGCTAGGATAGGAATGCATTGTGGATTCTAAACACAGATCCATCCCGGGTTGCCTCTTCCTTTTCAGCACTTAAATAGCTCCCTGTGAACTGTACAATATTGAATATTACATCGCAGCAGCAAATAATGGCTTGTATGTACACCTTTAAGCGTGGCTGTTTAATTTTGAATTTGATATTGATATAGTGGTTCAATATGTTGATTTGGATGCTATACACAATTTACGATTTGTTGACTGAAACCCTTTTCATGCTTAATTCTATTTGTTGAAATCAAAATTTTAATATAGTAAATATACTGTTATAATTTTTTATTATAGAAAATGCTACAAATGATTGACGATGTAGACAGATTTGTTTGAACATTTATTTTCTGAGAAATTGGTATCTTTTCTTAAAATGAAGTTAAGATTCTCTTTGGTGGGTTCTCAAAATGGAATTTGTAAAATTTTCATAATCAGAATTGACCTCGTTTAAATCTCTCTCAATGAATGTGCATTTCTAAATTATATGATGTTGTTATTACCGTGTGAAACAGAACTGTTATTCTGAAAAGGATTCTATCAATATTCTTAGCAAGAAACCATGATTCTGTGCATACTTGTGTGTGCCCATGCGCCCATGCATGTGTGCTTTTGCTAGACAATAAATATTAAAGTTGCAAACTGATGAGTTAGTATGCATAGTTTCTGGTTCTGTCTACACTTGTGACAGCCAAGTAAGTAAAAGTGCTAATTATTTATTGAAAAATGGGGGAAGAAAATGGATATGTTGCTGATAAATTATTTAACTTATCAAAAAAAAAAAAAATTTGGAGCTGAAGGATTCTGGTGTGGTGGCTTCACCGCATGTAGAAACTGAGTACTTTGGTGTAGTGTCGTCACCACAGGTACAAATCTAGGATTCTCTCTTGATGAAGGAATTTCCTTAATTAACTTTTATGAGAGATATAATATTAGATGAAAGCCTTCAAATAGGCTAAACCACATGATACTTCCTATTTCTCATAAAAGTAAGGTTTTATTCAGATACATCTCTAGTCACAACGAGTTTCAAAGGATGTAGAACTTATTTCTCTTTATGTTGTAATACTCTACTGCAGTCGTTTTCAATTTGTCTGGTCACTCACAAGCTTATCTAAGATACATTAAAGTTGTGGTTTATTGTCACTAGTCTGCAGCTATTCTGCAACAATGATCATACAAATCCTATCAGGATATCTGTTTTTCTTTGCTCTCTCTCTCTCTCTCTCATTTATTTTGGGTCTGGTTTTATTACCTGGTGGAAAGTCTTTATTTGTGTTTCCTTTTTCTTTATTAACTTTGTGCCAATTGTTTGGTTCTTTAAAACTTTGATATATATATTTTTTCCTATCAAATCTTATATAGCATGGTTAGCCTTTATGGTAAATAAGTGACCATTAGAAAAATGGAGGTAAGTGTGCATGTTAATTCTGTGGAGGTACCTGGAGTTAGAAAAGTGGGTTTTGTGTCTAGGGAGAAATTTGACTAGTGTGGTTCTTAATGCATTCACTAATCATGGAGTTTTTTTATTATTAATCTATATCCATCTGTCTTATAAATATATATGCTTGCCTCCTCGCTGGTGAGGAGGAACCTCCTTCACACCCCATTGATGTGGCACAATGATGGAATGGCACGTGTCCATTTTAAAATATAAAATATGTAGAGAAACAAATAAATAAAAATCTAAACTTTCCATCTCCTATATTTAAAATTCAAAAAAGATGTTTGTCATTCTATTATTGTGCTACATCAGTGGTGTGGAGGTGGTTCCTCCTCACCAGTGAGGAGACAAGTATTGTTCATCGGTAATTGTCAAGTAACGTTATTGTTAGCAAATATGATAGCTACGATATATGGAATGACTTACCATATTAGCGGAGATTTGATCGCCACGAATCATGGCATAAAATATGCTGTGATTTGATTTAATTTTCTTTCTTGTAATATGAGCATGTGGTCTTTTTATCTATAAATAGTAGAGCCAATTGAGTGATTTATCTCATTCAAACTTTTATACAATTCTCTCATTTTTCTTCTTTTTATATTTCTACTTGGTATCAGAGCCAATGTGGTCCGATTACAATGAGTGTGAGTTCGGCACCACCCATTCAGGGATGGTCTAAGGTGACATCGTCCATCCGGGAGGTGCTAGGTAGGTAGGGTGGTCCGACCTCAATGAAGGTGTTGCGAGTTTGGCACCACCTATTTAGAAATGGTCTGAGGAGACATTGTTGATTCTTTTATCTACATTGTTTAAACATATGTATGAAGGAGAATGGTCTGAGTAGACATTGTTGATTCTTCCGTCTACATGTTTTAAACATTTGTATGAAGGGAAATGGTTCGAGGAGACATTGTTGGTTATTTACGGTATGAGGAGACATAATTGGTTGTTTACAATATGAGGAGACATTGTTGATTGTTTATGGTTTGAGGAGACATTTTTGATTTGTTGATCGGCACTTCATTTGAGAGAAAATCATCGCTAGTTAGATTTGCACTCTGCGACTTGCAGATTCTGAAGAAGGGTGCTAGCAAGACCGTGTTTGAAGATGCATTGTCCAAGTTGGGCGTCTCAGATATTCATGCACTAACTTGAGGGGGAGTGTTAGCAGATATGGTAGCCACGATTTATGAATTGACTTACTATATTAGCAGAGATTTGATAGCCACGAATCATGGCATGTTCTATGCTGTGATTTGATTTAGATTTGATTTAATTTCTTTTCTTATAATATGAGCATGTGCTCTTTTTATCTATAAATAGTATAGGTGTGAATGAGTGATTTATCTCATTCAAGCCTTTACACAATTCTCTCATTTTTTTTTTTCTTTTTATATTTCGACTGTTTATATATATATATATATATATATATGAAACATGCCCTTTGCTGCTGGACATGTCTTTAGAATTTCTTCCACAATTGATAGAGACATCAAACTCAACAGGTGCGATCAACTGCAAGAACGTGCTACAGAATGTTTGCAAAAACTTGGCCCGAGCGTTCCCGGAGATTGTTTTCATCCTTTGATCCTGTCATTCAAAGGGTATATATTTCTCTTTTATTCAAAAACTCTTTTCCTTTAACACCCCCATTGAAAAACACAAACACCAACAAAAAATAAATAGAAAAAGAAAGGAGAAAAATCTGTTGGTGTCACTGTTGAAATATTAAATTAATGCTGTCATGTTTGTGTAGATAATAAAAGATGAAGATGGGAGTATGCATAGACGACATGCTTCTCCTTCCCTTCATGAGAGAAGTTCAATGCCTTTCACCCCTCAAACATCTGCTTCGAATCTACCTGGACATGGAACTTCAGCTATAGTTGCCGTGGACAGAAGTGCAAACTTATCTTCTGGGAAATCTCTCCCTTCTGGGCTACTTTTATCACAGGGAAAGCCAGTTAGTAAAGGCACAGAGCGTAGTCTGGAAAGCATGCTGCATTCAAGCAAACAGAAGGTTTCAGCTATTGAAAGCATGCTTAGAGGTCTGGATGTATCTGAGAAACACAATACTTCAACTCTACGATCATCTAGTTTGGATCTAGGTATTCAGTTTTTTCTCAATTAAATTATTCCCACGATATCATTTAGAGCATCTTCTTTTAAAGTAATCCATTGATGCAATGGTGAAGTATCGTTTGAATGATCAATGAGTTAAAAATTGAACTGTATTTGTCTTCTGAAACTCTCGTGAACAGTGAAATTTGCTCTTATTTTCCCTAGTGCAGGAGTTGACCCTCCATCATCTCGTGATCCACCATTCCCTCTTGCCGTTCCTTCTTCCAGTAATCTCACAAACTCTTTAGCGGTAGATACAACTACATCTGATATGTCTCGAGGCAATAAGCGTAATGGTGGCTCGATATTGTCTGACGTCATCACTCAGATTCAGGCTTCCAAGGAAACCAGTAAATTATCATATCATAGTAATGTGGGAACTGAAAAACTAAAAGAAAGGGGTTCTGTTGAAGAGAACACTGATGCTAGGGAGGCCAGACGATTTGTTAACTTGCATATTGATAGGCAATACATGGACACACCATATAAGGATGCAAATTTCAGGGGTTCGCAGAGTAGTTGCATTCCCAATTTTCAGAGGCCACTGTTGAGAAAAAATGTTACTGGACGAATGTCTGTGGGCAGGAGGAGTATTGACAACAGCCAGCTGTCAGTCGGGGAGATGTCTTGCTACGTGGATGGTCCAACTTCTCTTAATGATGCTTTGAGTGAGGGACTCAGTCCAAGTTCGGACTGGAATGCTAGAGTTGCCGCATTTAATTATCTCCATTCCTTGCTGCAGCAAGGTCCAAAAGGTATTCAAGAAGTTACACAGAGTTTTGAGAAGGTAATGAAGTTGTTTTTCCGGCACCTGGATGATCCCCACCACAAAGTTGCCCAGGCAGCTCTTTCAACACTTACAGATATTATTCCAGCTTGCCAGAAGCCCTTTGAAAGTTATATGGAGAGGATCTTACCTCATGTTTTCTCGAGGTTAATAGATCCAAAGGAATTAGTAAGGCAACCTTGCTCAACAACTTTGGAAATTGTTAGCAAATTTTATGGTATAGATTCTCTTTTACCAGCTTTGCTTCGTTCACTAGATGAACAACGGTCGCCAAAGGCAAAATTGGCTGTTATTGAGTTTGCCATTAGTTCCTTCAACAAGCACTCACTGAACTCCGAAGGCTCTGGTAATATTGGCATTTTAAAGTTATGGCTTGCTAAATTGACGCCATTGGTCCATGATAAGAATACAAAACTGAAGGAAGCAGCTATTACATGCATTATATCAGTTTACACCCACTTTGATTCTGTGGCAGTCCTAAATTTTATTCTTAGTTTATCTGTTGAAGAACAAAATTCCTTGAGACGAGCCCTTAAGCAATACACACCTCGAATAGAAGTGGACTTGATGAACTATTTGCAGAACAAAAAAGAGAGACAGCGTCCTAAGTCCTCTTATGACCCATCCGATGCTGTGGGAACATCTTCTGAAGAAGGATATATTGGAATGCCAAAGAGAAGTCACTTCCTTGGAAGGTATTCTGCGGGTTCCCTTGATAGTGATGGTGGCAGGAAGTGGAGTTCTGCACAAGTGTCAAATCAGATCACTGGTTATAGTGGTCAAGCTGTGTCCGTTGAAACTCAGGACCATTTGCATCAGAGTGTTGGGACTGGTTCCAACGGTGAGTCTCTCAATTCCAATACCAATGATCTGAGGTACATGGCTAATACCAAAAGTGAAAATGTGGGATCCTGGACTAGGCACCTAGAAACAATCGACAGCGGTTTAAACATGGAGACCTCTTCTACACCACGTTTTGATATCAATGGACCTATGAGCTCTGACCTCCAAGGGGTTACTTCAGGCTTTAGACTTGATAATGAGGTTCCACCTGAACCGGAGGTTAATCACTCAAACCTAACAGCTTTAAAGATCATCGCTGCTGCAGATACAGGACTAAGCATTCCTCAAATTCTTCATCTGGTATGTTTTGTATGTGTTTAATGCATTGTCTCCTTCTGTTTAGTTTATGATGTCAATTTTGAAAAGTTTTCAGAACTTTAGGATATCTATGAAAAGATGCAATCATTTTGCTTTGACATTTTGAATGGGACATGAATTTTGGAACAACCAAAAATGGAAAGAGGGAAAAGTATTTTGGGATAGGAGTATGTGTGTGCATATATGCATGCTACAATCTCATTTTACATAATCATGAATCATATTTTCCATTTTGCTCTATCTAAAGCCATAGCCTAATCATAGCATACGTTACATTACTATTTTTTTCCTTACTAGCTCTACGCATGTTAATTTTGGTCTTCCTGTCCCCCTACCACTACCCTCAATGCAGACCATATTAATCTTCTTAACTTGTGCATTTAGTGGTATTCTTTGCCCATGCCTGAAAATTTGAAGTCTTAAATTTACATGCAATTGTAGGAATGCACATTTATGTACTATATTTGAAACATATGCACAATTGCATATGTATGCTCATAGACTTGGTATACGTCTCTTGTCTGCCCTAACCTGACCCAAATTCAGTTTTTTTTTTTCCTTCTTCTTTCACCCCAGGCCTGACCCAAGGTCTAAATAGGACTGTCCAGGCCCGATCGAACTTCGGGTTGGGTTGGGCCATCTCAACATAGCTGCAGTCAACCTTGATGCTTGATCAAATTTCATAAGCTGAATTAATTTGTATTTACTTGTGTTATACAAGAAAATGCAGATATCATTGCAAGTCATGAGGGTTCCTGACCCTATTTTCTTTTATTTTTGGTTAGATTTGCAGTGGGGATGATGAAAGCCCAACTGCAAGCAAGTGTGATGCACTTAAGCTGTTAATTGAAGCTTCTGTGGCAAATGATCAATCCATCTGGACCAAGGTATCATAACTCTCTTTGAATCGTGTATGTGGTGGGAAGTCTCTCTTGTTCTGGTTGAATAGATCTTAAATTTTTCCTTCTTTAAGCTTCTTTAATTATTTTTACTGTTGATTCCTTACCAAGTATGTAATCAATTTCTCAGATTGCTTTTTTATTTTATTTCAATAACTGCTCAAGGAGTTCCTTATGGAGATTTAATTTGTAATTCTCCGGCAATGAGCATCAACTTTCTAATGCATTTATGGATTCGATGGGGCAATCTTTGAACAACTTCTCTCTCAGCTACTATTGTTCTAATCAATGGTATTCTCAAGAGTTGTCCATGATATCTGAGTGACAATAAGTTCAGAATCTGTTGCACCTGTTGTTGAGTTCTTGAGAATTTTAATTTTCGTTAGGGTATTTTGTTTCAACTAGGGAAAACAATTTATAAACTCCCGTTTGGTGTTTTGGTCATCAATCCATTCCTTGATATCTTTCTGCTTTGAGCTTTCTAGAAATTGAGACTGGTATCATACAGAACCCATTGTAACTGCCCTAATAACTGTAGTCCTACTTCCAGAACCCCATCAAGTTCCTACTAAAGTAGTGCTAGTTTGCTGTAACCCTTTCCTCATTGTAACAGAGGATAAATATCCAAAAATAATTTAGAATTACAACTGTAAAAGGTGAAGTTGGGAGTTTAAGAGATTTAGAGCTAATATGGCAACATTTATCAAAAAGTAGGGCTTGATAGTCTTTTTGAAAATTGGTAGGACTTCTTGGTCATTAGAAGGACTTTATCGATAATTTTCCCTTGAAATTATATATCCGTATCTAATGTTTGGTATATTTTCAGTACTTCAATCAGATTTTGATGGCCATGCTTCATGTTTTGGATGATTCTGAGTCTTCAGTCAGAGAACTTGCTCTTTCATTGACAGTTGAAATGCTAAAGAATCAGGTCTGGGATTTTTTATCTTATTGTTAGGCCAAATAGAAAAAATCTGGGATAATCTATTAGCATTACACAAGTTTTTTACCTCTCAAAATAGCATTTTTATTCTTCCCTTATGGTCTACGTGATTTTTCTGTGTTCTCTCCAGAAAGATGGCATGGAGGATTCTGTGGAGATTGTAACTGAAAAACTTCTTCATGTTTCAAAGGATATTCTTCCCAAAGTAACGTTTTTTAACTGAACTAATTATTCAATTTTTTCTCCTGTCTCATATATTCATTTTCCAACCCAGGTTGCAAATGAAGCAGAATATTGCTTGAATATTGTCTTATCTCAATATGATTCATTCAGATGTCTAAATGTAGGTGATTCTGAAATTTTAAGTTGCTTCTCAAGATCCCTAAAATACGTGTTTGGCTTTAATTTCCCTTATGTGCATGTGTCTTATAATTTTCTTATTTACTGGTATTGCAGGTTATTGTCCCCTTATTGGTTACTGAAGACGAGAAAAGTCTTGTTACATGTATAAACTGTTTAACAAAGGTAATTTTAGATATCTGTTTGAGCTTGATACACATTGTTGGGGAAATTCCTTAATAGCATAGGCTTTTGGCACAAGTGGTATTCTAACATGTTATTGAAGAGTTGGTTCTGTGAGATCTTGATTCAAGTCCCCACGACTCCAACTCTTCATTTTTTCTCCCATCTTGTTTCTCTGTCTGTCTGCTTGCGTCCCCAGTTGCGAGATGGGGACGGACATTAGGGAGGGAGGATGTTAGAGCTTGATATAGCTTAATAATTAGGGGCAAAGTTTTAGTTTAACGAAATCCATCTTTAGAAGGAACAGCTGGGTTTTGAGATCCTATTCTCTCTCTTCTGCTAGATCTTCCATATTTGATATGGTTTCTGCAGTAACTGGGAAATTAATTGTTCTTATACAAACATTGTGTTGTGGTTGTATTTGAGAGCAGTTAATCATTAGTAAGTAACTGCAATGTTTTGTACAAGTACTCTGACTCAATCAACACTGCATCATCTCTCAACTTGAAAAGTTTTGAAGATTAGATGCAAGGCACAAAAATTATTTTGTGCTATTATTTTTATAGATAAACAGTTTCTTCAAAAGCACCAACAGAGTAGGATCCATGGTTAACCATTCTTGAACCCCTTTAGTAATCTTTTACAGGATTCTTCGTTTGTCAATCTAACTGTTGGAGTCATCGTTTCTCTCACGGCTGTAATGCATGTCAATGATCAAGTTAATTGGAAAATTAGTACCATACAATCAATATAATTCTTTACTAAAGTGCGGTGCAACCCAACCCACCCATCAATAATTGTTTTTACACTCCTCAATAATTCTTTGTAGGATTCATCTTTTTTAATTCCAATCAATTGATTGGATGTCCCTTTCATGGTTGCCTTGCATGCTTAAATCAGGTTAAAAAAAAAAATTTCAGAGCTGTCCCATTAATTAATGCTCCAAGTTAAAGTTCTATTCTAAAATTTAGTATGAGAAATATGAGTTCATGGGTTGTACATTTCTATCCAACTAACTTGAAATATGCTGTGCATGTTGAACTTAATGCGGTTTCTAATCTAACAGTAAATTTGGCAAAATATTCTTTCCATTGAAGTTACTATGGATTGTAAGACTAACTGTTCATACACGAAATTTATGTTTGGATCCTATTTGGTTACTGTTATTGGACACTCTGGCTTTCCATAAGTTTTTACTTTCTTAGGAAGTTCTCGAGTTTGTAAATAAGTTAGACTGCACTGAGATTAAACTTTTGAAGAGTTATTTTGTTGAAGATTGGTGATTCTAGTTTATTTTGACAATCTTCTTCTTGTGCTTCTCTTTCTACTTCTTCCTATTGCTATCAGAAACTGGGGCTAGTTAATTTCTGAAAACACAGCAAGTTATAGCGTAAAAGATCATCTATTCTATTTCAGTTCCACTTTCGAAGTACTATAATTACCTTCTACCTTCAGATTCATAAATACTAAGCTGCTTGAAGTTTGCCTCTTTAAAACGGAATGTTATTTATTCTTGTGTAAGCAACACCAATGAATATGAATTCCTTCTAGTTATGTTTCTATGCTGCTAAATAGATTCTAGAATAGCTCTGCCAAGCTTCAATTGATTTATTTTGTTGTCATTATCATTATCCAATTTGCATTTTGTGCCTCTTGGAAGTTTGTATATACACCACACTTTTCTTCTTGTAAGTTGTATTTTTGTGCCATGTTATATTTTGAAAATTATACCTGTCGAAGTTGCTTTCACTTACACAACTGTTGTGAAATGCGAAAATATTACAAGATGTATCACCTTCCTTAAATCATGGGTACCGAGTTACCCATATTTTATAAAAAATTCTTTCTTTGTAATTAATATATAAAATTAGATAGAGGGGATACCTTCTTAGGTACTAGTTATAACTTAGACATGAAGTGCCTTTGGAGGTCCATTGCACATTGGAAAGCTTTCTGTAACTCTCCTGTTCTGGATTCTTTGTGGATACCCTGTTTGTTATAGTACTATGGATGATTGTCTTTTGTACTGTAATTACTCCAATGGTCTTCTCCATGACAAAAGTTGCCATTTTGATCTTGGGTCATCTAAGAAATAATAAATGCAGACAATTTTTTGGTGCTGCAAGGAGTGTAGTTTTTTTCTCTTGACAGTTTTGGTGTTGTGTAGAGTATTCATACTATGAATGAAGTTGGGCAGTTGGGTTTCAATGATTTTTCAATATCGTCGCTTATAAGTGTTTCTTTTTCATCATAATCTTGTGGTCTTCTGCATGACTTGAATTTCTTAACCTGAATGTTGTTGGATGGAAATAAATTAATTTTCTTGCTAGACATATGCCAAACATATAATATTTTATGTTTATTATTGTTATTGGTTTTATTATATTAAGACTTTTTCCTCTTTGGTTTAGCTTGTGGGCAGGCTCTCACATGATGAACTGATGGCCAAGTTACCATCATTCTTGCCTGCTCTTTTTGATGCATTTGGGAATCAGAGTGCTGATGTTCGTAAGGTAAATATAATATCTTTGGATGGGTTCTTTTCTGCAGAACAAATGTATGTTAAATGTGACGAAAATGCTTTTCTGCAGAACAAATGTATGTTAAATGTGACGAAAATGCTATTTTCCTAATTTGCGCCAAAATTACATTGTGCAGTCGAATATTCTTATTAATAAAATTGTTGTTTTTTTATGAACATTAGTTTGTTGATTTGAGTTGGTAATTTAAATATTATTTCCTTGGGTGGCAGACTGTCGTTTTCTGTCTGGTGGACATCTATATCATTCTCGGGAAAGCATTCTTGCCGTACTTGGAGGGGCTTAACAGTACGCAATTAAGGTTGGTGACTATTTATGCTAACAGGATCTCCCAAGCTCGGACAGGTAGTACAATGGACGCTAACCATGCTCGGAAAAGCGAATGAAGATGCACTTCTTCCCTCTAAATATTGTGGGTGTGCGCCAAGATCAGACTAAAATTGTGGGCGTGCAGAGTCAATATAGTTATTCAATGTTTGTTGTATTTTGTATATGTGGGTATGTGCGCATCTTTAAGGTGTTTTTATTTTTTTTATTTTTTAAACAATATTTATATATTCAATTTTCATTTTTGGGTTGTGAATTAAGGGAGAATGCCTCTCGTGGGTGAACATTATGTGAAATTTCTTGTATGTAATTGATGAATTGTATATAGTTTGCACTGGTCTTGGGCGTAGTGGATGTCACAGTAATCGATCGTTCAAACTGGGCCTTTTTTTTTTTTTTATATATATATAATTTAGAATTATTTCTATTCTTTTACATTTATGTTTTACTTTTCTACTAATGAGGCTTGGAGCTCGAAGTAATCTTAGAAAAACCAATTGCTTTCGCTAAAAGATTAGATGAAAAGCAAAAATTCCGTAATAATTGCGTTCTCATGTTTCACTATTTGGTCTGGTGGTAAACAAGAAAAAGATTATTATTATTATTATTATTTTCCCTAAAGGATAAGATTATCCCAGATATTGGCGCATTTAACGAACTTATAAGGACATTGGAGGTTTCCTATCGTCCACGTCCACCGAGGTTGTCGGACAACGGATGAATGGTGGTTTGATGGATTGGTTGATCGACGTCTCAAACCTAGGTCATGGGACTGTTCTGAATTCCTTTTGATTTCAGCTAATTCGGCTGTCATCAAGGGTAATTCTCCATCTTGTCATGGGCTGGGCCGAGGTCAATTGCTTGCTATTTGTTGGGCCAAACAGGCCTTCTCTTTTGTTATTACATATGTAATCTGCTTGGGCTTCTTACTGGTCTCGTTGGAATTATCAGTTGTAAAAAAAAAAAAGAAGTTAAATTTGTTGATTAGTTTTTATTATAAATTATAATGGCAATTATTGAAATAAACATCTTACAAAGAGATTCTATACTATTTATTAGAATGGCAAGAAAAAAATGCCCCAGATTACTTGATTTAGTTTTGATTCGTGTAGGCCCAATTGGATATTTCCAGTCCAACAAAATAGTTCATACCAAATGGGCAATAGGGGAGTGTGTTTGCTTTGTGTCTTCCTGCTTTGTTTGTAGACCTGGCCACCAAAACCTCTCCGTCTGGACCCTTCTCTCTCCTCATTTCTCTCTCTCCCACCTTCGAAACCTGAACTGTCTCTCTCCTCTGCCTCTACACTCTCTGCATTCCTATAAGATGTATCGCTTCGTCACCAATATTGCTTCTAAAACTCAATAAGTGCAACAACAACAAAGGAAAATGATGTTTTGAATATCTGTTTCCCTCTCTTACTTGTCTCTCTTTGTTGTTTATAGGGTCGGGTCTCTAAGAACAGTGTTCAGCGGGTATTAATAGACTATATTGGGATTCAAGATTGGTAGTAGGGTTGGCTTGGAGCAGAAAATATGTTGCTTAGGGGTGTTGAAGAACTGGCCGATGTTGTTAAAGTAACCATGGGACCTAAGGTAAGTCATGATTAATGTTTCGTTGGCAGTATATATATTTTTGACGATGCCATTGTTTATGAGATAATTTACTAAAACAAGAAGGCTTCTTTTGTGAAGTGGAAAGAAAACAAAATACATAAATGTTGCGTTTGGGAGCTCCGAATCAGTGCTCTGAAATTGAAATTTGAATTGGAGAGAATTTAGTTCAAAGTTTGAACTAAATATCATCCAAATCCAAAGTGCTGGAAATTGTAGATTTTTTGCATCTTTTGTGAATATTTGTTAAATATAAGTGATACCTTCCGTGGTAATTTAATCCTTGCCACTAATGTGAGTATAAAAACATGACAGAATCATAGGCGCAAAAACATTCAGGCACAATAAATTACGCATACTCCCATTGTGATTATTTGTCCATTTGAGGGACACAATTATCTATTGTTTTTAATGAAGCACTGGTGTTGGTGTCCATATAACTATCAGTCCAACGTTTGCTGCCTTTGCTCCTTTTATGGAGCCAACAATGTGAAATTGTCACCCTTAGAGTAGCTGGTAGGTGCAAGTTTGAGGATACTCATTAAAATCAACATTTTGTAAATGGCTATACATTAGATCTCAAAAAAACTAGGACACTGATACACCATGTCCGTATTCTATTTTAGGAGATGTCTTCACTTTTTCTTCTATTAGGGCCCGTTTGGCATGCGTTTTGTTTTTGGCGTTTTGTTTTTGGCTAAAACAGAAACAGTATTTTTGTTGTAGAGCGTTTTGGAGAAAATTCGGAAGTACATTTGGGAACTATGCTTTTTTGTGAAAATGTCAGAAATAAAAATATGAATAACATGTTTGGGCACACAAATATTTTTATATTTATATATATATATATATATATATATATATATATTTTAATTTTTGCTATAAACTAGTTTATATACACATGTAATATATATATATATATATATATATATATATATATATATATATTTTAATTTTTGCTATAAACTAGTTTATATACACATGTAATATCTTTATTCCTAAAATTAAAATATATATATATATATATACACACACACACATGTATCGGTGGTGATGAAAATCCAGTTAAGGGCTCGGACTGAAAACTTGCCCAAACATTAATCGGTCACAGATTCACGATCAAATTCGCAGCCAACTGGTGTGACCTTCGAAGAACCACCTGAAAATGGATGCACAAGAAGGAGGCGCACACAAAGCTCAAATAACAACAACGATCTCCTCAGAAACCCTAATTTCAGATACCGAAACGAATTAGCAATCAACAACGCATCACTAGAATGAATTCTCATGAAGATCAAGAAGATAACGGAGTTGGTGAATCGAAACCCTCAAAATTTGGTCAGAAAGAGATTCTGGGAGCACTCAAAGTGGTCGAGAGGGACTCCGTGGCGGTTGCCGAGAGCTTCACCACTCTCTTCGCTTCTCTCCGTTTGGCCCTCTCTGAGGTTTCTCACTCTTCGCTTCAATTTTTCTACCTCATATCTTCTTCAATTTAGGTAGGCTTGGGTCGGTGGTGATGAAAATCTAGCTTCGATGTTGTATTTGATATCGCCCTTGAATCGCAGAGAGAGAGTATCAGGAGAGAAGAGAGAAAATTTGCCCAAAAAATGACCTAAAATGTTATATACGTGAAACAAGTTGGGCCGGCTACTTCCTCCGCTACAGTGAAAAATTGTCCAAACAGTACTGAAACAAGATAAAACACCAAAATGGTGTTTTTAGTTTTGGGCCTCTTTATTGAAATACTTTTTAACTGTGCAAAACAAAACAAAATCAACCAAACATATTTTGGGCTTCATTTGGGTTACTGTAGCGGACCTGAAACAAAAACACAAAAACAAAGTAGATGCCAAACAGCCCCTTATTCTATTTCTCCTCTTTTTCTTCTTCTTCTTCTCCTCGCTTTTTCTCTCATTGATTTGACTTACATTTTGATATTTGTTGTTAGGCTTTTAAGCCTAATTTTTATTTTTACATTTTTACCCCATTAAATTTTAAATTTCAAGCTGTGCTCGTCTCAAGAAAAATAATCATATAAAATGTACCCAATGGAGTTTCCGTGCTTCCTAGGTTTAAAGAGATGGAAATAGAAGGAAAACAAAAGAGAAAATTTCTTTTTACAATTTTTCCTTAATGTTGCCCCAAAAAGGAAAAGGGTGTGTGTGTGTGTGTGTTGGGGGGGTGGGGGGTGGGGGGACAATTATAAAAGTTTACAAAGTCAATATTCCATGGTCGGTTATTGCTTGTTACCAATTATATTCCATTAGCATGCAAAATTGGGGTTAGTGGGTGTTTAAATTTGCAATTACTATATGGTTCAAACTTAGAAGTAGGAATTTGTAACTAGGGGTGTATAAGCACACTCGTTTACGAGGTCCAAGTGCTGCATAGTTAAATTTCAAGACTTTTTGTGCAAGAAGTAATTACCCTTACCTATACATACATACATATATATATGTATATATATATATGGGGATTGCCGCCTAAACTCATGCCTGCACTTCTACCACTAAACCTAATGATGGCCCTTAGTGAGACTTTTCCTTTAATTTTTCTGTTTGGTTCAATTCTCTGTGAACCGATTTCAAAAGCTTTGGAAACGATTTTTCAGAAAATTACAAAAGAATGTTCTCTTAAGTTAGAAATTTGAATTCAAAATATTTGTTCCTCTATGGCCATGTGGTGTCTTTTAATTTGATTAAAAGTCCTTATATCCACTAAGATAATGAAATTGGATGACAAGTATGGTAAGGGAGTAAAGTTCTTTTTTCTCTTTTCATATTATCATGAGAATATGGGTACTTTCTTGAAAGAAGCCGCCAGTATTATTTCAAATTGTAGTATAGGTTTAAAAAATATATATAAATAAAATCAATGAGGATGGTGGTGAAAATGTAAGTACCTTACATCATTTATACGATGTGATTGCATGGCATTCAGTCTCTATCCTTTTCTTTCTGCTTGTTGTTTTCATTTTTTCATATAGTTATCTAAGTATGCTATGTTTCATTTTTTGGTATTTTTCCTGTAATATTCTTTCCTACTAATGTATTGTGGTTGTGGAGGCTAGTGTACTTCTATTTTCCTGTGTCTCTTAGATCATTGATTCTCTTAGATCATTGATTCCCATACTATGTAGTTTGATGGTTGACTAGTGTTGTTTGTTTGTGGGTGTTTTTCATGTAGTTATCTAAGTTTTGGTGCCCCTAAAGTGACAAAAGATGGTGTTACTGTGGCGAAAAGCATCGAGTTTAAGGATAGAGTTAAGAATATCAGTGCTAGCCTTGTGAAGCAGGTTGCAAATGCTACCCATGATGTTGCAGGCGATGGTGAGATATTATACATTTGTTGAAGGCTACCTAATTGTGTTTTCTTCAGTTGGATATAGTTGTTCTTTTGAAGTGCTTTGTTCATTTATATTGTTATTTCTAGTCTTTTAAGCAGTAGTATCTTGATAGAGAGAAATCGGAGAATTGTTTCGACATGTACTAGATCTTGAGTAAAATGGAAGAGCTATCCGAAGGCGGACTTAGTTGGTGATATGAAAGTTGTTTTGCATGTTTTCAGGTACCGCTTGTGCAGCAATCCTCACCCGTGCTATATATTCTGAAGGGTGCAAGTCAGTGGCAGCTGGAATGAATGTCAAGGACCTGAGACGTGGGATCACAATGGCAGTGGATGTGGTGGTGACAAACCTGTAGAGCAGAGCACAGATGATCAGTACATCCGAAGAAATAACACAGGTTTGTTTTATTGAGTACCTCTTTAGAATGACAGAAGTATATGGATTTGAAATTTTGATTTTTTTTTTTTGGGAATTAGGAGTTAAAAAGTGGCCTGTTTTGGAATGGCACAATATTGGCAAACAAAGAAAGAGAGATTGGTGAGCTTATAGCCAAGGGCCAAGGCAATGGAGAAAGTTGGCAAAGAGGGTGTTATTATAATTTCTATAGGTGACCTTTTCATCTTTGACGCCTTAGTGCTAAAGGTGCAGACTGCTTACATTTACTATTGTTATTATTTTGATTTTTGGTTAGCTGAGTATATTTTAGCTTACTATGATGTTCTTTTTTTGCGGTCTTTTTGTTTTCTTAAAAATTCATCAGCTTTTATTTCCCATGTTGATCTTGTCATCAGATTTTATATACACAAATTTGTTTATACGGAAAAAGAATTGAAAAGCTCATTTCTTGTAGGATAGTGGAGCAAGTGGCTCTTGTTTTGCTTTTGTTTCTTTAGATTTGCTTTATACCTACATTTCCCATGAACATTGATCTTCACTCCTGTTTCATCTTCGCTAGTTCATTTATGTTCTTTTCTAGGAGGGTAGTATGCTTTTGTTGTTTCTTGCAAAAAGAGTCTTATGGAATTAAGCTGCTAAGTGATGTCTGGATTTAGTTTGTCCCTTGAACTGTTGCAGGATGGGAATACACTATACAATGAATTTGAAGTAGTTGATGGAATGAAGCTGGACAGAGGCAATAAGCAGATTCATTTTCTCTGAACTAGTGATTCCCCACCACACACCCCCCCCCCAAAAAAAAAAATTTTTTACATGCATGAACCTTCTCTGGGATACTAAGAAATTTTTATTGGCTTACATTTGCTCGAGTTTCTGGGCATTGTTTTAAGTACTTCTGCCCCTGTATGCATTGTTGCTGCATCACATGGTGTTACAGAGATCCTTTTTTGGTCAGGAATTGGAGGATCCACTGATTTTAATCCATGAGACAAAAATCTCCAGCTTAAATGCCGTGGTGGAGGTATTAGAGTTGGCCTTGAAGCTAAATATTTATTTTGTAAAATTTGAAATGCTTGTTATTGTAGTATTTGAAAATGGGACCAAATTATCTTCTTTCAGAGGCAAAGATCCCTTGCTGATTGTTGCTGAAGGTGTGGAAAGTGAAGCACTGGCAACTCTCATTCTAAAGAAGCTTCATGCTGGAATCAACGTTTTTTTTAAAAAATTCTTATTATCATTTTATAGACCACTTACCATATGCAAGCTTGGTTTGGATGGTACAGTTTTCTTGATGAATCTAATTTGATTATGCATCTGAAGGTTTGTGCTATTAAAGTCCCCGGATTTGGAGAAAGCAGGAAGACCAATCTGCAGGATCTTGCCATCCTCACAGGAGGCGAGGTGGGTCCAGTTGTTATTATCACATTGCATGAACAATGCTTCACTGTTTTAGTTATATATTTTTTTGGCACTGCATGAACCATTATCTAATATTTTGTTTTGAGTAAATTGCTGGTCGTAAGAGATGAACTTGGTTTGAACCTTGAGAAGGTGGGACTAGAAATAGTTGGCTCATGCAAAAAGGTAAAATACCTTAGAATGAAGTTTGTCTTATTGCTAAGATCCTCAATTGAATCTTGCACTTCTGATTATGACAAGGAGAAACTCCAAGAGAGGTTAGCAAAGCTATCTGGTGGTGTTGCCCTCTTGAAGGTCAGGAGACTGTCTAGCATTCCTATCCCGTCTTAGACAAGGACAACAAATCTTTTCTAGGCCTATCAAAGATTCTTAAAGAATTTGCTCTCGATTTTTATGAAATGGGACTTAGTATTTGTGAAAATAAGAAATCACTTGTCTCTGTTGTTGCTAGATTGGAGGAGCCAGCAAAGCTGAGGTAGGTGAGAAGAAAAATAGGGTTACGGATGCTTTAAATGCTAATAAGGCAGCTGTGGAGGAAGGAATCGTACCCGGTGAGCTTGTCGATTTATGAAAGCCTTCTTTCTATCTTGTTAGCTCTCGGATGGCTGGTCAAACAGTAATTCTCGAGCTTTATGCTCAGGTGATGGTGTCGCTCTTCTTTATGCATCAAAGGAGTTGGAAAAGCCTGCTAACACAAAATATCGGTGTTCAGATTATCCAGAATGCTCTTAAGGTTTCTACTTGTTGCTCATCAATATAATTGCCCAATTGCTTCAAGTTCATGCTATAATTTTTAAGGCTCTAATTTTGTCTCTTCCTCAAGCCTGTATGGTAATTGCTTTCTTTGACTGGGTTTAGTCTGCTTAACCTATTCGGAAAGTTTTTTTTTTTTTTTTTGAGTTTAATGCTGTAGAGTATTTTTGCGCAGGATGCACAACTAAGCAAATAAATTTTAGAAAATTGTCTAAAAATGCTGATGTGTGTAAGAGGTTATTTATTGATGATTGTCACAGTATAAACCATGTTGTTTAGTAACCCATTTAAGTGTTTAAAACTAAGAGTATTTAGTGTTTTTTCTATCAAGCGTCTTTGATAATGCAATCAGTCATTGTCCAAACATGGGATCTGAATTTTATGTAAAAGAAACTTAACTTACAATTAAATGCTGAATGTGCTAATTCTAAGTTGAGTTTCAAATTTATTCTGAACTTACACATCATCATCATCCTCATCCTTGCCTTAATCCCATATGAATGGGGTTGGCCACATGAATTCTTTTTTTTTCATTCTTTCCTATCACATGCCTTCTCCCCGTAATATTTAACTTTTTAAAACTAATAATTTCATCTCATTTTAAATTGGGTCACTCTCTCTCTCTCTGCCTCCTAAATTCAATGCAAAATTGGTTTCCCTATTCTTATTCTGAAGTTACAAAAAATTGTCTCTTAAATTCTTCAGGACTTCTAATTCTCTAATTAAAATTTTCGTTTGATTAATTTCCAGTTTTATGAAACAGTTTTTTTTTTTTTTTCTCTCTTTAAAAAATTAAAATATATGTCTGCAGTTTGTTTACTTTCAATTCTATATTATTAGCAGATGGTATTGTCTCGCATTATATTAACTCTTTTCCTGTAGGCACTGGTGCATTTAATTGCTTCCAATGCTGGAGTTGAGGAGGCAGTTGTTGTTGGCAAGCTGTTGGAGCAAGATAATCCTGACCTTGGATATGATGCGGCTAAAGGTCCTGTGTGTGTGTAGATTAGTTGTATCTTTCCATTTTGATGAGTATTTTCCTACTTTGTTCTACCAGGTGACATGATCAAGGCAGGGATCATTGATCCATTGAAGGTCATTAGAACAGCCTTTGTAGATGCTGCCAGGTAAATCTAAGTTTCTGTTAAGATTTTACCCTTTGGTTGCTTATTAGCCTTCCCAAAAAGCATTGATGGGTTTTCTTATTGTATAGTGTATCTTCTTTGTGGACTACAACCGAGGCTATTGTGGTTGAACAACCGAAGGATGAGAAGTCAGTCCCTGACATGGGTGGCATGGATTATTGGGGATAGATGGTGAAACCATACCAGTCTCATTAAAAAAGCAAATTGCTTTTTAAAATCACAAACTACATAAAATGAAAAGAATATTAGGTTAGAAGGTAACAAGTTCTCTAGAAATCCGATTCTTTAGTTTGCCTTTAAAATAAAGTTTTTTGTTCTATTTTATTTGCTTCCGATATTGGGAACCAAATACCAATGTTCATAGTGAGAGGTCAGTGTAGGATGTTGTTTAACATTATTTATTTTATTTTATTTTATTTATTATTGTTTGGTTACTTATTCCGTTGCCCACTTGTGTAAAAGAATCAATTCCAGCTTTCTATTCCTGTCCAGTATTTTAGAATTGATATGGATGAGTAGGTAAAGAATACCTGAGTGGGATACAGTTTTAAGGAACCTGAAAAGGTTGAATTCTAGCCTTACGTTTGGACATAAGGGCCAAGGATCAGTAATACTAGTGGATGTGTAATGGCTTCGTAGGGTCAGATATAGATACTCCCCGACTGTAAAAGCAAAAGGGACCTTAACTACAAGACACATCTGTCGAGCAAGGTCGAATTCAACACTGTTGCATTGAATGATTTTAATTTGTTTGACGTTGGATCTTTGCAATGTATGGTTTGTAATATGTTTCAAGAGTTGGGTTGTTTCCCATTAAAGCAATGCGTAAGGTGGGTAATTTGTTTGGGTCTTTGCCATTTATGGTTGTAATATGTGTTTCCATAGTTGGATGGTTTCCTATTAAAGCAATGCATAAGGTGGGTCAAAATAGTTCATTACATATAGAGTGTGACTTTTAGTGAAGGAAAATGATTGTACTTGATGGTGTGCAGGAAATGATACTCTCTCCAAATAATGAGTAGTGAAAGAGGGAGCTGAACAATGCTATTCTTTAGATAATTCAAGGGTGGCTCATTTGGATTCTACTAGAGTTCACGGACTAAAAAAATGTAGGGACGGCCTTGAACAATAAGGATATATAGTGGGGTATTATAGATAATTTTGTTACTAAAAAAAATATTCAATGTGGTAGCCGCACCCACTGAACCCTTAATAGGTCTGTGCCTGTATCCAAGTGGAGTCTTGCTTAGCTATCCCTTTCTATACTGTTCTCGTGATAGAGTATAATCAAGTACGGTTAGTTTTCACAATATTATCGATTGTCTGAGTGCAAAGAAAATAATTGTTCAAAGCACTGCACAGCACGATGCACCTAAGGCTGGCAATAGAGGTTAGATGTTTTGTTTAAGGGTTAGAGGGACCATAACCCTCGGGTTGAAACCGCATTGGCATGGCAAGTTAGGACATTTCCGATCATGGGATTAGATGGTTATGTTCACTTAAGTACCAATTTCAGTGAATCCTCCGCTGCACAACACAGGTATTTACTGCATTGAATGACTCGTTATATTGTACGGGACTCCAAGCTTCTGGAGAGCCTCTATTTGTGTTGTATTACATTAGACGGCTTGTTGTACTGTACTGGATTCCAAATCCCAAACATCTGGTGAGCCTCCTTAAGTAGAGCTGCGATTGTTGGGCGGTAAGACAAGTTATGACGGCAGCTGTGAAGTGGAACGGTAGTTTTTACATATATGACTCTAGATTAAATAATAATAAATAAATAAATAAAACTTTGTTTTTACATTATTTGACCAACTCAATCATGATTCGCCATCTACTTCAGGTGATATTTACTTTTTGACCGCATGAAAACAAAACAATTTACTCTTGCGTTGTAACTAGAAATGAAACAAGCGAATAACTTTCTTGATCTTGTTATTAATCAGTATATTCTTCCATTAATTTTTTATCTCTCCATTTTTTTATTTAGCAAAGACCTGATGCAATCCTCTCCAGTCTCTTTCAGGTTTTCTTTATAGTGATAAGGAGCTATTAAAGTTTTAAGATACTAAAACGTTTATATATAGTTTTTTAATTTAATCAATAACCTATGCTCTCTCTGTTTCCCTAATCCTAATTATCATATAATATATTCAGTTCAACAACCAAACCTATTATCTACCATTCTTTTAGTACCAAATCCCATTGTTATCACATTTGGATGATTGCTTGTACATGTGACTTGCTTCTTTTAGCATTCACACGGCTTATTGATTAAGTATTTTTGTATTTTATCTATCTAATCTTAATATATATTATCCAGGAGAATCTATTTTACTAAATATGCCATATATAGAATAATACACATATAACACACTGTATTTCTATGCATATATAAATATGTATATAATAGAGGTGCAGGTATTGCTCGGACTGAAACTATGCCAGTCATGCTGGGTGAACTTAAACCAATATGGGTGTGAAAAAAATGTCAAACCAAGAAGGAAATGTTTGTGTAAAATTTAATATGGTAAATTTCACTTATCTAATTTAATAAAGTTTGATCTATTTAAAATATTAAATTAGTAATAAGACTACAAATATGTAGTGGACACTGGAGTACATAATTATATACGTATGGTATGCATACATACATACATATATAAATCATTGATGAGATGATGACAGCCACTCAATTTATGTGTATAATATATATATTATTGTATAAGAAAACAGTGATATCTCTACTCTCTACTATGTATTAGAATATATATAATTTTTGTTATTGAATACATACATTGATAGATACAGTACATTACATGTAGTACATAGTCTGCTGCCGAATAAGATGTTGCATTCCAATGGCGGGGTTTTGCCCCACCCACTCATTAAAATCAAGGTAGTGGGTGAGGAGGAAGATAAGTGGGACCCAACCCCGCATGGAACCCAGATTGTCGGCTAAGGGGCCAACATGGCACGACTCACCACTTGCCACGTTCGCACGCGACACGAAGCATACTAAATGACTCCTGTTCTTCTCATTGCTAATAATATATGATTGCTCTATTTTTTTCTTGGGAATAAAATATAAATTGTTCAAGGTGCTGCACTTCATGTGATCTCGTTAATCCTATTTACAAGGAAATGTAAAATTTTGCCGTTAACATATCATGAAATACTCACTTTGTTACCCACTTACCCCCTAATAACTTGTTACCTCTCTTGGAACCCAACTTAAGTCTTATTTACTACGGAGTCGTTCATTAACAATTTGGGTTCGGGTCGAATTCATTCTTAGTGCAAATGAGTGGAGTTTGATTTCAATTTCTAAACTTATTTAGTAAACAAACTAATCTTGAATAATATTGAGCTCGGCTCGTGAAAGTGAGATCATGTTTACGAGCTAAAATCTAACTTGAACAACTTCTTAATTTTATTACAAAAATTGAGCCCAACCTTCTCAAAATCATGACGAGTCGAGCCCGAACAGACTAAAGTTTTGCTTGGCTTGATTGATTCGAAACCCTACTAATAAATAGAGGTGGGAGATCGTTGATCAATCAAGTGTTTCTCGATTTCATCATAGTGTTTGGTTTGAGGTGGGAGAACTTCAGTCGAGGTGGAGTTACGGGATAGCGTGTGAAGATCGAATTCAAACTAAGGTGGAGATTGTTTGGTTTGTGGCTTGAATTCATATGCAGAATATGGACTTTGCTCTAGAACGGTGATTTCGTCAAGCTACTCTTTTATAATTGTGATCATTATGGTAACTTCTTGTTGGTAAGTTATGGAATTCTTGATCAACAAGGAATTTGATTTGAAGACTCCTAAAATAGAGATGAGTGTGAGAAGTAGAGGTAGAGGTAGAGGTAGAGGTAGAGGTAGAGATCAAAGAGATGAAAAATGTAAGGGTGAATGTTGTGGGGAGATGAGAGTGTTTATGTAATATACAAGTGTAAAGATGTAGTCTCAAGAGTATGATGAGTGAAAGTGAGTGGGTTTTTAACACATGGGTTGTATATTCTCTTCCTTGATACTTAACAGTGAAATATCTCTTAATAGATGTAACTCTAAAGTTGGGTGAATTATATAAAATATTGTGTTGTGTGTGAATATGTATGATTATTATCTTTGTATATGCTTGTGTGATTGATGTGATAATGCTTTCATTGTGTGTGATAAAATGAGATATTTAACTTTTAACATTAGCCTACCGTTGACTAAATTATAGGGAATTAAAATATCCATAACATAAAATTGTAATGAATTAGTTTTAAATGGAGATGCAATCTAAACCATGCACATGGTAATATATTAAGGTTTGTTTGGATTAGTTATATGGGTTAAATATGAATTGTGTTCATTAGGATTGGCTTGTATTTGGATTATGACATAAACCACACGAGTTCATGACACCAAAATGTGAATTCAAATTTATATGAATCTACTTCAATTTAAAAAGATTAATATAGAAATTTGTAGTACAATTTAGTTTAACTTTTACATGACTCGTCATCGTGCACCGACCTCGTTGCTAGTGATGTCGGTTTATTAAAGGTGTGATATGATAATTATATTCATTTTGCTTTTATTATTACAACATATGGAAGTAAATATCTTTTTAAACGTAATTTAAAAAAAAAAAATCAGGCATGACAATAGACAACACCTTGGATTTTTTGACAGGGATGTCAGTGTTACACCAACCAGAACTACAAGGGGTCAATGTTATTTAGACATTTGATAGGGAATGACAGTGTAATTTATCCATACATTTATAATGCTATAGGGAATGTCAAAAGATAATTTCTCTTTGCTAAAGACGGATAAGGTTGATTTTGTCGGACGATATAATGAGATTTAACTATTATTTAACTTTACAATGTAAGACAGTTTACCGTTAATTGTCATTTTCCCTGATCAAAGAAGTCCCACCCACTTACAAACAAATCATTTAATATTAAGGATAATTTACAATCATTACTTTAAACGAGCCACAATCTCGCTCGCTAACTATGCCTTTGTCGCCATCTTTTATAGAAAAGTCTTTGTCAATTATATACTGTATTTATTATACACCGCAATACGGTATTTGTCAGACACTCATGACAGAATATTGCTACTCGTAACCATTTTTCAAAATACAGGTCTCGGGTGAAAGGTGCATGGTCATACATCGTACCATGGTTTCACGAATTGACACCAAGTAAATATTTTCGTTTAATTTATCTTTTTTACTTTGCCTTTGATCAAATCTTTCTCATCAAGGACTTAGGCCAAAATGGTGTTAAGTTTTTGTTTCAAGTAGTACCTAAATGGAAAAGGTTTTGAATTAATAAAAGTTGATATGTAACACTACTTAATAGATTAAATTATTCCTAAATTGAATGGTTAGTGTTTGGTCCGTTATAAAAGAAATTAGAGTATATTTGGTCCTTAATTTCGTGTTACAAAACTGAAGATTTGTTTAATTATCGTTTTTGAGCCATTTTTATCGAGTAACAAACAAATTTAAAAAACTAATTAGTAAAAACTTATCTCACATTAAATAACGTCCCAAACATATAAATAACTATTTTTTTTTATTAGAGATTTAAATTTTTTCAATTTTATATTTCCTAAGTAGTTTTGAACTATAATATGAATTTCACAAATTTTGTGAATGTGATTACAAAGTACAAGTTTATACTATTACTTTTTTCAAATGTTTAAGTATGTCCAATATTGGATTTTTCCTTAAAAAGCATGAATAGTGGAGACGGACATTCACTTGCCGTCCTTAGTCCCTACTTCGATTCAACCAATTTAAGTCAAAACATATGTTTGGTACTAACTACTCCATCACTTTACTCGGTTTTTGAAGGTTTTTTTTTGCCTCAGAATAGCAGAAAAGGACTCCTAGGCAAGCCAGTCAAAATATACTGTTCAAATTGGGAAACAAATGTTTGAGTTAAATTTGAGGACAACTCAAAGTTTTTGAATTCAGACTAAGCTCATTCTTGGATTGGAGTTGTCGATCTCAAGTTCAAAATCATGATTATTAATAAAAAGAATTAATTATAAATTCATATGAATCTAAACAAATTTTCTTTACGTTGTCTTAAATTACGTCACATAATCTTTTTAAACAATTATCAGATTTCATCGTTGTGGTATCACACTTTTGCGATGGTTCAAACATACCCAATGTTACAAGATTAATAAATCTGTTGCATATCTAAGTGAATCAAAATGGAAATTATTTGGACTAGACTAGATGAGTTGTCACTTGTCAGGCGAATACGTTAGCTAAAAAAAAGAAAAAAAAAAAAATTTGGTGCTCAATTAATTACTACACATACGAGCACCGCTTTGATGTATTAGACACATGTAAGTGAAATTAAGTGTGTGATACTAACTGCCTCTGGTACGTACATACCGTCAAAATCCATTTCGTCTTTTTCTTTCATATTATTTGGATCGGAGACAGAGAGAAAGAGGAGAGAAAGATCTTATCTACAACTGCACAACACATTTACACCCAAAAGGCGAAGCAGAGGAAAACAAAGAAACCAACAAATCTTCTGAAAATTTCACTATTTCCCATAATCTCCGCCAGAAGGATCAGAGACGAGAGTGAGTGAGACAGAGACTGCACATGATTTAGAGAGAGAAAACTGTAGAGAGAAGATAGCACAGAGGAGGAGACAGAGCAGCTCAGGTGTTTCGCAGGGAGGATTATATCTCACAGAGGAGAGAGAAAGTGCTGTTATTATGCATTAAGAGAAAGTCAGTGAAGGTAAATCGATTATTTTCTGTGAATCACTCTGTCTCTACTTTGGCGTTCGATTCTTGAATCAATCAATTTGTAGTTTAAATCATCTGAAATTTCTACGGTCAGTTTCATCTGTTAACTTCTTTCAATTATTTTTTTGATTTGCTTCTTCAACTACGATAATGATTGAACTAATGAATTTGTAGGTTTAATCATCTTGAAATTTCTCCAGTGAGTTTCATCTTGTAATCTCTTTCACTTTTTTTTTTTTTTAAATTATTATTTTAATTTGATTTCTTCTCCCAACACTATGATGATCGTATTGCTTTTGATTATTGTTCGCAGAAAATGAATTACTGTGTTCCGGATTTCGAATTGGATGAAGATTACGCAATTTATACATCCTCAAGTTCGAGTCGACCAAAGAAATCACGAGTGTAAGTTTTGTATTCTTTCCTTGCTCTGTTTTTCTTTCTATTGTGTCTTCGTTTTCTATATTTATCTCTAACTATGATAATCAACAGGGCTGATGAGGAGATCATGGAGCTAATGTGGCAAGATGGTCATGTGGTTATGCAAAGCCAAAACCAAAGATCTGTCAAGAAGTCTCAATTCGGAGACGCCGTTCTACCTGCCGAGCAATCGGCGGCGAGACAGATCCAAACAGGAGAAGAATCGGCGAATAATCTGTTCATGCAAGAAGACGAGATGGCCTCTTGGTTACATTATCCCATGGATGACTCTTCCTTCGACCGTGACTTGTATGCCGATTTCCTCAACCCTTCGCCGACCGCCACCGTCGCCCCTTCCTCCCATACCGTCCAGATTTCCGATGTCAGTACAGCAGACCTCAGACCTAAGCCACCTGCAGCGGCGGCGACTCGGCCACCAATACATCCTTTTATGCGTACGGAGGCTCAAACCTACTCGAGGCACCACAATTTCGTGCACTTGTCGAGGCCTAAGTTGAGGATTGAATCAGCAGCACCAAGTTCGAACAAGGTAGGGATGGACTCGACGGTGGTAGACTCAAGCGTGACTCCCTCGGGTATGGCACAGGTCTCCGGAGAAAATTTAGGCTGCGGGAGCATGGGCGGTACAAAGGGGGCAGGTACATCGTCTGCTGCTGACGGCGTTGGTAGAGGGAAGGCGGTGTGCGAGCGCTCAGTGTCTTCATCACCCGGTGGCTCCAGCGCGAGCGCCGAGCCGGTCCACAAGCCGCCACCAACGACGGAGGAGCGGAAGCGCAAGGGTAGAGAAGCCGACGACTCTGAGTGTCACAGTGAGGTCAGTCCGTCATTAAAAAATTTCTTCCTCTTTCCCCATGTATTCGCCTCGTCTAATGTGCGCAGGTCCAGTTGCGTCGTTCAGCGTGAGCACCACCATCCTATCTAATTGGATGCATGTATTAACACTTGGCCAAATTCCTGCTCACATCACATTGCTCTGCGCACACGTGGCATCATAGGACCATTTCTGTAGTTTCTGGTGTTATGACTATGACACCTGTATTGTTTCAACGGGCAACATCCCAAGTTTAACCATTTGAGGCATGATGATAGGTGCAAAAATGGGTCCTATAGCATTGCATCCAAGTGATGCAACATGCATTGGCCAGCGATTTCGGCTGGCCAATTCTGCTCGAGTATCATGGTCCTTCACAGAATGATCAGATTCCATGTATGAATTAGAGTTTATTATGAGCGCCGCCTTCATAGACTTGTTTATAGTTGTAAATAAACCTAAGCGATTATCCTGCGCATTCACGGGTGGTTTCCTCACTCTTAAGATGGTCATTTTGCTCTTACATGAATAGAAAAAGCACTCTCATTGAGTTTATGCATTTGTAGTGTTAGCCTCTTGATTCAATCCAACATGTGTTGAATTTAATGGCGCAAATTTAGTGGGAACACCAAGGGGTCCCGCACGTTAGACTTGCTCTGTAACTGCCTGCCTCCCTATATGATTCTCCCACGCGCAATGTACTTCGTAAATTGTGCATGCTGCACATTCGTAACCATATGAAATACCCCAAGAGTGAAAATGTTATCATAGCTTGTGAGATGTGGTAACTAAATACTCTCTCTCTCTCTCACGCACACATCTTCCACAAATGGCACCATGAGTCTTGAACCTTCACCTATCCTCTTGGGTGACTCTGGTTATACCACATGGGCCAATGGCCCCCTGATATGACTCTTTTGCGTTGTCTTTGTTAATAAAATTTAATGAGAATGTTGCATCTGCCTCTGATTTGAACAGGATTAGGTGCTTGTATGGATTGGTTTGATTTTGTTATTAGTTGAACATTGTAATGCTTTTTGCTAATACTAGCTAACCACAACTCTCAACCTTCGAAATGAGGAGGGGAAACCACTTAGGCAATCTTGCTTTTGTCAATATTTGGGATTGGAGCTTTCACTCGACTGTTTTTGTATCCTACTGTCACCTTAGGAGAGCTTCCATTTTTAAGTGCTTGCAAATTGAATAATAAAACGTTGGGGTTTTAGGTTGATACTCGGTACATCCAAAAGTTACATGACATAAATTTATCGAGAGTATACAGGGTAGGTCAAGTCTAGAGCTACAGGTTTTTATTTTTATTTTATATTTTTTAGGATTTTATGCCTAGGAAATTACTGAAATTCTGTGGGTCTTCTCATCGCGGACTTATCAGTCATTCATGTCAACCTTAAATTGGAAAGTTTGGATCCTGCAGAAGATAGGGAAACTAGCGTGGAGAGTTTGGCTACATTTGTTGATGAACCGTAAAAAGAAGAGAACTAGTGGAACATAGAAGCCCAACCTGGGAGCCAAGAGAAGTCATGAAACTTAAAACTGATTTAGGCAAGAACATTTGAGTACCATTTAGATGATACAAGGAAACTGTGAAAGTCAGCTATTGAGTCCAGCATTCAGATGAAGCAGATATATAAAACACGATCAAATTTTTAAAAAAGCAATGCTTGATTATTAGAACCTTTTTTAGCTACTTGTCCTTGAGATTACTGAAAGTAAAAAAGGGAAATGTATCATAGACCAACTTAGAGCTGGACATCAACATATTTGAGCATATAACATTACCATTTAAGGACTAGTGCTTAATATTTGATGGAGTAGTTAGTAATTTTTCATGTACCGGAAAGCTTAAGAAGCATAGTCATTTGATTTGGTGTTTCTAGGTTTTGGAAGGATGTTCCATCAACCCATCAACATTGTCCATCAAGTAAGGGCTTTTGCAGACAAGTATATTGGAGTTGTTTCTCCTACATGAATTTTTTTTCCCCTTTTATTTCATTATCTATTTTTTTGAAGTTTGATTTAAGTCTAGCAATTAAGGAATTTTATTCTGGGAAAAATTAGTTTTTACCATTTCAATGTATTTTGTGGTATAAATACTCTTATTTCAATTGAACAAGATATTGTGGTTTCATGCATCCATGTTTACAAGCAAGGTTATGAAATAAGTGATGATTTTTAAATTTAAGTATCACCTTATGAGATATTACAGTCAAGATGCTTCCAATTGTTAAATTTAAATATCCTTTTCATGCATCGTTTTTTTTGCATCGGATTCAACTGGCAAGATGCTCCCAGTTGTCCATGCCTTGGCACCCTGTTGTTAAGGATGATTTGCTCTTAGACTTATAGTCAGGTGATGGAATAGCTGAGGCTAGGAAGGAAAAGGTTATTGGCAGTTTTAGAATACCTAACAATTCATGTACCGTTGAACAACAAAGAAAGAAGAACAGCGGAGGAAGAATAAACAAACCTTTGATTGTAATCAGAGGGCAAAACAATGGAGGAAGAGAAGGAATTCCACTTCCTACGAAGTAATCAAACAATTTAAAACTAATTAAGCCAGTGCTTTTGTACTAAGAAATAAAGTAAAATATTTTCCTTAGGTTTTTTTTTTCAAAGTCATACTTCTTCTATCTTTTTCCACCTGTTATCATGGTTTCTGATTGATGAGTGATGATGGGAGGTAATACGGGTTCCAACTCCCAACTGGACTAGATTACGTGAAAGTCATGTTTAACTCCCATAAGTGAGAGAGATTGGCGTCTCGCGCTTGCCACTGACTCCTCAAGGGAAAAGCTTTAGAGGGTTAAGTAAGTATAGATCGAAGTATACGAAGAGACTTGGTTCAGGATTCCCTGGATTCTTCAATGTTCCATAGAGATGGGTGGATATTTTATCCTCATAAATGTTTGATGGAAACCTATTTATAGTTCAGAAATGAGGGTGAAGAACCCGGACATGAGGCCAGGGTCGCGACATAACTTGACCACGTGCATTGGCATTGTTTGACTTGGATGCAATTGGGACAACGTTACAGCTGTAGGAGCGGCTAATATGGGATACGGTTGCCAATTAATGTGATAGGACGGCATCAAAGCTGTCAGCATCTAAAAAGCATCAAAGCTGTCAGCATCTAAAAAATCCTCCCGGTAACCCAATATAATGCTAGCACAAGAAAATGGGCATATGTGTTATTTGAATTAGTGCGGTTCTTTCTTCTTAAGTTAGTTTAGGTTAAAGGTATGTGAAGCATTCAGGAGAGTTTATCTTGAACCGTTTACTTCCATCTATCAAGTCAAGTAGTTCTTAGGTGTGCCGCAAAGGCTCTCTCTGTGTGTCTTTTGCCAAACCCAAGCAGTAATCGAAATGCATCTAGGTTTTAGTTGGTGAGAAAACTATAGGTCTGTTTCCCAAGGGCCTTGGGCCAAGGCTCTAATAAGTCAGCGTGTTCCAAGTCCAAAATAGATTAGAAGTAGGTGAATAGATCTTGTTCTATATTAATTAACAATAGCTGATTTTTAAAGTATCACAATTATAGTTTATAACGCAACATATCAATTATTTAAATATAAAGATAAAAAATAAATAAGCAAGCAATTACACATAAACACACGATTTTTTCGTGAAAAACTCCAATGGAAAAAAAAAACCACGAGACATATGCCCGGCAGATCAAAATCCACCATACAAGAAAGAGTTAACAACTCAATTACCAGACAATCACTAGAATCACCTAGTCCCTCCTGACTCAGACTTTTACAAGATCTCCCCAAATCCTTCCAATATTTAGATGTGTATATATTCTTTTAATAATATGTTAAGCGATCTTTTTATTTACGTGCACATGTCATGAGAGACGAGGTGTTTATATAATGCTTTGAGTCCAAAGAAATTAAGTTTCTTAGTTATAATCAGAATAGGACACCTAATGCTTTCTAGAAGTCTGATTTAAGTTCGCATACAAGTTGATCAATCGAGACTCGGTTGAGTGACACTTGCTATCCTTGAATTGGTTGACAATTCGATTGAAACTCTCTGATGTGATCGATTGAGATTTACTAGGCTTCAATAAAATTTTCACTCTTCCTTCCTTTAGGCTCCATTTGGTTAGATGGAACTAGCAACTTCCATTTGGTTAGCATGAAAATTTATTCAAGAAAATTGTAGGAAAATATCATATTATAATTTGGATAGCATAAAAGTTACTTAAAATATTTTGACTTACCAAATTGCCCTTATTTTTTTAAAAAGTAAATAATAAAATAAATAGTAGAATAATAAAGAATTAATTAGTAGTGATATATATATTACAAAAAATGAAGGAGTTTCCAATTAATTGAGACCTTGCAAACTACTATTTATTTAATTTCCATATATGATGGAAAACAACATTAGGAATGGAAGTCAACTTAAATTGAACTCTATGACTAATAGTATAATACAGTTGTTGTTGGTCTGCAATTCTTTGAAACCCAGTAAAAACACGATTACGACTAATAGTATAATACAGTTTGTTGTTGGTCTACAATTATGGATGAAGTTGTTGGATAAAATAGGAATGCAAAATAAAAAGGTGTTGCTTTCACGTGAAAAGAAAATTTATATTTTCGCGTTTTCATTCTATCCAAATAGGAATGCAAAATAAAAAGGTGGTGTTTTTTATAATTTTCTCTTTCCTTTCTTTTCCAGTTGATTCTATCTAGCCTAACCGAGAGGATTTTAAAAATAGAAACATCCCAAAACAGTCTTATGCATTTTAAAAAGAGTTTTTATGGATCAAAACATGCAACCTTCAAACCCTAGCATGTATGACAATACAAATGCATAAATTAAAAACCATAATTGATGATTTAGCCATTCAGGAGGTGATTTTACCTTTTCCCCTTTGATATGTCTTCAAATTATGATTCTATCATTCTGCCCTTGGATATAGACACCACCACTAACTGAACTGACTTCTGAACATCTGATCAAAAGCCAAAAATAAAAATACGAACTCTGGCCTATTGTGAGGATTAGAACCTAGTGTAGGCAAATCTGTAACAAAGACGAGGTCGTAATGGTGGTCTCCGGAGATGTTTGTAAACAAGGTAGCAAAGCTTGTCTCTGTAAGGTTCTCATTGTAGTCTACAGAGGTCCTCATAAATGCCTATGGAGGAGGTAGTGAAGCTTATATGTAAAGAGGTCCTTGCGGTAGTAGGTGTCTGTTCAAAAGAGTGGGGCCTCATCAAAGATCTCAAGCGTCCGTATAGAAGGCTGCAAGGCCTGTCTGCATCCAAACCTACATACTGAGGAGATCGGAGTTTGTCTTTAGTGTGAAACAAATTCCATGACCGAAGAAGTGCAGAATCAAGCTTGATAGGAGGACAATAGTTCTATCAGAATTGTCAAATCTTTTTAAGGGGAGTGAAAAGAAGTAAACTTAGTGTCCTTTCTGTGAATAGTGGTGGATGGAAGGTAGATATGGGTGACTAAGCTAGAGGTGGGTATAGCCTGAAGGTTGTTTCTTGACTCAGATGAGTCAGGAAAGGATATGGGTGACTAAGCTAGAGGTGGGTATAGCCTGAACTTAGTGTCCTTTCTGTGAATAGTGGTGGATGGAAGGTAGATATGGGTGACTAAGCTAGAGGTGGGTATAGCCTGAAGGTTGTTTCTTGACTCAGATGAGTCAGGAAAGGAGTTTTCACCTCAAGCAAGTCGTGGGAGGAGGTAAGTTGTTGACTAGCTATTCAGTCATGAATGATAAACCTGAAGCCAAAGATATTAGTAGTCCTGTTGAGGTAATGATAAATTCATCCCACAGTCAAACAATTAGACAGTTTGATTTATATAGCAATAGAGATAATGAATAATCCATAATGGGCCAAATGCAGAAAGCACCAATATTTTCCCTTTTTTTATACTGCGTTTGCCTTGACTTTTAGTGTTGTGATATGAAAGACTAGTCTCAAGATGGGAAATGTCACATAAGATGCCACTTTGGTTACATGTGGACGTCAAATGTGCCACCCTAGTGCCATGTTTAAAAGTCCTACAATACATTAAACAACATTGGTTAACATGAAAAAACAATGAATCCCGGTTGTATTGCAATAGTCACCATTGGTGGGATTATAATGAAGTCTAATGTTCTTAACCAGTGCAGGAGGCATGCTGTAGTCATTGGCTAATTAATATTCTTATTTATAGTAGGCATGAGGCGCTGACTTGAGGTGATAAGCGAGTAGTGACTTGTATTTTGGTCATTTAGTGATTGTAGACTTGAGCATAGAAAGGGAAATGGAATATTATGAACATTAAGAAAGGTTTTTGATATATGATGGACATCTGCTGAATTATTTCCCTGTATGTAGCCCAAGCACCTACTTAAAGTATTATATTAAGTTACCCGTTAATGGACCCGTAGAGTAGTATATAGATCATTTATGGTTTTAGAAGAAATATAAAAAGAAGAAAAATGAGAGAATTGTGTAAAGGTTTGAATGAGATTAAATCACTCATTCACAACTCTAGTATTTATAGATAAAAAGAGCACATGCTCGTATTACAAGAAATAAACCTAAATCAAATCACAACATATTCTATAGCATATTCTATAGCATAATCAAATCACTGCTAATACGGTAAGTCATTACATAAATCGTGGCTATCATATCTGTTAACACTCCCCCTCAAGTTGGTGCGTGGATGTCTGAAATGCCCAACTTGGACAATGCATTCTCAAACATAATCTTGTTGATGCCCTTTGTAAAAATTTGCAAGCTGCTGAGACCTTGTGACAAATGGAGTGCAAATCTGACTAGCGATGATTTTTTCTCTGATGAAGTGCCGATCAACAAATCAGCTGTCTCCTCAAACCATAAACAATTAACAATGTCTTCTCAGACTATAAACAACCAATCATGTCTCCTCAGCCTGTAAACAACCAATAATGTCTCCTCAGACCATTTCCTTTCATACACATGTTTAAAACATGTAGATGGAAGAATCAAAAATGTCTCCTCAAACCATTCCTCTTCATACATATTTTTAAACAATGTAGATGAAAGAATCAACAATGTCTTCTCAGACCATTAAAAGAAACAACTATGTCTCCTTAGACCATATTTGAATAGGTGGTGCCAAACTCGCAACGCTATCATTGAGATCTGACCACCCTGCCTACCCGACGCCTCCCGAATGGGCGATGTCACCAGACCATTCCCGAATGGGTGGTGCCGAACTTGCAATGCCCTCATTGCAGTCGAACCACCCTAGCTTTGATACCAAGAAGAAATATAAAAAGAAGAAAAATGAGAGAATTGTGTAAAGGCTTGAATGAAATTAAATCACTAATTCACAACTTTAGTATTTATAGGTAAAAGAAGTACATGCTCATATTACAAGAAAGGAAACTAAATCAAATCGCAACATATTAGCATAATCAAATCTCTGTTAATACGATAAGTCATTCCATAAATCGTGGTTTATCATATCTGCTAACAATTTTCTTTGGTGCTATTTAAGTTTCAAGATGATAAGTTCCTGTATTTTTTTTTTCTATCTGCTTCGTTAAATTAAAATTTATTTTGAAGTTCTACTATTTTTTTCCTTCTATATTTTCTACTGGCAAAGGATGCTGAGATTGATTCCCCCGATGCAAAGAAACATGTTCGTGGATCAACATCAGCAAAGCGGACTCGTGCTGCGGAGGTCCATAATCTCTCAGAGAGGGTAAGTAGACTGTACTGCTGAAGTAATATTGTAAATTGTTGATATATTGGATGCCTTCGCCCCCACGCGAGCGCCCCCCCCCCCCACGCGGCGGGCAGGGCGGTTTCTTAATGGGTCTAACTTTACATCTTGTGTAGAGACGTCGAGATAGGATAAATGAAAAAATGAGGGCTTTGCAAGAACTCATACCTCGTTGCAACAAGGTAGCAGTATTATTCCATTCCTATGTTTCTTACAAATGTGGAGGGTCTGTATTCTGAAATAGATGGTCCAACTAATTTTGATAAACTTCTCTCTTTATGTGAATTTTAGTCAGACAAAGCTTCTATGCTTGATGAGGCTATTGATTACTTGAAATCACTTCAAATGCAAGTGCAGGTATATTCCCTTTTTTTTTTTTTTCTTTGTTCTATTCTTTAATTATTAATTTGTTTGTCACGGAGTGTGTGTGGAAACTCTGGTCTGCTTAAAAGTTTCTGCCATGTCTCACAGTTTATTGATCCTTACACCCTGTGCTTTTTAGGGAATTCCAAGGTCCACTCCTGGAGAAATGAAATATAGAAAAGTTCATTTGTTTCATCTTTTCTTTGATATTTTATTATAAATTGGATTAACATATTCTATTAAGGATTTAACCACCCTAGAACTGCTCCACCTTTCTGTTTTCTCAGAGCTTACTTATACTATAGTTTCAAGGTAAAAGCCAGTTTTACATATAGCATCATGTGACAATGGCAAGTTCCTTGAATGCACCAAGTGAGTGATGTAATGGATTCATGTGACATTTGCTGGGAATTTTGAAAAAAGAAAAGGAGGAAATGGCTGGTTTCCTTGTGTAAATGATATTATTGTTTCAATGACACCTTCTCACTCATGACGTTTTTGGTTTTCTTGACTATATATAAGAACAGCCACTCCTTGTCGGGCAGACATTATATTGGATTTTTACTTCTTTCAGCTTATAGCTTGGACCATATGTGTATGTTAGCATGAACCAATATATAACTTAATTGAGTTTGTTATTATCCATTGTGAGTCTCACCCATGTGGGATGTTGGGACTTGGGAGGCATGGATTAGAGACAGGCATCACCTTTGGTATTATTTTGCATTGTAGTTGCTCTGAGACTTTAGCACGTTTTTTCACACTGCACAAGCTTTATCATTAGACCTAGCAATGACTCCTGTTCAACTGAATCTGCATACTTTACAATTATGTGAAGCTGTTGCATGCCATCTTGTTCATGAGTTATCGACTTACCTTTCACTTACTCTGTATATTAGCATTTGACCCTTGTTTTGACTCTCTGGAATTTCTGCAGATGATGACCATGGGATGCAGCATGGTCCCTATGATGTTTCCCGGCATTCAGCAGTACATGCCGCCAATAGGTATGGGGATGGGAATGGGAATGGATATGGGCATGAATCGACCAATGATTCCGTTTCCCCCTGTTCTGGCTGGTTCAGCCTTGCCAACATCAGCTGCAGCAGCGCATTTGGGTCCGAGATACCCTATGCCAGCATTTCATATGCCTGCTGCTCTACCGGATCCATCTAGAATGCAAGCAACTAGTCAGTCAGATCCCTTGCTACACTCACTTGGTACTCAGCCCAACCAGTCACGAATGCCAAGTCTTGTCGAGCAATATCAGCAGTATCCTGGTCTTTACCAGATGCAAATACGACCGCATCAGGTATGACTTGTATGCCTTTGAGTTGGAGCTTGGATGTGTTAATGCCTTTAGTCTGGCATTTACAATAAAAGTACCATTACCACTTCCATTGTTTCAATGGAAAATTTCCCCCTCTACCAATTTAAGCTGTTATGCAGTCTGAAGAATCGTATAGACCACTAAACATCAACAAAATTGCATATTTCTTTCCTATTTTATGCAATTTGTTTATAGGAGTAACCTAAGATGCAGTTGCAAGTTCTTGTTAGCTTAAGCCAATGCTCAAGCTCAATAAGCTTGCCCCTTTTGATCAATAAGTATTTTGTAAATACTGACATTATATAGTGATGAAATCCTTCAGTTCTTTGTGCAGAGTCAAGCAATGGGGGTGCCAAGTAGCAGCAAGCCAAGTAGCAACAAGGGAGTTGAGAATCCAGGGAATCACCAATCTGGTATACCAATTAATCTCTCATTCAGTGTGATTTTTAGAGGTGGTTATTTATTTGTGAATTATGAGTTGAAAGTCTGACTAAATTTAGGAACCTTAGATGCATGAATTAAGTGCCTTTTTACTGTGTCTCTCTCTCCCCTCTGCCTATATAACCTGTTATGTTCTGGCACATAGGTTTCAAAGCTACAGTTTAAAGAAACTGCACCAAATAATCCAATACGCAAAAACTAATTATCAAGCTTTGAATTATATAGCTTTCGTCAAATATTTTTCAAGAGGGACATAACAGACTTTGAATTACATAGCTAGGGTTTCCCTTCTGACTAAAGATTCCAAGTTGTGACACACTGTTAAATTGTTGGTGCACTGGAATGGTAGCAGATTACGATATTCCAGTTGTTTGGGATGGAGGGTTGCTTGCAGGCTTCTGAATTTGAGAATATAATATGCATCCATGTTATTCATTATGAAAACTTTTATGCATTGCAGGTTGGCACACAGGAGAGGGATTATGAAAGGCTCTTGCCTGCTATAAGTTTTGTAGGGTAAGCGACGCCAACCAAAGTAGTCTTTTGGCTGGATAATGTGATATAAACGTATAGCTAGAATGCTTGTGATATATATACCCCATAGTTACAATTTCCTTTACTTATTAATTTTATTATTATTATTATTTATTTGTGTTTGTTTTTTATTATATATTTGTTGATTTATATTAGATGTGCTCTAGGTGAGAATTGTGGTCCCAGATCCTTTTGTGAAAGGTGGGGACATGAGTTTTTATGTTGTTTTCCAGGCTGACAGATGGTTATGGAATTTTCTTTTTAATTCACTTTCTGCATCCAATGGTGGCAGGGAACTTTCTTCCTTAAAATGTATACAGTTACACTTATGTTTTATGATATAAAAATAAAAAGTCGGGAGGTCCTTTCGCTCACTCAGTTAACAAAACAAATCCAGCAGAGTATTTTATAAGATTAGGTGGTGAATCAGAAGGTAAGTTGATCGAAGCCTCATGGAGGAGCATAGGATTAGAGTGGACCTAAATAAGTTTTCCGGTGGAACAGCTTAAATACAAGAAACCAAAGTCTGTACGAGGCACGAGAACAATGTTGGCGCATCTGATTCATAAGATGCCTTTACTTTTGTCCCGTTTCATTTTCATGTTTATAGAAAGACTATTTTCGATCGGGGCAGTACAAGCTGTAATTGGACTTTGCAAGGCCAGCAAAAATTAATATATGTACGAGTGGACCAATTGGGTTCCAATAATGTCCAAATTTGGAATTCAATTCAATTCGAGTTTGTTGGCCCGGCCAGCAGGCTGAGCAAAAATACAATTATTAGACCTGAGATCAATGTAGACTATTGTGGGCCACAATTGGGCCTCAAATTGACTCTTTTACCGAGACTAAAGCCAGAATAAAAATAAAAAAATGGGCCCCGTTTTGGGCATCAAATGGACCAATTTTAAGTTGGACTTTACTTGCCAAGCCTGGCAAGGCTGTATGTATAGCTCAAATTAAAAAACTGGCCCCGTTTTGGGCACATTTAATTGCTTTAATTAAATGTGTAACAATGGCTCAAATAGGTCCAATTTCATAACAGCCCAGCCCACAATGAGAAAAGTTGATCATTGGACCCATAATAATTACGAGCTTCAATTGGACTTCTTAATCCACCTGACAGGCAGAGTCAATATATATTACCTATTAGAGTAACACACCCACATATAAGCAGATGGTGTACCAGCAGCTCGCTGAGTATGGTAGCCTGTCAGTGTCTCGCACCCGCTCACAACACACCCGCCCACAAGGTCATCACAATCCCCCCTTGAGGCCCGACATCCCCTTCAGCATACTTTCTGCTGAGTCAGGCTCTAATACCTCAACCCATAATGGGCCTACATGGGCCATATCCAAACTTCAATTGGACTTTTCAGCCCAGCTGGTAGGGAATGCAAATTTATACCGTACAGCAACCCATAATGGGCCTCAATTGGGCCCAATCCGAGCTTCAACTGGACTGAGATTCAATTGGACAGGCGGAATCTGCTCGTACTATGGGCCCTTGGGAGAATTGGCCCACACAGCAGTACCACCCCCGCATAAAGTAACCCATTTTCAAGCTTTAGTTGAAAAAGGACAATTGGACCCAACAAGGGCCTAAATTGCCCCCAATGTAGAGCTTTAATTGGTTCTTGTTGGCCCAGCACAGATTGAAAGTTCATTCTGGGCGCCGATTGTTCAAGTGAGCCCAATTTAGAGAGGGAAAAAAAAAAAATGGTTACTTTAAAAAGTTAAATGTTATAGGAAAGATGATTTACGTACCCAACCAAATTCATAGGGGATAGGATGGACGATGATTGATAAAATTCACAAACCCTGATGAAAAAAATTAGGCAGCCACAAAATGTAACAAGATCCTAAAAACAAATCTTGTCCCGTCTTTATCAAGTTTCTATTAAAAAACAAAAACTTTGTGTTGAACTTTACCCTTGGAGCCAGGATAGACAGCCGCATTTGAGTCAAAGAAGAGAAAAAAGTATATAGCTTTACAAAACGCTTCTCCGCTAAGGGTTCAAGGTTCTTGCAATATCTTCGTCCAGCTACAAGAACCCCACTCTACGGTGGACTAATGCTAGATAGAATCTGAAAACGGAGAAAAACATAACAGCTAATAAGTAATCATGTCTGATTTACCCAAAATCCACAATCTAAAGCAATTCAGCTGGATTCATGAATAGGTCCACTCTAAAGCAATTGAAGGTGATACCTTGTCAGCAAATTTGCGGAATACATCCACTTGCATTGCTCTGTCGAGTTCCTAGAAAGAGGTAGCATAAAACTTGGATTGAATTTTCTTTCAATATATATAGACAAGTATAACACACAGCCAATGACCCAACTCGATTTCAACCTTGCTTTTTCCCTGTATGGATTGGCAAGAGATCCACACAAGAAGCAAGAGAGTCGTGACTGATTTGACTTTCAATGTTTCAGCCAGTCCTAAGTTTATTTAGGATACAATATCATCTTCCAGTGACAAGTTCCGGATAAAGAAAATCTTCAATGTGTTCATTAAGTAGGTAAAATCATACTTACATTCTCAGCATCTGGCGAACAATCTATGTTGTATATGAGTTTTTGAAGTTCTTCATCCTTTAAAGCATCACGGATTTCACTGGAAGAAGCTGCATAGGATTAAAAAAAGTTTTCAATTGTTTTGGAGCTCTCACAGCAATTACAAATACCCTTTTCCCTTAAGACCATTCTATCCCCAGCCTCTTTTCCCCAGCAGCACAATTATTTTTCCTCAAAACTTATCAATGCTACTTATCTATGGCTATTAATGGTGATTTTGTGTAGGATAATTGAAGCCCCCCAACACAAAAAAGAACAAAATAAAATAAAATATTTTTTATGGTTATTAACGGTGGTTTAAATGATCCCTTTTAGTCTTGCTTTTTAAATTTTTAAATGTAGTAGAAAAAATAAGTTAATTATAATAGTAATCCTTGTCAGCTACAACATATATATTAGAACTCTTCATATATATATATATATATATCTTCTCTTCATTTTTGCTCCTGTAAATGAATTCAAACAAACAACAATAAATTAAATTCAAATTTACAGAATCAAAATGTAGAAGAATTGTGTGGAACACATTCTGTGTCAGAAATGCAAATTCTGTGTTTTGACTAACAATTGACCCATGCGACAAAAAGGCAAAACTAAAATGATTAGTGTGATTCAGTATAGTGGCAAGCAATCCAAATGAGAAACATTAAACGGAAAATATTGAGGATATCCAGGAGCGAATACAAGAGGAACAGAAGAGCCCGGTAATAAAGCCCCATTATCTACTAGCACATGGAACAGTAAAGCTGCCTTTATGCAAAAAGATCGTCCTCAGGACAGATGATTGAGACTTGACGGTGTAAATGAAGCTGGGAGATAGAAGTGCTGGCATCATATATATAGCAGTGGAAAATATCATATTGGATGCATCAAGATATTACCACATATAAAATGCACAATCCTACCAACGGGTTAGTGGCCTAGCAATATCAGGCTCTGACTTCCCAAAGAGAGGTCAGGGGTTCAAGCCTCAGTGGAGACACGTGTGTGAGTACTAAGAAAAAAAAATATGCACAATCCTACAAACCTTCCATGTGTTGCCTCAACTTCCCGTACATTTTGTCTCCAAAGTTTTAAAAGGCAAGTCCTATATTTGATTTTGAAATTTTATCATAGCAAATACACAATAATCATGCAAAAGGTCGAAGTGCTGGGAATTATTGTTGGGGATTCTGAACTGCTAAGTCAGAAATACAATATATGCTTATCAATAATGAGTTAAATCAGTGTTGTTAAAGGCGCGCCTAAGCTCAAGGCGCAGGTCTAGTGCCTGTTGTCATCCCAGGCTGACTGATGTTTAATAGGGGCGCGCCTCGTCCTATTTGTCAGGCATGCCTAGGCGCGCCTCACAAGTTTTTTTTTTTTAAAAAAAAAAAAACAAAAACTCGATTATTCCATTTCTAAAGCCAAAAAGGATACTTTTGGCAATTTAATAAACAAATAAGAAAGCCGAAGCGTTCGAGAGAAGAAACTTTTGTACAAAAGAACAAACAAATAAGAAAGTCCAAAAGTCAAAGTGTGAACAGAAGAGAGAAAGAGTGAGACCGTGAGATGAACAACGAAGCCACGTCAGTTCTTTCATCTTCTTCTCTCTCTCTTCCCTTCTACTTCTCTCTCCTCTCTCCTCTACTCCTCTCTTCTTATCTTTGTTTACATCTCTCTCTTCGTCTAGTTCTCTTCTCTCTCAATCAATTTTTTATTTTATTTTATTTTTATTTTTTGGTGGGTGTAATACTTCTAGGCACAATCTGTTATCATCAGGTTAGTACTTAAACACATAGCCCACACCAGGGGTCGCACCCCTCCCCTCCTTTTCAAAGGTAGGGAGGTCATACCATTGGGCGCCCATTGGAAGCCACAATCTGGTTTTAAAAAGCTTGATTCTCAATTCAATCTGCATTTGAATCCAGAAAATGAGCAAAAAGTCTTGCCAAGAATGCCACCGATACTTGCAATGACCACATAATATACTACTGCCCTGCGATGAATCCAAATAAAATCTCTCTTGATATATTCATATTCCCTAAAGGCTCCAGTGACCAAATAATCTAATGATCCACTGTGAGCCCTGAGATTTTAATAGATATCATTCTAGCCAGTTCTTATATTCTATCATTTCATTTTGAACACAAGATATAAATGTTACTGTACCTGTAAATGTCTCATAGATGGTCACAATGGAGAAATTTTGAGACAAACACCATAATATGTTTCTTCTTTTCTTTTTCTTCTTTTTATTTTTATTTTTATTTTTTTTGTTTCTGGGTAGCAAAATTAAGAATTGAAGTACCACAGTTTTACATTTTATAAGATTTCATGGATAACATTCCCAGTTTTGCCATAAATTGCAACACTTCAATCTCATTGGGGCATCGTTGATCAATGTGTCAGTGTTGTACTAGAATTCTGATAAATTTGTAAACGTTGACATAATAAAACTTGCTTTGCAAATAAGTTCAATATTTTAAACTAAGCAACCCAAACCTTCCACTTGTCTCAAGAATTTCAAAGCATATTACTTCAGATCCAGTTAGAAAACCATACCTATAGACTCTAATTGCATTTGTTGCAGCACCTCACTTGGTTCATCAACATGGTATGGTCTTTCAACGTGCGACACTGAAGCTGAAGCTGATAGACAAGAGATGGATAATGTCAAAAACCATAAAAGAAAACCTTGAAGCATAACCAGAGGTGGGCCCACATATTGACTGCAGGCACCAGTTCCCCTCAATCCCAACCATCAGAGAGACCAGAGACTGAGAGAGCATTAGAAAAACTAAAAACAACACAGAAAAAAACTCTTTGCAATGAGTTACAATATAACAAGGACCATGATAAGAAAATACTACATTGCACTTCCCTCCTCTACAAACCTCCTCTTCCTGCTGCCCCCAAGAGTTTCCCCCCCTCCCCTCCCCTCCCCTCCTAAACCATCATGGTTCAGTGAACGAGCATATCATTAAGCCATGCAGAAAGTAGATGTGAATGCAGACTAGACATGTACATTGTAGAAACCACAAAGATAGATAAAGGGGGTATAATCTATCTTACATGGACACTTCAAAAGAGAGAGGCCGAAAATGATTCACTCGCGGAGGATGCTTAACCTTTGGGATCAGAACCACTAGAGAAGCGGGTAACCGGTAGGCGTCAATCCTTCTTCTGAACTCGTCTTTTTCTTCGGGGTCAGAGGCAAAGGTAACCGTAGATCATCACAAACCCAATTCCTATGAAATACAGCTTAAAGGATGCAACTCAGAATGGTATATATTTGGACGAGCCAGTTTCAGATTAGTACCCAACAATAGCAACTATGTTCTACGCAGGACCTAAACAGATCTCCATATTGCCAAAATTTCCAAAAGTACTTTCTCAATCTGCTCCCATGTTATGTAAATGTCACAAAATGAGAACCTACATTGCAGAATCTCTGATCAACTTTCTCACTGTACAATATTACGTAAATATCCCAAATTAAGTAGGACGCCAAGTCAAACATGTCCTCATCCTATACTAACTATTACCAAGTGTTAGTCCCGCCAATGCAGCAAGTTGAAAGGGGTAGACTGCATACAAACCTAACCTTTACTATTATAACCATGTTCTCACATTTCACTTCCTAAGCATTTTACTATTACACCAAGCAATGCCCCAATACTATCATCTTTGCACTCGAAAATTCACTTAGACTTAGATATAAAAGAACAGAATGTGAAATTTTCGATAACTCAGCTGTCTTAGTGACCTAGGAGGTATTAGAGGTCAAACAGATTTAACACCTGAATGCAAACCAGTACAGGACAACCATACCCAAATGCATGTTAGAGAGTATCATGAAAGCCAGCAACCACCACAAAATAAAAACTTAGTACAACAGGTAAAGGCTGAAAGAATATAACTAACGAAGTAAAGAGTAAAATATACTCTCGATGCAATATTAAAGAAAATTATTCTTTTGCCAGTATAATGGTGTTAAAGAAGAAGAAGGAAGAGAATTAAAACTAACCACATCCTTCAATGCAAGATCATAAAAGGAAGAAGAAACTACCAAGGGTGCTCTTCCATGGGAAAGTAAACTTCAAATTCATTGGAAATATTTGAAATCAGAGAGTTTTCTGCGTAAGATAGGAGGAGTGGTTGTGGCTAAGCGCCTTGGTCACGATATCAGCCAGTACCACTGAAACTCCTTATGGGTAGAATAAGTAGGCATCAGACTGTATTATGTAAAAGGCCATTAACCACACACACACACACACACACACACACACACACACACACATAGAGAGAGAGAGAGAGAGAGAGAGAGACTAGGCACGAACTTAATCTTTGACACAATTTCCATGGTTACTGCTTGTCAGACCAAACTTGCAATACTGCACCAACCAATGATCACTGTTAGGCAATATGACATGATATGAGAGAGAGAGAGAGGAGCTAGCCCAGTGCACGAGGCTTTTTGGGAAGGGTTACCTCTACATGCAGAGAGGTTAACTACCGTTTCAAACCCATAACCTCCAGGCGACAATGGAACAACCTTATTGTTGCTCCGAGGCCCACCCGAGAGAGAGAGAGAGAGAAGGGGCGGGGGGATCTAAAAGAAAAGAACAAATCACATAAATTAGGAAGAACATAGACATCAATTAGGTAAAGCAAAATATGATATGCTATTACATGGAGTCTCTTATTTCCTTCACATAGTTGACACATCGACACGACATGACATTAGTATGGAATCTATGGATACAAGATATGAATCAGATGCACAAACTCAAATCATACACCCCTTTCACATAGCATGATTGGAGAAGACAAAAAAACTCAATATCAGAATTGAGTTTCCCATCTCTTACATAGATAGAAACCTTTTCTTTTACCACATCCCATTTAATTTGAGTAATAATCGAGTAAAAAATATCATTGAACACTATAGTATAATAAAACATGAATCCCTATCCAAGCTCAGTCCCAGTTCAGTTAGAAAAGGGTGACATTCATTCTGAGGCCGAATCCAATAATGTATTTTATTGTGTGGTATGTGTCTGTCTACATACCCATATTCAACTTTTGGACACATCTCCCCGTAATTTAAGATTTGGAATTCAAGGAGGTCCGACACTTAAATACACACCTACACCCAATACACTTAACCCCAATCTAGGTAACATAATTATGCCTACAAATGTTACTCATCTGGCAACAGCATCACTCCCATACACTAGCATGTGATAGATCAGTAGAAAAAGAGACCCACCATCAAACAGCAACCAACTACTGAATGGTGTATCGGCCCCCAGAGAGGAGCCTGAAAAAGGTAAGAAGTGTATTCAGATATTTTTCAAAGGATGAGGAAGCAATGGAAAAAAAAAAAATCGAACCTGTCCCTAGAAATTACATAAATTGAAGCCCATAGACCAAAATCCAAATGTATCCAATAAACAATATTCGCAGCTCAATAAATTGTCGGGGAATACCCCAAAAGCAACATCGAGATGCATACCATTATCCATTAACAACAGGACACATAGGATAGGACAGGGAGAAAGATGCTGGACTTGGTGAAACTTTAGGGAAAAGAGAATCGTCAGAAAACCGATGGCATGTCGTCAGTTTAAACGTGTGAAGGAACATCCAGATAAGCTAACGCTTTAGTCAGTTACTAAACTACAGTAACCTCAATAGCAGGCTGAAACAAAAAAATAGAGCATGAAGGTAGACCTCATTATAATCTATCTAAAATTAGATTACTATATCGCCCACTTTTACAAACCAAGAAGATAAAAGGCCATGCATTGACAGTGTTGCCAGCAACTTTTTGACCATTCAGAAATAGAAACTGGATTTTATTACATCAGGTAAAGATTATGGAAACAGCAGCTAGGATTCTTCATCCCCAACTGCCACTGAATGCTTTGATGAGAAAATTTTGACCAGGATAGGAGATAAACTGCCGAGAAATGAAAGTATCAGTTAGAGCACAGCAAGAGATATTTGTTTTTAGGGTTTTATAACTTAGCTCTTCAAGTGTGTAAAACAGGATTAACCCTAAATTGGGAATAATAATTTGAATAAAATACAAATACTCTCTATCTCTCCCCTCCTCCTTTTGCTTCTCTTTCTGTCTCTTTTCATTATCTTTATCTAATAAAATTTCTAATTTCTACAAATATTCCTTCTCTTTTTTTGATAAGAACAAATATTACTTCTCTTTGCATGTCTCTCTTCAAAAATCACTTGTTGTGCCCTCTCTTTCCCATTTTCTTTCTTATATCTCTTTCTACCACTTTCTTCTCTTCCTATCTTATCATATTATATATTAATACGTAACAAAAATTATCCAAAATAAACTTTTATTTGCCACCATGAGTTTGAGGAAACTGTCACTGGTCAGATTACATCATAAAGCAACCAGCCAACACAAACTGGCCGCCACCACATGCTGTCTCACTCACTAGGGCATGTAAACCTAATGAATATGCAGAAATATGTGAACAGTGAACTCAAGTCAGCATCACTGGGAGTGAGAACAAACCAAGAGCCATGGTCCTCTCAGCACAGTTTGACAATACTGAGAATGTGCAAATTCAATGTTCTAATGACATGAATACACAATGACCATTAGAATTGATAATGACGTGCTAAAACACTGATATTGGTTGGGGTGGGGTGACGAAGCTTCAAATTGCAATCATTCAAGCAGTGGACCCAACAATGTGGGCAAAAGTCCCATGGTGTGGGCATGATGGGTCGTTATCAATGTTCCACATAAATTGATGCAACATCATAGGTCCCACAGGCAAGCCTAACTTTAGCATAGTGTAATACCCCGATATTTTAAATGATTTATTAATTGGAATTAATTACTTTTATTTTATTTTTAAATGATGTATTTGATTTAATTTGAATTAATTGCGTTTATTTTAATTTTTAATTGATTTGTTTTATTGAGTGCTTAGATTAATTATTTTATTTTATTTATATTTCGTGAATTATTGATACGATGATTGTTGTGTGATGATTGATACGATGATTGTTTTATTTTTAATCTTATGCATATAATATGCATTAAATAATTATGTCTGAATTAATTTATTTTTAAATTTAAACGTTTAATTTACGTAAATGCCATTAATTAATAGTTTGGTGATGGAAGGAGTTATATATATGCATATTATATGCATAAGATTAATTTAATAACCAGCCTAATATAATATATCAAATAAGAATAATAATTTAATTATCTTAAATGATATATACATATACCCATATATTATATAATATATATATATGTATAATACCTTCAATAATAATCCTTGATTATTTAAAATCATATATTCATATACATATAATTCCTTCCATCCTACACATAAATTAATTAAATCATATATACACATATATAATTATCATGGATGAGTTGCCATAGGCGTAAGTATTTTGCCTAAGTATTTGTATGAATAAAATACACACACAGAAAGCATGGTTGAATTGTTAATTTAAAAGTATAAATATATATACTTAAATGAGGCATGGTTGAGTTGTCAATGTATAAATAAATATATTTATAATGGCATGGTTGATTTGCCAAATATGTAAATAAATATACTTGTGGAGGCATGGTTAATTTGCCAATGTATAAATAAATATATTTAAGGAGGCATGGTTGAGTTGCCAATATATCAATGAAAATATTTATAATGGCATGGTTAATTTGCCAAAGCGTAATTAAATTGTTATGTGTTAGATGATTAAAATATCATCTATGGTTATTGTATGTATACACTGGATTATGATTATATATTTTTAAATTATTATAATCTAGTACTTACTGGTTAGTGTATTATTTTATATTAATAAAATAATATTGGTGGAGACATGGATGATTTGTCAATGCTGAGATTTTGGATATGTGATTTAGTTAAAATCATCATCGGGTTTTGGGATTAATTATAATATGCCTTTTATTATAATTTATTATATAAATGATTAAACAACTGACTAGGATGGGATTAAGGTCAAAGTAGTTTTTTTTTTAAATGAAATGGTAGATTGGTCTAGGTATGAATATTATTTTAATAATTATTTAATAGGTATGGAAATTTAATAAACCTATTAACGGATGTGATTAGTATAGTATATATAATTATATATAGACATGTATATCGTACTTTATTAAAGTTAAAACTTTATTAGGTTTGGTTTGATTAGAGATGATCTGCTTATTAGTTTTCAGAGGCCTGATAGAGTGAACTTGCTCGTAGGGTTTAACCCACGATTTATTTTTCAGGTTATTAGAGGTTCCAGTCTCGAGGTTGAGGATCCGCAGCTGGAAGACTGTCATTCATCTATTCATCTTGTGTACTTTTAAATAGTATTGGATTATTGGATAATGTTTTAAGGGGTCCTTGAGTTATGGGATTTCCGAGTTGTAATTGTTGGAGAATCATTAAGTAATATTTATTTATTAGTTTTCTTCAGCAGTTTATTTATTCTTTATTATTCATCTTTGTATTCTGTGCTTGTTAAATACGAAAATTGTTTTAATATTCCTTGATTTTGTGCGCGGACTTGATCAACCTGTGTTCCAAAATTAGGGGGTATCACACATAGTGGCATACCCACAAGCACAGTCTATCGATGCAACCTACTAGCATTCACAAAGCAATTCTTCCAACAGTATGCAGATCCACTAGAGAGAGGCATCACTTCAGGAAAGGATTAATTGCGGAAGCAAATAGGTAGCATCAGGGATGTATCCTCATAGTCTTGGGTAACTACTAAGCCTACCCCTCCCAAGGGGGGAAGAAGTGCCATGGATCACCTCTAATTACAACCAGAACAAGCTCAAGAGGGAAGGTTCAGAGACAGATTATGCAACACAAAAAAAATAAAGAAAGAAAGAAAATTAAGAAAGCACTTAAAGTCAATGTCAAAACACGCAATTGCACTAATGCAAGGTACATCCTACTACACATGTTGAAAATTTTTGCTAGGAGAAGGTAATAGGATTTCCCAAATGAGGGAATAAACTTTCTTCTTCATTTTTTTATTATAAATATGGTTTCTCTTAGGTTTGAAGCAAAAAGCTGAGTCAGTTTCAGTGGTAAATCTGAGAAGACATTGCTATATTGCAGTAAAAGAGACACAGCATTCTATCTAACATCTCATTAAAGGTCACATCAAGCTTATTATAACTATGGATTTCCACATGAATTGTGCATGGGGCCACATTCAACCATATATTTCTAATAGAGCTTTTTGGCATCATTAAGTTCTCTTACGTTTAACATAAATTTCAGTTAATTGAGCAATTGATTATAAAAGAGGCGCGATTGTAATATCATGGCATCTGAATTGTTGATATGAAGCTATAAATCAAGATATCATCTGTGCAACAAGAAAAACTAACAGAGGTGCCAATGTCAAAGACAGTGACACAGATGATGACCATGAAACCTGATACTTTTGTTGATGCCCAAAAGGTTCTTTCATTGACATGTCTATATCATAATGCATCCAACTGATTCAACAAGATAATTCACTTTGCTCAAATGGTTAAATTTAATTTATCATATCCTAGGGTGTCACTGACTTCATGAAGAATTTAGAGGCCCGGTGATTTTTTCAGACCCTTCCTTAGATGCATAATGTTCTTCTAGCTATCTTCATTAATTCACCCCTTATCAACTAAGTTATTTGGTCTAAAACATACAATTACATCAAAACTTGTAGAAATTTAAACCAGAATTCTCAAAACTAAGCATCACAAAGCAATAAGAAAAAGGTTCATATGGTCACCTGGGTTATAATTTGTAAACCGAAGACTGTAGGGGGTTCAAGATTAAGATAGGTGTCACATATGATTGTCGTTATGATGGCCAAATTGGGATGAAGAACACTCCCTGTTGAAATTGCTTGATTGGTTCAGGTTCTGCAGTCAGAATACTAACAGAGAATTAGTTCATTCTACTCTTAGCCATGGATACTCTCTGGCACCAATACTTTGAGACCGAGACAAAGTCATTCCTTAACATGCCGATGTGGATTACAAGAAGCTGTGAAGCAAAAATGGATTAATCTATGAGTATCCTTCAATCCAAAAACATATATATCTTGGCTAAAGTCAAAGAGGTGATGACTGCCACCGGAACTGGCCAGATGAAAAACCTCTAAATGGGATTTACATTAGAAAGAATATCCCAAATGGTGAGTACATTAAGCTGAACACTGATGGTAGTTCAAAAGGCAACCCTGGCCATGCCAGTAGGGCAGGGATTTTAAAGATGATGTGAGAAATTAATTTGGGCTACTTGATTAACGTTGGAGCAGGAGTGACTGAGACATAATTGAGGTTATCTATCAAGAGTTTAAATGGCATGGGAAGTCGGATATAGTAAATTGTAGTGGGAACAATTGTCTGCCAAAGTTCAGGACATAGAAGCAAATTCCATAGAGGCTTACTAGCTCCTATTGTCAATCGGTGTCAAACCCATCTTCGGTAGAATTAAGAATCCTGTATAAGCCATATCTATAGGGAAGGAGATTTCTCAGCAGGCAAATTAGCATTTACACTTTGGCAACCCAAAAGTTTTGAAAGTTTATTATACCCAGCATCTTAACACTATCACAGGGACATCATTCCCTCACGTGTAACTTTTAATAGTGCAAACCCCACCGCACCCCCCCCAAAAAACCAAAAAATAAAAAAAGACCACCACCCACACAGGTGTCACTTTCAGTTCTGAGCTTTAGTGCCACCAGCCCCATCCAAAAAAAAAAAGGATCCACTTATGATTAAATAGGAACTGCTAGTATAATATATGCTCCATGCTACACCACCAACCACAGTAGTATAGCAACACTCTTATAGCTAAATAAGAACTAAGGATTCATGTTTATGACTCTAAGGAACAGTAACTTTTTAATCCCCCCCACCCACCCACCCCCACCCCCACCCCCCCCCCCCCACAAAAAAAAATAAAAAAAAAAAAAAAAAAAAAAAAAAAAAAACCACTACCCACACAAGTGTCACTTTTGGTTCTGAGCTTTAGTGCCACCAGGCCCATCCAAAAAAAAAAAATCCACTTATGATTAAATAGGAACTGCTAGTATAATATATGCTCCATGCTACACCACCAACCACAGTAGTATAGTAACACTCTTATAGCTAAATAAGAACTAAGGATTCATGTTTATGACTCTAAGGAACAGTAAGATTAACAAAATTCCACTCAAATTTTACAAGAACTATCCACAGCATAGATTTGTATCCCTCTGATTCAATGATTCTACAGATTAGCGAATTTTTATACTCTACATGGATTTCTATCTCTCTGATTCAATGATTCTACAGATTAGCAAATTTGCAAGTGCCAGTCATGACCAGAAAATTATTTTCAATACTTACTTCTTGTGTACTAAATGTTTATGAATTTGTAGGTACTAAGTAGTAATTGTAAAGAAAACAAAAGGACTCTAGAAAATCAAGCACATTCAGTGCATAGTATCAAACAAGTAGATAAATGACAAAATACAAAGCAAACAGAATCCTTACTCAGTTTTGCCTCGGAAGGAGATATTGGCTTAACACATGGAATTTCTGCAGCATACATGTAAGTTTACATCAGTTTCAAACATAGCACTATAAATGGGATAGTTCTCATACCAAAATATGCAACAATAGTCACAATAAAATCCTCATAATCCTGGGAAAAGGAAATGGAAAGCTTGTAACTAGAATTCAACCTACAATGGGCAAAACATTATAAATTCAAAATTCGTTCATTTCAATTATTCTTTAAAAGATTACTTGGCTAGCATTTGTTTCAGATTATGTATCAACATATAATGTCATGCCAAAATTGTAATCACCTATGATGATTTAATATTATTGAATAGATTTAAATTGTTAAAACAAAAAAAAGGAAAAGAAGAAAGGAATTTATCAATCAATATAGTTTTGTTTCAATTGCTTCTGAATAATTAATCATCTTAACAAAACAAATTCAATTCTTAATTACCCACCATCAATAATCATCCCACAACATCATTTCACAGTTCTAATTTCTTTGTCATTTAGATTGTATAAGGAAACAAGTTCAGTTTTTAGTTAATTTCAACATCAAGTTTGAAGCAATATCAATAGTTTGTTTACGTATTTATTCTTCTAGATTTTTCATGATTTGGTGGGGTGTGTGTGCTTTGACAGGTATACATACATATAGATAGGAAAAGGCTTTGAGTTGAGCATAAATACACATGTATGTATGTGTATGTGTGTAGAGAGATAACAATCTTTCTATTTAATGGCCTTTTACACAATTTTACCAGATTTCAAACCAGATGTGAATCTGAATCCGAATTTTTCAGAACAATGAGTTGGGGAGTTTTTAAGAGTATGGTTGATTAAAGAAAAGCATCACAATATTTCACTCAAGAAAACAACACACGACCTCATTGTACGATGTTGAATCAAAATCCAAAGTAAAGCATACAAAAGATTAAAAAAAGAAAAAACAAATTGTAAGCCTCATAAAAATAAGAAGAGTCACGTACCTTTGTGTTTCTTGAAACAGACCACAGAACAACTGCGAGACCAAAGATCGATCAGTTCCTCTAATGGCCAAAAAGAAAAAGTTACGAACATCTGAATATGAAACCCTAGAAATTGAAGAGAGCAGTTTACTTACTAGTGTATGAGACATGTAGGACACTTATACTTGGATGTTGCTTCGTCGCAAACCTGACATTTTTTTGGCCCCATCTGTCAACGCCCCAGACTGATTTTCTTCGTCGCAAATCTGAATATCAAACCCTATAAATTGAAGAGAGCAGTTCCTTCTTTCTTCAAAATTCAAACCCCTTGGCAAGCACGCTTTCTCTCTCCAATCTCCATCTTCACTATCTGTAGAAGCCTCGTTAATGCTGCTCTTTTATCTCTCCAATTCTACGCATTATATAGTACTACTGTCTATGACATTTATAGTAAAATGAAGAGTGTTATTTTATTGTTTTATTATTTTTCAATTATACTCTAATAGTAAATAAAAGAGTCAATTCTTTTTAAAAAAATTAGCAAACATGTTTTCTCTTTTCGACGTTACCAAATTGTTATGGTTTTGACATCACAACTCTTCAAAAATTATTATTTTCACACAAATGAAAGCACGACTAAAAATTACAATTTTACCTAACAAACAATTTGTGAGTCAATTGTCTCTAAGGCCTTTGCTCTCTTGAACAGCATATGTACAATTTTCCGCTTTTGTATAGGATACTCACCCATTTCACCCAAAAAAAAAAAAAAAAAAACTCTGGTTAGTTTAATAAGTGTTACAAATTGTTGAAAATATCTTATAATTGAATTGTATATTTGGGTGGTGTAATTTTACTAGTGTTTTTTTTTTTTTTTTTTTTTTTTAATTGACCTAAAAAACAACAAGAGACATGGAGGTCTCTGCAATGCCTTTGTGCAACTTTGGAAACTTGGAAGTGCATGGTTCAACCCTCACCAGGAAGTAACTTTGTTGTGTGACTTGTGTTTAATATTTTTCAAAATTTATAATTTTAATCGAGTAATTATTATATTGTTCTTGAATCTCTAACTAAAAAAATTATAATATTCGCATTAGTATTTTTTTCTATTTTTTATTGCGGAAATTTTAACAATTTTTTTTTAGCAAATAATTTTGAATGATACGCATACATTTCCAAACCAGTATTTTATTTACAAGAAAGTTGCACCAGGCAAGAGACAAGGATGACTCTGTATAGGAGGAGAGTGAAAAATTATTAGGTAATTCGGCCCATCACAACTTTAGGATTGTTGTGTGACTTTACATTTTAGATTGTTTCTATTTATGAGAAGAAGAGATAATTCAAGAACATTAGAAAGCTTGTAGGAATTTTCAAGAATAAAGACGATTATAAAAATATACAGAATTATGTAGAGTTTGTATATATTTAATATAATAATGTTTGTCGGTGTTGATCACTTTATCTTGCTCGCAGTAAAAAAATAATAATAAATGGAAAATAAATAAATCAAGCTCTCATGGTGACTTTTTATGAATGACCTAACTTATCGTTTGTGTGATACATTATCATAGTGCACTAACTTTAAGTGCAAAACCATTGATAGCAGTAACCACAGTTAGTAAAGAATACCTAACAGTTAATCACTTCATCGGAGATGGTGTGGTGTGACTTAAAAGAACATCAAATTTTCGTTGATAACTTATTTTGTAATTAGTATTCAAACTCATAGAAAAACAAAATGTATTGCCCCCCAATCATTTTTTTCTTCAAAATACTTATTTATTGGTTTTTATTTTTTTTCTTCTTCAAATGGCCCAAAAATAGTGAGTTTTGAAATAAGTATAATTTATCTATGTGAAATCCATAAAATCTCAGCTTGAACATTTTTATCCTTTAAAGTCTTAAGTGAAATAAATATAAATTGATGTTTTATAGTAGTCTTTATTGTAATATATTATTACTTTATTTACATAATTGCATACAAAATTTAAAAGAGAGAGAGAGTAAAAATTACACTAATGTCTAGTCATCTTTAATAAAAATATATAAACCTTCTTTAAAAATATTTAGAATCATATCTTAATCTCATTCCATGAGTCTATGAGAGCATTGGAAATTTGGAAAGAAGGAAAACACTAATAAGAGTAATGATACAGTAACAGAACGAAAATTACCAAATGAACGCCGAAAATGACATAGTTTCGCCACATCAGATTCTCTTGTTCATATTTCTTATAATTTCTAGCCCAAGTTTTTGCCCTTATACCTCACTCCTTTGCTCTCTCAAATTTGAATAAAGTACAGCAACACCCTTAAGATTTGTCAAAAGGACACTTAAATGAAAGTTTTTGAGACAATAATACCCCTTAAAGAAATTCCATCCAAACAAGACCTTAAATCATATGAAAAGACAAAATTGTCCCTTAATATTAAATTCAGATTTATTGCAAAATATCAAACCTGTCAAATGATGCAATTGCCCCTGAAAGTTTAGCTCTTGAAAGAAATCATTAAGAGGTTGGATAACCCATCCATAATATCTCACAAATTTTTGAAAGCAAAACTGAACGACATTGACAGATATAAGTAGCACCCATAGATACCCTTTTAGATTGGTCAAACTTTTTTCTTTTTGTAAGAAATTGAAAATTTATTACAACAAAAGAAATATGCAATTTTATTATCAATTTTGTTATTTTTAGAAATTGTGGCAGAATGAAAACAAATAGTTTTTTTATTTTTATTTTTTTTTTTTTTGTACCAAAAATTTTGACCAAAAATTGTGGCAAAATTTTTTATCAAAAATTTTGTTATTAATTCACACATGGGTACTTTCATCCAATTTATTAATCTATTTTAGGGATGTGTGTGTGTATATATATATATATATATATATGTAGTCTATATTCCTAGCATTGTGGTTGTTTGTTCATAAGAGTAGTTTCGTCTAATTTATTAAAAAAAAAAGAAAAAAAAGAAAGGTCAATTAAATGGTCAAAAGTCAATTTGGTCAATTTTTCATGACAGTTAGTTTCAAAAGGTGCATTTGTCCACTTTTCAATATTCAAAGGGTGTCATTATCTAAAAAAACAAGTAACTTTCATTTGGATGTACAAGCCTCCGGGGGATGTTACTGTACTTTACCCCTCATATTTTATCAAATCACTTTCCAAAATTCTCTTTCTTTTTGCATATTCCATGGCCACCATATTCTCAATTCATAAATTCATATCATACTAGAAAATTTTTCAACTACTTATTCTTTTTCTCTGGTTTATCTCTTCGAAAAAGACCATACCAAGTTAATAAGCCACCATGATATAGATGAATAGACTTATTTTGATGAAGTTTAGAGATTAAGGTTTATGTGTAAGATCTTATAGAGAGAGGGAGGGATAAATTTTTAAAGAGAAAAAATGATTGTAGAGTAAGAAAATTTAAACCCAAATCCTGTAGAGCAAAGGTAAAGAAAAATTTCATAGAGAGAGAGGAGATAGGTAAATTTTTAGATAGAGAAAAAGTAATGGAATTTGAGAGAGATGGAAAAGAGAGAATTCATTATTCAGATCCAAATATGAAAAAGAGTGACGAGAATGTTAGTAGAGAGAGTTAGGTGAACTGTGAAAGATAGAGGGGAGTAAATTGTAGAGAGAGAAAAATGAAGGATATGAAAAGAAGATAAGACTGAACATAAAGGTATTTTTGTCATTTGCATAATCAATTTTTTTTTCTAGGGAGCTTTAAGTAGATGACGTGGCTCACCACATCAGGTGCCTACTCGGGAATAAATGTTCAGTGTTTCTATTATTATTCTATAATATATTATGAACTATTTCAAACTGATTAATCGTTAAATATGATATGGATCCAAATTTAAAAAGTAATATCAGAAAAATAATATTATAACACATTTTAAACCGGCCTTGCAATATTTTGTTTCGATGGTACCCCTGGAAACATCCAAGTTGAAATCTAAGTACTCAAATAAAAAAAACTTTCAAAAAATTCTTTTTTTGAAAAAATTTCAAACAATTGCTAAAGAAAATTAATACTTTAACAATATTTTAATCTGCCAGATAACTTTTCATTTCCTATTTTATTTTTATTTATTTTTCTCATGTTAAATTTTCATCTCTATTTATTCAAGTTGTATTTTTTTAACTTTGGATTATACTTGCCCCAAAATTATATTACAATTAATTTATAAAAAAATTAAATTTCCTTACAGTTCCCCCAAAATCAAAATTTTCGGCTACATACCATAAATGTGCTAAAATAAAATCATACCATTCAACAGGATCTCATGTTATGTTATGGCTCAAATTTGTTTCGGAATAGTAATGGTCCGCGCATAAAAGCATAAAGTAGTCAGCTTCCTTGCATCCTCCCTCCAACATATATAGAAACGATAAGTGACACCTAAGTCGATTAGGTTTTGCCACAACATGACAGAACTTCCCATTCGGGATGGCAGTGTTTTTTTATCATAAAGAGCAAATAATACTCCACAGTTAAATATAAAAAAATTTAAATAAAATAAAAAACACTTCTTCCAGACAGAATGGCTTGTTTTTGTATTAGAAAGAGCAAATTAAATAAAATGAAAATGTCAAATTTTGAAAATTTAAGTAACACATGGCTGCGCCCATATAGAGGAGAGCAACATTACATGTATAATCCTTCTGGCACCCCCTCTTTTTTCTTGAACATGACCTTATCTTTGGCCTTCTTGAAGTCAGCATGCATCACCTGAGGCACATCCAACGTTTTTGTTAGACATTTTCGATGTACAGGAACAATAAGCTTGAAAGTATAAATTTAATGTATAAACTTCATCAGTTAAAATCGCCATCATTATCACCGTTGCTTTGTTTATCTCTACCACATTAGATACAACCCAAGGGTTATTCTAGGGTTTCCAGTCCCTTTTGCCAAAGGTGAACCGAGCAGTTGTTTCTAAAATAGTAATCAAACATCCACAAAGTTCTGACAAAATAATCAAACCAGGCAAAGGAAATCATGTAGAAACTTTTAAAAGCAACCAAAAAGTGGACACAGAACTTGAAAATTGCTAATGATAACTCAAATATTAGCATATATATGAACTTCTGAAACTTCATATTAAAAAAAAAGAAAACCATCAATCCGAGCAATATATGGCAACAAAAGAAGTGGACAAAAGTACTATTTTGGCCAAATAGTAGGGAAAGAGGAGTAAACTTATCAATATGGAGGCAGGAAGCAACTTCCAAGCCCCTGATGCATAAAAAGCTGTTCACAGTGTGTAGAACCACAATAGTCCATTTCGTTCACTTTCCACTACTTTCTAACAGAACCAAGCAAATGTGAAAACAAGTGTTAAGAGAAGCACCAGGAAGTGAAAAAGATGATAGGAGGAGAAATGGAGAAGAATAAAAGAAATAAAAGAAAGAAAGAAAGAGGATGGAGAAGGATTCGGGGTGACAGGCACTTTTCATACAGATGAGGTGAAGAAAAAAAAAAAAAAAAAAAAAAAAAAAACCTCCACCAATTTTTTTGGGAGGATAAGTTACCTCCAAACATAGAATACAACCCTTACCTTGCCTAAAGACATGGTGTACAAGTGCCTTGAAACTATGAACCAACAGGAGTCAACTGCACTTAAGAATTTATGTGGCAGGCACACAAAACATAGACATCTCAAGTTTACTAAAAAGGACAAAATATGGAGGCCAATGTCACTCCTCTAAAATAATACCCAGCATATAACTGAAATATATAGGAATTAGAATATAATATCTAAATAAATTTCAATCCCAATAGAATAGACCTGAATTGGTTGGTCAAACGGTTTCAACAAATAAAAATAACTTTTGAGGCTTGTCATTTCCCATTTATTATTATAATTATTATTATTATTTTTGTTTATCTGGGGAGAGGAAGGGAGTGTGAGATTGGAAAGCCAATTATGACTACAAAAGGGAAACTGACATTCAACTTTCACAACCCCCATGTTTTCTTTTCCTCTGTTTTTGATCTACTACTTAAATTCACAAGAATTAGTCAAACAGTTAATAGGTGAATCTATATGTCAACAAACATGGATCCAATCTAACATGACTGGGTACTGCAATCCTACATTGTAAGTATGCATGTCCAATATTCAACAGACTAAATGATCAATAATAAATTTTGGTCATGCGGTGAAAATAAAAATTAGCAAGAGATAATAACAATATATGATTTGTTTTTATAGGTTCTAATAATATGGATAACAACAAGACAATTTTTGTGTCCATTTGTTGGAAATTTATCAACGAAAATGTCTCACCTTCATACGGCGCTCCCTCAAAGCAAGCAAACCAGCTTCAGTGCATATTGCCTTAATATCAGCTCCAGAAAATTCATCCTTGGTCATAACAAATTCCTCTAAGTTGACATCATCAGCTAACGTCATCCTTGATGTGTGTATCTGCAAGTCAAAAATTTAAGGTTTTACTAATGGAAGTTACCACGAAGATGGAACTAAAGAGAACTAATATCACAACCATGATTGTATTGATATAATCAAGTCATGCATGTACCTGGAAAATGCGCCTCCTTGTTTTAATATCAGGAAGAGGGAATTCAATCTTCCTATCTATTCGACCAGGCCGAAGTAGTGCAGGATCCAGGCTTTCAATTTTGTTTGTTGCAAGAATCACCTTGACATCTCCTCTTGAATCAAAACCATCTAGCTGGTTCAGCAATTCCAGCATGGTCCTCTGAATTTCACGTTCGCCACCAGAGTGGGCATCATACCTGTAAATCATACATAATTAAAACCAACCAACCAACCAACCAACAGTAACAGTTTTTTCCGGCCACTAATGTTCATGGACTCACCTTTTTGTACCAATTGCATCAATTTCATCAATGAAGACAATTGAAGGTGAGAGATCATCAGCAACCCTAAAGAGTTCCCTCACTAACTTTGGACCATCTCCCAGGTATTTTTGAATCAATTCACTTCCAACCACGCGTAGGAAAGTTGCTGATGTAGAGTTTGCCACCGCCTGGAACAACGCAAAAGAAGATTAAGCACACAGCAAGTTCTCAAGCAGGTACATGTAACAACTAAGCAAAAAAAAGTCAAAAACAGCAAAAGATAAAAGAGATGCTCAGAAGTGTGATACTGTGGCCCCTTCCAGCCCATGAACTGTTTGAGAAAACAAATAAAACACCTACTATAATATAAGTATTAAAATCATGGTATAACTCCAACGAGTAGGGGACTCATACATGTTAAAATTTAATATGGCAAAGAACTAAATTGCAAGTCTGTAACCAGATTCGATCCTAAGATAAAAGCAAGCCTAGGAAGCACGGACACTCCAAAATGGGCGAAGAATCCGTGTCTGACACGTGTCGGACACGGACACGCGTCGGACACGCCCCGACACGTGTCGGACACGCCAAAAAACGTGTCTGGAATTTTTTTATTTTTTTTAATTTTCGGACACGGCTGGGACACGGCTCAGACACGGCTCAGACGCGGCTCAAACACACTTTTCTGGAATTTTTTTTTTTTATTTTTTATTTTTAATGCTGATATGTTAATTTTTTATTTTTTATTTTTAAAAATTTTTAATACTGATATGTTCTATTTTTTGTTTTGTACTACCCTAAAGATGCTGATATATATATATACTAACCTAAAAATGCCACAATTCGCCATGTCCGTATCCTAAAGATGCTGATATATATATATATATACTAACATATCAGTGATATATATATATATTCCAACCTAAACATATCCGTGTTTTTTTTATAAAATTATTAATGCTGATATATAAATATATATATATATATATATACTATTCGCCGTGTCCGTGCCCTAATTTTTTTGGATTTGCCGTGTCGCCGTGTCCGTGTCTTGTCGTATCCGTGTCCGTGCTTCTTAGAAGCAAGCATTAGAACAAGGTCAAGAGCAGACAAACAAGTCATTGTGTTTGTACATAGCATTAAAGAATATTCTAGAGACAGTGAAATGCACAAAAAAAGAGAACGGAGGGGGGTTGACAATTTATCAATGAATAGGACCTCATATGAAATTGACACGCAGCAACACAATGAAAAAAGACACATAAATACACACCTTTGCAAGTAAGGTCTTGCCGGTTCCGGGCTCTCCATAAAGTATGACCCCTTTGGGAGGCTTGATACCGATGTCCTCATATAATTCAGGGTGTGTCAGAGGAAGCTCCACTGCTTCTTTGATTTCCTGAATTTGGGCATCTAACCCACCTATGTCGGCATATGATTCCAATGGAGCTTTCTCAACCTTCATGACCGACACCATTGGATCGACTTCATCTTGAAGAAGTCCAACAACAGAAAGAACCTAAGGAGGAAGCAAAATTAGTAACCTTCAATACTTCTTCCCATGCATACTTCCACAACTTAAATAATTTTTTAGAGCAAACCACAATTGGTAAATAGTATAACAAATGGATAGTAACTTCTTCATTGTACAAAAAATAGATGGTAACTATTTGCAGAACCTTCAAAAGAGCAAGTAGCAGATTTTGGTTGATGATAGTTTCACATCAACAAATGGTTCTTTAGGAATGAACAGTTAATGAATTTCGAATATCATTAAAAAAAATAAATAAATAAAGTGGGATCAAACGAGCACCACAAAAAAATATACATAGCACTAATTATACATATATCTAACTGCCAAAAATTTTGATATCCACTAAGCAACCGTGGAGAGATCCGTTTTTGTAGTTTGTATGTGCTTCCAATTTAGAATTTCACGAAACTCGGGGTAACATAACAATGCTTTTCTAGTCATGTGCATGAAAAGATACCAGATTACTGTTAATGACAATGACCAAAAAAAAAGTGCAATATGCATAATAAAAATTTGTACTTTTCGACCAAAGGGCATCTAACCCAATGCTATAACCCAATGGGGAAGGATTCGGGCCCAGGTGTGACCCAAAAAAAAAAAGTACTTTTGAACATTCAGATGTTAAGATGTGATATATGAAACTCTAAACCCCCATGTGGGACAGATTCCTGAAAGATAACCTCACATTTTTCCAAATTGTGGTATTTTAAGGTTTGAAATCAGTTACGAGATTAAATCCAATTCTATAGTACAGAAGATTATTCCAAACAACAGACCTAACCTTAGCGCACAAATCCAAATCCAAATCCACTCTCCACAAATCCCAAATTCTTTTTAGTTTCATAACAAGCTAACCACAAACTTCAAACCCACAGCCCTAGCAAAAAAATTCAAATTTCTGAATCCACAGAACATGAAACATAACAAAACCGGTCATAAAAATTTATCTAACAAACTGTTACTTCACCACAGCGATTCAAAGAAAAAAGAACATTAACAAAAGCAGAATATTCCAAAGAGAATAGACTAACAAATTACGAAACTCAGAACTAAATTCCCTAAAACCAATATCAATGTATCTTAAATCCCCAAAACCACGCCAACAAAAACAATAGGCTAATAAATTACGAAACTTCAAAAGTAAATTCCCTAAAACCAATATAGCACTGTAATAGAGAGAATAATTTCAAGAAGGTTCAAATCTTGAACCCTAATTTACCAATTCTCATCAAATCAAATTTCAATACACAAATCGAAACATATCAAGTCAAAACCCTAATTTCTAAACCACCAAACGAAATCGCCATTCAAACATAAAAAACATTACCTTATTGTGCATCAAAATCGCACACCCAGGCTCAAGCTGATCCTTGTCGACGAACGACAAGATTCCCACGTAGTACTCCGGCCCCACCGACGACGACACAATAGCGTGATTCTCATCGATCAGCTCCTCAAGATTTCCCACACTCATCGGCGATCCACGCAGATCGTCGACCTTGGACCGGTCCTCCTCGGTCTTCTCTTCTTGGGGCTTCAATCTCTCCTGATTGGTGACGAACTCTTCTTCCATCAAAAGGTAGTCTTTGATTCGCTCAAGCTTCAAAAGCCTCAGCTTGCACTTCGTCAGAGGCGTCACCGTCGGCAGCCGCGCGGCCGCCTCTGGTCCCTTCTGCTTCCGCTGCTTGCGGCCGACTCTGGCAGGCGGCGCCGCCGGTTCGAATTTCTTCTCCTTCTTGTCGCCATCGTTCTTTCGGTCACCTCCTTGTCGGTTCAGACCGCCGGGAGTTCCCTGACCCATGGTGTACAGTAGCTGATAGAGAGGAGGGGGAAGAGGAAAAAGTAGAGACTACAGAGAGGCTTCAGAACTGGATTTGGGATTTTGAGTCTCTTATTTGCCAAGAAAGCACATAATCGTGTTTCTAACTTTACTTTGTATATTACGGACGTATAAATTTTAAAAATAAAAATCTATATTTATCTCGGAATACTACTATATCCTAATTCTAATTTTTTTATTTTTTCTAAATCTATTCTCCTTTATTTTGAGTTGGCATATATATATATATATTTTTATTTTTTTATATTATATTATTCTTTATTTTGAGTTTCATAAGAATTATTCATTTATTTTTTTAGAAAAATAATACTAAAAAATAATACTATGTAAAACAAGTTTATTTTGAATTTCATAACATAGAGTTAGGGTTAATAATTCGCAGCCTAAATATAAGTGAGGGAGAGAATGAGAAGAAATTATAATCATGTCAAGGTGTTTCGGATATATATATGCAAAATATAAAAAAGTGAAATTTCACTTTCTTGATAAAATATATATATATATATAAATAAATAAATAAAATAAAATTACATCAATGAAAAATTATAACTATCTAAAAAAAATTTACATTTAAATAACAAATAAATAAACATTTCACAAACAATTTAAATAGCCAAGTAGTTAAATAAAATGAAATAAAATAAATAAATAAAAACCTTAAAAATTTAGGGACATTACATAATTTATATATATAAATAAAATAAAATAACATCAATAAAAAATTACAACTACATATACCTCTAGCTGAGAAGCTTTATGTCAATCAAAGTGAAAATAAATCATTACTATTGTAATTAATCCATTGTCTCTTTTTAAAATTAGTAACTTATTCTTTTTAATTTAAATATTTATAATTATCAAATTAAAATTTTTTTAACAACATAAAGAACAATGGGAAAGAGGAAAATATTATCAGTTGAATTCCCAAGGAAAAGATTGTGGTTCCAATACAAATAAATAAATAAAAATAAAATAGCACATTCGGTAGGCCACACAGGCTTTATGTAGTACTTGTTGTCCAACCAGCCGGTCCAGACAGAATTTATTAAGTGGCCCATATGAGGCCCGTCCAATTCTTCTTGCCCAGTATTAATGCACAAAACATCCACAATAATTATATATAAAGCCCATACTAAGTTACTAACTAGTTATAAAGTCAATAAAACATGTACTTTCTTCAGTAGGGGTTCAATTTCAAACTCAATTTTACGGTTTACCATTGCAACCCTCAATTTTGCGTCTTAACTTTGTTACCTTTTTCAAAGGAGATTTTGGAGAGTTCAAGTCTCCATATAAATATTGTTGGTGAAAAAAAAAAAAAAAAGTGTTCCGTAATGCAGTTTGAACACCTATTGCTAGTTAAATAAGTATCATTTAAAACATTTTACGATAAAATTAAATTGAAAAGGATATCAAAAATATATTTATTTTTTAATTATTACATAAAAATTTCAGCACTTAAAATTTTTAGCATTTAATTTTAAGTTTTATGAAAAAAAAAATTTTAAAAATACCAAGTTTAAATCCATAGTTTGGACAATAACTTTTAATAAATGATCCCCATAATGACATATTTTTCACAAAACATATCACCAATTTTATTTTTTTAAAGAAAAATGATATTAGGTCCACTGCAACGAAAGTATTGGAGTGGATGCTCTCATATAGCGCAGTTGGAATTTTAATGACTTTGTTTAACTTCTTCCTTCGAATTGATAATTAAAAAAAAAAAAATTTTAAAAAAAATGCCTATTAAATATTAGGACTATACCAATTTTGACATGATTATAAAGTGCGTTGTGAATTTAAATGGTAACGTTAAATGGCTAGATGTAGGTTCACTTTGAATAAAATAAAATAAAAATGAAAAAAAAAATTATTAAAAAAGAAAAGAAAATTGGGTCGTCAGAAGAATTCAACTTTGAAGGGCATTACTCTTTGTATTTCAGCGAAGAAAACTGAAATATCGGGAAAGAAGCAAGAGACCAACCTCAAATAGGGGATCACATTGATCACTAAACATAGATTAAAAACCATGTAAATTAGAGAAAATGGTCAATCTCACACAACACCTATATTAAATGAAGGCCAAACACGTCCCATTTCGATCACTTGCACTCCTTCCCTTCCATTCTTATATAAACCCTTCCTTCACAGCAAATTAAACTTGAAACAGAAAAAGAAGATCGAGATAGAGAAAAATGGCAAGCATGGCTCTTTCAACCACCCTTTCGAAATTCCAACACACCAGAGCAATGGTTGCACGCAGCCCATGGAGCTCTAGGGTTTCCGTATCACTTGCACCACGACCTTTCCAGGTGATCGATCAGTTATAATTTCAGTGAGATATATGATTTTATATATATATATATATATATATATATATATATATGTAAATTGCAGTTTGTATCGTACTGACAATTTGTCTATTATAGGGAAGCTTGCGTAATGGTGCTACAGCTGCATATGATGGGGCATCGGACGCAGCAAAACGAGGCACCAATGAGGCAATGAGGGTCGGGCAAGACATGAAAAACAAGGCTGCCTCTACTGCAGAAGATGTGAGTGAGACACACATCATCACATATATATAATTTTCAAATTATGGAAGAGTGGTGGCGCGTTAAAAAAGACACAAAAACATTCTATTCATGTAGCGAGCTAGCTGTCACAGGGGTTGCTAGCTGTCACAGGGGTTGATGGTCCGAACCCCGTAACACTAGGCTACTACATTAGATGATATGAGTTACTAGAAGAGATATGAAAAATTAGACCTAACACGGACCATACACAAAGAAAATAGAGAAATTCACCGGCGATAAAAAGGCCGACCAAAATTTAATAAAAAAAGAATGAAATAAAAGAGAATTCATGCAGCGAATTTATTCATAGGATAAAAATAAGAATAATGACGACAATGATACGTTAATTTTGATTATTTCTGCACATATGATCGATGTGTTTGAAGGTGTCTCGCAAGACAAAAGATGTGACCGGAAAGGAGGGAAATGCACAGGATTTAGCACAGGATATAGCAGAGAAAGCGAAGCAGACAGCCCAAGATGCGTGGGGTTCAGTTAAGGACACGACACAGAAGATCAAAGAGACTGTGGCGGGCAAGGCTGAAGAATCAAAGGAGGCTATTAAAGAAAATGCAGAGACTATCAAGCAGAGCATGAACACCAAAAATTAATGTTTTTCACTACTTCATACTAAATATTAATCAGATCTATAGTTTTCAACTTTAACTCGAGAGTCAAAACTTTGTTTTATTTTGTTGTTGTATATGCACTAATCAAGAGATGTGCAGTTGTTTATTTATTTATTTTTGAATATAAGGACCATCCTGAATTTAAGGAGCCTTATTCAATACTAAATATTATGTCTCCACTTTCACTAGTCTTCTATTTTTATCTATTTCGTTCATTCTTTCACCAGTCTAGGTTCTTTCAGATCATCCGGAAATGAAAGTAGATGCAAGAAGGTAAATAGAGGGTATTAGTTTTCAACTTTGCATCTCGTCTTTGACTATTTCAAAATAAAGAATATATGTTATGTTTGGTTCATAAAATTATTTTCTGCAAAATCAACCGTTTGACAAGAAAAACGAAATTTATTGTCAAACCTGAAGGCTTCATTTCTTCCAAAGGTAAAAAGGAGATAATTAAAGTGAAAATGTATTGTTTTAACAAGAAGTTAGAATAGAAAAAAAAAAAAAAAAAAAAGGGTGTGTGCTATTTGTCGGGATTAAAAACTAAAGAAAAATGGAGAAGAAGTACATTATTCATTTTATATTTTAGTATTTAATTTATATATATAAAAAAAACTATTTAGAGAATTAACATTATTTTCTTTTAAATTTCGTGCTATCCAAAATATAACATACACAAAATTTTCCTATGACGTTTTTGGAAATATTTCATACCAACAATAGCAAGATGAAAAACTTAGGGCCCGTTTCGAAGCCAAAATGTTTTTGGTTTTGGTGTTTTGGTTTTGGTTTTGGCCCATATCTTGTTTGGTGTGGGCTAATATGTTTCTGAACAGGTCCATATCATTTTGAGATTTGGGGCAAAACCTATATCACCAAAATGGTGATATTGGGTGTTTTCAACACTGTAGCGGCTATACCAAAAGCCCAAACCAAAAACAGCTAGTCCAAACCAATATCAAGTTATACTGTAGCGGCATATCATGTATAAAATCTAATTTTAGAAACCCTAGCTCATTTCTGCAGAATATTTCTCTCTCTTCGTCTTTGCACTCCGAAGGCGACTGAGGGCGATTCCTTTGAAACGAAGGTTGGGTGTTGTCGATTTTCTTCAAGATTGACAAATCCATGATCGTACAAGGTTTTTCTTTGCAATCTCCGTTGTATTTGCTTTCGTCCCTCTCTGTTTTGTGACCAATTTGTGTGTGAGGCGATTTTACCGAAACCCTAGTTCGTGCTTTGGAGTGCAAATTTTCGAAGGTTTCCCTGTGTTTCTCGAAATCATGTCTATTATCTCAGGTGTGTGAGTCGATTCTATTTCTTCCACCGAAATCCGAGTTTGTAGTTGTTAGATGGAGGATCTGACGGTTTTGTATTATTTTTGTGTCTGATTTCTCAGGTTCAGGTGTGCGTCGATTGAAAGGCTTAAAGCTTCTGAATTTACAAGGTATGTATTTCCGTATGTAGAATTTGTATGAAGGTGCTTTATCGGCCTCTGAGATCTGTCTAATTGAGTCCACCTGAGATCTGTATGTATAATGGCCATATAATACATTCAATTTTACACAACAACACACATCACAGCTCATCTATATCTGTGTGGTCGTTCACACAGATAGCTCTGGCCTTTCCACCCCACTAACACCTCTCACCCCTTCTCTCTCTCATTGTGCCAGTGACCTCAATAATGGGAAAATGAAGCTGTTGAATGATCATATTTCTACTATGAAGTACAGTTCTAAACATTATGGAGCATATGCTATCTCTTCATTAATTTTGACAAAGTTCTCATTTTGAAATTTTAAGCAACTACAAAATTATACATGATATTTTACATCCAAAGTTTGTAATTCTATTTTATTCAAAGGAAAAAATTATACATGATATTTGATTTTACTTCTTCTTGCACTCATATATGATTTTATTTTATTTATTAATGAGATTCTATGAACTTAGTGAGTACATATTTTATGTTTTTCAAATTAATGTGCTAGATATTTTTTTGCGAACGGTTCATAATTACTGCATATTGATTAGTGTGGATTTAGTCATGTGTATAGTTCAATTTTATATTTATAACCACTACTTTGCAATATTGTGAATTACGGGATCGTTCGCAAGGGCTATTGGTTTGATCCAACTCAAATTTAATGAACAAGTAAAATAGAGCTTAAATTTTTCATAATTAATCAACTTAAATGAATCTTACCAACATGTCAATAGCCTAACGGTGACGAAAAAAAAAAAAAAAAACACTTTGGTTTTGCATGAGGTTATTTACACTCCAAATTTACAACTTAGCTTAAAAAAATGTTAGATATATCTTGCTTAGTACTTCTAATTACTTCATTCCTACCTGTTTTATTTTGTTTTTCTCTAATGTTGTTCACGTGTTTGGTTTTGCATGAAGTCATTTACACTCCAATTTTGCAACTTAGCCTGAAAAAAGATTAGATATATCTTCTGCTTGTTGGAGTAGTTTAGATGGAGAACGGGCAGTTTTACTTGGATTTGTGGAGGCGATGTCTCTTGTTGAATTAATTTTATGGGCGGTGTCCTTTGTGTTCATTGTGTTAGGTGCAATTTTGTAAATGTCCATTTTTAAGGGGAAATCATGCCGGATTTTTGAAAAAAAAAAAAAAAAAAAAAAAAAAAAACAAACAAACAAACTTTGATTCCAAAAAGGCATATGGTTGATTTTTGAAACTTGAAATAGATTTTTGTTGTTTCAAGGCTTAGTAGAATGCATCCGTTCCATGGGAAAACGTAACTCTGCTTTATATTTTGCTACTATAGGTAATGTCTTGCTTTACAATCAAATTCATTTTTTTCTTTTTTCTTAATGCTTCCTTATAGCTTTTTCTGCTGAATCATAAACTATTGTCAACCCAATACCATGTAATCCATATATGCTGTTGGAAGAACTGGCACTACATTGAAGGACATGGCAGTAAGTTATGGGCAGTGACACCAGTGGGATTTATAGGAAGCATTCTCCAGTTGCTGCAACTCCAGGAAGCTAGTGATCTATAAGTTAATCAAATGGAGGCCTATGCAAGTATAAAGAAGTGTGTATACATTTTATGGAATGAATTTTAGTGATCTCCAGTTGTGTATATATTTTAGGGTAAAGTGCAAAAAACCCCCCTTGAAGTATTGATCATGTAGTAGAAAACCCCATTGATATAATAATTTGACAATTAACCTCCCTGAACTAGGGATTTGGTAGCAATTTACCCCGTCCGGCGATCTGCCGGTGAATTTTGAGTGCGTGCAAGTCACCTTACAGCCCAAATATAATTAAATGACTATACAACCCTTATGAAAAGTTAAGGACCATAATGCCCTTCTATGTTTATCTTCCCTAAATTTCCCCATCCCCATCTTCCTCGATTGATTTCGGGATGTATATATATATATTGTCACTGAAACACCTGCGTCGATGTATGAAGCAAGAAGACGACCGGTGATGAAGCTAGGGACATAACACAGGACGACGACAGCAAGGAAACTCCGGCGATAGCAAAGAATGAGATCGCGACATGAAGAAACAGATCAGAAATTTCACGATCTGACAGACAACTCGTCGATGATGAAGACGCCACTGGACCAAATTGGGTCGCAAGAAAAAAATAAAACCCACCATCCAAGCTCGTCCCCACTGCCGTTTCTTCATCCGCAAGCTCACAGCCAAAGTCGCAACCAGCCCATCGTTGTTCAGCAGCAACCAACCCATCGCCGTTCAGCCCACCTTACTCGCCGGTCCTCTCCACCATCCGAGCTTGTCCCCGTAGTCGTCGCTTCATTTGAGCGCCGCCGAGTCATCCATGGCCGAGCCACCGCTGAACCAGCCCGCCGAGCTCACCGCTGCATTTCTTCCCCACCGCTGCTGCCACCACTTCACTGCCGGTCCATTCCACCTCCGCCACTATGCAGTTCCTCCGTCACCATCACTGGAGGTGTAAAAGATTGATAGAAATCCCGTCTATGAAAGTGATTGTGATTTGGGTTTGCCCAGCCCTTGATATTTTGATTCAATTTTTTTGTTCAGAATTTTTTTTTTTAGTTCTACTTTTTATGGATAAAATAATATCAAAAAATTGGTGGTTGTTAAAATTTTCTGAAACGACGTGGTTTTATATAGGGGTAAAATTATCTTTTACTATTTTCGTTATAACTAATTGGCCGGAGATGTCACGTGGGGGGTTAATTGCACCAAATTTAATAGTTCAAGAGGGCAAATTGTAGTTCAGGGGGGTTAATTGCACATGGCCAATAGTTTAAGGGGTTTTTTTTTGCACTTTACCCTATATTTTATGTAAGTATAATAAAGTGTGTGTGTACACACATACTATTTTTAAGGAATTTCTTCTAGCTCCCTATATGTGCAAATATATATGTGAATGGTGCAACAATAATTTATTAAGTTTCTGATATACAAAAAAAAAACTTATGGTTTGGTGTGTTATTTATGATTAATTAAAATCCTACAAAATATTTTCAAGTACTTGTTTGGATGGCAATAATTTTTCTAGCAGGTTGTTTGGTTATCAAAATAAATACTTATGAAAAAGAAAAATGGTCGCATGAGTTAACAATAAAAATATTAGCACTTTGAAGGATCTCCAGTAGAAAATTTCAAACTAATCTCACTGAAGTAAATTCATTCACAAGCTTCAATGTCCACCAAACCTCAACTCTGACCAATTCAAGTAGATCAACGTTTTGGCTTTGCTTGTTGTTAGTTTCAACTACAAGGATCTCTCTCTCATTCATAATGAATATATATATATATATATATATATATATATATAACAATACAAAGTTAAATGGAGTGCAAGCCTAAACAAAAAGATAATGGAGTGCAAAGATCTCCTCATTGAAAGATTATTACAAAGTTAGATTTGTAGTTTGGTTGCCAGTAATCATGTCTATGCCTCATAAACATCCCACATAATCTTATTTATACATGTAAATTTATTCATAATTTTTTTTCCCAACTCTTTTTAATGTTTTGATATATATATATTTTTATTTTAACAAACTATCTCAAATCATAAAGAAAAATGAACTATTACATATAAACTTATAATTGTATTCATATATATAATTATTCAAAATAAAAATAAAACAGTCCTTACCAAACAGGTATCATGTTATTGATTCAGAATTTTTGACAACAAAACTAACTTCCCAAACGTGTTTTGTTTTCAGATTCCTTAAAACGCATGGCATTACCAAACGCGTTTTTATGTTTTTGATATACAATTATCAAAAACAAAACAGTCGTTACCAAACATGATTCCGATTTCTACTAAAAACATACCAATACCAAAACGGTTGTTTTCATATCATACCAAACCATAACATCTAGCGCTATCGCGATCCAAACGGACCCTTACTTTACTTTTATTTTTTTTACTTCCTGAAATCCCATTTATTCTGAGTCAGAGATATGGATTCTATCCCACCACCAAAAAAAAAAACACAAAAACTTAGAAGAAAAAAAAATAAATAAAATTGATTATTAGATCATATACGCAACTTCATACTTTTTCTCATCCACAATTTAAGCATATAAGTTATAACTGTGCTTAAAAAAAAATTAATTAGGGCTTAAATCATAAAGCCCCCACTACTTTTAAGATTTAATCGTACAACTCTAACTTGTTTCCAAAAATTCTTACACTTTTAAAAAGTTATCATATTACCCCAATATCCGAGTCCGACTAGTTAAATATAGGTTGTGAAATGTCGAATTTGACCTTGTTATTTAATGTTAAATTAAAACTTAAAAATTATATTTTTTAATGACGATTTTACCCTTTTCATGCATAACACGCTACAGAAGGTATGCCCACAGGGGATAAAAGCCGCACCTTTATTCCTCTCAATGCACACGTAGCACAACGCATCAATCCCACTTTATTTGTTCCACTCCTCTCCATCTACACCGTCCGTTTCATCGAACAATCTCATAAGCGACTTCAACAGTGTCACTATGCGTCGTTCACACCCCTAATCACCATTCCATTCCATTCCATAAACACCACCATCACTATTGCGAGGGAGCTACAACCACCATCATCAAATTTATAATCGGAATCACATAATTTGAAGCAACTGGGATCAAATTGGGATAAAAAGAAGGACCAAATTGGTACATGGTGGCAACGATGAGGGTACTAAGTGATGAAGAAGGTGGAAAATTAGGGTTTCGATGGAAAGGGTAAAAAGAGGTGGTGGTGGAGGCGTTTATAATGGTGTTGGATGGTAATTATGATACCCCTCGAATCCGAGACACGGATTGATCAGGCTCAGGCCCAGACCCAGACTTGAAGGATATCAAACAATTAAGGTATTTTAAATCGAACACGGAATACAAAGTGAAATACGAAATAATATAATAAGCTGAAAGACACTAAAAGAAAATCCTAGTATCATAATTAATCAAATCCGATAATCCAAAACTCCATAAGTTTAGAACTCGGGAATCCATCCATTGGACCCCTTATTAAAATTCTCAAACCAAACTGAAATAATAGAAATAAAATCCAAAGCTAACATAGAGAAGATTCCTACATAATCGGAGGAATGAATATCTGTATTTGCTCTGCACGTCTAAGCTCTAACCCTGGAACTGACAAACACCTGAAAAATAAAGGAGTGGGTCAGGCTCACATGCAAGTCATAATCTACTACAATCCAAATAGTAATCCGATACGCAGATACATCCTAGGAAGACTCGACAATATCTAGAGTAGTCCATATATGTATATAGTACACACTATAGGACATTCGCTAGTCCAGTAGATCTGTCTCAGCCTGAATAGAAGGCAACATGCAAACACGCACCCTAAGGTCGTCATAAGTGGGGATGGCAACGGGGCGGGTTTGGAGCGGGTTTCTCTAAATCTCGCCCCGCCCCTTTTAATTTTTATCAAGTCCATGCCCGCCCCGAGACCCGCGACGGGTTGGATTTTCATATCCAACCCCGCCCCGTTAGGAAATACTGTGCCCCCGTGCCCGCCCCACTAACAAATTTTTTTCTCCCACTTTTTGGAACTTAAACTCCTGCTATTTAAATGTGCAAAGCCTAGAAATGACACAACATAAATAAAATTATGTATCCTAATAAATAAATAAAAAATAACATGCACATAACATAATTCAGAGAACATAATAAACAAAAATAAAAGTTTAATACAACCAAGTCACAAGAAGTTCTAAGCTCCAACTTCCACCATAACCAAAACAAAAGCAAATTTAATACCAAGTTTATATCCCAAATTAGGATTATAAGAGATGGGTAATTGGGTAAGCCGCTAAAATAACTTATTAATATATATATATATATTAAATATAGTTATATGCAGGGCGGGGCGGGGCGGGGCGGGGCCCCTAGGATATGTATATTGAACCCTTACCCGCCCCGTGACCCTCGACGGGTATAAAATTTGTATTCATGTCCGCCCCAACGGTATAACAAGTGTTCCCATATCCATTATTAACGGGGTGGGACGGGGCGGGGCCCCGGCGGGGCGGTAAAAATTGACATCCCTAGTCATAAGTACATAGACCTACCAAGGAACAACACTTATGTCCAGTTATCCATCCTAGGCAGTATACGCGCCCTAACCATGGTCATGAGACTCAAGCTCATATCACGCACCATATAATATATATATAAAGTCCGTACTCCTCCTAATACAAAATACCATCCATCTGTGTAGTGGTCTGATATATGTATAACAAATCCATCCTGAAACCATAGTAGGTCATTCAATTCTCAATTGATATGACATAAGTAGGTGATGGACTTAACCTATATGATTAATCCATACCTTAATCCAAGTTAGATAAGACTTAGTGTTTAATCTAGTCCATATCTACTATGTCACCGTCCCATACCGGTACATACTATCCTCCAGTTAACATAGTTGATAAACAATATTAAATAATTATCAACCATTATCCATAATATGCATAAATACCATTTAATACATATAACAAGTCAATAGGAATTATTAGAGAATCCAACATCACATTTTAATCATTTAAAATGCTAATACAAGTCATAGTATTCAAATCCTCCATAGAATCCTTAAATTGATAGAATTTATAAAGATATCAATTTATTCCCAATGAAGAATAAATGATTTCAAGCACTTACTATTCTTCTACTTCTGTTTAAATATAATTAAACAATAAATTATGTAATACAGAAATTCCAAACTCCAGTCTGACACACACCGCCGGAATCTTCAATCACTCACTTTCACCGCCGGTTTGTATACTTTCCTATTGTCCCCAATTTCATCAATGTTTTTTTTTTTTTTTCCAAAACCAATGTAAAAATAAATCAAACAATTTTACTTTCCTCAATTTTCTGGGCAACCAAACAGAAGGTATGGTATCAGAAAACAGTAAGAACAAACAGAATAATTAATATATATATATATATATATATATATATATATAAAACATAACAGACTAGGAAAAGACCTTTTTAAGCGCTAATCTTTGCAATTTGGGAAGTTCCTCAAGCAAGCGAGCCTTGGTTCTACGTATCTCAGCATTAATGGCGACAACTGTTGCCCTGTTTTTCTCTGTTGCCATAGCGTCCGATCTCTACACACATAAAGAAACACAGTTGCATATTATATATAGAGAGAGAAAAGAACTCTAGCTCTAGAGCATATGAGTCTGGAGAGAGAGAGGAGGGGGTACCTGGAGGGCTTGATTGAGGTCGGTCTCGACGGCGGCAAAAAGACGGGAAAAAGCACCGTCGCCGGAGATGTTGAGGTCGTTGTGTTTATCGATGTCGTATTTGTTGCATATTGCGTCAACTGTAGTTACAAAACGGGTCAGTTAAATGGGTATAATCATGTTTTATATTTTTTAATGAAATGAAGACGTGGCAAATTCTTATTGGGCCAAGTCAACTTGGAGGACAATTCTTGTCCTGATGAGGTAGGACCAAGCATTACTCTTTAAGATATAAAATTTTTAAAATACTCTTGTCTTTTCTGATAATGTCCTTATATATATATATATATATATATACACACACTTATCATATTTAATTAGTTTTTTTTTACCTATTTATTATTCAATTGTTTGGAGATTTAGAATGTATAAGGGGTTATATACCGTACATGTACCAAGGTGTTTTTTGTTCCAACCATAATATTTTGATTTTTCAAATGGAACATTTATTTTGGGATAACAAAAAATGGTAGTTTTTTTTATCCTCTAATATATATATATATATATATTATTTATTTATTTATTTTTGGCATTGCCAATAAACTTACACACAACACACCACTCATATACACTTTGTTCATTTGGAGATTCGAACTCACTTCGTGAGGTAGTAGAGATACCACTGGGTCACAAGCCCGTTGATTATCCTATATTATTCACAATATATCCTTAATCTTGCAAATATAATCATATTTAATAATATTATTATTATTTCCTTCGTCCCAACATAAATAAATATTACTTTTTAAAATGATGATTTTTAGTATTTTTTTTATTATATTGATAGTGAATAAATTACCAAATCTATCCATAGTGGGTGGTCCACATGAATTTGATGATTTACTTTTTGAAAGTTCAATACAAGAAACTTAAATTATTAATGTTACAAAAAATAGTATTTTGATTTTTCAAATGGAACATTTATTTTGGAATAGCCAAAATTGGAAAGGTAGACAATTATTTTAGGACAAAAAAAATAATAACAAAAAGAAAAACTCTAGAATTTAGTGATAGCTTACCACCAACTTTTTTATTTACAAAATTATCTGTACTTTTTGTAAATTTTTAAAAAATATTTCTACTTTTAAAATGCCCAATCTCAATTTTTTTTTATGAGACCTCACTATATATTATTGTTGTTCAATGTCACCTCCTCTCATATAATTCTCTAAGTCTATCATTATATGAGATAAAAAAAGAAAAAAAAAAAAAAAAGTGATTGATAAAGTAAAACAAAACAATTACCACCTAAGAAATGTGCTCATTGATATCTCATCTCAATTAAGTTACCGGCGATGAAAAGGAGTCAAGTTTTATGACAAGTTAATGGTGAAGATGGAGACATAGAATACCTGTAAATGGGAGTAAAGGCATCGGAAACACAAAGGGGATGATCGCCTTGTCAGCGGCAAGGAAGTGTATGGACATACTTTGGAATTGATCTTGGGCATACCGATAAATGATATTAGGAAGTTTGAGGACTTTTATTGACAAGGTGAGGTGTCCATTGAACTGGGTTTTCTTTGAGGGCTTAGGCTAGTGCTTGAGGGGTCAGTTATGAGGACGATGCTGGCAATTGAGGTGTCGTCTTGCAAGGGTGGTTACGTTGTGAGATGGTGTTTCAGATGCCCTTTCCCTTCCTCTTATGTATGTCGAAATTGTAAAGAGTAAAATGTTGTAGGTTTTTTTCTATCTATGATTAAGAATGTAATTTTGCATTATATTTAATCTTGACAAAAAAATCTTTTAACTTTTAAGTACTTTTATGTAATTTCATCTCACCTAATTATCTCCAGGGATGCAACGTGAGCACATTTATGATTTTACCACCAAAGGGACGTGCTCATTGACACCTCCTCTCCACAAAGTGGAAGATTGATGGTCCCATACAAACAAACGGGTAATTGAGATATTTGCTGGGACAAAAAAAAAAGTTGAAAAATTATACAATTTAACATCCTACATTTAACGAATCCAACGTCGGATCAACCATTTATTCTTCATTTAAATCTGTCATTGGATCATAAACCACTAGTCTATTTGAGTTTACCCATAAATATAGTGTATCAAAGCACTTTTTGCAAGGGCCAATGTTGTACCCACGCTCTGAACTTGAATTAGCACTATAATAACAAATTTTTATCCGTCTTACAAATTCAATTCTATTAAATTTTGAATTTAGTCTTGCAAATCCTCAAATTCCCGGCAGTCGAATTTTGTAAACAGTTAAACTCGTGTTTTTGAGTTTGCTTTCCGAAAATGGTTGGGCGGGATAGGAAGCAATGTATTTTTGGAGGAATGTTAGTTTTACGTATTACAATTAATTACACTGACTTTTCACGAATTTTGTTCATCAATTTAGGCCATAGCCTATAGTTTAGCGTTACCAACCTGTTAAGCGCTGCATGCATAGGAATTTTGTGCTTATATTCTATGGCATTTGGAGGACTATGGATTTGTACTCTGGAATGGATTTTGGGTGAGGATGAATTGTTGTGTCATACAACCTATTTGTAGTTGTTGGTATTTCTTAAATAACGGTACCATAAAATTTTCTATAAGGATTTGGAATTCAGTGGAGCCCGTACATGTAGGCAGAATCCACAACGGAACGGAAATGAATTGAAAATAAAAGAATTCAGAGATTCGTGAATTTCGAGGACAGAATTCCTTTTGTTAGGGGGGAAGAATGTAATACCCCTAATATTCAAAAGGATATAGTTGGAATTTAAATTCAATTTTCTTTGAATTATGTGCTTATTTGATTAATTGGTTAAATGTGTATTTATTTAAATTCATTATTTATTGTAATTGTTTGTTTATTTTAAATTAATTATTTAATAGTTTATTTAAATTTATTATCTGATTAATTGGTGATTGAATTGACGTGTTTTATTTGATAACTTATATGATTTATTTGTATTTTTACATATGTGCTTAGGTGGACTATGTTGTTTAGTCTTCTGTTTATAAATTGTATACGCTATAAATAGTTTAGGGTTTCATATTATTCACATGGGTAACCCACTTATAATGTGTTGGGAATTAGAATTAGATTTTAGTAAATGCCTATATATATTGAATGGTATACGTCGGCTAGGGTTGAAAAATAAACCTTATTCACGTAAGGGTTCATGAAAGGAAATACAGAGGGGTTCTTGAGAGGAAAAAATAGAGGGAAACTGAGAGAACCAATTATGGTTTGTGGGATTGAAACCGAGCAGTAGGAGGTTTGCCGGTAGGCGGCAGTCGTTGGAGAATTGAGAGATGACGTTGAAATGTTTCAAACCGAAACTTAAAAGCAAGTTTCATTCTATCTCCTTCCTGTAAACTTGTGTTCTGTGCATTCTTTATAGTCTTCAGGGATTAATTCAACTTTTTAAACTGATAGTTGGATTGCATGCTATTTTTAAAACTGATCCAGATTCCATGTCAATTTTAAATTACAACAGTTTTATGTAAATTGTGTAATCTTGAATTGTGATACATAATTAGATGTTTTCAATTGAAATTTATGATGCATACTGTGTCGTATATATGTTGGAAATGTGTTGGGATCTAGTTTAGACACTTAGGAACCCTAGCAATAGAAGACAGAGGGTCTAGAACACGCCGGAGAAGGAAAAAATGGAGGCTGGGAGAGTGGAGATGGCTCCACCCTTCAATGGAGGCGGCTCCATTGAAGAAGAGCCGGCCCCACATGATGTAGAGGCAGCTCTAAGAGGAGTGGAGCCTGCTCAACTTAAATTGGAGCCTCCTCAACTTAAATTGGAGCCTTCTTAACCTAAAATTGGAGCCTCCTCTACCTTTTATAAATGCCTAGTAAGTGGTTTTGGTGGTTTTTCGGACTGCAGGGGCTAAAATACAATACTGAAATTTAATTGGAGGTTTTTAAAATAATATATATAACATATTTAAAGACCCAGGAATATTGGTTTATGATCTGGAAAGGGGTATCATGATTTTTAAAGAAAACTATGCATGCTACCAAGTAAGGAGGAAGAGTTAGTTTCTAATTTGTTGAGTAAACTAAATGGACTGGTATGAGAGTTATGTTTTAGATTTTATATAAATGATATTTATATATAATTTAATGTAGGTCATGAATGTTGGTTTATACTGTGTTAATGGATTCCATAAAATTTAACAATAATTTACATGTTGTCACAAAATATGGAAGTTTGATGATGTAATTCCCCTAATTTCAAAAGGGATAAAAATGAAATTTAAATTTTATTTTTGTGCATTTTAAATTGATTTTGTATCTATATGCTTATGTGTCCAATTGTTTGTTTATTTTAATTCATTGTGTTATTTTTTTTAATTGTTTGTTTATTTTAATTAAGGGTGTAATTCTTTATTTGTTTGTTTATTTTAATTAATTGTTTTATTTATTTTATGTGTTTTAACTGATTCGTTGCTTGCTTATTGGATTTAATTAATGGGTTTTATTAAATTAATTATTTATTAAGTATTTAATTTTTGAACAGTGTAATTATGTAATTCCCATTAACTGGGGTTTTAGATACGTTTTAGTTAGGGTTTTTGGAGCCGTCTCATAAGCATCTGATATGTAACTAAACTGGGTTACTTTGTGGGCCGACGAAGTTAGGGCTCTGTGGATTAGGGTTTTAATCTTGCAATTATAAATACCTCAGTATATGTTAAACCTAGGGTTACATATTGTCGTAGCTTTTACACGAAAAAGTCTGCCAAATAGGGAGAGTTACAGAGGGAGTTTTGGTGAGAACAGAGCAGTTTGTGAGAATTTCGACTGGGGTTCCAAGGTTTAACCAAGGAGAAGGAAGGAGCAGAGGTTCTGGGAGGTTAGACAAGTTTCAGTGGATGTTGAAAAAACTGAGACCAACGGCAACAAGGGTTTGTTTGCAAACCTATTCAGGCAAGTTCTATCTTCCTCTTTCCCTTTGGGCCGTGTTCTGTGCACCTAGATAATCTCTAGGGTTTAATCAAGCAGAAACTGGAATTGATATGTTTATTATGTGTTATATTGTTGGTCTGTATGTGTTGAAATCAATATCTGTTACAGTGTATGTAAGTGTTGTTTCAGTTTTCTGTACTTTAAGCATATGGTTTCTATCGTAGCCTTAGTTTCTGTATTTGATTGCAACTCTTGTAGACACAATATAGGAACTCTACTAGGGTTATACAAAACTCATAGGGATGTTATTATTCTGTTTTAAATACGTGTGCAATCTGTTCCGTTTCTATTTCTGCATATAGTTTCAGTTTTGATACTAAAAGCTTGGTAAGTTCAATAGCAACCTTAAGCTTTGTAATTGATTTAAATTACTGTAATCAAACCTTGGAGATGTTAATAGAGTGATAATAAACCCTTAAGATCAGTTTAAGAAATAAACAGAAGGGTAGGGACTGACCAGAGAACGAGCAGATAGGTAAAAACGGAGCAGAGATGAACTGGAGGCTCTCAAGAGGGAGAGAGCCGGCTCTAGAAAGTCAAGAGCCGGCTCCCCTTCAGCAAGAGCCGGCTCCTAGGGAATTGGAGCCGGCTCCAATAGGGGAAGAGCCGGCTCTTCCATTCCAAGAGCCGGCTCCAATTTGTTTTACGTCCAGAAAGTGTTTTCTAGGGTTCTGTTTGGTGTTTTGAGCACTGTTTGAGCTTCTGAGTGATTATAATGAACTGTAGGGACTTAACAGAGGATCTAAGTAGTTAATTCTAAGTGATATTAAAATTATTGTTGCATAGTTTAAGTCTCTAAGACAAAGGATGTAGCAATGTAAAAATATACAACGGTGTATGCTATTAACAGAAGAAAGGAACTAAATGGCTTGATTAAATTTTAGAAATTTAATGAGACTTCACGGGGGGATTAAATAGTTAATTTTTGGGTGTTATTAAGACCCTAAATTAATTTAAGGTTAATTTTAAATTAACGGATCAAACTGTATAACACTTATATACATTGTATACGGTTAGTGGATAGATGAAGTTTTAAATACTTAAGCTTATTTTTAGGCATTCCAGTGGGATTTAATATATTTATAAAATGGTTTTAAATATATTATAGGGTCATTGATGTGTTAGATGTGATCTATGCAGGCTCTGGATGTTAGTTGTTGATTTATTAAATCATCTCCTGCAACTATATAGTTAATTGTTTGGATTTAAATTGCTGAAACATTTAAAAAATCTTCTGTAATTAATTGGATATTGGTTTTGGATTTTAAATTGCTGTACTATCATTCGTAGTCTGTAATTTACATGGTTTTGGTTTTAAGTTGTTGAAACACTAAATACTATTCTGCAATGATATGGATGGTTGGTTTTGGACTATAAATTACGTGCTTATTATTTATGCCTTGTAATTTTCCTGGAATTATGTATTGGAACATAATTGCTGAATTCTTATACTTAATTCGGTCAATTATTTGGAATCATATATTGGATTATAATTGCTGAATTCTTATATTAAATTTGGCCAATTATTTGGAATTATGTTTTGGATTTTAATTGTTGAATTCTCACATTAAAATTCTATCAATTATCTGGGTTTGGTTTTGCATTGTAAATTACTTGCTTATCATTTGAATGTGGTAATTTACATGGATATGGAGGATTGTATGCACCGGTATGGGACGGTGGCATACTAGGTATGGTTTAGCTCAAAATGCTAATTCATACCTTATGGATTTTAATTGGTGAACAGTATGACTAGTTCTATCAATTATATGGACTTTGTGGATTGTATACACCGGTATGGGACGGTGGCATACTAGGGACAGACTGATTTAAAATACTCAGTCCTACCTATTTTGGAATAAGGGAACGGGTTGTTAAATAAATCCTCCTTATATATATATAAGTCGGTACGGTTGAATACGCCGAATGACTTATTGGATTTCTTGTGAATGGGTAGGAACGGAGTTTAGATATATATGTTTATGGTACCACGAGTTGAGTTTGAGTCTCAAACTTGTTGGTTAGGGTGCGTATATGCAGTGGATGTGTAGCTGGTTATAGTAGGTTGGGTGTACCCTGTTAGGTCTAGGTACTCATGCCCACCTTTGGGTGCGTATTCGCATGTTACCTTCTATTCAGGTTGAGATCCCTACTGTAGTTCAGTGAAGGTCCCATAGTGTGGATATATATATGTATGGACTAGATAGATATTGTGAGGTATCTACAGTGTATCTGCGTATCGGGTCACTGTATGGATTGTAGTTAGATTAGAACTTGCTCGTGAGCCTGACCCACTCTTCTATTATTCTTTACAGGTGTTCGTTAGTTCCAGGCTGCAGAGCTTGATCGTGCTGAGCAGATACAGTTGTTCACTCCACCGATGACATAGGAGTATATTTTGTGTGTAGACTTGGGTTTTGTTTCCCGTCTTTTAAGTTCAGTGGGTTATTTTAGGGGTCCACTAGATGGATTCTCGAGTTGTATTGGAGAATGATATGTGTTCGTGGTGAATCAGTTGTATCTGAAATATCTTATTTATTAATGGAGTTATTTTTTTGAGGTTTTCAAATATTGGATTACTCTTTTAGTTTTCATTTCAGCATATTTTATTTATCTCTTTTGATATAACTATTCTGTGTTCAATTATTGCTAATTGTTTTGATATCCTTAGGTAATCGGGCGTGGGCCTGGCCAACCCGCATCCGAAAATCCGGGGGTGTCACAGATTACTAGTGGTTGTTCTTACAAATTAAACGAACTAGTATTAAAATACTATTGGGACTTCACATAATATATTCCGTTTAGACTTCTGAGTGTCATTATTTCAGGCACAGGATTTATAATTGGGAGTTAAAGGGACGTCATAAGATTTAAAGATTAATTTATATGCCGTCAAGGATTGAGAAGGTTTTAAATGTTAGTCTTCGTTTTAGAAATATAAATGAACTAGTATGGAAGAATTGGTTGGGAATTCTAGCATAATGTTGCTCAGTTTATAATTCTGATAATCATTATAACATGCTATGGATGTTAATTGATGAACTGTTGTAATTTTTGTTTCGTCAATTGGATGGATATGGATAATTTAAATTGTTTATCAGTACTCTAACAGTTTAAAAGGAGTTTTTATGATTATAATCATATACTGGATGCATGATAGGATCTTATTAATATCTGATTTCTATTATGTTAGTTTCTGGATTTACTTGATGTTTATTTAAGTGTGCATCATTATTGGATCATATGTATTATATGCACCGGTATGGGACGGTGGCATATCAAAGATGGATTAGATCAAAAAGCTAAGTCCTATCTCTTCATACATACGGAATGGATTAACTAAAACAGTTAAATTCTACATGGATGCATGTCCTGTCAACTAAAGCAGTTGAACGACTTAATGGATATTTATTCTATTTTTTTGCATTAGGAAGGAATTTATATATATACTTATGGTACCGTGATACGAGCTTGAGTCTCCTGATCACGGTTAGGGTCGTATATCACAAGGGTTGAGTAATTAGATATAGCTGATGTTCCCTGGTGGGTCTAGGTACTTGGCCGCTGGAAAGCGCGTTTTATATGTCACCTTCTACTCAGGCTGAACTATGTTATAGGCTAGTGAGCATCCTATAATGTGTGTATATATATATGGACTATTTTAGATATTGCCGAGCTATCTAGGATGTATCTGCGTATCGGGTTTACGTACGGATTGTAGTAGGATAGAACTTATATGTGGGCCTAACCCACTATTATTTTTCAGGTGTTCGTCAGTACCAGGCTTAGGGCTTGATCGTGTGGATGCGGATACAGACACTCAGTCTTCCGATTACATAGGATTTCCTTTCTTATTTTTAGTTTTGGATTTTGGTTTTGTATTTATGGTTCATTTGGAATTATTAGGGGTCCACTAGATGGATTCCCGAGTTGTCCGGATTTAAAGGATTTAAATAATATTAATTTATTATTTAAAGTTTGAGGATTTTTATTTTATAATTCTTTTAGCGTATTATTAATTTATTCTTATTTCAGTTTGTATTCCTGCTTATTTACATATTGATTGTTTGGTATCCCCCGGATCTGTGCTCAGACTTGATCACCCGTGGCTCTAGAATCGAGGGGTATCACATGGCTACTCATTCTTCCGATGACGTAGTAGTTTTCTTCATGATTTAGCATTAGAGTTCTTCAGTTGTTGTTTTCAGTGTTGGAGTTTTATGAGGGGTCCACCAGATGGATTTCCGAGTTGTATTGGAAATGGAGAAATTGAATGTATCAGAATAGTTTCTTATTTATAAAATTTATTCTGAGGTTTTAGTTTCTGAATTATCATTTTAGTTTCTTTTCAGAAATTTTATTTATTCATGTTTATCTTAATTTTATCTTGTGTTCGTTTATTGCTAATTAGTTTGATATCCTTGGGTAATCGGGCGTAGGCTTGGCCAACCCGCATCCGGAAATACGGGGGTATCACAACAGCGGTAACGATCAGGACTCTTTGCTCTAAGCTGTTGCCGGAACAGAAGCTCCAGCAAAACCACTATTTTAGTTTCGTCGGAACAATTAGGTCTCTTCACATTCGGCGACAACAACCTCTGCAACTATCACAGTGACGGTGAAACAACAGAGCTCCAAGACTTGCATGGTTCTACGTTGACTAAAGTTGTGTTCGTGAGATTGAAGCTTTCTTCATAGCCATGGAGTGCTGCACTACCGTCGCGACCGTATCATGCTCATCGATGAGTTTCTTGCACGATGTTCGTTCAAGTAGATAAGGATACCAAAAGTGACCTGGGCCTGGTACGACCCAGATTACTGGAAACGGGTCTGGAAAGAATACTTTATTTAATCAAACCATTACTTATTGGGCCCAAGAATGGAAGATCAGTTTGGAAGTTCGATCTCAGAGCAAAGGAAATGGGCCCGTATCCATAATGAGACCAAATGATCAGCCCAGCGTGAAGAGTTAGTTAGGAAGCTTCTAGAATGTTTGTAAAAGTCTATAAAGAGACTGAAAAGAGAGGGAAAAAAGGGAACATATTTTTAAAGTGTAAAATTATTCTTTCCAAATTGAGAGTAGATATTTCTTGCATCTTCAGTAGTGCAGTTTGATTGTTGTTCGTCGCCGCTGATATATTCAGACCGAGCTCACCTTTGAATCCTTACTCACCGATCTCTCACAACCAATCCGTGCTCACCGATCCTCTCATAGCCAATCCATGCTTGCTCCAACTACGGTATTGAGTTCAATGGGGATCGACTAAAGATAAATCTGAACCGAAAGTGCTTTATAGGCGGATAATCGTGAAGTTTCGCTTGTGGGACTTGATGCGCCGGTCGATATTCAGTCCGTGGTATTTTTTTTCTCTTTTCACTGTCTTGGAGTTGAAGACGAAGAGTTTTGGGTACCTATTTTAGTCACTTCACATCATATTATTATTTTATAATATTTTTTATAAAATGTGTCACTAAGGGTATTTTAGTCCAATTTTATCCTAAATGTGTAAAGAGGACCTATTTGCACAAATATCATAGCTTAGGGGTATTTTTTGCACGCGAGGGGTGCAATAAGCACTGTAAGCATACTTCTGGAGTGTTTTCAACACTTGACCCATTGAATAATACTAGTAGAAAAGTGCAAAACCAATAATTTGAACTTGCAACAATATAAATGGTTACTAAATGAATAGGGGTGTAACTTGGGCAGACCCAACCCAGTCCAACTCGAGTCAAGAGCCCGCTTGGGTAAGGTATTTTAATTTTAGGTTTGGGCTTGAGCTAAATTTTCTCAACCCGAGTCCATATCAGGTTGGGGTTGGGTTGGGAAAATTCTAATTCGAGCTAACCCGAACCAAGTTTCTAGTATATATAATTTATTACTTTTATTATGTTATAAAATTAGAATAAATCTTAGTCATTAAATTTTCATCCTACGGTTAGTACACAATATATATATATATATATATATAAACTTCTTTATTAGAGATTCCTATAATCTCATTCTGAAAACCCTAGCTGTTATATATTGCTTGTTGCCGTCTAGAGCTCTCACCAGCCATTGCCACCACTACAATCGATTATCTTCACCGGCCACCACCATCGCTGATCATCTTCGCTGGCCACAAAAATCATCTTCACTGACCATTATCTTTTTCATATGTTTCACCCCATTTCTCGAGGTACATATAAATTTTGTTGATATATCTTTTATGATTCACTTATCTTTTGAATGTATGACATTTACTGATCGTGTAAAGATTTCACCGATTTTCTTAAGTATTGTAAAGAAAAGCAAAAAAAAATCAATATTGCTTACAAAAAGAGAAATTTTTAGAAAAGGAAGTTTTTGTTTATATATTTCTTTGATTACTTTGAATGCCTTTTCTAAATCTTATTCTTTTTATATCTTTCTACTATGAAGTAACCAAAGTCATAATTTTTTTTCTATGATTCTAAACCTTTTCTTTTCTAGAAAGACATCAAACACGGTGTAAACCCGATCAAACCGATTAACCTGCCCAACCTGAGTGTTGTTGAGCTCGGATTAGGCTACTCGAACTTGGCCTTTGGTTCAATCGGGGGTGGCCAACAATTCCCATACTACGGGTTAAGCTAGGGTTGATAGCTCAACCTACCATTTTTGTTTTGTTTTTTTTTTTTTTTTGTTATTTATTAAATACATGTCTTATGTTCTGTTTGGTAGATGGAATGAAAAATAGATGGAAGGGAGAGGGGGAAAGATAGATAATGCATGCTTAGGGAAGAAATTGTGTCTTACTTACTTTTTGTTTGGTTTGATGGAAGAGATAATATATAGGATTGACAATGTGAAACTTTATTTTATTTGGTTAAAAGGAAGACAATGGGAGTTGTAATAGCTCACTCCACCACATAGTATGATATTATTTGCTTTAGGTCCGAACCCGCACAGTTTTATTATTTGATTTTCAACTCAAAAGGCAAAACTAGTACATATAAGCACCTTCACATTTCCTAGGAGATGTGAAATTGTACAACCTGTAGCTCACCCAGTGTCTCACACCCGACCATGTAGGTCGTCACAATCACCCAATAAGGGGACCAACATCCTCGTTGGCTGCACTTCCGGCTGGGCTTCGGTTCTAATACCATTTGTAATGACTCACTCCACGACATAGTATGATATTATTTGTTTTGGACCCGGGCTTGTACAGTTTTGTTCTTGGATTTTTATCCCAAAATGCCTCATCCTATTTAGATATGGAACTAGTACATATAAGTACTTCATCTTCACCTTTCTCAGACTATGTGGGATTGTGAAACCTGTAACTTGCCTAATGTCTCGCACTCGCTCACATAAGTCTCCACAATAGTTTTTATAATTTTGTAAATAATTGAAAAATATTTTAGTTATAAAAGATAACATAACAAGTTCTCAAGAATATAGTAGTTTTGAAACATTAATCCTTCGTTTTATAGGAATGAAGGAAGTGGGGTAAAGGGAAGATAGAAAGAAATGAACAAATTTCATTCATTCAATAAAAAGGGGACAATGAGAGAAGGATAATAGGATGAATGAGTCATCATTCTTCACAAATTTTTATATCCCTAACTATGGATGAAAGAGAAAAGGGAAGACAAGTGGGCTATTATTAAGGTTTTAAATTACAATATTATTCTTTATAAATTATAATATTATAGATCGTGATGGTACAATGGTAAAAATAATTTAAAACTATCTATTCATTTCTCTCATAATGAACACAGAAGTCGTCAGTTATTTATTTTATCTTCCATCCGACAGAGGAAAAAAAATGGTAGGATACAATATATTCTTTAGAGTTGTCTCATCCATTGTTTATTCTCTCCCTTTCGCCCAATTTTTTTCCTTCCAACCGAACAAAGCATAAGTCTTAGGGTGACCATGGATCGGATTGATTCAGTTTGGACCTTAAACCCTAGCTAACTAATTCGATCACTATAAATTGATGAAATTGAATCCGATTCGATTCATGGAAAGCTTTAGTCTGACCCGATTCGTAAAATATCAGATAAAATCAATTTGGTTTTATGGAATGGACTTTTATAAACAACACTATATATATATATATATATATATATATATATATATATATATATATATATATATATATATATATAGCACGCACCATGACTCAATAGATGGATCATAGTCGTATTTTTGAGACCATAATTTGTGAAACGATCCAATTCTTAAGATTTTTATTGATCGAATTAGATCGGATCGAATTTTACGAATCAAATGAACACTTCTATTGAGTTTTATATAATTTGTTAGTTTCCTTTATTTAGTTAGAATAGTTTTTTATTTAAAATTTTTATAAAGTAATAGTTAAACATTTAAAGATATATATAATTTATAGACTTCCATTTTTTTTCATTTTTAAACTATGATAAAATATTAAGCTTAACAAAATAAATAATAATAATAATAATAATGATGATGATGATGAGGAGTTATTTATTTCTCAAAAATATTTTTCTATGCAAGTGCCCTATCATTCGAGTGATTGGATACTTCTCGTGTCTAGAAGTGCTTCCTTCAACCACCAACCTTAAAATGGCCCTATATATATATATATATATATATATATATATATATATTTTCTGGTACTTATATATCTTAGCCATTATCACCATACTTATCTACTTGGAAGAAAGTGGGCCCTTTGTTTTTTCCCTCTTTTACCCACCACTATTTATTTTGGAATGGGGGAAAGTTTTAATATACTACAGCTGATGGTGGAATGAGTTTTTTTTATTATTTTTTCGGTTAAATGGATAAGCTACATTTCAAGAAATTTTGTATCTACAAAATGTGAGGATATTATATATATCTATAAATATATACCGTATTTATAGTACTCGTACTACATAGTAGTAGCATTCATGGTGTTGGTGACGGTTACATTAGATACAAATCATACAAAGTCCCTCCGTGGGCCATAGCCACGTGAAGGCCCACCATGTAAACTTAGGGAAGTCCCTCCATGGGCCATATTCACGTGAAGGCCCACCATGTAAACTTAGGGAAGTCCCTCCATGGGGCATAGCCACGTGAAGGCCCACCATATAAACGTAGGGCAAAACTGCAATACCGCTTCAATAGCCAATCCCGTTTCTCTGGGTGGCAAAGGACCTCCAGATAGACTAGGTAATGTATACAGCAATACCGTTATTGTGTACACATATTAAAGCTTCAATAGCCAATCACGTTTCTCTGAGTGGCAATGGACCTCCAGATAGACTAGGTAATGTTTGGGGAGATTTTGGAAGGAATAGGACTTCAAAGAAAATATGAGTTTTTGGTGGTGAATAAGTTGAATAGAGAGATGGAGGAGAAGGTAATATATGATTATATATATATATATTTATGTCCATTTTTTGAGTTGGAAGCTATATGAATTATATATTTATGTCCAATTTTTGAGTTGTAAATTTTTGTTACTATCACAAAGTTTAATCTTATCAACTTTAATAATTGATGAGCATAATGACGAGGAGGTACATAATGACATATCACATATGTGAATAGTGAAATTTTAGAATAATTAGAATAATTATGGAGTGTTAGAAAATTCTAAAACATTGAGATTTTTAGAAAAATTTGTAAATATCTAATAGTATTTATGTGGAGATTTTTAAAAGTGTAAATTAGAGAGGAGATCCTATAAAAGGAGATTTTATGGGAGGAGATGCTTATACATAGAAAAGAGTTTAACTTTGTGGAGAGTGAGTGGAATAAAATTCTCAATTTTAAATATGTTATCAATTAAAACATTTTCAAAACAATATATTTACCAAATATATATATATATTTCTTTTAAAAATGTTATTTTTTTATCCAACAATTTATCCCAACACTACCTATTTTGTGACTATGTGTCACATCTAGAGTGGTCTTTCACATTTCTTCTCCATACGAGTGACTATGTATTACTCGGAGATAATGCCGAAATATTGAAACGAGCACGATTACGTTATTGGCAAACGAGAGAGAGAATTACGTGAGAAGTGCATAGACACGTAGCATTAAAAAAATGACAGCCGTTTCATCCACGAATGCAGACAGACCGTGTGAACAAAGAAGGAGTCGGTTCAAATTTTATCTCACCTAGTATTATTATAGTCTATTATACTTTTAGAGCGAGAAATGAGCAACTATATACGACATTTCTCTGTTGCACCGCTTGGTAGCACCATTCAGGTGAGAGCGTATGGCCATTCACGCAGAATCAGGAGAGGTGGAGAAAGTAGCGGCACGAGGTTTTGTTTTGGTTGTTTTCCTACCTTTACACACCCTACCACTTTCTCTCTCTTAGTTAGTAACATAACTCCAAAAAATATTTGAACATATCTTCTGAACTAAAGTTTTTAAAGAAAATAGAACTGGTAAGAACTAACCAGAACAGTCATGGCGCTGGTTAGGTTTAGACTATTTCACCATGGTCACCACCGTTCTGATTAGAAACTTTTGTGATGTTGGGTTTTTTTTGTTGGCCCTTTTTCCGATCCATCTATACGCTTTTTCGTGGTTCAATAATAGTATGGGAAGATCTGTTGTTAGTCAAATTATTAACTAAATCTTTGTAAGTGTAAATTTTTTACTGTAATATCGAAAGTATTGATTAATGGAGAGAAGTCGCTTTCTTTACTGGTTATAGATATGAATATAATGCTTTTGTGGTGTAGTTGATAGAGTCCAGATGCTTTTTATGTTGCTTCTCTCCTGAGGGTTTGATAGGCAAGAGCGGGCCCTTTGTATCTTGCTTCCTTAATCAGAAACAACACTCTTCCTTATCCGTACACAGAGGATCCATCTTTCCCTGTCTTCTCTTTCTCTCTCTAAATCTATCTCCAAGCAACAGAAACCCCATAAGGGTTTCAACTTTCAACCCTTTTTTTGAAAAACCAGAGATGGACAAGGAATCTTTTGGTGAAGGGGTACATGCAAGTGTTGAAAACAAGTTAGAAGATAAGGTGGGTGTTGATGATTTGGCAAACACTCCTTTGTTTGATGCTATGGAGGAAGAGAGAGAAATGGGTGTTGGAGGAACGGAGATCTGGTCGCTTGACAGACAGCCCGAAGATCTGCTTGATGTGAATGAGAGATCAATATTCTACAATGACTTCCCACCGCTCCCTGATTTTCCATGCATGTCTTCATCTTCCTCTTCTTCCTCTAGTCCGGCCAAAGCAAATACAATGACATCGTCGGCTTCGTCATCGGCATCGTCTTCTTCGGTGGCTTCGTGGGCGGTCTTGAGGTCAGAAACAGAACGCCAAGGGGAGAGAAAGAATCACCATGATCAGGTGGGTGCAACTCCAACGGCCTTGTCATCCACAGCCTCCATGGAAGTGATCCCACCGACCGATGTCATCGGAAATGTCGATTGCATGGGCGTGGTGGACAATTTCGAGTACATGGATCTGATTGATGGCGATGATGCCTGGGACCCATCTACCTTTTTACAGACTGATAACCCTCAAGAATTTACACAAGAAGAGTCGACACAGCAGTATCAGACGGAAAATAATGAGCAATTTGTGATCCAGAGCAACAATGGACTCAATGGAGGGGTTGCTGAAAAGGACGGTGGTGGTCGACCTTCAGAAGAACTGGCAGTTGTGTTTTTGGAGTGGCTCAAGTCAAACAAAGAGTACATCTCAGCTGAAGATATGAGGTCCATCAAGATCAGGCGTTCCACAATTGAGTGTGCCTCTAAGCGTTTGGGAACCTCCAAGGAAGGGCAAAAACAACTCCTCAAACTCATTCTCGAGTGGGTAGAACAATACCAACTCAATAAAAAGAAAAATGGAGAGCCCACAACCCCTTTTCCCTATCAGTATGAAGAGCCTTTTCCAAACCCTAGCCTTAGCCCTACCTCTAACCCTAACCTCACTTGCAATTCTGTTCCTCCCGATCCCAACGCTTGTTTGTCACCCTCACCATGGATGCCACCGCCCCAGACTCCTTACATCGCTGATCCGGCCACCGTTGTCACCACTCCACAGGTTTTTCCGATGGTTGGGTACATGGGTGATCCTTATTCCAACAATGGAACTACCTCTCAATTGAATCAAACAGCGAATGTTCATCCTTTTCCAGCTTCAACAGAATATCAGATAATGGACTCGGCTCAGCCATGGCCTCCGACACAGATTGCTATGGCATCTCCATACAATCCCTATCAAGAAATTGACAATCTTTCCCCAGCTCAGCTTCATCCACAAGCAGTAACAGGGTATGGTAATCAATACCCATATCCATATAATTATCAAGGAAGTGGTGAGAAGTTGGTGAAGTTGGGTCCATCTGCAACTAAAGAGGCTAGAAAGAAGAGGATGGCTAGGCAGAAACGAATTTTCGCACACCACCGACATCACAATCATCAGAACAATCCAAACCCACCTCAGACTCAGAATCAGAGTGCAGATCAACATGCAAGGGTTGGCAGTACTCATGACAATTGCACCAACACTACAGTCCAAGCTAATCAGGGCAACTGGGTGTATTGGCCTCAAGTGGCCGACACTTCTGCTTCGACTGGGGGTGCAATGATGCCTCCGGTGGATGTGCCCTCGCAGCCTTATCCGGTGGATCAGCCACCCATGCAAGTACAGAACTACCAGCGGCAAGCCATGGTGGACCGGAGACAGGTGGCTTCTTTGCACCCTTAATTGTCCTTATTGAAGTATTAATCAAATATCTAATTTCTTGCCTGACAAAGGAGGGTATGCCCTTCTTTTCTCTGTTCATAGTTTTTTTTTTTTTCCCTTTAATGAGCTAATAATTTATAGGGTATATTAATTGTTGTGATTGTTTATGTATAGGGATGGAAACCTGAGAAGAACTTGAAATTTCTGCTGCAGAAAGTGTTGAAGCAGAGTGATGTTGGTAATCTAGGGAGGATTGTGTTGCCAAAAGTACACTAAATTTTTCCCCTTGTGTTGCGATAAAAATAGAATTTTAGTAGTCCAATTAAGGTTTACTAATGATTATAATTTGATTGAAATAGAAGGAAGCTGAAACTCATCTGCCAGAATTGGAGGCTAGAGATGGAATAACCATTCCCATGGAGGACATAGGAACTTCTTGTGTCTGGAATATGAGATACCGGTAAATATCTACGAAGTTACAATTTTGATTTAATTCATTTTCTCTTCACTTGCTATTAAATCCACTGCCCTGTTCAATCTTCATGGAGTTTCAGGTTCTGGCCAAACAATAAAAGCAGGATGTACCTTCTCGAAAATACTGGTACATAAACGAAATCATCCATTTCCAGATTTCTAAGAAAAATTATTACTATATATAGAAAGAAAGATATATGTCTTTGTTTCTGTTTGTTTCAGGAGATTTTGTAAGAGCAAATGGACTCCAAGAAGGAGATTTCATAGTGATATACTCTGATGTCAAGTGTGGCAAATATGTATGTATATTTATACTAACAAAATCAAATTTTTTTTAGAGGTTTAAACTTGTATATATGTACATTTTTCTTATACATAAAATTGAACAAAACTATATGTAGTTGATACGAGGAGTGAAGGTTCGCCAACCGGGCCAGAAATCCGAAGGGAGGAAATCTGGAAAGGGCCATAAGAACCTGCGTACTGCGAATCCAGCACTTGGTAATGACCCATGCTCTTCTCACCCATCTGAAAAGTAAGTAGTGTTGTATAACACAAGAAAAGAGAGGAGACAATATGAAGTAGACTAAGTTTGGAACAGGGTATGTCATATGTGTATTATATCCTCCTAGAAATGCCTATGTCTGCAGGCACAGTTAGCATTCATGAGCTTGCATGGTTTCAGATCTCTGCTATAATAGGTACATATGCAGAATTTGGGAACGGTATGTATTAAGGTTTGTATTTGGTGTAAGCCCTTGTCTCTTTGCGTCTTTTAACCTTGTACAACTGTACTTATGTGGTTGTTATCATATGTGTTTGTACTATCTATTAGATAAAAATCTCTCCCCTTCTCTCTCTCAATATGCTTTTGTGTAATAGATAAATGAATGTGTAGAATGCAGAGTTCTTGTTTAGCATTCAAATGTTTGACAATATATATATATATATAAGTATATTTATATATTATATGCAATTCTATAAATCATCTCTGGAGGTTTATAATTTTCATTAACTAGAATGAATATTGGTGTGAATTTTGATGAGAGGACGAGATGAGAACGCCAGGGGACTAAAAATGTTGGATACTAACCATGTTATTCTTGTTGGAAACTTATCTCACAACTCTATTATTAATGTATTAATATTACTAATTTTGTTTTTGAAAAGTCTTATAATTGGATGAACACACTCGCGTCAATTTCATGACACCGATCAGATTTAAATTGTGAATTTGTACAGGGAATTTGAATTTACTCGACTTGCGCAAGATATTTAAATTCAGGATCAAAAAACTGAATACGATTGATTTAGGCATCAAAGACCTCAATTGTATCGAGGGACCCTGGGGAAAGAAGTGAAACATAAAAGACAACAAAAATGCATTTATGACCAGCCTTAAATTGGACTACCGCTGTCATGAAGGACCCTAGCACAACCCTTTTCTGCACTGGCCTCTTTAGCCCCACAACATACTTTATTTGTTCCCATTCCACTACCCATTTGAATACATATAAAATCTTGCATCATCTGCATTACTCGTTGTAAAAAATATGACTGTTTGTTGAGTATATTTTAATTAAGGAAATTTATGGGAAGCTAAATTCTTTAAAAGTTTTCTTATTGACTTCTTGAAATCTTAGAGCATCTTCAATACAAAATATTATATGTTCATATTAAATTTATATTTTAAGAAGAATTACAGTGTCAAAATGTTATATTTTTGTAATTATGCTCCAATAGTGCATTTCATCCAAAATGTTATTTTTTTACAGAACAACCATTTCATGTTTTGAGAGCCCATTGGAGTGCTTTATTTTCATTTTAGAAATTTTTGACAATCTCAAAATATGAGAGGTCTTTTGAAAGAGCCCATTGGGTGCCTATTTTCATTCATTTGATATATTTTGATTATGGGTGGCCATTGAGCATCTCCAATAACCTCTCAAATGGGCTCTCAAACTCAAAATATAAATATAGCAAATAAATGAAAATAAGACACTCCAATGTATATCAGCTTTCGAATGACCTTTCAAACTCAAATATCTCAAAAGATCTCTCATATTTTGAAATTGTCAAAAGTTGTTAAAATAAAAATAAGGTACTGAGGAGGCCCCGGATGACATGGGCCAGATCCGACTCGCAAACACAACATTCAGTCCGTACAGCTGGGCCAGCCCATAGAAGGACACTGCCATATGGGCCGAACGAGAGTAAGCCCATCAAAGGTGACCAAGGCTTACGAAGGAATAGGCCCAGATCCAGCAATCAGTAAATATCTTGTAAATATCTTGTAAATATCTTATAAATATCTATAAATAGGAGATGGAATGAAATGGAGGGGGATCTTTTTGGGTTGAGGTGTAAGAATTCTAGAGAGAGAAAGAGGAGAAGGAATTTCTTGCATCTTCAATTGGCGCCGTCTGTGGGAAACGCATGGAAGTTTGGTTGATCAATGAGGAATATCGAATGGATTCAAACCAATTCGGTTGATCGAGACTCGATCTTTGGGATTTGAATCCAGAGCTGAGCGATTGTGACCTACTCTGGAGGAATTACAATTCTTGAAGCTTTGGAGTGACTTCAGATCTACGAGTTGTTCGATTGTGGCAGGATCTGACGGATTTAGAGTTCAGACAATTCAGATCTCGTAAACAGTGAGCATAATTCGGAGAATTAGAAGCCAGATCTAAAAATTCCTACTCACGAAGCTCAGATCTACTCGCGAACTTGAGATTAATGCCTTTACTCCGTTCGGGAATAATGATAGGTGAAAGCTCCAATCCGATGGAGGCTGTCCAGCAAACAAAGCTTGAAGAGTTGATGAACTTGATTGAAGCTCTCAAAAAAGAAAATGCAGAATTGAAAGCTGGACTGCAGCATCGGCAAATACCTGCGGTTTCGCATCCACTTCCGGTCGGAGAAGGAGGTGTTCAATCTAATATCGCGCATCAAGGCGATCAGGACGAGAACAATCAGTCAGCTCACCACCGTGATGAAAGGATGATGGACAATTTGCCACCAAATGTTCGTCGAGTTGAAGATCACGAAGGATCGACTCACGTTGATCCGCAGCGGGAAAGGTTTGACCGAGAGGAAGTGATGGAGGTTGATCGCCGTCGAGTAGCGTCGCCTTGGCAAAGAAAGTTCATAGAGGAACGGTCGTTCGATCCGTCTTACCGGCCCTCCATGGTTACTGTCACTCATCACGGTTCGGAGGGCAGAACCGTAACTCACAGAGCTACCGCTGGACTCCAGAGAGAGAATGAAGCTCTCCGATCCGCAGCTCGGACGGTGGATTCACCATTCACCGACGAGATCTTGAATGCGCCGCATCCAAGGAAGTTTGCTATGCCAGTCTTTATTCTGTTTGACGGAACGACCGATCCGATCGATCATGTGTATCATATCCAGTTGAAAATGGCCCTGAATACGGAAAACGACTCTTTAATGTGCAAATGTTTCCCTACAAGCCTGGCCGGACCGGCGCTCAGCTGGTTCAAAAACTTGCCTAGGAGCTCCATTGGTAGTTTCAGAGACCTGTGCGATCGGTTCATAAGCCAGTACTATAGGAACAAACGCCCGCCGAAGGACATCTCGAGCCTATTCACGATGCGGCAGCACAAGGATGAACGTCTCCAGGCCTTTCTTACCAGGTTTAATCTCACTAAGAGTATGGTGATCGAATGCCACCCTTCTACGGCAGTTCAAGCCTTCAAGTTAGCCATGACACGCGGAACTCCATTTCACACCAGTCTGGTAGTGAACACGCCGACTACTATGGATGAACTCAATGAGAGAGCCGATGGCTTTGTGCGCCTAGAAGAAGAGGAGGCAGCTAATGCTCGGACAACGTCGCTTGTGTCGACCGAGGAAAAGTCCAAGGCAAAGATTAGGCAGAAGCAGGCTCAGCCGCAACGTCAGACCACTTGGAAGGCCGAAAAAAGGTCCAGGGAGGAAGAGTTGATTACTCCGCTGAAGGTCACTCTGGCGAGGCTGTATCAGGAGAACAAAGACAAGTTTCATCCACCACTGCCAATTAGGCAACCCCTCGAACAGAGGGATCAAACTAAACATTGTGCTTTTCATTCTGATTTCGGTCATCAGACTAACGAATGCAGGAACCTGAGGAGGCAAGTGGAGATGTTGATAGCTAGAGGGGAGTTTGCGAGTTATGTTCAAGGTTCGGCGATGGAGCAGAATCGACCGGTGGAACAAATAAAAAGGAGTCATAAACAAAGCTCCCACAATTCGCAACCAGTTCGTATAATCAATGCTATCCATGGTCGACCCGAGCCTAGTGAAGAGTCAAATGAGCTGCTCCGGGTGCGCCTGCGGCAGGCGCAGATGAAGAAAAGGGTCGGCAATGTGACTACTCTACACCAGCAGAGCCCGTCAATGCAGATAAAGTTCGACTGGACAGACCTGCAGCGTGTTCAACTGCCTCATGACGACCCGTTGGTAGTCAGTTTGACAGTGGCAGATTGCTTGGTGCGCAGAGTTCTGATCGATCCTGGGAGCAGTGCGAATGTCATGCCGAGGGACATATTTGACAGGCTCGACATTAAACCAGAGAGGCTCAAGCCCACCGGAAATCCCTTATTAGGGTTCGATGGGAAGAGGGTGGAACCCGTCGGGATGGTGGAAGTGGAAGTTCAAGCTGCAGAACGAGCTCTTATGGAAACTTTTGTGGTTGTGGAAATTCACCCCTCGTATAATCTCCTGATGGGAAGAGGATGGATTCACAGAGTCCGAGGTGTACCCTCAACTCTGCATCAGGTCATGAGGTGCCTCGGGCCCGATGGAGATAAAGTAATAGACATTCGGGGGGATCAGGTCGCAGCCAAAGAGTGTTATTCCGTCACACTAAAGCATGCTGGGAAAGGAAAGGCGCCCGTCCGTTCGACAAGCCCCAGATAGCAATTACAGGAACCTCCGCTCGAGCAGAATAGGGTGGAGGAGTCAGTCGACTTGACCGAGGAGCCCCTTCTGGATGTGCAGATCGATCAGTCCAGGCCAGAACGAACTACCAGAGTAGGTATAAGACTGACCAGAGAAGAGCAGCAAGAGCTAGTGGATTTCTTGTCCCACAATGTCGACGTATTTGCATGGAGTCACCTAGACATGCCTGGAATTAGTCCTTCCGTATCCTGTCATTCCCTGAATGTCAATCCCAATTTCAAACCAGTGAAACAGAAGCAGCGAAGATTTGCTCCAGAACGTAATCAGATCATAGCGGAAGAAGTCGATAGGCTGCTTGATGCGGGATTTATCAGAGAAGTGCACTACCCTGAGTGGTTGTCCAACGTCGTTGTGGTGCAGAAGAAAAATGGGAAATGGCGAGTATGCATTGATTTCACCAATTTGAACAAAGCCTGTCCGAAGGACAGCTTCCCGTTGCCTAAGATTGATCAAATGGTGGATGCCACCACTGGGTATGAGCGTTTAACCTTTCTGGACGCATATTCAGGTTATAATCAGATTCCTATGGACCCCGCAGATGAAGAAAAAACTTCTTTTGTCACCGAGCGAGGAACATACTGCTACAAAGTTATGCCTTTCGGGCTAAAGAATGCGGGAGCAACTTATCAACGACTTGTTAGCAAAGTTTTTAAGAATCAAATGGGTAAGATTGTCGAAGCCTATATTGATGATATGGTGGTAAAGAGTAGGAAAAAGGATGATCATCTGAAGCATCTGCAAGATGTATTTGATGTACTAAAGCGATATGGGATGAGGCTCAATCCGACCAAGTGCTCGTTCGGTGTGAGTTCCGGACAGTTTCTGGGACACGTGGTCAACCGCAGGGGCATCGAAGTTAGCCCCGCTCAAGCAGAGGCTTTGATTAAGAATGCCGAGCCAAAGACGATCAGAGAGGTGCAAGCCCTAACAGGACGAATAGCTGCATTAAGTCGATTTATTTCAAAATTGTCAGATCACTGCAAACCATTCTTTGACACGATTCGGAGCCATGGAAGGCAGGTCTGGGGGGATGAGCAACGACAAACATTGACTCATTTGAAGCAATATATGCAGAATCCACCAGTCCTGTCAGCCCCAGAACCAGAAGAAAAGTTATTTCTATATCTTGGAGTATCTGGTGTCGCGACGAGTGCCGTTCTGATTCGTTGCAAGGAAGGGGTGCAATACCCGGTATTTTATGTAAGCAAAACGCTGATGGAGGCAGAAAAAAGATACTCAAAGGCCGAACGGGTGGTATTTGCACTTGTAAATGCAAAAAGAAAGTTGAGGCATTATTTCGAATCCCACCCCATAGCTGTTCTAACAACTTTCCCAATCAGAACGCTTATGCACAAGCCAGAGCTCTCGGGCAGAATGACAAAGTGGGCCATAGAGTTGAGTTCATTTGACATAACGTATAAGCCGAGAACAGCTGTTAAAGGGCAAGCGGTAGCCGATTTCCTACTAGAATGTGACGCCGAAGATACGGAAGAGGACCTTAGAAGCGGCTCTTGGAAACTTTTTGTGGATGGCTCCTCTAACCAGATGGGGGCTGGGATTGGGATCAAACTGCAAACCCCAGAGGGTACTTCCTTGAGCCAAGCACTCAGACTTGAGTTCCGAGCCACCAATAATGAAGCGGAATACGAGGCGTTGCTAAATGGATTAAAGTTGGCCAGAGAGCTACAGATTAAAAGTTTGACAGTGTATAGTGACTCGCAGCTGATTGTTCGGCAGGTAAATGGTGAGTACGCGACCAAGGATGACACGATGGGGGCATATCGTTCTGCCGTTCTGCATAGAGCCAAGGACTTTGCAAAGATTGAATTCATACAGCTGCCGAGGGAACAGAATGCAGATGCAGACCGTTTAGCATGCAGTGCTTCGAGTTGCGGTGAAACATTGGCGAGGGTGATTCCAGTAGGGATAGTGACCCAGCCATCTATTTTCGAAGAACCGTTGGACTCTGACCCTTGGCAAGTCAACGTCATACCGTATGAACCGAGTTGGATTGACCCAATCATTGCCTATATTCGAGATGGCGTTTTGCCTATGCAAAGGGATGAAGCTAGGAGACTCAAAAAGAATGCTGCCAAGTACGCCATCGTGCGGAACCAGCTGTACAGAAGGTCCTATTCTGGCCCATACTTGAAATGTGTCACCCCCGCGGAGTCGCAGCAGGTATTGCGAGCTATTCATGAGGGTGTGTGTGGCAATCACTCTGGCGGGCGATCGTTAGCGCATAAAGCAATGACACAAGGGTATTTCTGGCCAAACATGTCAAGAGATGCGGAGGAGTTCTCTCGAAGGTGCGATAAATGCCAACGATATGGACCATTGATCCACCAACCACCTGAGGAATTGCACGTAATGGCCTCGCCGTGGCCTTTCGCGCAATGGGGGATGGATGTGGTCGGTCCTCTGCCAACTGCAAGAGCTCAGAACAAGTATGTGTTACTGGCCACGGATTACTTCACTAAATGGGTGGAGGCAGAACCGTATCCTAGCGTGACTCAGACTCAGGTGAGACGATTTATTTGGAACAACATTATCTGCCGTTTCGGTGTTCCCAGATCGATAGTCATGGACAATGGCACAAACCTCGACAGCAGGCAAGTAAGAAAGCTGCTGGAGGAGTATGGAATCAACCAGAAGTTGGCTGCAGTAAGTCATCCTCAGGCCAACGGACAAGCAGAAATCACAAACAGAACCATTTTCGCCTGCATTAAGAAGAAGCTGGAAGATCATAAGGGGAAGTGGTTGGATGAACTCCCGAACGTTCTATGGGCTTACAGAACCACCCCAAGGCGGCCGACTGGGGAGAGCCCGTTCGCAATGGCGTATGGTACCGAAGCAGTTATACCGGTTGAGCATTTAGTCCCCACTATCAGAAGCTTAGCATGGAGTTGAGATCAGAACGACAAGATGTTAAGATTGAACCTCGACATGATAGACGAAAGGAGGGACGCAGCGGCTATAAGGCTAGCATCGTATCAGCAAGTGCTGGCGAATAGTCACAACAAGAGAGTAAAACACAGGGATTTTGCCCCTGGCGATCTGGTTCTGAAAAGAAAGGTGGGGATGGTCAAAAAAATGATGCCACCCTAGGAAGGCCCATACAGAATTGCAGAAGTCATTGGCAAGGGGGCATATACGTTGGAAACCATGGCGGGAAGGTTGGTCAGCAAGCCCTGGAACGCCACGTCTCTGAAGAGGTACTACCAATAAAAGCTAAGTTCTGGCTTTAATTGGATGTTGTTTGTTGTCAATCAAATACGTATGAATGAGCAAGTTACTGAAATTTACAAAAAAGAATTTTCTTTTCCAACGGTCTACTATAAAAACTTAAAGCCAAGTGGCAAGTGGCATTCTAGCCGAGCGCCAGGCACTTAAGCAAGATAAGTGGCAGCTGGCACTATAAGCCGAACGCCAGACACTTGCTAAAAACTTAAAGCCAAGTGGCAAGTGGCATTCTAGCCGAGCGCCAGGCACTTAAGCAAGATAAGTGGCAGCTGGCACTATAAGCCGAACGCCAGACACTTGCTAAAAACTTAAAGCCAAGTGGCAAGTGGCATTCTAGCCGAGCGCCAGGCACTTAAGCAAGATAAGTGGCAGCTGGCACTATAAGCCGAACGCCAGACACTTGCTAAAAACTTAAAGCCAAGTGGCAAGTGGCATTCTAGCCGAGCGCCAGGCACTTAAGCAAGATAAGTGGCAGCTGGCACTATAAGCCGAACGCCAGACACTTGCTAAAAACTTAAAGCCAAGTGGCAAGTGGCATTCTAGCCGAGCGCCAGGCACTTAAGCAAGATAAGTGGCAGCTGGCACTATAAGCCGAACGCCAGACACTTGCTAAAAACTTAAAGCCAAGTGGCAAGTGGCATTCTAGCCGAGCGCCAGGCACTTAAGCAAGATAAGTGGCAGCTGGCACTATAAGCCGAACGCCAGACACTTGCTAAAAACTTAAAGCCAAGTGGCAAGTGGCATCCTAGCCGAGCGCCAGGCACTTGCCGTAAACAAACACACGGCAAAGCTAATATAAAAGAAAAAGAGAGAAAAGATATGTATGTACTGAAGATGAGTTGAATAGAGCACAACACATAGGGAAAAAGAGTTCTGTCGTTTCATTAATATTGAACATTGAGTTTACAAAAGAGAGATGTCCATCATTACAAGAAGATATGAAATGGAAGAATTCGAAGGAGCCCTAGCTAGACGCCTCAGTACCAACAGCATCCTGGTCGTGCCGACTCGCCTCCTCGGCCCCATCAGCCGCCTCACCTTCATGAGGTGGGGAATCAAGGTGAATGACTGAATCGTTCGGCTGGGGTTCAGCGTCAGCAGTGGCTATGGAAGGAACCACGGTTGACGATTGAGGAGCGGTCAGTGGCAGAGCGGTAGGAGGAGCTGTGATGATCCTTGAGGATGCGATGTCCTGGCACTCATCAAATATACGCTCCGCTTCGGTGGGTTCTGGGTCGACATAGACCCCCAGAGGTTCGATCCCCAGATCCTTGTCTACCTCATCCGGAGTGGAGCTGGTCTGTCCCTCATCCGGAACCCGGTCGGCGAAACCTTCCCGGAATCCTTGAGCATACCTAAGAGCACCGACCCTTGAGAACCGGGCGTGAAGGGCCAGCATCCCACCACCCACTCTGCTGATCGCGTCGATCAGAGCGGTACGCTCGTCCAGAGCTCTTCTTTCAAAGGCCATTCGAGCAGATTGTTCATCAGCCAGAAGGCGCTGGAGTTCTGCCTTCTCTTCTCTAATAGATTCCCGCTCGGTCTGCCAGACGCTCTTCTCAAGCTGGAGGGCGTCCTTCTCATCCTGAAGGGAATCATTCTCCTTCTTCAGGACATCTCTCTCCTGCTCGGTTTTGTCAAGCCGAGCCAGTACCTCGGTATTCTTCATGGCGAGGAGGTCGTTTTCCTTATTAGCCACCTCCAGGCTGTCAGAAAACTTACGGGCCCTGGCGTTCCCCATCTCCACCTGCTTCTGCATGGCCATCATGCCGAACAATGTCTGCATAGGTGCACATTAAAAACGGTTAAGCCAATAGTCAGGACGGGCGAAGGCAAGACCAAATAATATGAGAAAATGCATGAGTTAGAAAATAAAAGTCATCTCCATAGCAGATTGAGGAAAGCGGCTGAACACATCCTTCTGGGAAAGACCTTTTGCCGCCTCAAGGTCCTTCGGAGTCCACATGCTCCTGTAGTAGGCCATAGCGGTCTGGCCATCCCTCAGCATGGTCTCGTTCGGTTTCACGAACGTCCCATCCGTTCAGGTGTACCGAGGGGCCCATGGCGGTAAGGTGGGGATAGAAGAGGGGCCTGAAGTAGAAGCAGAGCCACCAGCTGCAGCAGGCCCAGAGGGAGCAGGAGCTCTGACCGCTCGGTGCAAGAGAGCACCCGGCCCGGAGATCCGGGTCCTTCTACTGAGAGGCTCCTCCTCAGGATCGACTTCACTATCAGGATGAGGCCTTTTGCCTCGCTCTTTGTCCCGACCGCCCCCCGCAGCAGCAGGAGCTATGGTAGCTGGGGGGGACGCGTTCTGGTTGGCAGCAGGGGCGCTGACAACAGGGTTAATAGCCACTGCGCTCGGGACAGTGTCCGATATGGTGGCCGAGGAGGAAGCTGACGCCGGAGAGGAGGTCGCCCCAGCAGCAAGGGTGGCTGGGGGAGTATTCTTCCTCCTGCCAAAAGAAGGAATCTGAAGTCTGCTCATGTTGTAGCCGAGTGATGAGAGCGCTAAGAGGTTGTCTGAAGTGAGGAGATCTGAGCAGGAAGGAATATCGTTCAGAACGTATTTCTTCAAGTAGTTACTCCTATCCCTGCAAACACTATAGCTCAAGTCATCACAAGGTATTCCCAAGGAACGGCATAAGAAAGTGCAAAAACGAGGAACGCATGTTTCGCAGGGGCAGTCATGTTTATGGGATTTGAATTTTTTATAGGAGGAGACAGAGCAGACACCAAAGGCGCTGGGGATTGGGTAATCCTCTGCAGCCGGCGAAGACCAAGCCCCACTAATGCCCACTATGCTATCCCTCCAACCCTTTTCAGATTTTATTGTGTCAGTACATATGGACATCTTCTCGAACGGGTAGAGGTGGTAGAAGAGCTCGTTAGTACGGATCTTACTCACCTTATAGCACAGAATGAGGTCTATGAGGTCGAGGTCCAGATTTCTGTCACTCATCAACAAGAGCATAACAGATATGATTCTAAAGAAGTTGGGGTTGACCTGCAGAGGGGATATCCCCAATCTATTGAAGACATAACTAAAGAAAGGGTGCAGAGGGAACCTAACAACATTCAATTGAAGGTTCGTGAATAAGACTTCGCCGGGCAGGAGGCCGGCGCCGGTCGTAATGTTAACGTCTTGGGGGCAAACCTTAACTTCGATGTTGTCAGGAAGTCTAAGTCTCATACGAAGAACATCCAGATTTACAACCATGGTGGAAGTGCTAGAAGAATCTACAAGAGGGTAAATGGAAGCCTGCCGAAAGTAAAAAGAACGAAACTAACCTCGGAGGACTGCAAGATCGCTGGAAGAATGACTCTTGAAGGATTTCACCAGAGAAAGCTTAGCACTGTTCTAGAAAAGAGAGAGACTTGGCTGATGATGGAGAAGGTAAAGGGAAGTGAAATGGAATTCTAGAGCATTATAAAGGCGAGGGGGCCCGAGGGCCGAAGCGTCGGGAAGGCGAGAAATCCCTCGAGCCCCGGAACATTGATTCTGGATCTGACCGTCCGCTCCCCCACGTGGTTATCTCGAGCCGTCAACATCATGATGAGACGCCATCAATAATTACCCCTTATTAAATAAGGGGCAATTATGGGGGCAGTTGAGGAGGCCCCGGATGACATGGGCCAGATCCGACTCGCAAACACAACATTCAGTCCGTACAGCTGGGCCAGCCCATAGAAGGACACTGCCATATGGGCCGAACGAGAGTAAGCCCATCAAAGGTGACCAAGGCTTACGAAGGAATAGGCCCAGATCCAGCAATCAGTAAATATCTTGTAAATATCTTATAAATATCTATAAATAGGAGATGGAATGAAATGGAGGGGGATCTTTTTGGGTTGAGGTGTAAGAATTCTAGAAAGAGAAAGAGGAGAAGGAATTTCTTGCATCTTCAGGTACGCTCTCAAAACATAGAATGGTTGTTATGTCAAAAAATAGCATTTTGAATCAAATGAACCATTGGAACATAATTACAAAAATATAGCGTTTTGACACTGTAACTCATCTCAAAATATAAATTTAGTATGAAAATATTGCATTTTGCATTAGAGTTGGTCTTAAAACTGTTATATTTGAGAGGCCATTATAGATGTTCTAAAGAGAAGATATTTTTGAGGGCCTTCTCATAAATTCTATTATAAACTGAGTAAACACACACACAGTCGCTAATTTTCTCTCTCAAAATTAATTTGGTTATTTTTAACTATATATTTCTTTATTTATTTATTATTCACTTTCCTTCAGTATTTTCTCCCTCTTTACTTCCGTTGCAATCAACAAGACTAGGGCCACGATTTGAGAACTGTACAAAAATTGTGAAAAGTTGGATTCTATTGGAATAATGAGAGAGAGTTTGAGAATTAATTTTTTATTTTAATTAATAATCATCTAGAATAATTACTTACCAAAAAAAAAATCATCTATAATAATTTTGATGAGTTGGATTCTAGTGAAATGTTGAGAGAGTAGGAGAATTAATTCTAGAGTTTGTAAATATCTAGAATATTTTTAGGGAGGGTGATATTAGCGCTCTATAAACTTCTTCTATGGCTCCAACTTTTTATTTTAATCAACAAAATAACCGTATTGCACTTACCATAAAAAAAGAAAAGAAAAGAAAATTACTTTACTGCCCTTCTTTTCTTGTACTATGCTCCCTTCTCCTCTCTCCTTTTATTTTATTTTAATTTTTTTTTATCGTTAATCCGTCTTTTCTCATTTTATCTTTCAACTGTGAACTTCTGTCCTTCATCTTACAACTCTATTAAGAAATTCAATGAGACCGGAACTCTTATCTATTAAAAGATTTAATATGCATTCAATAAAATAAAAAAGTAAAAAAAAAAGCATGAAATAATTCTTTATATTTGGAATCATAAGCTTGTAAATTATATAATTTGAATGGTTCACACTTTTTTCATAAGCCGTATGTATCTAGTATACAAGTAGTTAGTTCATGATATATATGAATTTAATTTCTTCAGTCGATCAATTATAGTAAATTTTGATGACTGTAATTGATGTGTTGATAAATGTTATTATTGGATGTAATGTTTCAAATCTTGATTGAAACTGAGACATTAATAAATTTGTTTGACAACTTGCAATAATCAATATTATTTTTGAAGTTATAAAACAACGGATAGTTGATATTGGTGTTAATTTTTAGTTTATTATTATTGGTGTTAATTTTTAGTTTATTATATTTTATTCTCCTCCTTGGCCAAATTGTAGCAAACAAGAGAAGAGTCCCACTCTTGCTAAATTCCTCAACAGAGTTTTAAGAAGGAAATAAGTAGAAAATGATAATTTAGCCATTTTATTTATTTAATAAAATAAAAAATTGGAACACTTTATGGAAAACCAATATCAACTTCCTATTTTTGTGGTGAGTCTAAAGTCATCTAAATGGCTGCTAAGACTAGGGAGCATCCTAACCCCGTATTAGGGAAGGCTAGGGAGAGTATAATGCCCATAAAAGGCCAACATTCGCAAGGAATTTTATTTTATTTTATTTTAAAATTGCCAATTTAAAATATTTAATTAATTAAAGAATTTTCAAAACAATACATTCACGAAGATCTTTTTCCTTTTAAATTCGTTCCAATAAAATTCAGTTTTTTTCCAAACTCTAGTTCATTCATGAAAATCCATCTTTTTTTTTTTCAAGATGCTCATTTAATTCCCAAAACAATGTGTGTAGAATTGGTAATAGCCAGCACAACAATTACAATGTGTGTGTGTATCATAGTTAGTAAAATACGGTACAAAAAAAATACGAATATAAAAATGTACGAATATAATTCGATATTTTTTTTAAAATATGTTTAAAAAATTCGACAAAAAAATACGGAGACGTAAAAATATGAATACGAATACGTATGTGTATAATACGTTATATACTCTAAAAATTCAGGATCAAAATTATAAGTATATAATATAATATTCTACTAAAACATTAGAGAGTGTGGTGATCTACAAAATTCTAAAATAATAATAATAATAAAGATATTAACAAAATTTAAAAGATCTCACAACAAAACAAAAAAATCTATAAATATCTACAAATATCAATAAAAACTTATAATTTTTCAAGATTATAGTGTTCCATATATATATATCTTTCATTACTTTGATTAAATATCATAATTGGAGTGACAACAGTAAGAGATTGCACAACAAATAACATTATTTTGATGGCTTGAAAGATAATGACTATACCAAGCAAAAGAGGGTAGAAAACACAATAGTTTGCACAACAAATAACATTATTTTGATGGTTTAAAAAATAATGGTTATACCAAGTAAAAGAGGGTACAAAAGACAATATTTTGTATTTTAGAAAAATACGCTATTAGAAACGTGAATTTTGTAAACAAAAATAATAATAATTAGGTTATGAATTAAACGGAGCAAAAAAACGAATAAACGAATAAACGCGTTAGATACGGGTGATGAAAAAAAACGCATATTTTATTGCATCTAATAGGCAAACGGAAGCATTTTTCCAAAATTCGTACGTACGCGTTTAATTCGCGTATCATACACGAATTAACTAACTAGGGTGTGTATAACTATATGGGTCAAGTGCAGATAACACTCTTATGCTACGTTTGGTGTGCAGAAATGGAATGGAATAGAATGTTCATTTCAACCATTCATTTGTTTGGTATGCAACTTAAAGTGGGAATGGCCATTCCATTGGAATGAAAATCCACGCCTTTCACCACCACCACTACCCACTGCCTTCCACCACCACTACCCACTGCCTTCCACCACCACCGACTTTCACCATCGCACACCACTTTCCACCACCACCTCCTTTCACCACCGCTACCGCCACCGTTTTCCCCAACCACCACCGCCGCCGCCTTTCGCCACCACCGCTACTGCCACTGCCATTGCCTTCCACCACCACCACCACTACAACTGCCTTCCACCACCACCGACTTTCACCATCGCCCACCACTTTCCACCACCACCGCCACCGCCACCTCCTTTCACCACCGCTACCGCTACCGTTTTCCCCAACCACCACCGCCTCCGCCTTTCACCACCGCCACTGCCACCACCACCACCACCACTGCCATTACCTTTCACCACCTTCCACCACCGCCGCCGCTATCGCCTTTCACCACAGCCACCACCTTCCACCGCCACCACTGTTGCCGCCTTTCACTACCACTACCACTGCTACCGTTTTTCACTACCACCGCCACCTTCTACTACCGTCACTGCCACCGCCGCCTTCCACCACCGTCGTCGCCACCTTTCACTACCACCACCACCGTCGCCGCCTTCCACAACCACCAACGTCGCCACCATCGCCTTCTACCACCGCTATCACCTTTTACCACCTTCTATCACCACCGCCACTGCCACCGCCTTTTACCGCCACCATCATCTTCCACCACCGCCACCGCTACCACTACTACTACCGTCGCCGCCTTTCACCACCTCTACTATCGTTAATTTAATTTATTCCATTTTAAATTTTAAATTGGTCCAACTAAACACTAGAATGGTTATTATCATTTCATTCCTATACATTTCATATTTACAACCGAATAATAGAATGAGAATGATCATTCCATTCCATTACCATTCTCATTCCATTCCCACTTGCATTTCATTCCATTTCTGTACACCAAACGTAATCTTAAAGTATGTTTACAGTGCATATTATACCCCTCACGTGCAAAAAACACTCATAAAGTTTCAATTTGGTGCAAATAGGTCCTCTGAATTTAAACTATAAGTTGACTAAATTACCCTTGCTGAACTATTTTATAAAATATATAAAATAAATAATTTGGTAAAATTACCGAAAAGGACACTGTTGTAGGATGCCCTTCTCGTGAAAAAAAAAACCCTAAAGTTTCAATCCAGTGCAAATAGGTCCCTCTGACAGATTTAAACCTTAAATTGACTAAATTACCCTTACCGAACCATTTTATAAAAATATATAAAAACCGAACCATTGGAGGACGTCAGCAATGGACAAATAAAGATAAAAATATAAAATGAAAATAAAAGTAAAGACAAGGGTTAATTTCACTCAGATCCCCTGAGGTTAGGTTATATTTTCCCTAAATGAAGATTTTGTTTTAAATTTGCACTCATATTTGAATTAGTGACTTAACATTTTACTTACACTCCAAATGTCAATTTTTGGTGGGGTTATAGTACTTTTGAGGTATTAAATGACTATGTTACCCTTTGACTCAAGTTGAATATTTTTGTGACCAAACTAACCCCAACACACCTTTAGTCTTCCCAAAACACACACACACATCCCATGGCCGCAATCAACAGACCCCACCTTCACCCCCACGACCACCATCTTCACATCTCAGCTGGCATGAGTGACCTAGAGAGAGAAACCTGAGTTTCTAGAGAGAAAGACAAGATAGGGAGTGAGAGAGATGCGGAACCTCACCGTCGTCATAGTCTTCAAAACCCACCTCGACGTAGTGTTGCAGCAAGGTGGGTCTGAAGCGAGGCCCGTGGACTCCCGAAGAAGACGAGCTCCTCGCCAATTACATCCGCCACGAAGGCTAGGGCCAGTGGCGGGCTCTGCCGCACAGGGCTGGCCTCCTCCGCTGCGACAAGAGCTGCCGCCTCTGCTGGGTCAATTACTCCGCCCCTCCTCTTTCTTTTTCTTTTTATTATGGCATGGAAGATGATAGAAACTCAAAGTTGTTTCCTGAAATTTGATTGCTGGTAGCTTCTTATGCAAAGGAGTGGTAGCTTCTTATGCAAAGGAGTGGGCAGCACATCTGAATGCACGTTGTGATTATTGGGCATTTAATGACATGTCTGAAATTTGATTTTAGGTTTTCTTCACAGCTGAATTCTGTTCAATAAAGGTTTGATCAATTAGATATTCCTAATTTACTTTATTAGTCCTTGTTCTTCAACCACCGTACCTTCACCAAAATTAGGGCTATTGCTTAAATGACAGTTGCAGAAAAAAGGATTACAGATCTAACCATTCTTGTAGCTGAAAATTCATTTTGAATGATCCTTACAAGTTCTTCGGTGCTTTCTCAGGGGTGGGTGAGGAGAACGTAGACGAAAGAGATGATAGAGGGGCGTTTGTGTCATTTAAAATTAAAGATATTTTGTATTAAAAATTTGAGGGTAAAAAGGGTCCATTTGTACGTGTTTAAGGTCAAAAAGTAAATTGGGATATAAGTGAAAATTAAAAATCAAATTTGGTGAGATTTGACTTAACCTTAACCTTAACCTTAGGCAGTTTGAGTGAAATTAACCTTAAAGATAAAGATAAAATAGAAAATAAAAAATAAAAATAAAATACAAACTAGAAAAAACAAAAAAAATTTAAATTTCGAAAATCAATGCACACTGATATTATTGAGAATATTTTATTTTATTTTTTTAATAGTGTTGATATAAAAAATAAAATAAAATAAAGAATAAATAAATATTAGTAGAAAATAGTAATCAGAAATCTCAAAAAATTCAAATCTTTATTCTACAAATTCTCAAAATTTTTAAAAAAATGTTTAGATATATATATATATATATATATATATATATATTAATAAGGTAACTTGCACATAACATTTCTTGGGGCATTTTAGGAAGAGTAAAAGGACAAAATAGATATTACAATACTAATTTATGTCAGAGCAGCATTTTTGCACAATCTGAAAAGAATATGAATATTTTTTACACACTTTTTTAAATAAAAAATAAAAAGAATATGCAAAATGTATTTTAAGAATGTTTTCTGCATTTATTCTATATATATATATATATATATATCTTTTGAAATAAGATTTCTTTATTGATGCGGTTTGTTGATTTCAAGATTGACTTCTTGGAACTATGGATCAGCCATTCTGTCAGACAGAACAAAACAAACTTATTTTTGTCATGATAACAAACTTCTTGGAGTAAAATGGTGGATTACGTGTTATGATATGACGAGATTTACACACAATTACAATCTCTCATAGTTACACACAATAATAGTTTAGTCTATAACAGAGTATATCAGATGTGACAATGTAATACACATAATAATCTTTTAATATCTTATATAAGATTGCATGGTAAATCAGTAGTAATATTATACTATTACAATCTCTCATAGTTACACACAATAATAGTTTATTCTATAACAGAGTATATCAGATGTGACAATGTAATACACATAATAATCTTTTAATAACTTATATAAGATTGCATGGTAAATCAGTAGAAATATTATACTATTACTTTTATAGAAGTGTTATTTCCATAATCTAGCTCCCTTTCGAGAAAATTTATGGAAGTGTTATTTTCATAATCTTTTAATATTTGATATGTTGTGTCCATTCAGTTTAAAATTTCAAGGTTGAAGTACTTCTTAAAACTCTGAACTGATTGAATTACTATACACTCTTTTGTCATGAAAAAAATTACACAATTTCTTTAAAAAATATATATATTTATAAGACGGTAGACTAAAAAATATGATTTTAGAAAGGTATTACACACAATAACAATTTACTATTATTTTTTTATAAGATAGTAGAAAGCATAATTATGTAAAATTAGAGATTTTTTTTATTTATAAAAAATTAAAGATAAAGATGATATTAACAACTGAATTTGTTCCAAATTATTCTTGCTAAAACATATATAATAGTAAATATTAACAGTGACGATGTTCTTGAAAGGAAGTCACAAAAGATGTGAGCAACTGTTTTTTCTTTTGTATCTCTATATTTTCTGGTAACATAAACTAACAAATTTTCACATGACAAATTTGTTGGATTAGTGTAATAAATATTCTTCTCACAATCTCACAGTGAATTGTTAGACTTATTTTTTTAATTAACCAATAATATAATAAATAAATAAGTGGAGTCCTTCACTTAGTTGTATTTAATATAAATAGTCAATTAAAAATTATTCAATTAGACAATTCACTGCAAGTGTTCGTATACAACACGTGCACAAAGATAATTACCTTCCCAAAAAAAAACTTTACCAAAGAGTTTAATTTAACTATCGGGCTCATCAAGGCCTAAGGATATCTTGGGCCTGTTTGTATCTTAGTAGTCCATCTGGACTCTGCAATTGTAAGCATAAACTAGTCTGTCAAGTCAGCGAGCTTGGGCCAGGCCTACTGGGCTTGTAATAAGCCTAGTCAGATTTTCATCCTTTTATCTTGATAAATGATTTTTTTTTTTTTTTTTTTTTTTTTTTTTTCAAACAATTCAATTCCTCAAATATTGAGGGACAGACTCCATGCATTATAAAATTGTTGATAGAAAAAGGGATTTTATACTATACAAAGATACACATCTATACATGTAGAGATATGGCTTCAACTATAATTCTTCACAACCTCTTGTTTGTTTCACTTTGGTCTTTAAAATGTCAATTTTTACTCTTGTATAGTTGTATAAGATGGTAGATCAGAGAGAACTACACATAGATTGTAGATCAGGCGCAATAATGTCAAGATATAACTGCACATGATAATAGTCTCAATGTGTTGAGAGAAACTTTTATGTTGTACTGTATTAGTATAAGATGGTAAGTGATATAACAATCTTTCTGTACAGGATGGTAGATCAGGCGGGAGGATTACATACAATAATAATTTTTTTAATAACATTATTATTATTATTATTATTATTATTGTATAAAATGGTATTAATAGTTGAATCTGTACCAAATGTTATTCTGTTTTGTTGACATAACACACTATCTTTCTGTCCCAATGTTATTCCGTTTTGGTTTATTCGTGTGTCAGTATTTCATCTGGGCCCAGAATTGAAAACATAAACTAGTCCATCTAGGCAGAGAGTTTGGGCCGGGCCTACTCGTCTTCTAACCCAGTCTTGATAATTATTTGATACTCCGTATATATATATATATATATATTTTTTATCAGACAATTCAAGTCTTCAAACAAACAGGGACAGAGTCTCCTCACTCCACGAATTTTATAAAGAGATTTTATTACAAAAATAGACACATCTATACAATTAGAGATATGGCTTCAACTGTTATTCTTCATAACCTATTCTCTGTTTCACTTTGCTCTCCAAAATGTCTCAAGAAACAAGCCTCTGCTCTCAATTCCTCGCAGTTGCTTTCCTCCAAATCTCTCTCAAAGTTGAAGAAGAGATCTCTTCTCTCAACAATCCAAATCAGGGGCCGCAAAACTGATCACACTCCTGTTGTTTACGCCGCCCAATCCAATTTCTTGAGAGGTATCAGCTTTTTTTTGAAGTTCTTTTTGAATTAATGAGCATCTAAATTGCCCTAATTTCTTTTTTTCTTTTTCTTTTTTTTTTTTTAACTTTTATGATCGTACGTGTCATGCTTGATTGTTACTTGGGTACCGTTCTTTTTGTGGGTTTTGATTAAAAAATGTTTGGTTAATGAATTGATGTAGATGGTTTAGTGGGAAATTCATGGTATATTATGATGCAGTTGAACATAATGGTATGGATTTGAATATTATTGTCTGGCAAATTTATGGGTTAATGACTTTAATGTCTCTTGATTAAATTCTTTCATAAATTACACCGGACTTTGGCTCTTACAATAGAAAATTTAATGTTATATGTTGTTAGGGGAACTCTATATATGTTATAGTTCAGGTTTAGATTTTCTTTTATTGCTAATTGCTGTTACAAATCCTGTGAAATAGTTATTCAAACAGCATGGAAGGTGGGAAATGATGGAATTGATGCTGGGACTAATCTGGTGCCTGTAAGTTCATGTTTTGTCTATTTCATTCCCTCCCTTTGAAGATCATTGGCCATATATCATTTGATTCTTAGCCAGCTATCATATATGTATCTGTTTTTGGTGTTAGGATTCTATTCCAAGACCAATAGCGAGGATCTCTGTGACTGTAGTTGCTGTGAGCATTGCACTCTTTGTACTCAAGTCTGTCCTGTCTACAGCTTTCTTTGTGCTGGTATGTTGTTAATATCTTTCCACTTGTAGGGTTTGATGATGCTAATGACATTTTAACTTCATTGTTGCATTTCCCTACCCCCCCCCCCCCCCCCCAGGAGTCGAACTTTAGACTTGTTACTTCACGAGGCACCAGGACCAAGTGACTTACCTATTTGAGCCAACCCCTTGGGGTTGTAATTCCAGTATTACAATAATTATTTTTGAAGAAACTGCCATGTGAATATATTATGGATAATATGATTAACAAATTAAGCCATCATTTTTCTGCGGGAATGCTTATCTCCCTTTGCTGCCACTATTTTAACACAATTAAGAATAAAAACACCTTGTCTTATACTTGTTTGTGTTCCAATGATGTCCACGCAATACCTCAAATGGAGAAAAAGTGAATCCTTATTATTAAAAAGGAGGGTAAATTACACTTAAAAAAAAAAAAAAAGAAGGTAAATTACCTGACCTCCCCTGAGGTCTACGATTGTTAGATTAAACATTAATCAAAACTGTGGTCAACCCCCAAACCCCCGAGGTTTGGCAGATAACATAGGTAGGTGTAGTTACCGCTCCGTTTTGTGACATGACATAGATAATATATATCATCTAACAAATAAAATATGTATTATCCCTTCACCACTTACCGGTTGTATGCCACCACCACCACCTCATTCCCGCAACCACCTCTCTCTCTTTCTCTTTCACAATTCAGTACTAGTGACTGTTAACCCAGTGATTGATTTTGTGGTTGTATATACAAACATCCATGGTTCCATGGACACCCGACTGTGGCGCATTAGTGAACAAAGAAAGGCAACGTTGAGGGTCTCTGGCAATGGGTCTATTGTAGGAGGTAGTAGGTCTGGGTCTGCATCCTCTGATGCAACTGTTGATATCATCAACTCCATTGACGGGTAGAAGCATAGCGAATATGCGAAATATATACGACTAGAGAGAGTGTGGAAGGGTATTGGTGGATGTGGGTTTGGTGGTGGTGGTAGATAGACTACGATGTGAAAACACGGGTAATTGGGGAGTGATGGAGGTTGGGGCGTGGTGGTGGTGGTGTTGTGGCAATATGGTGGAGATCAGCGGTCATGGAGAAATGAAGAAGAGGGTAGACAGATTCTGTAAGGAGGGCAGTTCAGTCTTTTAATTGGTTAGTATTCTTAGGTTTTATTTTATTTTTTTATTATTATTATCATCGTACTGAATGTAAAATCGTCAAACTCAATAACATGGTTTAATGCTGTGTAATTTTTGCAAGAAGGTTTAATCTATGGGTTCAAAACTAAATGTCAAGGGAGGTTGGTTATTTACCCTAAAATTATTAGTTGACACTTGACTCTGGAAAGTGATAAGGTTATCTTCATCACTAAATCAAATGTTCATTTGGTTTATGGACAGCAGGAGATAAACACTGATATCTCGTAAATCTAGGTTAAGGTGTGTGGTGTACCACACAGAGGGAGAAATATGTTTCGTATAATGAACAAGTCAAAATCCATAGATAGTCTTACTATAATTCAATATGCAAAAGAAGGATTGATATATTGTTCCCATTCAGTTTTTGTTAAATAACAAGACTTAAAAGGTATATTTATTGTTTTCTAATAAAGGTAATCCGGTAAAAATGCATGCAATGTATATTCAGAAGAGAGGAAAAGAGAGAACAAAAAACTCCTGCTATGAACATCGTATAGTACCTAAAAGTATAGACTATTAGAATCTAGACTCAAAAGCTCCTCGGTATCGAGCAACAAATCGACCTATGATTCAATGGTCTCCGCATCTCCTTTGCACAAGCAACACTAGATAGGGATGACTTTGCTGCTAAATCATAGCTCATCAGTTGCCTATCCTCCTAATATATCTCAAGTGTTTTCTTTACATCTCTTTTGCAATGGACTGGGGGAAGAAGGCACAAGAAATATGTGTCTTTCTACTAATATTTCAGCAGTAACTATCACAGTCTCTTCCAGCAGAGGGATAAAATCAAGTAAAAAGTTGCTCCACTTGTTCCCCATCGCAGTCTAGTTTATATATAATTTTTTTTTTAATCTCATTTTTTGTTACATAACCTACTTCATAGTTTATTAATGCAAATATAAATCACCCTTACGGAATGAAATACCTCTATCCACTTAATGGGTTTTGTTAAGCTGGTATATCTTTAATTTATGATACATCTCTTACAAGAAGCAGATATTCTTAACCAATGTCAGTCTTAAAATACATGATAATAATCAGATTTGCTATATATATTTGTTTATTCTGACGTCTTTTTTTTCTCCAATCTGTGGAGAATCCAGTGAAATCAGTTTACGTAAATTCCATAACATGTGGATAGCATCTCCCCCCAACCTTAACACGCGCGCGCGCACATTTCATTCATTTAAAGAATCGGTAAAAAGACATGACCTTTTTTTCCCCCTTGGCTCAAAGCATTCTGTTTTATGTACAGGCGATGATGGGGCTCATTTATTTCACATTCATAGCATTGAACAAGGATGAAGGCCCAAGAGGGGGCGGGGGTGGTGGCACCACTTCTACAGAAGACAGCCTTGAAGAAGCGAGAAAAATAATGGAAAAGTACAAGTAACAAAAAGGCAGGATTAAGGTTACTAGTTTTCAGTTGTTATATTTCATGTTTCCTCGTGCCGTGTTAAAAAGTTGGCGTTAACACATCACTGAAATATGGCGAAATATTTTTTTCTGTGATTATAAAAGTTCACCTTGACTTGAGCACTATAACTGTGGATTTTGAATTGCATGAAATATAGTTGCTTAACCAGAAAAGGGTTTAGCAGTTTGGATATTTTTTGGGGAGACTTCAATCTTCTATTTCACTTTGAAAAGAGAAAATAGTTCAAACTCAACTTCAATTTAAGGTGGGTGTTTTCAAACGTAACTTCAATGAATTTGTGACTCCCTCCAATCCCACAAGAGTCTCAATTTCAATTTTCAGCAGTACATTTTTTTTTTTTTTTTAACGAAAAAGTAATTTTTCAGAAAAATAAAAATAAAAATTAGAGAAAAGTATTTTTCCCGAAAAAAAAATAAAAAATTGTGTTTTCAAATTATGAATGGATGATTTTAAGGTCTAGTTTGGTTTTAACTTCGGTCTATATTTAAATTGCAGATAAGGACACGATGCATGGATAATTATCAAAATACTACTAAATTCTAGCTACTTGTTATGTTACATGGACTCAGGTACGGGTATGTATCCATGCGTCGGACGTGTTAAATCTGCAAATAGAAGGACATACGTACACGGCTAAATATTTATTTTATTTTCTAGAGTAAAGTAATGTTTTTATCAAATATAATATTTAATATAGGCATTTAACTCATTTTAAAATAATAATATAATATAATTAAATGATTGGATATGTTTTTTTTAAGTATATGTCCAACCAAAAGTGTTGGATACATATCCCATACCGACACGAGTACTTCACTATTCTAAAAGAGTCTATGTAGCAGTGGCCACTTGTTAGTTAATTAGTATTCCCTCCGGTCCAAAATAATTAGCCCAAAAATATTATTGATTTTAAAATACCACTTGTAAACTTGGTAACACATTGCCATTTTGTGAAAAAATGCTTACTTATTATCGTTTGCTTTAGTACCCTATTACCAATTACTCCTGTCATTATGTGAAAATCCAATAGATGGTATATTCAAAATTCTGACGACTTGGTTTGGTGATAACCATCATTAAATGATGCTGAAAAAGATTGAACTAACAGTGAAAATGAAGTCAAATTATAACCATATATGTTAAAAAAAAAAAAAAAAAAAAAAACCCAAAAAATAGAAAAACTACGAAATTGAACCTCAAGAAAGCTTGTAAACTTTAATTAATTTGTAGAACAGATTACAAATATCAAGTTTTAAAACAAAATACACATATTGATCTGATTCTTCTTGAAATTAATCACAGGATTTTTTCGGAAATTGAATTGCCATGTACCTCCTGTATTTCTATTTCTGTCAAATAAGGTAAAACCTATTTGTGTCAATGTCATCCGATCCACATTGTATTGTCTCTGGATTTCTGACAACCTTCATTACAGTACCATAATATTAATACCATTAGTTTCCTCCAATATACCATGTTAATTTAAATGAAATATAATAAAATAAATAAATTATGGTTTTCATCTGTGTACCACAATACAAAACTATATGAATACTTAAAATAGGCAGAGTCAATTACAAACTAATGAGCTACCAAATTTTTTAATGCTCATAACTTATGTGCTTTGATGGGAACAAATTATTACTCATACAAAAGTCATGCTCAAAGTAAAAATGACCTGAACTGAAAGTGAAAAATGAACAAATTATCACTCATACAAAAGTCATGCTCAAAGTAAAATGAACTGAACTGAAAGTGAAAAATAAGCTAAAGAATCGATAAATCTACCCTTGCTAGATTTTAACCCAAAAAAGAAAATAGTAGAAAATAAAAAATCATGAATTCTCTTTAATCATTGATTATTAATTTTTAATATATATATATATATATAAGAACCAAAAAAAAACACATGACTATTATAAGTACATGAACAAACCAATCTTCACAAGAGATAGGTTCAACCCTCCTCCATAAAAAACAAAAGTTGTTAGATGATTGATTAGATCAAACTACCATTATAGCACACATTTCATGTCATTAAGTGACATGAGAGGCAAATGAATTTTTACAATAGTAAAGGGAGATTTTACAATTAATAAATAAATGCTTAGAAAATAATTTTACTCACAAGAAAACACAAATAAAAGACAAAGGTTTTTATGAATTTATGAATAAATATAATCACACAATATTTTTTGAATGATTTGAAATTTATTCTTCTCGAAATAAAATATGTCATTCTTTTCAAAAATCTATAAACAATACATAAAATATTATAGTCACCAACGGACAGTAGTCTAGCGGTAGCAGACTCTTATCTCTTAGAGAAAGGTTAAGGGTTCAAACAAGTGTATGAGTACTAATTAGAAGAAAAAAAAAACAAAATATTGTGGTTGCTTGGCATCCTACACAAGGTAGAATAATGGAAACAATATGTTCCCCAAGAGTCCAAGACTCAATATATGTTAAATTTCAAGATTACTTTAGTACAATCAAAGCATCTCCTCTCAAAGTAAACACGGACAACGAAGATCCAAAAGTTGTCCCAATAATAAGAGATGTTAAAAATATAATTGAACAAAATAATATATAATTGAGTTAAAGCATTGTTGGAAACATAGCATACAAAACATTAAGTTGTAGATGTTAATCTGTCCACCAACAATGCCAATTTGGCTTGAATCCTTACTTTCTTACTTGAAAATGATACTCACACCTACATTAAAGCGAAACAAGTACACCAACAGCGCCAATTTGTCTTTAATCTTTACTTTCTTACTTGAAAATGATACTCACACCTATATTAAAGCGAATCAATTAAAATCATTAATGATCTTAAATGGAGCTCCATAACAAATGATCCCCAAAAGGGTAGCCTGTTTTAATATAAATGAACCCGCTGGACATTGGACTAGGTTACCAGAACACAAACCCATGGTGTGTGTATGTGTTTCAGTAAGGTAACTCAAGCCCAATATGAGTAATCTTAACCCAAACCCAACTTTTATGTGCTTGACTTCATGGCCCACTACATATATTTAATCTTTTATGTTGTTTATGTGCTTGTTTATGTGATTTTCGTTTGATATATTAAGATAAAAAAAAATTGATGGATTGATGGAAGAATTGTGCATCACACTTTGTTTGATTAAGATTTTTGGACGAAACCAATTTAGCTACAAATTACGTTTGATTAACTCCTTAAAAAATTTAAAAATATATAGCATAAAATCTGCATTATTGTTGAATATTCACCCAACAAATATATCCATCAATTTATAATACAACCTCAAAACAAGTAAAAAAAACATACCATAATTACACTTACAATTGGATTTGAGTTAAAAAATCTCAAACCAAACTTAAGGTTGTGCTTGGTCTAGTTCCTTTTAATTCGAATCTAAATTATAATATTATTTTTATATATTTTTTATTTTAAATATATTAACTATAACCATTTTTTTTCTTCTAATTTCCTGTACTAGCAAATAATAAAGCAATCTCACCTAAAAACAGGTTCTAGTGAATGAAAGTAAAGAAAAAATTAATTTTGGTGATCAAAATCAAAAAAGAATTGCTTAATAGTGACAAACTCAACGTCCATTTTTTATTTTTCTTTCAATTTTAAATTTTGGTCACCAAAACAAGATTTAAAATTGCTTTGTTCTTACTTGGGTTCACAGTGACCTAGTGTCTTCGTTGAAAGTCCCTAAATTTTATTCATTATTGGGCGTCCTATTTAATTAGGGTTAAATACCAAAAAAAAAAAAAAAAAAAAAAAAAAAAAAAAAAAAAAACTATCCTCTTACATACAGAAGATGCAAATACTTATATGGTGTTCAAAAAACACCCCTACATTTTCTAAATTGAACAAATAATGTAACATTTTGCCAATTTAAAGACTGAAATACCTAAACTGTCCTAAGACAAAATAAAAATAAAATAATTTTGATTTCATAATTAAGGGTATTTTGGAGTTTTAATATAATTTTTTTTTCCCTCAGAATTGACCGTCAAGAAAAAATTTGCTCATATTTTCAAGTGTTTATGGATTTACATGCACATATTATATTATAATGGTATTTTTTACATATATATATTTTTGTTTTTGCACTTTACTTGTGGTCTTTAATCCTCATGGATATATATATTATCTCGATAACTCTAAAATAAACTAAATGACAATTCTGCTATCTCCTTTTAAATACAATTACTTATCTAAATAAAGTGCAAGAATTCTGCATATTTTAAAAATAATAATCAATGATTAAAAAGAATCCGTGATTTGTTATTTTATAGTATTTTCTTTTTTGGGTTAAAATCTAGCAATGGTACATTTATCTATTCGTTAGCTTATTTTTTACTTTCAACTGAAAGGCCATTTTACTTTGAGCATGACTTTTGTATGGGTGAGATAATCTGTTCACAATAATCTGTTCACATCAAAGCACATAAGTTAGGAGCATTAAAATTTTTGTTAGCTCATTAGTTTGTGATTGACTTTGCCTATTTTAAGTATTCATATATTTTTGTATTACACACAAATGAAAACCATAATTTATTTATTTTTTAATATTTTATTTATATTAAAATGGTATATTGGAGGAAATTAATGATATTAATATTACGGGAAGGTAGTCGAAACTTCAGGTAATTTTTCTTTTTTGGGTTACCAGAGGAGGGGACACTTTTTCTAATGTTATCTTAAAAATTAAACAAACATGAGGACAGAATGGGGATGATATATGGTCTTTCTCTACAACCTCTTGAATGTACATGATGAAATCAAATAAAGAACAGTATTAAGTAAGATAATTAAGATGTGATTTTCAAAGGAGGAAGAAAAGGAAGTAAGATGATTAAGATGTGATTTTCAAAAGAGGAAGAAAAGGGACAAGAGATGTGTTTCTTTAGTTTATTTCACTTTATTTTAGGGAAATAAGTGCTATCGGAAAAACATGGAGAAAGTGATTTAACAAGAAATATTAATATTTTATGTATTAGCAAGGGTTAAAGAATACACAATCATATTACAAATTTTCTAATATTAAAATTATTACGTAAATTTTATGATTAAAGTACAGTAAGCATAAAATCTTAATATGAATTATAGAGTAAATTGTAGTGTCTTATGTCGGTAGAGTAAATTGTATTAAGAATTCATGAAATCTTAATATAATTTACTGTTATGTTTTGCTATGTTCACTTAGTATTTGTATCAAGGGTCTTGAGTCTTCAAAGAACAAAATGGGTGTGTAAATTTATTGCTAATAATAATAATAATAAAATTATTTGTGTGAATTTAAATCTTAGAAGCAATGTTTTCTACCAAGAGAAAAAATAGATTGGATAATAGAACATTATACTCATCAATTAATTGATCCGACTCTTAACCGTGATAGCCAGTGAAACTATGACTTCATTGATCTCTGAAATTTGTTCATTTTCAATTTTACTTTGACTTTCTTTCCTTTAAAACCAGATTTATCACCTTCTCATTTGAATGGAGAGGAAGGAAAGAAAAAGCAAGTAGTTCATAGTGTGTCCGTTATAATATTGAGGCCGCCATAAAATCTATAGTGTATGCCATTGAGGAACTTATATCCTACAAGTCATTGAAGAAGTACATGACACTACTCTTAAGTGGGACGAGAGACTATATATACTCAGTGATGAATTATGAACGCCTTAAAAAGCTCCACACTTCTATCCTAGTCAAACAAAAAAAAAAAAAAAGTTACATTATATCAAATTAGCTTTTATTTAGAAGTTCATTTTGTATTTTACTCATCCTATAAATGTAAGTCATTTAAGTGTTCCTCTTTATTTATTTATTTATTTTTTTAGCTGGTAGTATCTATTCTAAATTTGCCCAAGATATGTAAACTTCTACGCAAGTACAAAAAAATAAAATAAAAAATCTATACATAAAAAAAAAGAAAGAAAGCGGCATGTCTCTTTTATTACTGTATTATTGAAACATCTACTGAAATGTAACATGTGAGGCCATTTCTTCATGTCTAACCTCTGCTTCTTCAAAACTCAAAAACAGACTCTCCCACATATCCATCTTAATTTCATCTCTCCATATATCTATCTATAAATGGAGAGACAGATCAAGCTTCTGATCTTTATCCCTATCATCACTCTGATTCGCTTTCATTTGTTGCGACGACCCTCCATCAAAGCCATTGCACCTTAAACTCCTCTGCCAATTCAAATAGCTCTGCTCATCCTCTTCCATTTGATATGGATTTTTCAAACAATTTCCACGGTAAAACACCATATTCTCGAATCGTGGCGCGCCACTTGATCCAAACCGATCGGAGAATTGTTGGCCGGAAAATTGACTCTGATTAGCAGCTGCATGTGCTGTTATGTAGAGTGAAGGACTGAAAAGGCCAAGATGATGATGGTTTGGAGCAAAAACAAGTGATGGCGGCGGAGGAGGCGCAAAGGAGTTGCTCATTGCATATTCTGATGCTCTTTTCGCCTTCCTCACCGCAGTTCTCTCCTTCTTGTGTGCATTTTGATGACCTCCCAAAGCTTGTGAACTGTGAAACTTTCTCGAACAAAAGAAACAAGGAAACACTCTTGTCGTTGTTGTGTCTTCTCCATTGCTTGTCATACCATTCATTATTACCTTTCCTTCCTCTTCCATATCAGCTGTAACAGAAAAGAATAGATGTTAAAATCTAAAACCATGCACAATTCAACCCATTTGAGAAATAGTATATAAACACACACACACACAAATATATATATATATACATATATATGAAGGAACCATCAAAAGGAGGGAGAAGAAATGAAAGAGCAGAATGGCAGAGGAAAAGAACAGAATGAACCAAATATACAGACTTTGAACTTGGGTTTTTGCTCTGATCAAAAGAGGGGGTAGTGGAGAGAGTTCAGAAAGTAAGTTTTGAAGAGAGTTGGAAAATGTGAAGAGGGTACTGTGTATCTGTGTGTATAATTATTAAAAAGAGTGCTCGACACAAGATGGTGTTATGGGCTTGGGAACAGTAAGAGATAAGAGGGAGAGGTAAGTGGGTGAGTATCCTTCAATACGTTTCTGCATGCTGAGGTAAAGAGAGTGATTGGTGGGGAGAGAGATGTGTGGATTGGGAAATGGAATCTCTCTCTCTCTCTCTCTCTCTCTCTCTGACTCTCTGACACTGTTTATCGGTTTCATGGGCACTTGGGTTTTCCTCTTGCAAGCCCTTTTTTACTCTCTTTGTTGGTTAGTTTGAGTTTGTTTGTTTCACATCATCAATTCATGTTTGTCACTTTGGGCATCTCATTAATTATGTACTAATCACATGAAACCACTCACCTGCACCCTTTAATTAAGGGCAGTTTTGACTATTCATTCACTTTGATTTTGTTTGATACAACAAAGTCAAAATTTCAAAGTTATCAACACCATCAATTGACGACTTCTTGTTTTACAGTGAAGGAGTCACTTGCTTGGCTTGAGAGGGCTTGAGCTAAGATGGGTACACAAATTACTTGACCCTTTCTATAAAAACTATTTATTTTTCTTGATTAAAGAGAAGTAAAAAAAATTTATCTAATTTTTTTTTTTTTACTTTTTATTAGAAGGATATTACGTGTCAAAATATCGGAAGTATTGTAAATTTTATCATAAATTGATCATCTTAAAGCTAGAGAGAGTGGGCTACTAGGTGGATCAGAGAGTAGTTGCCTTAGTATTCAGCATCTCTGCGTGACAATGGCTTGTTCTGCCTTGGTCTGCTTTAAAAATAAGTACTAGTTATGGGGCATACAGCCACTAGACCCCTCTCCCTGTATTCTCTGACATCTCCACCGCCAATGCAACTTGTCACCTTTTCCATCTATTCGTTACATGCACCGTAACTTCACGTCATGCCCCCACCATTAACTCAACCTTCTCCTTTTTATTTCTTCCTTCCTTAACACTTGGCGCGCATTAAGGGTTACAACACCACTGGTCCTGGACCTCCTGGTATGGGACAACTCCTCCTACCCTTACCCTACTACTTATGTCCACTTTTAAATAAATAGAGAGAGAGAGAGAGAGAAACAAAACTGCAAGTAACATGTCGCATGGTAAATACAATAAACAAATGTTTCTATAAATTGAAGTTACAGTTTACACAAGTATATGGTATAGAGTTGAATACAATAAAAATATACCCAAACCACCCTTAACTCTTAGAATTTTGAATTCGAGATGTCCCTTTAGCAGAACATTTTTCAGTAATCATATATACAAAAGTTTTTGTTCTCATTGTCCTTGTCAATATCCTTTTAACTTTGTTTTCATTCTCCATTGAAGAAATATGTCCATAGCGGTGTCTCCTCCTAGCATCCACCAAGGTTATATATGTCCATAAATTACATTTAGAATGAAGAACTTTCTCAGTATCTCCAAGTTGTAATTTTTTTCTTCCCCGGAAATTAGCTGCATTCTGAATTTTGTACAACCACAAAGTGTCCTTGAAAGTGACCATATTTAAATCCACTTCCTCCAAGGGAGTATTGAAGAGGACACAGACAGCAACCATTGCGCAGGGACTCAAATGTGCCTTATACTATGAATTCTAGCCATTCAGAAGTTTGTAATAACCTTAAGATCTAGCATGATATTGATTGCATCAACCAGCTTGGGATGGATGCAAGGACCTACTCCGTTGACAGGCACTTTTTATGTATTTATTTACCTTGACAAGAAATGCATTCCCACGTCACTTGCTCACTTTCTACTTTCCTCGGAAAGTGAGGAAGTACCACTAGGCTACACAACCTTTGGTCTTCTTGCATGCATTTGCTCTTTTGCTCTCCCAAAAGGTTGGTAACTTGAAAATAGGTACAATTTTTATTGGATGTTACAATCCTATGGCATCGCAACTAAGCCAGAGACCAACAAAGGGTAATGTGTTGCCCTAATGGACTCTACTGGGGTTGGCAGAGGAGTTGTAGACAGGATACAAACATAACCTCAGACATTAATTGCACAAAGTGACTACCCTTAGAATTCCACCCTGCATCCTCATACTTGAAAGACCAGCAGCTATTGTTTCAGCACCCCCTAAAATGCACCTGAAAATAAAATAGGTAGCAAATATGAAAGATAAATTTGTATTTAATCAAGGAATCATTCACACACACACACACTCACACACACACAAATTTACTAATTGGAATTTAAGAAAGGAAAATGATAAGAGAACCGAACCAAACAACGGAATAAAAGATCGAACTTAACGTGGGCAGATTATTTTTTTAAAACATAACTCTTACCTCTTTCCTCCTCTCTCCTCTCTTCCTCTAATTCTCGATTTTTCTTTTGTATTCAATTTTATCTTTGATTTTGGTTTTGTCTCTCTTTTTTATTTCGCAAAATTGAAGATAAAAATAAATAAATAAATAAATTTCTTCATGTTTTGCAAATACAGAAGCACAAAACCAAAACAGAACAAAAAAGTAAAAGAAAATAAAAACTACAACTGTTGTTTCTCTCCTTCAAATTTTGTATCATAAAAATCAAACAGAAACTTTGAGAAAATTCATCGTTTCTCTTCTCTGGGATAGCATTTTTTTTTTTTTTCGTAAGAGATTAATGTGTTTTGTAATGGCAACTCTTGTGTGAATATTTACTTACCCAAAAAAAAAAAAATCTTCTGCATATTTTTCATCTGAAATTGGAAAGATTTATTCTTGGAAGATTTATGAATAGAGAAAAGTATGTGATCTTGAAGAAGGGGCGAGAATAAAGAATTTTGGATCTTGTCTCTAGATTACTTTAGATATGTGTATATCAAGAGAGGGGATGTATATAAAGAATTGGTGAAGAACCAGGAGAGGAGGAGAGAGAAACGAAGAGGAAGAGAGAGAAAAAGGAAAAATTGGGAAAGAAAAGATCGATGATAAGGAGTTAGGTAATGAAATTATTTGACGTGGACAAAGGCACGTAAGTCGGTATTTATTTCGAAACCATGGCACTGAGTGAAAATGTTCAGATAGCAAAATCATGCTGCAGAAGAACAAAACTCATGCTGCTAGGAGTCGATTCTCTTTCTCTACGCGTTGTTCACATGTTTGCATGGCTTATTTCATTTGATTTTCTCAATAATAAATAAAGCACCATAATTCTGATCGATTCCGTTGTGGCACAAATAGTTCATAGAGTACACTTGTAAAGGAAGAGTATTCATGCATTGAAAAAAAAAAAAACTGGTCCACAATTCTGATTAATTCCATTGAGGTGTTAAATACTAAATAGTTTATGGAACATGGACGTAAAGGGAGTATTCAAACTTGTATATGCGTTATAGGAAATAGATGATATTCAAAACAAAAAAATATAAGGATTACACTGTAATATGTAGAAAGTGCTTCAGATGAAAAGGTTTGTTGCATGTAAGACATCAACTACCACCTCACTGAAAAAAGCGTAGTGCTTGAGAAATTTAAGTTTGGTTGCTTCACCATTACAAGCCAAAACACAAGCACAAATCAAAGAACAACTTACGTTGTTAGCACTATCTGTTAAAACTCACAAACCATTACTAAAAACAATACACAACTTAAGCCTCGATCAACAACTTACTTTTACATGATGCAAATGAATTTAACCAGAAGGAGAACACAAGGGATATATTTAGTAATAGCAACTTCAAGCAAATACAAAACCATATGACATCTTAACTCTCTTTATCGCAAAAAAATAAAGGTGAAAATTAGAACATCTTGAATTATCTATAAGTAGGGTGGTACATAATCATATGAGTACTTCATAGAAAAATCATTGGTTTTCATTGCAAACGATATGTCTCTGCCATCTTTCTGTCATCTTGTCCTAGTCGGTGTTACCTCTAACTTCCATTAATCAATTTCTTTCTCGATCCTATTTTCTTGGTTCTTGTCCATCTCAACACCATTGTTTTTATTGTACTTATATATACAGAAAACATATTTAATTTATAGCCTAAATCAATCCTTTCTCGTATGTGTATGGCGTAATTTCCCCTTCAACTTGACAAGCATGCGTAAATCACACATACACTTTAATCGCATGAAGCATATAGAAGGGAATGCCACCAAGGCCAAAGAACAATGTTCTCAATGTCCTTAGTAAAGCATCTCTCCATTACAGCGATGCCCATCCAATTTTATGTGAAACGTCATCCTCAATTGCCTTACCAATTTTTACTCAAGTGCACTGTCCTTCATATTCAAACCAATCTTTGCGCCTTCAAAACCAAGCTTCTAACGTTGTATTAAACAAGATCCTCTTTCAATATGCTGTCACAATCATTTAAGGCAAAAGGTGTGCTAAGGTGCCAGACAGCCAGAGAAGTACCATAAAACGCAAGTTTAAGCAAAGCGAGATATACGTATAACAAAAGTATACATTAGTTCCTAAATTGAAATAGTTTAAATTATGCAACTCAAAATATTAAATAACTGAAATTTCACATATCAACTATCGAGGTTAGCTATACAAACTTCCATATGCATTCAACTAAATTGATACACAATTGAAACAACTCACAAGATGCATCACAAAACTAGTCAAGATGTTTAAAACATAGTGAATTCTTTAGCAATGCAGTAAGAGGGCTACCTAAATCACTGTACATATATCCTTTCAATTTCAATTTGCATGTGCACCAATTGGAGTACATTGTTGTAAATGAATAGTAATAGAAAGCCTAGGATAATGTAGCTTTTACAAGTATAAAATATTATCATTAATTCTGAAAACCAAGCACTACATATCTAATTTTGGTAGTCAACATAAGCCTATTAATCCAACTTCACTCAACAGAACCATTTCCTGGCTATTTGGAGTCAAATTAGCCTATTAGGTATTAATCCAAAATATTGAATATATGATATGATTAAATAATACAATCTATTGCATAAGAACATAATATTAATAGGGCATATCAATCAAAGGCTATTTAGGAAAAAGGACAAGAAAAAAGAAAGGCATGTGGGTACTGTTATTTGTGTTATTTTCTCCGGCTCTTGAAAGGATGAAAACAAATAAGGTACAAATGGAAGTGGATACTGTTATTCAAGAGAGAAAGTTAACTACTAAAACATGAGTACCAAGTGTGCATGGCCAAAATCTACATGTACCTTGTCATGCTAATGACATTAAAAAATTCAAATACTGTGTCAACATTTGTTAAAACTACAGCACGTATCATAGCAATGGAGGGCCCTCCCTATTGTGTGGAAAAGGATATCGGAGTTTCACTCCAGCATTCCTTCCAGCAATGGTCACAATTATACAACACAATAACTATTAATCACATAATAATAATGATGATGATAATAAGAATAATAATAATAATAATAAATAAATAAATAAGATAGAATATGAAGGCACTTATAGAAGCAAAGATTGCTCGAGATTTGCACAAACTTCAAGTCAATCAAAATAAGATTATCTTGTCAAAATGTTATGGCAAACAGTAATAGAGGGTAACTGGAGAACCAAAGACCACAAAAATAAGTGCAAACAAAGTAATTTGAACAACTAAACAAGAAAATAACCATTTTATTCAAAGCAAATTGAACAACTAAACAGGTGAACTTTCACTCTTCTTCTTAATCTAACTACATCTTCAACACTGTATATGATATTCCTTATTTTATTCTCTCTCTCATAAAAGTCAGAAGAAAACAGGTGTTAATACAAAAGATATATATTACCGAGTAATGTACATCCCCCAAAATCTCAAACTTCATAGTATGTGATGTTACACACTGTGGGTTGTAGCTGTTTAGAGCAGAAGAGAAAGTGGCCAATCATCTTGTCATTCACAGAAAGGGAACATGTTTTGACCTGGCCACCCTCTGTAGTTGACCCTCTATTGATTTATATATAGTAACAAGTGATGATTTTTTAAAGAACCAATAATTAGTAATCTAATGAAATAATCCTATAGAAGAAATATATATATATATATATATATATATATATATATATTAAAGGAAGTTAAAACAAGGGCCTTATATTAAATATTTATCACGAAAAAAAAAAAAAAATTGGAAGGAAGCATTCTTACAACCATACATCAATTTCTTCTTGTGTTTACTAATAAGATTTAGATATGTAATGGGATCTCCTTGTGTGCATATTACCAAAGTATGTTCGATTTATTCCAAAAATACTTAATCTCAAAGTAACCAAGGTTGTAACCTAGTGGTATTTCCTCTATCCTCTTAAATAGAAAGTTGAGGGTTCAAGTCCAATTAGGGACAAAAAGTGAGTGCGTCAGTTACAAATAGCAAATATATATATATATATATATACATTTATAGATTTCATAACCCTGAATTGGAGATCAAACGAGAGAAGAGAAGCTCTTATATTTAAAAATGTCCTTTAGTCATTTCAAACCAAAAATGACAACCATACTAACAAGAAGTGACATTTGCAAAAAGTAATGGAAGGTGAAGAATGGTACCTTCCTCCGGATGGAACTTTTGTCATAAAAAATTTGTGCTGTGCAGCAAGTATATTATTGTTTCCAGTTTTTTTATCTTTCCAACATAATCTTACTCAATGATGGCTCTAATTTGTCAAAATCCAATATCTCCACAGGCAAAATGTTTACTCTAGGAAGATTCCAGCCCCCTGTCCCTGCCACATTAATCATAATTTGATTAAAGATGGAGCAATTCGGGAAGTTTTACAACTGAACATAGTTCAAAAACTGACAAACTGTATTTTGGTTAGAAGTAGATTACCAAATTTGTTTTATCTATCTCTATCAGTGCTTGTAAACTTAGAGTTGTGCACATACAGGCTTAACAAGCCTTTGTCTCCATTAAATATAAAATTTGACAAAGCATTCAAAAGTAATATAAATATATACACGCACTTAGTCACTAGTTTACTGTTCACTCAAGGAAACCCCTTATCCAGAGGTTATGGCCAGTGAGATCAGAGGTTATGGCCAGTGAGAACTTAGGAATTTTTGAAATTTTAATTTCATTATTTTCTTTTCATATGACAAGAAAGTTATAAAAGTAAAAGAAAATCAAGTTTCAACATTGTTTGTCAAGTTATTTTGGTTGCCCAAAACATTAAAATCAACTAAAACAAATAGATGTAGTAGGCTGTAGGCGCAATTAAATGGAGTTTCCTCCTATCAAAAACCCTAAGTTTCAAGTTCGTAATACTTTTACATTTCTAATTTTCTTTTCATCGCATTTTCCAAGCAACGACAGGGAGTGCTATAATTTGTTTTGTATCAGAGAAAACATAAAACAAATAAATGCAATAATATAACTGATTTAAGCAATAGTTAATCTTGTCGTGTTTTCTTTTATTTTCTTCTCTTTTCCGTGATTTCTCGCCAACCAAACTGAATTTTGCAAAATTGGAATCGTTTAGCGAAATTAACATACCTGACGAATTACTAACACTCATAGAAAGAGAACCGCCGATCCAATTCACCATACACATGCTGCTTCCCACATTACTTGTAACTTCGCGTTCGCCTGAACAAGTGGAGCTGCTTCCAATATTGTCCTTCGACGGCGACTCCGCACCGGCCTCACAACCTACTCCGGCGATCTATTTCTTCCGAGTCGCTTTCGCTTTTCTTGATCAAAATACACGGAACCACTCAGAAATATGAATATATATACATAGCAATATACCTCTGTTCATATAGGAAGATATGAACCTCATCGTGTATATACAGGTATTGCCTATAAAGTTGATTCGGTTTCGTATAACTCATTATTGGAATGAAAAGAAAGGATGAGTGAGACCTTATTTTGTATCGGTACTAAAATTGAAAGAGAAAAGGTGAAGTAAGAAAACTACAATGGAAGAAGGAATATATAGACCAAGGAGAGAGGAAAAATATTTTACGGGTATGGATGGCAGGGAAGGAAAATTTTGGTGGGGAATTTTTATAACGACCTAATTATTTTATTAAATTTTCTTTAAAAAAAAAAAACACATAAATTTTTTTATTGTCTTGAAAAGGTTTGATGCGCGTCCTTCTTTTTTTTCTCTCTTTAAAATAAAATGTTTTTATACATAACTTATTATACTAATATAATATTTTATATCCATCTAACATGTGCTACAAAATTATTTATTTATATTCTTACATGTTTTTATTTGTAAAAAAATACAAAATATTTAGATTTTTTATTAGTCAATCCAGAAGTTGGTAAATTTATTATATATTTTTATTATAATACAATATATTCATGGGCAAATCTAGAACTTCATGTAAGAGTGAACAAGACTGAAATTTTTTAATAATTTTAGGGAGGACATTAGCAATAGTTTAAGGATATTGATAGGGAAAAATAAACCTAACCTACTTTGACCAGACGCTAGACCTCTTCGACTTTTGAACGATAATATTTCGTTATCAAAGATAAAGATATCCATCAGATAAGAATGATGACTTTTCTTATCTAAGATAATGAAAGACGACGTGGTTCAACAGGGTAAGAATAATCTTGGCACAATTTGAGAAAGTTAAGGAGTAAATCATATCCTGACAAATCTGGCAACAAATGATCTCCTTTGATCTCGCACAAAAGTATCTCCTCTGATCTCGCAAATGAACTAAGGGAAAACGGTTATAATGAGATCCGACCAGTCGATAAAGGTACGACAAAAATGATTATTAAATCACTACCTTTCTTTTAGACCTCCGGTGACTGACTTGATCGTCCGAGAATTCTTGGCAGGCACCACACCGGTGTCGTCAAGTTTCATCGATCTTCTACTCTTTTCTTTGTTGGAAAACAGTGCCGTATCGGACCGGTGGATTTTTCCTCCAATAGTTGGCGCCGTCTGTGAGAACAACGATTCCCTTAAATCAATTACTCGCAACATTTTATCCCAGCGGGACCACCGCCTTAACAAGAATTGTCTGACCCATATCCTCCCAATCTAAATGATGGGGGACAACATGAGGAGGACCGAGAAAACAATCCTTCTCACAAGTCCGAGGCAGAACAAAGCCAAGTCGGAAACCGACACAAAGAACCTCATTTACCACCTATGCGGAATCCCCAGTCTTAAACAGGTACAACCTTCTGTGTTACGGAAAAGACAGAGAAAGTTACCTATTTCGACCTACAGATTGAGGATCTCAAGGCGAAAATGAAAGATGTAATGCAGGCTATGAAAGGGAAAGGTCTTGCCGCCGTAGATGACCTGGTGCAAAAGACCAACTTGTCGTTCAGCTTCGCCGTTATGAAATGCCCATTGCCTAGCAAGTTAAGGATGCCCACGTTCGAAAGCTTCGATGGGACCAAAGATCCCCTCGATCACCTGGAAACCTTTCTAGCTCTTATGCATTTACACGCCGTGCCAGATGAAATCATGTGCCGAGCTTTTCCCACTACACTTAAGGGATCAGCAAGAGTTTAGTTCAACAAGCTGAAGCTAAGAACCATCAACACCTTCGAAGAACTGAGTAAGCAATTTGTGAGCCACTTCATTGCAGGTTAGAGGCATAGGAGGCCGGCCACCTACCTGTTTACCGTGAAACAACAGAAGGAAGAGTCGATCCGAGAATACATCACCCGATTCAACACAGAGATGTTGCAGGTAGAAGAGGTGGACAATAAGGTAGCTTTGACCACTTTCATAGGAGGACTCTAACCCTCCAGATTCTTGTTCTCCTTATCAAAAGAACCTTTCACCAACATGGCAGAGTTGTTGATCAGAGCGCAGAAACACATGAACGCTGAAGATGCCATGAATGCACGGAAGGGAAAGGAATGAGAGGACAAGAAAAGGTCTGCCCCTCTCACCAGGGATGAAAATGATACCAGTTATAAGAGATCGTTCTTCAGCCAAAGCGATAGGATATATCGTGAGGAGGACTCAGATAAGTATACCGACTAACAATTGTATTACAACTGGAATTAGCCTTATCAAGTCATTCAAAATAAAGACCAGGGGTATCTCAGTTCATCATTTTACATGGAGGGTAGCTCCCTCACGTGTTATTTTGTTTTCCAATAAAGTCACCATCACCAATGAGATGGATGACCCTCAATTTTTACGCAATAAAATATTACGTTTTCAGTTACCTACTCATGTGGTAATATTAAACTCATATTAATCCACTTATCTTATTAAAGGGACGAAAGGCTAATAACACATTCTTCCCTCATTAAAGAGATAAGAATCCAACTACTCCTTCTACACAGAAGTGTGATATAATTAAAGCTTCCTTCATTTGCTAGAGAGACGAGATGACTACCTCTCGTATTAAAAGGGTCACCCTTCTTCAAACTACACCTCTTTCCCCCATAAAGGAACGAAGGGTCAACTTCATCTTCTTCCCTCAATAAGGAGACGAAGGGTTAACTACTCCCTTATTAAAGGGAGAACTCACAACGCTCGAGCAAATCTACTTCCTTTATTAAAAGGGGCAAGAAAATAATCATCAAGCATACTTAGCCCAGTAGGACTTGGCATTCCCGACGCTTGACAAAAATCTAATTCCCTTACTAAAGGGATACAAAAGATGATAACGAGTGTCCTATATTAAAAGGACCTGAGTTGAATGAATCCCGTAATCAATATCTACGTACTATAAAGGATAGTAAATAAATGTCTTGTACTAAAAGGACTCGGGCTGAATGAATCCTGTAATCAATATCCCCGTATTATAAGGGATAGTAAATAAATGTCATGTACTAAAAGGACCCCGGCTAAATGAATCCCGTAATTAATATCCTCGTATTATAAGGGATAGTAAATAAATGTCCTGTACTAAAAGAACCCGGGTTGAATGAATCTTGTAATCAATATCTCCTTACTATAAGGGATAGTAAATAAAAATCCCTTACTAAAGGGATGAGCTAAGTAAAGTTCGTAAAATTTAATTTCCTTATTAAAGAAGTGACGACCTTAGTGAAGCTCGTACAATTTATTCTCTTACCAAGGAAAAATTACCCAAGGGAATATTGTCCAAGGGGAAGAGTACCCAAGGGTATTAAAAATAGTACCCAAGGGAAGATTACCCAACAGTATAAAAAATAGTACCCAATGGAAAAGTATCAAAGGGTACTAAAAATAGTACTCAAGAGAAGATTACCCAAGGGTACCAAAAATATTACCCAAGGGAATATTACCCAGGGGTACAAAAAATATTATCCAAGGGTACCAAAAATAGTACCCAATGGAACAGTATCCAAGGGCAGATTACCCTCGGGAAGTACCAAAAAAAAATTAAAAAAAAAATGGTTACTGTTCATGTGAACAGTACTTGATGTAATAGTATCCGCGGGAACTGTTCCCAGGGCAAGGGGGGAAAAAAAGAGAAGAAATTACTGTTCATGTGAACAATACCCGCGGGAACTGTTCCCAGGGTAAGAAAAAAAAAAATTACATTCCCAAAGCTAGACGAGCAAGCTTGGGAATGGGGGGCAACTAATAGGGAAAAATAAACCTAACCTACTTTGACTGGTCGCCAGACCTCTTCGACTTTCGAACGATAATATTTCGTTATCAAAGATAAAGATTTCTATCGAATAAGAATGATGACATTTCTTATCCAGGATAATGAAAGACGATGTGGTTCAACAGGATAAGAATAACCTTGGCACAATTTGAGAAAGTCAAAGGAGTAAATCATATCCCGACAAATCTGGCAACAAACGATCTCTTTTGATCTTGCACAAAAAGATCTCTTCTAATCTCGCAAATGAACTAAGGCCATGTTTGGTGTGGGTGAATGGAATCAAATCGAAAGGAATGGAATGCTTTTCTTTCCATTCTTGTGTTTGGTGTGAGCTATTAAAGGTGGAATCATCATTCTCCACCATTCTTGGAGAATGGTCATTCCACTAAAATCATTCCTTCTCTTTACCAATGGAATGGGCATTCCATTCCCATATGAAACATGATTAAAAAAAATTATGACAAAAAAAACCTGCTTATCATCCCGTTCTAAACCAAACCCATCGATATCTTCCGTCGTCTCCCTCCGCTGTCTTCATCCGCAGCCGGAGACAGATTCGTCTTCCTCTCTCACTACCGCCGTCGGAGACCACAACATAATACAACCCAACCCAACCCAGCCGCCTCTTTCGTCTCTAAGTGCTCGTCGATTTTCTAAGGATGATTATATATCCTTTCTAAGGAGTAGTCAGACTTGTAAGTATACGTGCATTTCTGAACGATATATAATGATGACTTATATAGAATCAATTTTGAATACTTGATTTCTGGACTATAGGTAAGGGGTACTTGTCGTCTTTTATTAATCAATTTCCCCTAGATCTAGATAGACTCATGAAGTGGGTTTAGAAAGTTCCATTTTCTATTGGACTTTCTTTCTGTGAAGCTACAATCTCCCAGAAAACGAGAACCAATTAATCAGCCGGTTTCACCTTCGTCGTCTCCCTTCGCTGTCTTCCTCCGCCGCTGGAGACAGATTCGTCTTCCTCCGCCTTCCTCTCTCACTACCCCTTATCTCACCACCACCGCCGGAGATGCCCTCCTTGCCCTAATCTTCAAGACCTTGCTTTCCCAAATTCATTTCCGACGTTAATTTTTTGTTAAATTTATTTTCTTTTCTTTTTTAAGTTAAAATTTCTTTATTCACGATAAAAGGTAAATTAATTTCATTCCAACTTTTAAATTGTTCAATCAAACACATAAATAAGAATCATCATTCCATATTTACAGCATTCCATGTTTGCAACCAAACACTAGAATGGAATGGTCAGCATGATTCCATTCCCACTCTATTTCATTCTTGCACACCAAACTAGGTCTAAGGAAAAGCGGCTATAAGAATGAGATCCAACCAGTTGATAAAGGTACGACAAAAAATGATTATTAAATTCCTGTCTTTTTTTTAGACTTCCGGTGACTGACTTGATTGTCGGAGAGCTCTTGGCATGCACCACACCGGTGCTGCCAAGCTTCATTGATAATCTACTCTTTTCTTTGCAGGAAAACGGTGTCGTATCGGATCGCGTGGATTTCTCCCCCAACAAATATATATTGAAAAAAGCAAAAAATAGCATGATATATTAGTAAAAAAAAAAAAAAAATTTATTGTCCATCCCTGAATATCTTATACATTAATGCTATATATATTAGTTATCTACTTAGTATTAAATTTATACATATTAATAATTATCTACTATTAGTTTCATTTGGTTGCATAGTAATTATATTATGCACCATTCCATGTATTAATCATTATTCATTCCATTCAATCTCATAACTAGACATGTGAGTTAAATCCGATCTAATCCAAATCCTAACCAATTAGAATATGAATAAGAACATTTATAATTTATTAGCTAAATAAAATGGATATGAATTTGGTCGAGATCTATACAAATATTATGCGTAAGTGTGTCTTTTCTATAAAATCAAAGTGAAAAAGAAAAAAAAAATCTAAACAATCTGCAGAAACAATACAGGGATGTGCAGAAACAATCTGCAAACTATAGGTGACCAAATGAGAGTTTAAATTAATAACATCTATTGAATACGGACAGCCACTACAGTTTGTATGGAATGAACTTGGAACGATGATAACGTGTATTTGTGTTTGTGCCCAAATCTCGTGAATGGCAAACTACCCGAAGAAAGGTCGTCCACGTTGCGGAGCTGTGGGCACACAGTGTCCTGAATTTGTTAAAACAGAATATACAAATTGCACACACATATACACCAAAGTATGGGTGATAGCCAATAGATCCCAGTTACATAGCACAGACACAAATTTGCAATAATTTTTATTTTATTTTTTTGTCTGTCAAAAAATTTGGAGTTCATTTGGCACAAATTTAAGAATATTTCAACTTTTAAAATATAAGAACATAATAAAAAGCCTTTTAATGGGCCACATTTATAGATTTTTATTTTTTGTCCTGGTCCACAGTAAGATATTTGTTTGCCTGTTTAATGGGCCACATTTATGATATTACTAACCTTATAATCATATGACACCACGTAGGAGAGAGAGAGAGAGAGAGAGTGTTACAGAGAGTTTAGAAGGGGGGAGAGGAGAGAGAGAGAATTACATAAAAAATATTAGTAGTTTCAGTTAAAGGCTCGTCCTGACGTCCTGGGTTGATGCCGCCTAATTCTCGGCAATGTCGCTCTCTCTCCGAGCCCCGAGATTGAAACTGTAGCCGTAAGCGACGCTCTCTTTTGCTTTCTTTTTCTTCCATCCCACATCGATCGAACGCACAAACAAACCCTCATATCCAGTCCAACACCAAATCCGATGTTCTAATCCAATTCCCTCCGATTCAATCCCCAAAACACATATTATTTATCTTCACAACAATTGGAGCTGACGAGCTCACGACATAACAACGCAGAAAAAACAGACTACACTCGCGAAGAAACAGGTACGCCTTCTATTTGTCCTTACAATTCAATCATTTTTTTTGTTTAAAATTTGAATTTTGATGCATACCCATCTCAAGTTTTATCCCGATTGTTCCCGTATTTTTTATTATTTTCTCTTGTGATCTGTGTAATTCTACTCTCATAGCGTAGATTAAAGATTGTGCAATAATGTTCTGATTCGGAATATAATGATTGGTTCTCCAATTGAATCTGTGATGTAATGATTGTTGATGTAAATTTGATTCATTGGAGAGAGTGACTGCCATTAATTGTTTTTAGTTGCACTTAGTCCATTTCACAATGTTTCAGGGGGCAATCCTGTTGGTGATCACTGTCTGTGTTGTGCAGTAAACTTGGATATATGCAGATCTTTTTGGCTTCTTGATGTAAATAGCATTTGATTTGCTCAAGATCTCATTCTCAGGAGTAGCTATTGAATCATATTCTTCTTTACTTATAGAGATGCTGAAATTAATTAAAAAAAGAGAATAGTCTGTGGATCACAAAACTGAGAGGATTGTGCATAGAATTTTAGGCAATTGTCCAATCCCACTGCCTGTAGCTGTTGCAATCTCTGTTGATGGATTGGAAATTTTAAAATAGTGTGTAGAAATTGGGATTAAGTTTATGCGGGTGAAAGAAGTAATGGAGATACTGTAGACCTACATTTGGTGAAGTTCATTCCCTGTTGTGCATTTAGTGTAATTTTGAGGGATGGAGAAGTATCAAAAGCTATAGATGCTCAAGGCTCAAAGGTACCGTTCATATGCAGCTAAATAGATCTAGGAATATAGCTGAAGCCATGGCCAGTGAGGCACCTGGTCCTTCTGGTCAAAGGATACAGCAAGAGTCACCTTCAGTTGTTTCAAATGATGGGATATCAGTGGGAAGAAATGTTAATAATATATCTTTGCAGACTGGTGAAGAATTTTCTAGGGAGTTTCTTCAGGACCATTTTCTTCCAAGAAAACTTTCAGCTGTACCTGACATGGCTCAGAACCATGAGAACAAAGTCGCACTAAATAACAAGTTGGGGTATGAGGAGCTTACCAGAATTCTTGGCTTGAAGAGGATGGATTCTGACGTAACCGAGTTTCCTTCTGCAACAGGGTCTACTGCAGAGTCTGAGAATGGGGCTTTTATGAGTCAAACATGTGAAAACCCGAAGGAAGATGGTAATTGTGGAAGTGGGCCAACAAAAGCAGCTAATGAAATGAATTGTGAAATTTATAATAAATCTGCTTCTGGATCAATCGTTCTTCCCGTGATTGTATCTGAATCCTCTCAGAACCACCAAGTTTACGGGTTAGGGGTTTCGGATGGTTCCCAATCTGGCAAGATGAAGTTCCTCTGCAGTTTTGGTGGTAAAATCTTGCCTCGGCCAGGTGACGGGAAACTTAGGTATGTTGGAGGAGAAACACGCATTATTTCTATCAGACAGAATATTTCATGGGAAGAACTTGTGAAGAAAACTTCAGAAATTTGCAACCAACATCACAATGTCAAGTACCAGCTTCCAGGTGAGGATCTTGATGCACTTATTTCTGTGTCTTCTGATGAAGATCTTCAGAATATGATTGAAGAATACCGTGGGCTTGAAATGCTTGGGGCTTCTCAACGACTCAGGATATTTTTGATTCCTTCGACCGAATCTGAAAACACATGCACCGTTGATGGAAATACTAATCAGCAGAGCAATCCTGATTATCAGTATGTTGTTGCTGTGAATGGCATAGTTGACCCTAGTCCCCATACAAACTATAATGGGCAGTCTTTTGCAAGGCCAATGGTTAAAGGAAGGGCATTTAATTCTGAAAAGCCTATATCAAACCCAAATAATCCAACTGGTCTGTTGTTGGAATTGGATGATTCTACTGTTTCTCATCGTGGAATGCCACATGCCTTTTCTGATTCACAGCTGCAGGAACACGGAGGGAGGTCTACTTACTGTAGCCAAGAAGGGATGAGCCCATCTCCTCCCTTGAACCTTGCGAAAGAACAGTTACCTTCACTGGTAGTATCTTCTGTTTTGCAAGAAAAGCCAGTGCAACTGCGTGGGAGTATTGAATTTGTCAATCCTCAACTCCAAGTTAAATTACTGAATGTAGAGCCTAAACCATCCCACAGAACAAAGGATTTACTGAATTGTTCTTTTGGTTCAGATTCATTTAGCAGGGCTGAATATACTTGCAAAGATGCTAATGGTACTGGCGAGAAATACCACATGGCAAAAGGAGATGCAAGTACATACAATTTTATGATTCAAAACCATAATGAGAAAAATCCTTTCACTAATGACATGATGAATGGGTTTGATGAAGACCCTCATTCACATCAGGGTGGAAAGCTTTGCGAGAGCAGGTCACCTGCAACTGCCGTGGAATACACAAACAAATCACCAAACATCAGTCATGACCGAATTTCTATTCCTTGTGTTAATACTCCAACACAAGAGCTACAAGTCTCCAGAGGCATGGTTCCTGCATCATCAATGATTGATTTAAAACCTTTTGCGGATACAATGATGCAGCAAAACGAAAACCAGAAATTAGAAGATGTCCCAATTGAGCTCATTGTCAAGGGCCAAAGAACGGTCAAGGTTCAGCAGTCTCGTGATGAGAATTCTTCAACTGATTTACTTTGTGGATTATCCAATGACATAGTTTCTCATGAATCCTCCGTGCTACTGCCTGTTGCCTGCCAGAAGGATATGGTTCTACAGGAAACCATGCTAAAAAGCTTTGATGATTTGTACCCATCTGCAGTTAGTAATGATGCTGGCCTGAAGACTGACTTGAATGGGAAGGATTTGAATCTCCAAGAACCCATGCTTATAAGTACGTTCCCATCTGCAGAATGCTGTGACAATCCTGGTGAAATTTCCACTTTGTTGCAGAATCAAACCAAAGATGCTGGCCTTAGAAGAGATGTTTCACTCCTTGATGATGACTTTGTCAGTTACCCCGATCAGAAGGCCGGAAAGCCAGACCTTGGAGGATGCTCTAGTGAAAAGCGTAAGCTAGAAGAATTTCCAGTCAATAAGTACAGTGAGCAAAATCACCTGAAGTCGGTAGTTGATGCGGAAGATGTGGTTGATAGCATAAACCATGGCATCAAATCTTCCTTTGCAGCTGTGCCACATATGATAGATGCAACCGTTAGTGGAATTATGTCCCCTAGTGCTACAGAGGCCGAGGGTGGTGTTTTTCCAGAGTCTGACTTTGAGGTGATTTTGAATTGTTAGTTGATTATTGTATTTCTAGTTTTGTAGTTTTTGTATCTACCTTTAGTTTAGAGTTGTTTTTTTGTTTTGTGCAGGATGCCAAAGCTGATTATGGAGACAAGGATGAACCTTTTAGTGACGCAATGATAGCTGAAATGGAAGCTGATATATATGGTTTGCAGGTCTACACTGCTTTCTTACTTCATTCATGCCTGGTTTTAATATGTTTTCTCTTAGTTAACATGTGTTGGTTTTTTCAACGTTGATGAAAATTATTAGGGAAAATAACTCTACTCAGATTAAAAGCTCTTTTATTATCTGGCTTATTCATGCAGTAGGCCATACAAATTCTTCTCAAAAGAGAAACTATTGCTTTCTTCATGAGCATGAAGAATGTTATTTTTATTTCTCCATTTCGAATGTTGCTAATGATTTATTTTTAGAGTAAGATTACTGAAATTCAGAAACTAGTATATCTAGTAAGATGATTCCTGTCACCATTTTGTGCTTGCTTTTTTTTTTTTTTAATCCTAAATTTTTCAAGTTGAAGCAGTTTGATACATCTTAAATCTAAATCAGAGAGTCTCCTTTTTTGCTAGCTGTAAGTTCCGGCTCCCAACTTTGAGTGGATATAGGTAGTTTGACTCTAAGTTGGTTAGGGCTTGAGTCATATCCTGTTACTCACCAATTAATCAGGGAGCTGATCCCAGCCTTTCATCATTTAAAAAAGTCTAGTTTGTGCTTATAACATTGGGTAGAAAGAGAGAATTGTAATTTACGGACATTCTTTAACTTATTTTGTGTAGGGCATCTATTCTCTTATATATTTTCATGCAGTTATATGCCCTTCTCCCCTAATTCTCCAACTTTTCTGCCATGCTGACTTTTACTTCTTTCTATAAATTCGTTCTCTACCTTGAATTGGAGGAATCTTCTCAGTATAGATCTCAGGTCATAGAGCTCTCTCTCTCTCTCTCAGTTTCTTTGGTAGAAGGAAATTATACAGGACACAAGCTCATACCTCCAAGACACGTAAAATCGTCAAAGGTTAACTTCAAAAGGTTTGGCGGACACACACTTCCTCAAGTTCTATCCTCTTTTATAATATATAATGCAGGCTGGTAATAAATCCACAGCTTGGTTGCCTTCTCAAAAGATATGGGAAACTTTAACCTACACGTTTGCCTGCCTAATTATTTTCCCGAAATCTTAAATAAGATTCTAAATTTTCCATGGTGTTGCCTGCTGTTCAATCATCACAGTACTTGGAACATTTTCTGCATCTCTTACCCAAAAAAAATTAAAAAAATAATAATCTGCATCTCCTTCAACATAAACTTTTCAATATTGCTTCTTCTCAGCAACTGAATGACCATTTTTGTTGTCTCTAGCAAAGGAACAGAGATTTTCACAATCTACATTGTCTGAGCTACATTAGGCAGCACAAATTGCAGCAGAAACCATGTTCTTTTTTCATCCGTTACAATTCAGCTTGGTCCAATCATTTATGCCTTGCTGGCATCAACAAATGTCGTTTCCTCTTCCTTTGAATATAAATAGGCAAATAGGATTCTAATCAAAATTAGGAGGAAAGCCATGTTTATAGTCCATGTACATTGTGGTGGCTTCAAAATAATCCCATAGGGTTAGGAGAGCCTTCTTTAATTAATAATTTATTTTACAGCCTGAGCATGCCTATTAATTTAGTTACAGCATCCAAGTATTGATGACACCTTAGCATCCCTAGCCCTTGTCTTCCAAAAGTGGTTGACAATCCTAATTATCAAAAAAAAGAAAAACAAAAAGTGGTTGACAATCCTGTTCTCATTGATTGGGTTTGTTCAATTATTATTATTATTATTATTATTATTTATCATTTTCTAGATGTCTGCATAAATTCATTCTGATAAAATCATATACATGCATATGCATGTGCTATGTTATATGACTATGTGAATGTGGGTCAGCCTGTTAGATGTCAGTATGTATCTAATGTTGGATTTAGCAAATCCTCAAACGCAATGACACAAGGGAATAACTAAATAATCATATTTCTGAATATGCTTATTTTATTTTGTAGGATAAAATGATGTTCTTACTTTATGTAACATATACGTTCAATTTGGATACTTCATTCCCGTTGAAGCAATAATATAAGGAAAATAACACAATAAGAGTTTTATATGTACAATTAGTAAAATTGAATTATTAAATATGCTTGTTAGGTGCATGTCTGATCAGATACGTTGGACACCTTGCCATACCCATACTGAAGTGTTCATCTATCCTATACTGATACGTCACTCACTTAGAAGAGTTCATGTAACATAGTTTGCATGGCCTTATGGTTTTCTGAATTCATACTACCCGTCTTATTACTACTACATCTTTCTGCATGGCCTTATGGTTTTTTGAATTCATACTCCCATCTTATTACTACTTCATCTTTTTCTCCATGTTGAAACAATTTTTTGTTAGCTGACTGATTACTGGATGAATTAATTTGGCAAGAGTTAAAGACACCAGACGTTCTGATTATAGTTCCATTAGATTATTTAATTAGATATTTTGTAAAATAAAAGAAATAAATATACCCACACAATTATAGTTTGTAGCTCATTTTTTTCCTTGTTGATTTTGAGATCTTGCCAAGTTTTTGATCCTTAACTTTAGCTGCCATATGCAACTGAATATTTCAGATGCTGATTTACAGATCATAAAGAATGCTGACATTGAAGAATTGCGGGAGTTAGGTTCTGGTACATATGGAACTGTTTACCATGGGAAGTGGCGTGGAACTGATGTTGCAATCAAGAGAATAAAAAAGAGCTGCTTTGCCGGGAGATCATCAGAGCAAGAACGGTTGGTGGGTCCCTGCATATCTCCTTGTTGGCAAACTCTCTTGATGTAGTAGTTGCCTTTTCTCCCTTGCTCCCAAATGGTTTTCGTTGTTGTAACATGTCTGATATTTATGCTTTTGCCCATAACAGACTAGAGACTTCTGGAGAGAGGCACAGATCCTCTCAAATCTTCATCATCCAAATGTGCTCGCATTTTATGGGGTGGTACCAGACGGGGCTGGGGGAACCTTGGCAACTGTAACTGAATTTATGGTGAATGGGTCACTTGGGCATGTCCTACTTAAGAAGGATAGGTGAACAAGCCCCCATTTCTCTCTTGTACATTTGTCTTCATTTATTTATAACTTGATGGCATTCTGGGATTCTTTATGCAGATCACTTGATTGTCGTAGAAAGCTGATAATTGCCATGGATGCAGCTTTTGGCATGGAATATTTGCATTCAAAAAATATTGTCCATTTTGATCTTAAGTGTGACAATTTGCTAGTCAATCTGAGGGATCCTCAGAGACCCATCTGTAAGGTAATTTGGAAACTAAGTGTCTTCTGAATCCATGCAAAGGGAAGAGATATATGCACTTACAGTCTTTCAGTTTTTGTTAGATTTCAGTAAAATGCTCATTTCAATTACTGGTTTTATTTATTTACTTTTTATTTATAATTCTGATGTCTTTATTATTATTATTTTTTGATAAATAAAAATTTATTAAAAAAAACTCAATAGGGGAGCGGATCCCAAGAAAATACAAAAGACCCCAAAGGTCTCGAGCCTTCAAGGAGGCCAAAAAGTCAACAATTTCCTCCAACGGTCTCCCTGAAATCCAACAAAAAAGAGTGGAAAGAATCAAGAATTTAAGCACCGAAATTGACAACGCCTTTCCTTCAAAGTATCTCCTATTCCTTTCAAGCCAAATACACCACCACACACAAAGCGGCGTAGCCCTCCACGCATCCTGACTGTGAGCCCCTGCAGGACAACCTCTCCACGCCTCAATCAACCCTCGAGCGGATCTTGGCATAACCCAAGAAAACCCAAATAAGCTAAGCATCAAATCCCAACACTCTCTAGCCAAAGAGCAATGAATGAGAAGGTGATCCACAAATTCCTCATCACGAAGACACAAATAACAACGATTGACCACCACCTGGCTTCTCCTTCTCAAATTATCCTGGGTTAAGATCCTACCCAGAACCGAAGTCCACACAAAGAAAGCCACCTTGAGAGGAGCCTTGGAACGCCAAACAGACTTTTAAGGAAAACGGACTCCATGATCAAATGAGAGGCACCTGAAGAAAGACCTCACCTCAAAACGCCCCTGGGAGTTTGCAACCCAAGACCAACAATCCGAATCCTCCTCCACAATCCTCTGGCGATACAACAGCTCCAAGAAACGAATGGCCTCCTCGATCTCCCAATCCTGAAAGAAACGCCTAAATCGAACATCCCAAACCAGTCTCCCATTATTAAGATGATAACAGTTAACCACCATGGCCTGCCTATCCGAAGCAATCCTGTAAAGTTGAGGAAAGGCGAGAGCGAGAGGAACATCACCACACAACACATCTTCCCAAAAACAAATCCTCCTCCCATCTCTAAAGACGAAACCGAATATGCTTGGAAAATTCATCCTAACCCTTCCGAATAAATTTCCAAACCCCTACCACCCGAGGATCTCTAACTTCCAATGAACACCATCCTCCTCTCATCTCCCCAAAACGACAAGCCACCTCCCTCCTCCAAAGCCAATGTCTCTCCACATCAAACCTCCACAACCATTTCCCAAGGAGGGCCTTATTAAAAGGCACCAATTGACGGAGACCTAACCCACCATTCTGAATTGGCTTGAAACCTAATCCCAACGCACCAAATGAAACTTAAACTCTTCACCTCTACCACCCCACAGAAAATTACGCTGCAACCTCTCAATCCTCTCCGCAACTGAAGAGGGAATTTGAAAAAGAGAGATAAAATAAGTGAGAAGGCAAGAGAGGGTGCTTTTAATCAGAGTGACCCTGCCACCCTTGGAAAGATACTGCTTCTTCCAACCCGCCAACCTTCTCTCAAATCTATCCACTACTGGATCCCAAATCCCCACACATCTCGAAGGAGCACCCAGAGGCAAACCTAAGTAAGAAATGGGAAATGAACCAGTACAACAACCAAGAATGTCAGCAAAAGTCTCAATCTCAGGGACCTCCCCAACCGGCACCAAAACACTAATGCCCACATTCACCTTAAGGCCGGAGACAACTTGGAACCAAATCAAAACATATCTCAAATATCTAATCTGGGACATATTCGCATCACAAAGAACTAAAGTGTCATCAGCAAACATCAAATGAGAGATCTCCAACTGAGAAACAACATCCCTGTCCACCCAAAAGCCCCTCAAAAGACCTAACTTGGTAGCCCTTCTCATCAATCTACTAAGGGCCTCCATCACAAACAAGAACAAAAAGGGGGAAAGAGGATCCCCCTGTCTCAAGCCCCTTGAGCTAGAGAAAAAACCGGTAGGAGCACAATTAACAAGGATCGAAAAGCGAGCACTAGAAATACAAAAATGTATACATCTCCTCCACCTATCATCTAACCCAATCCTCTCCATCAGGTACAGAAGAAAGCTCCAACTTACATGGTCATACGCCTTCTCAATGTCCAACTTACAAAGAACACCCGAGAGCCCACTACGCAATCTGGAGTCCACACACTCACTCGCAATAAGGACTGAATCCAAAATCTGACGGCCTCCTACAAAAGCGTTTTGAGAGTCCGAAATGATGCCATCCAAAACTTTCCTCAATCTTGAAGCTAGCACCTTGGCAATCAACTTGTAGATACAACCCACCAAACTAATAGGGCGAAAATCCCCAACGCCCCCCCCCCCCCCCCCCCCCCCATATTTTTCGGAATGAGAGCAATGAACGTGGCATTCAAGCTTTTCTCAAAAGATCCCCGAGAATGGAAAGCATGGAAAGTGCCCATCATCTCCCCTTTAACCACCTCCCAACACTCGAGAAGAAATCTCATGGTGAAACCATCTGGACTTGGGGCCTTATCCCCATTGCAGCTCTTTAAAACAATCAGAACTTCCACCTCAGAAAAAGGCAACTCCAAGCCCAAGCACTCCTCCTCAGAAATAGAGTTAAACTGCAACCCTTCAAGCAAAGGTCTCCACTCAACAGTCTCTGTGAACAAATTCTCAAAAAACTCAGAAAATCCTTTGAAGATCTCCTCCTCCTTATAATAAACAACCCTCTCAACCCTAATCCTCCCTATATGATTGCCTCTTTTATGAGCATTGGCCAATCTGTGGAAAATTTTTGTGTTTCTATCCCCCTCCTTAAGCCACAAGGCTTGAGATTTTTGCCTCCATGAGATCTCCTCCATTATAGCAATCTCAGAAAATTCCACCTTGCACTCCGCCCTCCTAACCTTCAAAGCTTCCACCAAATCCCCTTGACCCTCCATCCGGTCAATAGCCGCAATCTCAGCAAGAACCCGATTTTTTCTCCACTCCAGATTCCCAAAGACCTCTTTATTCCAAGTTTTAAGATTCTCCTTTAAGAGACGCAATCTGCCTGCAAGCACATGACTAGGGGTGCCAACCACACCATACCCCTCCCACCAAAGACGGACCTTCTCCAGAAAGCCCTCAGCCCGCAGCCACATATTCTCGAATATGAAAGGAGAACGTCTACTACACAACCTGCCACAATCCAACATCAACGGAACATGGTCAGAGATAGGACGAGCCAAAGTAGCCTGAACAATATCAGAGAACCTCTCCTCCCATTCCCCCGACACAAGGAATCTGTCAATCCGAGAAAGGGTAGGGGGAGAGTGACCACTGGACCAAGTAAACGGCCCTCCAATCAAAGGCAAATCAACCAGCCCAAACTCATCAATAAACTCCGAGAAAGCTTCCATATCAGATGTCCACCTACATCCTGTTGACCTTTCAAACAGAGAGCGAACAACATTGAAGTCCCCTCCAATACACCAAGGCAAACACCATCGACTTCTAATCTCCCCCAAAATTTCAATTAGTGACGGCATTTAAAGGATAGAACAAAAATTAAACAATCAATTTCGTTTTCCATACGAGTATTAACACAAACCATTTTGTATTTGTTATAATGGAGTCATTATCAAAAACAAAACAAAAAACAAAAAATAAAGCATTCACCTAGAATGATAATAAGCAACTGAAAAATATGTCATTTCTTGACATCCAAAAATTGATATTACACAGCGACATGTAAGCTATAAAGAGCCAAGTAAAAGGATCAATTTATTATTTAGCAAACTGGACGACAAAAATGGATATTCTCTCTTATGAGCTGTGTATCAGATATACCTTCCAACATCTGGGCTAGATGCCGTAACATGATGATACTTTGAACTTTGAGCTTTGTGGAATTTCACATGGAGTGTTTATGCAATTCCACTTCTAAGATTAGTGTTCATTCCAATATTACTGATGGTTTCGAGGGTTGGTATTTGCAGGTTGGAGACTTTGGACTGTCCAGAATCAAACGGAATACTCTAATTTCAGGTGGCGTGCGAGGTACTCTTCCGTGGATGGCACCAGAATTGTTGAATGGTAACAGCGTCCGGGTTTCTGAAAAGGTTAGGAAACTCTAAATTATTTTTTGTCAAGCTTCATAGCAATTTATAGGTATGAATGGCGTCACAAAGAAATCGGCAATGTGATTTCATGTTTTTGACAGGTTGATGTTTTCTCTTTTGGCATTGCAATGTGGGAGATCCTAACAGGGGAGGAACCATATACAGATATGCATTGTGGGGCAATCATAGGTAAGTTTGTGTCAATTACCTAATCACACCAAGTAATGATTATGAATTAGGAAAGGATCTAGGGCTATTAAAGCATTCTTGAAATGAAATTATTTTCGTCTTTATGAAAATTCAATACACTAGTTCATTCTATAAATTACTTCATTTTTTGCAAGTGTAAAATAAACATGATAGGATCAACAATGGTGATAGCTGAGTTGCTGAATTGGTATTTTCTTTTTGTCCTTCTAAAAGAATTTTCTCATTTGTAAATTATGAGTGAAGGCGGAATTTTGAAGAATACTCTACGACCGACTATTCCAGAACGATGTGATCCTGAGTGGAGGAAGCTAATGGAAGAGTGCTGGTCGGCTGACCCGGAAGCTCGGCCATCATTTACCGAGATAGCAAATAGGTTGCGATCTATATCCGCGGTACTCCAGTCAAAGGGACATAATAATCTGGCAGGAAAGTTGAAGCCCAAAGAAACCGTGTAAATTAAAAGAACATATACGTGCCTGTTTCATTCTTTAGTGGGCAAGATTGTCTAGTATCTACAGTGGAAGAAGCCCTTCTCTGAAGGAAAATGAGGATGAGATCATGCATGGAATCAACTGGAAATGTTATATCTCTATCTTTTTGGTTGGTGGCACGATCTTTTCGACCATCCTCACCCTTGTAATTAGTGTTATATATATATGTTCATTTGTTCATTCTTTTAAAATAGAGAAAACCTTCTTCAGGTTGTAATGTTGAGTGATGAAGATAGCACATACAGTTCACTTATTAGATTCCTCTAAATGTTTTTGCCCAAAGACAAATGTATACATGTATCATACTCGAAAAGGAATAGAATATGTCGTTGGTTTTTGCTTCACATCTGAGGCCTAATTGTTTCCTCTGGGTTGCGGACCAAGGTGGTATGCTAATTGTTATTATGCAAAACACAATGCCTTCTGTCAACAAGAATAGCATGGTAAGATCGCGATTAAATGTTTGTTGTATCTTTGAACAGGCAATGGTTAATGCCAAAATAACACGTGCTTCATATGATTTCTAATCTAATAATAGTATGATATGATTTTTTTTTTTTTTTTTGTTTTCTTCTTCGAAAGAAAAAGTTCTTTTATTTGAAGAAAAGATTAAGAGGTTGAATTTCACTAAATAAAAAAGAAATATGCTTCATGGCAGTTGGTGGGACAATGCAGAAATTGGGATAAATTTTCCTACCCACTACCACCGACTATAGGTTTATTATAGGAGGACACACACAATTTGACATTCGTTCATGGATTAAATATTTTAGATTTTGATTTTTGCCTGTTTATTTATTTATTGACGAGATAAAGGAAAAAAAATGGATGTTCTCATTTTCTTTTTCTTTTTTATTTTTTTATTCCAAACAGAGCAGGGAAAAGAAAAATTAAAAGAAAATACTGTAAGCAGGTGGTACTGGGTAGCAAGTAGCAATGGAAATGGAAGGCCACGAGGCGTTCTTTGGTCATTTTAAAGTCTCCGAACCTAAACTCTTCGTAGTTCGGGGTGTGCCGTCGTAGATTCGGAGGCTTTACTTCGCAAAGGGCAATTTCTGTTTCAGCTCTGCTTGAAGAGATTAAATGGCAAACAATCCCTCACAGCTCCTCCCTTCAGGTATTATCTCTCTCTCTCTCTCTCTCTCTCTCTCTCTCTATATATATATATATATATATATATATATATATCTGACTCCATGAGTAAGAAATAAATTAATTGTTGAAATAAAACTAGTTTGGGTTTGCAGAGTTGATAGATCGGTGTATAGGGTCGAAGATATGGGTGATCATGAAAGGTGACAAGGAACTCGTTGGCACGCTCAGGGGTTTCGATGTCTATGTCAACATGGTCCTCGAAGATGTCACTGAATAGTCCGTACCTCTATCTCTCTGTCTCTACTTCCTTCCATAAATCATAGTATATGCTCTTATTTAGGACGTTAGGGTTTAATAATTCATCATACATTTATATTGACATGATTATGCAGAATAATTTGTTCATTGTTTTATATTTCATTTACAATTTTTTTTTTTCTGTCTTTTTATTTTTAACCACGAATGTGTTAAATTTGTTAAGCTGAGTTAGAGGTTTAGATTAGAATGCACGTAGACTTATACTAATTTGGGTGATTAGCGATAGAATGATTCGAAATTTGTCACATATTTGTGTAATTTGGTGAAGTTCAGATTTTGATTGGAAAGGAATCAGCCACTGATTTAGAATATTTAGGCAAATTCATGAAATGTTGGATTACATGCAAAAATATGTTGATGTAATTAGTTTTGGTCAAAATTATTCCATGTTCTTTGAAAAAAAGTGGATGAAATTTGGAATTAAAAAATATGGTTAAAATAGAAAATAAAAAGTTGTACAATTAGATGCTGCAAAAAATTTGGATTTGGATTGGCCTTTGAGTTGACTGTAATTTTGTGACTTTAAGATCTTGGGTGTTACTTAAGCTTGGGGTCTTAAGAAGTTAACCAAGTATTAGGCTACTTGAGCTGGGCTTAATTAAATTCAAATTGAGCCTAGCTGGACATTGACAAGCCCAAGCTTGTTCTTATATTTCAACAAACTTGAGTTTGAGAATTTTGTACACATTTGTCATAGGACGTAAATTTTGACACAAACAATCTATTTAGAGAGAATATGGTGGAGTAACCATAACTCAGACCATTACAGGTGGCTCAAAACCGCAAGGGTGTGACCACAAGGCTCTTAAAGCTTTGGTACATGTGACAGTTATTAGCATCACGTGCCTAGACATCTCTTTCTTCCATTGGTTATTTTATACATTGTACAGGCATTTCATTGTTAGTCATGAAATTGTTGGATGCACTACCCTTTTTCACTCTTTCTTTTGCTTCTCTTGCAACTTAACAGTACTATAAAGTTTTTCCATCAATCAAAGCTTTATATTGGCTTGTGGCGCTGAAATTTGCAATACCACTTTCATGCTCTAGAAAAGACAGTCATAAAGCCATATGTCCGGTTCTGTATCATGTGGATGTCAGGAGAGACGTCGTTTAATGGTTGGCCCCCTTTTCATTAATTTTCTAGTGACTAATTAACTCGATCAAAGGCCAGTCTACTATTTACAATAGTTTTCATATATTCTTGTTTGGAAAGTGGTCTGTTATTCCCATTTTAGGAACTCATATGAAGCTGTGAGACACTATTTATTATGATCTATCGAACTTTGAAGAGGATTTAGAAATAACGGATGATGAAGGACAAAAGGAAGGAAAATTTTAACAAAAAATGACAAGGTACCTGACTTTGCTGATGGTGTCCCACCTCTAAGGGAAAGCCGCAGAGATACAGATCTTATCTTACCCAAAAAAGGAAAAAGATTTTAAAGATGTCTTTATCTTGATGTTGATTTCTGAAATGCTTCTTTCAAATTGACGGTACATATATCATGTTTTCATGTATCTTTCATGTCATTGGGCTAGCCCTTTTCATATATCTCTAGGTAAAGTGGATGAGATGCTAATTAGAAGTCCCAAATATCGCACTTTATATCATGACCAGTTCGTGCAAGCTCACCATATATGTGTTTATTGAAATGAGCCACATTGTGTTTCTTTTAATTCAAGTTAATTTGTTGATAATGGCCTACTGTTTTTACTTATATCCTGCTTATATTAATGTAATACAGTGAAATCACTGCTGAAGGGCGACGAATAACAAAGCTTGATCAGATTTTGCTTAATGGAAACAACATTGCCATTGTAAGTAAAATATGACCAGTTTCATTTTATCAAGCTTTCGTTTGTGTTTAGCGTTGTGAGTAAATGTAGGTTATGACTTAACCAACGGTCCAACCAACCCCCAACCCCAACACACGCACACAGAAAAGAGAAGAAAAAAGGAGCGGTTTTATGAGTTTTTGGTTTAAAGTAAATTAAGGTTGTACCCTGGTAAGGCCAAAAGCAATCCATGGTCTTTGTGGCTTGTGAATTTTTTTGAGAAGTTGATGTAGCAATTCCTATAGCGTTCTTGTGAACACCAAATAAGTTCCAGACTTTTGCTTTAAACCGAACTTTGATCTTTATATATTGCTTTAAACCGAACTTTGATCTTTATATATCATGATGGAAGTCAAAAGTAACTCCTCACCTATGAAGCACTGACACGGCTGTGCCTTGCGTACCGGACACATGTCCGACACGGACACGCGTGTCCCAGGCTTGACACGTGTCCGACACTCCTGAGCCGTTTCCTTTTTTATTTATTATTTTTTTTTAGAGATATTGGACATGGCTGAACACTCCTAGGACATGCCAGAGGACACAACGGAAGACTTTTCTGTTTCAAATAGTGAGGAAGAAGATGAAGAAGGAACTGACCAGTGTGATGATCTGTATGATATTTGATGGGGTTATCGTGCGTGCGCGTGTATATATATATATATATAATTATACATCCATTAAACGAGAGAGAGATTGTGAAGAAATAGAGTGGATGAGAGCAGATTGGCGAAAAGAAAGAAAGCAGACAGACATATGAACCAGTGACAGAGAGTGCAGTGCAGAGAAGTGGAGGGGATAGATCTTACGTTCTTTCCCGATGTGTTTGTTACAAAAATTGTGATTTGTTGAATATTATATATATATATATATATATATATATATATTAATGGAGTAGGTTGTGCATCTTTATATTTTCAAAAAGAAACGCTCCGAATGGTCTATGTGGTGGCCTAATTTGAATGGGTTAGGTGTATTAATGTATTATAAATTAAGTAAAAGGTAGTTTTTTTTATATATAATAAAAAATTATATTATTATTATTATTTTTTGATAAGTAAAAAATTATATTATTATTTTATTGTTGTATACGTGTCATTGTCTTGTTTTTTTTTTGAAAATTGCCGTATCACCATGTCCGTATCGTGTCGTACTTGTGTCTCATGTCCGTGTGCTTCATAGCTCCGCACCAATATTTTTTTGTTATGACTATTTAATTTACTGTTTTCATTCAATCTGTGGAGAGGCAGGTTACAATCTCAGTTCTGATGGGAATTCTGGCCACCATCTTTAGCCAGTGTCATGGTTGCAGAGGATGCACTTACGATCTTATTCTGCTGAAGGATTCTTTTAGTGTTCTTAGCCAGTGTCTATTTCTAGTGTTCTTACTTAAATCAGATACCATTAGCTCTTGTAAATGCCCTCTTAGAAACAAGTGTGGATTTTAATAGAGAGGAGCAATTTTAAAATCTGTAAACTATTGTGGCCCCTAAAGCTTGCTGTTTCAAGGAAATTATTGGAATAAGAAAGTTTTTTTCAGTACACTTGGTTACTTAAGTTTTTTCGGTATACTTGGTTACTTTTTCCTTAGATTTACATTTTCCAGGAAAGTGCATACCCAAATATATATATATATATCACATAAGCTCATGTTTTATATATACATTATATTTTTACTTCTGAGCTCAAGATATCATTCAATTTACTAGTCTTGAATCAAATTTTAGAAAAATCAAGAATTGATCCTAATGTATATTGCCCAAACCTTCATATTTCCGATACAGGTAAATTGGAATTGTGAGTTTGACCCAATTTTTTTTTTACAAAAATTAATTCCATAGACCAACAACTTCACTCGCGTACGTAATATAGAAATCAAAACGTCTTCATGCCGGTTAAAAAATAAAAAATAATAAATAAATCCTACTACAAATCATTTCTTTTACTATGTTGTTGAGAAATCAACAGATTAATATGGTATTGCAGTGAAGGTAACTTGGCTTTGTGGATTAAAATGATTCCGAATGAATGAATGAGAAATTAGATTCAAATTAGCACATATGAAACTGAAAAACGGAGAAAGTTGTAGATTTAATTTTTTTATGTATTTATTTACTCAAAATGATTCCGAATGAATGAGAAATTAGACCTAAATTAACACCTATGAATATGCTTTAAAAATAATGAAAGTGGAGAATTTTTATTAATAACTGTTGAATTGGATTTGGCCTTCCTTGGATATTTTTCTACAAGACTAAAAGTACATAATTTTTTTTTTTTTTTTTTTTTTTTCACTAAAGTATATATAAATATCATTTATCATAATGCAAGTGTGAAATGATTTATATATTTAAGCTACATCCTCTATAACAGTTAAAATTTTTAGAATAGATGGTTATTAACATGTTATAAGAGTCAAAGGTAATAAAAAAATTAAAAAAACATGTGTTAGACTAAAAGAAGACCACACGTGAGGGGTGAGGTGTTGTTAGATATGATGTTTTTTAAATATATAAATTATTCGACAACCGATTTCCATTTTTTTTTTCTTCCTGTCTTTTTCCATCTGAGAATAATAAAAATTGAGAATTTGTTTTAAAAGTATTTTTCATATAAAATTTTCAAATGAACATTTTACTAAAATTTTCATGTATTTTTCACTTCTCTGAAGCAAATTTTTCGAAGGTTTGCATAATCTTCTATTAATAGTTTCAACTTTGGTAATGATATTTTAGCAGTTTGTTTTTCTGGTAAAGAAATTGAACAAACATCCAAAGTTCAAAAATTAATATGAAAATGACTTGGACAAAACTAATGATGAACAAATCGAGAATAAAAAAAAACTAGTCATATAAACAAATCGGAAAAGGTGGAGTTATATAAAACTTGTAATGTATTCTCTTGTTAAAAACTATTATGATTTATTAATTAAGAAAAATAAAAAAAAGTTATTGATAATTTTTTCGTTTGGTGATACGAAATTAGGAATTTACTCTTGTTAAAAGGTATTGGGACTTATTAATTCAAAAAAAAGAAGAATTTTAGTTGTATCTTATTCAACTTATCTTCTAATTTAGAAGTTCTAATCATATATTATAATTTTCAAATATAAAAATAAGTAAATTGTTGTGTGCATATTACAAAAATATATTTTAAAATACAGTAAATACTGGACACAATGAGGAGAAAAAACAAAGAAAAGAAAAAGAAATTAAACACATACCATTTTGCTGCTAAAATCCTCACCATCTACTTCTAAAGGACGTACTATTGATCATTTATATATAATCAAACGTATGTCCAAATTTAATGTGATATTTTTTTTTTTTTAAATTCCAATTCCAATTTCAAATCATCTTGTTCAAATCCAAATTCCACCGGGATATGGATTCGCTCCAAACACACATTTATAAAATACTAATTTGGGATCAATTTCTCCCCCAATATACACTCTAGATTTCTCTGATTCCGGTTGGTTCATCTTCCCTTTTCTTTTCTCTCTCTAAATCTTTTCACGTTCCTACTCTTCGATAAGCGTAGGGTTTTGAAATATACAAATTCCTCCTCATTCTGTTGTGATCAGTGAAGGAACTGCCTAAGCCTACCACGAATTGGTCGATGCTTTGAAACGTCACTGGTTAGCGTTCTTACTACTAATTTCTTAATTTATCTTTTTTTTTTTTTTTTTTTTTTTTTTTTTTGTAAGTTACATGATTACACTCTTAGGGCACACAAATTGTATCTTCAAACAACTTTTCTAGTTTTTAATGAAATTATTGGTTTTTATTTATTTATATTAAAGTAATACAGTGGGTTCTGCTATTATGGCAGAAGCTTTGATAGCAAGAAAGGCAATACAGTGGGCTGATCAATTGAAGCTCCACATGAGTAATTGAAGGGGATTGTGTTTCTTTTTCTAATTTTTCTTCTTGCCTTGAGTCTATTGCTGTGATTGAAGAGGATATTAGATTCCTCAACTCATCTTAGTGTAAAATTGGTGAGGCGTGAGACCAATAAAGTTTCTAATTTTTTGGGCCATATGTTCCCAACTGATGTGTTAGAAATTGCAGCTTCTGATTGTATCTTTGTTTGAACATAACAATGAATGTTGTTTTGCTTTGGAAAGAGAAAAATTAAAAATTAAGAATATGTATGTATGTATATATATATATATATATATATATATATATGAAAATTCTATTTGTTACTTACTTACTGAGAAAAGAAAAAAAAATTCTATTTGTTTCAAACAAAATGCATGAAATAGAAAGTTGAGAGATATTCATCATACCTTGATTGACCATATATGCAACCTTCATTTCCTTAGAAGAAATAAAGGCAGGGTTTCTTAGTGAAGAAAATGTCCTAAAACTGATTTAATCTGGAAAGCAGGGAAAAATTGAAGCAAGTTTGATTAATGCTTTACCTGCTTTTAACTTCATAATAAAATGGCAGAGGTTAGATGCTGTAGTTTGTCCATTTTTTTGTTTTTTTTTTTCTTTCGTTTTTCCCCTTAGGTAAATGACAGATTTTCAATAGTTTTGGCACCTCAATGTCGGTTCTTTGCTTTGTGGGCTGTATTATGTTCCAGGGGTTGGCTGTTCATTTTTTTAGAAACAATACTTGAGCTGCTTTTAAAACATCATGAGACAGTTTAGTCCATATCTGGTGTGGGGGTGTTAGAGAATAGAGGAAGAACCATTTTGTAGTATGAGAGGACTGGGATGAATGGACCTTCTATGTAGCATTTATCATGCCATGCCCACTGTAAACTTTAGGTAGCCAAGTGTAGTTGTTGACTGCATCTTCGTAGTAAGTCCACCCCAAAATGAGTGCTCTCCTATTCCAAGAGTCTCTGGTAGCCCAACCGTGATAGCAGATGGGTTCTCTGCCCAATGAATTAAACTAGGATAAATTTCATCCCATTTCTATTGCTAGCTATTCTCCCTTGGCAGTTGGACCGAGTGAAATTTGTATTTCTATGTGGAGGATTAGTAATACTATTGAAGCCTCGTAGTAATTCTTGCGAGCTTTTAGTCTACCTTCTCTAATTTAGTTTTGTGCAACAGAAAATCTGGATTGGCTCTCCTAATACTCTTTAGTTACTTTTTTCTTTTCTTGAACACAAACTTCTAAAGACCCGACTTATAATATTGACGAAGACATATTGTTGGGCGTGTGATCGTTAAGTAAATCAGCCTTCCAATAAGTCGGTGATATGTAGAGGGATTGTCTAACAATTTTCCATCAGAGTCATTGAGTTTCAAATTTTGCTCCATAGGAAATTCTGCTTGTCTTGCACCTAGAAGGCCAGTATCTTCAAGAATCTCAAGTGCATACTTTCTTTGAGAGAGATGAATTCCCTTTTTCAAATGGGCAACCTCAATGCCTAAGAAATATTTTAAATTGCCTCTGATCCTAACCCCTAGGATTTTCTATTTGTTTACAGTATTATTAAACATTGGAGTATAGGTTTGGGCTGTCCGTCTTATAAGCTGTCAAGCATCGTCAAGAACTCCTTGTTTTGATTTTGATTTATGAGAAATTACAATAATAAGTCAAAGAGTGACATCACCATATATGGATGAGTCAAATGCTCATTCTTGTTGGGCTTTTTTTATATACTACGTATCTTTCTATCCAACCACTTTTTCCAGTTAAAAGAAGAGTGTTATTATTAATTAGGTTCACAAGTCAAAAAAATGAAGTACTAGCCATCCAATACATGCTTAAAAGCAACATCGAGCAAGCTTATGCATCTTCATCCTGGCTTTATATACTGAAGGAGCATCAGAATTATAGAATGAAGCCGAAGGTTTTGAACCTGGAGCAGCTTATTACTTCAATCATCATATTTTCTTAAGCATATCTGTTTTTCTAGTCTAACCATCCACAACTGTTTTCAGTACTCGCTGCTTTCCTTAGATATCTGCCAGACTACTCTCATACGCACACACGCATATGTTTGTGTGTGCACATTTATGTGGTGTTTTTAATTTCCAACTCATTCTTTCCCAATTATTTTCGGGTTCCTTGTAGCTTTTACTTTAGATTGTGCTAATCATTTTTGTTTGGCAGGATTGGCGAAAGAATTAATGCAAGTATGCAACTGATGTCAACAATAGCAAATAATCTTTCATCTCAAGTAATTGATATTAAAAGGAAGAAATTGAAGGTGGCTCATAACTCCAATGATATCATAGTTGCACTTCCTCCAGAAATTGCGGAGCTTATACTTCAGATGCTTGACATTGTTGATTATCATCGCTTTAGTGCAGTTTGCAAGACTTGGAGATCCATTGCAGTTGCTGCAAAGCAAAAACAACACTTCTCTTTGCAACAGCTTCCTTGGCTGATGCTTTCTTCTAACAACAGTTCAGAGGATGATGATCATGGATTTTTCAGTCCTGCCCATGGAAAAATTTTGAAGCTGAAGCTGCCCAAGGTCCGTGGCTGTAGGTGTTGTGGTTCCTCCTGGGGGTGGTTGATAATGGCAAATGATATTGGAGACAACTTCCTTTTGAACCCACTTTCGAGGCTTAATATCCAGCTTCCATCCCAGACTACACTTTCTCGTTTTTGTAGTCCTATCCATGATCTGGAGCGTTGGTTTCAGGGTGCATCATACATCCGCAAGGCCATGTTACTAACGCCCCCTTCTATTAGCTCTACTGCTTCCACTACGAGTTGTAATGGTGTAGATTATGTGGCTTCCAATTGTATTGTTGTGGCTATTTATGAAGTGAGGAACTTGGGCTTTTGTAGACCAGGGGATCATGCTTGGACTCGTTTTTCGACCGGGAATGTAGAATTTCATTTTCAAGATATGATATTGTTCAAAGATCAGTTGTATGCGGTTACTGATGATTATAATCTTGTGCTCATTGAGTTGGATCCGCATCCAAAGGGTACAAAAGTGGACATGCCTTGCCCTGAAAGCCATGATCGCATGTTAAAGTTACAGGCGGATGTTGAGTTAATTTATTTGGTGGAATCTTGTGGGGAGCTCTTGATGGTAGTGAGACACTGCAATTTTCCTAGAAGAAATGGTAATGTCAGGTTACGGACTTTTAATCCTTATATCACTACGACATTTAAGGTGTTCAAGTTACGTTCAAGAGGTTGGTGGCGTTGGATTGAAGTTGACAGCTTAGGTGATCAGATGCTATTTGTAGGCACCAATGGTGGCATCTCCCTCTCTGCTAGCCTCTTCTCAGGATTTAGGGGAAACTGCATTTATTTCACTGATGACAATTATTGGAGTGTGCTATTAACATATGATGGTCCAGGAGCTGCTTGTGATTTGGGTATGTTCAACTTAGATGATGGGAGTATTAAGTCTTTCTTACCAACCGACTCCCATTCATCTGTGTCTCCTCCTGTGTGGTACATGCCGAGTCTATTGTAGTGTCGACACAAGGAACCAGTTTTGTATTTTTGTGTTTATTGAACAATAACTTTTCCAGTTATAAAGATTGAGATAATTGAAATTGTTGTTTATATAGGTCAACTTAAATTTTCTTGTTTGTGGTCAGAATATAGAATTTTATATTCTGTTTTTCCTTCTGTCCTACTAACAGCTAAAGTGAGATAATTAAAATCTGAGAGGCTTATTTGCTAAAGAGCATAAAAAAAAATAAAAAAAAAATGTAAGTTGCAATCATTTTATACATATTCTCAATTAGATATTTCATTTGATTTTCTTTATTGTCAAAGAATAATATTTTTATAGAAATTTTATTCACTTAGAATGCTAGGTCAATGCCAAATGTTAGGTATGTTTTTAGTTCATCCTTACCAGCACTCTAGAGATGAAAGTGATTTTTTGTGTGTATATATATATATATATATATAATGGAACTAGTATGTGTTTGATACTCAAATACTGGATGCAAAGCTTTGCACCATCCAGTGTCTTGCTCTTGCCTTTTGGCCAGGCGCATGAGATCATGTTGCTGTTGCACTCCCAAGTTAGAACATGCTAGAAAATTACAACTTGTATGGAAGAGAAGCAAATGAAATGCTTCATAGGAATTCTTGTAGAATCACACACTCACACACACGTTTTCATTGTACCGCCCTAATGAGGCCACGTCAGCATCAAACCCACATGGAGGGTAGAGTAACACGTCACCTCACCTGGATCTCTTCAAAACTTGTGTGAGTAGGAAACGTTGGAGAATCTCAAACACATGACACTCCCAAGAAGGCAAAGCCTCGATTTCATCACACAGTTTCTAAATTAATAGAGAAACCACCACTTGCATGTGCCCACAACCACCAACCCCCTCATGACACTCTACACATTGTCCTAAAATATCTCCTTACCCCCACATGCCTCAACAACCATGCATAACATTTATACATACATATATATATATACATACATATATATATTACATTATGTACTATTGTTTGCCCACATAAACAATCAGATATAAGCACTCTCATTTCTATATTATTGGTCCATTATCAGCTTGAGCTTCCTCTGCAATTAACTACCCCTTGGCTTGGTTTACTCCCAGGTTAGTCTTAAGCTTCCTTGGGAGCAGTAAATCCCTAAAAAGTGGCCATCCATTTGTAGGGACCACCGCAGTCGGCTAATCGCAGAGGTACAAGTGTATGGTAGAGAGAAATGACACCAGAGCTAGCTAAACTCTTTCTATCTATCCTCTTAATTAAATTCAAGATATATATATCCCTTAAACACCCACCACATGATCAGCTTATATAGTAATCCCACATTATACTAGTTTGAAAACCATTCACAAGCCAACCACTGCCTGGTTGTCTCACCACCATCTTCTTAGATTCATTCCAACTCCCTCCAATTTGTCTTCATCTTCCTAAAGCCCCTCACATAGGCAGGAATCTTTAGAAGCACAGATAGATCTCGTGTGCTGTCCATTTGACCAATATAATCTTCTTTCTGTTTCTATACTATTTTATTAAGTCCGGATTAACATTTAGCATAACATGCAGGTGAGCTTCATTTGCAATTTTATGATTAAATTATTCGCTATGTCACATTCACATCAAAGTTGATGTAGCTCTTGTTGAATTATATATATATGGCAGATCCTCCAAAGGCTCTTCAAGGTAGCACAAGAAAAACCAAGAGAGTCTACTTCTAGTCTTACCAATAAGAAGGAGGGTACTGCTAATGGTAAGAAAACTGTTCACAACCCTTGTGTGATCGAAAGTATCAAATCCATTACATTTTTAGTAACCAATTTTTTTGTTTATTTGTTTGATTTTTTTTTTTATCAGATAAAAAGGGCATTAATGGAGGACTGAAGAGTGCAGGAGAAAGCAAATCGGGGTATAAGAATTTGAATCCAATTACTGTTTTACGCAGAAGAGACATTGCAAAGAGTTGCTTCTATAGCACGCTTAATCTAAAGAGGTTGGGAAGCTTTCGTAGAAGACAATTCTTGATGAAGATGAAAAAAGAAAATATTGCTAGAGGACTAGGGCTTGGTCACAAGGTGGATTCGGGTGCCAATGTGGGGAATAAGGTTCTACCAATTAGCGACTCGGCATTATCATCCTCAACTAATAATAATGTAAATGAAAAGAAAGATAAGCCAAAGGGTGACACAAACAAGACCATTTCCAAGATGAAGGAGCTATTGAGATGGGCTGCTTTTGCGAAATCTGAGAAAGGAGGAAAGTACTTCGGTCGAAAGGTAAATTCTTTAACATTATTTCTTAATTCATTCATTTGGTTCCTAGTATGTTGGGTTTTTCTTGTTAAAATACCGGCTGTGTCATATATTTTCTTAGAAGTCAAATGAAGCCTAAGAACATAGCAAAAAATGGGCTGGTCACTGGTTAGTCATTGGTAATTGTTTGGGTTGAACAACAAAGACAGACTAATAGGGGTACCTGTAAAACAACATAATAATTATGTATATGCCAGATTGCACATATATATTCATTTCCAATTCTACAATTAAATTTTAGTCTGATCGATCTATGGCAATACAATATATATATCTTTCAGGTGTCATACTTTCGGAATCGAGCAGCCCTAAAAGCAGTACCAGATGATGATGAACTTAGCAATGTTGACTCTCCTAAGATCAGCTTCAGATGGGAAGTTGAAAGCTGCTCCACTTCCTCCTCTGCAATTTCATTAAAGAATGATCAGAACTTAAACATGCCTTGTTTGATATCCAGTACTCCTGTCCATGACACAGATCTAACTACTTCAAGAACTGGAAATTGGATCACTACTGACTCTGAATGTAAGATTTCCTCTCTTTCACCCACCCTCTCTTGCAAGAAAGAACCCCCCACGTCTCTCTCTAACTGATCGTATTTTTGGTTTGGACAGTTGTGGTGCTAGAGCTATGAAGGTTGGTTAGAGCTTAAAGGAGACCGACCATACCTTAATTTCATGGTTGAATCAACTGCTTAATTTGGCTTAGCCATTGTATACTGGTTATTGGTAGATGGGTTACTTTGGTTCTATAAATTTTGAAAGATGAGGGTTTACATATAATGCTTGTAAACAATTGAGCTGATCTATGATGCTTTCATAATCATCTCGACGATATTTGGAAGAAGAGGTTTCCACGAGAGGGGATATCCAGTGTAGTCATGCTAACTATTTCTTTTAAAAATGCTGTAGCAGTCCGAATCTGGAGAGGAATTAAATGTAACATTAATTCAAGGATGTGAAATGTATCTATTTGTGATGAATATGGCTAAATTGTAGTCTAACCAATCTTTCAGTCTCATAAATGAGGAATGTCTGTTGCTCCTCTTAATTTATAGACTGACCGATCCAACATGAATTTTCTCTAATTTCAAAATCATGGCGTCAATCAGTGCTTCCAAATGCAACATAACATTAGTTTTATATTTTTGTAACTTGGTTAGGTTTGCATTAGAACTTGGGTTACTTGACACCTCTTTTCAAGCATAACCACCAAAATTGAAGTCTGGTTGAAAAGTTTTAGTAGCTGATATATGGTGCATGTGAGTGATCTCAATAAAACATTCCTGAATGAGATTTTGAGATGTGATGCTTCTCAACTCATTAGCCACAGGGGCATTTCTAGCCTACCCAACACCACACAAGAATATATAAGCCACACAGCACAACACTCGTATCCTAAATTGATCGAGAGGCATGCGATGATTCAATAGCCACCATAGCATGCATTTCTAGCTACCCAGGCCAAACAAGTGTCTAAGATTCTGTAACGTCTCAAAACTAATACTTTTTAAACAAAAAAAAAATTCGGCATGACCTCCCCTAAAAATAGGCCTATCACAACCTGTTCAATTGCATTTTTAACCTGTCACGGCTCAAATTCCGAGTTCACGGCAATAGTAGATGATAATACACAATCAAATGACCTCGATAATACCTCAAACTAGTATTACTCTCCCCATGCATCAATAAGGTTTATATGTTATCAAATTCACATCCAAAATATCATCAAATACCTTACATTACATAACAAAGTTTTGCAAAATATACATATACACCTTCACACTTTTAGTGCTTTGCAAAAATAATGGGAGATATACAAAAGACACAAAAGTGAGCTTCTAGTATCGCTCAAGCTTGAGGTGGGTTGTCGTCCACCGGTTCTTTTCCAAGACCTGAAAAAAATATATAAATAGTAGGGTGAGTTATATGCTCAGTAGGTGACACTTAAGACACAATTCTTGTGTCCTAGTGAATCCAATCAAAGCATAGGGCAATGGGAGATAGGGATCATACAACATAGGGGATCGAATACAACATACAATTCAATTCCAATTATAAACAATGCAATGCAATGCAATGAAATGCAATGCATGTCAATGACACTCCCCATTTTCATTCTCAAAACCATCACTTTCAAACGTTAATACAGCCCGCCCTTTGGTAACCCCGCCGCGACACGAGAGGAGGATTGGCTAGTGTCCCTGACCTTTGGTAACCCCGCGGCGTCATTATGGGGCCCAGCTAGCTCAACCACACTAGGGCGACTCCCTAGTCCCCTCTAGGCTATATTAACCTCCGGCCCGTTGGTAACCTCGTAGCGACCGGGTTTGTCAAAACCAATTTTTTTTTTCAAAACATTCATTCCCAAATCCCCATTTTCATTTCAAGACAACCACTTCCCTTTTTCATGCAACCCAATAAGATGTAGGCTCATGTCATGATCTCAATATAATGACAAATGGGAACTTAGCACAATAATAAATAAGCATGTTCTCATGGCATCATTATAGCATGTTAGTAACCTAAAAAAAAATGTAAACAACCATCACATAGACATATTTTTCATTCAACCATGTTATACACATTTACATAACTAGCATGTTGTCAATTAAATCATTTTAATCAAAATCAACAACAATTAAACATACTATAACACACATAGAGGAGCATGATTCATTATAGAGCAAGATTCCATGGCTTAAGATGTCCCTACCTCAAAAATGAGCATACCCTAGAAAATGGGTCCTAAATTTCGAAGTCCAAAGGGTGCACCAAATCTGGAATGTTGGTATGGATGTGTAGAGCTCGACACAAGCTTCGTTTTGCCTCAAACGGCACCTCAATCCGACAAAAGATGAAGGAGTAATCAACAATGGAAGCTTGAAGTGAAAAGAAAAGAAAAAAAAAAGACAAGAAGGAGAAGCAGAGGAGTCTGTCGGGAGAGAGAGAGAAAGGCAGAGACCAATTTTGGTCTCACAATTCACTTAAAAAGTGATGTGGGTCCCACTTCTTTTATAATTTCTTTTTCTCATTTTCTTTTTCATTTAAATCACACACCACACACACACAATTATATACAAACATCACATTCTCCCCAACTTTAAAAAAATTTCGTCCTCGAAATCAAGACATACCTGAGGAAGAAAACAACGCTGGATACTTGGAGCGAACCTCCTGTTCAAGCTCCCAAGTAGCCTCCTCAACTCTGTGGTGTCTCCAAAGAACTTTCACCATCGGTATCGTCTTGTTCCTCAACACCTTCTGTTGTGTGTTAAGAATCTGAACTGGTCCTTCCTCGTAGGAAGCATCCTCATCAATGTCCACATCTACCCAACTCAAAATGTGAGATGGATCCTGTTCATACTTCCGTAACATCGATACATGGAAAACATTGTGGACCCTATCCAACTGTGGTGGCAAAGCAAGCCTGTAGGCAACCTCTCCTACTCGGTCCAAAATCTCAAACGGTCCAATAAATCGTGGCGACAACTTGCCACTTTTTCCGAATCTCATCAATCCCTTTCGTGGAGAAACCCGTAGAAAAACATGGTCTCCCACCTCAAAGGATAACGGTCGTCTCCGCTTATCCGCATAGCTCTTCTGTCGGCTCTGAGCTGTAAGTAACCTCTGTCTTATCAACTTAATCTTCTTAGTGGTCTCGAGTACAATGTCGGGTCCTAAGGCGACTGTCTCACCTACCTCAGTCCAACAAACAGGAGACCTACAAGGTCTACCATACAACGCCTCAAATGGAGCCATCTGGATGCTCGCTTGATAACTGTTGTTGTAGGCAAACTCAATAAGTGGAAGGTGATCCTCCCAACTACCTCCCAAATCAAGTACACATGCCCGAAGCATATCCTCCAAAATCTGGATAGTACGCTCCGACTGACCGTCCGTCTGTGGATGGAATGCCGTACTAAGATGCAACGCTGAACCAAACGCTACTTGAAGTCCTTCCCAGAACTTCGAAGTGAACTTAGCATCCCTATTTGACACAATGGTTACAGGAACTCCATGCAACCTTACAATCTCCTTCACATAAAGAACACCAAGCTTCTCTGCATCATCTGTTGCCTTAATAGGCAAAAAGTGAGTCATCTTGGTCAATCTGTCAATGATGACCCATACGGCCTCATTGCCCCTCCGTGACCTTGGAAAACCTGTCACAAAATCCATAGCAATATGCTCCCATTTCTATTGCGCTACAGGTAATGGTTGCAACAAACCAGCTGGCCTCTGATGCTCGGCCTTCACCTGCTGACAGGTAAGGCATCTAGCCACAAACTGTGCAACATCATTCTTCATCCCGCTCCACCAATACTGACGCCTCAAATTGTGATACATTTTAGTACCACCTGGATGAACTGCAAAGCGGGAAGTGTGAAACTCCCGTAGGACATCCTCACGACAAACTGTGGGAACCACCAACAAGCCCCTGAACCGTAGACCCCCATCTGCATGCAAGGCCCAATCTTTCACTGTCTCACCACTAGAGATCAAAGCGTAGATGGTATCTAAGTCCAGGTCCTGTCTCTGTGACTCAATCACTCGTACAACAAGAGTAGGCTGAGCTACAAGACTAAATAAGAATGCCGACTCACTGTAAGCATCATCATCACAACACTGTAATCCCATCTCTGCCAGATCTTCAAGCATCTGCCACTTCCGAATAGCTAAACTGGCCAAAGTTCCACAAGATTTTCGGCTTAAGGCATCAGCTACAACATTTGCCTTGCCCGGATGATATTGCAAATCAAAGTTGTAATCTTCCAAGTACTCAACCCATCGTCTCTGTCTGTTGTTCAAGTCTTTTTGGGAAAAAAGGTACTTGAGACTTTTGTGATATGAAAATACCTCGAATCTCTCACCATACAAGTAGTGTCTCCAACACTTCAAGGCAAACACAACTGCCGCTAACTCCAGATCATGAGTAGGGTAGTGAAGCTCGTGAGTCTTCAACTGTCGAGACCCATAAGCCGCTACTCTACCATCCTGCATCAACACACATCCCAACCCATCACGTGAAGCATCACAATAGATCACATAACCCAAGCCTCGCTCAGGTATCACCAACACTGGAGCTGTAGTCAATCTCGTTTTCAACTCCTGAAAAGATGAATCACAGGCCTCATTCCAGACAAACTTGACCCCTTTCCGGGTCAAACGGGTCATAGGAGCTGCCAAACGGGAGAAATCCTTCACAAATCTCCGATAGTAACCCGCTAAACCAAGAAAACTGCGGATCTCAAACACATTCTTGGGTCGCTCCCAAGTCAAAACTGCTTCAACCTTTGATGGATCAACTGATACTCCACCTTCTGAAACAACATGCTCCAAAAACTTCACCTCCTGTAGCCAAAACTCACATTTCTCGTATTTGGCATACAATCGGTGTTCCCGCAAAATCTGTAAAACAATACTCAAATGGACCTCGTGATCTTCCCGAGTCCGTGAGTACACAAGAATGTCATCCACAAAAACTACCACAAACTGGTCCAAGTAATCGTGAAAGACGCGGTTCATCAAGTCCATGAATGCCGCTGGCGCATTAGTCAAGCCAAAAGGCATAACAAGGAACTCATAGTGTCCATACCGTGTACGGAATGCTGTCTTCGGGATATCCTCATCCCTAACCCGCAACTGATAATAGCCAGACCTCAAGTCAATCTTCGAGAAACAACTGGCTCCCCTCAACTGATCAAATAAATCATCTATCCTTGGCAAAGGATACTTGTTCTTGATGGTGGCATGATTCAACTTCCGATAATCAATGCACAACCTCAACGAACCATCTTTCTTCTTAGCAAACAAGACCGGTGCGCCCCACGGTGGCACACTCGGTCGGATGAAATCTTTCATCCTCAAATCATCAAGCTGCCTCTTCAATTCTTCCAGTTCAACTGGTGCCATACAATACGGTGCCATAGAAATCGGCGCGGTACCTGGCATTAACTCAATAGAGAACTCCACTTCTCGGTGTGGAGGCAACTTTGTCAAATCTTCTGGAAAAACATCCAAGAAGTCACAAACAATCGCCGGATAAACTTCTCCCACGACATCATCTTCTTCAGCTAAAAGGCTAGCCAAGAAGTAATCATCACGACTCCGTTTATGAATTCCATACAACGACGATGATTGGGAATCACTCCGATCTCCCGTGAAAGAGAAACAGTCTCCTTCTGGAGTGCAAACTGTAATTCTCCCTTTGAAACAATCGATCGTGGCATGAAAGAAGGCCAACCAATCCATCCCGAGAATGACATCAAAGCTAGTCATCTCCAGGAGGATAAGGTCAAACACAAAGGTCCACCCGGCTATCACAATGGGACATTCCCGCACAATTCGGCTCAAAGACACTGAAACCCCAACTGGCGTATCAACACTCAACGCCTGTTCCAAGAAACTAACTTCCAACCTCGATGCAAGTGCAAATGATGATGAAATGAAAGAATGAGATGCACCAGAGTCAAATAAAACACGGGCCCAACAACCAAACACTGGAAATATACCTAGAAGGACTGACGGTCCAGAAGATGCATCTGTCTGTGCCAGTGCAAAAACACGTCCCTGAGGTACCTGTGCCTGAGGACTGCCAACCTGAACACCTGACTGCTGCACTGACATAGTAGGAGTATCCCTCCTAACTGATCGTGAACCCTGTGAAGACATAGTAGGCTGTGGTGGTGGTGGTCTGAAACCTGACTGAACTGTAGCCGATTGTGACGGCCTCTGCTGTGACCCTCTGCCACTAACGGTGCCTGCTCTCTGACTCGGACAATCACGAATCAAGTGACCCTGCTGGCCACACCCATAACAAGCCTTCGGAGCTGACGAAACTGAAGACGATCTCATCGGACAACTGGACTTGTAATGTCCGGGCTGCTGACATTGAAAGCAAACAACTGCATTCCTATCAAACCCAGCTAGCAACGGAGTGGTAGGAGCAGATCGTACAGACTGCTTTCCCTAAAACTGAGATGGACTGCCCCTGTTCCTTTTCCAAGAAGATCCCTCTGAGGATGGCCCTGCACCCCTCTTTTGCTTCAATTGCTCTCTTTTTGCATCCTTCTCTCTATTGTCAGCCTCCAGCATCAAAGCCCTTTCCACTGCTTCAGAGTAAACCTTAATAAACTGTGCCGTGATCAACGGCCTCATTCGATCATTAAGACCCGAGACAAACTTCCGAGTCTTGTTAGCTTCATCTCTCACCACTTCTGGAGCAAAACGGGAGAGTGAGGTGAACTTGTTCTCATACTCCGCCACTGACATGTTCCCTTGAATAAGATTATGAAACTGGTCTTGTAACTCCCATCTTTTGGAAAGCGGAAAGTACTTTTCATAGAACAGTTCCTTGAACCTGTCCCAGCTCATCTCTTCAATCTTGTACTGGTTGGTGACTGACTTCCACCAAACCTTAGCATCCTTAGCAAACTTATACGTAGCTAGGATGATCTTTAGATGATCCTCTGTCACATCCATTGAAGTTAGTTGGGTTTCAACTTGATCCAAGTAGTCATCTGCTACCATTGGATCCGCACCACCCTCAAACATAACCGGCATCAGCTGAGAAAACCCCTTAATGATCTTGAGACGCTTCTGAGCTGGAGTCTCCTCAACTTGAACTGTAGGTTGTGGTACCAACTGCGGCTGAGCAACAATAGTTGCTCTCACGACATTTTGCAACAAACGATTAAACTCCAGTGCCACAGAACCTTCACCCACTTCTACGAGTACGGGTGTTTCAACATTCTCTCTTCTTAGGGGAACAGCTCTTGGGGGAATCAAGTCCCTAAGAAGCATGTTCTCATCAACTGGCTCCGCCGGATTGGAGCTAGATCTCTCACCAACATCACCCCTTGTTGGTCTAGGGCCAACTTCTCTAGGTTCCTCACGCCGTGACATCGTGCTATAAAACGAGAAAACGATTCAGAAACATGACACTAAGGTCCACTGTGGACAACTCAACAAGAATTAATACCGTACAACACTTAGCATGCAAGACTATGCAAGAAACATTTTAACATAAGCAAGTAAGCACATAGGCAGTTAAGCATGCTCATTTAAATAAGATACCACGTAGCAAGTAGTCAAGTAAACAATACAAACAACATCCCATGCGACTCTATGTAGGCCTCTACCCGTCGTCCTAAAGGTTTTCGAACCTTGGCTCTGATACCAAATTTGTAACGTCTCAAAACTAATACTTTTTAAACAAAAAAAAAATTCGGCATGACCTCCCCTAAAAATAGGCCTATCACAACCTGTTCAATTGCATTTTTAACCTGTCACGGCTCAAATTCCGAGTTCACAGCAATAGTAGATGATAATACACAATCAAATGACCTCGATAATACCTCAAACTAGTATTACTCTCCCCATGCATCAATAAGGTTTACATGTTATCAAATTCACATCCAAAATATCATCAAATACCTTACATTACATAACAAAGTTTTGCAAAATATACATATACACCTTCACACTTTTAGTGCTTTGCAAAAATAATGGGAGATATACAAAAGACACAAAAGTGAGCTTCTAGTATCGCTCAAGCTTGAGGTGGGTTGTCGTCCACCGGTTCTTTTCCAAGACCTGAAAAAAATATATAAATAGTAGGGTGAGCTATATGCTCAGTAGGTGACACTTAAGACACAATTCTTGTGTCCTAGTGAATCCAATCAAAGCATAGGCCAATGGGAGATAGGGATCATACAACATAGGGGATCGAATACAACATACAATTCAATTCCAATTATAAACAATGCAATGCAATGCAATGAAATGCAATGCATGTCAATGACACTCCCCATTTTCATTCTCAAAACCATCACTTTCAAACGTTAATACAGCCCGCCCTTTGGTAACCCCGCCGCGACACGAGAGGAGGATTGGCTAGTGTCCCTGACCCTTGGTAACCCCGCGGCGTAATTATGGGGCCCAGCTAGCTCAACCACACTAGGGCGACTCCCTAGTCCCCTCTAGGCTATATTAACCTCCGGCCCGTTGGTAACCCCGCAGCGACCGGGTTTGTCAAAGCCAATTTTTTTTTTTCAAAACATTCATTCCCAAATCCCCATTTTCATTTCAAGACAACCACTTCACTTTTTCATGCAACCCAATGAGATGTAGGCTCATGTCATGATCTCAATATAATGACAAATGGGAACTTAGCACAATAATAAATAAGCATGTTCTCATGGCATCATTATAGCATGTTAGTAACCTCAAAAAAAATGTAAACAACCATCACATAGACATACTTTTCATTCAACCATGTTATACACATTTACATAACTAGCATGTTGTCAATTAAATCATTTTAATCAAAATTAACAACAATTAAACATACTATAACACACATAGAGGAACATGATTCATTATAGAGCAAGATTCCATGGCTTAAGATGTCCCTACCTCAAAAATGAGCAAACCCTAGAAAATGGGTCCTAAATTTCGAAGTCCAAAGGGTGCACCAAATCTGGAATTGTTGGTATGGATGTGTAGAGCTCGACACAAGCTTCGTTTTGCCTCAAACGGCACCTCAATCCGACAAAAGATGAAGGAGTAATCAACAATGGAAGCTTGAAGTGAAAAGAAAAGAAAAAAAAAAAGACAAGAAGGAGAAGCAGAGGCGTCTGTCGGGAGAGAGAGAGAAAGGCAGAGACCAATTTTGGTCTCACAATTCACTTAAAAAGTGATGTGGGTCCCACTTCTTTTATAATTTCTTTTTCTCATTTTCTTTTTCATTTAAATCACACACCACACACACACAATTATATACAAACATCACAGATTCAAGAATATTTATTTGTGGAAACCACGAAACCTTGTCATCTAAATAGAGTGGACTATGATAGGAGCATTGTTTCAATGAAAATTATGGCATAAGAAAAGTGGAGTTCTAGAGTCTTTCCTATGGATGGTGTAGGTATTCATCTAAAAATTTAGAGAATATACACAATGCCTATATATATATAGGCGGTACATGTACAATGTCATTTGTAACAAACAAGGCTCTAGGAATTGACTAATGCCAGAAATAGACACTAGAACTAGCCGATCTGAAAATTGGGGTACTGATTAAAGAAATTAGTGTGTAAATTATGGATGGTGGGGAGGGGAAGTGAACTAGAGAATTAGAGTTGTATGGTAACAAAGGAAACTTAGGAAAGTCATCAAAGTGGTGGAAGAGGGTGAGTTTGGTTTAGAATTTAGGTTTTAGAAATAGGCTTATTTATCATTCCCTTAAGTAAATTTTTTTTTTTTTTCCTGGATTTCCTTAAGGGTCCGTTTGGTTAGACGGAAATTTATGATGGAAAGTAAAAGTGAAGTGAAAGAAAGGAAAATTAAGTTTTTTGCATGCATTTGGTTAGTAAGAAATATTTTCAAGAAAGCTGTGAAAAAATATTATTTTATTAGTTTGGATAGCATGAAAGGGAAAAGAAAATGATTTACTTACCAAAACTACCCTCATGATTTCAAATATTGAAAAATAAATTAATTTTGTGTTGGATGAGTCATCTTTATACCCAATTATTTATATTAATTTTTAGCAATTAAATAGTAAAATAAAGGATTAATAATAATAATAATAATTATTATTATTTATATTCATATTTAAATTAGACAAACTAAGGAGGACCTAAGTCACATAATTCGCTCAAACAACTGGCGCTTCAACGCTCCGCGCGCGAATTGGCATTTTGAGAGCAAATTCGTCAAAAATTCACGCTCTTATGTTTTTGAATTCGCGAATTCTATTTAAGAATTCGCTGATTTTTAAAGTTCAATTCGACGAATTGTGTAAGGTAAAATCACGTATTTTGTTCAAGAATTCGATGACTTTTGACATTAAATTCACGAATTTAGTGTGAATCTTGAGAAATTTCGATTTTACCCCTAACTTAAATAGACCAAATAAAGTTAATTATGTCAAAAAGTAATTAATTTAATTTAATTAAGTAAACTTTGTCTAAAAATAAAATAATATAACAATATACTTAATATTTAATAGTACTTACGTAACTTAACTTTGTTAGACAATATTTATTAGTAAAGAAATAAATGAATGAATAACTTTTCATATTTTAATTGTGAATTTCTAAATCTCTGATTTCTCAATTTTCTATCTCTATTAAATGTTGGGTTTGTGATTCTTGAATTTCTTTCACTAGTAATTGACTCTTGATTCACCCTTATAGTTTTATTCTATTCCATTATTTCATATTCTCTCTGCTATTACATTTAGGGCTCTTTGAACTGAAGGAAATAGGAATAATTTATGCATTTTTATAAAGCAGTTTATATTGGTTGTAATAGACTCATATTTGATTCACTATGCTGTCTTTTTATTTGCATGAAATTTATTTAAAACATATATTTATTATTGTAAATTAATATTTTATATATTTATAATGCGGCACTCTAGCGGCGCTCCCGCTCTAAGATTTTTTGGGTTATGCCGCTCTCGCGTTCCCGCTCCCGCTCTATGTGACTTAGAGGAAGACTGCATTTTAGTTGTCAGATTCTTTTTATTTTCTATTTTTAATAATAATTATTTATATTTATATGTAGAATATAATTCATTTATCATAACATACTCATGTTTTATTATAAAATAATGGATTATTAATAATAATAATAATTATTAATTATATTCATATTTAAATTACAAAAACTAAGGAGGACTGCATTTTAGTTGTTAGATTTTTTTATTTTGTGTTTTCAATAATAATTATTTATATTTATATGTAGAATATAGTTCATTTATGATTACATACTCATATTTTATTGAATTATTAAATATATCTTTTTTTTAACCTCCCTTGAAGAAACACTAAATGGCAACTCTAGGATAAAAATTGTCATGCAAAAGTAACATATTTTATAATTCATGCATAATAATTTTATGGTTCATGCATAATTTATCAGTCACCTTTCATATTTTTTTATAAATATAAACCACTTCTATGCAAATTTTTTTTTGCAAAAATCACACGATATAAAACTCTATTCAGTTCAAAGCAGCATAGATAGTAAAAAATAAATATTATATTGATTTCCATCTATGTGAAATTGTTATATCATATAAATAATATGATGACTCAAATTAATCTCTTCTCATATTTCTATTGAGATATTGATAATAAATTAAAAGTTTGTATTATTTAATATTCTACCAACTCTTAATTTATTTCCAAAATTTTTAGGTAACGACCTATTGGATATAATCAAATTATGTGTCCCAATATATAATAGTTGTTGAAATATTTTTTAAGTCTGAATTTAATAACCACACTATATTTGTTATGAAAAAAAAAAAAAAAATGGAGAAACAATTGAGCATAATAAAAAATTTGAAAATAAAATGATAACTTTGTGCAAGAAAGTAAATTTTATTGTGTTTTATGTAAGAAAATATTTTTAAAAACATTTAGGGCCTGTTTGTTATGTGTTTTTGTTACAGGGCTCCATTTCAGGTCCAAAAACATGTTTGGTGACACTTGTTTTGTTTTAAACCGTACAAAAATATTGTTTTAAACAGTGCTGAATTTGGGCCCAAAAGTGAAACACCAAAATGGTGTTTTTGGTTGTTTCAGTACTGTAGCCTAATAAAAAGTACTGTAGCGGATGAAGGAAGTTGGTCTAACACTGTAGCGGATGAAGTAGCCTTAAAACGGATTTGCAACATTTTGGCCCGATGTTTTCTCTCTCCTCTGAAACCCTAGAGAAGCGATTTGGGAGGCGACAAAAAGAAATCGCGATATACTGTGAGTATTGTCTTCTATTTCCCTTTCCTTTGTTGTTTCCTTTGATGTTGCTTTCCAAATCTGCAAACACGAAGTCGTAAAGCTCAAATTTGATTCTGCTTTGGTTTGTTCAACGAGTGACTTAGAGAGCAGGATTTTCTCTTGATTTTCTTCAATCAGGATTTTCTCTTGATTTTCTTTTCCCCCACACAGGACACGAAGCCATTCTATTCCAAAAAATCAATCAATTTTACAACCAACCTGGAAATCCATCTCAATAAGCGACCTGTGTAAAGAAAATCTATACGTATACTCTCATATAGTCACAAAGACGAATTTCTTTTGACTCTCTCTCGCTTTCTCTCTCTGGTATCAAAATTGTCGAGGGTCTGTGCTTTTGGGCGCCATGGAAGGCTCTTCTGCTCCGCCGTGGATTTTAAACCAACCGGACGGCGGAGCCTCCAAATTTCCCACCGATCTTCCTTCTCGCGGCCTGTTCTCTCCAATGAAAATTCATTATGGGCATTCTGCTACTCTACATGGCCAAGCTTTAAGTTGTAGAACAGGTAATTTTTTTCTATCTATGCTGATAGTTGTGTTGCGCAAATAGAAAATTAGTTCTGAATTTTTTATTTCTAGCTCTTTTGCTTTAATTGTTTGATTCTTACACTTTGTTTATTTCTCATGCCCCATTCTCTAGTTACATTCATAGATGTTAATGCATTCATCAGTGACATTCCTACGTTACATAGTATGTCTATTAGTTTTAATCCTTTGGCAACCTCGTATCACTATTTTACTCATTTGTTACTTCACTGACCAGAAAAAAACATAAAAAATAATGTTCAACTACAAAAGATTGGCTGGCATAATTGATTTTAAATTTATTTTTTTTTATTGTTAATCTTGATATTGTTTAAACTATGACAGCAAGAGAGTCATGGTAAAAAATTTATTAACTTCATAAAACGGATATTTAAGCATTAGAAATAAAAAGTGAAAATCTGGACCAATGCACTATCAGATGATTATGCTCCACTTGGTCCAGATTGCTTGAGAGTTTGGCTTAATGATGTCATCAAGAGGGATTGTCCTTTGTATCAAGCAAAACTATGGCCATGCAGGAGAGTTTCTGCTTCTGCACAAAGGTTGCATTTTGATCCCTAGAGGGGTTCTGTTCAATTCCACATGACAGCACCATTGCCATAAACTTCCTAAAAGTTTTAAAAAATGTGGCAAATTAGTTTTAAAAAATCATCAACAAATGGCCTGAATAGATAAAAATATTTTTATCGATTGGTCACTGGATTTGCTAGCTTGAAGAAAAAATTTATTGAACCTTGACTGTACTGTAGTATTGTGGCATTTAATTCGATGGATAGAGTTTTCATTTATTGAGCATTTATTGGTCCACATGATTGATATTAATTACATTTCACCATGGTTAAAGGAAGCTGAAGGGGTGTGGACATATTTAATCACTTATAGATACTTGTATAGATTTTATGTTCACACCACCATTGATAAACTTTTACTTATTTCTGGAAGCTGTGTGAATCTATCATGTATAGCGCATATATTTCTCGTAAACCATGGGTAATTTTGATCGACAAGGGTGAGTCTACAAGGACATTTATGGTAATCATCCAATTTATTAGCACCCTATGAGCTAGAGCCAATCACACATTTACATAATTCCTTGAATTTTAACATAGATTTAATAATTCGTATTTGTAAATTGTGGCTGGTAGGTTACCTCTTTACTATGTAATTGTTTCACCATTCATCAACTTGCTGCTTGCCCTTTTATATTGTCATCAAATATTTGTCCACAATATAGACATGTCACATGGATAAGACTACAGTACTACACATGGAGTGTCAATATTCTCCGTTTTGCATTCGAGTTGTGTCCTTGCTTTTATATAGTAAATGGTGTACTTACTAATGGCAAAAAATAATTAATTAACACTCATATAAACAAATCGAAACCGTCAATGGGACACCAGAAATCTTAAGGATCACCCACCGGAGAAAATACAGGCAACTAAAGTATTGCCACTCACATATGAACACCTCTCTCTCTATATATATATATACCTAAGTAATTCACATGGGGAAAAATAAATGATAAATCCATGTTACATGCCTTCATATTTTTGTTTAATTTGTATCATCTCTTGACTCTCCTGGACATGCATGGTGATTATTGAAAGTTAAGGAAAGGCTTGTTTTCATTAAATTTTGTTGTTTGCTGAAGCTATGTTCAAATTATAACACTGCCAATGCACCTTCATTTTGATCAGCATATATAACTAGTTGAGTAGCATATATTGGTCAGCAATTGACAAATTTATGTAGTTGTCTCACCCTTATTTTCATTTTGGACACATTTCTTACAATTAAGTAGTGGTTGTTACACTTAAATGTGCAACCTTCTGTAGCCCCTGCATGAAGAATTAACAAGAAATAATAATTTCTTTCAATTAAATTTTTTGTAATTAATAACCAATGGCATAATGGTTCTAGATTCTACAGAAAATGTTGAAACAAGGTAAAGTATAATAACTTGTACATTAAAATTTAGAACTAGAGAACAACTTTATACTTTACCTTTTAAAATTTTTTTGGGCTATTTGTGTACGTAAATAAATACAAAACATGCAATAGAGAATTTTAATTTCTCTCTCTAAGATAAATACAAAAACACACACACATACGAAACATATATGGACAAGGCCTTCTCTTTTTGATAACTAAGAAAGGGTTAGTGGTAGTACTTGGACTGGTAGTAGTTAAAGAACAAAATATTGTTAAAGGAATAAAATTGATTGAGAGATGTCAGTTTGAGATTGAAACTTACAGAGATTTGAGAGCTTTTGTGTGATTTAGAGATAACTCAAGTTCTCTCTCTCTCTTTAAGGGACATTCAATTGTTGAAGGAGCAGAAAGTCTTCTGGCGGCATTGGGACAGAATAGTGCAGCATATTGTGAGAAAAAATGGGGAAAATAGCGTCTTTATGTGGGGGTAGTTGGAGTTTGATCAACATTAGGACAGAAAAGGGCGCTGGTGAGAACTGATGTGAGATTGTATGGGGGAAAGAAATATCGGAACGACCTCGTTTTTACCTCATTAGGTTATTTCATAATACAAAACACGGGCGCCAATGTATAAAAAATTAGGATAGAGATAAGGCGGTACTGTAAAACTGGACGAATTATCCAATTCGTCACTAAAACATATAACAAATAGTGATGAACTAGTATTTTGTCTCTAAATTGCTGCTTTTAAGGACGAAATAAATTTTGTCTCTGAAATTTTGTCACAAAAAGTCACTTTTGTTGTAGTGTGGTAATATATATATGTATTAAAATTTATCATTATGTGTCAACAGAGTTTAGACATTTAATACATAATCAATGCATTATAGATATATTTTTAAATATTTAGTTACATTTTTATCATTTTTTTTAACTGGAATAATAATTGTTTTTACCTCTTCCACCCTTCTTTCTTGTAGCTGCTTTACTGGACTGGAGTTTGATATCTCTTGTTGATTTGGTAGCTTTTCTTCTCATTAGATTCACAGCACCAAAAAGAGGTAAGCTTCTTATGCACACCCACCTTTTCTGGTTCAGTCTTTATCATTATGTCATTTCCCCTACTTTTAAATATACATGCATAAGTTCAGAAGAATATCTGCATCTTTTACTCTTATTGAATTTAGGATTTATAGAATAAGAAAACACAATTATTAGTGAAATTTTGTGAGTAAGAGTGCTTCCCTTCTCCTATCACATATGTGTATATATATACAATTGCTATTACAATGAAATGACCATATTTCCCTTTAGTAAAATACCTAATATTATAACATTTATCACCAATTTCTCCTTTCTCTTCTTGTTTTTTATTTTTTATATTTTGATTCAGTATTCTTTATTAAATGTGTGAACTTCTCATAGGGCTTTCCAGCACTTATGCCATATTAACTATATGTACGTTTCCTAGGAACTAAGTAAAACCTAAAATCATAAGCTCTTTCTAGCAAATGTATAAAAGGGGAATAAACATATTGTAATAGTATAAACATTCATAAATCAGTAGTTGTGATAGAGTAACTTTAATACCATCAATAGTTTTTCTTAGTTTAAAATTATTATTTTTTTGTTATTAATTATAGTGTTGTTATTAATATGTTAGATGGATATGAATGTTGAGAATGTGGAACAATGCGGTGATTCTCTCATAATTGAAGAAGTGGTTGAAGTTACGAACGATGGAAAATTGTTATGGGATGAGTCACTCATTGAAAAATTCGTGAATATTATGGTGGAAGAAGTTAAAGCTAATAATCGTAGTGGCACAACATTTACTAAAAGTGGTTGGAGTAATTTAGTCAAACAAATGAATGTTCAAACGGGGAGAAAATTTGGTTTAACCCAACTTCGGAATAAGTTTAATGGTTTGAGGAAAATTTATACTGAGTTTAAGAAATTATTATCGGAGACTGGCGTGGGATATAACAATGAGATGGACATAGTTATAGTTGAGGAAGAGAGATAGGACAGGTTGTGCAAGGTTAGTAATTTAATTATTAGTCCTAAATAAATAATAAAATCTTGTATATTATTGGTTATGTGGTTAATATTATAACAAAATTTGTAGGTTGTTACGAATGCAAATAAGTATAAAAAGTATGGATGTAAGCATTTTGAAAAGATGTCGACTATATTTGGGGACACATATGCAAAAGGGATGCATGCCCACCCATCCACTACAACACCACCCACAATCATTTTGCCCACTCCCAATGATGACGATGATGAGGAAGAGGGTTGTGAGGTCAGTCCCCTACCTTTACGTAAAGGTAAGAAAGCCAAAAGAGATGCTTTATCTCCTGGTATAGCTGCACTCTTGTCAAACATGAATGAGAATTGTGAAAGGAGAGCTGAGAGAATGGAAGCTGCAATAGAGAAAGCAGCTAAAGCATCTTCTACTTCTACTCGTGTATCTTCGTGTGAGAAAGGAGATGATGAAGTTCTCTCTCCCTCAAAAAATGATAGAGATTATGAAATATTTGATGCCTCCATGCTCCTTTTACAAAAAATACCTGGAATTAAGATGGCCCAATTCGCTAAGGTATCAAAGTTATTACATGATTCTGAGAAGTGGCAGAAATTTTTTCTTTCGGCACCTAAGGATGTAAGAATTGGTTGGGCATTGAATGTTTGAGTTTTTCTTTATGGATGATTGTGTTTTGTGTCATCGTTTAACTTATTACTATCTCACATTTGGATGACTGTAATAACTTAAATACTTTTATTATCTCACTTTTGGATGACTGTAATAACTTAAATATTTTTATTATCTCACATCTGGATGACTGTAATAACTTAAATACTTTTATTATCTCACATTTGGATTACTGTAATAACTTAAATATTTTTATTATCTCATATCTGGATTGCTGTAATAACTTAAATACTTTTATTATCTCACATTTAGATGGCTATAATAACTTAAATAATTTTATTTCTTGGATGCCTGTTAGTACTCAAATACTTTAATACCATCATTTAAATGTTTGTTTTATTATTTAAATGTTTTGTTTATTATTTAATTGATTTGCTTATTAACTTAAATGTTTTGCTTGTATTAAATCTTTAAATAGGGTAATGGATATGTGGAACAATATAAGAAGAATAATTCAATTATATGACGATGAGGAGGACAATGAGAGTGTCTTAATATTTGCTACTCTTTTAGAAGAGCAGAACTTCTATCAAAAGAGGCGTTGTAGGGATTCCATTTTACAAGGGGAAACATATGTTATGGAGATTTTAAACGGCCATAGAGAAAGACGTTATGAAAATTTTAGGATGTACCCTGAAGTTTTCAGAACATTGTGTAGTACCCTGAAAGGTATAGGGCTGAAGGATTCTAAATTTTTAACTGTTTATGAACAAGTGGCAATCTTTTTGCTCACTTTATCTTATAATCAAAGGAATCGTGTTGTAGCAGAGAGATTTCAACACTCCACTGAAACCATTTCTAGACACTTCCATGATGTGTTGCATGCAGTATGTCAGTTGGGCACCCATATCATTGCCCCTCCTAATTTTTCTGTGATTCGGAATAAGATTAGAGAGTCTTCTAGGTTTTACCCTTACTTCAGGCATTGTGTGGGAGCTATAGATGGAACCCACATTCCTGCAACTCTGCCAGCAAGTACACAACTTCTATTTCGTGGTAGAAAGGGTTATACTACACAAAATGTAATGGCTGTATGTGACTTTGACATGAGGTTCACATATGTGCTAGCTGGGTGGGAAGACTCAGCTAATGATTCGAGAATCCTAAATGAGTGTACTGAAAATGAGGCAATGAACTTTTCAGCTCCATCAGCAGGTAATATTATTTTACAAATTCACTTAATATATGGTTAGTTTATCATACTGTATATATCTTTATGTATTCTAAACATGGCAGGTAAGTATTATTTGGTGGACTCAGGGTATGCCAAAAAGCCTGGTTATTTGGCCCCATTTCGAGGTCATACTTACCACTTTCAGGAATACCGTAGGACTAGACAACCTCGTGGTCGGGAAGAAGTGTTCAATCATAGGCATTCATCTTTGAGAAATATAATTGAGCGATGCTTTGGGTTATTGAAGATGAGATTCGCTATTTTGAGGGCAATGCCTCCTTAGAAGTTTTCAACACAAGTATTGATTGTAATGGCTTGTTGCACATTACATAATTTCATCAAAAATCAGCATCAGCCTGATGACATATTTGATGGTAATGATCCTCCTCAAAGTGATGGTGAAGATGATGAGATTGTTGAGCATGTGCCTTCGGCTCAGCTTCGAGAAATGGATCATTTGCGTAATACTATTGCTGATCAAATTTGGAATTCTCTTCAGCACTCTTGATCCTTCTGAAAGTGATGGTAAATTTTTTCTTTTATATGTAATATATTTGTTGCTATTGTGAGCTTGCAATATATATATGTAATATAAATCTTTTTTACAGATATATAATTCAACTTAAATGCTATTATTGCAGATATGAAGTGTGTTGATACTCTCTTGAAGGCCACATGTGCTGTTATGAAGATGATGTGTCGTTGCCATTGTCAACCACTTTATGAACTTCTTATCAATTTCTAGTGACAACTATGTATTGTTAATGCTTTGTTCCAAACATTTTATGTACAACTTAAACTTGTTTAATTTGTTGGTTGAATATTTAAGGACTTGTAAATGTTATACACTCTATTTCAATTATGCTTTCAATTGAGTTTGTTTTTATTTTAATGTTATGTTGGACTATACAGGTATCAAGATAATAAAATTGAAGCAGGTTATTGCAAAGAACTTGTAAATAGGTTATTGCAAATTTTTTTTACAAATATTGACTCTCATGTAGTATTGTAAAATGTGACTAGAGATTATTTATTTTTAATGTTGAGTTGGACTATACAGGTATAATCATAATAAAATTGAAGCAGGTTATTGTAAAGAACTTGTAAATAGGTTATTGCAAATTTTTTTACAAATGTTGACTCTCATGTAGTATAGTAAAATGTGACTAGAGATTATTTATTTTTAATATTGAGTTGGACTATACATGTATAATGATAATAAAATTAAAGTAGGTTATTACAAATAACTTGTAAATAGGTTATTACAAAAATTAATATATATATAATTTGGTGGGGGTTTACATTTTTTTACAAAAGAGAAGGCAAGAATCTGTATTTTGGAGTTAAATTCCCACCAATGCAGACTTATAAGAGTCGAAAATTATTATCAGAGCTGTGTAGTATTTTTTTTTTTTTTCTTTCGCTAATGCGAAAAATGAGCAAAATGAATGAAACACAAACCTATGGACAATCATTACCAAAGGAACAAACTATACTAGGAAATTTCAAATAACTTAAAGTGTAGTTTCAGATCAAGATAACATGTTGTGTGTGTGTGTGTGTTTGTATGTTCAAATTTTAATATATTTATTAAAAATATATAGACTATTTATATAGAAATAAATTTATAAATAAATTTAAAATTTATAAAAATAAATTAAAAACAATGATAACCAAATATGTTTTTTGTTTCTGTTTTATTTTGTTTACAACAGTTGGAGCTACCAAACATGATTTGTTTTTAAAATTCTTGAAACGCATGACTTACCAAACATGTTTTGCATGTTTTTGTTTCCGACATTTTTACAGTAAAAGATCGTTCCCAAATATGCTTCCGATTTTTGCCAAAACACTCCAATAGTAAAAACGCTAATTCTGTTTTAGCCAAAAACAAAACGCCTAAAGTAAAACGTATGCCAAACGGGCCTTGTGATGCCCCCTAATTTTGGAACACGGATTGATCAAGTCCGCGCACAAAATCAAGGGATATCAAAACAATTTAAGTATTTAACAAGCACAGAATACAAAGATGAATAATAAAGAATAAATAAACCGCTGAAGAAAACTAATAAATAAATATTACTTAATGATTCTCCAACAATTACAATTCGGAAATCCCATAACTCAAGGACCCCTTAAAACATTATCCAATAATCCAATACTATTTAAAAGTACACAAGATGAATAGACGAATGACAGTCTCCCAGCTGCGGATCCTCAACCTCGAGACTGGAACCTCTAATAACCTGAAAAATAAATCGTGGGTTAAACCCTACGAGCAAGTTCACTCTACCAGGCCTCTGAAAACCAATAAGCAGATCATCTCTGATCAAAACCAAACCTAATAAAGTTTTAACTTTAATAAAGCACGATATACATGTCTATATATAATTATATATACTATACTAATCACATCCATTAATAGGTTTATTAAATTTTCATACCTATTAAATAATTATTAAAATAATATTCATACCTAGACCAATCTACCATTTCATTTTATAAAAACTCCTTTGACCTTAATCCCATCCTAATCAGTTGTCTAATCATTTAAACAACAAATTATAATAAAAGAAATACTCTATTTAATCCCAACCTGATAATGATTTAAATTGTTTAAATCACATATCCAAAATCCAAGTTTTGACAAATCATCCACGTCTTCCCCAATATTATTTTATTAATGTAAAATAATACACTAACCAGTAAGTACTAAACTATTCTCATTTAAGAATATCTAACCCTAATCCAATCCATACATACAACAACCATAGATGATATTTTAATCATCTAACACATAACAACGTAATTATGCTTTGGCAAATCAACCATGCCATTGCAAATATTTTTATTTATATATTGGCAATTCAACCATGCCTCCATAAGTATATTTATTTATACATTGGCAATTCAACCATGCCTCCGTGTATGTATATTTATACATTGGCAATTCAACCATGCCTCCACAGGTATATTTATTCATACATTTAATTAGCAATTCATCCATGCTTTCCATATATGTATTCTATTCATACAAATATTTAGGTAATATATTTAATCATTTGACAATTCATCCATGCCCACACTTTAACCATGAATTAACTTTAAAATTAACAATACGCTAAATCATACATAGCCATCACATGCATATTATACGCATATCATTAATTTAACAACCAGCCTATTAAGATATGCCAAATAAGAATGATAATATTAATCATCTTAAATGATTTATATATATATATACCTACACATATGTTATTTAATGTATATATGTGTTTAACACCTTCTTTAATAATCCTTGATTATTTAAAATCAATATACATACATACATACATACATACATATATATATATATATATATATAATTATTTATATATGGGTATATATGGGTATACAACTCATAGACAAATTAAACTATATATACCCATATATAAATAATTATATATATATATATATATATATATATATATTTATACACTTCATTCCATAACAAATTATTAATTTATTATATTTATACAAATTAGTGCAACTAAATATGTCAGAAATAGTTTCCTTTAAATACTCCATATTGGTTTAAATAGTTTTCCGACACTTTCTCACTAAAACATAAATATCTCCTAGTAGGATGGGAATCTGATAATGAAATTGGTACCATTGGAAAGAAGACGAAAAATCCTTGAATTTGAGCTCAAGAATGACCCAATTTCGATTTAAAATGACTAAGTTATGACCTTTTTAATTTCTAGTGTCGAATTAGGCCAACATAGTTTCCCACGCGCGCCCACGTGCTTACTATGCACTTGCACGCGCTGGATTCAAGCCTCCTTGTGTGCTGGTATTGGCTAAGCTCTTTCAGCTACCGTGAGCTCACCACACTGAATCCATCACTTCCTTTATGCCGCATCCAATGGTCATAAATGAGTGCGCAAATGAACACGCTCACACTAGATTATTTTCTATTAACTATAATAGATCTAAGGTCCAGATCAGCGAGTGCACCATCTTCTCATGGTCTGCAATACACCAAATAATCCCATAGTTGACCAGACCACTTCTATGGTCCAGATACACATGCGCACCAAAGTTTTATGCGTCGCGATGCACCATATCAATTCACATAAGTTTAATTAATCAAATGGCCCTAATTGGCGTATACACCCTATTATCCTACACCGCGCCGCACTGGATCAATTCTTTATTGTGCCGCCGCTCCACATGCGCCAGTTACCTAGTATATATATATATATATATATATATATATATATATATATATATATAATTATTTTCCTAACAAATAATAGGAAAATAAATCCTAATAAATTCCTAAAAATATCAGAAAAATTCCAGAAAATTACAGAACAATTCTAGAAAATAAAGAAACCATAATTAACTCTCTTGGGTCACAAATCCACCTATAGATTGATTTTAAAATATACATAACACCTATATATATCAATTAAAATCCAATAATCTAAAAATCAAATATAATGGTTTATACTTTTTAATTATTCCGATCTAACCATAATTTTTAAACAAATAAATTTAATTAAAGCCTTGATACTCAAGGTGAAATCCTTATGAGTTCTAAGAGGAAAGTTAGAGAAAACCCGCCTGAAGGTTTCGAAACGAAACCGACGCTTTAAGCTTTAATTATCTCTTCCAATTCCGACGTCCTCCTTTTCAGATCCGACCTCCTCCTTGTCAGCCCTTCTTCTTCCTCTCTCTCTGTCTGTTTTATTTTTCTAACGTGTAAAACCTTTAACCCTAAAGCCTTATGTGTATTTTTATACACCTTAAATTCCAAATCCTATTCCAACTAGTATTATGAATTAAAATAATAATCTTTAAATAATTTATATCTATAAATATATATATATATAAATATATATTCCTTCCATAATTAACTCATTAGTTAATTAAATCATATATACTTATAAATATCAATAAATATATATCTATATATATATCTTTCCATAACAATTATTAATTAATTATATTTATATATAATTATATATATATATATATATATATATATATATAATTGATACAAAAGTGATCATTTAAATAAGTAAATAACCACGGACCTTCATTAATTAACCCAATAAGGTTTCATACAAGCCCAAGACCACATCTTTTGGTCCAACTTTCCTTAAGCCCAATCCAATTAATTTAAATAAATAAGATAATTAATTAAATACAGAAATTAAAATAACTAATTACATGAAGCACATAAACAAACAAGAATTTACAACTAAGTCATATAATACCAATAAAATCAACACACCAATAATTCAATCAATAATCAACCACACAAACAATCAATCATCATACATAATCACGAAATATAACTTAATTAAAATAAGATAATTAATCTAGCACTCAATAAAATAAAATAAATCATTGAAAAATAAAATAAAATAATTAATCCTAATTAATAAATCTTTTAAAATTATCGGGGTATTACAGGCCTTACCGAAGCCGAGAGTCCCACTTTCTCAAAAAATTCCCCCCTCCAGGTAAAAATTTTGCCCGGGTAACCAAACCAACCCTAAAAGTAATTTGGTCACTCTATTTTCAGGCTTTGACTTAGATGATAAATACTGAATGCTCTCCTAACTCGACGGCATTCATCATATAAGTCAAAGCTAACCTACCACACTACGGATATCAACTTTTCTCTCAGATACAGTTTTGTCTTTGCTTCATATAAAATAAGCTGTCCATCTCAGGGTATTTTAGTCAATATCATTAAGTTATCAGGAGGGCACAAGCCACAAAAAAAAAAAAAAAAAAAAAAAAAAAAAAAAAAAAACCAAAGTCAATTTTTCTTTAAGAATTGTTTTAAATTTCAAAAATCTAATTTTTGAAAAAATGTTTTGAATGCTTTGATTTTGTTCTAATATATATATATGTATATCATTATTAAGACATAGAATAATTTTAAGTAAACAAAATTTCATAGTTTAAAGTGGTCAAAATGGCCACTTGGTAAATTTCATTCATTTCTTTTAGAATTACCTAAAAGTATTCCTAGCTAGTTACATTTTGAAGTTTTACAAAGATTTGATCTTTCAAAAAGTATGATTAAATTAGTTCAAATTAATTTTTTTTAATAAGTTCAAAACATGTGGGGATTAAAATTTTCAATGAATTTTAGGATTACAGTTTAAGTTTATTTGAAAAAAAGGAAAGAAAAGAAAAAGTAACAAGCAACAAAAGCATTGGCCTAACAAGACCTAAGGGCCCATTTGTAACTGTTTTTGCTTAGTCTTCTTGTTTTTGTAAAGAGTCAAAATATAAAGTATGTTTGATAATATTTATTATTATTTAAAAATATGGAAATGTTTATAAAAAAAAGTTAAAATTAAAAATATAAAATTGATGTTTTTTATTGATTCACTAACAAATACACTGTTTATAAAATAAAAAATTTCTAAAATAATACTCTTGACTGGCCGTTTAAATTTTGAATCTTTCAATACGGAGTATTTTTTTTACCAAAAACTGTTTTGGTATGATTTTGTTTCTAAAAATATTGAAGCAAATTTAGCTTACAAAACAAGGTTATTGAGAAACACTGCTTCAAGTCAAAATAAAAGCTATTGCTAAACAATCAAAAGACTTTTCGAAAAAGTAAAAAGTTGAGATTCTCTCGCTCTAGCATTTTGGATCTATCACAGTGGTTTCAACACTAAACCAACCTTTCTCAACCACAATTCGTCTATTTCTTTGCCTTACTAATTGGTATTTTAATCGAAATTATCCACAAAACCCATCCCCCCACACGATGAGGACAACCCAACTACCGTCTTTAACTCCACCCAATCGTCTCTAGAGGCGTGTGAAAAAATCTCATCAACACACTAATAAAGCGATTTTCTGTTTCAGTACACAAATATCACTTCAATACACAAATATACACACTCAAGCTTTTCATTCTCTCACATCCAAAACATATATGGAACTGTAACGATCTGAAAATGGAAAAACCCAATTCTCAGACAGATTCATTCAACTGGGACTATGTGAGTTCTGATGTAACGGAACTGATTCTCTCTTACCTCCCAATCCGGTCAATTGTTCGTGCCTCTACAGTTTGCAAGCTCTGGCACTCGATCATCACCTCTGTGTCTTTCTCCACTCGCGTCTCCGCCGCGAAAAAGCCCTGGTTTTTCCTCTACGGCCAGAACAACATCTTCTTGAAGAACAACCAAGCCTTCGCTTTCGACCCTGAAGCCGATGAGTGGATCAAATTGCCCACCACTCTCTTTCCCTGGCCCTCTTCCCAGGAAGAGTCCTTCATCGGCTCCGGCGGCTTCTGCTTCATCACCACCTCCTCCACCGCCGCCAAATTCAGCTTCTCGCCTATACTCAAAGCCTCTTGGCGCCAAACCTCACCTCTTCGCTTCTTTAGATGCAACCCTCTTGTGGGTGTCTACACCGATGGGTCTGGCTTGTCTAGGTTCATTGTTGTTGGTGGTGTTAGGTTCATTGGTGGATTAGTCGATATAGAGGACAGATTGGCTGTTGAAATATATAACCCTAATTTCGATTCCTGGGAGCTTTGCCCTCCTTTGCCTGTAGATTTCACATCTGGGAATTCGTCGCAGTGGTTGTCATCTGCATTGTTCAAGGACAAATTCTACGTGTTTGGGATATATTCGTGTTTTGTGTCGTCTTTTGATTTGAATAAGCACTTTTGGAGTGGGGTTCAGACACTCCGCCCTCCAGGGGTGTTGTTTTCGTTCTTGATTTCGTGCCAGGACCAGCTTGTGTTGGCAGGATTGTGCAATGCACCTCCTGGGCCGTCCTTCAATCTGTGGAAGATTGATGAGAAGACAATGGAATTCAGCGAGATAGCAATTATGCCTCAAGAATTGCTTTATTGTCTGATTGATAGCGATGAGGATGATAAATTTGCAAGCTTGAAATGTGTTGGACTGGGTAATGTTATCTATGTGTTTAATGAGGAGCATCATCGGAATTACCCAGCTTGTGCTTGTGAAATTAGCAATGTGTCTGGTAAGTGCAGCTGGAGGAGGGTCCCCAATTTGCCTGTACATGCAAATCGGTTCCATAAGCTCATCAGCTTTTGTTCAACTGTTTCACTTGATAATGTTCTTCGCGGTGAAGTGGAAGAGCTTGGTCCAGAGCAGGCTAGCTATTGATTGGTCAACTTTTCTTCTTGGTATGAATAGACTTTGGAATTTCATTTTCATATGCTTGTATATCTTTATTAATCTTTCATTGTGGGTGCAAGTAAATTGGTGACCACAGTTGTTCCAGGAGAATGATTAAATATGCCATATTGTGTGCAGTAATTAACTTCGGGTGAACAGGTGTTTTTTAAAGTATAATATGTAGTATTGATTTAATCTATGACCATACGCATTATCATCCTAATGTTGATCATAGGCTAATATATTAATTTAAATTATAAGATTCAGCAATAAAATCTGTTGATTGTTTTGTAGCCAGTAATTCAGTTGAGAATGGCCTTTTGGATATATGTAGGCCGGGTTAGTTATTTCTATTGAGTTACATGCCGGCAATGGTTTCTTCAACTAAAATTTGACTTGCTTTTCTAATCCTCCCTTGCTAATATGCTAGGATATGACTTCATTGCACACCCTTTTTGTTAAACATAACCATTTGAGTGTTGTAATTTGTAGTCATTATAATCATGGCTTTATGTTTTTAATGATTTCATTATTGTACCTTTGATCAACTTTTCTTCTTGGTATGAATAGTCTTTGGAATTTCCTTTTCACATGCTGGTATCTTTACTAATCTTTCATTGTGGGTGTAACTAAATTGATGACCACAGTTCTTTCATGAGATTGATTAAAGATACGAAATTGTGTGTGGTAATTAACTTGAGCTGAACATGTGCCTTTTAGAGTATCATATGTAGTATTGGTTTAAGATATTACCATATGCATTATCATCCTCATAATTAGCATGGGCTAATATATTTCTTTAAATGATAAGATTCAGCAATAAAATGTGCTGATTATTTTGTAGCAAGGAACTCAGTTGAGAATGGCCTTTTGGAAATATGTAGGATAACTTATGTGGATGGCTACTTTTAACTTATTGTTTTTGGCCTTTTGGCAGATGGCCAAAAATTTATAAATATGTGGGAGGTATTGATTGAACAATTGTTTCAAGTGGCTTTTGTTATCTGAAAATAGTTTAAATTGTCAAGTCCTGATACTACCAAATTTAATTATCTGTGCTCAAATGAACTTGGATTAGGAGCAAGTTTATGTCAAGTATTTGGATCAGCTACATGATTTCTATTTTTACCTTTCTATTTTACTATCTATTCTGTCCTGATGATAGTTAAGAGAATCGTTGTTCATTTAATGCATTAAATGTTTTCCTTAGTTACAGATATGTAGTCTTTAATGTCTTAATTTATTGATGTTAGGAAGCTAGGTGCATCCACATTTCATCCTTATGGTTACCACCTCATTTCCATGTTTATGTTACATATTTTGTTAGGTGGTAATTGGAGGTGTCCAAGGTTTTATCCATGAATGGAATGTCTCATTAGTAGCCTATGTCTCAAGGAGGCACCTTGAGATGCTCTGCAGGTTACACGGCTGTCATTCTTAAAGCATGAGCCTCAGCCAGCTTTGTCACAAATTGACATCTAATTTCCACTTTAGATGACCTTAAAATCTAATTGGAAAATGAATTAATTATAACATCTGTTGAATGATTGGAATGTGCCTTGAGAGATGGCATCTAAACGCTAAAACCCTTGTGAAGCTTAGACAATCACTCATTGGACTGCTTCTACCAGCTTATAGGTCACAGTGATAAATTGATTCTACCATGACATTGATCAATCTTTGTTTCTTAAATTCTTGCAGAAGAACTTCTTTGAGCCACCTGCTATGTTCAGCTACTCCAAGCCGCAATACTTTCGTTCATATTTTTTTTAACTTTCATTTTCATCTCAATGCTGGGTGCAAGCATGTGAAAAACATTTGACTTTCTTCCCTTTATGTTACAGGAGGAAATAAGATGGTGCTGTAGAACTGGTTTTGCATTTCATTTAGCAGTTTTCTCTAGTCAAACGTTCAATTGTCTGCACTTGAATGTTATAATAGCTATACATAAAATAATGCTATCATAGATAGATAACAAATAGTGGCTCATTGTTTAATCTTAGATTGGTGATCATAACATTTGATTATGCTCTGCTTATTTCACAGGAAAGTTGATGATGGATTTGCAATACTAAAAGCTACTAAACCTATGAGGATCGTCTAAAATCATAAGCTTGTGGTTATGATATGATCAAAATTGGTATGATAAATGCTACTGAAAGAAGGTCCTTCATCTTTGTTTCATGTTTTTAGGCTACAGGGGTTACCAGCTTCATGTTAGGGTGAAGTGATAGAGCACGAGTCAGGCTGCCGTATATGGTGTGTGATGGTAAAAGTCGTGTAAACAACAGGATGTACCTTGACAATTGCTGCAGTAATGATGTTTCAACTGAGAATGTATTATTGATGACGTTTTCAACGAGCCTGTATTATGAATATAAGGACGATAAACATGTGCAGTACACTAGTCAGTAGCGCTTTTGTACGAGAAGTGTAAACAGAGTTGGAATGAATCTCATGTCGTGTTGGGTGTCTCAAATGCATGTGAGCTTGAGCCCATCCGAGCACCATTCCAGTTTTTTTTTTTTTTTTTTTGAAGCACCATTCCAGTTGATTAGGTGTTTTTCCTGTGTCTACCCTATCAAACTTCAAACCATTTAATTATTATATGCTTAGTATTCAAAATCCGTCACCCATTGAGCCTGGATTTCATTGCAATTACCATCTTTAGTGGGATTTCTATTACTCGGTTTCTTTCCACAGGGTTTTCTTTCTAATTTTTTATTGTATGAATGATGGAGATGACCGTGGCGTGTTGAAGTTGAATGACCTTGAATATGCATAATGAACCGATGATATTTCTGGAATTCGAAGCATGAATATAACAAATGTTATGGAAGAGTGATTTAAGACCAAAAATTGGAAGGAAAAAAAAAAATAAAATAAATAAAAAAAAACCTTCTATTCTCGTTGCTTTTCCTAACAGCTAATCTTGTTCACACTCGCAATTATATGGTGATCTCTCAAACTCATTGGAGTCAGTTGGGTAAAAAAATTAGATTAGACGGTTTCTAGTAGCTCTCTCTAGATTGGTCTAAGGGGTTAGACGGTTGAGTTATATTCATATTTATCAAATTTCTAATACATACTTACAACTTTTCGTATACATCATATTTATTATTTAATAAATTTGACTTTTACGTTCACTTGGTTGAAATTTGAATATTTAAAAAAAAAATAATGAAAACTACTCAGGAAACGGACAAAGAACAGAATAAGAACTATATGATACAATACATAATACAAAAAGAACAACTAAAAAAGGAATTCTTATTTTGGTTAAAAGGTAAATTTGTGAATCTTTCTCTTTGATACGAACAATCCTCAGCTTTTGACAAGATTTGGGGCCGAAGAAAAACAAATGATATACCGGGAAGAACAAAATAGCGAAGAAGACTTACGAAAGTTAAAATAATTTTTTTTCTGTTGCAGAAAAGAAGAAGAAGCAAAAAAAGTATTTTAATTTCAGTCAAAATGTAAAGTTGAATTGTACATTAATATACTATGTATAATATATTATATAAAGTATATATTATAGTGTAATGCTAGTATGAGTTCTCCCTCATAAGATTTCTCGTGAACTCTTATCTTTTTTTTTTTCTTTTTTTTCGGTCATGTTTATATATAAATATTGAGACAGTTAAAATTTCATTCAAAAATTCATTAACAATAAATCACACGAGTCGGTCAAAGTTAATAATGTAATTTAGACAAAAAGAAAGAAAAGAAAAAGAATATATAATTCTCGTTTAGTCATTTTTCGAGTACTTGAGTTCATGTGTCAATATTTGTACATAATCGTGACAAAGAAAGAGATTTACTATATATTGTATAATGTAGGTAAGTGGTATTCATACATATGCTGAAACAAAGTGTAACGGAGTAAATTTTTTTCTTGGCTTGCTGATTTGGCGATACTAGATATTGTCAGGGGAGATGATTTGGGGTGGCAATTCGTGTTCGTGGGTATTCTACTAAATAGTAAACTTAAACCCGATCCATTTAATAATCGTGTCAAGAACTCTCAACACTAATCCAATTTGTTTATAAATTAGGTTGACGTGTCTTATTTATCAAAACGAGACATTTAATATTCAATCAAATAATAAATACTAGAAAAAATTTGTCATAATTAACTCAAATATTCAAAATAAGAAGAAAAATTACAAGCTAGTCAAAGTTTTTGTTAAAACAACTTAACTAAATTTAAATATATATCATATTACATATGTCATATTCATAATTATGACATATTAAATTAAATGTGTATAAACACACGCCGACAAATAGTATTATAATTTGCCACCCTAGAGATGACAGTAATTGGAACCCTTAGATGTCCAGGAGAGAGTAACTGGAAATGGGGTTTTTTTTCTTTTTTGAATGGTTAAAAAACTATAGTTCAAAACGTGGCGACGTGTGGTTTGTTAATAATTTGCTGAGGTTTTAGCCCCTCTCTCTCCTCCCTCTGCCAAAAAGGTTTTAGGGTTTTTCTCTCTCTTCCTTTTATTTTAATGTTTTTATTTCTTCTTCTGTTTCGCTCCCTTGACATCAAAAGCAATGGATAGATACCAGAAGGTCGAGAAACCGAAGCCAGAAATACCCATAAACGAGAACGAAATCAGAATCACCTCACAGGGTCTGGTCAGGAACTACATCAGTTATGCTACCAGTCTTCTTCAGGTACTTTTTATTTTTTTGGGTTGTATTTTATTCTTTTATGGGGTTTAGTATTTATTTATTTATGTCGTGATTTGTTTGATTTATTGGGTTGTCGTCATCATTCTCTTTGATTCTATCAATGTATTGTATGATATCTATAGGATGTTCTCTTTGTTGGTTTTTATTAATTTATATAACAATTTTGTGGCATATGTTGAAATTATATAGCATGGATACATTGTATTATACTTTGATTTTTGGGTAACATTTTTTTCTCTCTTTTGTGGGTTTTGATTGATTTATAGGATCATTCTTTGGAAACAGTGATACTGTTGTAAAAGATGATTATACTTCTATTTATGGGATAGGTTGGGTTTAGTATTTATTTATTTATGTCGTGATTTGTTTGATTTCTTGGGTTGTCGTCATCATTCTCTTCGATTCTATCAATGTCTTGTATGACATCCATACGATGTTCTCTTTATTGGTTTTAATTAATTTATATAACAATTTTTTGGCATATGTTGAAATTGTATAGCATAGATACATTGTATTGTACTTTGATTTTTGGGTAACATTTTTTTTCTCTCTTTTGTGGGTTTTGATTGATTTATAGGATCTTTCTTTGGAAACAGTGCTACTGTTGTAAAAGATGATTATACTTCTATTTATGGGATAGGTTTTGCACTTTATTTTGACTTATCTAAAAAAAAAAAAGGTTTTGCACTTTATTTTGATGGGGTTTGGGTGGTGACACCATGAAACTCAATTTAGATTAATTCCGTGTTCAGCTTTGTTAGTTACTGTATTTGGATGACTGATTTATGTGTGTGTGTGATACCAACCAGTTGCCTTGTTTCTTTGTCGAGATTGTTGTTAAATCATTCTCGATTTATCCTCATGTAATTGTTTAGTTTATGGTGTTTCTCTTTTAAGAGGTTTTAGTGAATCTTTTTAGTCATTGATTGACAATTGTGTATATACCATGCACCCTTCTCCCCTTCTGCTTGCTTTTCTATTCTTCTTATATATGCTTTTGTCGTGTTTGTCTTGGTAAATTTTAGAGGTGCAATTCTGAGTAATTGACTCTCTTTGTGGTGTCATTAAGCTTACCATATCTATATATGTGCTAACTAGTTGTCTTAAAATCATTGAGAAAATATATAAGCATGAACAATTCAAAACATGTGAAATAAGACACGCAATTGATCTCTTTTTGACAATCAAAATGAGAAAAGTGATGATGTAGATAAAGATATTATGAAATTAGTACGGATAAGATACTTATTTGTACTGATTCTTTTTCTATTTACTTGTGGGCATTGAGGAGAAACACTACCATGATGTTTGCATTACTTATACCTCACTGATTCCATTTCTATCACAGCCATCACCGGAATCATCAGGACTGAAATGACTTCCTTCACACGACTGCAAAGAGAGAGAGAGTGAAAAAAATGCTACCCAAAAATCAAAGTACTATACAATGTATCTAATATCTATGTTATATAATTTCAACGGATTCCAAGAAATCGTTCTATAAATTAATTAAAAACCATCAAAGAGAAAAGCGTGTAGTACTAAAGAAATTTATAGATGGAATGAAAGGGAAGAGAGGAGGGGAAACCTTTCCCTCACAGCTTGTCATATTATTTCATCCCAAAAGTGAATGGAAAGGAAGAAAGGGCTGTCCCTATTGTTCTTTTTATGTTGTTTTTCCTCAGCATATTTGTAAATTCACTCAAATCCTTTTATTGTCCTTTTCTTTGTGCTCCACCAATCAGAATGGAAGGAAAGGCTCCTTCCTTTCCCTCAGATAGCTCTTCCACCCCTTCTACCCTCCAAACCGAATCTTCAAGCTGGGGGGGGGGGGGGGGGGGGGGGGTTGTGGTGCTTTCAGAATGAATGTGAAAGCACTCCAACATATACAAGTAGACATGATCCAATGATTGGTCTTGTGAATGAAAACTCAATCGTAGCTGATCGATCAATTCCCATGAGCGTGTGAGGCATCAAATCCTATGAAATCATGAACCAAGAATATGGTATGAAAGTGCTTCAACCAAATTGTGAAAGAAGTGGCCCGAAACGTCTAGTAGTTCTAGTTTTGGGGCTACGAAGGCACATCTTGTTGAAGATGCTGGATGGTCGTCTAAGCTGGATGCTGGGGGGGGAGCGCTCACTCCAACATATACAAGTAGACATGATCCAATGATTGGTCTTGCGAATGAAAACTCAATCGTAGCTGATCGATCAATTCCCATGAACGTGTGAGGCATCAAATCCTATGAAATCATGAACCAAGAATATGGTATGAAAGTGCTTCAACCAAATTGTGAAAGAAGTGGCCCGAAACATCCGGTAGTTCTAGTTTTGGGGCTACGAAGGCACATCTTGTTGAAGATGCTGGATGGTCGTGTAAGCTGGATACTAAATATGGCGAGTCTTTTCTCGAAGGCTTCATAAGGGACATTTTGATCATGCCTGAATGGCGGGGGGGGGGGGGGGGGGGGGGGGGGGGGGAGACTGGCAAATTGATCCACATTCCTTCCCTTGTGTGCCAACACGCTCTTGTCAGGTAAACATTCTCTGAGTGGAGCGGGATATAACTGGAACACTTGTGCTCTATCTTACCTGTTCAATCCGTACCAGAGGGAATTGATGGTGGTAAGTCGGGATGGCGTGGCCTAAAGTCAAGGCTCTAAGACCATTTTATTAATATGCTCACCAATAGAATGGAGAATCTTCCAGCGCCAATAACCATTTCATATAAGATCAGCAACTTTAGCATGAAGATGGGCCCCTAATTTTGAATGAAGTCTAACCCTTTCACCATGTCCATAGGCCCACTAGTGTCTTTCTTTGGGAGGAGAATGTTCGAATTCCAAAACGAACTTCGACTTGCGTGTGTTTAAGCATTTAGCTCCTTGAAAAAAGAATACCCATTACGACCGAACTCCACACATGACTCTCATTGATAAACCGTTGGGGGGGAAGGGCCTACGTTTCCAGCTTGGGTGATTTCCCATAGGATAGTTCGCGAACAGTATAAACAGACCCTTTTTGCCCTAATTCAAAGTAAGAAAAGCAATAGCTATTTCATTGTAAATTATCCTTTTCATGCCTAAATTGCCCTCAAGAATATGCATGCTATTCTCTCCCTATCCTAAAAAATTGATTTCACAGATAAGTCACACAATTTTTTTTTCCTATATACTGTTAATGCACCTACCCTCCTTCCAACTAGTAAGGCCTCAACTTGATCATTGATCTAATCATTGAAGCTTCTGCTTAATTTCTATTTTTTTTTTTTGTAGACTGTTGGTAGGCTATTATGTAGAATTATGTGCTTATTATTGAAAATTTGTTTTGTCAACGTTTTGGCTTGATGAGTATAATATGAATTTTTCCAAAATCTGATGAATTTCAACTAGGTTTTTCCCCATATTATTGCTGTGTTCCAGAAACATGTTGATTTGACAATTATTTAAGTTGATTTAAGGAAAGAAGGGAATGAGAATAACCTACACTTGAATCGGTGTTTCCTCAAAGGTGTTTTTACTTAATGAATGATTAAGTTGTCTATAGGAATATAACTTGTAAGATTATTTCAACTTTCTTCTTTACTTGCTTCTTGAGATATGGTTGTTTCTGGCATTGGAACTCTGACATGTGAATGCTTCAACTGATGCTTCCTTGTGTTTTTCTCCTTTCCCATGATTGTATCATTTAGCCTCTACATTTGAAAGTGAGGAAGCAGATGCCTACAGATTCTGAACACTACTTAAATCAAGGAAATAGATTGATCTTGAATTCATAAACTAATGGTTCATTGCTTGTACTAAATGCATATAGTACTTGATTATGAATATTTGCAAAATAATTAAATGTTCAAAATTTACATGATTATGGCTTATAGTCATTGCACAGTTGAAATGGTATTTAATTTTGTTAATTCATGTTTGTACTGAAATGATATGTGGGTATTAATTTACTTTTTTAGTTAATATGCAAAATATTCCATTTTAAAAATATTTTTTTTACTTTTTTTTTTTATTTTTCCTTCAACTGTACATTGAATCATTGATTTACTTTGTTCATAAAAAAATTGAAATGATATATTTACATTGATTTAGCTAATCCGTTGAACTGAGATGTTGAAGAATTCCTGCATTTTATGTTGACTAGTTTTTGTTGAATGTTTTATTTTCACCCATATTTATTATACATTTATATCACATACCTTTAGAAGATCTTGGTAGTTGGTGCTTAATGCCTTGAGCCTTTAACAACTTTGCTAAGGAGTATCACCTGGTGGCAATAGTCGCCTACAAACTGATACGGTTTGTACAATGTGAGTCAGCTCCGGTGATTGTTTCATCAAATGTTACTTCAAGGATCCACTTTAACAACTTTGCTAAGGAGTATCACCTGTTGGCAATGTCACCTACAAACTGATACGGTTTGCACAATGTGAGTCAGCTCCAGTGATTGTTTCATCAAATGTTACTTCAAGGATCCAGCTAAATGAATAGCGCCTTTAGATGTTTTTCCCCCTCTTTTTTAATTTTCTATTTTATTTTTATTTTTTGTATTATCTGAATATTATGCCTAGGTTTATTTTATTTTATTTTAAATTTAGTAAATATATATATGGATTTTTATATGAATATTTTGTGTTTGTGTTTCTGGGGTGTGGCTATATTTTGTTTTGTGTTTCTGTTGTGTTGCTATATTACGTGTTTGTGTTTCTGGTGTGTTGCTATATTTTGTGTTTGTGGTTCTGGTGTGCTGCTTTATATTTGTCAGGAACATATGTTAGATATATATTTATATAATCAAATTTATGATCCTTTTTTTAGGAGAAACTTGGAAGAGAGATAGTCTTGAAAGCAATGGGACAGGCAATAAGCAAGACAGTTGCCATTGCAGAGATTATAAAGGTTGGACATCCTTTTCATTTCCTCCCTTTTTAACTTTTGGATGGTTCATGTGCAAAAGTAGCTCAATGTTTTTATCATGATTTCTGAAACAGAGGAGAATCCCCCAGTTGCATCAAGATACAGCCATTACTTCAGTGAGTATAACTGATGTATGGGAACCCATTGAGGAGGGCCTTTTGCCGTAAGCTTCTAGTCTTGTTTACCACCTCCAACTTAATGCTTATACAGAACTGTCTTCTAATCCTTGGATATTATTGTCTGCTACAGTGTGGAACAGACTCGCCATGTCTCAATGATTTCTATCACCTTGTCGACAGAGGAGCTAAACAAGAACTCACCAGGGTATATTTCCTGTCATCTAAATTGTGTTTTAAGATGCTATTTAGGAAGCCAAGAAATGAGACCATTCGGAGACAAAGTCACTGCTCTATTAATGCAGAAAAGATTGCCTTCAATAAACTTTGGATGTCCCTGAGTAACGACTGCCTTTTGTGAACCTTCAAGTCGATTTCTGTTGTACTCTCCTGCAGAATTATTGTGACTATCGGCCCTAATTCATTGTTTCGCAAGAATCTATGCCAAAAATGTGTTAAATGTCCGACCACCGAGAGTGCTTTTGGGCATGTTCTTTTCGGTCCTAATTGGAATTTTTTCCCATAGGTACCAAGCTCCATCTTATCCGGAGCAAACAAAGCCACAGTACTATTATAAACAACAGCAACAACCAAGACAAGCACGTGCTCCTTATAATGCCGTTAATGAAGGTGATGTCTGCAAGGAGGAAAATGAAACTGATTGTTGAACTTATATTTATTGTTTTTACTAACACATGTTGCGTTTAAACTTAAGATTCATATGGCCGAGGCCATGGCCGTGGCCGGGGCAGAGGGAGAGGACGGGGCTGGAACAGGGGTGGATATAATAACTATCAAGGTGTTAGTTCTAAGACTGCATTTTGTCATGCAAACGATTAATTCCATTTTCATGTATAACTCTAATAGCATCCCTGATTTTTTTCTGTTTCTTTTTTGACAGAAAATAATGGGTATTCTAACTGGGGCCGAGGTGGTGGGCGTGGCAGAGGTTGGGGCTATCGTGGTTAGTATGCTTTGTTATCTAGATACTCAAATAAATTTTCTTGTTTGACATTTACCGTGGGAACCTTGAAGTTTGTCTCAATTTTTAGGATATTTGTGAACTTGGATAATTCAGGAAGTACATATAGATATTCGCACCAGGCATTTCATATGTGCATATTCTTGTTTTTATTGTGTGATTGATTTCGCAATTAGCAATGATGCCACCCGTGCATGTTTAGATAAATATTCGGTTTAATTGAAAATTATGATCACCTACTTTTTTGATAGGTGCTGGATATGGAGGTGACAGAGGTGGAGGCAGAGGTTATAGCCGTGGCCGTGGACGGATGGGTGGCCGTCCAAGGGGTGGTGGCAACCAGGTTTAACAGTGGATTGGTTTTCTTGCCTGCTCTAGCTAAATGATTGCTGCAGATTGGTTTGGTTTTCGTGCCTGCTCTAGCTAAATGATTGTCTTGGCCTACTGGTTTTATAAATTGAAGTCTGTTTTGGAAAGCATGAAATTGTGGGCAAGCTTATGTATAGTTTGTTGCTTTTATTTAGCCGAAGAAGTAGCCAATTTTTTTATTGCCCTGTTATTTGTTTCATTCTTGTGGTCCCAATTACCTTTTATTGTATTTATCCTAAAATTTCAATTTTTGATGTTGTGGGGCCTTTTTTTTTTTTTTTTTTTTTTTCCTCTCTTTAAATAGCTTTCTACATTTTTTTGGATTGCCATTTCTTATGGATTTTCATCTAGTTATGCTGAAATTTTGGATTGTGCAAAACTGCATATGCAATTTCTCCGTCTGTTGTGGAAGCAACCAGACTCGACTTTAATCTAAATCTTTGTCAAACAACGAAAAATAAATAAATAAATAAATATATATATATATATATATATATATATATATATATTTGTACTTTACAGCAGTATTAAAATCCTAATAGTAAATTATTTTTTTCATAAATGAAGAGTTGAGAATTTGAGTAGGTATCAAAATCCTATTGTAGTTAAAAAAAAAAAAATTTAAAATTTATAATATTATTTGATTAATTTTTTTTATTAAAAATGAAATAAAGAATTAAAAAATCTATATGAGTACGTATATGTATTTTTATAAATTTATTGGAACGGGTTTATTGTATCACGCGTCTCGATTTCTATTATTCCTAAACTTGTGGCTAACACAATTAAGATCCATCGAATCGGGTCCCAGTAAGAAAGGGTTGATTTATTTTATTTTTTCGATGTGAAGAGTCTTTTCAAGCTTTTCGTTTATTTAAAGTAAAAAATAAAAATTGGTTGGTTGTAGGCCAATTGACAGGCTTACTGGGTCGGACAAGCTTGGCATGTAAGACCAGGCCTGGCCCATTAATTTTGGGTCATCCTGTGTAAAAGCAAGATGCTGCCAAGCCTAGGCAAAATTGTGGGCATTGTACTTTTTTTTCCCTTGCCCATGCTTAATGTGAGATCTTGAATTTCCAACCTAAAATTTTATTCATGAATTTTCAAAAAAATATTTTTCTATTAATTGATGTGACAATTATTGAGATAAAAATTTAAAATTAGAATTATGTTTTTATTAAAGTCCTTATTGAATTATTTATTGAAATCGCAAAAAAGGAAAACGATTAATTTTTTATAATCACAATCTGGATTTAGTCGCGTGGTATCGGTGTGAGCCTTGTGAGTTGTGAATATGGGCGGCTCTAGCAATTTAGTCATTTGCCTGGCCCCACATGAAAAGAAAGCCCCAATCAAAGTGCATATTGTACTTATAGTTATGGTAGGTTATCTTTGTAATTTAATATTCTCCATATCATTCATGTTTTTTTCAAAAATATATTTTTAATATTTATTCTAAGCAGAAAAAACTATTAAAAATGAAAATTAACTGGTGCAATAGAATGAGGTGTGTATGTGTTTCATGTTAGTTACTTTTTAAGTAGGGAGCTAGTTGTAGACTCCAAGAAAACAAAGTTAGAGATGCATGCATTGTATGAAAGAAGAGAGAATAATTGAAAAGGAAAAGATGTTCCAATAAAAAAAGGTTTTGATATAATTATAAATAGGGGTTGGTTAAGATATATGAAAAGATATGTATATAAAATTAAAATAATAAAAAATAAGGGATAAAATCTAAGGTTTTTGATAAGATTGTGGTTTTGAGTTGGGGTGGTTGTTCCACTAGGACCTTAGTGGTTCTGCCCTGTTTGACGGACCTTATTAGTTTCGCTTTACTTGACATTACCGTCTTTTTTTAATTGACAATATTAAAACATAACTTAAACTAATACCAAACTCAACATTCGTTGCTTGAATTTTTTTTCTAAAATTCTTAGTTATTTCGTCAATAAAATTGTCATATCTTAGAAATTCATTGATAATTTTGGTAAAATACTAAAATTCCCGTCTTAGACATCAAGTTATAATGAGCTAGTCCTGCGAGGAAAGTTATATTGATTTGACTAATTTATATTTTGATTAATTTGACTATGACTCTTACTTTTCAAATCTAATTTTTTCAAAATCAAAAATTATTTTTCCAACTGAACATGACTGCTTTTACATAGCACTTCTTTTACTTTTCCCCCTCTAATTTCTATGACGTTATAGTATACCGGATAGGGGGACCCATTGAATGTAGCCAATTTAACGGCCAAGTTCACTTGTACACATACAAATGTTTTTTTTTTTTTGGAAAGTTTACACATACAAATGTTGTTAAGCATGCACTAATATGTCGGTTTATGTATAATAATGTATACATATGTAACATATGAATAGATTTTTTGCTATGAGCAGCGAAGTGTACCGTGTGCATGCCTGGCTTCTATATTTGGAACCACTCGAAAACTGCGAAACATGTTTGGCTGGAAATAATTATTTACACCTAATTTTTCTTACCTTCCCCTCCCGATGGACTGTATCTGAGGTATATATAACTAAACTACACCAGCTAAATCTCCACCGCCAGTTTCAATCATATCACTCAAAAGTTGTGATATTGGAGATAAAGGTGTTTAAATCAGACGATTCCAAGGTGGTTAGTCAGGTTTTTAGTTGGGACCTACAAAAGCTTAGCTGTGATTGTTACGTAAGACCAATGGGAAGGACACGGTGGACACAAGGAAACAGTCATTCGTTTGGGTATGAGTCGCAGGCCAACACGTGTTCAAAAAGGAACGTGTCAGAGCTTTTGGTTTTGATTTGCGTTAGCGTAAACCAAGATTATGGAATCTGGACGACATGTATGTCCAGATTCAGTTTTTCCACTCTCTCATTCTATATATTAGCCCCATTCTCCGTGTCTCTCTTCCACCCTCAATTCGTGGTAATCCACCTATAGATATAACTTCTCACTGCAGCCTATTGTTATTCTGAACAAAGTGTAAAGAGAGAAGAGAAAGTGTAGAGAGAGAAAAAGTGCACACAGAGAGAGAGAGAGAGAGAGAAAGAGAGAGAGAGAATGGAAGGAATTAGTTCAATGAAGAGTTCTAGGAAAAAGGAAAAAGATCTATTTCACGTAATTCACAAAGTTCCTTCTGGCGATGGTCCTTATGTTCGAGCTAAACATGCTCAGGTGTGCCTCTCTCTCTCCAAAATTATCACTATTAGAGCAATTAATATCTTGTTTTGGTGAATACATATATATAATCATCTCATATATTATGAATTTCACAATTTAAATCTTGAAGTATGTAAAACAATTGATTTATTCAACACCTATTTAAAAACACTGATTTTTTTTTTTTTTGGGAGGCTTTTTTTGAACTTTTTGATGCGTTTCGTCGCATTCCCCTTCCTGTGTCTAGGAATTCCCTTCCCTGTACCATACTCATTTCAACCTTGAAGCTCACTTATTTTTAAGGAGCCTAAAATATTCCTTAATAGAATGATATTATAAATGTTCATAATAATAAATCATGCGTGTACAACTGTCAAATTTAAAAAATTGAGTGCTATAACATAATTTTATGTATAATTTTATAGTGAAGTTCACGAGTTAGAATTTGAAGAACCAACACAAATCACAAAGTAAACCATTAAAACTCAAATCTTCTGGTTGATTCTATCACAAAGGTCAACACGTCTCAGATCTCCATATCTCCATATTGATTCTACCATAAAACTCAACTATAGTAAAAACACCCTGTTGATGAATAAACCATCACACCTCATATCTCCAAATTTATTGATTCTAACATAATGGTTAAATGATATTATAAATGTTCATAATAATAAAACATGCATGTAGAATAGCCAAATTTAAAAATTTGAGTGCTATAACATAATTTTATATCAGTTAAGTTCACGAATTGAAACTTGAAGAACCAACATAAGTCTTAAAGTAAATCATTGAAATTCAAATCTTCAAATTGATTCTATCATAAAAGTCAACATGTCTCAAATCTCTATATTAATTCTATCATAAAGCTCAACTATAACAAAAAAAACACCCTATTGCTGAATAAACCATCACACGCTCCAAATTAATTAATTCTACCATAAGGGTCAAATGATTACCGATTACCCTACTTACAATTTTCATCCTAGAGATCTCCAAAACCAACTCTTTTAAAATTTTCACTAAGTGAAATGAAATTCCATTATTGTAGTTAGAGAAACCGGAAACTTTTCTCTTTTTCGCCATACATTGCTTGTAAGAATGACCAATTGACTTTTACTTATTTGAAAAATAGAATAAAACGATTGATTATAATTTTCTAGTTTATTGACCCTTTTTCGGTCAGCTATTGCAGAGGGTTCAATTTAAATTGTTTAACATAAAATATTAAATACAAACATTATACTCCTATCCATTTTTTGTTGAATTAAGAAGTCATTACCACATAATATATGAAGCAACATCTCGACCTATTAAAGAAATTCTCCATTCATTTGCTTCTGGAAGAATGTTCAAGACGCGGTATGTTCCAGGGTTGTTGACTCACCTTTCTTTTCTTTTTTTTTTTTTTTTTTTTTTTTTATGGATGTATAAATTAAATAAATTATTTTTTTTTGGTAAATAACAAATTATTTTCTATATTATTCTTAAACTCCTTGTTTTTTTTTTTTTCTTTTTTTTTTTTTTTTTTGGAGATTTATGAACTTTAAATAAAAAAGGAATCAAGACCAGATCCTTTCAAAGCAAATCTTTAATATATATATATATACAGCGTCAGGCATATATGCGAATGCTGATACAGTCAACATTTTCTAGTTCAAGAGACCCAGACTTGAAAATAGAGGATATAAATGTAATTTGATTTTTGGGTGGTACTCCATCGTCTACAGAGAATACGGCTGTGAAATCACAAGCTTAATCACCCATTAATCTGCACCTTTCATTTTGTGGTTGCCGTACTATTCCTAACATTATTTTGCTTTATTGTGGGCCCAACTACTCCATCAATTCACGGGACTTATATATATATTTTCTTCTGAGAAATGCATAATTGCCTCTTTCATTCAAAATTTGCGTTATATTTTGGACCTATCCATTATTATCCCATCTTTTTTCTACTGGCTCCCACAATTCTTATCCTATGATTCCCATCTTCTTCTTCTTCTTATACATGCTACTTTTTTTTTATTAAAAAAAGGTGAATTATATGCCAATTTTGGAATCCAAATTGTTATTCATGTAATCGCTCTCCTTATACATGTAACATATCTACTTTAATTAATTTCAATTATGACTTAAATCTTCAACTCTTTTTTAAAAGGTGCAAAAAATGTGACCCGCTATAGTTTAATTAATTAAAAATTCATAAAAATGGGACCAATTACACCTACTTGCAACATATATAACATATACTCGATTTTATTACATCATTGTGATATGCCATTCTCAACCGTTAATATTATATAGACAACTTTAAATGAATGAGGGTATGACACTATTATACTTATTCTTGCAAACAACTCTAGGTCCCTAGGACTATCTTAATTACCCATCAAACCCAAAATGATAGATTGATATATGTTGTACATTTAAAATAATAATAATAATAATAATAATTGATACTAAGGGATTAGCTTAATCTTATGTAATGAAGTATTCTTCAATCTTAAGGGATTGGCTCCAGTGGTGCTAGAACTATTAGAGGCCATGACTGCGGACATAATTTGAGTTTTACCCGATTTGTGTGGAGGGATTACTTTGCATGAGTTCCGTAAATTAGTCGAGGCGAAACCCCCCGACACCCCAGATATCGAAAAAAAATAAGAATATCTCACTAGTAAACATTGAGAAACCATTATATAGCATATAACTTGGTGTTTTTTTTTGTTTTTGTTTTTTTCAACTATAAATAGATTCCAAATAAGTGATTCTAGCACCGCGTACCCTCATATATCAGTTAATATTTTTTCTATTTTTTTAAAATAATAATAAATAAATTGCTTGTGATCATGAATTCAGCTAGTTCAGAAGGATCCAGAAGCAGCAATAGTACTGTTTTGGAAGGCTATAAATGCGGGAGATAGAGTGGATAGTGCCCTAAAGGACATGGCAGTTGTAATGAAGCAATTGGATAGAACTGAAGAGGCCATTGAAGCCATCAAGTCTTTTAGGGTTCTTTGTTCCAAACAAGCCCAGGAATCACTTGATAATGTCCTCATCGACTTATACAAGGTATATATGGACTATACATTCGTATTTCCTTAATTAGCTATACGTAATATCATATGCAAAGATATGTGTGTGTGTGTGTGTGTAGGCATTAATTACACTAACATATAATATTTTAATTTGTAGAAATGCGGCAAAGTAGATGAACAAATAGCATTGCTAAAGCAGAAGCTTAGGTTGATCTACCAAGGAGAGGTCTTCAATGGAAAACCCACAAAAACTGCACGCTCTCATGGCAAGAAGTTTCAAGTTTCCGTCAAACAAGAAACTTCACGAATATTGGTACGTATATATGTATTTGTTTACACAGACCATTTTTATCTTTGTTTATTCTCGTGCACTGAATTTATCATTTTTTATTTATCACAATACAAAATAATAATAATAATGATAATAATTTAGAACTCATTGATGGTAAAATTTTGGGTTAGCACATCATAGGATGTCAACACAATTATTACAACTTTTAAGTTTATAATAATAATCTTACCACATAAGATTTCAACATCTACTCTCAATTTCATTATATGGTCACATGCAAAAAAAAATTTGGGGGAAAAAACGGTCCCAAATGGTCAATTCAACATGAAGATATCATTCAGATGGTATAGATCCTTTATAGACATGACTTTTGCTTCTGATGTACATTTTTTCTCCTTTTTTTTTTTTTTTTTCTTTTTTAACCAACCACAAAACTTTGACCTAATTTCAGAGTTAAGACCTCAAACTATTAGGATAAAGTAAAATCAATAAATATAAATTGAGAATATAATGCATACAACACCCAAGAATATAACACTATAAGAAAGTAATAATATTATATTTATTGCATTCTCAAGTAATAAGATTAGAATGTATTGTATTGTCATGTAAAGAATGTCACATACAACAAAGTTTAGTTAAAACACTTATAAAGGGGAGGACATATCCGAATTTACTTTAGATATCAACGAAAACCAGAGGCACTGATTCTCTTATTTTCACCGAACCTCTCTCATTTTCACCGAATTGAAGTTGGTTTAGATCATCCTAATCTCAGTGGATACATACACACATTTTATAGTTTTTGGATTTATTTATATGAGTTGAAGTTATCAACAGATAGATTCATTAGTTTTTGGACTCATTTATAGATTCATTAGGTTTTGGACTTATTTAAAGATTCATTGATTTTTGGACTTATTTAAAGATTAGTCAATGTCATCACCCGATTGTTTCATTTGTGATCCTAAAATATATATACTAACAATTATTTTATTATATTTTGGTCACATCTATGATAATGGAGTATAAAATTATACATTGCCTACCATACAACGTGTCAAATCGTGATCATCAAAATCATATAATTCCGAATTATATAAAAATTTCTTTACCACGTCAGTTGCTTGAATGTATTGTTATCTCAACAAGTTCGTCTTGTAAACATTGCAGGGGAATTTGGGCTGGGCCTATATGCAAAAAACGAACTACATGGCCGCGGAGGTGGTGTACCGGAAAGCCCAAATGATCGACCCAGATGCCAACAAGGCTTGTAACTTGGGCCTGTGTCTGATAAAGCAAGCCCGGTATGACGAGGGCCGATCAGTTCTTGAAGATGTATTGCAAGGTAGACTTCCAGGTTCTGATGATTTGAAATCCAGAATTCGGGCAGAGGAATTGTTACTAGAAGTTGAATCCCGGCAGCCTCCGAATGAAGTGTCAAATTTTATCGGGCTTAATCTTGAAGATGATTTTGTTGATGGGCTTGAAAAGCTGATGAGTGTATGGGCCCCATTGAGATCCAAAAGGCTTCCAATTTTTGAAGAGCTCTCTCCATTTAGAGATCAGTTGGCCTGTTAGAGTTTTGAATTTTTTTCTTTGTAAAAATAAATAATATAGTATGTAAAATGCTTGTAGTATAAAAATATATTAGGTTGGTTTTTTTTTTTCTTCAGATTGCAATGGTTCAAAACTTAATTTATACCCAGAAGAATCTCAATAAAACAAAATGAAACTTTTACTTTTCATATTTTATTTTTTCAAAATCATATTTTTATTTTTCCAAGTGAACATGCCTTCTACACATATTCACACCGTCGACTGAGTCTCTTGAGCTATCCATAATTCATATCACTTCTCTTACTCTTTCTTTCTCTAATTTGATTTATATGTTCTAATAGTATACCAAGAGCACTGCAACACTCGACAATCATATATATATACATTTTTTTGGCTATTTCAATTACGAGTGCCTAACAAGAATTATTAATTAGGGTGAAATACCTCGACTTCTTCTAAGGTTTATTCAAATATTTTCCCTGAAATTATTGTCAAAGTAACCCTTAACCTCCTTTTGTCCAAATACTCCATATCTCTTGGCTGAAACTATTGTCAAAATAGCCTCCAACCTCTCCTGAGATTTGTCAAGAATAACCCGACACCGCTTGAGGTCTGTCCAAATTTCTCTGAACAACCATAACCTTAATCAATATAATATTTTCTAAATGTCCTTAAACAACTTGAAAGTGAGAGAAAATGACTCAAATGACCGTTTCAACCGAATTTAATTGGACAAAACTACCATTTCTTATATCTTCCCCTTTGGACTGTTTTTGTAGGCAATTGAAGATTTTTTTTTTTTTTTTGATCAAGTGGTTTGTTGATGAACAGTGATGAATTATTATTATTAACCAATGTCTATTTTGTTGAATTATATAAATTATTTATTAAATAATTTGTTTTGACAGTAAATATGTTGAATCATATGCTGAAATGGTTATTTGGTAACAATGTCATTTAAGCTACTTTCTCTTAATTAGTGATAGTTTAAGCATTTATAAAATAAAATAAAAAATTCTATTGATAGACTTGAGTCCGACTAACGTCAGGGTGGTCGATCAGAGAAATTTGGACAAACCTTAAGGGGATATCAAAGGTTATCAGGCTCTTACTTCTTAAAAGAAGATTAATGATTCAAGTCTCAATAGAAACATGTGTGTATGAGTACTAACTAAAAAAAATAAAATTTGGAGGTTGGGGTATTTCACCCTATTAATTAATAATGCATGATATTGATAGTCTTACGTGCCGAAGCTAGCTTGTCCAAGTAAGCATGTCAATGGGCCTGCGACCGGCCAATTTTTATTTTTACTTTAAACAAAGGAAAAGCTTGAAAAGACTTTTCACATTGAATAAAGGAAAACTCCCTCGTCCCAACTTGTTGTAGTGCAAAGGCTACACTTATTTGGGACGGAGGGAGTAGTATCCGTTCCAATAAATTATAAAAATATATATACGTACTTATATACTCCTTCCGTCTTATAAAAAATGTCATGTTTGGAAAATCGTGAATCACAGAGGGAATATATTTTTAAATTTTTTATTTTCCTTTTTATAAAAAAATTAATCAAATTATATTATAAATTTTTAATAAAAAAATTCAGTAACTCTTTGAAATTTTCAACAATAGGATTTTGATACCTCTTGAAATTCTCAACTCTTTATTTGTGAAAAAATAATTGACTATTAGGATTTTAATAACGCTGTTGTTGTATTATTGTTTTATTTACCAAAAAAAAGAAGAAAAAGAAAGAAACTGAATATTGTTTACGTTCCTTTCTTCCCATTGGTCTTACGTAACAATCAAAGCTATGTTACTAGTAATATACATACATTATTACACTAAATTAAGCTAATATTTTGTTTTTGTTAGTATGCGCTCGAATGTATACATTATTGTTATAGTATCTGTTTTTTGTTTTAACCACGGAACATCCCTAAGGCAAGGTCTTTTGGACCCACCTCTAGAAGATAAATCACATGGACACTAGCGAGACATGAACACCAGTCTAAGGTAAGTGGCAATAATTTAGGAAGAGTGTTGTCTTTAATGTGCCTTCGAGAATCAAACTAAGGACAGCATCTTTTAGCGTATCTATCTCACGCCTCTACTCCACTAAACCAATCCGTGCAGGTCAATATTCTCGTTATGTTACTAGCATATTTTTGTTAGTGTATGCATTATTATTGTTATGTTATGTTACTAGCATATTTTTGTTAGTGTATGCATTATTATTGTTATGTTGTTACAACCATATTTTTATAAACTAAAAATGCATGTTGGTTCAGGACTCAGCCGGGAGGGGAGGTAAGAAAAAGTAGGTGCATGTGAATGTGTGTGTGTTTTGCAGTACTTTTGGACTACTTCTAAACTTAGAGCCAAGAGTAAAAATATATTTATCATTTAATGTACTACATATATGTTAATTGTTCCCTGGTTATTAGCATTTGTATTTGTATAAGTAAATCTAGACATTAAATTAACTAAATATTCAATTGGTTCCACTTCCTTAAAAATAAGGAAAATTATAAAAGTTCCAAATTTATATTTTTACATAGTGATGGGTTCATGGTTGATTTAAACACCCTGGCCCATCAATTTTGGGTCATACTGTGTAAAAGGAAGATGCTGCCAAGCCTGGCCCATTACTTTTTTTCCCCTTGCCCATGCTTAATGTGAGATCTTGAATTTCCAACCTAAAATTTTATTAATTGATGGCCCGTTTTTCTATTAATTGATGTGATAATTATTAAAATAAATATTTAAAATTAGAAAGCCTAAGTGCAAAAAACATCCCTCTTATATTCAAATGATTCAAAAAAACCACATAATGTTTTGTTTGGTGCACAAAACCCCCTACTATTTGCTTTGGTGCAAATTGGCCCCTAATAATTCATTTTGACCAACTCTTTTTTATGAAAATCTCAAAACTGCCCTTTCCATCATTGACCACCAAAGAATCACTTCATTGCCGATCACCAACCACCAGTCACTCCACCGACAGCCCACCACAACCACCTAGCTTGTATGTGTGTCTGTGTGTGAAACAAGCAAATGAAATAACAGTAAAATTATTCAGGAACTGCTCATCTCGTCCCTAGTTATGCATTTCACTACTCTTCTGAAATTGTCACGGAATTATTATAATAATTTATTCTCATTTTTTATTCGACACAAGTTCGCTTGCCCACGTATTACATTGTAGATAATTTTCAAAACACAATAAGAACAATACCAAGCCTAGAACAGACATAGAGATTGGATTTAAATTGATAAAAAAGAGATAAAAAATGAGTAGAATTATCCATAAACACTCCAAATCCAGAGAAAAATAGATCAATTTCAGATTGGAAAAAGAAAGGGTGATAAATTCGACGAGTTAGTTGTAATATTTTCGGCGCTGCTCTTCGTGGAACTCCATTTTCACGATTCTGAAGAAACTGAAGCGAATCTCCCAATCACAAAGGCGTAGAGAGAGAGAGAGAGTGTGTGTGTGTTTTTCGAGATTTCTGATGAATTTTTCGCAGTGAAGTTGGAGGGCTTTTCCAAACGGAGAGGGTGTGATGAGTTGCGTGATCTGAGAAGAGATGCAGAAATAAAATAGGCGGGAAAAAGAATGTGAGGTTCTCTGAATCGAAACCAGGGAGTGATCGGTGGTTGGTGATCGGCAACGGGGTGATTCTTTGGTGGTCAATGATGCAAAAGAGCAGTTTTAAGATTTCATAAAAAGAGTTGGTCAAAATGAATTATTAGGGGCCAATTTGCACCAAATTAAACACAAGGTCCGGTTGGTTAGATAGAAATTTTTGATGAAAAGTGAAAGTGAAAGTGAAAGAAAATAAAGGAAATAAAAAGAAAATCAAGTTTTTATTATGTATTTGGTTAGCAAGAAGTTATGAGAAAATATTATTTTGTGAGTTTGGAAAGGATTAAAGTGAAAAGAAAATGATTGTAATTTTCAAAACTACCATTTTAATAAGATTACTTTGTACTTCTTGAGGTACTATCATATTTCCATAATTATGAACAAAATTAAAATTTTAAGTTCAAACATAAATTAATGGACATTATAGTATTTGTATTCATGTTTAATGATTAGATATATGTAATTATAAATACAAGTTTAATTAATAAAAAATTTTGATCTGAAAATTCTTGAGGATAAAAGGTTGAAGTTAATATATATACTTTTAGTCAAAAAAAAAAAAAAAAAAAAAAAAACTTCAGTCTAATAGAAATAAAATACAATATACGTAGAGTTAAAACTAAATTAATTTGGTATATCTAATATAGAGTTAAAATTAAATGAGTTTGATACATTTCACTAATTGAGTCATAAAGTCATGAGAAGTCTATGTATAAAAATATAGATATATATGAATTAAATTATAATAAAAAAAAACTTGTATATGTAAAGACACTGACTTGGTTTTTTTACCCAAAGCTTTGTTACTAAATACTCAGATTCATATATATATATCACTCTCAATCATTATTAATTGTGGAAGGAAAAAAATAAAATAAGATAAAATTTTAATTTTGATATAAAACTATATACAATTAAATTAGTGTTTACATGATTTTATAAGCAATTTACAAAAGAATAAAACTCACTTCACTTGTTATAGAAGTTTGTGGAGGAAGTGAGGGGGGTGACATGGACATAATAAGAAACTAAGATGTGAAGGTAGCACTTTAACGGGAAAGTAAAATTTCCTTGTGTTTTATGTCAAATTTTTTTTTAAGAAAATTAAGCAGTTGCAAGAAAATTACTTTCCTAAAAATTTTCTCTTTCACACTAACCAAACTCCTAAAAAAGTTACATATTTTCCTTTTCTTTTCTTTTCTATCTATTTCATGTTAACCAAACAAAACCTAGATAAGGTTTTGTGCACCAAACAAAACAATAGGTTTTTGTTTTTTGCACTATTTGAATTTAACAGGGGTGTTTTTTTTACTATTAGGCCAAATTAGAATTATGTTTTTATTAAAGTCCTCATTGAATTATTCATTGAAATCGAAAAAAGAAAACAATTAATTTTTTATAATTACAATCACGTGGCATGGTGTGAGCCTTGTGAGATGTGAATAGGGGCGGCTCTAGCAATTTAGTCATTTGCCTAGCCCCACATGAAAAAAAAGGCCCCAGTCAAAGTGCATATTGTACTTATTATAGTTATGGTAGGTTATCTTTGTAATTTAATATTCTCCATATCATTTATGTTTTTTTTTAATATATTTTTAATATTTATTCTAAGCAGAAAAAACTATTAAAAATGAAAAATAACTGGTGCAATACCATGATGTTAGTAACTTACTTTTAAGTAGGGAGCTAGTTGTAGACTCAAAGAAAAGAAAGTTAGAGATGCATGCATTGTGTGAAAGAAAAGATAATAATTGAAAAGGAAAAGGTATTACAATAAAAAGGTTTTGATATAATTATAAATAGGGGTTGGTTAAGATATATGAAAAGATATGTATATAAAATTAAAATAATAAAAAATAAGTGGAATAATCTTAGGTTTTTGATAAGACGGTGGGTTTGAGTCCGAGCGGCTGCTCTAATAAGACCTTAGTTGGTCCGTCCTGTTTGACTGACCTTAATGGCTCCGTCTTGCTTGACATCATTGTCTTTTTTTAATCGACAATATTAAAACATAAAACTAGTACGAAACTCAACATTTGTTGCTTAAAAAATTCATTGTGATTTCGTCAAAAATTTAGTCTGTCTCTTAAAAATTCATTGACAATTTTGTTAAAATACTAAAATTCTCGTCTTAGACATCAAGTTATATTGAGCTAGTCCTACGCATAAATTTATATTGATTTGACTAATTTATATTTTTGATTAATTTGACCACGACTTACTTTTCAAATCTAATTTTTAATTTTCAAAATCAAAAATTATTTTTCCTACTGAACATGACTGCTTTTCACACATACATTGTTGGAGTCACTAGAGCTATATCCATAGCACTTCTTTTACTTTTCCCCCTCTAATTTCTAAGACATTATAGTATTAGGATAGTGGGACCCATTGAATGTAGCGAATTTAACGTCCAAGTTCATTTATACACATACAAATGTTGTTAACCATGCAGCAATATGTCGGTTTACGTATAATAATGTATACATATGTAACATATGAATATAATTTTTTTGAAAGTGGGCTTCGAAATTTTGGAACCACTCGAAAACTGCAAAACATGCTTCGCTGGAAATAGTTATTTACACCTAATTTTTCTTACCTTCCCCTCTCAAGGGAATGTATCTGAGGTATATATAACTAACCTACACCACCAGCTAAATCTCGGCCGCTAGTTCCAATCATATCACTCAAAAGTTGTGATGTTGGAGATAAGGTATTTAAATGAGACGATTCCAAGGTGATTGGTCGGGTAATTAGTTGGGACCCACAAAAGCTTAGCTCTGATTGTTACTTAAGGACACGGTGGACACGAGGAAACAGTCATTCGTTGGGTTTGAGTCGCACGCCAACACGCGCGGGTTCAATAAGGAACGTGTCAGAGCTTTTGGTTCTGATCTGCGTCAGCGTAAACCAAGATTATGGAATGTGGACAACATGTATGTCCAGATTTAGTTTTTCTATATATTAGCCCCCATTCTCTCTCTCTCTTCCTCCCTCAATTCGCAGTGTCCACCTATAGATAACGACTCACTGCAGCCTATTGTTATTCTGAGAAAGTGCATATAGAAGAGAGAGTGCAGAGAGAGAGAGAGAGAGAAAATGGAAGGAATTAGCTCGATGAAGAGTTTTAGGAAAAAGGAAAAAGATCTATTCCATGTAATTCACAAGGTTCCTTTTGGCGATGGTCCTTATGTCCGAGCTAAACATGCTCAGGTGTGCCTCTCTCTCCAAAATTATCACTATTAGAGCAATTAGTATCTTGTTTTTGTGAATACATTTATATAAACATCTCATATATTACGAATTTCACAATTTAAATCTTGAAGTATGTAAAACAATTGATTTATTCAACACCAATTTAAAAATACTTTTTTTTTTTTTTTTTTTTTTTTGGGGGGGGCGGGGGGTTTATTTTCAGTTTTTTGAAACATTTCGTTGCATTCTGCGCCCCTCCTCGTACCTAGTGTCTAGGAAATCCTTGTACCATACTCATTTCATCTTTGAAGTTCACTTATTTTTAAGGATCCTAAAATATTCCTTAATAGAATGATATTATAAACATTCATAATAATAAATCATGCATGTAGAACCACCAAATTTAAAAAATTGAGTGCTATAACATAATTTTATATCAGTTAAGTTCAAGAGTTGGAACTTGAAGAACTAACATAAATCGCAACGTAAATCATTGAAATTCAAATCTTCAGATTAATTTTATCATAAAGGTCAACGCGTCTCAGATCTCCATATTGGTTCTATCATAAAGGTCAACGCATCTCAGATCTCCATATTGATTCTACCATAAAGTTCAACTATAGTAAAAATACCCTCTTGCTGAATAAATTATCACACCCCAAATCTCCAAATTAATTGATTCTGCCATAAAGGTCAAATGATAACCAATAACTCTACTTACAATTTTCATCCCACTATGAGATCTCCAAAAGCAACTCTTTTAAAATTTTCACTAAGTGAAATGAAATTCAATTCTAACTATAAATTTTTTTACATTGATCTAGTTAGAGAAGCGGGAACTTTTTTCTTTTTCGCCATACATTACTTCTAAGAATGACCAATTGATTTTTACGGTTTTTTTTTTCTTTCCTAAATGAAGACTTTTACGTATTTGAAAAACAAAACAAAACAAAACGAGTTCAAGATGCGGTAAGCATATATTCGAGGGTTGAAAAACAAAACGAGTTCAAGACGCGGTGCCGGTTCCAAATAACTGATTCTAGCATAGAGTACCCTCATATTTAATATTTTTTCTATTTTTTTAAAAAATAATAAACAAATTGCTTGTGATCATGAATTCAGTTAGTTCAGAAGGATCCAGAAGTAGCAATAGTACTATTTTGGAAGGCTATAAATGCGGGAGATAGAGTGGATAGTGCCCTAAAAGACATGGCAGTGGTAATGAAGCAATTGGATAGAAGTGAAGAGGCTATTGAAGCCATCAAGTCTTTTAGGGTTCTTTGCTCCAAACAAGCCCAGGAATCACTTGATAATGTTCTCATCGACTTATACAAGGTATATATGGACTAAACATTCATATTTCCGTAATTAGCTATATATAATATCATATGTGAATATCTATATCTTTACTATTATTAAATGTGCAAAGAGTTTCAGTATTTTAGTATTTATTTATTAATTAAAAAAATATTTATTAAATAATATAAAACTTTAAAAATTACTTAATAAAATTCAAATTACCTAAATCTATATTATTATTAAAAGATTTTCTATAAAACTATAACACAAAATCTATATATATATATATATATATATTATTATTATAGAAGATAATGACATTCATCCGATCCGGCCAGTTATGATTATATCATTATCAGGAGAGGATACATGTCATCATTCTATTAATTCAAGAAGTTTATAAATAGAGGTATGGAGGAAGGATGAATGGTAAAGTGGGAATTCTAGAAATCCAAGGGTGCAAAATTTTAGAATAAAATACAGAAGTCAATATTCATCCCAACACCCAAGCCTTAAAGAACTGTTCTTCGTTCTTTTCTCCGTGATTCAACAAAATTGACCAAATTCAACTTCAACAAAAAACAAGCAGCAATAATAATATAAAAAATATTTATTAATTGATATAAAAAGAGTTTCAATATTTCAGTATATATATATATATATATATATATATATATATATATATATATATAATATTTATTAATTGATATAAAAAGAGTTTTTCACAAATTAGTTTTTATTATGAATTTTTTAATAAAAGAAAATCTAATTAGATAAGAATTATTAATATAAAAAATATTTATTAATTGATATATAAAATAAAATAATTTTTCTGAAACTCTACCACAAATTACGTTTTATTACGAGTTTCTTAATAAAATTAAATCTAATTAGACAAGAATATATTTAAAGAAAATAAAATAATTTTTATAAAACTCTATCACAAATTACTTATTTTATTTTCAATAAAACTCTATCACACTAGACAAATATATATTTAAAGAATTTCTATAAAATTCTAGCACAAATTACCTATTTATTTATTTATTATGAGTTTTTTAATAAAAGAAAATATAATTATACGAGTATTATTAATATAAAAAATTATTTACTAATTGATATAAAAAAGAGTTTCTATAAAACTCTAACATAATTTACCTACTTATCTATTTATTATGAGTTTTTTTAATAAAAGAAAATCTAATTAGACAAAATTATTAATATCAAAAATATTTATTAATTAATTTAAAAAGAGATTTTAAAAGAGTTTCAATATAAAACTCTAACACAAATTACCTATCACATTAGACAAGAAAATATTTTAAAAAATATATAACAATATAATAATACTTATAAATGAAATATAAAAGTATAAAGAGTTTTAACATTTCAGTACTCCATTCATCCCATAATAGTTGTTTATATTTCTTTTTTGGGTTTTCTCAAAATACTTGTCCACTTACCAAGTTTAAACAACATATTTCACATCTTTTCATAAAATACCCTTAAAATTTTAAAAATTTCAAACTTGATTGTATATATATATTTAAACTTGAAAGGGTAACTTCGTAATTTTTAAAGGGGACAATATAATAATTGCATGTTCCCTTAAAAAATTCTATTCTTTATAAGGGACATCTATTATGGGATGGAGGGAGTATTTATTTTTTAATATAAAAAGAAAACTATATCACATATAACCTCTGTATTTATTTATTTATTATGAATTTTTTAATAAAAGAAAATATAATTAGATAAGGATATTTTTAAATAAAATAAAATAATTTCTATAAAATAGTTAAAAAACATATAAAAAGAAAAATTCGACCAGTTACAAAACATTCATGCCTTTTCCTAAAATATATATGTGTGTGTGTGTGTGTGGGGTATCCATATGTATGTAGGCATTAATTACACTAACATATAATAAATTTAATTTGTAGAAGTGTGGTAAAGTAGATGAACAAATAGCATTATTAAAGCAGAAGCTTAGGTTGATCTACCAAGGAGAGGTCTTCAATGGAAAACCCACAAAAACTGCACACTCTCATGGCAAGAAATTTCAAGTTTCCGTCAAACAAGAAACTTCACGAATATTGGTACGTATGTACATATATGTTTACACGGATCATTTTTATTTTTGTTTATTCCCAAATTTATCTTTTTTTATTTATCACAATTCAAAATAGTAATAATGATGATGATAATTTAGAACTCATTGATGGTAAAAGTTTGGGTTAGCACATCATAGGATGTCAACACTATTAGCACATCATAAGCTTAGGAATTAACCGGTATACTTGCAACTTTTAAGTTTATAATAATCTTACTACATAAGATTTCGACATCTACTCCCAATTTCATTCTATGGTCACATGCAAAAAATTTTGGGGGAAAAAAAAGTCCCAAATGGTCCATTCAACTTGAAGAAATCTTTTAGATGGTATAAATCCTTTATAAACATGACTTTTTTCCTCTCTTTTTTTACCAGCCTCAAAACTTTGACCTAACTTCAGAGTTAAGACTAAAACTACTAGGATAAGGTAAAACCAGTAACATAAATTGAGAATATAAAGCATTCAAGACCGAAGAATATAACACTTTAAGAAATTAATAATGTTATATTTATTACATTCTCAAATAATGAGATTATAATGTATTGTATTGTCATGTAAAGAATGTCACATACAATAAAGTTTAGTTAAAACACTTATAATGGGGAGGACATATCCGAATTTACTTTAGATGTCAACGAAAACATGAGGCACTGCTTCTCTTATTTTCACCGAACCTCTCTCATTTTCACGAATTGAAGTGGTTTAGATGATCCTAATCTCAATCTCAGTGGATACATACATACATACTGCAATTTACTGGTAATAGTTTTTTGATTTATTTATATGAGTTGAAGTTATCAACAGATAGCGATTCATTAGTTTTTGGACTCATTTATAGATTCATTAGGTTTTGGACTTATTTAAAGATTCATTGATTTTTGGACTACTATACGTGGCCTGTTAGTCAATTTGTGATCCTAAAATATATATACTAACAATTATTTTATTATATTTTGGTGACATCTATGCTAACGAGTATAAGATTATACAGTGCCTACCGTACCACAACATGTTTCTTTATAAAATTTTAAATAAAATTATTTACGTTCCAAATTATAATCATCAGAATTATATAATTCCAAGTCATATAAAAATTTCTTTACCACTTCAATTGCTTGAATGTATTGTTATCCCAGCAAGTCCGACTTGTAAACATTGCAGGGGAATTTGGGCTGGGCCTATATACAGAAAATGAACTACATGGCTGCGGAGGTGGTGTACCGGAAAGCCCAAATGATCGACCCCGATGCCAACAAGGCGTGTAACTTGGGCCTGTGTCTGATAAAGCAAGCCCGGTACGATGAGGGCCGGTCAGTTCTTGAAGATGTATTGCAAGGTAGACTTCCAGGTTCTGATGATTTGAAATCGAGAAATCGAGCAGATGATTTGTTACTGGAAGTTGAATCCCGGCAGCCTCCGGATGAAGTGTCAAAATTTATGGGGCTTAATCTTGAAGATGATTTTGTTGATGGGCTTGAAAAGTTGATGAGTGAATGGGGCCCATTGAGATCCAAAAGGCTTCCCATTTTTGAAGAGCTCTCTCCATTTAGAGATCAGTTGGCCTCTTAAGTTTTGTATATTTTCTTTGTAATGTAAAATGCTTGTAGTATAAAAATATATTAGGTGTTTTTTTTTTTTTTTTTTTTTTTTTTTTTTTTTTTTTTTTTCCAGATTGCAATGGTTCAAAACTTAATTTATACCCAGAAGAATCTCAGTAAAACAAAATGACACTTTTACTTTCATATTTTATTTTTTCCAAATCATATTTTTATTTTTCCAAGTGAACATGCCTTTTACACATATTCACACCGTGGACGGAGTCCCTTGAGCTATCCATAATTCGTATCACTTCTCTTACTCTTTCTTTCTCTAATTTGATTTATATGTTCTAATAGTACATCAAGAGCACTGCAACACTTGACAATCAAATTATTATTTTTAGCTATTTCAATTACGAGTGTCTAACGAGAATTATTAAATTATTAATTAGGGTGAAATACCTCGACCTTCCCTAAGATTTGTCCAAATGTCTCCCAGCTAAAAATATCATCAAAGTAACCCTTAACGTTTGTCTAAATATCTCTTTGCTGAAATTATTGTCAAGATAGCATGCACCCTCCCCTAAGATTTGTCAAAAATAACCCGACACCGCTTAAGGTTTGTCCAAATTTCTCTGAACACCCATAACATTAATCAATATAATATTTTCTAAATGTCCAAATTAAACAACTTGAAAGTGAGAGAAAATAACTCAAATGACCGTTTCAACCAAATGTAATTGGACAAAACTACCATTTCTTATATCTCCCCTTTAGACTGTTTTTGTAGTCAATTGAAGAATTTTTTTTTTTTTTTGAACAAGTGGTTTGTTGATGAATCAAATAATGAATTATTATTAACCAATGTCTATTTTGTTGAATTATATAAATTATTTATTGAATAATTTGTTTTGACAACAAATATGTTGAATTATATGCTGAAATGGTTATTTGGTAACAAGGTCATTTAAGTCATTTTCTCTTAATTAGTGTTAGTATAAGCATTTATAAAATAAACAAAAAAATTCTATTTATCGACTTAAGTCCGACTTGGACATGTCAAGGGGTATCAAAGATTATTAGACTCTTACTTCCCAAAGGGAGGTCAATACTCAAGTCTCAATGGAGACGTGTGTGTACCAACTAAGGAAAAAAAAATAATAAATAAATAAAAAATGTTATTTTGATAATAGTTAGGTTTTTGAACAAACTTCAGGAGAGGTTGGGAGGTTAAGGTATTTCACCCTATTAATTAATAATGCATGATATTGATATCTCTCTTTTTAAAGTGTTTAAATCAACCATGAACCCATTGCTATGTAAAAATATAAATTTGGGACTTTTATAATTTTCCTTATATTAAAGGAAGTGGAACCAATTGAATATGTAGCTAATTTAACGTCTAGGTTTACTTGTCCAAATACAAATGCCAATAACCTGGCAACAATTAACATATACGTAGTACATTAAGTGGAATAGATTTTTATTCTTTGGCTCCAAGTTTAAAAGTAGTCCAAAAGTACTGCAAAACACACACACACATTCACATGCACCTAATTTTTCTTACCTCCCCTCCCCGCCGAGTCCTGAACCCGCATGCATTTTTAGTTTATAAAAATATGGTTGTAACAACGTAACAATAATAATGCGTTCACTAACAAAAAAAAAATGCTAGTAACATAACGATAATATTGATCCACACGGGTTGGTCTAGTGGAGTAAAGGCGTGAGATAGATACACTAGAATATGTTGTCCTTATATAGTTTGATACTGAAAGGTACATTAAAAACTAATACTCTTCCTAAATTGCTCGTTACTTATCCAGGAATAGTGTTCGGGTCTCACTAATGTCCCTGTGATTTATTTTTTAGAGGTGGGTCCAAAAAACCTTGCCTTAGGGAGGTTCCACGGTTAACAAAAAAAAACAGAGACATAACAATAATGTATACAAGCGAGCACAGACTAACAAAAACAAAATATTAACTTAATTTAGTTATGTAAATTACTAGTAACATAGCTTTGATTGTTACGTAAGACCAATGGGAAGAAAGGAACGTAAACAATATTTAGTTTCTTTCTTCTTCTTCTTTTTTCTGGTAACTAAAACAATAATACAACAATATTCAGTTTCTCCCTCACTCCTATATATTAGTTCAACATATTCTCTAGGTCTCTCTATGAATTCATATATATATATATACACACACACACACACACACATATACAGAGAGAGAGAGAGACAGCGAGAATGGAAGGAATTATGTCAATGAAGAAAGGCTCTAGAAAGGATAAAGAAGCATTCCACGTACTTCATATATATATATATATATATATATAGATATCATGAACATCTCGTGTATATCTTATGACTTTTTCACAATTTAAAGCTTCAAGTATGTAGTAAAAAAATTGATTTATTGAGCACCTATTTGAAAACTCTTGATTAATTTTGGCCTACTTTCAAATTTTTTAAAGCATTTCGTCGCCTTGTAGGCACCTCTGATACTTCCAGGAATTCCTAGTAATCCTATGCTCATTTTAACCTCAAAATTCACTTATTTATAAGGCCATTCTTAAACTCAATGATCTTATAAATGTTCTTAAATAATAAATCATGCATAGAACCGCTAAATTAGAAAGTTTGAGTGCTATAACATAATTTTTTATCACTTAAGTTCACGAGTTGGAGTTATAAATGAATTTGAATGACGAACATTTAGTATTGCATCTCAAATCTTCATACTGATCTACCGTAAAGGTCAACAATAGTCAATAACTCCGTCTTAGAGTAAATCACAACATTTGAATCTCTTCAAATTGATTATACCATAATGGTCAATGATAACCAATAATGCCGTCACAAAGTAAATCACTGCACCCCATGATATCTCCAGATGGATTCTACCATGAAGGTCAATTATAGCCAATAACTCTATTTACAATTTTCATGAGAAACTCTTCTCAAATTTTCACTCAAAATGTGTTGAGTTAATAAAATTCCATTCTAACTTTAATAATTCGTGTGGTTCAACATAGTCTAGTTACACGATAGAGTTCCCCCTCACCCCTTCCTTTTTTTTGGTCCCAATTACTCATTAACTGAAGATATACATATATAGGTGCATAATTGCCTCTTTTATTAAAAAATTCCATTATATATTGCGCCTACCCATTCTTATATATTTTATCTTTATTCTAATGACATCTACCATTCTTATCCTATCTATAAGGAAACGTGCAAGTTTTAAAAACTTTCTGAGGAATTTTCTTATATAAATCTTGATTCATCACATAAAGACAAGTTTTATGCAAAAATAAAATATGATGTATCATTCAATTAATAGATTGAATACTTACATCAATGTTTGAGTAAACCTTAGATCTCTCCTCTAAAGTGAATGTTCTCACCTATTGTAGATCCCTTTTCTAGATGCCTTCTCCTTGAATCTCCATCTTCTTAGGAATGGTTTTGCCTTTAGGAATCACCCATAAGCCTCCATGAATGATTTTGGAAAACTAGGCTTGTGTGAGCCTTCATTAGATAAAAACACTAACCCTAAAATTCTAGAGAGAAAAAATATTCTTTTTTCTTCCAAAAGTCACACCTAAAATATACATGAACCATGTATATATATAGGCAACATAAAGATAAGGAAAGGAAATAATAAATCATTCTCAATCTTTAATTACCATATCTCAAATCTAATAGGATTCCAATATTAAGTTGGGCTATGAGTAAGAATCCTTTAGGCTTTTTTATTTTCTTGGCTACAATAAATTAATAATTGGCCCGATCCATGAACCCAATTCAATTAATTCATAAATTAATTTCTACTCCACTAAAAAAAATTAATTGAACTCCAATTAAATAATAAATAATTTCTAAGTTAATGTTGCATTTTGACCACTCTATGCATAATTAGTTATCGGATAAATAAAGCCATCAATCCGACTACTTAATTAATATATTTATTTTAGTATCTTTGATTATTTCCGGCTTGATCACAATAAAACATTTGTTTGACAAAAATAATAATTTAAATCAATATATATATAATAAATTATTTTGTCTAAAAACACACGAAGACTTTCGAATTTACTTTCTGATCAACCATAATCAATACAAAACAAATACAAGTAGTAATGATGCAAACATTGAAAATATAACCCTCTAATTATTAATTACATAATTACCCAAAGTGCCGGTCTAAGGATTCCGAAGATTCCGCCGAACAAATCAAAGTAATTACTAATTAATAAAAGAGTCTATATTTCTCTTATGCTTAAGAGTCAAATGTCATGATGGTGATAGGGAGCAATTGCATTCGACGGCTCTCGCAATATATCTCAACCTAACATGGATCTAGTTCAAGTCTTAGTTAATAATGAGTCCATCCATTATTACCGACTATGAACAATTTATAATTACTATTTATATTCATGTATTAATCATCATCACATACATATATAAATATCTCTTGTAATCAAATGGACACAATCAATTCCATAATGAATCGAAACACAATACAATGAATTCACCAATTATATAAATCATAAATATTTCAGATATGTCAGGAACATATGTTACCACAATCCAAATAGAAATTTGCTATGCTAGGGCATATAAATTCCAACACTGTCTTTTTCTTATATGCCACTTTTACGGTTGTAATACCCCAAATTTCAAAAGGATTGTCCTGATATTTCATTTATTATTTAAATTGTATTTTATTTGTTTAATTGATTTAATTGCATTTTTTTATTTAATTAATTGTTTAACTGTGTGTGTTATTTGTTTTGTTTTCATTAGTTGATTTATTTGAACTTTATTTGCTTGTTGTTTATATTGGTTTGTTAATTAATTGTGTTGTTAATTATTTGTTTTATTGAATTTAATTAAATTAATGTTTATTGTAGGGTTTTATTTCTTTTAGTGTTTCACGTATTTTACTGATGTAGAGAATAACAGTATTTGTGTTTTCCTTCTTGGATAGAAATTTTGGATTAGGGTTTTAGTTTAAAACCTATAAATATATCATTAAGACAACTAGGGTTTTAAAAAGTCTTTATACCACTCAACACAGAGAGAAAACAGAGACGTGAGAGAAACGGAGCAAGGCTTGAGGGAAATTTTACAGAAAGACCAAGGAGGTTGATTGAGGTTAGATTCGGAGCAATAGAAGGTTTACCGGTGTTCAGTAGTTGCCGAAAACTTAGAGACGACGCCGAGATTTCATAACTGAAATCACAGGCAAGTTCTTCTCTTTCTCCTTCTCTTTGGCTGTTATGTGCACCTAGATAATCTTTAGGGTTTAATCAATCAGTAACTGGAATTTACCTGTTTAACTTATGCTATATTGATGATCTGTGGTGTTGAAAATAAATCTATTACAGTGCATACAAGTTTCGTTCCAGTTTTTTGTCCTTTAAGCATGTTGTTTCTGTTATAACTTTAGTCTCTGTATTTGATTGCAACTATTGTAAACAAAATATAGGAACAATACTGGGGTTATATAAAACTCATAGGGTTGTTATTATTCTATTTTAAATATGTGTTGCAATTCGTTTCGTTTCAATTCGTGCAAATAGTTTCAGATTTATTCCTAACGCATGTTAGTTCGGTAGCAAATTTAATCTCTGTGATTGGTTCTAATGGTTGTTATCAAACCTTTGGGATGTTCTTGGGTGTTAATAAGATGCTTAAGATCAGTTTAAGAAACAAACGGAAGGGTTGTAGTTGGCCGGAGTTGGAACAGAGGTCAGAACAAGGCTGAAACGGAGAGGAAGCTCACAGGGGGAGAGAGAGCCGGCTCTGGAATGCCAAGAGCCGGCTCCCACCTGCTAGAGCTGGCTCCAAGGTGTGGTAGAGCCGGCTCTATGTCACATTGAGCCTGCTCCACTTTTCTAGAGCAGGCTCTTCCTTTGTTTTGTGCGTACAAGTGACTTTCAGCCACTGTTTGGACATTCTGGGTTATTGAACAGTTTTAAAAACTTAATTGGGTTTTTAAATAATTAACTTGTAACTAAGGTCTTGAATTGCATAAATTTACCTCTTAGTTTTAATAGAATTAACAGTACGCTATTTGACAACTTTGCGTACAGTTAACGGCTGAAAGGAGATTTGTTGATTAATTTTAATCTGACGGTTTAGGGTGCTATAAAATGATTTTAAATTTATTTTAGATGCACGATGAAGTCTTTTAAAGTAATATATTGGACTTGTGGCATAGTGGGGGCTCTGTGCTAAATGATACAACAGAATATAAGTATATGACTTAGTACTCTGTTACCGGATGGAGGGAACTAAATCGCTTAAATTAATTTAGCGATTTATTGAACTATAATATTATTATAGAACTAATTTTAAATACATGATATGGTCATTGCTTTATTAAATTTGAACTATGCATGTTTTGGATGTTAATTGTTAGAATATTTAATTCTTCGATACAATTACATGGATTAATACTGGATTTTAATTGCTAGATTGTTAATCTTCCTCCTGCAATTATTTGGATATTAATTTTGGATTGTAAATTACTAAACTGTTATATATATGATGTAATTTACAAGGATATAGAGGATTGTATGCACCAGTATGGGACGGTGACATACTGGTGACGGTTTAGCTCAAAACGCCTAAACCTAACCTAACGGATTAAAGGAATGGATATATAAATATTGAATCCTAACTTTGGTTTAAGGCATATCAACTGTAACTAAGTTGAGTGACTTCCTGGATTAATGGATGGTAGTTAAGTCACATCAACTGAATAAGTTGAGTGACTAACTAGTTGGTTTGTTGTATATCAGTTTATTCAATATTTGAACTACATACCCTGGATTTGGACGGACTTTATATATATGTTTATGGTACCACAAACTGAGCTTGAGTCTTAGACTCGTTGGTTAGGGTGCGTATATGCGGTGGATGCGTAACTGGTTATAATAGGTTGAGGTGTACCCTGTTAGGTCTAGGTACTTATGCCCACCTTTGGGTGCATATTCGCATGTTGCCTTCTATTCAGGTTGAGAACCCTATTATAGACTAGTGAATGTCCCTTAGTGTGGATATATTTATACGCATGGACTAGATAGATATTGTGAGGTGTTTACGGTGTATCTGCGTATCAGGTCACGGTATGGATTGCAGTTAGATTAGAACTTGCTCGTGGGTCTGACCCACTCCTTTATTATTCTTTTCAGGTATAGGACGGTTCCAGCCTTAGAGCTTGATCGTGCTTGTCGAGAACAGTCTCACATTCATCTGATTACATAGGACTTCTCTCGATGTTTCTAACATTATCTATTTTCAGTTTTCAGTTTCTGTTGAACTTTTGGTTAGGGGTCCACCAGTGGATTCCCAAGTTGTAACCTTGAAGTTTTGGAGGATTGGAGTTTCATTTTTCAGTTATACATGGAGGGTTTTATTATTATTATTATTATTTCTTTCAGTTTTATTCTATCTTTATTATTTCTTTTTGTCATCTGTGTTCGCTTTAAAATACTTAAATTGTTTGATATTCCCTCGGGTTTGAGCCTGGACCTGATCAACACGTGTCTCAGATCCGAGGGGTATCACAGTTGATATCAGAGCACTTCAGGTTCAAGTGTCTCTAGAATATTTCGTATTAAGTCTTCCGCATAGCGTTTTTTTTTATAGAGCTTATGTTTAGGATTTGTTGAATTCTTTTACGATTTGTTTAAACTCGTACTGATGTCTGTCTTTTTATGTTAACAGCATGATTAACACTGGAAGAGGACAGAACATGAACAGTCGACAGAGGAGAGCGGCACGTAAATAGCAGGAACGTCTACAACGTCGGCAAATGAAAGAAGAGCAACAAATGCCAGGGTTTCAGGAAGAGTAGGAGGAAGTTCAACAGGCTGAGGGTCGGGTCAGAGATCTAGAGATTCCTCCATACCTCAATGACCTTGTTGCTCAGGCTATAGAGGCTGGGGTAACAACTGCACTCCGGAACCAACCACAGGTTCAGCAGGCACCTGTACTAGCACCAGTGGTTCAAACGGATTCTTGGGGAAAGGCTAGGAGCTCTTTCACAAAGGGGAGTCCATCTGTGTTCTCAGGCTCCACCAATGCGAATGCAGCTCACCAGTGGAAACAGGACATTGAGCGTCATCTTCGTTTGGTTCAGTGCACGGAGGTGCAGAAGCAGATGCTTGCTACCTTCAAGCTAGTTGGGGATGCACTACAGTGGTGGGAGTCAGTTACCACCCAGAGGAGAGGATGACATTGACTTATGATGAGTTCAATGCTCGCTTTGACGAGAAATATTTTCCCTATGCAGTCAGGGAAGTTATGAAGACCGAGGTTCTAAATCTGCAGCAGGGGAACATGACAGTGGCGGAGTATGAGCAGCAGTTCACGCGCTTATCACTTTTTGCTCCGGAGGAGGTGGATACAGAGGAAAAGAAGCGGAATAGTTTCGTCAAAGGACTGATGTGGTCTATTAAGCGAACTATCACAGGGAGTCCAGCTTATACTACATATGCTCAGATGGTAAACGCCGCTCTACAGCAATATCAGTTGACCGTGGACATCAGACAGGCTAAAGGTGAGAAGTAGGGTGACAAAGACTCTGCTAATCAGTCAGGGGAAAAAGGGAATGGTAATAGACACCGGCAAAATGACAAGGGCAAGTTCCAGGGACAACAGCCTTGGAAGAAGCACAAGGGTGGTTCAGATGCTCACCGGAATGGGGCACCTATTCAGAGGCAACAGAATGGGGGACCACAGGCAGGATAGGGTCAGCCACAGGCTAACCGACAGAGGAGGCCATTTGGTACTTTTCAGGGTAGTTGTTACACTTGTGGAGAGTATGGTCATACCACCAGGCAGTGTCCTAAAGCAGGACAGGGACAAGGATAGTATGTGTAGCAGGGACAGAGGGCGCCAGTGCCTCTACCAACTCCACAGGTTCCACGGATTCAGGGACAGACACATCTGGCTTTACCGGCACCGCCGCAGCCTCAGGGACAAGCACTGCAGCAGTTACATTATGGCAAGGTGTACAACCCTAAGCCACAGGATATGCAGGCACCTCAGACTGTTAAGGGTAAGTTTCCTATACATGGTTTTCATAGACGTGTTTTATTTGATACAGGTGCTACACACTCCTTTGTAGTTAGGACTTTTGTTGTTTTATCTGGGATGAGGACGAGGGTATGCACTAGACCTCAGGGTATTTCTACACCATTGGGCAATACAACTATTATACATGAGAGTGATGGGCCTGTGACACTAGATATTGGCAGACTTAGATTTCTAGCCAACTTATTGGTCCTGGACATGCACACTTATGATGTGATACTTGGGATGGATTGGTTGTCTCATTACCATGCCCAAGTTAATTGTTTTGATAGGTTTATTATGCTTACCATACCTGGTCAGGACATATATGTTGTCGCTATGCCGCGTTTTAGCAGAGGCATTATCACCTATTTGTTCCATGTGGAGGAGGAAATGGAGGAGGGGATTACTGTATCATTGGATAACATACCAATTGTACAGGATTTCCCAGATGTATTTAAGGAGATTCCAGGGTTGCCACCTAGTCGCAAGATTGATTTTGTGATAGACTTAGCTCCAAGCACTACGCCTATTGCTAGGGCACCTTATAGGATGGCACCGGTGGAGATGCGCGAGCTGAGGGATCAGATTCAGCAGCTACTCAGCCAGGATTTCATTCGCAGGAGTACTTCACCCTGGGGAGCACCAGTGTTATTTGTGAAGAAGAAGGATGGTTCGCTCCGCTTGTGTATAGATTACAGGGAGTTGAACAAGGTTACGATTCGTAACAAGTATCCTTTGCCCAAGATTGATGACTTGTTTGATCAGTTAAGGGGAGCCACATACTTCTCCAAGATTGATCTGCGTTCTGGGTATCATCAACTGAGGGTTAGGGAGCAGGATGTTCCTAAGACAGCGTTTCTCACGAGATATGGTTCTTATGAGTTTCGTGTCATGCCGTTTAGGACGACTAACGCACCAGCAGTGTTCATGGACTTAATGAACAGAGTCTTCCGGGCTTATTTGGATCAGTTTGTTATTGTCTTTATTGATGACATCTTGATCTATTCTCAGTCGGAGGACGATTATGCTAGGCATCTACGGATAGTGTTGCAGACGCTTCGTGAGCACCAGCTGTATGCCAAGTTCGAGAAGTGTGAATTTTGGCAGCGGGAAGTGAAGTTTTTGGGTCACGTGGTGTTAGAACGGGGGATAGCGGTTGATACAGCCAAGGTTTCAGCTGTGGTAGAGTGGGGACAGCCTACTTCACCTACCGAGATTCGGAGTTTTCTCGGTTTGGCAGGATATTATCGTCGGTTCATCCAGGGGTTCTCCAAGATCGCCGGACCACTCACTCATCTGACCAAGAAGGGGGTACAGTTCGTGTGGGATGAGCACTGTCAGCGAGCTTTTGATGAGCTGAAAAGGAAGTTGACTTCTGCACCAGTTCTGGCTACTCCTCAGAGCGGGATCAAGTATCTTTTTTACACGGATGCTTCATTGCAGGGTTTTGGATGTGTTTTGATGCAGGAGGAGCGACCGATTTCTTATGGATCTCGGAAGCTTAAGCCCACGAGCTTAATTATCCAACGCATGATTTGGAGTTGGCAGCTGTGGTCTTAGCCTTACGCATTTGGCGGCATTATCTGTTAGGTGAGTCCTTTAGGTTATTTAATGATCACAAGAGTCTGCAGTACTTATTCGCTCAGCGGGAGCTGAATATGAGGTAACGCAGATGGTTGGAGTTTGTGAAAGATTATCACTTTTCTATACAGTATCATCCAGGAAAAGTGAATGTGGTGGTGGATGCACTCAATCGCCGACCTGTTGGTAGTCTTTCTGCTTTATTCACCACTGAGTGGAATGCTTTGAAGAATGTGGATGAGTTATCGGATGCTTTTATGGCTTGTACGGTGGTTACACCTTCCATTATTCGCAAGGTTTTACAAGCACAACTCACGGATCAGCAGTGCATTGACAAGGTTGCAGAGATAGCTTCTGGAGAGGTTCCATTTTACTATGTTGGGGCTGACGGAGGTTTGAGGTACAAGGGACGGTTAGTGGTACCTTTTACTGATGATTTGAGGAAGGATGTGATGACTGAGAGTCACCACTCTGAGTTTTCTGTTCATCCAGGAGGCGACAAGATGTATCAGGATATAAAGCGGCAGTTTTGGTGGGCAGGTATGAAGAGGGACATTGCTCTTTTTGTTTCTCAGTGTAGTACTTGTCAAATGGTTAAGATTGATCATTAGAGGCCGCCAAGAGCTCTACAGCCACTACCGATTCCGGAGTGGAAATGAGAGAGCATATCTATGGATTTTATGGAGGGATTGCCGAATTCTTTCAAGGGTCATAACTCCATTTGGGTCATTGTGGATAGGTTGACCAAATCAGCGCATTTCTTACCTATTTGCACTGACTACACCTCGAAGCAGTTAGCAAGGCTTTACATTTTAGAGATTGTGAAGCTGCAAGGTATTCCATTGTCTATTATATCAGACAGGGATTTGAGCTTTGTGTCTGGTTTTTTGAAGAGTTTTCAGCAGGCTTTGGGTACGGAATTGTACCTTAGCATTGCCTATTATCCTCAAACTGATGGACAGACTGAAAGGGTTAATCAGATCATGGAAGATATGCTACGGTCGTGTGTTCTGGACTTCAAGGGACAGTGGGAGGATTATTTGTCACTTGTGGAGTTTGCTTATAACAATAGTTTCCAGAAGACTATTGGGATGGCACCTTTTGAGGCGTTATACAGTCGACCGTGTCGATCGCCGCCCGTTTGTTGGATGGAGGTTGGCGAGAACAGATTATTGGGTCCTGAGTTTATCAAGGATACTTCTGAGAAGATCGCTCTTATTCGAGATCGCATGCGTACTGCCCAAAGTAGGCAGAAGAGCTATGCTGATCGTCGTACCCGGGCATTGGAGTTTCAAATTGGGGATCAGGTTCTACTCAAAGTGTCTCCTATGAAGGGTGTTATGCACTTTAGGAAGAAAGGGAAGTTGTCTCCGCGGTTTGTCGCTCCATTTATGATTACGGATCGAGTTGGAGCTGTTACTTATCGGTTGGCACTGCCGGATAATTTGGACCGCGTACACAACGTATTCCATGTGTCCATGTTAGCGAGATGAGGATCGGTATCAGCATATTGATGTTGGGGAGATTGAGTTGCAGCCGGATGCAACTTATCTGGAGCCACCGTGTCGTATTGTCGATCGTCGGGATCAGATCTTTTGTAATAAAGTGATTCCTTTGGTGCGTGTTCAGTGGAGTCATCAGAATGAGGCTGAGTCCACTGGGGAACGGGAGGATGTCATTCGCTCGCAGTTTCCTAGAATATTGGATGAAGGTAAGAGCGAATTCTGAGGACGGAATTCCTTTTGTTAGGGGGGAAGAATGTAATACCCCAAATTTCAAAAGGATAGTTCTGGTATTTCATTTATTGTTTAAATTGCATTTTATTTGTTTAATTGATTTAATTGCATTTTTTTTATTTAATTAATTGTTTAACTATGTGTGTTATTTGTTTTGTTTTCATTAGTTGATTTATTTGAACTTTATTTGCTTGTTGTTTATATTGGTTTGTTAATTAATTGTGTTGTTAATTATTTGTTTTATTGAATTTAATTAAATTAATGTTTATCGTAGGGTTTTATTTCTTTTAGGGTTTCACATATTTGACTGAGGTAGAGAATAACAGTATTTGTGTTTTCCTTCTTGGATAGAAATTTTGGATTAGGGTTTTAGTTTAAAACCTATAAATATATCATTAAGACAACTTAGGGTTTTAAAAAGTCTTTATACCACTCCTATTTACGTATCAAAGACAAGAAAGAAACACAGAGAGAAAACAGAGACGTGAGAGAAACAGAGCAAGGCTTGAGGGGAATTTTACAGAAAGGACCAAGGAGGTTGATTGAGGTTAGATTCGGAGCAATAGAAGGTTTACCGGTGTTCAGTAGTTGCCGGAAACTTAGAGACGACGCCGAGATTTCATAACTGAAATCACAAGCAAGTTCTTCTCTTTCTCCTTCTCTTTGGCTCGTGTTCTGTGCACCTAGATAATCTTTAGGGTTTAATCAATCAGAAACTAGAATTTACCTGTTTAACTTATGCTATATTGATGATCTGTGGTGTTGAAAATAAATCTATTACAGTGCATAAAGGTTTCGTTCCAGTTTTCTGTCCTTTAAGCATGTTGTTTCTGTTGTAACTTTAGTCTCTGTATTTGATTGCAACTACTGTAAACAAAATATAGGAACAATACTGGGGTTATATAAAACTCATAGGGTTGTTATTATTCTGTTTTAAATATGTGTTGCAATTCGTTTCGTTTCAATTCGTGCAAATAGTTTCAGATTTATTCCTAACGCATGTTAGTTCGGTAGCAAATTTAATCTCTGTGATTGGTTCTAATGGTTGTTATCAAACCTTTGGGATGTTCTTGGGTGTTAATAAGATGCTTAAGATCAGTTTAAGAAACAAACGGAAGGGTTGTAGTTGGCCGGAGTTGGAACAGAGGTCAGAACAAGGCTGAAACAAAGAGGAAGCTCATAGGGGGAGAAAGAGCCGGCTCTGGAATGCCAAGAGCCAGCTCCCACCTGCTAGAGCCGGCTCCAAGGTATGGTAGAGCCGGCTCTATGTCACATTGAGCCTGCTCCACTTTTCTAGAGCAGGCTCTTCCTTTGTTTTGTGCGTACAAGTGACTTTCAGTCACTGTTTGGACATTTTGGGTTATTGAACAGTTTTAAAAACTTAATTGGGTTTTTAAATAATTAACATGTAACTAAGGTCTTGAATTGCATAAATTTACCCCTTAGTTTTAATAGAATTAACAATACGTTATTTGACAACTTTGCGTACAGTTAACGGCTGAAAGGAGATTTGTTGATTAATTTTAATCTGACGGTTTAGGGTGCTATAAAATGAGTTTAAATTTATTTTAGATGCACGATGAAGTCTTTTAAAGTAATATATTGGACTTGTGGCATAGTGGGGGCTCTGTGCTAAAGGATACAACAGAATATAAGTATATGACTTAGTACTCTGTTACCGGATGGAGGGAATTAAATCGCTTAAATTAATTTAGCAATTTATTGGACTATAATATTATTATAGAACTAATTTTAAATACATGATAGGGTCATTGTTTTATTAAATTTGAACTATGCATGTTTTGGATGTTAATTGTTAGAATATTTAATTCTTCGATGCAATTACATGGATTAATACTGGATTTTAATTGCTAGATTGTTAATCTTCCTTCTGCAATTATTTGGATATTAATTTTGGATTGTAAATTACTAAACTGTTATATATATGATGTAATTTACAAAGATATAGAGGATTGTATGCACTGATATGGGACGATGACATACTGGTGACGGTTTAGCTCAAAACGCCTAAACTAACCTAACGGATTAAAGGAATGGATATATAAATATTGAATCCTAATTTTGGTTTAAGGCATATCAACTGTAACTAAGTTGAGTAGCTTCCTGGATTAATGGATGGTAGTTAAGTTACATTAACTGAATAAGTTGAGTGACTAACTAGTTGGTTTGTTGTATGTCAGTTTATTAAATATTTGAACTACATACCTTGGATTTGGACGGACTTTATATATATGTTTATGGTACCACAAGCTGAGCTTGAGTCTCAGACTCGTTGGTTAGGGTGCGTATATACTGTGGATGCGTAACTGGTTATAATAGGTTGAGGTGTACCCTGTTAGGTTTAGGTACTTATGCCCACCTTTGGGTGTGTATTCGCATGTTGCCTTCTATTCAGGTTGAGACCCCTATTATAGACTAGTGAATGTCCCTTAGTGTTAATATATTTGTACGTATGGACTAGATAGATATTGTGTGGTGTGTACGGTGTATCAGCATATCGAGTCACTGTATGGATTGCAGTTAGATTAGAACTTGCTCGTGGGTTTGACCCACTCCTTTATTATTCTTTTCAGGTACAGGACGGTTCCAGCCTTAGAGCTTGATCGTGCTTATCGAGGACAGTCTCACATTCATCTGATTACGTAGGACTTCTCTCGATGTTTCTACCATTATCTATTTTCAGTTTTCAGTTTTAGTTGAACTTTTGGTTAGGAGTCCACCAGTGGATTCCCAAGTTGTAACCTTGAAGTTTTGGAGGATTGGAGTTTCATTTTTCAATTATACTTGGAGGGTTTTATTATTATTATTTCTTTCAGCTTTATTCTATCTTTATTATTTCTTTTTGTCATCTGTGTTCGCTTTAAAATACTTAAATTGTTTGATATTTCCTCGGGTTTGGGCCTGGGCCTGATCAACCCGTGTCTCAGATCCGAGGGGTATCACAACGGTTCCAATACCCTTTTATCTTATTTATGGAATCTCTCTTGTGAGATATACATATGATCCATTTTATTTTAATTGCAACTTAAATCTTTAACTTTACTTTAAAAGGTGGAGAAAATGTGATCACATTGACCTAAAGATTAGTGACAACTGACAAAACTCTCTTTTATTTTGTGGCGGTTACGATTTGATTTGCAAACTTCTCAATTTTTTGGAATTAATTAAGAATTGCAAATGAAATTCGGAACCACTTACACCTTCTTGCAACATGTTTTTTCAATATGAGTACGTCTCTCACCGTAGTAATGAAGTACATGAGTAACAAAAGAATATAATGATAAATTTTGTGTAATCATGAAATAGACTTGAGCACGCATTGGAATACTCTCTTAAATGATTATATAACATATGTATAGGGTAATTCACTAATTCTATATTTGTACAATTATATAAGCTCTTGTTAAAGGGCACTTATTTTATAATTTTTTCATTGTTTCATGTATTAGTCAATCTTATTATTTTTGTTTTCATAATAATAATAATAAATAAATTGCTCGTGATCATGAATTCAGCTAGTTCATAAGGATACAGAAGCAACAATAGTATTGTTTTGAAAGGCTATAAATGCAGCAGATAGAGTGGATAGTGCCCTTAAGGACATGACAGTGGTAATGAAACAATTCGATAGAACTGAAGAGGCCATTGAAACCATCAAGTCTTTTAGGGTTCTTTGCTCCAAACAAGCCCAGGAATCAATTGATAATATCCTCATCAACTTATACAAGGTGTGTGTGTGTGTGTAGGTGTGTGGATACATACACATCTTCAAGACGTGTGTACATAATACATGAGCCTATATCTCCCACTGCAGTAGTGATGGTACATTTTTCAAACATTACACCTGTTTTTAACACAACGATCTTTAATACATTATATATGGCTTTCAACACATTAAATTTAGTCGATGTAAATTATTATAATGGTGTCAAAAAAGTATACATCACCACAGCAGCACCAAGAATTACAACAAAGGATCTGGGCGCATGTTTACATATGTATGCACACATTACACTAACAATATATATATATATATATATATATATATATATATATAATGGATTAATTTGTAGAAATGCGGCAAAGTAGATAAACAAATAGCATTGTTAAAGCAGAAGCTTAGGTTGATCTACCATAGAAAAGTCTTCAATGGAAAATTCACAAAAACTGCACGTTCTAATGGCAAGAAAGTTCAGGTTTCCGTTGGATGTGAAACTTCACGGATACTGATATGTTACATTAAGACCTTATGTCTTTGTTAATTCGGAGTTTGTTTTTTATTTTTAATTCAATATATGAAAATATATAATAATAATGATAATAATTTAGGACTCATTCTTTAGTATATATATATCTACAATGGTAAAAGTTCACATTAGTATTTACTGAAAAAAAAAAAAAAAAAAAAAAAAAAAAAAAAAAAAAAAATAGTTCGAATTAGCACATCATAAGAATCATAAGATGTCAACACTATTAATTAGGACATCATTAGCTTAGGAATTTACCACTGTTAAGTTTGTAGTAATCTTTTTCAACATCTATTCCCAACTTCATTGGATGCTTTTTTTTTTTGGGAAAAAAAAAATCCAAATTGTCCATTCAACTCAAAATACTCTATTGATCCTTTTATGCATGACTCTCAGTTTAGATGAAAATCGACTCTCCACTACAAACATTCTCCTTTTTTTTTTATTTTTTAACTTGCATGTTTTTCTTTTGTTCTCTCTTTTTAATTGGTCTCAAACCTTGACTAAAGATTTGAAAGTCTTTGTTTTTTTTTTTTTTTTTGAAAGGAAAGGTTTGAGAGTTAAAGACTCCTCCTAATCATTAGGGACAAAGGAAAATCAGTAACATTTACTAAATTGAGAATGCCAGCATGAAAATTATGAATTTGAGAATAACACTTTGTGAAAGTATTGTATTGTCATGTGATGACTGATGAGTGTCACATATAGTATAACTAGTTTAGTGAAACTAATGATAGAGAGGATCCGAATTCACTTTAGATATTAAAAATAAAAATTAGAGTCACTGCTTCTCTCATTTTCAACGAATTAAGGTGGTCATAACCTAATCTTAGTAAATGCATACATATTGCAATTTTATAGTTTTTGGACTTATTTATCTACATCATCAACGGATTTAGTATTCATTAGCTTTTAGACTTATTTATATGAGACGAAGTCATCAACATCGATTCATTTGTTACCCTAGTATAACAAATTTTATTATTATTATATTACTAGTTGCAAGGATTAGTAGAGCCTTGAGTCAATTGTAAAAGTTGATGAGTGAATGGGTTCCATAAAATTTTATGGGGCTTAATCTTGAAGATGATTTTGTTGATGGGCTTGAAAAGTTGATGAGTGAATGGGTTCCATTTAGATCCAAAAGGCTTCCCATTTTCGAAGAGCTCTCTCCATTTAGAGTTCAGTTGGCGTGTTAGAGTTTTGTATTTTTTGTTTGAAAAAATAAATAATATGTAAAATGCTTGTAGTATAAAAATATATTAGGTTTTTTCTTTTTTTAGTGTGTGTTAATTATATACGGTGTAGATTGTTGTATTACTAAAAGTTTTGGTTAATCAAAATTAGTAGTGCATCTCCACTGAGATTGCAATGGTTCAAAACTTAATTTATACTCTACTAAGCAAGAAGAACCTCAGTAAAAAAAAAAAAAATATGGCACTTTTACTTTTCATATTTCATTTTTTCAAAATTAGAAGTTGATACCTTTTACACATATTGACATCGTAACAGAGTCTCTTGAGCTATCCATAATTCATATCACTTCTCTTACTTTTTCTTCCTCTAATTTGATTTATATGTTACTATATCAAGAGCACTGCCACACCTGATAATTGTTTTTTTTTTTTTTTTTTTTTTGCTATTCCAATCACAAGTGTCTAATAAGAATTATTAATTAGGATGAAATATCCCAACCTCCCCTGAGGCTTGTCCAAATATCTCCCAACTAAAACTATTTACAAAGAAGTAGCCCCTAACCTCATTTTGTCCAAAAATCTCTCAGTTGAAACTATTGTCAAAATAGTCCCTAACCTCCCATGAAACTGTCAAAAATAACCCAACACCACTTGAGGTTTGTCCAAATTTCTCTGAACACCAGTAACATTAATCAATGTATTTTTTTCTAAATGTCCAAACTACTCAAAAGTGAGGAAAAATGACTCAAATGACCATTTCAACCAAATTTAATTGGACAAAACTACCATTTCTTATATCTTCCTTTTTTGGATTGTTTTTGTGGAGTTGAAAACAATTTTTTGAGGGCAGTTGAAGAAAAAAAAAATGAACAAGTGGTTTGTTGATGAATCAAATGATGATTTATTATTAACCAATGTCTATTTTGTTAGATGATATGAATTATTTATTGAATAATTTATTTTGATAGCAAATATGTTAAATTATATGCTAAAATGGTTATTTGGTAACAAGGTTATTTAAGTCATTTTCTCTTAGTTAGGGTGGTCAAAGAAATTTAGACAAACCTCAAGGGGTATCAAGGGTTATTTTGATAATAGTTTCAGTTAGGAAATTTTTAGACAAACTTCAGGAAAGATTGGAGTATTTCACGATATTAATTAATAATGAATGATATTGGTATCTATCCTTTTAAAGTGCTTAAATCAACCACGAACCCATCACCATGTAAAAAATCACCATGTAAAAATATAAATTCGGTACTTTTATAATTTTCCTTATATTAAAGGAAGTGGAACCAATTGAACATGTAGTTAATTTAACATCTAGGTTCACTTATACAAACAGAAATGTCAATAACCATGCAGCAATTAACATATACATTAAGTGGAATTAAACTTTTATAATTTTCCTTATATTAAAGGAAGTGGAACCAATAGAACATGTAGTTAATTTAACGTTTAGGTTCACTTATACAAATAGAAACACCCATAACATATACATTAAGTGGAATTAATTTTTACACTTGGCTCTAAGTTTAGAAGTACTCCAAAAGTACTGCAAAAAAAAAAAAAAAAAAAAAAAAAAAAAAAAAAAAAAAACACACACACATATATATTAGTTATTAACATGCACCAAAATTTTCTTACCTCCCCTCCCGGCCAAGCCTTGAACCGACATGCATTTTTAGTTTCTAAAAATATGGTTGTAACAATATAGCAATAATAATGCATACACTAACAAAAATATGCTAGTAACTTAACGATCCCGCACAAGTAGGTCTAGTGGAGTAGAGACGCAAAATAGAAACTCTAGAAGAGGAGGTCTTTAGTTTGATACTCGAAGGCGCAATAAAGACAACACTTTTCTTGAATTGTTCGTGACTAACTCAGGGTTGGTGTTCGGATCTCGCTAGTGTCCGTGTGATTTATCTTCTAGAGATGAGTCCAAAAAACCTTGCCTTGGGGAGGTTCCACAGTTAAAACCAACCAAAAAAAAAAAAAAAACAAAAAAACAAAAAAACAAAAAATAGGTATAACAATAATGTATACATGCAAGCAAGGACTAACAAAAACAAAATATTAACTTAATTTAGTGTAATAATGTATGTATATTACTACTAAGGTTCTTAGTTAGGAGTTAGGAGTACAACAGCATAACTGTGATTGTTACGTAAGACCAATGAGAAGGAGGCAACGTAAACAATATTCAGTTTTTGTCTTCTTCCTTTTTTTCTGGTAAATAAAACAAGAATACAACAATATTCAGTTTCTCCCTCACTCCTATATATTAGTTCAATCTCTCTCTCTCTCTCTCTCTCTGAATTCATATATACATATATATACATCAAGATACAGAGAGAGAGAAAAAAAAAATGGAAGGAATTATTGTGAGTTGTACGCAGCGAAAAATACTTTGAAAGTTTTGATTATTTTATAAATAGATCTTGTGTTTCTCTAACTTATTTTATTTTAACAATTAATAAATTAATATCATGCAATCTAAAATAAAGCAAAATAAAGTTAGAGATGACACTAGAATTTTAGCGAGGAAACCCCAATTGATAAAATATGTCAACTGTTTGCGTGGGAAAAATCTCGTGGATTGTGCATTCCAAAGTAAACCGAACCACTATGCTTAAAACAAAGTGCACTGAACTTTGACTCTGGTTTACAGCCTATCGTTCTACCAAACACCAACTACTGACAATCCTCTGGCTTTGCGACTCTGTGAGGTTATGAATTCTCACAAATCCGGATAGTCAATGTGACCGGTAAGTTGACCTTACAATGGATCCGGAATGCGAAAGTGGAAAAAAAATAAAATAAATAACAAATGCGGAAACAAAAAGGTGAAAATAGACCAAGTATGTTCTAGAGGGCAAAATAGTCATTTCACATTCAAACAAAGTCTCAAGTGATATACGTCATCCCTAAGACACAAACATGGTTTCCTATGAAGTCACGGAATATTAAAGAAACAAAATGCGGAAGCGAATTTTTTTAAAAAAATGGACAAGTTTAGCCTTAGGGGCAAAATCATAATTTTAATAAATTTATGGGTGCTACCGAGTATATCATTGGATAGACAATAAAAAATTAACGAAGATAGACTCAAGAATCACTTGATTCGGAGCCCGGACGAAAGAGAAAAGTCGAAACAAAGTTTCGACGTCGTTGCGGCCGTGAACAGTGTTTTCACAGCAGTGAACAGTGCTGGGCAAAAAAAAAATTTGCTGAAACATTGTGCCGTTTTGAGGCACTAAACGACGTTTTTTCGGAAAAATACGAAGAAGAAACCCCCCTTAAAATAATTTTTTCAAACTGACCATGTCAAAAGAAAAATTTATTTTTGATAAGTGCTTAAATGTTGCACATTTCAACACCTAAACTAGGGTATTTTAGTCATTGCATCTATCTTATTTTCATATTTTAGTTCTAATTTATATTTTTGTCAATTTCAGGTCAATAAGGTTCAAACGGACTAATTTTGGTTCACTAAAACCTTTTTGGAGTCAAGTAAAGACATTCAGAAAAAGTTCAGAAAATGGCAAAAAGAGGTCGCAGCCCATTGCTCGTATAGTGTGTTTATTCTTCAAAAGCGGTCAATCTCGGACCTTTGATGATGTTCCCAAAAATGAAGAAGCAAATCAATTAGTCCGAGGCCAAAATAGAGCTAAATAAGGTTTAAAGGAAATGACCAACTCTGGGGGATCAATCCCCCAGGGTGGTAAGGGATCGATCCCCCACTATTCACAGAACTAAAAATGTCCTTGGGGGATCGATCCCCAAGGCTGTGGGATGGATCTCCCAGCCCTTGGCAGCATTGAGGGATTTAGCTTTTACTTGGCTACGGGATTTTCTTGTTAGGGCTTATTTTGTGAACTATGGGCCTCCAATAATGTGGGTATTAAAGGAAAAACAAAGACCCATTGTAGAGAGTTTTTTTATGATTATTTTTTATATAGTTTTTAGTTTTTCTGTAAGATAGAACGTTCTCTCTAGAGAAAAGGGAGGAGGCTAGGGTTTCAAGAAATTTTACAGGCTCTCTGTCTATAATTGAAGGAAGAAGAAGAAGGAGCCAAAAGATGGGGATGGAGCTTGTTGACACCATGATCATCTCCTCCATGAGCTAGTTCTTTACTAAGGGCTTGGATGAGTCCTAAGTTCATGTAACCTAAACCTTTGTATTTCTTTTCTTGGGGAATTAATATATTGTAATTAATTGTATGGCCTTATGATTTATTTATATATACATGCTTGATTTGACAAATTAGGGCTTGTATTGATGAATTCTTTCATTGAAATCTCCAGTTGATTATATGTCTATGTATGATTAATTAGGGATTTTGTTCTTCATTAGATGATTTAAAATTAATTCTTTCATTAATTCTATATGTAATTTGCATGTCTATGTGTGATTACTTTAGAATTATATTCTATACTAGATACTTCTTGTAGTTGTGTTTAGTGATAGAAAATAGCATGATACTTATGTGATACAATTGTCAATTAATTTGATGGATAAATGCTTAATCTTGATGAGTTGTTTTACAAATTAGCTTACTTGTCATTAGTTAATTGTAGTTAAGTAGGCAATTTGTGTTTGATTATGTTAATTCATACTTCTAATTACAATTAGTATTATCCTCTTAATTGATGTGTGCTCTTATCAGATATATTTGTGAATGTGTGTGGTTGGTTATGACGTAGTCTTGAATGGGTTCTCCACTTTAGTTTAATTGTCATTAGGTAGACAATACATTCTTGATGTTGATAATCTATGCTTACAATTGTGATTTGTGATGATAATGTAACCACATCTATGATTACACTAATAAATTTCCCATTAATTGAAAGCATATGGTATATTGCATAAGCTTAGTGGTGAATCCTAACCCTAAGACTCTCTCCCTATCTCTTTAATTCTTAGTTTAATTTACTTGCATTGCCATTTCTATTTCCATACTTTTAATTGAACTCTAGTTTAATCACTTCACCAAAAATCTTTTTCTCTCTCTCTCTTGTGCAATCTCATTAGCACTAAAATCAAGTTTAATCCCAACACATGTTCAATCCTTTAGGAACGATCCCTTCTCACTTCATACTTGACGGTATAAGTGTCAAACGGCTTTTATATAAATTTAAAGTATGATGCATGTTTGATACCATTTCCAAAACCAAAGTGTTGTGCATTATTTTGTACTTGACATGAAATTCCCAAAATACCCTTGAGATCAGACCTTTTTTTTTAAAAAGAGTGTACGCATCAGGAAATCAGATTTAACGCGGGGTTTTCAAGGCTGAGACAACATTTTTTGGAAAAATGCTGTGAAGAAACCCCCCCCTCCCCCCCTAAAATCACATTTTCTAAGTGACCATGTCAATACTGGAATTTATTTTCGAAGGAAAATTCCCAAAATGCGCTTAAACCACATAAAAAATGTAAAAACGAGAGCAACCAAGTGTTTAAATGACTAAATATGAAGTTGTGGGCTAAAACGATTGTGCACGCAAATGTAATAAGTGTTTTAAAGTATGTGGGAATGGTCCATGACCTCCAATTATGCCCAATGCAAAATCCGACGTATTAAACCTCAAAAATACCTTAAAATGGGAAATTTGAAGCATACCATCAACCACAACATACAACTATGATATTTTGTACCAAGTAAACATTCTCGCAAACGTAATATACATAATAAAATGCGTCCCAATGGCCCATGGCCTCAAAATACACCATATGCAAAATACTATTTGTCCAAGCCCTAAAATCATGAAAAATTGCCTTTTTAAGCGAAATTTGAAATCAATCATCATTGATGCATTCAAAGAATTGTTTGGTGTAATACCCTTAATTTTAAAAAGATAGTCCCAGTATTTTAAAACTTATTTTCTGGCATTTTTGTTGCATTTTTGGTTGTTTATTTGTTTAATAATTATTTTTCTGTCATTTATTTGTTTATGTGCCTTTGTTTTTTAATTAACTGATTAATTGTTATTTACTTGAATTGTTTGATTTATTTACTTTAATTGTTTGATTAATTGGTCGGTTAAATGTAATTTTTAAGTTAGAGTTTTATTTTTTAATTAAATGGAATTAATTAGTTTACATTAGTGTTATTTATTGTAATTTTAAGTTAGGGTTTTTGAAGTCACGTATTGGGTAGCCGACATAGGTTGTAAATTAAATCGGTTTCTGTTCCTTTTCGGTTCATAATTAGGATTAGGGTTATGTATACCTAAGCTTATAAATACAACAGTACGTGTATCTAGGGTTGGACAAACTCTATTCACGTACCAGAGATTGTGAGAGAAACAAAGAGAGATTTTGAGAACAATAGAGCAAGTTCGGTGAGGATTTCGTCCATGGCTTAAAGGTCGGACCTAGGAGGAGGGAAGGTAGAATAGTAGGAGGTTGAGTTGACATTAAACGGACGTCGTCGGAAAGCTTAGGAAGACGACGACAAGGTTTTGATTTCCAAAACTGCACAGGTAAGTTCTAATTCTATCTCCTTCCCTTTGATCTGTGTTCTGTGCATGTCTAGGAAAACTCCAGGAACTTTAAGTTATTAAAATCAACCATGTATACATGCTAAAACTTGAATTACAGTATGTTAATTGTATGTGTATATGTTTGAATTCTGCTTAAAGTATGTTGCATACTTTGTGATTTTAACTTGCTTAAATTATGCATAAAGGACTAGAATAATGTTTAGGGTTGATTGGGACATAAAACTGTACCAATAGGAACCTTAACGGAGGAGAACGAAGTCACCGGAGTCGGAGAAGAGACAGACAACGAGGCTTCACGTTGACATCTGGAATTTTACATCGATTGGTTTATGTAAACCAGTCGACACTTGCAAACCTTACATCAACCGGTTTGTGTAAACCGGTTGACACTTGCAAACTTTACATCAACCGGTTTGGGTAAACCGGTTGACACTTACTAACTTTACATCAACCGGTTTGGGTAAACCGGTTGACACCTTGAGAAAACACGTCGGCTAATTCCTGTAACCGTCACCTGTGTTGTCCAATGTAGGATTTTGGCACATGGGTTTGTATCTAGGAATGGTTAGGTCTGTGTTAAATGATTTTAATGAATTTTTGGAACTCGACAATTAACTAAAATGCATAATATACAATAATATGCTAGGTTGGAAATAAAATTAACATAATGGTTAATTTAGGGATATTATTTTAAACTGTTTTAAATCAATCAACTGAATTGAAACAAGTAAGCAATTAGTCTTTATGCTAATTTATACCTTTATGATAATGGATTTAACTGTATGAAAGTTTAAACAACTTTGCATGCTGTTTACGGATGGAAATGATTTAATTGCCTAATTTTAATTTAGCGATTTAACGAATTATAGCATAATGTTAAATCTTGTTATGGATGCACAATATGGTCATTTATTTATCAGACTTGATCTATATATATTCGGGATTTTAATTGTTGAAATATTAATCTCTTTTCTGCAATTAATTACTTTGATTAAGGCTTGGGTTTTAATTGTTGATATATTAAACACTATTTTGCAATTTCTTGGATTATGGTTTTGGATTTCAATTGTTGAACTGTTATTTATATTCTGTAATTTACATGGTTTTGGACATTAACCGCTGAACGGTTACTTATGTTTTGTAATTTGCATGAGTGTCGTGGATTGTATGTACCGGTATGGGACGGTGGCATACTAGGGTTAGTTTAGCTCAGAACGCTAAGACCCACCCTATTGGAATAAGGGAATTGATTGTAAAAATTGAATCCTACTTATATTTAGGTCAGATCAACTGAGTAAGTTGAGTGACTACATGGATTAATTGTGGTTTGGAGATATGTCAGATCAACTGATTAAGTTGAGTGACTAATTGGAATATAAATCTTATGTCAAATCAATATATAGTTGAATGACATATTATGGTTGTGAACGGACTTTAAATATATGATTATGGTACCACGACATGAGCTTGAGTCTCAGAGTCGTTGGTTAGGGTGCATATATGCAGTGGATGCGTAGCTGACTACGATAGGTTGAGGTGTACCCTGTTAGGTCTAGGTATTCATGCCCACCTTTGGGTGCGTTTTTGCATGTTGCCTTCTATTCAAGTTGAGACCCCTTTGTAGTTCAGTGAATGTCCCTTAGTGTGGTTATATATATATATATTTATGGACTAGATAGATATTGTGAGATATCTAGGATGTATCTGCGTATCGGGTCACTGTATGGATTGCAGTTAGATTAGAACTTGTTCGTGGGCCTGATCTACTCTTATATTTTTTTCAAGTACCGGATGGTTCCAGCCTTAGAGCTTGATCATGCTTATCGGAGACAGTCACTCATTCATCAGTTTACGTAGGACTTCTATCTATGTTTTAGTTTGGGATGTTATTTTCAGTTTTCAGTTTTAGTTGGACTTTTGTTTAGGGGTCTACTAGATGGATTCCTGAGTTGTACTCTTGGAGGTTTTGGAGAGTTGAATTATTTTGATCTTTATTATTTGATGACTTTATATTTAGAATTCCTTCAGCTTTAATATTTATTTCTTAAATCTTTTATATTCTGTGTTCGTTTATATATTAATTGTTTGATATTCTCTTGGATTTGGGCTTGCGCTTGATCAACCCATGTCTCGGATTCGAGGAGTATCACATTTGGTCCATAGCCACACGTCATATATGATATAAGAACACTATAAAAAAAATGATAAAACACATTTCCCACCATCCTAACTGAAATTGTCATGCTAAAGTTTCGCATTTTTTAATCTTTTCTCATTTTTAAGCATAATGTCAAATTGCATAAAAGTAAAACATGTGGTTCTTGGCCCTTGGCCTCATCACATATATGTCAAATAGGTCTCAAATGATGCATTTAGGTACTTATTACATATCCCAAATAGAAGTTACAAATTTTGACATATTTAATAAAAAATAAGGCAAAATCATGCTAGTAAGTGCATGTAAAGAAATATGTCAACTCATTAAGTCACAAGCAAGTTTCAAGGATGTTGTGCATCCCTAAAGCACGGTTCCTTACTTGAAAAATGTCCCAATCAACGAGGGTGAGTAAACAAGTTATTCGTAGGAAATGAACATGCGTATAACCTAAAGTTTTGCAAATCTTTATAAGTTGATATAAATCAATCCATGTGGTTCATGCTACCTCACATTTATGTCCAATGTGAGACTAAGGGACCATCCTAAGTTACATTAGAACATCTATATCATAAACCACAATATATAAGCAACTAAACAACATTGAAACATCAAATGCCAAATAACAAAATATAAATTCACAAAGTAAACATCTTGAAATTTGAAATGCGAAATCGAACAAGTGGAATCTTGGATGTCATACCGAAATAAAATCGACACCAAGTATCATTTGGGTTACTAGGCCGTGGGTGCTTACCCTTAAGTACGCTCTAAAATAGAGGGCTCTCAAATCCCTTATACTAGAGCTGAGCCTTAGTCATAGTCAAACTTACGACATCCCCAAACTTCCAAAATTGTCAAAAAGTGCACAACAAGTATATACACATATACTAAATGCACATAATCAAATATCACACACAATCAAATTGTGAAAACACACAAGACATGCCCTAGGTCCTCAACTACCATGGCATGTAACATAATAGGCCTTGAAAATATCAAAGGTGCAAATAAATCATACTTTTATTAAATTGAAGCTAATAAAATAAAAATTAATTAATTCCTCTAAATCACAAAACATCACTAAATGACATGAAATTAACACATAATAAGCAACATATCATGAAGAACTCAAATATCAAATCAAAAGTTTAATTAAGCCACTAAAACACTTAATTAATTTTTAATTAACTTAATTAATTAAAAATCTCTAAATTTCAAAAGTTATCCAAAAATTTTAAAAATAATATATGATGAATTACAAGTCATGGGCTCCCCAAATATCATATTATTAATTAAATCTAAGCATGCTTCAATTATAAAATTAAATCATCATTTAATTAAAATAAAAATAATTTGTAGATCTAAGCTTTAAACATGCATATAAGTTATATAAACCTCAAAAACATGTAAAACACTAAGATTATAAACATGAAATACCCCCTACCTCACTTGAGATGAAAATCTCAAATCCCACCAAAATCAAACTCCACAAAATACGATGAAACTTCGGGGTTTTGGCGGGGACAACAAAAAGAGCAAGAAACCTTCAAGAAACAAGACCCAAATCCAAGCTTGAACTCTCAGCCCAAAAATCAAAGTGCTGTAAATCGAAAACCGATCAGATAGAAATGACCGCGTCGTCGAGGAGATAAAAAAAGTATAAACCACGAAGATGAAATTCAAAAAGGAAATAGATGAAAAGAAGAGAGAGAAAGGGCAGCTCTAAGGTTCTTCAATGGAGGCTAGTGACTACTACTTTAGAAAATAAAAAGTTAGAGATGTTTTCTCTCTCATCCACTAACCCTAAATGGTCAAAAAGGTGTCCTGAACAGTCTGAACGGGCCCCGTTCGGGGTCCAAAAAGTGAAATCAGTGAAGACGCGCTCAAATGCAGATGGTACATGAACAAAAAAATTTTGAGATGGAATTCTAAGATCAACGGAAAAAATGAGGCGGAAAATCAAGTCCAGAGCGAGGAGATATGCCCCAGACAAGATTGACAACTAACGGGGTTCGAAAATTTAAAATAAATGAAATAAAAATCAAAAAAATATTTTGGAAGTACCAAAGTTCATAAAAACTGAAAATAAACCCCTCATGAAAGTTTGAACCCAAAACGAGAAACTTTTCTGAAAACTTTTCATAATTACACAAATGCCCCTCACTAAATAACTCAAAAAGTAAATTTCCCAAAAAGCCCAAAATGATATGTCATTCAAAAGATACATTTAAAAGAACCTTAAATACAAAAAGTAAACATCTAGCGTACTTTTCTACAAAAGTAAAAATGTGAGTCACATAGAAATCAAGTAAAATGAATGCATACAAGGTAGGAATCAAATCCGAGCATGACCCGATTGGTTACGCAAAATGAAAAGGTAGTGAAAAATGACAGAAAAAGAAAACTCGAAAAAAGCAATTAGAGGAAAAAAAAAAATCCGTAAATTTTGAGAGAATGGAAAAAAAGGAAAATGGCCGAATCATTACAGACTCCCCGTCCAACAGTAACTTGACTTTAGTCTTATGCTTGATCTTTGTAGAAGAGTAACAAGTAGATCAAACAACACTCTTCAAATGCTCCAACCCTTTCAAAGTGTGATCACTTTTACTTATATTCTTCTATCGTCTGAATTCGATATAGAAGTAGATCTGTTTTTGTCTGATCGATATAGATGTAACTATATGATCACGATCAGGATTTGAACAACACAATTCTAAACTCACTAAGTGTTTATGTGTATATGTTCTAGAAAGACAAACAGAAAATTCTCTAAGAATTTCTGAGATAAAAATCTTCATAAGGCTTTTAAGAATAATAAACTGATAATGTAAAAGTCGTGAATAAATCAATGTATATGACAAGGTTTATATAGAGTATAGAATGACCTAATCCCTCTAAAAATAAGAAAAAATTCATGCATATGATTTGGTATAATTCTAGACCAACTGGAAAACAAATCAGGAAAGGAAACTAAAAGTTGTATTCTGATCAGGACACCTTGAACCGGTTCAGAGGGGCTGAATCAATTCAAGTATGGCAGAAACTTATTTCGAGGCCAACTAAAGACCTTGAATTGGTTCAGATGGGCTAAACCAGTTCAAGTATGCCAGACTTGAAATTCCTGGTTCACTTACCAAGTGTAGAGTGTGTCCTAACCTTTTAAAATTCATTCCTAATGTGTTGTTCTTACCTTTTTTTTCAAAAGATCTTCAATCATGGTAAGTCTGAATAAACTTCCTAGTTCTGTAGTCGCTGTTGAACTTGATAACTTGTAGCTAAGTAACTTGAATTACAACTTAACTTGGACTTGTTTTGTTTATGATAATTACCAAAAATAAAACAATATCTCACAATTATGTTAATGAAGAAGGGCTTTAAGAAGGATAAAGAAGCATTCCATGTACTTCAGAAGGTTCCTTCTTGACGAGGCCGCTTGTGAACGCCAAAATAATGTAGTGAATGTGCGGTTCAGGAAAAGCCTTTTGGGTCAAGTTTAAATTTATAAAAATCATTACCAACACTACTACTAAAGTAGCAAGAGTGAGTAGGGATCGTCCCAAGGGATTATACGTGTTGGAATTTAACTTCAACTCCAGCGTATCACAAGATTACAAAAGATAGAGATTGGTTGATTAAACTAGAAAACAATTAATTAAAATGAAAGTGAAATAAAACTAATTAGAGATAGGGATTTAAAAGATATGAAGAGAGGACTTACGGTGTTGGAATCACCACTAAGCTCGTGTAATTAACCACTTGCTTTCCATTAATGGGGAATACATTGTTGTGAACAAAATGCGACTACCAATTGCAATATTAAGCATGAACCATCTAATTAATGTATGAATTGTCTACCTAAACTAAGTGTAGCACAACCCATCAATTTTAAGCATGACCCATCTAAGTAGCAACAATTGTAGCATACATCAATCTAGAGAATCATAAAATTTGCAATAATAAGCCATGGAATATCTAAGCAAGCATAGATTGTCTACCTACCTACAAGTATGAATTAAATTGTAGAACAACCCATCAAGCATAAGTATAAACCATCAAATTAATTGACAAACCCATTCAATGAAAACACATGCTTAACCATCACTAGATTTTCAATCAACCACACATAGACATGCAATTAATATAGAAAAACTAGTGTAGAGATTAATTCCCAAATAATCACACATAAGACAACATGTAATCAAATAGAGAATCAATAGAAAGAATTAATCCATATGAATCATGTAAGAAATAATTCATAATTTAATCACACATAGACATGTAAATAAACTAGAGAATTAATGGGAAGAATTAAAGCATAGAAATCATAAAAATATACCAAGATTCATGAAATCCACAAGACTAGAACACTAATCACAACAATATATATAAATCCCTAAAAATAGAAATACAAAAGTTTAGATTACACAAGACTTAGGGCTCATCCAAGCCCGAAGTGTAGATCTAGCCAATCATGGAGGAGGTGGATGTGGTCATGGAATCAAGCTCCAAATATGGCTCCATCTTCTTCTTCCTCTTCTTCTTTGAAGCTCTAGAGATTGTGAGAGAGAGTGGTCTAGAGATAGATCTTGAGATGTGCCTCCACTTCCCTCTTTTCATCTAACCCTAATCTCTAACTTTCTAGAGAGATAAATTAAAATTACAATATAGAAATAAAATGATAAAAGCCCCTTTACAAATGGGTCACTTCCCTTTATATAGAAGGTCCTTTTCTTAGTCATTAAGTCAGGGATATAGGCCCAAAAATATCTAATCCCGTACTATGTGATAGGTAGACTTTTGGGCGCGCACGGAATAAGACAGCTCGCTGCTAGCAAAAGTTCGATCGATCCAACTTTGATTTTCGATCGATCCAACTTTTTGAGAAAAGTTGGATGGATCCAACTTGGCAGATTTTCAGCATCAGCCTCTTTTTGCTCCAAATCATCCTCTTTTTGCTCCGGATCATCACTAAGACTTAATTTGACTCCAAAAAGGCCTTAAGAAACCATTTTTAGCCCATTTTAATATTATTGACCTGAAATAGACAAAAACACAAATAAGTACTAAAACGAGAAAATAAGATAGATAAAGGTCCTAAAACACTCAAGCTTAAGGGGTTTAAAAGTGTACTTTTCAGCGCTAATCACTTCTGGTGATAGTCCATACGTCCGAGCTAAACTTGCTCAGGTGTGCCCCTGATCTCCCTCTCTCTTTCTCCAAAATTATCACTCTTAATTATAATTATTTCTTTAATTTCTTTCCTAGTTTTGGTGAATACATATATATCATCAACATCTCGTGTATCTCTTATGACTATTCACAATTTAAAGCTTCAAGTATATAGTAAAAAAATTGATTTATTCAACACCTATTTGAAAACTCTGGATTTTTGCTTACTTTCAACTTTTTAAAAGCATTCCGTCGCCTTGTAGGTACCTCCTGTACGTCTAGGAATTCTTCATAATCCTATGCTCATTTTAACATTACCCTTCACTTATGTATAACGCCATTCTTAAACTGAATGATCTTATAAACGTTCTTAAATAATAAATTATGCATAGAACTGCTAAATTAGAAAATTTGAGTGCACTATAACATAGTTTTTTATCAATTAAGTTCAGAAGTTGGAATTATAAATGAATTTGAATGACCAACATGTATTACTGCATCTCAAATCTTCAGACTGATCTACCCTAAAGGTCAACAATAGTCAATAACTCCGTCGTAGAGTAAATCACGACATTTGAAAATTTTCAGATTGATTCTACTATAAAGGTCAAGAATAGCCAATAATGCAGTCACAAAGTAAATCACTGCACCTCATGATGTCTCCAGATGGATTATACCATAAATGTCAATTATTGCCAATAAATCTATTTACAACTTTCATAGTACTTGCTCTCCAAAGAGAAACTCTAATCAAATTTTCACTCAAAATTTGCTGAGTTAATAAAATATCACTTTAACTATAATAATTATTGTGGTTCAACAAAGTCTAGTTACATGAGAATTAGGAACAAAGAGTTTTCTCCCTTATTATTATTAATTTTTTGGGTCCTAATTACTCATTAACCGAAGATATATAGGTGCATAATTGCATCTTTTATTAAAATTTTCATTATATATTGCGCCTACCCATATTTTATCTTCATTCTCAAGGCGCCTACCATTCTTATCCTATCATCTTATATGCCACTTTTGCAATCCCTTTACCTTTTAGCTTATTCATGGAATCTCTCCCGGTGAGACATACATATGATCCATTTTATTTTAATTGTAGATTGTTGTATAAAAAGTTTTGGTTAATCAAAATTAGTAGCGCATCTCCACTTAGATTGCAATGGTTCAAAACTTAATTTATACTAAGCCAGAAGAATCTAAGTAAAAAATATATATATGACACTTCTACTTTTCATATTTTAATTTTTCAAAATCAGAAGTTTAATTTTCCAAGTGAACAAGACTACCTTTTACCCATATTGATACCGTGGACAGGAGTCTCTTGAGCTATCTATAATCCATATCACTTCTCTTACTTTTTTTCCCTCTAATTTGATTTATATGTTTTAGTAGTATATTAAGAGTACTGTTATACTTAACAATCAATATTTTTTTTCTATTCTAATCACGAGTGTCTAACAAGAATTATTAATTAGGGTGAAATATCCTGACCTCCCCCAAAGTTTGTCCAAATATCTCCCTATTGACCCTGGCCTCCATTTATCCAAATATCTCTTAGCTGAAACTATTGTCAAAATAGCTCCTAACCTCCCTTAAGATTTGTTAAAAATAACCCGACACCGCTTGAGGTCTGTCCAAATTTCTCTGGACACCCGTAACATTAATTAATGTAATATTTTCTAAATGTCCAAACTACTCAAATGTGAGAGAAATTGACTCAAATGACAATTTCAATCAAATTTAATTGGACAAAAGTACCATTTCTTATATCTTCCCTTTTGGATTGTGTTTTGTGGAGTTGAAAACAAATTTTTGTGGGTAATTGAAGGGAAAAAAAAAAAAAAAAATTGAACAAGTGGTTTGTTGATGAATCAAATGATGAATTATTATTAACCAATGTCTATTTTGTTGAATTATATGAATTATTTATTGAATAATTTATTTTGACAGCAAATATATTGAATTATATGCTGAAATGGTTATTTGGTAATAAGGTCATTTAAGTCATTTTCTTTTACTTAGTGGTAGTTTCAGCATTTATAAAATATGTATTTTATTGACAGACTTAAGTCTGATTAACGTCAGGGTGGTCATTGAAATTTGGACAAACCTCAAGGGGTATCAAGGATTATTTTGATAATAGTTTATGATAGGAGATTTTTGAAAAAACTTCAGGGGAAGTTAGAGTATTTAACCCTATAAATTAATAATGGATAATACTGGTATCTCTCTTTTTAAAGTGTTTAAATCAACCATGAACCCATTACTATGTAAAAATATAAATTCGAAACTTTTATAATTTTCCTTATATTAAAGGAAGTGGAACCAATTGACTATGTAGCTAATTTAACGTCTAGGTTCACTTGTACAAATAGAAATGCCGATAACCAAGCAGTAATTAACATATACATTAAGTGGAATAGAGTTTTACAATTGGCTATAAGTTTAGAAGTACTACTGCAAAACACACACATATATTTTAGTTATTTACATGCACCTAATTTTCCGAACCTCCCTCAGGCCGAGTCCTGAACCGACATGCATTTTTAGTTTATAAAAATTTGGTTGTAACAACATAGCAATAGTAATACATACGCTAATAAAAATATGCTAGTAACATAATGATAATATTAACCCGCACGGGTTGGTGTTGGAGTAAAGGTGTGAGATAAATGATCTAAAAGAGGAGGTCCTTCGTTTGATACTTGAAGACGCATTAAAGACATCACTATTCCTAAATTATTCGTGACTTACTCGAGGCTGATGTTTGGGTCTCGCTAGTGCCCATGTGATTTATCTTCTAAAAGTGGTTCCAAAAGACCTTGCCTTACGGAGGTTCCACAGTTAAAACAAACAAACAGACAGACATAACAATAATGTATAAATGCAAGCACCAACTAACAAAAACAAAATATTAACTTAATTTAGTGTAATAATGTACGTATATTACTAGTAAGGTTCTTAGTTAGAGTTAAGACTACAACAACATAGCTTGTTACGTAAGACCAATGGAAAAGAAGGAACGTAAACAATATTTGGTTTCTTTCTTTTTCTTCTTTTTTTGGTAAATAAAACTATAATACAACAATATTCAGTTTCTCCCTCACTCCTATATATTAATTCAACCTCTTCTCTCTCTGTATGAATTCATATATACACACTCACACACACACATATATATACATCAAGAGAGAGAGAGAATGGAAGGAATTATGTCAATGAAGAAGGGCTCTAGGAAGGATAAAGAAGCATTCCATGTACTTCACAAGGTTCCTTCTGGTGATGGTCCTTACGTCCGAGCTAAACTCGCTCAGGTGCATGTGCCCCTCATCTTTCTCTCACTCTCTCCAAAATTATCACCCTTAATTACAGTTATGAAATTCGGGACCAATTACACCTACTTGCAACATGTTTTTTCAATATGAGTACGTATCTCACTGGTAATAAAGTAGATGAGTAACAAAAAGAATATAATGATAAATTTTATGTAATCATGAAATAGACTTGAGCACGCATAAACCATTATATATCAGTATGAAATTCTCTCTGAAATAATTGTATAACATATGCATTGGGTACTTCTATGTATGTACAATTATATAATCTCTTGTTAAAGGGGACTTATTTTATATTTTTTTCCATTGTCTCATTTATCTGTCAATCTTATTATTAATTTATTTTTTCAAAATAATAATAACAAATAAATTGTTGTGATCATGAATTCAGCTAGTTCAAAAGGATCCAGAAGAAGCAATAGTATTGTTTTGGAAGGCTATAAATGCACGAGATAGAGTGGATAGTGCCCTTAAGGACATGGTAATGGTAATGAAGCAATTGGATAGAACTGAAGATGCCATTGAAGCTATCAAGTCTTTTAGAGTTCTTTGCTTCAAGTATGCCCAGGAATCACTTGATAATGTCCTCATTGACTTATACAAGGTATATATATATATATATATATATATATACACACACACACACACACACACACACAGACATGTGTATGCATAATACATGAGCCCAGATCTCCACCTGCTGTAGTGATGGTGTACATTTTTCAACGCATCACACCTGTTTTTAACACAACGATTTTTAATACATTATATTTGTCTTTCAACACCTTAAATTTAGTCGATGTAAAATTTTTAAAATAGATATAATTAATGGTGTCAAAAAAGTGTACATTGCCACAGCAGCACCAAGAAGCATGTTTACATATGTATGCACGCATTACACTAACAATATATATAATGGATAAATTTGTAGAAATGTGGCAAAGTAGATGAACAAATAGCATTGCTAAAGCAGAAGCTCAAGTTGATCTACCAAGGAAAGGTCTTCAATGGAAAATCTACAAAAAGTGCACGTTCTCATGGCAAGAAATTTCAGGCATCAGTTGGACAAGAAACTTCACGGATATTGGTATGTTATATTAACACCTTCCGTCATTGTTAATCCAAGATTTAAAATGTTCACGGATACTGGTATATTAGATTAATACCAAGGAAGGGTCTTAAATGGACCCACCACTACAAACATTCTTATTGTATGTTTCTTTGTGCATACATATTTTCTTTTCGTCTCTTTTTAATCTTTGTGGAGCCTTGACTTAGGATTTGAGAGTTTTTTTTTTTGAAAGGATGGATTTGAGAGTTAAGACTCCTAATCAATAGGGACAAAGGAAGATCATTAACATTTACTAAATTGAGAATGCCAGCTTGGAAAATAATGAATTTGAGAATCCTACACTTTGCGAATGCATTAATAATGTTACATTGTTGCAAACTAATAGTAAATCTCGAATGTATTGTATCGTCATGTAATGAGTTTCACATGTAGTATAGCTAATTTAGTGAAAAAATACTAATAATGGAGAGGATCTTAATTCATTTTAGATATATATCAACGAAAATCAGAGTCACTGTTTCTCTCATTTTCAATTAATTAAAGTAGCCAAGACCAAATATATTACAATTTTATAATTTTTGGACATATTTATCTTCGTCATCAACAGATTAAATATTCATTAGTTTTTAGACTTATAGTATAAACGGATTGATTCATTTGTGACCCTAATTATAGTATAACAATTATTATTATTATTATTCTATTACTAGTTGCTAGGATTAATGGAGCCTTGAGTCAATTGTAAAACTGTAAATATTGCAGGGATATTTGGGCTGGGCCTATATGCAAAAAACAAACTACATGGATGCAGAGGTGGTGTACAGGGAAGCCCAAATGATCCAACCCAATGCCAACAAGGCATGTAACTTGGGGCTTTGTCTGATCAAGCAAGCCCGGTACGATGAAGCCCGGTTAGTTCTTGAAGATGTATTGCTGGGTAGACTCCAAGGTTCTGATGATTTGAAATCCAGAAATCGGGCAAAGGAATTGTTACTAGAAGTTGAATCCCAGCAGCCTCCGGATGAATTGTCAAAATTTATGGGGCTTAATCTTGAAGATGATTTTGTTGATGGGCTTGAAAAGTTGATGAGTGAATGGGCCCCATTCAGATCCAAAAGGCTTCCCATTTTTGAAGAGCTCTCTCTATTTAGAGATCAGTTGGCCTGTTAGAGTTTCGTATTTTTTGTTTGTAAAAATAAATAATACACTATGTAAAATGCTCGTAGTATAAAAATATATTAGAAGCTTTTATTTTATTTTATTTTTTATTTTTTTATAGTGTGTGTTTATAATGTTTATTATATGTATGGTATAGATTGTTGCATTACTAGAAAGTTTTAAATTAGTGGTGCAACCTTCGTTGAGGTTTTAATGGTTCAAAACTTAATTTATTCACTTCTAAGCCAGAAGAACCTATATTAGTAAATAAAATGACACTTTTACTTTGCATATTTTATTTTTTCAAAATCAGTAGTTCATTTTTCAAAGTGAATATTTTACTGTGGGAGGAGTCTCTTGAGTTAACCATGTCACTTCTCTTACTTTTTCTTCCTCTAATTTGATTTATATATATTTTCTAACAGTACAATATTAAGGGCTTGTTTACTATCAGGAAGTGATTCCAACTTTCTTCAAAAGTAAAATCATAATTTTGATTTCTTAGGCTGAAATAAAAAGTAGATGTTTTCAATATCTTGTTTTATTGAAAACAAGATAATAGAAAACAATTTCAATTTGATTTTGTTTTCTAATCCATAGTATGTGTGTGTGTGTGTATAAGGGAAAGCTAACATCCTCACTAAGGAGAAGATATTCAATATGTCTAGTGCATTTTGCACGGGCTATTACAACCATCCATATCAGTGCATGTTGTGTACGCACCCGCACATGATGTGTAGTTTTTTAGACAAAAATGTATGCTATTAGAATCTTTTAAGAACATCAATACCAGGGAATTGGTGATATCAACGTATCTACACCCTAAAAATCTCTAGTTCTTTAACGAATCCTCGTCTTTCTCTCCGCCTATGCGGGGATCGTGCGTGGATCCTCAGCATCGTCTATCTCTCTATATAATCTATGCGCTGATGCCGGAAGCCATGGAAACCAGAGCCTCGATCTGCCAACTTCAATCATCTCCTCTCTTTCTCTTTCTATGTATATAGATCATGTTGATCGGAGTAGCCAGGGACGGACCTAGAAACTCAAGGGAGGGGGGCAATACCCTTTTTTAAAAATAATTTTACGGGAGGCAAATGTAATATTTCATTAGTATATATGTCAGAAGATTCAGAATGACAAAAATAGTGGGGCATTAGTAAAAAAAATCAGGGGAGCAATTGCCCAGTCCAACATAGGTCCGTCCCTGGAAGTACTAGTGCTCCGACAATCCGATTAAACCTAACTTCCTCCACCAGACTGATTCACCCTCCTTGTAGTCATCGTGGTCTCTTTCGGCTGACTGGTTGTCATCGTCAGATCATGATTGCTGCTAAAACAGATGGATTGGAACTAGGATCGACATGAGATATATAGAGGGAGATAGATGATTCCTATAGAGAATTCGCATACCAACGCAGTAGGTTTCATGGATTCAACAGAGATGAAGAGATAATTCTGGTAAAGGATTTGCGGATCAAAAGGCTAGGTTCCATGATTTTGGTAATGGCACAGACAGGGAACTGGTTTCTACAGTGCTGACTTGGCATAGTGTTATAAACGAAAGAGTTCAACAGTCAATTTCTACCGTGATAGAAAGTAATTCTCTTCAACAGTGGAGAAAGTAAGAAAGTAATAAAATCTCACTTTCTTTTCCCTCTTTAAATGTGAAAGTATTTTTTAAAAGATAAAATCTCTTTTTCTTTTGTATTTTTTAAAAGACGGAAAGTAAACTTATATTACTAATAAATATGATTTGCACTTTTTTATTACTTTGGCCTCGGTGATTAACCCCCTTCTACTTTTAAAAAGTTGTACAATACCCTTCTTTTTCTTTTTCTTTTTTTAGGGGAGGAGGCAACAACTTATCTAATGGGGAATCAATTGTTGCTAAGGGATGAAACAAAATTACATGAATACCCCTAATAAAAAAATTGAATTATATAAAAATAAATAAACAAATAAATATTTTAGGGAAAAAAAACATAGCTAAACCAACTATGTATAACAAAACTAGCGGACACACAAAAAGTAGGTTTGGCCACCATGTATAATGCCTTGAAAGTATAAGTCTCTTTTACTTGCCTTTCAATTCCCTAGTGGACAATCTACGGAGGGAGATTGGAATTGCTTAATATCACTATGAAGATTGTGGATTTTATCATTTTTTTAAATATGGAACTATTATGAATAATAGAGAAATTTTATAAAATATCTATATTTAAAAATTTTAATATTACAACTAAAATTACCGCTTACAATGATATATATATATGTGTGTGTGTGTGTGTGTGTGTGTCAGTCAGGAAACTCGTTTTCCATTCCACAAATCATAAGGAAAGTCATACTGGAGTATCAGAATCTTCAAATGGAGTTGCTGACGTCATCATGTTGCCATTATAGCTACGGGAATGCATTCGAACCTGCTGACGGGAGCTCCAGTAGGGGGGAAAAGGGCACTGACGAAGGTGGTCAAGTACGTGTTAGCTAGCCCAACTCTCGCCATCAATTACCATAAAAAGAAACTTGACAGCAGCATCGAGGGAAGCGACGACTTTGGCTGCCGGGATCATACGGACGAGGGAGGACGAAGAAATGCCTCCAGCTTAATCATCATAGTGTGCGTGTGTGTGTGTGTGTGTAGATATATATTGTAGAGAAACTACAGGAAATATCATCTACCAAAGAGAAAAACAAACTTATATATAATATTTATCTATATTGAATCAGTCCATAATATATATTGCCCTACATGAATAATGGAGAAACTCGTGAAATATCATCATCTGTCAAGGATATTTTTTTTGGTAAATCAATTAGAAAGGGTATATATTGAGCATTTGTAAGGGTGATTCTGTCAAAAATAATTAATTAATGTGTTATGTGTAATGCACATTAATAGTTTAAAGGCAAAAGGCAAAAGTGGAACATACATTAGCGTTGCAACCCTCTGTAAATAAAGGTTGTTTGTTGCCTAAAAAAAACGAGAGGGAATATTATGAAATTTATTTAAACTAGAGGGGGGTTTAACAGGCCCAAGACTGCTTGCTATTCCAATCACTAGTGTCTAATAAGAACTATTAATTAATGAGGGATTATGTCTCTTTCTAAAGTGTTTAAATCAACCATGCATGAACCGATAGTTATTTAAAAATATGAATTTAGAACTTTTTTTATTTTCTTTATATTAAAAGAAGTGGAACCACCAACAGTGGCCTAATAGTATTAAACTTTTACTTCTTAAAAGGAAGTTAAGAGTTCGAACAGACATGTGTGTGTGAATATCAATTACAAAAAAAAATTGGAACCAATTGAATAATAGCTAATTTAACATCTAGTTTCACTTGTACAAATACAAATGCCAATAACCATGCAGCAATTAACATATACATTAAGTGGAATAGATTTTTACTCTCGGCTGTAAGTTTAGAAGTACTGCAAATCACACATATAAATTATACATATATTTTTTAGTTATTCACACCTAATTTTTCTTAACTCCCCTCCCCGCCGAGTCCTGAACAAACATATTTAGTTTATAAAAATATGCTAGTAACAACATAGGAATATTGTATACACTAACAAAAATATGCTAGTAACATAACAATAATGTATACAGGCATACACAGACTAACAAAAACAAAAATATTAACTTAATTTAGTGTAATAATGTGCGTATACTACTAGTAAGGTTCTTATTTAGGAGTTAGGACTACCATAGCATAGCTGTGATTGTTACGATATGACCAATGGGAAGGACACTCTGTAGACATTTAAGGAAATATATATATATATATATATATATATATATATATATAGTCATCCGTTAATTGGTTTCAGTTGTAGGCCAACATGTGTCCAACAAGGAGCTGTTGGTTGATCTGTCTTAGCTAAACCAATATTAAGGAACTTAAACAATATTCAGTTTCTTTCTTCTTCTTCTTTTTTCTGGTAAATAAAACAATAATACAACAATATTTAGTTTCTCCTTCACTGCTTCTATATATTAGCTAAACCCTGATCTATGTCTCTATGAATTCATCACACACACACACACACATATATATATATACATACATACATACATACATATTATATATAGATCGATTGAGAGATAATGGAAGGAATTAGGTCAATGAAGAAGGGCTCTAAGAATGATAAAGAAGCATTCCATGTACTCCACAAGGTTCCTTCTGGTGATGGTCCTTATGTCCGAGCTAAACTTGCTCAGGTATGCCCCTCTCTCTCTCTCTCTCTCTCTCCCCCCCCCCCAAAAAAAATTACCACTCTTAATTAGAGCAATAAATATCGAATGGGTTGTCTCTAATTTCTTTTAATTGTTTTGGTGAATGCATAAATATCATGAACATCTTATACACTATATCTTATAACTTTTACGATTTAAAGCCTCAAGTACGTAAAACAATTTATGTATTCAACACCTATTTGAAAACTCTGAATTTTTGCTTATTTTTAACTTTTTTTAAAGCATTCGTCACCTTGTAGGTACCTCATGTACGTCTAGGAATTCCTCGCGCGTAAGCCTATGGTCATTTTAACCTCAACCTTCACTTATTTATAAGGCTATTCTTAAATTGAATGATCTCATAACTGTTCTAAAATAATAAATCATGCATAGGGGCGCTAAATTTAAAATTTTGAGTGCTTGGAATTATAAGTGAATTTAAATGACCAACATTTATTACTGCATTTCAAATTTTCAAACTGGTCTACTATAAAGGTCAACAATAGTACTCAATAACTCTATGGTAGAGTAAATCACGACATTTGAAAATCTTCAAATTGATTCTACCAAAAAGGTCAACGATAACTGGCAAAGTAAATCATTGAATGCACGTACCTCATATCTCCAGACAGATTCTCCCATAGAGGTCAATTACAGTCGATAACTTTGTTTACAATTTTCTTCGCACTTTGCTCTCCAAAGAAAGACACTTCTAAGAATAATAATGCATGGTCTGGATACACGAGAACCAAAAACGAAGAGTTTTCCCCTTTAATTTTTTTGGGCCCCAATAACTCATCAATTGAAGATATATATAGGTGCATAATTGTCTCTCCTATTCAAAATTTTCGTTATATATTGAGCCCACACATATTTATACTATATCTTCTTTCTAATAGCGCCTACCATTCTTATCATATCATCTTCTTATATGCCACTTTTGCAAACCCATTACTTTTTAGCTTATTCATGGAATCTCTCAGGTGAGATATACATATGATCCACTTTAATATTTCAATTGTAACTTAAATCTTCAACTTGATTTTAAAAGGTGGACAAAATATGATCACATTGACCTAAAGTTTAGTGATAACTGACAACACACTCTTTTATTTTATGGTTGTTATGGTTTGATTTGTAAACTTCTCAATTTATTAGAATTAATTAAGAACTGCAAATGAAATTCAGGAGCAATTACACCTACGTGCAACATGTTTCTTCAATATGAGTAAGTGTCCACTGGTAATGAAGTAGATGAGTAACAAAAGGAATATAATATAAATTTTTGTGTATAATCATGAAATAGACTTAGAGCACGCATAGACCGTTATATATTATTATGGAACTCTTTGAAATGATTTTATAAAATATGTATATCGTGCTTCTATATATGTACAATTATGTAATCTCTTGGTAAAGAGAACTTACTTTATACTTTCTTTTTTTTTTTCCATTATTTCATGTATCAGTCAATCTTATTATTATTATTATTATTATTATTATTATTATTATTCAAAATAATAAATAAATAAATTGCTTGCGATCGATCATGAACTCAGCTAGTTCAAAAGGATCCAGAAGCAGCAATAGTATTGTTTTGGAAGGCTATAAATGCAGGAGATAGAGTGGAAAGTGCCCTTAAGGATATGGCAGTGGTAATGAAGCAATTGAATAGATCTGAAGAAGCTATTGAAGCTATCAAATCTTTTAGGGTTCTTTGCTCCAAACAAGCCCAGGAATCACTTGATAATGTTCTCATCGACTTATACAAGGTATATATATATATATCCACATCTTTATTAATTAGCTATACGTAACATCATATGCAAAAACACGTATATACATAATGCATGAGCTCGGTCAGGTCCCCACCTGCTGTAGATGTATACATTTTCTAACACATTACACGTCTTTAATACATTATATATGTCTTTCAATACATTAAATTTAACTAAACTAAGTCGATGTAGAATGTTAAAAATAATATAATTAATGATGTCAAAAAAGTGTTCATCATACACACACAATTCACTAACAATACAATTTGGATTAATTTGTAGAAATGCGGCAAAATAGATGAACAAATAGCATTGCTAAAGCAGAAGCTTTGGTTGATCTACCACGGAAAGGTCTTCAATGGAAAACCCACAAAAACAGCACGTTCTCGTGGCAAGAAATTTCAAGTTTCCGTCGGACAAGAAACTTCACGAATGCTGGTACACTACATTAACAGCTTTCAGTCTTTGTTTATTCGGGGTTTGTTTTTTATTTTTTAATATGGCAAAATATATAATAATAATAATGATAATAATTTAGGATTAATTCTTTAGTATATATCTACATTGGTAAAAGTTGACGTCATTAGCAGATCATATGATGTCATAAGATGTTAGTACTTTTATTATTTTATCTGTCTCAAACCTTCACTTAGGGTTTGAGAGTTAAGACTCCTGATCATTAGGGGACGAAGAAAGGTCAATAAACAAAATTTGCGAATATAGTAATAATCTTACATTTGTTGCATTCTATTGCAAGTAACTATTGTTATATTAGCAAGTTCGGCTTGTAAATTGTAAATATTGCAGGGAAATTTGGGCTGGGCCTATATGCAGAAAACAAACTACGTGGCTGCAGAGGTGGTGTACCGGAAAGCCCAAATGATGAACCCCAATGCCAACAAGGCGTGTAACTTGGGCCTATGTCTGATCGAGCAAGCCCGGTACGATGAAGCCCGGTCAATTCTTGAAGATGTATTGCAAGGTAGACTTACAGGTTCTGATGATTTGAAATGCAGAAATCGGGCAGAGGAATTGTTACTGGAAGTTGAATCCAGGCAGCCTCCTGAAGAATTGTCAAATTTTATGGGGCTTAATCTTGAAGATGATTTTGTTGATGGGCTTGAAAAGTTGATGAGTGAATGGGCCCCATTCAGATCCAAAAGGCTTCCCATTTTTGAAGAGCTCTCACCATTTAGAGATCAGTTGGCCTGTTAGGGTTTTGTATTTTTTTAAAAAATAAATAAATAATATGTAAAATGCCTGTAGTATAAGACTTTCTTAGCTGTTTTTTTTTTTTTTTTCAAATAGGGTGTGTTTATTATATATGTGGTATAAGATTGTTGCATTACTAGAAAGTTTTGGTTAATCAAAATTAGTAGTGCAACCTTCCTTGAAATTGTAATGGTTCATAACCACGATCAGTAAAAAAATGAGACTTTTACTTATCATATGTTAATTTTTCAAAATCAGAAATTTATTTTTTAAAGTGAACATGACTACTCTTCACACATATTGTGACACTGTGGATGGAGCCGGATCTCTCAAGTCTTGAGCTATCCATAGCACTTCTTTTACTTTTTCTTCCTCTAATTTGATTTATATTTTTTAATATTATATTAAGAATACTGTTATACTTGAAGATGATCCATTTTTTCGCTATTTCAATCAGGAGCGTCTAACAAAAAATTTTAATTAATGATAAATAATTAAGGCAATCACTGTGTAAAAATATGATTTGAGACTTTTATAATTTTTCTTATATTAAAGGTAGTGGACCAATTGAATATGTTAAAATAATATAATTGTCACCAATTACATAACTATAAGAGTCCTTGTCGGACTCTGTTGATTGAAGTAACTACAAAAATAAATCAATTTTTATAACATTACTTGTGTGCATGCCTTAAAAGTGGCTTCTAAGTTTAGTAATAAAAAAGTAGTACAAAACACACATGCATGCGCGGGCACACATATATGCACACATACATGCTTAGTTGAAAATAGTTATTCACTCCCGGCCGAGTCCTCAACCGACATGCTTTTTTAGTGTATAAAATACGCTAGTAACGTAGCAACAATGTATGCTAAGCAATATATGCTATAAATGTATACATGCATGCACGTACAGTAGTAACAAAAATAAAAAATTTATTATTATTAATATGTGAACGAGGATCAACGTTATTAACTTAATTTAATGTAATAATGTAAGTATATTACTAGTAAGGTTGTTAATTAGTTAGGACCACAACAACATAGCTGTGATTGTTAATTTGTTGCGTAAGACCAATGGGAAGGACACTCTGTCGACAATTAATTAAGGAGGTATATATATATATATGTATAGTCATTTGTTAATTAATTGCTTTCACTTACAGGCCAACACGTGTCCAATAACGAACGTGTTAGAGCTGTTGGTTGATCTGTCTTAGCGTAAACCAAGAATATTCAGTTTCTTGTTTTTTTTGCCGGTAAATAAAACAATAATACAACAATATTCAATCACTTTCTCCCTCACTGCCTCAATATGTTAGCGCAGCCCTCCTCTCTCTCTCTCTCTATGAATTCATAGAAAGAGAGAGACATTCATAGAGAGAGAGAATGGAAGGAATTAGGTCAATGAAGATGGGCTCTAGGAAGCAAAAAGTTGCATTTCATGTACTTTACAAGGTTCCTTCTGGTGACGGTCCTTATGTCCGAGCTAAACTTGCTCAGGTGTGTCCCTGATCTCTCTCTCTCTCCAAAATTATTATTCTAATTTCTTTTCGTAGTTTGGTGAATACATACATATATATCATGAACATTTCATGTATATCTTATTACTTTCACAATTTAAAGCTTCAAGTATGTAGTAAAACAATTGATTTATTCAACACCTATTTGAATATCTTATTTTCAACTTGTTAAAACATTTTGTCTCGTTGTAGGTACGCCTTCCTTGTACCTGCTATACATATAAGAATTCCTCCTTATTTCAATCTCGACCTTCCCTTATTGAGTAATGCTCTCAAGAGAGAGTGATGAACTATCTAAATTTAACCACAAGATTTATGCGGTTTTTTTAGATCTGTAAAGATTCAAATGAATTATTTGATATATCTTTCAAGTCATTGATTAAAATGAAAAGTACGTTCGTAGTGAGGGAGCTCTCCGAAGAGTATTACTCGTCCTTAATTATAAGGCTCTGCCATCTTAAAATATTTTTAAATAGAATGATTTTATAAAGGTCCATAAATAATAAACCATGCATAGAACCGCAAAACAAACTTGAATGTTCAGCATGTATCGCAGACTAAACCGCCCCATTTCAAATCTTTAGACTAATTCTGCAATATAAGTCAATAATAGCCAATAACTCTTGCTTACAATTTTCATCGCACTGTGCTCTCTAAAGAGCAACTCTTCTTAAATTCACTCAAAAAGTGTTGAGTTAGTAAAATTTCATTCTAACTAACAATTCTTGTGGTTCTACGCGGGCTAGTTACGAGAGAATTCCCCCCCCCCCCCCCCCCCCCTCTCTTTTTTATTTTAAGTTTCCCCGCTTAAGTTTTTTTAGGCCCCTATTACTCATCAATTGAAGATAAATAGGTGCATAATTGCCTCTTTTTATCAAAATTTCTGTTATATTTTTTTTGGAAATAATTTCCGTTATATTTTGCCATTCTTATCATATCATTTTCTTATATGCCACTTTTGCAATCCCTTTACCTTTTAGTTTATTCATGTAATCTCTCTGGTGAGATATACATATGATTGATGCACTTTATTTCAGTTATGATTTAAATCTTCAACTTTACTTTAAAAGGTACATAGAGAAAATGTGATTACATTGAGCTAAAGTTTAGTGACAATTGACAATACCATCTTTTATTTTATGGTTGTTGAAGTTTGATTTGTAAACTCCTCACTTTATTGGAATTAATTAAGAATTGCTAACGAAATTGGGGACCAATTGCACCTACTTGCAATATTTTTTTTCAATAGATCATATTCTACCATTGTGAAATGCATTCTCAATAGTGAATACTAGACAGGGATAAATTGATATTTTTGTGTAACAAAGTGTTGAATATGAGTATCTTACTCGTAATGAAGTAAATGAGTGAGAAAAGAATATAATGATAAATTTTCTGTATAACTTACCAAAAAAAAATGATAAATATTCTGTATAATCATGAAACATACTTGAGCATGCATAGACTATTATAAACACTTTATGAAATGATTATATAACATATGCTTGGGGTATCAAAAGGTCTTTGGCATAGTGCTATAAACATCCATCCTTAGAAAGGAAGGAGGGGTTCCCCCGCGGCCGGGAGGAGGGGGAATCATGTATAGGTTACTTCTATGTACAATTATATATCCTCTTGTTAAATGAAACTTATTTTATGTTTTTTTTTTCTTTCATTGTTTCATGTATCAGTCAATCTTGTTATTTATTATGATTTTTTTTTCAATATATATATATATATATATATATATATATATATATATGAATTCAGCTAGTTCAGAAGGATCCAGAAGCAGCAATAGTATTGTTTTTGAAGGCTATAAATGCAGGAGATAGAGTGGATAGTGCCCTTAAGGACATGGCACTTGTAATGAAGCGATTGGATAAAAGTGAAGAGGCCATTGAAGCCATCAATTCTTTTAGGGTTTTTTGCTCCAAACAAGCCCAGGATTCACTCGATAATGTCCTCATCGACTTATACAAGGTACATATGGACACATTCACATTTCATATGTAAAGACATATATATATATATATATATATATATATATATATATATATATATATACGCATTAATATATTATCCTAATAATATGTAATGGTTTAATTTGTAGAAATGCGGCAGAGTGGATGAACAAATAGCATTGCTAAAGCATAAGCTTAGGTTGATCTACCAAGGACATGTCTTCAATGGAAAACCCACAAAAACTGCACGCTCTCATGGCAAGAAATTTCAAATTTCCGTCAAACAAGAAACTTCACGAATATTGGTACGTACATTACACTAAGGCTCCATTTATTTGGATACAAAATATATTTAAAATGTTTTGGTGTTTGGTTGTTGTAAAATATTTATGAAGAAAAAAAAAATTTAAAACTTAACAAAAATAACTTACTCATATAAATTATTTTGCATATCCCACCCATTAAACTCAACCTAGACCTTTGTCAAATGTCAAAAATTTAAAACTAAAAAAATATTTTATATCGAAACAAATGAAATTTATTATAAAAATTCATTATCCAAGAAACGGAAAATTTTTAAATTATTTTGTAGTTTGGTTAGTGTGAACTGAAAAGTTTTCAAGAGAGTGATATTCTCGCAATTGGTTGATTTTCCTCAAAATGTTTCTTCATAAAACACACAAAAATTTCAGTGATATTCTCGTGAAAATTGTATCATTATATCTTAGTCTCCAATTATACCTTTGTTAGTTATTTCTCTTCCTTCTTTTTCAAATTCACAAAAGGAGCGACTTCTTTTTAATGAATTAGGACTCCTAATTAAGTTACAATTTTCTACATTTTAAATAAGGAATCTATATATATGCACACACATATATTTTTATTCATAAAATAATTATTTATAGTTTTTATTATACTTGTTGCATGATGTATATTACTTAGTATTGAATTCATAAAGATAGTTTTGGCCTATAAATCATTTTCTTTTCACTTTCTTGCTAACTAAACTAATGAAACGACATTTTCCCACAAATTTTTTACAAAAAAAATCATGCTAACCAAATGCATGATAGAAATATAATTTTCTTTTCTTTCACTTCACTTTCTTTTCCTTTCACTTTTCACCATCAATTTTCGACTAACCAAACGGACCTTAGGGTGTGTTTGGTAGGGTTGATTTGGAGGAATAGGGAGAGAAAAGAAAAGAGAGGATAGTGTGAGAGTGTGTTTGGGTGGATAAATTGAAGAGAAAAGAGAGGATAGGGAGGAATAGCTATCCCTCCCTATCTCTTATATGCTTTCTCTCCCAATTTGAGAAGATAGGGAGAGAAAGGATAGTGGGAATAAGTTGTAAATTACTGATACCAAAAATACTTTTTACAAATCAACATGCTAAAAAATAATTTCATTTATGTCCCAATTATTGCATAAACCTAAAACTAAATTTTCTAGTAATAATGAGTACTGTGGATGCCAATGTGGGAGAACATAATGCACTTTGTTTCCTTACCCAACTGCTCATTGCCGTTGTGGAAGCCCCATAAAATATAAGGTGAAACTGGAAAATAATAGCTCTGTTCCTCCAGTTGGAGGGGTTTTTGTGAGACACCTCTCGTTTCTTGAAAACTGATGACTTTCAAGTATTGCCCTTGTCCATTATGACTGTCTTAACCTTTGCTTAAAGAGCTTGGAGTTGTGGACAGAACCACAATAAAACAGAGATGTATAAAGATAGGCAACGATGAGGTAATTAACAAATTGTTGGAATATTAATTTTCTTTTTGGTGACCTGCAAACATGTTCTTAGCCACTTTAGGTAGTCAGATTTTGATAATTGATTGAGCTTTTGAATCTGACTGAATTGGGAAGGGTTTGGAATGTTTAAATTATAGAATCATAGTACTAACTTATCCAAAAAAAAAAACTCTATTTGTATTAGCAAGAATTTATTTCCCCCCTTGACTAATTAGCAATAAACATTCTCTACACACTAAATTGTTAATTTCTTTTGTTGTGCTTAAATTAGTTTCGAAAAGTTAGTTTGGGTACTATAATTGTGATTTTATTGTTTAATGTATTGTTTTTATTTTTTAGTTTTGTTTTTACGCATTGCATTGAACTATAAAAAAGAAACAAGATTTTAGAAATAGATAATGTATGAGTGGTAATGAAATGGTAGGGCGTTAATTTAGTCACTATCCTTTCTTTTCTTTTCTCTCCTCTATCTTATCCAAATAAGAATAATTATCCTTTCTTTTCTTTTCTCCCCTATCTATCCAAACACGAATAGAAATTATTACTATCCTTTTTTTTCTTTTCCTTTCTTTTCTCTCCTAACTAATATTATCATTTTTTTTCTTTTTTCTCCCGTTTATCCAAACACACCCTTAAGTATCTACAATGGTAAAAGCTCGCATTAGCACGTCATAAGGCATGACTCTATGCCAGCTATGAACTGGGAGAATACAACACTATTGTTATATCTTAACAAGTCGGGCTTGTAAATTGTAAATGTTGCAGAAAAATTTGGGCTGGGCCTATATGCAGAAGACAAACTACATGGCTGCAGGGGTGGTGTACCAGAAAGCCCAAATGATCGACCCCGATGCCAACAAGGCGTGTAACTTGGGCCAATGTCTGATCAGGCAAGCCCGGTATGACGAGGCCCGGTCAGTTCTTGAAGATGTGCTTCAAGGTAGATTTCCAGGTTCTAATGATTTGAAATCCAAAAATCGGGCAGAGGAATTGTTACTGGAAGTTGAATCCCGGCAACCGCCGGAAGAAGTGTCAAATTTTATGGGGCTTAATCTTGAAGATGACTTTGTTGATGGGCTTGAAAAGTTGATGACTGATTGGGCCCCATTCAGATCCAGAAGGCTTCCCATCTTTGAAGAGTTCTCTCCATTCAGAGATCAGTTGGCCTGTTAAAGTTTTTTCTTTTTTCTTTTTTTCCTAGAGAGGAAATTTTGGCAAGTAATTGAATATCTGTCTTATCTTTTTGACACACTAGAATAAACAAACAAAAATTAATAATAATAATAATAATAATAAAGAAGTAGTGTATGAGAATGAGATTTAATTGTCACCATTTGCTAGAAGTTATTGTTGTAGAATTTTGATTATATATACATATATATATATATATAATCAAAATCATACATCCCAGTTGGATCGAGAAAAAATAAATAAATAAAAATAAAAATAAAATAAAGAATTCAACTTATTTCCATGGACTCATATTTATATGAATAATTGACAATAATTTATGGGATAGTCTTACTTGGTAATATTTTGGACCATGAGATTGAGAAACTAAACGCGTCCAATCCAGTTTTTTTCAACAAAACTATGTCTTCTTGAAGAATATGCCAACAATTTTGGTAAAAGAATATAAAATACAACAATAATAAATATAAAAAAAAGGACAATGTATATTACCCAACATGCAGAATGGAATATTTTAATATAATCAAGCATACCTTATAACGATGATACATGTCATCTGCAACATCCCCGTTACTGCGATCGAATATTTTTTTTGCCAATGACATCATAATAATATTTTTCAAATGTCATCTAGGAGAACTTCTTTCAATAAAAATTTCTACTAGAAAAGAAAAAATCATCAATTTCCTTTCACTAAGGAAATTGATGTAATATTACAAGTATAATTTGGAAAGATAATTTGAGATTTCTTATTTTATAAAGTATTTTGAAATGTAATAAATCACCAAATAATGTAATATGTTACCCAAAAAAAATTAATAACTATTTTTATATTAACAATAATAAATATTTGCAAATGATATATTATCAATTGTAACAAGATTTTAGAGATACAAAGAGTTAACAAGAATTGTTGCATTTAATTAACAATACAAACCATTTTTAAAAGCAACCGCACTCATATTTAATTTTTAAGAATTTCCATCACAATGTATTTTACTATTTTGCTAAGTGTAAAAGGTTCAACAGAAGACTTTAGCTAAAACCATATACTTAAATATTATTTTCTTTAGTTTATTTTATTATTGCTTGTAACCATTATACCCTAAAATTTTAGCCGATTGTTAACTTATTTGTCTTTAATTGGTCCCTCATTGAGGTGTTATAATTTGGCATGGTTCATAAAACATATCATTCATATTTTGGTGGGCACACACAAATTGTGCGCGGAAACATGTAACATGCAAGTGAATAAAACTCTCTCTCTCTCTCTCTCTCTCTCTCTCTCTCTCTCTATATATATATATATATATATATATATATATATATATATATATCATGTTGCAAACAAACTTTGAGAATTGGTGCATTTAATTTTAGAAATATTGATGCACTGTTATAATAAAATGTAACATTTATATTCATGAATGTTGCAGCGTCGAGAGATATAAATATGATGTATAAATATTATTATTATTATTTTTATCTATAATGTATTATGATGCATTATAACCTAAATAATACTAGAAGTAAAAATATTTAAAAATAAAAATAAATAATAAATTGGGTTGCACAAATGATACTTTAATAAAAATAAAATGAAAAACATAAATATAAAAAAAAAAATTACAAAAATTTGAATATACTACTTCATTCGTTTCATAATAAATGTGCTCATAATAAATGTGCTCATAATAAATATCATATCTGAATAATCGTGACTCATATTTAGTGATCCAAACATAACACTTGGCATGGAAGTCCAATTTTATTATTGGCACATCTACCAACCTCAAGATCAAACCGCCCACCGCGGCCAATTTCGACGTCCATGAGCCGCCACGCTTGAATCGTCACTGTCCATGTGCACTTCATTTTAATATAGCAACGACCATCAACCAAACAATCACAAAATTCTCACCATTTGAGTCTTCGCAATCCACTTTCGGAAAAATCGTATCATACTGGTAAACATTTTTCGTCCATTTGCACTCCAAATCTCAAGCACGCACGTATTCTGATTGAAAAGCGCACCAAACCCTAGCCCTAGCAATTGACAAAAATGGCAGTGAAGCAACCTGTGATAATCACAGACAAGCACGAGATGAGGCAGTGGTCAAGATCCATGAGAGCCCAAGGAAAGACCATTGGTTTAGTCCCCACCATGGGTTACCTCCATGAGGGTCACCTCTCACTCATCAAAGAAGCCCATGACCTCACCCAACTCATTGTGGTTTCAATCTATGTCAATCCAGGTCAATTCTCTCCCTCTGAAGATCTTTCCACATACCCATCTGATTTTAATGGCGATATCAAGAAGCTCGTGGCTGTTCCTGGTGGTGTTGATGTTGTTTTCCACCCCCACAATTTGTATGACTATGGAAACAATAGCAGCAGCAGGATTGGTGGTGGTGGTGGGGTAAAGAGAGAAGAGAAGAGAGAGAAAGTGGTGTCCTGCTTGGAGGAAAAGGGATTGGGGCATGAAACATGGGTTAGAGTTGAGAGGTTGGAAAAGGGTATGTGTGGGAAGAGTAGACCTGTGTTCTTCAGGGGAGTTGCTACTGTTGTTACCAAGCTGTTCAATATTGTTGAGCCTGATGTCGCCATGTTTGGCAAAAAGGATTATCAGCAGTGGCGAATTATTTGCCGAATGGTCAGTTTTCTTTATCTGTTTGGTAGATTATAATTTCATTGTCATTGTCATTGTCATTGAAGTTTATAATTAGGTTAATTTTGTATAATATTTCAACTCAATCTAGTAATTGGGAATTTGGTAACCATAATGTTCATTTCTAACTAGGGTCCGCCTGGAGCAACAGTAAGGTTGCCCCAATCACGGTAAAGCTGCATACATAAAACCCTTCCAGACTCCACAATGGCGGGGCCTCGTGCACTAGGTTAGCCCTTTAATATTTATTTCTAATTTCAGAATATTAAACAGAAAAGAAAAATAGAATCTGATTTGCTGGGCTTCTGCAGTTCTTTTCTTCTTCATGTTCTGGATACCTAATAGTGTACTAAATCCATTAAGAACACAGAAACGAATTAACAAAGTTGTAAAATAGCATTGGGAGAATAACATTCAAGAGGGTTGTATGATTACCTTGATGTACTTAATTATGCTGTAAAAGGGTAATTTAGATAGTGGGATGTAGTTCTTTGTCAGAGAATCATTAAAATGTTTCTCATGCTTTCAGATAATAAAGAATTTTATCGGATAGAAACGGGATGTTTTCTATTCTATTGGTCCTTTTTGTTCATTTCCGGAGTGTATACTTTGTAATATTCTATCTCAGATTGGGTTATTTGAAACTTTTTTATTGTTGCCTGCAACTTTTGTTGGTATCTGTGAGGACCATAAGCCTAAAGCCAACATATATAATGTACAATGTGTATATTTATATGTAGATGTATATGCATGTATATTATCTATGTATGTAGAGCAACATGTGATGTTCCATTCCATTCAATTATCACATGGATTTGTTGGTCTGATGGACTGGCAATTATCCAATATTCACATTGATTTGTGATTTCAGTTTCAAAATTCTATTGAACTGTTAAGTTTGGTCCTCCATTCTGTGCATTATGTGAGATAGTTTCCTTTTTCCTTCTTTTATTTCTAATAAAGTTGCTTAGATGCATTCTGCATTTTGCACTTTGCCTCACCCATACTTGGAAAACTAAAGCTGAACCTACAACTTGATTTGGGTTGGCTTAGGGTTTGAGTTACATAAATAAATTTGAGCTTTGTTTGGAACGGTTTCTAGGTCCCTGGTTCAGTTGATGTTTGATGTTAGGAGGATTCGATTGAAATTATGATTCACCACCTAGTGTTTTGTAGCATAGTGATAAATGATGACATTTCTCGCCATCTTCAGGAAGAAGGCAATGCTTTCCTATAGATGGACTTTTTATTTTATCTATTGATGACACATTGACAACCATTAACATGTCGTCTCAATGGTTCTCTTTCAGGTTCGAGATCTTGATTTTGCCATAGAAGTGATTGGTTCTGAAATTGTACGAGATAATGATGGTCTTGCAATGAGCTCCCGCAACGTGCACCTCTCTCCTGAAGAGAGGGATAAGGTTCTCTCATTGATACTTACTGACTTCTCTGTTTCACACAAGATTTAGAGATCTTCTCATTAATTTTTCCTAATAATTTATTGTTTAGGCATGCCCGCAAAAGCAAGTGGATACATTTAAAGTGGTTGTCCAGTTTATCTTTTGTTATTCTCCGTCGTGTAGATCAGAAATTATCATCTTCAAATGCTTATATGTTATTCTATATGTTCAATTCTTTTCTTGTGATCTACTCAGAAGTAGCTCAATCAAATTTAGGTCATCCAGAAATTGTTTAAATCTGCCAAACAATTATTTGAACAACTTATGCCATTTTCTTACAGGCGTTGTCAATTAACCGGTCGTTGTTGAAATCTAAATGTGCGGCCGAAAAGGGTCAAGTTAACTGTGGAGATTTGAGAAACTCAGTCATTCAAGCCATACAGGAAGCTGGTGGAAGAGTTGATTATGCTGAGGTAAGATATGAAGCATTTTTCTTTTGCTTGTGTGCATCTTGACCTGATTCAGATGTATTTGAAAATAAAAAATTCATTTTGTTTTTCACGTTCTATTACTTAATGGAACTTAGTACATCAAGTAGTCAGTTTGAAACAACAAAAATAATAATAATAATAATAAATTTGAAGAAAATATATTCATCTTTTTCTTGAAGAATATTCATAGTTGTTTTTGTTGAATGACTCCAATGCATACAAGAAAGATCTGTCAATATAGCAAATACACTTTCTTCTCTTATGTGTGCTGTTTTTGTTCTATTTTGCCTTCACCACTTGAGATGATTGTGACTTTTTCCTGGCATATATTAATATTTTTGAAATTCGAAGGGAAGGAAATTGTGGTCTTATTAATTATCTTTGGCCAGCAGATTGTAGATCAAGAGTGACTTTTTCCTCGCATATATTAATATTTTTAGAAATTGGAAGGGAAGGAAAATTTGGTCTTATTAATTATGTTTGGCCAGCAGATTGTAGATCAAGAGAGTATGGAAGCAGTGGAGGAGATTAGGAGTCCAGTTGTTTTCTGTGTTGCTGCCTGGTTCGGAAAGGTCAGGTTGATTGACAATATGGAAATCAATGTATGAATGGTACCATGTGATCGAGATCAGTTTCATGCCCAATTCTTTTTGTGGTCACAATTTCGCATTCAAATGTCAGAATCCCTTAGCCACACCCATAATCGAATTGTATTTGCAATAGTTGAATAAATCCTGTCACATCCGCTGGTTTCATCATTTTAATATTTTTAAATATAAAAAAATTATTACATTTTTCTACAGCAATGGCTTGGGTTATGGATTGCAAAACACTTGGTCCGTGACAATACCACCTAATGACTTAAAATTTTGGATCAGATTGCAAAACACCCAACATGTGACAATGCATTTTCAAAGAGGCAACTTGTTTGTCATGTGTTTTAACTATCCAAGTTTCATCAGTCCATGTTTACAAAGTTGTCCTGCTATTGAACTGGCAACTTGTTTATCATGTGTTAAAATAAAAAAACCATCCAAGTTCCATCAATTGATGTTTACAAAATTGTCCCGATATTGAACAAGTATGTTAGGATGTCAGGCCAACCTGGAAGCATATATTTTCACCAAACTGTAAAAGATTCTCTCAGAATAGACTTGGGAAAATGCTAGTGCTTACCTATGTATAGATTATATATTATCTGCTAGAAGACCATGTAGTGCTTACCTATGTATAGATTATAGATTGGACTTCTTGTGAGTCCTATTGACAACCTTTCAAATAAAGGTGTTAAGTGCCATCCATCAAAGAGTGATTAAGGGCAAATAAAGATTGTTCATATTGGAACTCCAATACCATTGAAGATGTAAAGTCTCAATTGCACAAACTAGATGAACATTGTCTGACAAATACAAACTATAACAGAAGGGGAAAACCGTGTCACAAGAAAATATATATATAAAGGTAAACAAACACCAAAAAAATTATTATACCGGAGAGAACCAATTCACTATTGACCACAAACATCCTAATCAAGCATGAGAAGGCTCTCCACACGCTAGCTGCATTTTCCCCCACCACAAATAGATAAAACTATTATGAGAATCAAGGCAATGAGGATACCAAGAACGATCAGCTTTATCTTCATATTCTGGAACCACATCTTTCTCCGCATTTGGGTTCCTTGTGTCCGGAAATCTTGTGCCTGCAACATCATTAACGGTACATATTTACATTACATCATCAAACAAATTCTAGAAAAGGATTGAATTTTGATAATGATTAACAAAAATAATAAGAAGAAGAAGAAGAAATAAGAAAAAGGTAAGAAGTTCCATGATCTGAGATCACTACCGAGTACTCAGTGTTACCTGCAACAAAAGTAATAGGCCACCTAAATCAACTTGGGTGTACTACAAGCCTCAAGTCTCAGTTGATAATAAACAAAACTAACTGATATTCATATCATTATAATACCATCTCAATACTTCCATTTTGATTCAATAGCCAAATATCCCTAGAGATTGTTGCCAAAATTTTCTCCTTATTTTATTTCTGTTTATAAACATGACCAGATGGCATCTGGTTAAATCCAGATAAATTAGTAGTGTGCCTCGTTTAAAGTTCATCTGCCTAGCTAAATTTAAGTAAGACTGCTAAATTCTAAGCCTTAAAAGAATATTGTTTTGCATCAACTTACCTGAGAGCGAAGGTTTTCTGTTTTATCCACAAGAAGCTCAATCTTCTCTCCACGATCAAGAACCTGCAAAGTGCATATCGATAAACTTCCTTAATATCAAATCATTCACCATTTCCAATTTCCACAGTTGTTATGATCGCATGACTTGAAGATATGTTATACTCAAATTAGCTATTGTTTGAAAAGAAATTTTAGATTAGTTGTTGCATTTGACGATCAACGACTACATTAGCTTCTCCTAACCTTCTCAATATTTTCCATCATCACTCCTTTGACTTCTGAAACCTGAGCCTTCACTTTTGCAAGCTTACTGATCTCCTCTGGATGATCCACACAATACTGCATGTGCTCCTTCAGTTTGGGCCTATATTATTAACAATAATGCAGCAGTTAAATTTGCAACAGAGAAAAGGCACACTCAGTTTCAGAAATAGCCAGCAACAACATATGAGGTGGTAAGGGAAATAAAAATTACCAAGGCCTCTCAGTCTAATGCTCTCTCCTCTCCTTTCAGATTTATATACATATAAAAGAAAATAAAAATTACCCGAAATCCTTATTCAAGCTATTAGCAACAGCTGTTGCGGCCTTTCCTCCACCATATCTTTTAGTAAAATCCTCCTTAACTCGCTCAAGAAGTGCCATCGGAAGCTGTCTGCCAGCAGACTCCACCGCAACAACACAGTAAGCTGTAAGATTCAAAAGATGAAGTTAGTGTAAAAGAATTTAAAGTACCCAAAATGGGAGCAAATAAAGTGATTAAAAAAGCCCCAAAACATCAAACTCACATGAATCAAATTCATAGTTTCTATTGTTCGACCCAACACAACATGACAACAAATTTTGCATTATTTACTCTAACAAAAGTATCAGGACATGTTAATTTTTAAGTAGTTTTCAAATAAAAGCTGGGATTATTGTTTGTTTGTCAAAAAAAAAATAACCAAGAGGTTGTCCCCTTCCTGCAGTAAATCTTGTCCTGACATATACACTTCTTAAATATCAATGAAAAACGCCTAGGAGATCAAACATACATACAAGCCATGCATTATTTGTTGGAAACAAATTCATAACTACCTTTGGGACCTTAAAACAAACTTTGAGAAGGAACATGTCGTGCGGCTGTAAGCTGCTTCTTTCAGGTCAAATGAAAAGAAACAATGTACAACTGAATGGCAGATAAAGATTCTGAAAAAGAATTACCATAGGGCCATACCAACCAATGAAGAATAATTTCACACCAAATGTGCATAAGTGCACATATACACACAAAGCACACACTGCTATTTTATTTGGTTCTTCTCCAATTATTGAGCTTCTCTTCCCATAACAGACAACAAACTTGTTATAAGGAGAACAAAAGAGTAAAACTAACATAGAGAAATAAATATATCTTCAGAAGAATAGCATCTTCGACACCCATAATTACATTTTTTACCATTTTGGGTTAAAACAGCACAATATGAATCAATATCGGATAAACACACACACATACAAACCTCATCGCTACAAGAAAAAAATAATAAATAAATAAAAATAAAACATAATTGCTAACGATTCCAGCATATGTATATCGGATACTTGGTCTGGCTTCTTACTCTCGAAAGAAAATAGAATCATTGAGTGGCGTCTTTGTATCACGACCCAGTTCAAACATTGATGTCCTTCGACTAGAGTTTGTTGATTTAGTCCTCAAGATTTAAGTGCTCAACTTCTATAGTTCAGACTGCTTCCTCCTATTTTCATTTCTTAACTCATACTTAGAGATCTCAACTAGGGTACCTCGGTATTAAGAGATAAATCAGTAAAAAAAGTTCTTGACCAGTTGGAAAAAACTAAACCACAAAAGACAATTCAGTCTAAGTGTATACTCAAAAGAATGTCAACTGCATATGAAGATTACAAAACCAACACTTTTAAAAGTTATAACTTAACATATACATTTACAAATTCACCATAAACATAATATGCAACATTACATGCATTAAGAAATATAAATGTAATGTAACATATATATATATCAACGTCACTTAAATAAATGGCTAACAAAGATCAAACGACCAATCTACCAGCAAATGATACAACTCAAATGAACGGACCTAAAAACAACCCCCTGAAATTATTCATACCTGGCTTCTGTTTCTAATCTCATCAGAATGTTTGTTGAGCAATTCATTAATTAGCATATTGAACCAATAGATCCTTGCTGGATTATTGTGAGGCAATTAAGCATTTGACATACATGTAAAAATTAATTTCAGAATATAAAACTGAGAAGTTAGCATGCCCAATGCCTAAATCATAATATCAGATTAAATAGCCCAGATCTCATATACTAAAAACAGAACCGGTATCAATTGAAAATATAGAGACAGTATCTGAAACATTCATTAGATTTTGAGCCTAAGCAAGGATTTGATTACTCTCCCTTTGACCATCTCCTGTCAAATCTCAGAAGAAACACCGAACCAATCAACAGAACACACAAATAAAGAAAGCACTAACACTAACCATATTTGCTAAAAAGAACCTCGGAATATCAAGCTCGTAGTGATAAAAACTATATTTCAGTATGCTGCTTGTAAAACTGATCTATGAAACCAATTATTATAAAAACAAAAATAAAAAACCGAAACAGAATTGACTAATAAAGTGTGCATATATGGTTTAAAATATACAACAGAAAATATAATCACTACCATTGCTATTGAACGGAGAAGGAAGACGTTTTATTTTGAAATCGTCTGCACAAGGCTGCTTTAATTTTCAAGGAAAAATATTAAAAATTCAACAAAACTGCGCCAAGACAATATCTTGGAATTAGATGGTTGAGGTTCTTTGTATTTTCGAGTCCTAGTACGTATTGCAACTATAATCTAAATCTTCATTTGACCGGCTTTCCGACCCTTTTCTCAGTAACCAAACAGAGCAGATGATAATAAGTTTAAAAGATGTAAATCGGAACAATCAAACCGAAGTAATAAACAGTAAAGGCAGAGATAATCACGAACTCGATTAAAAGATTCTAAAAATATGATCAGCAAATCATAGATATAACCTATGATCAGATCAGAGAACATGGTGAACACACGGATCAGAGAAAATGAAAAACGAAAAATCTGATGAGGACTCACTGAAGCCTTCTTCGACGAGGTAGTTGAAGGTGTGGCCATCACAGTTGTAGGTGAACTTGTTGTTGGTCGCAGGGAGTTTCTGGAGGCACTGAAAAGCGATACTCGTGAAATTTCCACTGAATTCGGTGTATTCGGCGAGGATCACCGTTCCTCTGGCCACGAAACTGTAGATCAACGACTGCTGCCCCATCTGTCTCGCACAAACCCTAGATTCTAGAGAGAGAAAGTAGAGTATAGAGAGATAAAGGGAAATAGAAGATATATGTAGAAAGAGAGAGAGAAAGCGTGACGATTAAGGGACGACGACTCTCGATTGAGTTTGATTTTGCAGAGAGAGAAAATAGGTTCTAGAGAGAGAGTCGCAATTTCCTCTGCTTTTTCCTCTTCCCTTCCATATTAAGCTGCGTAATGTCTTTTCTTCTATTATATTCCTTAACAACCCATCTTACTCTTGTAAATAACGGAAATGCCAAGAGTCCAGTTCACTTGGAGGATTTATTATTATTATTTTTGTATATATAATACAGTACTAATATATATATATATATATATATATATATATACATACATATACACACTGCATACAATGCTAATTTTTTTCTTGTTTAAAAATTTTGAAGTCACTAATAAAATAAAAAAGTGAAGGGAGGCAAAAAATAATAATAATAATAACTACAACTCTTTTATAAGTATAAAATGTGAAGGCTTTAGATTTAATGTTAGGTAAAGGACAATTTCTTAAAATGTGATTTGCGGGTCATGTCTAATAGAGACATTTGCATAACTTGAAAATAAAGTTTTGATTCAAAATTCTTGGTAAAATGAAAATAAAATGATTACAACGTGTAAACACCTGAATATTTTAAGAAAATGTTTATTATTCTTTGTATTGCATTTTTTTTTTTTTTTTTTTTATGTTTTCTCATATTATTATAATTTATGGTAAGACAAAAATTCAGGCGTTGACCATAATTTTTGACCTGTCTGAAGCCAAGGTAGTTCTGGAACAGCTAGCTTTGAATTCAATTTTGGTCCACTCGTCAAGAATAGCAACAAAAAATTTTAACACGATAAGATCTGAAGTTTCGAGAAATACCATAACATACTTAGAACTACTCATGTTTTTTAGTAAGCTTTTTATTGCATTTTTTTAGTAATAATTTGGGATGTTCTCAAACAGTATTATTTTCTTTGAGACCAAGGGAACATATCCGACGGAATGGGAGTGCTGCATGCACTGGATGTCAAATTATAAAAGCTTTAAAGTTCAATACATATTAGAGAAAAGAAAGGAGATGATAATATAAATTATGAGATAAAATAAATAAATAAAATTTGACAATAATCTCTACTCATGTTTGAATATAGAAGGAAAAAAAAATGATAATATTTTTATTTGGATAATAAATAAAAATGATTGTAACCAAATTATTATCATAACATTTTAAATAGATATGATATGAGTGAAATAATAATTTCTTCATTAATGGCAGTTTTGGAATAATGAAATTACCCCTTAAACAATCATTTATCTCTTTTCTTCTCTTTTTTTGAGCAATAAAATATAAGCTTTTATCTCATTTTAAACAACCCAAACATAATCTATACTATTTTTTCTTTTCTTTCCTTTTCACTCACTGTTCCTTCAAATCTCTCCATCCAAATGTGCCATAAGAGATTCAAAATTGCTATTTCAAAATAAATAAATAATATAAGAGGATTGCATATGTTCGATAATAAATTATAAAATATCCTAAGAAATTCAACACCATTATTATTAACAATAATAAATAAATAAAAAATAGAAAAAGGAAACCTTAGGTTTTTAAGTTTCTCACATATTTCATATTTATATATATATATATATAATATAAGAAGATTGCATATGTTCGATAATAAATTATAAAATATCCTAAGAAACTCAACACCATTATTATTAACAAAAAGAAAAATAGAAAAAGGAAACCTTAGGTTTTTAAGTTTATATATATATATATATATATATATCATAATTGGTTGACGAGGATTTGTTGGTGAACTATTCAACCTACTATAAAATGTATATACGCGTGTATTTGTTAGTTTGGTCTAAAGGTTGAATAGTTTGGGCTGTTTGGCAATGCGAATGTCCATTATCAACTCTCTCTCTCTCTCTTTGTGGTCTTAAGATTTGAAGTGATTAAATAATTTGAATAAATATAGTTAACACCAACCTAATCCAACTTTAAAAACATATGTCCACCCACTCTCGGGCATATCCACAAATTGAAAAATGTCCAGAGTCACCTATTCATTTTACTACTTGGATTCCTTCCTTCAACAAAATTTTCCTCCCAAAAAAGAGCTCTCACACACCACCACCTCTCTACTTTTCAAGATTTCATACCATTATTAATCACAAACACACCTCTACTTTTTAAGATTTCATACCATTAATCTATGTTATAGATTGTTTTAATAACTATATAAAAGATTTTCATATCATTCATAACTTATAAATGCCTTTTTTCACTAAAAATATGACTCCTATCATAAATAAAAAAAAAGATTTGTAGATAACTACTCCCTCCATTCCAAAATTTTTATTTATCTTTTTATTTTGATATGTCCTAAAATACACGTTTTATTCCAAAAAAATAGATATATTATTTTTTATAAGAGTCTCAAACTATCTTTTTGACATTGACTTTATTGATTGATTCCAAAAAATAGATATATTATCTTTTATAAGAGTCTCGAACTATCCTTTTGACATTAATTTTATTGATTCAGATTTGAGTTCTCTAAGTTAAATATTCTCTAAGTTATTCTGTTAAATTCGCTACAGATTGACATGTAACATTTAAAATCTATTTAATGCCAGTTTAAACCACGTCCGAAAAATTTACCAAAGTTTGAAAACTGCACGAAAATTCACCATACTCTAATGATGTTTAACGTCTTTATCTCTCCCTCATCTTTTCCAAAAAAAAAAAATCATTCCCTCGTCTTTTTCAAAAAAAAAAAGATCCTTCCTCTGTCCTCTTGCTCATTTCCACGATTAGGGGGATATCGTGTCATTTGCAGCAAGTTCAACTTAGGATAAGTTATAAAATATTCAACTTAGAGGATCCAAATTGATTACATGGCGAATTACAAAAAAAACCCATTGACTATTCCTCACTTGCAAAAAATCCCCCTGAATATTTTTAGCCAAAAATCCCCCACAATTATATTGAAGAGGAGCATTCATCTCTATCTAATTTTGCGGATGAAATTACCCTCTTTAATAGGTTTTTTTTTTTTTTTTTTAAGCCTCTCAATCTCCTCCATCCCACCATTGCCACCACAACCCACCTCTGCCGATGGCGGTGGAGGAGATTAAGGTCTGCCGAGGTGGTCTTTGTCGCTGATGTCTTGTAGTCTTTTACTTGTTGGCTTATAAAGAATAGGAGCTAGTATAACAAGTGTAGCCGTGATGATGACAGCTGCAAACCGTTTCTTGGAACCCAGGATAAACCCATTTAAACATTTTCATTATCAAGAGCTAAATCATGGTTGGTTTAATGAAAAGATAAAATTGAAAATGAAATGGTTTTTGCTCTTACCTTTCTTTTGCATTTTTTTAGGCAAAGAAAAGTTTGGAACACAAGTAAAAAATAAGGGCATAACAAGAAAAAAAATTATTTTCAAAGATTGATTAAATTTAATTACCCATTTCATCTTCTAAACAAGAAAAAGTTTCATGAACCCATGTAGGAGAATGGATATCCGAGCTTACAAGACTGATAAGGAGAGCCTCAGCACACCCTTTCCCATCTGTGCCATCTCTTTCTTTCAAGGGATTATTACATATAAATGGACTTAGTGGTCTATATTTACTCATATATTGAGTCAAAGTCAATAATTTCTTTAAAATGTGTTTGACCCAAAAGCTGAGGTAGCATATAAAAAAATATTGTTTCATATTTCTGTTACCTAAAATACCCTTCTTCCTATTTTATGTGTTGCCTAAAATGCCATTTTCTACAATCATCAAACCCAAATGAAGAAGATACAGAGGGTGGCGCACTATGCCGACTGCAGCGGATGAAGCCAGTCGGTGGATCAAGGACGGAGGATGATCTGTCCGGCGAGCATGGTGGCGAGGACGGCTGCGGAGAGAACGGGGTCCGGTCGTGAGAGGAAGGCTTCGGCCGTGAGAGGAACGGCGGCCGGCAATATAGGCTATATAAAAATGTGAGTTTAGCCATGATATCCGGTGACAGAACCAAAGGAAGAAGGATAAGAGTCTTATGAGAAGATTACTGAACTTCTTTATCGCGTCTGTTACAGTTCTGCAGCAACCCATGCTCGTCGAAAATTTACTACTCTGACCAATTCTTGTGGTGGTAATTGTGATTATTAGTTGTGGCGGTGCCTGGTTCTTTGGCCTTGTATGAACTCCCTCTCTCTCTAGAAAATTTTGCAGACCAAGACACATAAATAGGTGGATTTTGGGATTATTTACATGCATACATAATTGACACCCAAAATGTGTATATCCGAGGCGGTGGTTCTGAATTTCCAAACATATTTATGAATCATAAATTGTAAAAACTAAGAACTGGGGTTTTTGTTTTGTTTGTTTATGGAGATGAAAAATAAGAACTGGGTTTGTGTGAATCAACAATTATTTGTCTTGCTGTGCTTTTTATGGATTCAATTTGAGCAAAATCAATTGAATCAAACATGGTTTATGATTTGAAAAAAAAAAAAATTCAAAAAGATATATATATATACACGCACGCATCTTCTTCCAACTCTGTTATACAATAAGTAAAAAAAAATATATATATATCAAAAAGAAACCCATTTACAGTCAAACCAACCATCTTATTAGCCGACCATAAGCCATTGCTTGTCGTCACCACACCTCCGGCCCAAGCCGCCATCACAGCCAACCCTTCCTTACTGCCATCCGAGCCAATCGTCGGCTCTGTATAGTCGGCCGCCGCTTCTCTCACGGCCGAAGCCTTCCTCTCACGACCGGACCCGTTCTCTCCGCAGTCGTCCTCGCCACCATGCTCGCCGGACAGATCATCTTCCGTCCGTGATCCACCGACTGGCTTCATCCGCTGCAGTCGGCATAGTGCGCCGCCCTCTGTATCTTCTTCATTTGGGTTTGCAGATTGTAGAAAAGGGCATTTTAGGCAACACATAAAATAGGAAGGAGAGTATTTTAGGCAACAGAAATATGAAACAGTATTTTTTCATGTGCCACCTCAGCTTTTGGGTCAAACACATTTTAGAGAAATTATTGACTTTGACTTAATGTATGGATAAATATGGAGCACTGAGCCTATTTATATGTAATAATCCCTTCTTTCAATGCTTTCAAAGACTGTTTATATGATGCTAATTGCTAAGCAGTCGAAGCACGCATTGTCGCCATAATTAGTACTATTCAATAAAGAGTTACAATTTGATTAGAAAGAACTGTATCCCTCTACTCCTAGAGAATTTATGACTGAATCAACATCTTTGGAACATGGATTTTTGCTGGTAGAAAGATGAAATGTTGTAATTCACATTTAGAGAGGTCAGTTTTGTTGTGAAGACTTTGGAATCTGGTAACACAATCCTGAGTTTGAGCTAGGTCGAGGAAGATGGACCACGAATGGTTAGCTTTTACAGCCATTACTTGGAAGATAGAGAGTAGGGCAGAGCGGTGCCGATGGGTTGTGGGGGCAGAGGTGGACTTTTCTACCATAATTGTTGTAGTGATGGTAACACAACCCATAATTGTTGGAAGATAGATAGCCATTACGGTGCCGATGGGCTGTGGTAGCGGTGGCATAGGTGGTTGTGGTGGTGATGGTGGGATGGAGATTGAGAGGCTAGAGAGAGAAAGAAGAAAAGAAAAAAAAAAAATTTGTTGAAGAGGGTAATTTCATCTGAAAAATTACATAGAGATGGATGTGTGTTAAAATGCCCTCCTCAATATACTTGAGGAGAGTTTCTTGCTAAAATATTCATAAAGGAAATTTTTAGCAAGTGAATAATAGTCAAGAGAGTTTTTTTTCGCGATTCGCCCTAGTGCATTCGGTTCATTTGTTTTTTATCAAATAAAAAATATTAAAAACTTATCCCTATCATAAAAAAATTAGATTCTCTGAGCAACTAAAAATTTTGGGACAGATGTATAAAAGAAGGTGCCCTTTTAAGTTGAATTTTTATAAAAGGGTTTTAAATAATTTTAAAAATTTTAATTATCAGAAAATTATTCTTAAAAAATTAGACCAAACAAAGCGTTAACTTCTCATTTCTTGCAACATTCAACAGATGCGAGTAAATTACTACTCTCCAAAGCATCATTATTCTTAGAATATGTGGGGCATGTGTGAATAAAGTTGTTGGGCCCAAATCCATGTTCTGAACGGACGATAAGAGCATATTATGTGGACTGAAAACGGTGAAACATGATCCATATTGTTGATCCAATTAACAATTACAAAGATCACTGAGTTGAGTATAAGAGATTGTTTTTACTATTTTAACCTCACACCAATCTTTACATTTTTTTTTTTTATGAGGGTAACATACTGACATAACATAATATTACTAGTTCTCTATTATTGGGCTTCAAACAAGCTTGGACTAAACCATGCATACTACAAGTTCAGCTGAAATCTTAGACCAATTTGCTCTATTTTGGGCTTCAGGAAACCTTTGAACTAAGCTTAGATTTATAAGGATTCGTGATGCAAGTCAAGAAATTATTATATGCTTCAGGCCTGTCACAATATATAAAAATAAATGTATCAATTTTATTTACGTAACAAATAGTTTAGTCCAATAATCCACCAAGGATCTATTGGTTCAATATGCTAATTATTATATATTGGCCGACACCATATAGTCATGTAAAATTATTATTTTTTTTATTATTATTTTTTTTTAGCACGAACTCCCCTTAACGGGACCGTCGGGACCCACCCAAAACTATTAAAAGATCACACAAAAAAAAATGTACATATCACCGGAGGCTTACATTGCGTGTGCTCACGCCCTAACACATGAAATTCAGTCTTGTAGTGTTTTTTTATCACATGAATAAAAATATGCATATTTCTAATCTCGTCTCATAGATCTTTCCGTTCCAGAGAAAAAACTGACAGCATTGAACCATTTTTGCAATTCTTTGTAAACTTTAATAAATATTGTTTGATCTTAACATTTCATTATATGTCCATAGTTCAGGTATTCTTTTCCTTTCAATCTCTTCGGATTCGTAGATGTTTCTATAACCCAGTAAATTTGTACTTCCGGTTAATTTTGAAGTGTCAGGTTATTAGACTTCAACTCTCTACGTCTATCAATCTAACTTCTAACATTTATGACCTGAATATATATATATATATATATATATATATATATATATGGGTTCCATAAAATTTGTGATCAGATCAATTCATTAAAAATAATCAACACTGGTTTACTTAACCCTAGAAAAATCTTTTGTTTATGAGGTGATATATATATTTATGGGTTCCATAAAATTTGTGATCAGTCATTAAAAATAATTAACACTGGTTTACTTAACCCTAGAAAAATCTTGTGTTTATGAGGTGGGCCCATATACAGACATGTGCATCTCAAATACATATGACAATATCTAGTGCTTGATAAATGATATACTCCGTAGTTAAACTCTTCATCGTGTGTATCGATCTTGTCCTCAACCTGCGCCTTTTTTATATACTAAATTTTACTTCTAGAGAGAGAAAAAGAAAGAGAGAGGAAGCTAAAGGGAGAAAGAGAGAGAAAGAATGAGTGGGAGTTTTTCAGCATCCCCACCATCAGCTATATATTCTGGTAGTATTCAATCAAAAACCCAAATTAGCCGTTGTATCAATCGCTCATGGAGATCCTCAGTTCCTACTCCTCCTTTGTCACGTGACTATTCTCTCTTTTCCTCAGATTTCAAGCTCAAACCTGTTAGCTTCAGGTGCAATGGCAGCACCAGACCTGGTGGCCCTGGTCCAGGTATGATTTAATTACACCATATATGTATATGTATAAATATGTTTTCACTCACTTGTTCGTGCATTTATATGATGTGCGTTTTTGTTGTAGTGTTGATGGGCTGTTTGATTACCTTCCTGGTTATATTTCATTGAACTTTGGAACCTCAGAACCGATTTTTGTTTTCTTGATAATCAATTTTTTGGGATTTATTCGTATAGAGGCATATATACAAATACTTGTTTGTGCGTTTATATGATTGTGGGTTTATGTTGAAGGGTTAGTGGGCTGTTTGATTACCTTCCCGTTTATAGTTCATTGAACTTTGGAACCTCAGAACCGATTTTTTTTTTTTTCATGATTATCAAATTTTGGGGATTTATTCGTATAGATGCATATATACAAATTCACTTATTTGTTCATTTATATGAGGTGGGTTTATTTCAAATTGCTTATGGGCTGTTTGATTACGTTCCTGTTTATATTTCATTGAACTTTGGAAACTCAGAACCTATTTTTGTTCTCTTGATAATCCAAATTTTGGATATATTCGTATAGATGCATATATACAATCATTCTTATCTGAGCTTCAAATTAGGGAGTTTACCACAATGGTGGGGCACCATCTTTTTCTCCTAGAAGTCAACTCTTATACTGTTTAAGTGTCTCTGTGGTCGAATGATGTGGCCTGTGGATTTCTGAGCATAATAAAATCTGTTTTTGATTTTCTACATATGAAGGGTCTGCAAAATTTTGGGCAAGGAGATGAGTTACCTTGTGTTTTGGGGGTGAACTCAATAAAATGAGTTTGTCATCTACCCATGAAAACAAAAAATTGAAATGGCACCTATTTAGAAGACGTTTATGAATTGAGGATGTCCTCATTGAGATTCTATGCATCACTTCGGTCAAAAAAGGGGAAGAAAATGTTTTCGTGTAGAAGCACTAGTACCAGTTGCACTTTTAGGAATGATATGTTGAACTTAGGATCATTGAAGTTCAACTTTTGAATATGTAATTTAGGTTCAACATAGAATTGTAGCTTAATGGTATGTTCTAATCAGGAAGTTGATTTTGATACTGTTATTTGATAAGGTTCGGTGAAATGAATCTTGGTGAAATGAATCTTAATGAATGATGATGTTAATCTTGCACCAATTGGTGTTTTGGTGGTGTGGAATATGTGGGGAATTAGACTTCTCATAGCTGTGACGGTTGGGACTTAGCAAGTTATTAACTACTGATAGTTTGTGAACAAGCTAAGATGTTGTATAAGGTCCACCTATGGCCTGACTTTTTCATAAACATAGTATCTTTGCAAACCAATTTTTGGGGTTAATACTTCATTACTTTGAGTGAATAACATGCAGAATAGCGCACTTGTTTGTTTTATGGTGTCATTTTATCATATATAAAATTTATTCCTGGCATGCTGAACAAGTTCTAGCAATATCTAGCTTGAGTTACTACCCAAAAAAAAAAAAATGTCTAGCTTGAGTTACATACCCAAAAAAAAAAACGTCTAGCTTCAGTTTCACTCTCTGTGCCCATTCATTCCATGTTGTGTTTCCATGTGATGTTTGACGACTTGTTTTGTTGGTCACTCGAGAAACGATATTATTAACATTGGCTGTGTTGAGATTAAGATCTCTATTGTAGCCTGATATCCTTAATGGGAAATGTTTCTTCCTTTATGTCTATGTGAAGTGTGAAGTAATAATGTGCTAATTTTTTCAGGTGAGAATGATCCTAGAAGTGTTCTGGATGCATTTTTCTTGGGGAAGGCTCTAGCAGAAGCACTCAGCGAGCGTATTGAGTCTACAGTTGGGGAGTTTTTAAGTTCAGTGGGTAGGTTGCAGGCTGAGCAACAAAAACAAGTAGTGGACTTTCAGGTACTACGTGGTTTCTCAATAAGGCTTTTAGCTTTTATTTTTATACTTTTGATTGGTAGATGAGATAGTTTCCAAGCTCCATGGAAGAATCGAATCCAATTATGCGGTTTCAGTGTTTCACTGACAACATGTGTTACCAGCTATGCCAATTGACACAAGTTTCAATCTTTTATTTTTCTTTTACTTTGACAGCCATTATCAGTTAGGTTCAACATGGTTTCAGAATGGTCTGGAGTTGTGTTAGGTATTTTGATTTCTAAATACCTGTTACTTATTATCTTTCTCAAGGTTCCGAAGTAAGAAAAGCAGTTCCAAAAAGTTTCGACTGCAGTTGTGGATTGCAAATTTTGTGTGTGTGTGTGTTTTTTTGTTTGGAAAGCAAAGTCGAGAAGATTGGCGTGTCCATTTTGGTGGATGAACCTTCCTAACATTGCAATCATGCAATGGCTAGCTATGTAAATAAAGGATTGGATTGAGTTGGATATAATAAGGCTTGGTTCTGTCCAAACTCTTCTTGGAAGTTGATGTCAAAATGAAAGTTGCCTGGGTGAGATGATTTATTTTTCCCAAACAATAAAAAATACCCAAACTCCATTTGAGAAATGGGAAAAGTAGATTTTGAAAAGAGTGCAGTAAATTTGAATCTGTATTTTATCTGAAGGATGGATATTGGATTCCTTTATTGATAGGGATTTTACTTTATAAAAAATAGGCCGGACATGCTTATATGTGTCTTTCTATGCTTGTTTAGTACATCAGGGCTAGTTTATGGCACCAGCTATCTCAAAGAGCATGTGACATACCTTTTGTTCCCTGATTTCATGCTGTCTTAGAACAAATAGGGCTGTTGTTAGAATCGACTTCTTTACCTCCAAAATCAAAGAAGTTCCTCTATCTCTCTCTCTCTCTCTATATATATATATATATATGTATGTGTGTGTATATATATATATATCCTCTTCGTATGAATTTATTTTCTGAATTTAAATGGTGTGGCTGGCATTTGTTGTTCCTCTTGTGTTGTAGATTAACTTAACAATTGTGGCAAGCCATCAACTACATTCTGTTACACCCAACATATTTGCTCATTTCACTGATTTTATCTATCTCGCCAATTTAAGCCTCAACCCACGATCTCGTCTCCTTAAAATTCATTATTGAGTCTATATCTCACCTATAAGACATACTGGAAGGGGAAGAATACGGATAAACTAACATTTGTTATTATTTGCACAAAGTTGCATACTGTACTACTAAATATATAAATAACATTTTTTGATATGTGTGTGTGTGTGTGTGTATATATATATATCCATGTATCACTCTATTTATTTATTTATTTATTTTTTAATGAAGTTTTTTTGTGCAAATCCATTACGTGAAAGGCAATTTCTGTAGATTTCATGAAATAATTGTTTATCCAGAACACATTGGTGAATATTTATGGAGTGAATCAATAGGATTTAGGCAAGCTTGGAAATAGTGTTAGATGTGGTTTTTCAACGAAGATTATATGAGAAATTGATTGAAGCAATTAAAACTACTGCTTTGAGGTCTCAACTTTTTTATCCTGTAATTTGCTTTAGTGTCCTGTTGAAATGCCTTGACTATCAATAATTCGTTCATTTGATTACATGATATTGCAATGAGTTGGAACCGTGTAAAAATATGGGAGTCCTAACTTTTTCGTTGCTTGTGTTTCTATTCAGAAGTTGAAAATCGAACTATTCTGATTAGTGAGGTAGCCATTTCACAATCATGGAAATTGATGGCTCCATTGCATTGTATAAGAAAAACTTTATCAGCTTACGTAGGGCCATTGACAGTTCCCACACCATCACCAAATGCAGGCTTTTGCATCATTTTCTTGCCCACTCCATTGATTTGTGTATAACGAACTTTTTAAGAGAAAAAGGCATATTCTGAAATAAGTTGACTCATGCAGGAGGAGGTGTTGGAAAGAGCTAAAAAAGCAAAGGAGAGAGCAGCACGTGAAGCCATTGAAGCACAAGGGCTCATTCCCACGTCATCTACAGGGTATTCATCAAAGGTCTCCGACAGTGTTACTTCAACACCTGAACCCACGGCTGATGATGCTGCTGCTCCAGCAATTTCACTCTCATCCAACTCGAATGACTCCCCTACTGAAACAAATCCAGACCCCATTATAGGGGTATCAAATGACGATTGATTGTTCATCTCCATGTATGAGCATGTATTCCCTACTCGCAGTGCATCTTTCTCTTTCCAACAAATAACGTCATCAACTGTCCCATGTCATATGCTTTTTTTCTTTCTGGAGTTACTGCTGCAGGAAAAGCTTCTTGTTAAATTTTCAAAAGATAAGTGAAATCGAAAGAAATTATTGTAACCTCGTGTCTAATGTGGATTGTAGATATATGCTACAATAGTTTGATAGCGTGTATTTATGTAATGCAGCATGGGTACAACATGAGTTTTGGTTCTATGAATATGATAGTGAGATTTTATGGGCTTCAACAAGTATTGTCTGGTTTCTTTTCTTCACAGGGTAATTTTGGCAGGGTGTCTTAGAACTTTGGTCCATCCTTGACAAAAATTGATCAAATTCTTTGATAAACTAAAAAATAAAAATAAAAAGAAAGTAAGGTTGGTAGGTCGGATAGGACATATATATATGTTGGATATAAAAAAAAAATCTGTGAATTGTTTTTAGGATTAGTTTGGTTCAGTTGTTTTTATTGCTGTGAATTGTTTTAAGAAACTGAACAGACCCCAACCCTCCAATACACTTCTTTTTTCTTTTTCTTTATTTTTTTTATTTTTTATTTTTTTTTCTCTTTTTGTGAGCTGCATAAAGAAAAAACTGAACCAAAACTCATGGTACACAAAAATGGCTACACGGTGTTAGCTCAAAACTTTTACAGAATTTAAGAGACACATAAAAATATATATTAAACGTATTATATTATGAATGACAAAATTTTTTGACTTTGAAATAACAAAGCTGATCAGTGCACAATCTGTTTTTATCACTAATCAAAATTCCACAAAATACAAAGCCATGGCTCTGAGAAGCCGAGGCAATAACAAATATTCCCTGATATTGCTCTAAGGCTACTTCTCCCATTACTCATTATCAAGGTCGACTCCAGAAATGGGCAACTCAAATCTGTTTTTATTGCCAAGATCAGCCACCTCACTGTCCTCACCAATATCCATGGCAGAACCCCTCTTGTTATAATCCACCTTGAAATCATAATCTTCGTCTAACATGGCATCTCCCCCTGCTGATAATTTATTGGCTTTTTTCCGTCTCTTCTTCTCTGCTTTCTTCAACTTGGTGTTGAGGATGCCTTCAGCAGCATATAACTTTTCATTTTGCTTGCTACTAATGGTTTTGGCGTGTGTCTCAACTGCATCTTCTTCAGAATCCATTAGCTCGTCAGCACCATCATCGATTAGGTCATTGACTTTGTCGCCGCCCTGTGTGGCAATTTGTTGCTGTGCATCATCCTGCACAATGAAATAGATTAAATTCAGGGTATATAAGTCAAGACAAGACATTGGAGAATAATAGTTGACAAATTCGGTAACTTTTTCAAGAGACCACAAACCTCGACCATCTTCTCATCAAAAGTAAGAGGGCAATTTGGAGGAACTTCAACTTGATTTACATCATCAACAGATTTAAGGCTGCCGATGTATGAAGACTCACTGTTGTAGACTTCATCAATATTGAACTCTCTCCCAAGCTCTGAAACAATTTTTGCTTCCGAAGGTTCCCCCTCATTCCTAGATGGAGGCATCGTATAGTAGGGAATTTTACCTGGCAAGTGACAAGTAGAGGGCATCGCGTCAACCAAGCATTTGTATTCCTTTTACATGAATTTTCATTTTCATGTTTTTTGTTTTGTTTTGTTTTTAACACTAAAATAAATGCCTGCTACACATACCTTCATTCCAGTCATGCAAAACAATTCTTGCAGCAGCTTCAACATCCACAATTCCACCCTTTTTGAGTTTACCCCTCACAGTAGCCACCTTCTGCAGAAAATCATCAACTGATTCAAAGCTTGGGACCTTGTACAATGTAACCAACATTCTTTCTGGGCAAAGGTTGAGAATTTCCTTCACTGCATAGCCAGTAGATTGAGGAAAGATGAGTTACCATGATTTCATGATAATGACAACCCATTTCAAGAGTCATGACAGTGAAACTCAAGAAATTACAATCTCAGAAAACAAAGCATAAAAAATTCTCAATAGTAAAATGCTTGTTATTTCCAGAGAACAAAACTTCAAAATAATTACAGACACATAAAATAAAGATATGAAATCAAGATCAGCTTTCAGTGAGATGGCTAATCATGTAACATACTAGTAAAAAGTCATCTTGCACCATGTAGGGCTCCATCACATACATTACAGATTAGACTAAGTGCAGGTCGCATCAAATAGAACTACATCATACCACTTGTTGTATGAAATCTATCACGGAATTAATCAATGCCAATTATGCCACCACAACAATCCATGATACTAGGTCAAAAGCTAGTCTGGTAATAGCCTAAAAGATAATTTAGAGTTTGCCTTGTTAATTAATATGAAAAATATATTTATATTTGAGACAAAGGTTGTCATATTTCTGAATTATATATAGCTTTATCATGCACGCCAGATAGGCAGATATCAAGTCAATTGGATCTAAGTGTTCGATTTATGAACTCATATTTCTCTTAAGGAAAATGATTTTTAGGCCGATCAGTTAAAGTGATTTGCTGGACCGACAACTTTGGATTGGTCATGTATGCAAAATATAAGGAAGTGGGACCCCCCACTCCTTTATATTTGGTAAACACATGACCAATCAAAGTTGTAAGTCAAGCAATTCACAATCACACTTCGGCCTAAGTATCACTACTCTTCTCTTAATAAAATATGAAAATCAAATATAAAATGTGACATTGGATGACAAACCGCAAGATGGTTAAAATATGACTAGGATTTATTTTTTCTTATAATAGGTGTAAATAAATGAGCCAAAATTTATAATAGGACAATGGTAAAAATAAGGTCATAGAAACTACCTGGACCAATTGGATCAGCTAACTTCTCAATTCTTTTACAATTCCTAAGAGCAACAGATGCATCGTTCAATCTAAGCATTACAACCCCAGGGCAGTCCAATAACTTGACATTCTTGTCTAACTGAACTTCTTGCATGGATCTTGTTAATCCTGGAGTAGCGCCAACATTTGCAACATGACATCTCTTCAAGCTATTAATCAAGCTGCTTTTGCCGACATTAGGCAGGCCAACAACACCAACCGTGATTGACTTCTTAATCTGCACAGTCAGTGGTATCAAACATGAAACATAATAAAGTTTGCAACAAAACAGACAGAATATTAATGCACAATCTGCGACAAATCAGAAACAATTACCTTTAAAAGCCGGAAAGAGAGCGTTTAACATGTAAACATGGTGAAAATCGATGATAACAATGACATAAAGCCCAGATAGTACAGTAAAAATTTAGATAAAAATACAAAATTTGCCAAACATTTCACAAGGTTAGCCGTCTAATATATGCCCACCAAAGAAACAAATATAATTACGAATAAAAAAATTAAAAGGAAAGAGAACTTGTACTATTGATCAATGAAAGAAATTTGACGGCAAAGTACATCACCTCAAAAGACCAAAGAAAATGATACACAACCAAAAACCACCACCACCGCCACCCAAAAAAAAAAAAAAAAGTGGTTCCTAAAATTCTTATTAAGCATATGAAATCCCTATATATTCCAAATAAAAACCCTTTGATCTTCATAGCATGGCATTCACGTAATTTTTTTCCCTTTTTTGGTGGGAGGAGGGGGGTGCATTGTACATTTCCTTTGGCTCTTAGAATCACAAGATTCTAGGTCAAATCCTCGACAAAATAGTACAGCCATAGCTCGTAACCAGATCTTCGCAAACCAATCACACTGTTATTGCAAGTGGTTCTACATAAATTACATTATTGGTGGTTGATCTGGAAACAATCAGAACATACAATTCAAATATTTTCACCAACTAAAAGAGATCTCAGTTCATTGAGGTTTAATCAGCCACATTCCAGACCAGAATGTCTTGCATCAGCAAGAAGGTATACTCAAGGACAACAAATCTACTATTCTAAAGGACTTTCAACAAGAAGATCAATGAAAATATAGTGTAGTCTATTACAAGCTAAAGAAAAAGAAAACTGAAATGCCAGAATACTGAAAATTGGTTCAATATCAAAGCGGGTCCCACTTGGAACCTTCGATCATTTAGATGAGTCCTAATTGTGAAAAGTACTTTATTTAAATTATCACCAAACACCTTCCGGATTGTGTGATGCAACTTAAACCCTTATAGCTTTATCAGTTATGCTAAAGGAAACCTAGGACTGATTCGAGGATCTTCTTCTACTTTCTTCTTTTCTTTAAATCTAGTGGCATATTTTCCAATTTTACTCACAATCCACCCTAATTTCATGATTTATAAACCTCAAAATCTACTCCATGATCATAATTCCTTTTCTGTGATACTGCCTGTTCCCTAATACCCGAAACCCTAAAATAGGCACTATCCATAATTCCAACAACCTTTCACTGGGTATCTAGCAACCTAACACATTGAAGATAAGTCCAATCATTTTCATCCTTGACCATTCAACCATAGCAGTAAGAACACCAGCAGCCTCTAATTACCGTTCAGAAAGAGTGTTAATTGCTCAAAAACATCCCACAACATCCGTCGTCCTTTCCCTACTTAAATCCCCTTTTCTTACAGCTTCACCAACAAAATTCCCTACTTTTACCAAACTTTAGCAAAATGATAAATAATAATATTAGGCTCCCAAAATTAGGCAGCATGGATGACCCCACTTAGAAATAGTAACAGTAGGAGCAAGTTAAATAAATATAGTCCACCGACATCACCCTAAAGGGAAAGAAAAAGGGGGCATTAGGCTGAGGTAACAGTAACACTGTAGTCAACACAACCTGGGACCCTATGCGATTGTTGCAAAATACATATAACTCCAAGGAAATCCAGATTAGATAATCACAAGGATCAGAATGGCTAAGCCATTTGATATCAAATGAATTAATAATGAGAATATTTTTATACTCTTGAATTTTGAGTAAAAGCAGTCAAAATTATAAAAAGACCTGACTTAACTCAGCCCACAATAATTTTTTTAATCAAGTAAAATTTCATCCAAAATGCCCAAAGGGAAAGCACATCCAAAAGAACAATTGCACGAGAGACCTTCAACAAGCTCACTGAACTCTCAAGCTATCCACAAAATTTAAGAAGTCCTCCAACGATTTCTAATACCACCCTTTTACCCCCAAAAAATAGAGAATTTTTTTTTTTTATAAGTAAAAAAAAAAAAAAAAAATTCTCTAAATTCTCAAAAAATAGAGAATTCAAAATCTACTTACCAAAAAAAAAAAAATGGAGAATTCAAGATGGAATGTTTTAACACCCAAATATGAACTTCCTCACTATCAAAGGACCTCCTATTCCTCTTGCACCACAAACCCCACAAGAAGTAAAGAGGGGATGGCCTCCAAGTATCTCGGACTTGACTACCCATTAAACAATCTCCCCAAGCCTTGAGCATGTCCCTCATAAAACCCAGCGAGGCCCAATAAAGTGATGAACACCAAAAGGCACAAAAAAGACATGGCCCACACATCTCTAGTCATCGGACAGTGCAGAAGGAGATTATCTACCGACTCCTCATCCCCTTTACACATACAACACCAGTTCTTCAATACTACCTTTTTGGTTCCAAACAGAACTTCTAAAGCATTACAAATTCATAATGGAGCTATGTAGCGTCGTAGCCAGATCATGATGAACTACAAAACTTCTGGCAAACCACAAGTTTGGGAGCTTTGCACCATACTCTTCAAGGGCTATTATTGTGTGCATGTGTGTAAAGGAGTGTCCATGACTAGGTGGCTTAAGGGATTGAGCAAGTGAGTGAGTGCTCACATGCACATCTCTATATTATACTGGCTTCCAGTCTTGCACGTGCATGCACTTTCGTGCAAAGCACAATTCTAAAGCACTTGCAAAAAAAACTAAGAGGGAATTTTCAAGGTAGAACTTTTGAAAATTCACGGAACTAATGGCAGAATACAATAACTTGAATCGAAGTAAATAAAGTTTTAAATGTACCTCATGGCTTCTTGAGTAATTTTTCAGCAATTTAATAAGAGTTTCAGCTCCAAGACAGTCACTGGTTTGCAGAATACTGCTTGATTTTGCTGCTTTTGAGGAAGATTTCCACCCCAAATTTGACCTCTGCTCTTGTGTGCTGCACTTAAAGGCAACTGCTGGTAGCTCCTCCCTGAGATACTTGAGCCATTTTTCAGCTGCTTCTCGAGGCACGAGATCTGTGGTGCAAGTGAAAAATCAACATCACTATTGGTCAAGATGATGAAATTTGTGCAACCAAATGTCTGAATGCTATACCAACGGGCCAGTGGCCTAGCGGTATTAGTCCCTTACTTTCCAAAGGGAGGTCAAGAATTCAAGCCTCCATGGAGGCATGTGTGCGTCAGTATCAACTATGAAAAAAAAAAAAAAAATTTGTCTGAATGCTACATGTTAGTCTATATATTATGGATTATAGGGTTGCATCAAGCATACGATCTCATATACTCAAAACTCTTATGGGCAACCCAAATCATGTCATGGTTGATCCTCTCACAATTATTTATTTTCTTTTCTTTACTTGTTTTCTTTTTTTGGGGGGTGGTGGGGGGAGAGAGAGAGAGAGTACCAATTTTATTAAGGAGCAACACAAGGTGCTTGTCAGGACCCGCTCTCATTACCATTTTTTCCATATCAATGCAACGGGTACCAAGAGGATCTCGAGCATCAAGCACTTCCAAAATGACATCAGATGCTTCAATGACTTTGACCAATTCCTTGTAGAAAGCCCTGTCATAATTATCTGCACAACACAAAGTACTGTTAAAACAGGGGGAAAAAGGAAGCAAACGGAGGTAACAAAACTATCAACCAAAGTGCATCTACAAGCACATGAAATTGTAACATACCCCGGCTTTTACCAATTCCAACAGAATCATCAAAAGCCTTTTCTTTGGCCAAATCTATACCATCCAGTTTGGAGTTATCATCATCCTCTAGTAAACCCAACTTTCTCTTTTGAGCCTGAAAAGTACCCAGAGTCTTAGTCAACTAGAAAGGACGTTGTGGTTTGCAGATGATACAAAAAATTCGCATCCAAAAACCGAATGTAAACAGAAAGGTGTAAAGAAGATAAGAATAAGAACAAAAAAGACAGACACTACAATTAACAATGTAACTAACATGTATGAGACAGTCCTACCTTCAGCCAAATAAACCCTGTAGCAACTTACACAAATAAACTGTGATTTGTCTAATGCATATCCAGATGCAACAGTAAAGTGCTATTTAAAGCCTAAAACCTTGAAACAATCATTGAGGAGAATGCACATTGAATCAATAATGATAGAATAAACAAATTACCATCAAGGTCATCCTGAACCTATAAAACCCTAAAAGGAGTGGACATATTAACAAAATATATATATATATATATATATGAATTTTAAGCAAAGTTTCCACCACAGTTCTTCAAATTATTTAAGATCCTAATAATTACTTTCAATTGATTTTTCATTTATTTAAGTATTTATTTTGAATTTTCAATGTTATTTTTCTTCATGTCTTGCACCACACCAGACCCTATTATGTATTGTAGGTTCAACAAACAAGTTAATTACAGTCCTTCTTCACAATGGCAACACATCCATCCCAGAACAAACCTCAACAAAAAGTGCTCAACATAAAGATTTCTTCCAATCCATCAAAGGAAACAATCAATACTAATTGCAAATTTATGACATTCATGGGTCTAATTGAGATGCTCCAGAAAGGTATAATCACCACATTGATAAAAACGGACATAATTGAATAAATAATAACACTAGTTATTAGACAATGTGTGAACCAGTACCCTCTCCTTGCGAGCAGCTTTCTTTTGCTCCAATTCCTCGAGAACACGTGCGCGACGAGCTTCGAGAGCCTTGAGCTCTTGTTCCTTGAAGGGCCAGTCATTGGGAATGCCAGGGTCCTTCTCGACCTTGGACTTGCGATTCAAGCCAAGCTTCTTGGCCTCTTTGGCCTTCTTTTTGTGGTGTTCTTTTACCTTCCGTATAACCTTGTACTTCTGCTTCAAGGACACTCTCTTACTCTTGCTCTCTGATTGTATAACAATTTAACAAAGCAGCAACACAAAACAAAATATATCAATATATATATATATATATATATATATATATGGAGATATTTATATCTATCCATACATACATAGACAAATAAAAAGGGAAAAAATAAGATTGGATTGACATACTTTTGCTCCTCTTCACCATCCTTTAAGTCTAAGGTTTAGTGCGGCGCCCTGGATTAGAAAACCTAGCCAATATTAAGGAAATTAGAACGATTACATATGAATATAGATTTAGAGCTTGAGATCATAAGATTCAGAAAATATACACACCTCAAATGAATTTTGCGGCGAGAGAGATAGGAGGCTGTGTAAAGGGCGTCTGACAACAGAGGTTTTTGCAGATATGACTGAGGTTTAGGGTTCGCAGTGGATGGTTCTTTTTAGTTAGCGGACTTTGTTTGTTTCGGTTGGGTCATGCCCATTTGACCGGTCCATTTGTTATTTGGGGACAAAATAAAAACAAGTAGTAATAATTAGTTGGGAATATGAGGGTGATGATACAGCCAGAGACCCAAAAATTATTACGGTACATGATTTGGGTCGGACCAACCCACTAGCGTAAAAAATGATAATAATAAATTATACTGTACAGCTTTTTTTAAGTTTGGACAAATTATCTGTTAATAGGTCTTGATTTTCAAAATAATAAATTATACAACTTTTTTTAAGTTTGGACAAATTATCTGTTAATAGGTCTTGATTTTCAAAATAATAAATTATACAACTTTTTTTAAGTTTGGACAAATTATCTGTTAATAGGTCTTGATTTTCCTTCTCGAGTTTGACCAAATTTTATAAAATAAAAATTTTATCTTTCATATAGAATGCAATATAATATAAAAACATTACAAATTTTTTTAAGGTGACTTTTAAACTGTCGAGAAAGAGTGGACAGAAATTATTTTTTTTTTTTCAAAAAAAAAAAAAATTAACACATATGTTTGGCCCAGAACAATGATTCCGAGAATAGATACATGTTCTAGCTAACTTCGCCACCACAGCATTTTATATGTGAACTTTGGTAATTAAGATGTTATTTAGTTTTAACCAAAAAAAAAAAAAAAAACATGTTATTTAGTGTGCATACTCACTTTTGAACATAATAAAAAAAAGTTTTGAATTTTATAAATCTTTTCCAATTGTGTTTGATAAATTGAAAAAAGTAAAAAATAAACTAATTACACACAAATTATGATTAAATACACAATTTTTTTTTTTTCTTTCTAAAGTCTACCGTAAAATTAATACAAATAACTCATTAAGCATAGTGTTGTTAAATATTATTTAAAAAAATAATAAAAAATATATGCATCTACAAAAAAATCCAAAGGATAATCACACTTAAATTGTCTAACTAACGAGGACCATTCTATAGTTTCAAAAATAACACTGATATCTCTTATTAGTTTTGACTTTAATTCGAATACGTTAAATAACTATTATAACCATCATACTTTTATTATTTTTTAATGTAAGAATATCTATTTCTTTAAAATTTTCAGTTTGTAAGTAAATTTTGAACATAATATCAATAGACAAAAATCATTTCATAATAAGTGACCTAATGGTTCAGAGTGTTATATTTAAAATTAGAGAGGAAGTCTATGTTATTTAGATAATTTATATCGGAGGTAAGTGTAATTATTAAAAAAATGAAAATAAATTTTTTTACCCACCCAATTGCCTTAAAAAAAAAATTATATAGGAAGTAAATGTAATTATTAAAAAAAATGAAAATACATTGAAACAAAAGTCGGTTATTATTAGTTTCTTAACCAAAACAAAAGTCGGTTCACTAGACGGCTATTTAACGCACAAAATTTGTACCCTCCTTTTGTATTTCATGACCTCTTTTTCTTTTCTTTTTTTCATTTTTTTTCCATTTTGTTTCCGCCGTTATATTCATAGAAATGGAGAGAGAGACAAGGGGCGACGTTTTTTTGACGCAACAAACCAGGTTCGCACATACCCAATCTTCGTCATCCCCACCATTTACTTGTTAATTGTTACTGTATTTTTTTTTTTTATTATCTAATTAATTTGAGAACCCTATAACTATAATCGCGTCGCATACAGGTTCCATCTTATTTGATGCGCATTGTCACTTGAGATGGTGAGTACTGTTGGAATAGTTTATCCACGACGAGTCCTGGCTTCAACTACAAACGCTTTCACATTTATCTTTCGATTTGTTCTCCATTTGATTTTTGTTTATTATTTCGGTGCCAGTGCTCTCAAGATTGTTCAAGAATCACATAGATTTGAATTCTCTCTCTCCTTTTCCCGATTTTACTAGATGATTGAGTGCTCATATGCCTTTCTTTTTCTTTGCTTCTTTTTCTTTTCTTTCTTTTTTTTTGTTTTTCTTTTCTTTTTGTTTTGTTTTGAAGTAGTACTTGATGTCAATGTTGTTGGTTTAGATATTGTGGAATTTCAAGATTGTTGAGTCACATTAAAACTACACTTAGTGACATGTCTTTCAAAACACAATGATGGATTTGAGCTGCTAATTATCGGTGTTAGAATAGTTTGTACTGCTATACATCAAAAAATCCTTCATTGTACGATTCTTTAATAATGGAATGTCAAAAATTATTTTGATAGTTGTGAGCTATGTTTGGGAATCTAATACTAGCATGTCTGACAAGACTATATTAAATTTTTTCGTTTAATAAAAAAAAGATTGGGAATGGTCTGAGCATTTGCTACATTTTCTAAAAGACCACTTTTCTCTAAGCATGGGGTCCTTCCCACCTCCCTTTTTTTATTTTATTTTATTTTTTTTATTTTTAGACGAATGATATTACGGCGAAATAACTCATATGTCTGTTGTTGCTTGGTTTTTTGGGCTTTGCAAACTGAATTATTTATAGTTGTTGTTTCCAGTAGCAGTTATATGTGTAGCTGGGTTGTTCGAGTATTGTTCTATTCATAAGTGAGCAAGAGAATGTGTTGATCAGAGGATAGATAATTCTACAAATGGCAAAATGTGTGTCTGTACCATCACGAATCAGCCTGTATATGCGAGAAGATCGTGTCAAAGAGCAGTGTGTTGGACCAAAATATTCTCATAGTCACATACAGAGGTTTCATTCTCTTGCTCAATCACTTGGATTCCTTAGTTGTATATAAGAATCTTGGTTACAAAGGTTTATTCTCTTGCTTAATTACTTTGATTCCTTATTTATATATCAGAATCTAGGTTGCATTGAAGAATGGGTTGGGTCGTCCAAAAACCATTGTGATTTATGAATATTGATTAGTCATAAGCATTTATAATTATTTGCAAATAATCTCTTTGATAGAATAAACAGGGATTTCCTAGCAAAGAAAAAAGAGCAGATAGGCAAGAATCGTTGCCAGTTGGTTGCTTATGCGACCATTCGTGGTAGATCATTGAACAATTTCACTTAGTACACCATTAAAGCTATCAGATAGCTTGGCTAATATTTTATCATAAAGAGGGCCCTTAGTATCACTGCTGCTGGCATGGGACCTAACTCGTGGCATTATTTGCATCAAGTGGCTGCCACTAGATTCGAATCCAAGTTCTCATGTTTGGCAGCACGAGTTTTTACTATTCACCAAGTAATGGCCCATAAAGAAATGGTTATTCTATAACTTAGTATTGTATTTTGGGGTTTAAGTTTGGTAGGTTTTTCCTTCTTTTTTTTGTCTCTTATTTTTGTATGCGTGTCATTGCCATGGACGCAAACTACTTTTTTTAAGGTGGGCTTCATACCTTATGTTACCTCCAGAATCTGAAGTATTATAAAACGTACCACTCTTACCTTTTTATTTTGTTTTTGTAGTAACAGGAAGCATTCTGGGAGCTGTAAAACTACACTCTTGTCCTGGAAGGTCCACAAACTCAGTGCTTCCCATGTTGCTAATCTGAAAGTAAAGTTTTGTCTTAAGGAGACTTCTGTGAAGTGCTATTGCTTTGGGACTGTGGTAAATTCTGATGCTGCAACTATTTCTGACTGGGTTCCTGTTGTTGATCAAGTGCTTCTAATGGCCAGTGTGTTCCTTACATATATGGCTGGAGTAATACCCGCTGAGAAGTCTCTTTTAGATTCTCGAAAGAACATCTTGAATAACAATGCGGTCCCTGAAGGATCTACCTTTTCTGGTAGGTAAGCGTAAGCATATGAAAGTTTACTAGGTGAAAGATTGTTTTAATCTAGATAATTCTCTTTGCCTAGCTGAACATAGGATTACAGTGCTTTGATTTAATTTGCATCTGACCTGTCTCTAATTGAAACTTGAGATATTTTTCTCTAATTGCAGTGCCATGAAGAATGATGAGGAGTTTGACTTAAAGTTTCCTTGGGATATCGTGAAAGAGAAACTCATGGATTCTCTAAATGCCATTGAACATGTGGTTAATCTAGAAAACAGAATTCTTGAATTTGAATCAGATCGTGTAAAGCGACCTTTGAGTTTGTATGCTCTAGCAGAGGGTCCCATGTTACGGTTGCTATTGGCTTCTTTCATGCAGCTGAGGAAAGAGGTAGGCACCGTGTTTAGTTTCTTTTCATACTATGGTTACATTGTCTCCCTTTATTATTGTTAGTGGAAATGGGCCTTTTCCTTTAATGAATTAAAAATGAGAGATTTTGAAAATTATAAACATTGAGCAATTTTGAATAATTAAATATAGAGGAAAAAGGAGATTATATTTAACATTTGAACTCATAGTTTGTTGTGACATTAGAAGATAGCTTTTGAGAAAAGTGCATTTTATAGAAGACAATGGCATATGCTTGTTCTCATTTTATTTTATTTTTTGTTGCCTTAGCTTGAGTTTATCTTGAAGCTTTCTGTTTGAAATATATATATATATATATATATATATATTCTAATCCATGCATAAATGTTGCAGGTATAGTGTTACTTTATGTAACTAATTTTAAATGCCGCTCTTCTTGTTAAACAACTCTTACTCAATTCTCAAAATAATCGGTGTAGCATGCTGCACGATTCAATTATGTGAATGATTATATGGATGGATTTTCACAAGGATGACCTGGAATTTTAATTTCAGAACATTAGGTTTATTTGGTACTTCAGACAGATTTTCTTTTCATCGGTTAATTTTCTATTCAATATACAATACCTGGTTTTACTATTCAAGTTGATTGTGTGGGCTCTGCAAGGCGCCCAAACCCTTGGAAGATTACTTAGTAATCCACGCTATTGATGATTTTGCACTTCAATTTTATACTTTCAGTAGCTTTATTACCTATTAGAAAGAAAATTTGAGCCTCACCATATTTTTCTTTGCTGCTAGGGCTTTCAAGTGTATGTAGAAAATGGCCTGGTGCAAAACAAACTATAACTTTTCAAAAATGGTTTTTATAACTCTTTGCGAGTTTAGTGGTGGTGTAAGCCATCCCAAGGATTGTGAGCAGTGAGCAAGGTTTAATATCAATATGTTTTGACCCTAAATCAATGGGTTTGGGGGTCTTCCAGCTACCATTCTACATTGTCTTCTACTTGATGCCAAATTTTTACTTTTTGCCAAGCCTTTGTTTTTTATTACCTTTTATGTTCATCTTTATTTGGCAAGGATCCATATGGAGCTCGTTAAAATAGTTTTCAATTAGTAAAACTTTGCGACAACTAGATTATAGATTACTTTAGAGACAGATTTTTTTTTTTTTTAATAATTTAATATCAGTGGTAAAAGCAATTTGGTGTCGTATAACATGCTCAATTGTTAATAGCTCATGCGAACTTGCTTGTTTAACTAGTTGCCTTCTCTTTATAGAATCGATTTATAATTTGCGAGGTTTAATGCATTTATCTTTTTAATTTATGTAGATCATGTAGTGCGGCATCACATGGTTAACATCTAGTTTGAATAAAAAATGATGTTGTGTTTTAATTTTGACTGATAAATCTTTGGTCGCCTTCAAAGCATCCTGAAAATGTTGTCTTTTGTTATAATTTTTTCTAAATGTTTTTACAGGTGGACAATATCTCAGAAAGGCCCGCTAATGTACGCATGGATGAATGGCTGACAGTTTCCTCTGAAATCATTCAGATGTCCTGTCAGCCTGTATGCATGGCTTGGCTGGAAAAGGAGATTTGCTTGAAGAACAGCAAATCTGACAAGGTTCCTTGGAAAACTGAACATATTATAATATATAGAATGTAGATGTTGCTGCAAATAGCATGTTGAGATAGGATTTTTCTCTTTGTCAGGCATTTATTTCTATAATGGTTGAGAAGTTGGATGGAGATGATATTATTTTTCAGAACATAAGAAAGTCAGGGAAGGAAGATCTTTATGCTGAATTGTTATACTTTCTTAGATTTGGTTCTCCCAGGTACATTTAGTTATGATTATCACTTCTTGTGTTGTTGCATACTAATACTTGAAAGAAAACATTGAACATAGAACTATTGGTGATAAGATCTTTAAAAGATTTTGAACCACATTCTCTCTGAGTTAAACGAGTAGGAGTAGATGGAAGTGCTTGTTACAACGTAGAAAAGGTGAATAATTGATTTTCATGTTTTCTTGAATACACACACAAGTATACATGAAAGTATGAGAAATATTTTTGGGGCTTCCGTTTGCTGCTATATTGTCTACTTTGTTAACCTTTTGTGGAAATTATTTGAAGTTTCGAATTTGGTTGGCATCTAGACGAATCACCTTAATGAACGGAAGAGATACTGTAAGTTTGATGATAAAATCTGTGGGGAAAAGCTCCTTTTAGGTTCAACCCTAATTACTTGTAGTATTGAAGATATCAGACGTCAGTATATAGTTTGTGAGCTGTAGAAGAGTCATCAGATTATGCAATTGCCATGTTTTAAAATAAAATTACTCGATCATAAGTTGAAATGGTGAGAGCACTAGTTTTGTTCAATTGGTTTGGCTGACGATTCAACCTTTGGCATCTTCTGACCAGTTCAACCCTAAATTATCGTAGTATTGAAGATATCAGATGTGAATATATATATTATGCTTGATTGCTTACTTGTGGCTTAAAAATTAAAATTGTTAATCAATTAATTGGATCAACTGGGTTCCATCACTTTTTTTATTCCACTTTTTTGTTTTTTACACACAGCTGTCATAATTTCTAGGAAGGATCAATAAAGTGAAAGAGATCAGTCACAAACTCATTTTTAAGTTCTTTTAAAATAGAGGAGAGCCTTGGGTAATTAATTTCTAAGGACTAGCGGATGTCATAGGCCATATGGTACTTGTGAAATTTCCTGTCTCATGTCCAATTTTAAAATTGAAAACATTTAACATGCTATTTGCATGGTGGATGTTATTTGTTGATGATATTGTTTTTATTGTGGAATCTAGAGCATATACAAGTGCTAAACTAGAGGTTCAGAGAGAAGTTCTAGAATCAAGTAGAGCATTTAAGATAAGTAGGATTAAAACTGAATATATGGAATGTAACTTTAGTAAAAATAAAAATAGAATTATGGATATAATAAAAATTTAGGGTGAAGATATACCGGAAAGTGTATTTTCATTATCAAGGCTAGATTATGCTCTGAGAGGGAAAAATTGGGGGCGATGTTAATCATAAAACTAAATCAATATGAGGTAGTGGAGGAGTGATTCTGCCATCTTTTGTGATCAGCGAATACGTTTAAAATTGAAAGGTAAATTTTATAAAACGACTATTAATCTAGCCATACTTTAAGGGACAAAATTTTGTGCAGCTAAAAACAAATAACTCAAAATGACTATGTAAAAAAATATGAATATTGAGATGGATGTGTAACAAGACCAAAAGAGAGAGAGAGAGAGAGAGAGAATTAGAAATGAGGATATTCGTGAGATGGTTGATAGTTTGGGTTTGTGCGGTGAGGACCAATAGCTACACCAACTAGGTAATGTGATGTGGTCCTTATTGAAAGTAGCGCTGGGAGAGAGGAAATATACTTTAAGGGACAAAATTTTGTGTAGCTAAAAACAAATAACTCAAAATGAGTATGTAAAAAAATATGAATATTGAGATGGATGTGTAACAAGACCAAAAAAATGAGAGAGAGAGAATTAGAAATGAGGATATTCGTGAGATGGTTGATAGTTTGGGTTTGTGCGTTGAGGACCAATAGCGCTACACCAACTAGGTAATGTGATGCGGTTCTTATTGAAAGGAACTCTAGGAGAGAGGAAATATAAAAACTAATTTGGGTGATGAGCTAGTTAGGAAAGGTATGGTAACATGTGGTTTAGATGATGCTATGGTCTTTAGAGGGAATGAAGGATTTGTTTAGCAATCGCAAATAGTTAGGAAATTTTTTGTTGAGTTGAGTTGAGCACGTTAAGCCTCTTCAGAAAATCTACAGCGAGGTGCTATTAAACCCGTATATGAAGTGATGACTTTTTTCACCATATTAAAACAAATGAATTCTTTGGATCTTTTGATTTTATCAACAATTTTAATCATATGTATATGCAATTATTAGTTGGCGCATAGGCTCCTGAAGTTATGCACCATTTACGAAGGTTCGAATTTGTGACAATATGGATCATTTATGAGATTATGTATAGGGCACCTTGCATGGATAGATGGATAGGTTAATATTTATGGGGAGACTACTTGGTGAAATGGTAAAAACTTGGTGGCAAGCTGGAGGACGGATGGGAGTTTCAAATTGGGAAATAATGTCAAATGTTAGGTCTATATCTCTGGTCTTCTCCTCCTACTATCCTGTATAGGTGGGAGATACATTGGGTAATGTTGTTTCATTGGCCACCTAAATGGGCATACATAGAAGAATGAACTTTGTGTTTAGGTTGGAAAATGGAAGATACGGGGTAGACATACAAGGAGAATTTGATGCGGAGTATTTGATTACAGTTGTGATCTTTGTAATGGAAAGCCATGCTTTTGTAATAATGAATATTCAGTTAATCAGTCTATTGAAGAAGTCGATAAATTTACATTGCTTAATGATGCCTCGGCCCCACCTAAGATGCCTCTACGTGCATACACTGTGATGTGTCTAATACATGTGTAGGTCAGAGACAGGGTCCAGGGAGCTCCATGAGCTCAGTGCGAGACCACTGTCTGATCTTTTGATTATATCACGGTCATTTTTGGGATCCTAGGAGTTTTGTCTTGATAGTTGGAATTGAGGGCTTGCCAAGGTTATTCCTCATTGCGGTTAAACGTCTTGGCTGGTCTTAGAGAGTATATACAAGGTATGTCAAGCTCAACATTTTCTTTGCTTTGTTTATAGGCACTCTTTTTCGCTAGATTCTCCCTTTAGTTATTTCTCCTCTAGGCATGGTTGTTAGGATCGGGATTCTATGTAGGATCAATGAGGGGTCCATAGGATCTGGATCATAGGATCGGATCGAAGATCGTGAGATTCTGAAAACTATTAGAAAAGTAACTTAAACCATCTTTCTAAATCAAATATCTTCGATATAAGTAGAGAATAAGGCTAAACAACTAATATGAGACATTATAACAAAATCAATAAACATTAAATTATACTAAGACACATGAAAAACACTTGAAATCAATTTCTTGACTTCCTAGCATAAGCATGACAATGAAACATATTCTCACAGAAGAAATTAAAGTAAAGCCTAACGAACAGAAAAAGGAAATAAAGAACAGAGAGAAAAATACAATTTATTGGCTCAATTGTCTGAGCAATTTAGTTGAAAAGTTCACTTTTTGGTTCAAAAAAGAGCCAAACGGAGATCGAAAGAACAATGGGAAAAAAATGAAATCTCTCTGTTTTTGTTTCAAAATGGACAAATAATTGGCAAGAAAATAGAGTTCTTTTTGTATCTTGTTTGAAAAAGAAAGAAAGAAAGAAAAATTAACAAGAATAAAGCAAAATAGAGGAAATTTTTAAAGTTTTGTGGCATACCCTTGAAATTCAGAGTTGGATTGTCTCTACATTTGACTTTGGGACTCTGATTTTTGTTTATATTTTTTATTTTTTTAATGCAATTAGGCTAAAGAGTTGGGCTTTATATTTAAAATGATAAAATTTATTTGGGCCTACAATTCATTTTGGAAGTAGGATAGTAGATTGGAATTTTAACAACTATGCATCTAGGAGATTAAGTTTCTTTGGCATGTTCTACATCTATTTCCGGTTGTTTTCTGTACTTGGAACCCTCATATACTCATAGGATTCATGTTCATAGTGGTCACAATAAAAGTTTTATGCTGGCTGTCAAGCTACCTAATGCAACCCCCCTCCTTTTTCCGGACTCGAGACTAGCTGTGTAAAGATGACACAGGTGGAGTTCATGTACCCGGGACTCCTATCGGTAGAAAAAATCCCTTTGCCTCATTTCTAAAGAAGAAATAGGGTGCTGTATGCTGGGGTTCTGTTATTGCCTTGTTGCCATTATTGCCAATATCTATCTCTCCCCTATGTCTGCCTTGTTTTTTTACCATAGTCTGAACTTCCAGCATCTTTATTGTTTTACTTGTAATAATAATACATCAGATCCAGAACACTACTTACTTTCAGTATGCAGTACCTTGGTAAAGAGTATAATCAATTGAATAATATTTTCGGTTGTGAACTTTGAGTAGATCTACTATTTTTATGTGACAAACTTATCCTAATTCGATGTATGGATTCTTGAACTCCATTTGTTTGCCATACTTTTAAATTATTTATTTACTGCTCCATATCTGTATAATAAATAATACCGTGTGCACAAGCCTTGGTTTGAGCACATAGCCGTTGAGGTCGAGATTATGTAAGAAATTTATTTTTCAGTGGATTCTACCAAGTCTGTATTTTATGTTTTGAGGAGAGACCTTACTGTAACTTCATCTATGTTCTAGCAGAGAGGGTTGCTGGTATGATTATAGCTTGTTTACCCTGCATGGGGTTGCCATATTAGAAGATTTGGTGATTACAGTAGCAGATGGGATTGCAAGCATGTATTTAGAGCTTATTTCTGTTGATGGTAACATGTCAAATGAAATAATTAGCCTCGGTTCGTTTTTGTGTACTTTGTCAACCCGAGCACTTCAGAGATTACGCAATGAGGTATAGCTGTTATCTTGTGGTATGATAGTATTATGATTGTTTCTTTTTATCCCATGCAATATGTTGATTCTATATCAAATGGTCTTTTTTTTTTTTTTTTCGGTGAGCCCCGGAGGAAGCTGCCAAAAGTTATTTTTTCTGGTGTCTTATTTATGTTTAGTTTCATTGAATCATCGTTGCCTCTAACTTCTCTTTGAAGTTTTTTTTTTTTTTTTTTTTTTTTGCATCAGAGCCTTAGGAGGTATTGTTGTTGGCTAGAGTAAGGTTAAAGCCAAGATTTGATTTCACAATGTACATATCCATTCAGATCTTTCAAGTGTTGAAGGAGATAATAAGGGTCTGCTTGGTTCAGTTTTCAGATAACAGTATTCTGTTTTTTGAGAACTGAAAATCTGAAAAATGTAAAAAAAAAAAGCCTGTTTGGTTGACAGTTTCTGAAAACGGTTTTCTCTGTTCTTGAAAGCTGTTTCTAGAGAACTGAACAGGACCTAAAATATCAGAAGCTTTGGAATGCGTAACTTAAAACAAATTTGCTTGTGTTTAACAATTGAAGCCTGAAATCTTTTTTCCCTTTAGAATAAGAGTTATGTGCTAGGTCTTGTGTTTTCACGTTTTTTCATGCTGTTAATTAACAAATATCTGTAGCTATTTCAAAAAAAAAAAAAAAAAAATGGAAATAACAAATTAAATTGTAGAATTTACTACTTGGAATTCTTAATTTTTGAAGACAAGTGTTGCTGTTTTGAGTTAGACATGAAGACAAATGGTATTGTTTCGAGTGAGACAATAAGAGTACATTTTGAGACAGATAACTACTACTATTTACGGATTATGTGAGAGAAGTTGGTATCTTTTTGGAGCACTGAACCCATCCCATACACATTCATTTATGAAATGGCATAAGAAGTGATAATTTTAGGGGATTGTTAATTGGTGTTACTTTTGCATATTAAGTTATTGATTAGGCATTTTAGTCTGCCTGCTTTAAGTGAATGTTAAGGAAATATATTTTCAAATTAAGATGTTTAAGAAAATATATTAACAAGCTTTCAGTGTTTTCAAGAATGGGCAAATAATTTTTTTAATTTTTTTTTAAATGAGAGAGTAAACTGGTAAATTCACAATTTCAGTTAACTCCTTCAAATGACAGGATGTACAAGTGAGGACAGTTTAATTTTCAAAAACATAAGGGAGGTGGTTGTATTTTTAACTAACGGCTTAAGAAGGTCAGTGTAAGTTTTCCATATTTAATAATTATTCATGGTCCAGGAGAAACGATCTGTAAACTTATCTTATTCGTTTATGATTTTATTCCTACGAGATAATGGGAATATTGGAAAAATAGTTTCACGTTTTAATTGGTAAAATTATGCTTCTATTAACAGGTGGCACTGAATCAGTGGTTGCATCAGAACATGGAGGCAGTTGTGTCAATGTATGAAGATCGCTTTGACCTGTGCATACTTCAGAGCCAGCTAATTGAGGAACCAAGCAAGAGCCAGACTGAAAAAATTAGTTGGTGGAAAAAGCTTACCCGGAGTAATTCTAAATCCACGTTATTGCCATTATGTTATGCTTCGATCAACTATGTCTCCATACCTGTTAAGCGGACCAGGGAATTAAGGGCCTTGACTGGCTGGTATACTTTTATCTCTTTGCCCTACATTTCTTCTATATTTGGATGCATTAGGTTGCATGTGCATGATCACCTGATACTTTACACTCTACCACACTTATTCATTTTGGCTTGACTTTTTCCTGATTTGGGCCTTAAATTGATATTCCATTGTAAAAAAAAGGGGGGTGTTCCCTGTAGCTAGGGGTGCAAGTTGGGCAGGCCCAGTCCGGGCCTGACTCTAACCCGACTTTGTAACAGCCCAACCCAGCCAGATTCCGAACCAAACTCGGGTTCTGTCTGGTGGCCCGAACCTGTCTATGTTCTCTTCCCCTCTCCCTTCTCTCTCTCTCTTTAGAACCTAAATTCCCAATTCCAGATCTCTCCTGTCAAAAAAAAAAAAATCAGATCTTTCCACGAACTTCTGTGCACCTCTTCTAATTATCCCAAAATTAATTCTTCACTTCAATACCATTATTCCACTTTCAAGCTTCCACCCTCTTTCTCTATCTAAAATTCTGTCTTAAAATTTCCACTCCCAATGAATGTTTGATGAGTTCAAGAAACAGAGACCTCTCAAGCTTCCACCCACTTTCTCTATCTAAATTTCTCTCTTAAAATTCCCACTCTCAATTACTTCTGAAAGAGTGAAAGCTTGACGAGTTCAAGAAACAGAAACCTCTCTATGCTCCTACCCATCATTTATGGCTTCACAAACACCACCATCCCAAGACAAGACACCACAATCAAGAAAAATGAACCAGGCTCACCATCCTCAAATATATAAGATGATCAATGGTGAGAAGATGGTGATGGTGGCGACGGCGGCTATGGGAAGGATTCTCTGGGGATGGCCGATGTGGGAGGATTATTTTTGACCGGCGTAGTGGTTCAAATAGTGTACCGTTCCCCATCTCTTTGTTAGGATTAAAGAATAATATGCTTTTTCAAGAACCGTAGGATCAAATGAATTAAGGGGTAAGATTTAATCTTAAAATTTAAAATATAATATAATATATATATATATATATATATATATATATGGGCAATTAGGGTTTTGGGTTAGAAGCGGTTAAAACTTTCAACCCGAGCCTAAACCGACTTCTGGTCAGGGTTGGGTTAGAATAGCTATAACTCGGGCTGGGTTCAGGTTGGGTCGGGTTGAACCCGCCCAACTTGCACCCCTTACCTGTAGCTCATAGGACTGGAGGTAGGTGGCTAAAGTGGACATGTGCATTTGGGTGAGTGTGATGGTCATTTAAATATAACTAGCAGGAAAATATGATGAACAGCAAGAAGACTGATTAAAATACAGATTCTATTGCTTTTATGAAGCATTTAGTTGGACAGCTTGTTGAGATGGTTTCATCATATTTAAAGAAGACTAAATGTAAAGCAAGTGAGGAAGTATCTGTAACAATGTAGATGGTGGAAGTTAGATTAATGACTTCACAATAAAATCCTCATTAGGAGAATGAATTCTTTTTTTGGTTAAAGGCATGGTGTCTGACGTTGAGGGGTTAAGATATTATGGGTGTACCCTTGTAGTTAAACTCTATTAGTGGTTGGGTTTCTCATACACTTGAAAAAAAAAATCCAAGGAATTGAGATAGGAAATTCACCAATGCTTCATTGGAGCTGCATCAAATGATGGAACATTAATGATACCAGCTCTTCCTATATATTTTGACGCATCATTCAACTTTCTTTTACTTATGGTTGTGAGCCCTAAGAAAATGGGTTGCCAATTATGGTTATTCTTTCTTCTGGTTGCAGGAGGTACTACTTCAGTCTCATCATTGAGTTAGCTGATATTACAATGCCATTGATTAGAACAGTTATTGCTAAAGTCAGGGATGCCATCTCATTCTTTCTAGTTTGCTTGATTGGGCGGTCTTTAGGACTCATCTACACTGGGATAAGGCAGTCTCTGCGGTGGAAGTGAGATTTACTAAGTACTCCTGTTCTTTGCAAATCTCTCATTCCATATTCTCTCTTTATTTGTCAGCTATCCAGATTGACAGCATGGCATGTGAAACAGGCTATTTTTTTTACAGGCTCATTAAAATCTTATTTTTGTGCCTAGGCCCTTGATCATAATCCATTTTTGAATTCAAACATGTCCATAATTCACGTGCATTGTCTATATCCCTGTACTTTTGTTAATTGAATGCTGGTCAATTCTCCTTTTGGTGGACTCTCTCCCTCCCGACATACATGTAACACTTGTGGTTTCCTCTTCCCAGTAAGTGAATGCTTACTGCAATGCCCTTATATAATTCAATTTGATCTCCATATTTCAGGTACCTTTAAGAGTGTCATACATTAGTATATACCTCTAAATCGCTACCATTTAATTTCTAGGCTGATTGCAGCAGGTATATTACATCATCTTTTTCATCTTACACTTAACTTTTAGATGCAAAATTTTCAAAAAAGGAAAGCAAGTCATGTTTGTTTTTGTTGTTGAGTTGGTGATGTGGTGGGCTGATGGACCTCCACTTCCCTCAATGAATCTCAATCTCTGTTGAAGATATTCTATTACATCATATTTCTTTGTATTTCCTCCTTTCTTCTTGTCTTGCTACATTTTTTTTTTCTTCTGTTTGGCATGGAGATGGAAATTGAACAGAGTGGAAGGGGTGTGAGGAATGGAGAAGGGGTATATGGAAAGAGAGGGATTTCTTGCTTTTGTTGTTTGGTTGTATATGAAGGAAATAGAAAGAAAAAAAAAATTGTACCAAGTGATTTGATAGTCCATACCAATTATTAGTTAAAAAGTAAGAATGGGAAGGAAGATGCATTGTGTTCAATTTTTGCCCAATTTTGGGGGTAAGTGAAATCTGTAAGGTCTGTGTTCCTCTATCCTCTAACAAACAGGGTCCATAGGGGCGCGCTCTTCCTCCTTTTTTTTAATTGTCTCCCTTCATTTCCTTCATTTTATCCTCTATCCCTAACTGCTGTTAAAGTCATTCCATAGCTGTAGTGTGAAAAATAGAAAGTCATTCAGCTGTCAAAAGCATCTGGGCATTACTTAGTGGCCTAGTTAGTAAAGCGTCCAACTCCCCAAGAGGGTGTACCCGTGTTCGAATCCCCCTCCCCACTAGTTTGCTGTCAAAAGCATCCTTACATTAAACAATTGTTGCATCTCTATCCTGCCCCCTTTTTGGTAATTGACTCCCTCAAGAATGAGAGATGTAATAAAATTGGCATAGGAATAATACTTATTGGATAAGTCAGAGAACAAGGTCAAGGATAATAAAATGAATAGATCAGTTGCTTCCTTTAATAAAATGCTGATGATTTCCCAAAACTTAATGCATCCATGAAAGTGAGAGTAGCCTCTTTTTGACTTGAAAGTTGTTTCCATTAGGGACAAAGTGGAATATTGTGTAGGAAGATAAGAGTATGATATTGATCAAGAAACGTTTTTGATTCATTAACAAAATCTTCCAAACTTTGATGCCTTAAAGACCAGTTTAAGGGATTTAACAAAGGTATCAACAGCTTTAAGTGATTTCTTTCTTTATTTAATTTTTTTATGAGTGAATTAGTTAGGGACATATTATTCCTAAGTTACCCTACTTGTTCATGTACTTGAACATTAAAAAAAAAAAGACGTTTTATGCTTTATTTAAACAAATCAGAGGCTCTTGTTTAATAATGGAACTTTCTGTATGCATTATTTTGATTTGACCAGGCACGAGTCTTCATTACATCTCTCTAATAAAATGACTTTCGCCTAACCCTAACAAAATCTTTCATTGGGCATTCCCAATTTACTTTGCTTTTCTCTAGGGAATGTGTGACATGCACAGGTGATAAACTTGTAATAAAGGATATAATCAAATATTAATTATAGGTATAGATGGGTGCCCTGTTATCTTAAAATTTTCCTGAGGCAAATGGTGGGAACAGAAACCTGAGAAAATGACAGGGCACATAGATGATAACACTTTTTTCAAAAGATAATAAAAAAGAAAAAAATATGTACATTTGAGAAGATAATTTATGTGCCCTACCATCTTTACATCACAATCTCTTTTGCTAGGAAACTTCTTATTAGACACTAATCAATTCATTGTGTCCGCTCTTTCCTATAAAGCAATGGCTCCCACTTTGCATTTTCCTTCCGTAAGCAAGACACTGTTGAGAAATATTTCAGGTGCTCAAATTAGTGTTCTTCTTACAATCAAATCTAGTGCAATTACTATCATTAGTTGCAGTAGTGAACGATGATCTCTAACAATCTCAATCAACAACCTTGCCGAGTGGTGCGATGGTGATGTACAACATCAAATGAATTTCAGCTTACACACGTGGCAAATGCTGGGATCCATCCGATGTGGTATAACACCACAACAGAGGATTCCAACTCGATCCTTCACAACAAATAAAGTTGGGAATGATGATCTCTAACAATCTTAGTTGATACAATGGTGATGAACCGCATCAGATAGATTTCAGCTCACATACGTTGCAAAGGCTAGGATCCATCCAATGTGATACAGCACTACAACACAGGATTCCAACTCGATCTCCTGCCACATTTTATCTTAAATAAGCACTTCATCCCTCAATTGAAATCTCTACCTTATATGCTTATTTTGAAATTTAAATATAGTGGGGGAAGACTAAGTGGGTGTTTGGGAGTGCTTCTCTATTATTGAAAAGCTTTCTATTTTAAAAAATTGTGGTGCAAAGTGTTTGATGAAAAAAAAAAAAAAAAAAAAAAAAAAAGGCTCTTAAAGATGGTAGAGGTTAGGTCTAAAAAGTGCGTTTAATTAAAGTTAAGAATCGTAACTTTTAAAACTGCGTTATGGGTAGAGATATTTAAAAAATAAATAAAAAAATACAAGTTCATCTTTATAAATCATTGAACTCAATGGAATTTTATAATATTTAATATTAGGGAATTATCATATGTTTAATGAATTATCATATGTTTAATGTAAGGGTAATATAGTAAAATAAGTAATAAAATTTCTTTAAGCAATATTATTACCAAACAATTTTAAAAAATATTTCAAGTATAAAAAGTGCTTTATACAATGTATTACCAAACGCTTAATTGCATTTTACTGACAGCACTTTTATAATAGTTCTATTATTAAAAATGCTTTTAACATTCTAAAAGCAAAGTTGAGTTTGGTACTAAAAATCTTGAACCACACACATGACAAGTTGAGTGACCTTATTTTAAGTGAATTTTACTTTGAACAGTTTTTCATTTTTAGAGAAAAATAAATCTGAAAATAATACAAAATGTTGCAAAAACAATAAGCCAAATTTTATTTTTTTTCCCAAAAAGCAAAGGTTGACAATATAGTAGAGGAAAAGAGGGACATCATTCCAGCGTAGATGAGGTATTACTTTACAAGCCAAACGGAAAGGAGAGCCCCACATTCAATGCTAAGGAATGGGTAATATCCAAATTCAATGCTAAGGAATGGGTAATATCTTTTGCATATAATGTGGGTGTGGCAACCCCTACACACACACACACACACACACACACACACACACACACACACATAACATCCTATCATTGTACAATTATGGATGAAGGAAAACTGTAACACCCCCACATTTCCCACGCATAAGTTGATCAGGCTTATACACGAAAAACGAGGGATATCAAAAACAATTGGCAATATACAAGCATGGAATACAAAATGATGGAAATAAAAGAATTTAGACAGGAAAGAAACATTAAATAATACAACATCCATCCATCCTTTATTTAATACAGTACTTCATTACAACTTGGAAATCCTACGTCAGGGATCCCTAAATATAACCCTGAGAGTTCAACGTCAAAAGTAAATAAAAACTGAAACTGAAATACTACATAAAACTTCTACCCTGCACTGGATCGTAGGAGTAGATGAGTTCGGATGATGGTCCCACACTGCTAACCTCAGCCTTGAAACGGATACTGACCGTATCCTGAAATAACAACAATGGTGGGTCAACCCCACGAGCAAGTCCTCTCTACTATGACCCAAATCAGAGAATCCAATAAATTAATCATTATGAATCGGATGAGTACTATATCTGTATACATCCTATGGGAACTATCCGATGTATAACATGACCTCAACCAGAATAGACGGTGATCACTTAGACTCACACTAGGTGGTTAAGTGTCGCCTTTCCCTACCCGGGAAATCAGCTATTATACATGGTGCACGGTACTGACAACACAGACTATAACGAACTACACAGTGATAACACCTCGCAAAGTACTGATGAATATACTGAGCATATAAATTAGGCAACACATGCCAACAATATTAAGAAATATACCGAGTATGTCAATTAGGCAACACATGCCAATAATATTAAACCACATACCCCGACAGCCACACATCTGTCTATCGCAACGAATGCATAAGGTATAAATGAGTCTAAACTTATTAGCCAGCTCATATGGTTCTATATGGCAACACATCCATATAATATAAATGCGACATAATTAAACAGTCCATTTATTTCCTGAAATGCACACAGCATAATAATCATGGTTTATATATCAATTAACAGTATAAACATCCTATAAGATATCATGGATAATTTATCTGACTAAAACCATGGCCTTATTTAATTTAACAGTAATGTTTGATACCATTAAATACGATAATAACACTATTTATATTTAACAATGTCGTTAAATAAATCACATTAGTATCTGTACTGTGAACGAGCCAATAAATGCTTAGAAAAGATTAATCGGCCATAAGAATAAGTAACGGGTATTAAAATAATAATTTCGTGGCCCGTTAAACCCGTAATTACCAACACAGTACCTAAAAATCCAAGTTTAAGGTTCTGGAATTTACAAAACAGGCCCTAGGGGTATTCTGGTAATTTCCAGCAGCTGTAGGGACCCCACACGCGCCCTCACGCGCCTCCCAGAGCCTCCCCACGCGCAGCCCAACCTTCCCCACTCTCCCACGCGCCTCCACGCGCGTCTGGCATCAGCCACGCGCTCCCACGCGCGCGCACGCGCTGCCACGCGCGCACTAAGGGTGCCTTGCTGACGTGTCACTTCCTGGTTGGTTGGCTGCATCCGGACTCCGTACTCGCGTCACACCGGATCATCTCACCCTATCTTCCCTCCATCCAACGCCCACAGATCCGGGTGTACCGCGGTATCATGGACCGCGATGCACCGGATCAATCAGACTCCACTAATGGCCAGGATGCGCGCGTACACCCTCCTATGGTGCGCCGCGTTGCACCGGATCACTCCGGTCGTCTCCCCCACTGCCGGCGACCGGAAAACTCGCCGGAAGGTCGCCGGAAAGTGCAGAAAATGCCCGGAAAAATCTAGAAAATTCTAGAAAAATCCCTAAAGTCTTATTTAATTATTTTTAGCCATTATTAATTTCATAGGACATTAAATAAATATATACCATCCTATATAATTAAAATTCCATTAATTGAATAAAATAAAATTAATAATTTATTAACCTCTAAACCTTGACTCTATGCATAAAACTAAGCTAAACAATTAATTTATTAATTCAAAGGGGAAAAGTAGATAATAACTTGCCTTTTTGGATTTAAAATAAATCCGCCGGTCTGCGCGTAGTCGGGTAAAATTGCCTACACCGGTCCAAGCTTCTTTCTCTTTCTCCTTTCCTTTCACTCTTATAAAATAGCTCTCTAGAATTTATACTTTGCTTCTAACTCCCTTTTATTTTCTTCTAAGGCAAGCTAGTTAATTTATATACAAAATATATAATATAAATATTACAAATATCTTATTTTTTCATCAACTAACCATCCTCCCAACCATATGGCTTCAATTCCAACCATAACCATTGATGCAATCCTATCCTAATCTCTAATTTCATTATGACTTTGGTTTAATACTATTATTATTATTATAACTATTATTATTATTATTACTAATATTATTATTAATAAACTTTTATTATTATTATTATTATTATATTCTTATTATTATTATTATTATTAAACTAATATAATTATTATTATTGTTATTACAAAATAATATATTATATCATCATAATACTTTATAACACAAATATAATACTCTAATTAACTAATATTGCTTAATTAAACATAATCAACAAATAAAAGTAATTAAAATAATACATGCACAATTAAATGAATTTAATAAAATAATGTAGTATGCACAAATAAATAAAATTAATTAACCTAACACAAAATTAATTTAAATACATTCTTTAAAATTACGGGGTATTACAAAAACAGCATGGTTATGTGGACCATCAAAATAGATTTTGGCCACTTTCTAAATCTTAATTGCCTGGAGAAGGGAACAACATCACATGAAGCTGATATTATTGATTGAAAAAGAATGAAAGAAAAAAAGAAAATTACTTTTATGCGTGATGCCAAATCCTTCTTTGCGCGCGCGCACACACTAGATCTTCTCATAGAATCATTGGGTGATATGTTTTGGTTATTGTAATTTGTGATTATGAACTGATAATTGTCAATAATTGATTATTTAATAGGGGACAATCAGAAGATAATGTTCTTCTCCTTTAATTTCCTGAAACATTTGACTAATCACTTTTGGGTATTTGATTATAATTGTTTGACTATGAAGATTTTGAAGGCATTATTAAAATTGTAAGGAAAGCTTGAAAACTTAGCTCAATTAAAAGACAGGTTGGTTACATAGAAAAGGTAGCATAACACCACACCCAAATCTGCTGCCCCGGTTTGGGCGGCCAGAAAGTGTTGGTGTCTACTAAATCAAGTGTCTTGGTATGCCAATGCCATTGACCATAAACATGTGTGTAACTGTGTGTATATATATATATATATATATATATATATATATATATGCATGTAATATGTATATATAAAAAATTGATTCTCCAACTACTACATAACAAACAAAAGTCTCGAGGGCGAGCGGCACACAACTCTACTTTGGAAGGATTTTGGTGGGACCCACTTGGGCCCTACCGCAGGACATCCTTCGGATCAGTGCTCATATTATACACGCACACAAGTTTTCACCTATGGTTGAAATTTGATTACAACTTTTCACCTATAGTTGAAATTTGCTTGAATTGCGCCTAAGATGTGGCAATAAATATATATATGTGTGTGTGTGTGTGTGTGTGTGTGTGAGATATATAATAACGCTTAACCCCGGATTGATTTGATTCTTTAGACAAGGAGTTGGGTAATGAGGCTTTTAAAGTTATTACCATTTGTCCATATCTCCAAATTTCATACCATTTTCAGAGAATCCGATTCTGGAAAAGAATATTTTGAAGATGATTAATGGTAATTAATTAAGTACTATATAATACTTTGCACTTTCCTTCTTTAAGCAAGACACTGTTGCGAAATATTTCGGGTGCTCAAATTAGTGTTCTTCTTACAATCAAATCTAGTGCAATTACTGATCATTAGTTGCAGTAGTGAATGACGATCTCTAACAATCTCAATCAGCAACCTCGCCGAGTGGTGTGATAGAGATTTATAGCATCGAATGGATTCCATGGATTCCAGCTTACACACATGGCAAATGCTGGGATCCATCCGATGTGGTATAACACCACAATAGAGTATTCCAACTCGATTCCTCACAAATAAAGTTGGGTACGGTTCTCTCTAACAATTTTAGTTGATACAATGGTGATGAACTGCATCAGATGAATTCCAACTCACAAACGTGGCAAAGGCTGGGATCCATCTGATGTGACAAAGCACTACAATACAGGATTCCAACTCGATCTCCTATCACATTTTATTTTATATAAACACTTCATCCCTTAATTGAAATCTCTACCTTATATGCTTATTTTGAAATTTAAATATAATGGGGGAAGACTTCGTTGAGTTTGGTACTGAAAAATCTTGAACCACACATATGACAAGTTGAGTGACCTTATTTTTAAGTGAATTTTACTTTGAACAGTTTTTAATTTTTAGAGAAAAATAAATCTGAAAATAATACAAAATATTGCAAAAACAATAAGCCAAATTTTATTTTATTTTTCCCAAAAAGCCAAGGTTGACAATATAGTAGAAGAAAAGAGGGACATCTTTACAGCGTAGATGAGGTATTACTTTACAAGCCAAACAGAAAGGAGGGCCCCAAATTGAATGCTAAGGAATGGGTAATATCTTTTGCGTATAATGTGGGTGTGGCAAACCCTATATATATATATATCTATCTATCTATATATACATATATAACATCCTATCATTGTACAATTAGGATGAAGGAAAACAGCATGATTATGTTGACCATCATAATAGATTTTGGCCACAATCTTAATTGCCTGGAGAAGGGAACAACATCACATGAAGCTGATACTATTAATTTTTTTTTTTTGAAGGGTGAAGCTGATATTATTGATTGAAAAAGAATGAAAGGAAAAAAATAAAAATTACTTTTTTTTGGATGTGTGTGGGTTTATGTGTGATGCCAAATCCTTCTTTGCACACACAATAGATCTTCTCATAGAATCATCAGCTAGGTATGTAACTTGGGTGATATGTTTTGTTACGTTATTGTAATTTGTGATTATGAACTGATAATTGTCAATAATTGATTATTTAATATGGGACAATCGGAATATAATGTTCTTCTCCTTTAATTTCCTGAAACATTTGACTAATCACTTTTGGGTATTTGATTATAATTGTTTGACTATGGGGATTTTGAAGGCATTATTAATATTGTAAGGAAATCTTGAAAACTTAGCTCAATTAAAAGACAGGTTGGTTACATAGAAAAGGTAGCATAACACCACACCCAAATCTGCAGCCCCTTTGGCGACCAGAAAGTGTCGAGTGTCTACTAAATCAAGTGTCTTGGTATGCCATTGACCATAAACATGTGTGTAACTGTGTGTGTGTGTGTGTGTGCGCGCATGTAATATGTATGTAAAAAATTGATTCTCCAACAACTACATAACAAACAAAAGTCTCGGGGGGGAGCGGCACACAACTCTCCTTTGGAAGGATTTTGGTGGAACCCACTTGGGCCCTACCGCAGGACATCCTTCGGATCAGTGCTCAAATAACATATACACACTCAAGTTTTCACCTATAGTTGTAATTTGCTTACAAGTTCTCACCTATAGTTGAAATTTGCTTAAATTGCGCCTAAGATGTGACAATAAATGATATATAATAACAGTTAACCCCGGAGTAATGAGGCTTTTAAAGTTATTACCATTTGTCCAGATCTCCAAATTTCATACCATTCTCAAAATGAGAATCCGATTCCTGGGTGGGAAAAGAATATTTTGAAGATGATTAATGGTAATTAATTAAGTACTGTATAATATGCGTTTGGAAGTGATTCTTTGTTCCTGATATATATATATATATAATTTAAATTTTCTTTCACACCGTAGATTGGGAATTGAATATCTTTTCTTGTTGCTAAGGTAGAGTATAAAGAATATCTTTTTTTTTTTTTTTTTTCGAAAGGTAAAAGAATATCAAATCGATTAGTTGCATAGAATGAAAATTTTACTCCACATTATTATTCTTGATTATCAAGTGTTTATTATGTTACATCCCAATCTACTATCCCAAAAAGCCACTTTAAATGAAAGTGATATATTTTTTTAAAATAATTTTTTCATCTTCAAAGAGAAGGAGGGGCAATTACTTTCCGACCAAGAGAGTGAGAAGTCCGATTTGAGTTCATTATTGGCCTCAACAGAAACTATACCAAAGATACAAAGAAATACTTGGAATAGATTCAAATTTTCATCATTTAGAACTCAACAGTTAAACAACTCCGACGGATTATCAAAATAGCTGGATTCTGTAAATGACAAAATCATATATAATGCTCGAAGATCAAGATTGAATGCTTACCTCAATTTGTTGACAAATTGGTTCACAATAATGTGTTCTTGTTATTGCTGCTAGCTAACAGCTTACCTACCACAAGAACAAAATCACTAAAATATAGAGCTGTCTTGTCTTTAAGAAGCTCAAATCATTCCTGATTTTTCGCTTACTTATTAATTAATAATCAATTTGGAAATTAGCTTCATTGTCCACTCTATTGACTTCTAAAGCCAAATTTTATGTAAGCATGCAATTGTGTTTTTAATTTGATAATTAAATAATGATATTTATTTGGTTTGATGTTACTTCTTTTTTTCTTTTTGGTCACAAAACCATATTAAAATTAATGATATTCTTTTTTTTTTTTGGTAAATAATATTACCCCAAAAAACATGCAATATACTCATGTATACATAATTACACACATATGTGTATTATTTTCTCTTTTTATTTTTAATAGATTGACCAAGAAATATTTGGTCTTTCAGCTTATAGTTCTACTATACTTTGTATCATCATTGTAATTACTAGTGGTCACTCATTTTGGGCAATGCGCAGGTTATAAAAGCATGATATGATGAGCCACTGATTAAAAGGACGATTCATGGTTAAATTACAGAATTAACCTGGACGTACTAGAACGTGTGTACCGTAGTCAGGAGGACCCATGCTTTGCCCATGATGGAGACAAGTCTTTTGGGCTTACCTTTCACAACGGGAGAGCAGCAGTAGCCCTGATAGAGAATACGATGCTTTGCAATCTGTGTCCTTTTTCTTGGTGATTGTGTGTGTGTTTTTATCATATATACTATACTGTAAGGATATAGGAAATGGTAGGTGATGATATGAATCATATGAGAGTGCATGTGAACGTGAACAACACGAACAACACACACACACATATATATATGTATATGTATATGTATATATATATATATATATATTATATGTATATGTATATGTGTGTCATATACACAGGCTTGACTAGGTTCATCCAATTTAAGCTCGAAAATTGGCACGACAATTCTAGGGCAATTTCAATTGTTGTATCTCCGAGTTTTTGGACTTTTTTTGTTGGAGGGAGTCGATATATTAATGAAGAAATAATTAAGTTATCAAATTTATGTATCTTTTTCTAACAATCATGTTTGGACGGACGTATTCAATTTAGCCATAGTTTTAGTGTAGCATATTTTAAACCTTGGTCAGGGATGACCAAAATAATCACTGCATGTTAACTTTTACTATTGACAAATTATCTTATAAATATATATTTAATAATATAAATGTAAGTGATTTGCATGTTTTAAAAAAGGTGAAAATTATAGAGTAGTAACAAATTAGTCCCCTGAAGTAACTATATAATTTAATTGTTCATTACAAATATATAAATCAATTTAATTGTATACCTATCAAATAGAATAGAAACGTGGATGAACACAGTTATAAATTTGAAAAGTACGTGTATAACAAATTAGTTTGATTAACATAACATTCTTGAGTGGTGAGATTTATGTAAATGCAAGTCAAAAAATAGTAAACTGATAAATATTGAAAGAAATTGAACATGTCATTGACTATTTATATATATATTTATATAAACTATTGACATTTATATAATGGTCTTGTTACTCTTGTCGCGTATATGTTGAATGAAATTGTATACACATGTCACGCCTTAGAAGGGGCATGAAAGGAACATTCATTAATTATTTCATTATATAAAAAAAAAATTATTAAAAAATGATAAAAAAGAAAAGAAAAGAAAAGAAGCAAAACAAAGCAAAGAACATTAGACTATTTTTCCAAACTTAGCGTTCACCAGTAAGTCAAAAGAAAGATTTCTTGGACAATTCCCCAAGCAAGAAAAAGCCACCACCCCCCTCCACCATCTTTTTCCTTTCATGTTCCGCGGCCTCTTTTCCTTTTTAAATATTCTTTCTTGCATAATTTACAGGTTACCCCATTTCTAGTGGGTGAATTAGGCGTGGCAGATTGACCAAAATGCCCTTGTTTAGTCTCATATTTCCCACTGCATGTGGATACATAGAGAATTAGAGATACTTGTCCTTACAAATATAGCTATATTGGAGTTCTTTCAACCCAAAAAAAAAAAAAAAAAAATCACTTTAATAATGTTTAAATCACTTTATTTTCTGATGTTAATGTTTATTTATTTATTATTATTTTTTTGTGTTGCATTGTGACCAACTAAACGGAAATGACATATTAACTTGTTCTCTTCAAATATAGAGTATTATATTTACAAAAATTCAAGATAATTTTGGTAAAAGTGTTGATTTGACAATAAAAGCAAATGAGGAAGACAATTCTTCGGATCTCTCTGTTGCTGGATCATCCAAGCGGTACGGGTCTTCTTGAGTGCAATTTAGTCACTTAGAGATAATGATTTAAATATCTGCTTCCTTAATTTAAGCCCATGGTTATATTTTTTCAAATAATATACACATTCAGAAGAGGGGTATATGAGTAAATTCATTCGCTGAATCCGGATATACAGGCCATGTTAAGTTGGTTGTTTGGTTGTCAACAAATGTGTATCGAATTTCAAAACCTCCTTTCCATCCACTTTTGCTGAAGCTTCTTCCTTCCCCACACACACTCTCTCTCTCTCTCACCTCTTTTTCTTCTCCTAGGTCTCCCTTCTTAACCTTAATTGGTGGTGTAAGTGGTACATGGATATAGATCTCTTGTGGGCTCTTGGGGGTGGTTTCTCAAACCTAATTGAATTGCATGGCAACATTTAGAACCACCTCAATCTCTGATCAAAGCTCCACAAAGCAACACCCTTTCCTTCTCTTTCTTGCCCTTCTCTTCATCTTTCTCGTCATCGTTCACTCCGCGGAATCTCCATTGACAAACCCCTCCTCCATGGCCTCCTCTTCAATCCCCACCACTGCTCATAGGCTGATCCTCATGGATTCTTCTTCTACAATGAATTTGCAGCCGAAAAAGAAGCAAAATTCACATAGTTCTAGACCTTCTTCTTCTTCTTCAACTACTTCTACTCGTAAAGAATTCGAAGCCGGTGCTCATGAAGTTCCAAGTGGGCCAAACCCCATATCAAACTAGCAGGGATTAAAATGTGCAGTGGCGTGAACAAGTGGAAGATATATTAATTGATGATATAAGCTAGAGTTTGTGATGGAGCTATTAGTTGTCATATTTATGGAGGCCATCAATACTGCTTGTCTTCAGTGAGAGGTTTGTTACCTTCTTTGTTATGGTCATCATCATCATCATCGTTAGCATTACTTTTTTCGGTTATTTTCCCTCCTAGAAAATGTATAGCAATTAGGAGACACTATATATATTTTTATGATCTATGTTTGTATGTGCCCTTTTACTTATATGTTTGATAATACAGATGATGATGAGATTATATATTGCTGTTAATTTAAGAGATATATATCTTGCAGAGAGAGATCGAGCTAGAGAAAGAACAGTTTATGTATGTGATGGGTTTGGTTCGTATTTATCTATATGTTCTTAATTTGTTATTGCAAATCATAGCTATATAGTTTGTTAATTAATTTTTCATATTCAATACTATAGAAGAAGAATCCATGATTGTGCAATACAAATTCATATGAAAGACTCCAAAAAACTATATAGCTAGCTATTAATGTGTATTTTCTGAGCTGTACCATACTTAATTTTCAGATGAATATTGGTAGTTAATATTGGTAATTAAATTGAATTCAAGAAAAGAACATATATGGACTAGTATTGATTAGAGAGAGAGAGATATAGAACATGAAAGTTTTCAAGTTTCATTGGTTCTCCTTATGTATGTATGTGTGTGTAATATGTATGTCTTTCTGTCTAGGTTTAAAAGTTGAGGTCGAATGAGATCGGAATCTGACACACCCACTTGATCCGCGGTGGTGACAGATCTATCTGTGCAACAGTGAGAGAGAAGCTTTTAATTTGTTTTGTTTGGCCCTGAGAAATTATTTGTTAGGTGTGTTGGACTTTGCTTTTGTCTTCTCAAACACGTACATCACCCAATAAAGCTGCTCATATATACTAAAGTCACTTGAGTCCATATATATGATTTGATAATAATAACAGTTTCGTGATTTTCTGTGACTGAGCAATCTATTACTATCAATTACTACCAATTATTCTATGATCTATATATATATATATATAAAGTCACCGTATTATTATCAAGTAAGGGACTTACTAGTAGTGTACAATTAATTTCATCATTTCTTAGTTTCAAATACAAGAACTTAAATATTTGACAGTTTAGTAGTATCCATCTTGCCAGTCATGTGATTAATTAGATGGTATATAGATTTTTATTTTTATTTTTATTTTTATTTTTATTTTTTAAATGATTGTATAAACTATAATTAAAGGTATAGAGATATTTTAATTTTCCTATTATCATCAAATGCCAGTCAATATTGGTAAGCGTACTGATAAAAGGACAATAACACTGTCTACGTAAATCACTCCTCATATTTTGGGCTGATTGGGGTAAGCATATATATATATATATATATATATATATATGATTTTTTTATCGGGAGTGGAATGAGATCGAATTATTTAAGATCATGACATATGACTTCATTCTCATCAATGCACTTGTATGTGCGTGTGCGTGTGATCGATATTGATAATTTATGCATGAGGATTAGAATTGCGCGCAGTTAATTAATGTCTTTTTATTTGAAGGCATTCATTCAGTTCAGATAAGCATCTTCTGGCTTGCAAATAAGCATCACTCCATCACTTTTATTTCGTTTAAAAGGGTAAATAAAATTTTATAGGTCACAAAACATATACAACAGCATCAGAAGGCAAAGAATGTTGAAATCAAATAAAAATGATTTTTTACCTGAACTGATAAATTACATAATATTAATTAAGATCGATCATATGACAGCTTCATTTCCAAGATCTTAATTAATATTATAATTGTGATTGGAGGGATTGATATATATAATATAAATGGTAGCCTGGGATAATGGTGATGTTTGATTCTTCACAAGCACTTTATAGTATCCTTAATTAAAGATTATCAGTACCATATATAACTTGATTTTTAGCTGATTCAGTGGTATACAAACCAAACATATATAGGGGCACAAATAATTAATATAAATATTTGTTTCATATGTACAATTACTGCAGGAATCACCGAGAAACTAGCGATTGAGATTGGTTCCCTTTAATACTCATCAGCAACAAAAAGTTCTCCAAAATTCTATATAAAGCTTATTATTATTATTATTATTATTATGGTCCTAGCAAATAACACATCCAGGCATATAATTTGTTTCTACAATGATTTGAATCCTATCTAATTGAAGAGATACAATTGGACTAAATAAAGGAAATAATTAATCTCTAAGCATTCTCAAGCAATTTTGCCTCATGCAAATATTATCTACATGAAATATATAATTGTTGCCAATAATTAAATTATATAAACATTGCTCTACAAAATTGGTTGTCAATAAATCTGAATTTAAAGAAAATCAGAGTGTTAGTGGAATTTAAGTCATTAAATCTAGATAGTATTTTGCTCGTCAGCGAGCTAAAATTTATTTATTTATTATTATTTTATTACAAGAGGACTTAGAACGGCCAAGTGGCCCAAAATTAAGGCACAAGGCCCAACTAGTATCATCACATAAGCCCATGGGACAGATTTCGAAAGAAGGATACACCTCTAAAAACATATAAAATAAAAGGAAACGACAAAAAATGGCGTAGCTGCATTAAATCAGATTAATGGAATGCCTTTTGCCAAAAAAAAAAAAAAAAAAAAAAAAAATGAATAAAACTAGTTCAAGGACAAAAAAATCATCTTTCTTCGCCTACTTTTTATTTTTAATTTTTTTTTATATACAAAAAAAATTGAGAAAAAGAAAAGTTATTGGGAACTAGCTTATAAATAAATTTTATAAATCATTAATGAATTATTAGGAAATTCATTTTTCATATTTTTATTTACTTGTAAATTAACATATACAGAGATATATCAAAATAAACATATAAATGGAATATTTCTATGGAATTACTCGGAGAAATTCAATATCATCACAAACAACATGAATTGAAATAAGAATTACAGTTCCATCCATCTATTCTCTTCCTAACATATATATTTATGTGTGTGTGTGTGTGTGTGTATATATATATATATATGCTTTATATAATTAAATCATTTAAATTTATTTTGTCTTAAAAATAGACAAAATAAAAGAGGAGCTTTTTCAAACCTTTCATTTTTCATATTTTGATTTACTTGTAAATTAACTAAAGAGATGTAGCAAAATAAAAGAATAGATGGAATCACTCATCAAATAGAAAATCAATACTATTCCATCCATCTATTCTCTTCAGTATATTTTTATATACTACTAGTATGTCATAACAGCTAATTCGTTAAAATTTTTTTTTCTTGTTAATGTTCTATATTTTCTCTCTCAAGTGAAACACATCCAATTGCATTTTGAAATTTAGTAGTAACAAAAAAGAAAAATAAAAAATTATATATTCAAATTACATTAAAAAAAATAATTATTCCGGAATAAATCACGTACAGAATTTCTCTTATAAATTGGGCCTCACATCGACTTTTAAAACCCGAACCGCCTTGGTAAATTGGGCCCCACATCACGTATCAGGGCTTGAAAACCGTAACAGCCTTTTTCTATTTCTCAAATTGAGCCTCACATCACGTATCAGGGCTTGAAAACCCTAACAGCCTTTTTCTATTTCTCAAATTGGGCCTCACATCACGCTTCAGGACTTGAAAAACCCTCCTTTCTCTGCTTCAATTTGGGCCTCTCCCAAACGACGAAGCCCACCCAAAGGAAAATTATCGACTCAAAATTTCATTAGCCCTACCCGGCGGTCAATTCCCGCCGACGTTACCGTTTGTATTTCTCAGAGAAAATGGCCTTCCGGCGATTGAAAGAAATTTCTAGGGTTTTGCCCCAACTTTACTCAGGTGAAATCACGGACTTATTATTTTTCAATCAAATTGTTGTGTCTTCCTTATTACTACGTCTGAAGTTGATGATAATTTTTGTGGAATTTCAGTTCTATTTTCTCCATAAAAACCTATATTTCCGTTTGGTTACTCAGAAAGCACGGAAAAGAACGTACATTAAACCTTCGACTGAACTGTCCACATTAGTTGCTTGCAGCGGAGGCCGCAGGGTTTTTGATAATTCAATCTATTACAGTAGTTTCTTTTTACTTTCTTGTGTTTTCTGACTAACCAAACGAAGCATAATTTTTGCGAGTTTCTTTTTCTTTCTTTTGTTTTTTTCTGAGCGAATCGGATCATAAGTTTGAGATTATTAAGTTATTGTAGTCTTGTCAAGCAGACTAATTATATTTTATGCTCTATTTTGTTTCTTTTTTGGTTCTCGGAGAGTTCTTGAATCTTTTGTTCAAGTTTATTAATTAAAGCGTTAGTTCTTTATTTATTGTTTTTGAAATCCAAAAAAAAAAAAAAAAATTTGAAATGTCAACACAATGTGACAATGGTTTGGATTTGCAGGAAGTAATTTGCAACCCTTTTTGTGCTTCTTTTCTTGTTAGGTCATAGTTATCAACTATCAAGACAATATTTCAACTTACTCGCCTCACATTTGAACCCTTCACCTCAAATATGGTCAAACATCCACAGAAATCTTTTAGAGAGAGGTTGTCATGCTCAGAGGTAATAATCAAATTTCCTCTTCTACTCGAGACACTGATTTTAGTTTATTTGTACAATCTTATACTGTTTATCCCGTTTCACTTGTAAGTTGTAATAGAGCATTATTTTACATAATTAGGCTGTTATTTGTGGATTGCTAATAGTCAAGGTTGTAGAATTGTTTGGCAAACGAAACCACTTGGTGAAGTCTATTTTTAGTAGTGGAGAGAGTAATGTTCGGTCGTTAGACTTGTGACGTTTAAATGTTTAGATGTTACTAGTTTGAACTTGCATCTTTTTCTATTTCAGATCTTGGTAGCAGTCCTAACTTACCAATGACAGTCTCTTTCAGGTTTTCAACTGTATCAGAACCATCACATGAGCCTTTTCCTAGAAGTGATCTATTGTCTTTCATTGAATCTGCTTTAGATGAGCCTGAAGGTAAATTGGATTCATTTGTTCAGGGTAATCAGTTTTTGTACTTGCTTAAGAGAAACTGGCATATGCGTATAATCACATGCCAATTCTTTTAGTGGTATAAATATGCCTGCACGCCTTTTCCTTATTTATTGAATAATCATGCTTTTTGCTTGTTGAAATCTTTTATTTTTTATTTTTTTATTTCCAATCTAGTATTGCCCATCCCCAGAGGTCTTGTTAACCTAAGCAAACTATGTTATCTATTCAACAGTACTTTATTTCTCAATTTTCCTTTTGGCTCTATTCTTCTTCTTTTTCTCTTCTAAAAATTTTCAAAGTAGGGATATATCTCTTAGAAGGAAAATAATTTAGAAATGCATGGGAAGGTTTAAAGCACGAAAAAGAAGGGTAAACACCCTTTTGAGCAAATAATGGCATCCCAAGATGTTTTCTTTTGGCATATCCCTATACATTAGAAGACTGAAATACAGGAATGGGGAAGGAGATTGTAGAAACCATAGGCACTCCACAAGTTGGAAGGAAGTTTCTACTCCAGAATTTCTTTGAATCCTCTCTTTCCACAAGCACCACCGTTAGCACTTGAGATCCTCCAAAGAAGGCGGACTTTAGCCCCCCATGCCTTGGCAAACTTCTAATCAGAGACAGAACATATTAGGAACCACCTCTTCCTTTATAATCCAGGGTTGAATACCCTATAGAAGAGGATGAGATAACAACGAAGAAGAAGGTAGTGAGTGCCTACTGCTTGCACATAACATCTCTGTTAGGCAGAGCCATGTCTTTCAGACCAGTTTATCTTTTTATGTGATTTTTTCTTTTATTTATTATTATTATTTTTCCCTCTCTCTCTTTTTCTCTCTCTGTAGTCTATATAGGCAGCAAAGCAACCTTGAAGGGTACTTGAGCTTCCCAAATAAGTTCTTATAGGGATCAAATACTCCTCAGCCACCATTATTGCCTTGAAAAACTAGCATAATGAGAATTTATACATATTGGAAATCTCCCACATGCCCCTTTTCATCAAGGTTCCGCACTCTAAGAGTGTATAATCAATTGTAAGGGTTAATCTTGCTATATTGACTTACAATTAATCACTTATCATCCTCTTATTTAATTTTCTCAATGATCAAATGAGTATTTGGAGCATTAGAAAATGATTTTTTTTTTTTTTTTGTAAAAAGTTTGCAGTATCTGATTATTTCGTTGATTCAATTTTGTGCATGCTCGTATAAATTCAACTTATAGTGTGATTGTATCTGTGTTTCCTGGTCTATTGATTGAATCATGAAGCAGTATGCTGCTCCTGCGGCAGCCAACATGATGGTAATATGAATTGAGATGCTTATGCAACTAATTCCTCACTCCTTCCACCATTTTAAATTTTTATAAAAGTTTGAAATGAATGTACAGGCCCTTATCATTGTTGGTTGAATAAAACCAAGGATAGCAAGGAACTCTCTAGGATAGATGGAGTCTTCTTGGTTCTTGCTGGTGCATTCCTTGAGGATTCTCTAAAATCAGATCGTGACCCTGTCATTATGTTTGAAAAAGTAAAATCACTTCAGCAGAGGTAGAAGAATGTTGTATATGGGTTACTATTAACTTTTTAAGTTCAAATGATTTTAATGTCCAATAGAACAGGTAGATCACCTTGTGCTTGTTTCTTTTGTGGCTATAGGTATCCTTCTCTCCATGTTATGGGTTTTCAGTCTGGCAGTTCAATTCTCTCTGATGCTGTTCATTCTCGTCTACTCCAGATAACCATGATGGAATATATTACGTTTCCCATTTTGCTGTCTAACAAGAATTTCGCCGAGGTAAGGTATAAATCATTGATTTACATTCTCGAAATACGGTGATCATGAATGAGTATATTAGATGCATCACAGGATATTGTCATGACAGAATAATACCTGATATTTCAGTACTGATTATGTTACATCAAAATACTACCTTACCTTCAGATAGCAGTTTAATAGCCTTCTGAACGTGTCTATCATTGATCTGGAAAAAAAAAAAATTTGCTTTTTGTCAACTATATATAACAAACTTAATATTTTTGGATTAGAAAATTATGATCCTGAAAACGAATTAGGTGTTTTCATCTGTTGTTTATTTGAAGTTGGAACAGCTCTCTCTTCGAATACAAATATTTATCTCTCTCACATGTCATTGTTTGGGTCAGTTGTAAAAGCTCGGCTGTCAAGCATTCAATGTAGGTTCGAGTGTGAAGGCAGTCACATTGTACAAATAATCCCAAAAGTCAGGTCTATACCCAATTTGTTGCTCCCAATTCTCTCTAGCGAGAGGAACCCTTACTTGGTAATGACCTTGTCTAAAATAACTGAAACTGTTTATGAACAATTTGGGTTGGCTCATTCTTTTGCTCGTCAAGCTCATTTTTTAAGTAAACAAGCCCCATTTATGTTTTTCCTTTTTTACTTCCCTGTTGTTCTTTTTTAAATTATTGATTTAAGTTTTTTTTCCTGGTATTAGTTAATTTGTGATTTTGCAATGCCCTGTGTATTATCAGAATCTAATTTAGTGGTGTTTGAGATTTGTTTGTTAGCCCCAATATGAATTAAAGTAGTTATTCTCTTTTCTCTGAATCTCAGTCTAAAAAAGATTGGTTCTCTTATTTTTCTGGAAGTTGGTTTGTTTTGCGTAGCTGAGCCGAGGATTATACAAATCCGATTGATCCGAGCTTACTAAGTTTAGTTGAGCTTGGGACTTGTTCGAGCTGAGTTCAAAATTGGTAATTGTTAGTTGAGCCACGCCCAGACACTCATATTATATGGTCATTAGCAGCCGTACACATATTTTCTCCTCATTCTATGTGTTGTTTATGTATCCTCCATTATTATATTAATATCAATGATGTGCATAGTGATATTTGAAGTCCTCTTTGTGAAACACAAGTTGTATTGTTTGAGTTACATTAATTGTGCTATATTTCACTATCAAATTATAATTTGAATTTGCCTAAGTTAATTCTTTTATGCATCAAGTGATATTCACTGTTGATGCTTTTAAGTACAGTTGACTAGCGTCAAGCTCATCTGAGGTTCTTCGGCTGTGTTTCCACCAGACAAGTGTGAAGCTTTAGGATGTCATGTGTACTGTGAGGTGCCTTTGGGGGTGACTTCCCAATGGTGCGGCACTTAATCAGGTGCCCTTGAGGCAAGCATTCACCTTATCTTAAGTATTCACTTTTTCAAACAGGCATTACTCATTAACCCTTTGAGTCGGCCTTGCTTCAGTGAGGAGCATCTATCCTTAGTTTGAGCTTTTGTTCTGGGTGCAGTAATTCACTCTTAGGATGGGTAGAGTCGTTAATATAAATCATGGCATCCCCGCAAATGAGACACCTTATTAGTGACCTGTGTGGCAGTCTCTTATTGGTCCATGCAAGAAAGCATATTTTGATGGCTTACATAAATTCATGGATAAAATTTTTAACAAAGCCTCAATCTGTACTTCTTGAGGTCGTCATGAATTAATAATGTAGAACAAGAAGGGTAATTTTCAGATCCAATTTGGCGGGTTGTGCTTCCTTCTAATGCAACTCATCTAACACTTTGAAGCATTGTAGAAGCAGTAGTGCTGGCTATAACTTTTTCCCACATAATGTTCTTTAGTTATTTGTAACTTGGTATTCTCTTGATGTCCTCTCTTGCATATGGCATCACACTTCTGAAAAGGTTTATTATATGATATATCACTGTATGCATACACAAACATATGCATACAACAACAACCACCAAGCCGTTTTCCCAACTACTTGGGCTCGGCTACATGAATCCTTTGTTTCCATTCTGCTCTATCTAAGGCCATATCCTAAGTCAAACCACACGGTATCATATTCTTCCTTACCAACTCTACCCATGTTAACTTTGGTCTTTCTCTTCCCCTAGTATTACCCTCAATGTGGACTATGTCACCCTTTCTAACTGGTTTGTGCACAAACATATGCATATGTGGATAAATAACTTTTGATAATATCAACCAGGTCTTATGTTCTGATATTGAGCCATAAACAGCACGACTAGGTATCAAAGTTAATTCTGCTGTGTGCAACTTTGAAATGCTTATATTCTTTATCACTCGTTGCTCAGTTACTGTCTAACTTATTATGTTGGTTTTGGTTTTCTGCTTTAAAACATGTTGCTAGTATTTTTATTAGGTGTTCTTATTTTCATTACTTTATCTTTTACGTATTTAGATGACAGATGGGGCATGTTACATTTTATTTAAAGGTTTCAAGAATTCTTTACATTACCATGAGTGGGACGTGGATCTTGGAACTATTGACAAAGGTATGATGATTTTCCTTTTTGTCATGTTGATAAAGTTCTTTTAGCAACAATGTAAACATCAGAGATGTTGTTGAACCGTGAACTCTTTGGCCTTTCTACATGAACATTAAAGAATGCTTCCTTTCTTTTGATTTAAATATGGGACTGACTGAGAAAAAGTCGTTGAAGGAATGAAATAGAAAAGTGAATAGCTAAAGAAGAATGGAGATATTAAATCATCAGTGAATGTGTTGCAGTATGCCTAGACTGACTAGAAGATTTGAGAAATTTCAGTTGATAAAAAAGCTCCTACCAGAAAAGAATAACAATTGCCGTTCTTTTACATCTTTCTTTTTTTTTTTTTTTTTTGATAAGTGCCGTTCTTTTACATCTTTTTGGATAAAAAAATTCATTATTCAATGTTTTATGGAGATTCAAGAGTTTTGAGTTTGGATAGGAAGTCTAACCAAAGTTGGGAAGAATAATGAAGTCACAATAACCTTTTGAAAAAAAATAATGAAGTCACAATATGCCATAAGTACACCATATTTACCTCTGAATAGGAGGATTTGGTATTGAGTCAAGAAGATCCGCACAATATACATTCAGTATTTAGTAGTAGTTCCCTTCCTTTGTTTAATATGCATATAGGGAATTTTGAGGTCGGAGAAATTTGAGATAAGACGAGATATAGCTAGTTGACACAGTTTCTCCATGTGCTCCAATAGCCAGTGATTGCACTTGCAACGTGGTTTAGGTAGAATTTGTTGCTAGGATGTGGGAAGATAAAGAAGGATGTTGATTAAGGTGAGGAGGATGGTGCGAGAGTAGTGAGAGATTTCATCTTAGCTTGTGATTTGATAAATTATGGCCTTATAATGGCAAGCTGAAAGTATTGTCTAACAGACACCAAATAGTTTGACATTTATTGTATTATATTTAGGGGACATCCCTTTTTGGTTTGTTTGGTATTGTTTGGCAAGTCTTTGTATAACATGCTGCCACTTGGCAATGTAAGGAATGAGTGAAATTAGCTGTGATGATGATGTGGAAATTGAATGCTAAAAAGAAGAGATACCATGAGGTAGAGAGTGCAATTGGTCTCTGTGACAATATCTCTGTCTCTCTTTCTCTCTCCCCCAACCCCAACATCTCTGCATTTGAATCTAGGACAGCATATGTAAGTTGCTTTTGGTTAATAGTACTTCTTTTCTGTATTTGATTTGCACAGTTCAGTTATTTATGATGCATTTTAAAATTTTATGATAAGTTTATTTACTTATTTTAAGAGCTGGAAAATTGTTTTGTTAGTTATGTTACTTATGTACCTGAGTTAAAATAATGTCGTGATACACAGCCATCAAGAATTTAAATGTTCAGCACAATGAGAATCCCAAGTTGGTGAATAATTTGAAAAGCACATGGATGAAGCAAACTGAAGTCATCAAAGAACCACATGCTTATTCTTCCTTGCGGAACATGCTTCTTTACTTCCCAGGTATAGATTACATGTACATGGATTGCTTATAATTGCATATATTTTTACAAGTTACCATATAAGTTTTCTTGTGCTACTCAAGGTTTTCAATTTCCATACACCTTCAGATTTCCATTTTCTCTTGAGCAACAAAAAAAGAATTATAATTAGAAAATATACTCTAGGGATCCAGCAAATATTAGCTTCTAAAGAATTATGTAAAATTTCATCATAAAGTTACTGTAAATTCTCGAACTAAATGTTATAATCTCCCTTCACTATGCCCAAATCGCCCTCAACTGTGCGATTTTTTTAATCTTATAGAAGAAGCTTTGCTTACTCTCTCTAAGAGTGCACAAATATCTGCCTTAATTGCGAAACCAGTCCCAACTGGTCCAGAGTAGACCAGAATTATATTATTCCTAGTGTTAAATATCTGAATGCCCTCAATTCCTAATTTCCCTGGGTTGCCAAGAGAATATTATTTTGAATTAATCTTTTGATGGTCGTTTTCCAAAACTACGACCAGCTAATGCAGGCAATGTATGAGGGATCCATTTTTTTTTTTTCCAGGTTTGTGACATGTTTAATGTCTCTTTGATTCCATTAAGAATATGGTGATCTTTATCATATGTTGCCCTTGGTCCCTGACTCCCTACAAATGTGGTGTCCTTTTCTTGGGCAGTGGTAAGGGATAAAGGCCTAAGGTGGATAAGATTAGTAGAAGCGTCCATCTTAATTTATTGCTGAGTAGTGGATCATTTATATCACTGTCAAGTGTCAGGGATCTATGGGCACTCATCTACTTTATCTTTGGGGGTTCAGAATGTTGCCTTAAATTAGTTTGGCTTGCTTTGGTTTGGTTGACTAGTGCCAGAAACCAGAGAAATATAAATGTTCAAAGGGGTGTGGATTTCTTTTTTTCTTTGATTAAAAAAAATGATCTTGGTGGTTCAAATGATCAAAGGCATAACATACCAAATTGATCCTGTTCTTTTATACGCCAGACAAAATTTAATACTGTCTAATTTTGTAAATTTTACAATTGAGGCATAACAACCATTTCTGCTGGTTCAAGCTTAACCTATATGGAGGATATGAACAGAAACCTGTTTTATGATAGTGGATAAGTTAATTCCAATGGCCATTTGAAAAGATTATATTTGTTATCTCAATGGTTTGTTTTATTAAATTATGCTTTTGATCTTTAAACTCGAAAGTAAATGCCTCAAGCTTTTTAGGTTCTGCGTTTTATCACTCAATTTTTATGCAGTGTTTGACTTATAATTTAGCTCTTTAACGAATCGTCATCCTTTATCACAGGCTGCATCTCTGTTGATGAAAGTGGAAATCGCATTTTCCTCTCTGACATCAATCACCATCGAATTATCATATTTGATGGCAATGGCAAGATTTTGGACTGTGTAAGTATGGATGTTATATTGCTGCGAATTACATTCAAATGGCCCTTAAAATTTTATATTAATTTATTATTGTAACATAAAATGAAGGGGGGGGGGGGGGGGGGGGGGGACTATTTTGTCCATGCTAAATCTTGTTTTTATGTCAGATCGGTTCTTCCCCAGGTTTTGAGGATGGAGAGTTTGAATCTGCTAAGATAGTGCGCCCTGCTGGTTCTTTCTATGATGCTGCTGAAGGTTACCTGTATTTTGTGGACTCAGAGGTATGTGCCTGGAAGTTTTTTGCGTTATGGCTTGTTTGATGATGCCTTTACCTTTCCTTTCATTTGAATTTTGATGTATACAAGTAGATTTAGTCTTAATTTTCTAATTTTGACATATCTCATATGCACCTTTATTAATACAAGTGTTTTTATGTCAAGCTTGCCGCATGTCTAGTTGTTTGGCAGACACTAGGTATTGGAGAGAAGAAATTGAGATTTTTCCGGTTATATGAAATGAAAGCTTTACATTGGAGAACAAGGGAGTATCAAATATGAAACCAAAAAAAAAAAAAATAGATAATAAAAAATAAAAAAACTTTAAGACGGTTAAAGCTTAGGGTACCTACATTTTCCTTAGTGAATTTATTTACCTAAACTCACATTTCTTAGCTCTTTGTGATAGAAACCATAGTCGTAGGAGGCAAATGCTGTTGCAGCTGCAAATGATCCTATAGCCATAAATTGAATTGCCCAAATTTTTATTTGCATTTCAGATGTAGAGAAGTACTATCATTGAAGATAAAAAAACCACCAGAAGTTTTTTGAAGAAACGTGCAAACTGTGTCTAGGCTCTTTCATTTTTGTCAAATCTTGTGTACGATAAATTTTCCTTTCCCCATTAAATGGGAAGTTATAGGCTTTTCAAAACATCATACCTATAGTTTTATACATATTGAGATTCATTAAAAATGTGATATGTGGTAAAATTGAAGAGAAGATTCTTAGTATGACCTAGACTACTAGAATCTGAGAGCCAAGACATGTGTTTGAGGTCCCACGTTATAAAGAATCCGAAGAACAAATATTTTGCATGGGTTGCATAGTTGTTCTTATGTGTGAATGGCTTTACTAGTTTGGTGAATCGATTGGTGTTGCTATAGTAGTAGAGAGCTTAATTTTGATATCTAGAATGCTGGAAATATACAAGCCACTTGCTTAAAGACAAAAAAATGGGAGCTTAGAGGTTGTTTGAATATGTTAGAATTTCATAGCTTAATACTAGGTGAATATTTGTGAGTTGTGATGCATTATGAAGAAGTGGCAAAAAAATGCCCATTATGCAAGCCGCATGCTCAAATAAATCTCTATATGCCTTCTTGCTAGTGTTCCTAGAGCTCTCATGATTCACTTCTCTAATTGGTAAGCATGCTTAGGTTCATATTTTAATGATGGGAATCATACAACGATTAATTTTAAGAAAAGAAAAAAAATGGACTATAAATTTCAATTTACATTTGCATTTGAGTTATATAAGTATATAAGAAAAAGCCCGAGTACTAAATTTTTTTGTAACTGCAATCAGTAATTCTGTTCTGCGGGACTACAACTTGTATACACTGTTGCCCAAGTGACTCAGCCGCGATCATTAGACATAATTGAGTATCTGTGGAGCTGTTATTTTGTTAAATTAACGATCAACTAAATGCATTTATTAAGATGAGCTGTATGAGTAATTTAGAATTACTTGTAGACTTTAAATTTGTTAATATTCTGTTACATGTGTTTGATTATTATTATTATTATTATTTTATTACTTGAATTTCTTGGAATATTCTTCTTCACGCTCCTTTTGTGGTTCTTCTTTGTCATCCCTCCCCCCCCACCCCCCCAAAAATACATTTGTTTATATTGAAGATTTAAAGAGATAAATAAAACAAGTAGAACACACAGATATTATGTGGTTTAGCCACTAAGGCATGCATCCACGGCACAAAGAACCCAAAGGGCTACATCACTTTTATAATACTCTCTCAATTCATATACAATACAATGGTGGAGGCTCCTTTATGTATGAGAAGAAATTATGAGAATGGAAAGAGGTAGAAAATAGGGAAATAAGGAGGATTTTTTTCCACTGATTCTTCTATAACATCAAATCTTCAATAATAGGAAACAACATCAATTACTGAAAGATTTTCCTCCACTAATTTCTCCGTTAAATCTTCAATACTCCCCCCTCAAGTTGGAGCATGAATGCCCAACTTTCCATTGAGATGACGAGCAACAAGTGTGAATGATGATGAGAGAAGACGAAGAACAATGCTACCGAACACACCGACAACCCAAACAAGTGAACAAAAAACTACCGGAGACACGGCAAAGGCGAGAACGATGCTACCGAACACACAGATAGCCCAAACAAGTCGATAAAAACTGTCGGAGACACGGCAAAGACGAAGACAATGCTACCGAACACACCAGCAACCCAAAGAAGTCAATAAAAACTGCCGGAGACACGGCAAAGGCAAAGAACATTACTACCGAACAAATTGGCAGCCCAAACAAGTCACAAAGCACCGAGAAACCCTTGGCAACATTTCAGATGCTAAGGGAATAGCCTAAAATAGGGGTCCGAACCTAGGAGGAGAAATTAGGCTCTGATACCATGTTGTAAACCATAAAACGGAAGCGAAGAGATAAATAAAACAAGTGGAACAGACAGATATGACGTGGTTCAGCTACTAGGGCCTACATCCACGGCACAAAGAGCCCAAAAGGCTACATCACTTTTATAATACTCTCTCAATTCATATACAATACAATGGTGGAGGCTCCTTTATATAGGAGAAAGACATTATGAGAATGGAAAGAGATAGAAAATAGGAAACAAGGAGGATTTTTCTCCACTGATTCCTCTATAACATTAAATCTTCAATAATAGGAAACAACATCAATTACTAAAAAAATTTCCTCCACTGATTTCTCCATTAAATCTTCAATACTCTCCCTCAAGTTGGAGCATGAATGCCCAACTTGCCATTGAGATGACGAGCAACACGTGTGAATGATGAAGAGAGAAGACGAAGAACAATGCTACCGAACACATCGACAACCCAAACAAGTGAACAAAAAACTACCGGAGACATGGCAAAGGCGAGGATAATGCTACCAAACACACCAACAACCCAAACAAGTCAATAAAAACTGCTGAAGACACGGCAAAGACGAAGACAATGCTACCAAACACACCGGCAGCCCAAAGAAGTCAATAAAAACTGCTTGAGACACGACAAAGGCAAATAACATTAGTGCCGAACAAACCGACAGCCCAAACAATTCACAATGCACCGAGAAACCTTGGCAACATTTCAGATGCTAAGGGAATACCCCAAAATAGGGTCCGAACTTAGGAAGAGAAATTAGGCTTTGATACCATGTTGTAAACCATAAAATGGAAGCAAAGAAATAAATAAAACAAGTAGAACACACAGATATTACGTGTTTCAGTCACTAGGGCCTGCATCCACGGCACAAAGAGCCCAAAGGGCTACATCACTTTTATAACTCTTTCTCAATTCATATACAATACAATGGTGGAGGCTCCTTTATATAGGAGAAGACATTATGAGAATGGAAAGAGATAGAAAATAGGAAACAAGGAGGATTTTTGTCCACTGATTCCCCTATAACATCAAATCTTCAATGATAGGAAACAACATCAATTAGTGAAAGATTTTCCTCCACTGATTTCTCCATTAAATCTTCAATAGTTTAGGTATCATTACCGCATACCAGCACGAGCAAATTTTTTGCATTGATTTATGCAAGTATTTCCCCCTTTTTATTTTTTGATCTTAAAATTTGGAAAAAAGGAGGTGCTGGGACACTTTTTGTTATGATGTTGCTATATCTGCTATTACTTCTCTTATTTTTAATATCTTCCAATAATTAATTCTACATTTATTTTGTAACTTGTGTTCATATCCGACTGAAGAACCATGCCATCAGGAGGGCTGATATGAAGAAGAGGGTTTTGGAGACACTCTATCCAATCGACAATGCTAGTAAGAAAAGTGATTCTCTTTGGAGCTGGATCATGGATAAGCTTTCGATGAAGAGAGACGTTGACATAAAGTCTGATGAATTGAACTCAGAATCTTTTTTGTTTCCTTGGCATCTGATGAAATCATTGGATGATAATCTCTTTATTCTTAACCGTAGGTAAGAGTCATTTTAATTTTTCTCCTGGATAGTACAGAACAAATGCTTCTTTCTTTTTGCTCTAGCTTCACCCCTTATTAGTTGTCTCATAAAGTCACATTATATCATCAGAACTTGTTTGTTTTCCTTTATGTTCGATTACAATAGTGTATTGTTATCCTAATTTGATTGAGGAACTCCTGCCCCAAGACGGCACCCGTAGCATAGTCGGAAGCATCACACATAATCTCAAATGGTAATGACCATTTTGGAGGTTGCATGATGCATCAATGTCAAAAATGATCATTACCAAAAGCACTGTGGTAACCAGACATCCTGTGAGAGTTGGGGTAGCTAATCCCCCATTAAAAAGGTCTAGTGACATAATAGAATATTAATATACTTCTTATATTTGATTGAATATTGTTCGTAAATACACCTCTGGCAGTAAGTGGAAGTGAAGTGTTCCAAAGTAACTGAAAGCTTTCATTAATATCGAATTTTTATTGATTAAATCAGGGAAATAAGAAACGGGCCTTTGGAGAAGAAGAGAGTATCTTTATATGTTTGTGTCTGTGGGTGTCTGTGTCTGGTTATGGACATGGATGTACAACTATAGGATGATAGACGTTCTAGAAGAGGGTCAGGGTTAAAATAAAGAAGCCTTTTGAGCAAATAATTGCAAAAACAAAGATAATGAATATAATTAACATAACCATAGGTTCATCCTTTTTCATTCCTAGAGAGCCCCAGTCAGTGTCCAAATGGGGTGGGGATAACTTTCGTCCCATCTTGTTCCAAGAGAGTCCCAATAAGTGTCTGAATGAGTTGGAGTATGCACGCCTGCCAGAGTGCCGCGATTGGGTGGAGATGTCAACAAGCCAAAGGAGAATATGCATAGGTCCCCTATCCTGTATAAATCCTGTTGGCCATATGAGATGGAAAAACTGAGAAATCTTCCTCCATTCCCCCCACCCCCTCCTCTTCCCCCTTCTCATTCTGCTTTCTTTGCTCTTCTTATTTTTAGGCTCTTTAATAGGATGTTGGAGGGTATACAAAATGGAAAAAAAGAAAATTCTGTTTTTCTTCCTTTTCTTCTTTATTCTTATTCTTTCTTTTTTGGTTTTCAACAACTAACACATTCTTTTTGAGTATGTTTCTTCAATTTCTCTAGTCTTCTATTTACTAGATTCTTATTGTAACTCAAATACAACTGCACAAGCCAAAATCCTATACCCTCGGGCAATCCACAAAAGATAAAAGTATCTTCATAGATTTGCAGTTCCTCTCATGAAACCAAAAGAATAAAGAACTAATCACAGACTACGCCCACCTAAGGAAGAGGTGCCAGAGTGGTGTGGCAACTGAAGCACTCTTCATGTCCACCTTGCTGGAAAGTTGTAGTAGTATGCTGTACTTTAAGATTCTTTAAAAGTGCTCAAGAGAAGGGTTGAAGGTCCTTGGATAGTCCAATACAGGTCAAGTAGATGGTCACTTTGTGTAATTTTTTGAGATGGAAGAGCAATTACGTTTGTGTCAGATGGAATAACTCGATCTACCAAGTAAGCCTTATATTCTGCACCTTTTTTCTGTTTTGTTTTTGTCTTTTTGACTAAAGCCATTCAAATTGTATGCTATGGTATATATGCTTGAACTGTTTACTCTTTTCAACTCATTGATGTGATAAAGCCATTCAATACTCCTTTTGATATATACCATCATCAGCATCATCATCCTTGCCTTTATCTCAGACAATTGGGGTCGGTCACATGAATTCTTTTTTTCCATTTTAATCTAATACACCTCTTGTCTCCTATTATATTTAATTTTTTAGATTCCTTTTTAGATGAATTCATCTACGTGAGTTCTGGCCAGTGTCGTTGTCTCTTACCATCTATGCAAATTAATCTTCCGTTTCTAACTGTTACATTGACGGGCTACGTTTTATGTGTCCATACCACCTAAGCGTACTCTCTCTCTCTCTCTCTCTCTCTCTTCTTCTTTTTTTTTTTTTTTTTTCATAAATAGGTGCTTTTCTTAAACTCTCCTCAATTTTATTAGTAAATCTACTTTTCTTATTCACTTCATCTCAATATTCTGATACTCCTTTAGATATTATATGTATAGAAGGTTAAGACATCAAGCGTTATTTTCTACTTTACTTTTTTTTTCTTCTGTAAAATATTTTCTACTTTAGTAGTTGCTGAAATTTATAATCCTTTTTTTTTGTGCTTCAATATTTTGGTAGAAAGTGAGAAGGGAAGAGAGCTAATTTTTTTAGTGTGAAGTAGTTCTCATAGGAATCTGTTTAGAGAAGGATGAACTAAAATATCCTACTATTTCTGGATGTAAATTGTGTTTTCACATGATAAACATCAACAGATGGGGATCATTGTTTGGTGCAATTGTTAAAACTTAGACTGATAAGTGTAACGATATGAGATCGAGGGTGAAAGCAGCCACTTCGCACAAAGTAATGACAAATATTAGGTTCATCTCCAGTCTTCCCCTGCAACACCCCGCATAGATGGGACCAACACTAGATAAGGACTTTTATTTTACTCGGCACTTGTGACAATCTGATTTTCAAATCTGTTATTTGGAGTTTGCTTATTTTTCTGAATGAGGAATATGTGGCCTCTAGTATAGTAGATGAGTCTTCAATCTTCATACTATATGTGTGCCAGAATATAGTTTGTGTTTCAACAAGGATTGCCTATTATCTGTTGTACATATTTCTCTGTAGACATTATGGATCTGTTTGGATGAATCCAGGAATAAAACAAATCCTCAAATTAGTCAGGTATAGGCCTTAAGCAAGCAGGGCTCGGTAACTAATCCCCTTTTCATTTCTCGTTTCGATAACATAGTTCATTGTTACTGGTGGCACATCTAAATTCTTGTTAAAATTTAAAATGAGTGTCAAATATCAGCAGTTTATTTCAAATCTAAATGGAACCTTGGAAAGTTTCTCCAAAGATGATCGAGTTAAAAACTTCAATGATTTTCCAGTTCCCAATTAACAAATCTAAAATTAAAGAGAGCGGACAATCTTGAATGCACCAAATTGTGATGCCAGTATCCATTCCTATGGTCCATTATAGGTACCAACCATATAAATTTAGTTTCCGCAAATATTATTTCAATGAAATTCCAGTTCCCATTAACAAATCTAAAATCAAAGAGAGAAGACAATCTTGAATGCACCAAATTGTATTGCCAGTATCAGTTCCTATGGTCCATTATAGGTACCAACCATATAAATTTCTAAACTGAACTTGTGATTTCAGTATCGATCTGTATCTCCAATGTCTATCTCTATTGTATCAACATGGCTTTAGAGTTGCTATCATCGATTTGTTTATGTGCAGCTTTGAGACGTTATGGATTATGGATTTGGTTTCGGGGGTTATTAAAGAAGTGGTTAAAGGTTTGCTCTATCCTTTAGGTGGTTTATTGTTCTCTGTTTTAGTTTTTTCAAGTGTTAACCTATTGATTTCCCAAAGGGTTTCCGAAGATATCGGAGTTCTGTGGACAGATGATACTGGAGAAGACCTCCCTATTGAAGCAGATGCCTTGTGATTGGTTGCAACAGCAATCTAATACTATTTATTCATTCGAGAGAATTCAGTATGCTGGTCTAATGTCATCTTTAGCAGCCTTTCAGGATTATATTATCATTTGTGATACAGGTACCAGGGCTTTTAATGGATGCAATGCTTTTTATTTCTATAGTCTAGATATAAGTTCATCGAATGAGATTCATTTTGTGATAAGTGTTTTTGTGAAGTTTGTCAGACAGTTTTGAAATTCAATAGAGAATCTGGATCAATTTCAAGCTTTCACTTATCAAACTTTGGGATCCTTGGACTACCTTATTGGGTGTCCTCCTCTTTGGAGAGAGTATACGCTGCGTAAGTATATTTTCTTTTTGAAAGGGATGTTGGTGTAACATAATTTCCTTTTAACCCGTTAAATTTCATTAACTTTTCGAACCTCCGCTGATGTTTACAGTGGCAATGTATTGTCGGGAGTTCACGCAGATCATGTTCAATGCTTCAGCTTGTTGCCAGGTAATTTTGTTGTCTACGATGTAACATCATTGGATTGCTTATCAATTATATAAACACATTTCAGCTTTTGAAATTGTTTCACTAATTCTGTTTGAATATCTCTATAAGTAATTTCTACTCATCTTTATCTGTTTAGTGTTTGATAATTAGAATCAATTCTCCCTTGCTTCCGCTTTACTTATTGAAAATTTTAGTTTCCAAGATTTCTTTGAGAGTAATATAATGACGCAAAGTAGAGAATCTATCATCTAAACATGCAGCAACTATAGTGTTTTCTGTATTTTTGTTTATTTGCTTATTTAGTTTTATCGTCTCTGAGACTTCTTTCATGCACCAATCTAGGTTGGCTTTCATTTCGGTGCTGGGACAGATGTTAGGTTTGGAATTCCAAAATTCTTGAAGTAAAACCTTACTCCCTTTTGTAATACCTTATAAAGTAAAAAATAATAACAATAATAATAAGATCAATGTTTGGTTTGAACAAGATGATATGCTGGCTGTTGGCTGACCATGTCAAACTAACCACAGCACCATAATATATATGTGTACCGGGACCTTGTTATTGATCCATTCTGCCCGTATAAATGAATTAGAGGAAAGAACTGTGTTACCTCTATAAAAGGCAGAAAATAATAATAAAATCAATGGTTGGTTTGAAATACGGCTGGACAAAACTGCTGAAATCCTAACATAAAAATGCATTGTGTAAGAATTCATAGTTTTCTCTTCTTCTTCTTCCTTTTTTTCTCCTTTCCTTTGTTTTGGCGAAGTAAATGAAAAAGGAGGATAGAATAATAAGAAATTACACTTTGATTTTATATAATATAAGAATGGAAATAGTCCTTTTTGTTGTTGCTTTTAAAACAAGAATTTTTGTTTTCAAATAAGATAAATCATTATCTTTTATCTGTTGAAACAAAAAAGGGCCCGGCTAGATGGTAACGGGCTACGGGCATTCCAAATATTTTTCTTGTTATCTGAGCCTAACAAACATTGGATGCAGCCTCATAGATGGTAACGGTTTTGACGATCCCTGCTTTTGTCTTGTCAACAGGAAATATTGACATACAATTGAATGTAGATATCCCTGAAGACACTGAGCTTGTTGAACCCTTGCAAGAAGGTTGTGTATGGTGCCAGGCTAGAGGTGCTGCTGCTGAACTCTCAGGAACAGAGAGCAGAGTGGCATCCTCTGAGAAGGTGTCTACCTTATCAAGCATTTAACCAAATTTCACATAGTTTACTTTAAAAAAGAATGGAAAAGAAAAACCAAAAAATTATTCAAATATGGAACCTTGTTAAATTATTTTAATATTTCTAGTAGCTTAGAGATTGGCCTTTGGGTGTTTGCAGGTTGGTGTTTCCCAACAGTGGTATGATGATTTGGATAACCTTGCCTTCTCGGCACCAGAAGTAGAATTGATCTCTGAAGAGGAGAAAACCACAACTTCTGATGGAAACTTAAAAGAAGGGAGAGTTTGCATCGATTGTGCCGTCAATACAAGTCCAGGGACAAGTGAGGTAACTTGTTCAAATGCATATTTCTTTTAATTGTTGGTTTCATTTTTCAAAACCGACACTGAGATATTCCAAATATGTTTTGGTCGGATTAGTTCACACTGAAATGGAGCAAAAAATGATCAATATACAATCGTCAATCTTGGTCAAGTAATATTGTTACGACAAACTCAGCGAACCCAAGCAACAATCACGAAACACGACAAAAAAGTCACACACCACACACAAAGAACACAAAGATTTATACGTGGTTCAGCAAAGCTTATGTCCACGGTGGAGATCCAGCGTAAGTCTTCACAATGTTTAAAATCGGAGATTACGATTTTCAGATAATTCACTCCAAACCCTAAGCGCCTTTATATGTCGGGTTACAAGAGAGTACTAATTAGGGCCCATGACCCATAAGCAAAAACGGGTCCAAAATTTTCCTCTGGGCCAAGCCCACGAACCCCCATGGCATCTGATGGATTGTTGGATCGTAAACGGGCCGCTACGCAACCCGGCACCAATTTCAGGCCACAACATCACAAATACCAATGGGATGCTTGATTATGTGATTGGATGCTTATCATAGATATTTTCAGGATTTTGAGTTGGATTCTGTTCATCCCCATGTTGGATTATATCTGATAAAGCAATCTCTGATAGCCATCATTTTAAAAATGAACTGGCCATTAAGAAAAACTATTGCTGCACAACCCTTGGAGTAAGTTCCTTGAAAAGTAGAACGAATTATTAATTTTTTTAATAAGTAATATTTCATTGAAGAGCTCTCAAATGGGGAGAGCATCTACAAAAAACAAAACTCAGAACCCTATGCCCTCAAGCCATCCACAACAGATGATAGATCCTCTAAAGATTTACCTATCTCCCATTAGACCAAAAAATAAAGAATTAAGTACATAGTATTTCAACAACCTCCTATGAGACTCCTCCCCATCGAAATGCGTTCTATTTCTTTCCTTCCACAAGGACCACAATAAGCACAAGGGATTCACTCTCCAAGCATCTCTAACTTGGGATCCCACCAAGCAACCTCTTCAAACCTCAAGCAAGCTTTTCGCGGAAGCTGGCATGACCTGCTGAATCCCAAAAATTGTACAAAGCATGGACCAACCGTCTCTAGCCACGGGCCAATGCAAAAGAAGGTGATTCACCATCTTCATCTCTCTTGCACATACAACACCAGTTGACACTCAAAAATGATCTGGCGCCTCTTCCTTAGGTCGTCAATCGTCAATATCTTTCCGAGAGTTGCCGTCCAACTAGACCGAATTGTTTTGGAACAGTTCATCTTTTGCCATTTGAACTAGGTGACTACGTCCTTTATACTATTTGGTCTCATGAATAGGGATGTTTCTAACCCCAGGGGGTTGGCTTGGAAAGGTTACTGAAATCCACCAAATTCCTTACCAATTAAGGTTAAAGAGTCTAAAAGCTACTTGAATGAATCAAATTCATTATTCAAGTTTTCATGGCTAACTTTGTAGATCACCCTTCATTTCATTTTATTTACCTCATTAACCATCCAAAAAATGCTTAATTGAGAACCCAACCGAAAAGATAAGAGCATGGTTCTTTTCTACTTGGTGGTACGCCAAAGGCTACTCTATCAAAGATCTTTTGATAATAGCAAAAAAAAAGTTTCCAAATCATCTTTTACCTTTAGGTCCAGATTGTTGGTTATTTTATATAATTGAGTTTAGGCTTTGTCAATTTTTAAATGAACTAGATTGATCTGAAGTGCCATAGGAAAATATATCATTTGTCGCTATGTTGTATACACTAATCCTGTGTGTGTGGAGCACGTTTTTCAAAGAGGTTAGTAAAAAGCTATAACATCTTTTATTGGATACCATTGCCCACCTGAATTCCTTGTAAAGAAACTCAAATGTAAGAAGTAGTATGTGTTCTTGCAATCCTTTATTGATGGTTTTGAATTGTCCAGGATGAAGATGATCTTACGATCCAAAAAATTGATCTATATCTCACAAAAATTCCTCGAGGGTAGAATCCTTATAACATAGCATGAATTCTGGGTTCCTGTTTCTATCGATTCTACTGACTGCTTTTACAATGTTATTCTTGTGTGCCATTTTTCCCAAGTAGGGGTCTGGAGGTCTAAGTAATATTTGGAATAGAAAAGGATACCCACTTAAATGTCCTAAATAACACAATTTTGTCCTATTTTTCTCATTTTGACTTTGCAAAGACTTCTTGTCTGTTTGTAATTGCTTAGCGACTATTTCATTGCATTCCTTATTGGAATAGCATAACTTTGATTTTGTTTCCTTTCCCTCTTTTTTAAACTTTATTTTTGGTTGATTATTTTTATGAGATATAATGGAGAAGGGGACATAATTTTGTTTTAGAAAGACTTCTCAAATATTCACGTCAATCTGACTCTCGCTCCCTCATTAAGATCAGTACACCAACCCCAACCACCACCAACCCCCCCCCCCCCCCCGGCCCCGCCGGCTCTCTCTCTCCGTATTTGCTATAGTCTTTCATGGCCAAGTGGTTCAAAAAAATATAATCAAAATTGTTAAGAAGAATTTTTGGAAGTTTGAGTGGTCCAAGTACTTGTTTATTATTCAATAATTTCCATGGGTTTAAACCAACCATTTGGGCATATATTGTTAGATATTTGAGTGCGATTTGAATACACTCCATCGATTCAATATAGGATCAACATCCTTGCTTAAATTTAAGCATTTTTAACCATTTGAGCATATATTGTAAGATATAAGCATATTTTTTTTTTTGGTTGTAATATTGAAATACCTAAAGGGCTTACATTAGAAAAGGACCTTTTATTTAATTTTTGCAATATTTGATGACTTAAAAACTAGATAAATTGTTGAAATCTCGAACCTTTTGTCAAAAGAAAATTGTTTTTTTACATTCGGCATGCTAGGTTTTATGGGTATCATATGTTTGATATAATTCTAAATATTGTCATTTCAATTATGTTTCTCACCCAGGTTGTGGTTTATGTGGCTCTGTATTTAAAAAAGGACCTAAAGGGCTTACATTAGAAAAGGACCTTTTATTTAATATTTCAATATTTGATGACTTAAAAACTAGATAAATTGTTGAAATCTCGAACCTTTTGTCAAAAGAAAATTGCTTTTTTACATTCAGCATGCTAGGTTTTATGGGTATCATATGTTTGATATAATTCTAAATATTATCATTTCAATTATGTTTCTCACCCAGGTTGTGGTTTACGTGGCTCTGTATTTAAAACTGAAGAGAAATCAAAATTCAGTTGAAGGCAGTAAAGAGAAAAATGCAGCAAGGATAGCAGATATTTTGAACCCAAAGAGAAATGCAGAGGTGGGAACGGATCCATGCGTTGAGTTGTTGTTGAAATCAAACAGCTATCTGGGAGACTTTGTTATCATGAAACCTCTACTTGTGAAGCTAAAGTTTGATTGCCGTGATCACCCTAAAGCAGCAGATAATTCGAAAGAAATCATTTTAACAGAGTCCTCCATTGAGGTCAATGTATCTCTAGATTAACTTATATTTTTAGTGCGGTAGGTATAACTGTATTCTTATATTGTTGTACAAGCCTCTCTTCATTTTTGCTGATAAATTTTATATATATATAAAATATTCCAATTCAGACGAATGAGTATTAGGTTTTTATTCCTAACGAAAGCTGGGTGGTTCGTAAAGTCGGATTAAATTGATTACAATTTACAGGTGTTATTATGGTTAGTTTGTACATTTTGCTGCCTGCATTGACATGTCTATAACTGGAATGCAGGTTTATTTATTTATGCTGGTTTGATCTATGAACTAAGCTTCTGCATGTTTAATATGTTGTGACACGAAGGAAGGTTTGATAAAAGTGGTGATGGGACATTCAATTTGAATAAGTAGTGCTTCTCTCTGTGAAGCCAACCTAGTCAGTTCGATCGAATTGCAGTTAGCCAAAATAATTTTGCCATCAACCATCTCTGGTCAAAGGTCAAAAATCCCATCCGATCATGAACTTTGGGATGTGGAAGCCTATGGAAGTATGCGGAGATCTCAGCTTTAAAACTAAGGTGCAATGGAAATGAAAAGCAAGGATAAGATTATGAGAGTAAAGAAATTAAATGAGAGATATAGTTCACCACTTATCATGTTTGGTTAATTAATAAAGAAAAAAAAAAATGATATTAATCATATTTGGAGGAAGAAAGGAAAGGAAGGTATTAAGAATGTTTTTTTATAAAAAAAATGGTATTATAATTAATTTATTACCATACTTTTTTTCATAAATTTAGATGCTATTTGATAAAACTGAAAATTAAGCATTGAAAATTTGATATTAATAAAAAAATTAATAAAATATCTAACATTTTCTTCCCTTTGCATTTCTTCCCATTTTTAGAATGTTAACAAAACCGACACATCCTATATAATTTGTTTCTTTCCAAATTACTAGTTTCCTTTCTTTTCCTTTAAAAATTCATACCAAAGATTATATTTGGTTTCCTCCATTACCTTCTTTTCTTTTCCTTCCAATATCCAATTTGTTTCAAACCATCACATAAGAATTATTTACATATCCTTTGGTTCTCTCCATGGTTTACATATAACTTCAATATATATATATATGTATATACACATACAACATACACTGTGTTTAAGCAAAATCTAGAACTAAACGATTATAGTTGTCGGTGCCCATTTGCTTCCAAAAAGAAATTTGAGTGACGGTTTCTCTTTTCGGCTCTAAAAAAGAAAGTTAATTATGCCACGGACAGTGCTAGACTTTACGAAAAAATATTCAAAATTGTATCACAAATGATAAATATGATGTCCTATTTCTCCACCCCAACACTCATCTTTTTTAGGTTAGTTTCTCTCTCTCAATATTCTGTTTCCAAAATTATAAAGATCAGTAGCCTTCCTCTACAATAGTCTATCACATATCTCAGTATTGAAACCCATCAAAATTGTCCGGGCTCCTCTACATGTGCATAAGATAATTCTCCATGACTAATTTCTTTTATAGGATGCAGCAGAGATACAAACATGATCATAAATTTTAGAGTTATAATTTCATACCAGTACATAAAAATTATTTACATATCTTTCAATTTATCCATGATTAATTATACATAATTTCAATATATATATATATATATATATAGACACCACACACACTTTGTTTAACTAAAATTCTATAACTGTTCTTCCAAAAGGAAATCAAAGAAATGATCCAAGAAAAATAAAATTTGCTCTCAAAAGAAAATTTGAGTGAGGGTCTCTCTCTCTCTAAAGAAAAGTTAATAATTATAAAAAATACTTCGAAATCATTTTCTTTATGCCACGTCTCATTATTATTGATAAAATCATAAAAGTACTTCTCTATGCGATCGATTCATTCATACAGTCATTTTTATTCATTTTAGATATTAAATACTTCAAAAACAAAAAAATTCAAACTTGTATTTAGAAGTCGAGTTATAGATATAAGAAAGGTGCACAAAAATTAGGGGATGATATTAGGAGATTTGAGGTTTGATGCAAGACAGGACTTGATAGAATTAAAAAATGCAGTGACTACTTCAACGGTAATGAAAATGAAACACGTTATGATATACGAAATTTGTACTACGTTAGGAGAAGCAAAAGTTGCATCAGTTTCACCATTCAAGAAGAAAGGAGTGCAAGAATGAACAGACATGCTTGGTTCCTCAAACTCGGCCTCACCACAAACCCCACAATTGTAACTCGACTCATCAACGATTACGTTTATTACCCAACTCCGAGCTTATTAAGTCAGGCACACCAACTGTTTGATGAAGTTCCCTCCAAAGACACACCTCTATGGAACTCTCTCATCTCCGCCTACACTCGCTTCAACCACCCTCACAAAGCTCTCCAACTATTCTCTCTCATGATCCACCAACACCACCCCACCTCCCAACCCAACCACTTTGTCTTCGCCACCGTTGCCCGCGCCATCGCTTCTTACCCAGAAAAACTTCAATTGGGTCTAGCCATCCACGCCCACGTAACCAAATCCGGATTTATACCCAACAATGTCGTTCTTGAGACTGCTCTCTTGCATATGTATTCAAAATGTTGTCTTGTGAATCGTGCAAGGAAGTTGTTTGATGAAATGCCACATAGAAATTGGGTTGCTTGGAATGCAATGATGGCTTGTTATGTCCAGAATGGGATGGAATTTCGTGGGTTGGAGTTATTTTATCGGATGAAGTGTTGTGAATTAAACATGCCCAATGAATTTATTGTTACGACTGTATTAGCGGGTTGTGTGTGGGCACAAGATTTAATTTTCGGTTTGCAAGTCCATGGGTACGCCATTGTTAGTGGGTTTGAGTCGAATTGTGTGAAGCTGATCAGTAACATGTACTTTCACTGTGGGGATGTGTCTTCTGCCGAGAGAATTCTGAATGGAGTGGAAGGGAATGCCACTTCGAAACTTATAATGATAAGAGGTTATGCTTTTAATCAAAGATACCAACATGTGATGAACTATGTTGCTTCTGAGAATGACATTGCCAGACTTTTTGAAGTGGATTATACAATCATTTTGCCTCTTTTGACTGCATGTGCAAAGCTCTGTTTACTCAAAGTTGGAAAGCAACTTCACGGTCTCTTTATTACTTCATCTAGTTTTTATCATAGCTGTGACACGTTGGAAGATGGTGCAATTATCGGAAGTGCTTTAATTGATATGTACATTAAGTGTGGTAATTTTGGTGAAGCTCGAAAAGTTTTTCATACTTGGCTGACTGCACAACACATTTTCCTTTGGAATTCAATGATTTCAGGTTATATATATAATAATTTGATTGAAGATGCTAGGATTTTGTTTGAAGAAATGCCAGAGAAAAATGTAGTTTCTTGGACAAGCATTATTTCAGGGTATGTGCAGAATGGTATGCCACAAGAAGGTTTAAATTTACTAGTCAAAATGTATTCTAATGAGGATAGGCTTAGGGTGGAAGGAAACTGCTTGACAATTGTGGTAGGTCTTGCAGCATGTAGGGATTTGACAGATTTGGAAAGGGGAAAACAGCTCCATTCGAAACTCATTCGAACACTGACAAATGCGGATATCAATAACGTGGCTGTAGGAACAGCTTTGGTTGACTTGTATTCTAAATCAGGTAATTTGAAATATGCACAAACCGCGTTTGATTTGATGTTGGAGAAAAATGTGGCTGCATGGACTTCTATCATTACCTGCTACGCTGTTCATGGATTTGGATTTCGAGCGCTAGAAATTTTCCAACAGATGATGGAAATGGACGTTGAACCAAATGAGGTGACATTTGTGTCTGTATTAAATGCTTGTAGCCACTGTGGTTTGGTAGGTGAAGGTTTGCAGTACTTTAAGTTGATGAGAGAGAAATATAAGTTAATCCCGGAAGAAGATCACTACACATGTTTGATCGATATGTTGGGACGTGTTGGAAGGCTCGAGGATGCGTGGTGCTTGCTGGAAGAGATTGAGGACCTAGAAATGAGCAAAGGATGCTCTACTGGTACCGTTTGGACCGCAATGCTTGGTGCATGTAAATTGCATGGGAATGTGGAATTGGGAAGGAGAGTAGCTAAGAAGATGCTAGAAAGTGAGAAAGAAGACACTACAACTTATGTTACTCTTTCTAGTGTTTATGCGGCTGCAGGGATGTGGAATGAAGCATATGGAGTAAGAGAGAGTTGGAGGAAAGTTGATAATGTAAACAGAAAGCCTGGCCTTAGCCGCATCTGCACAGACCTGTTAGTTTCTTGATCTTGATTCCTCAAACATTTTGGTTGAAGAACTTGCTCTGTTGGCATGGATTATTCAAGTGTGAAGACATGATCTTTGGAGGAGGATCCATAAACAGAATCAAAGGTAAGTTGGATTATCTCAACCACCCAAAAGATGATCATTCTGGGCCAATGGTCTTGGCGCCCGCATCCTCTGCTGTAGTGGTGCTATAATTTGTCAATACATTAATTCCGTTTTTCAAAACATTTACTTGTACATAGGTTGATTTTCAGCACGGTACTGTACAGGATCTGGGCTCGTAGTCTTAACAAACTCTTCCCGAGGTTCAAATGTATATTTTCATTCAAGGCCTTAAATGGTAATGGAGAAATTTTTATTTTTTTTATTTTTTATTTTTTTCTATTCCTTCTACTGGTAGGTCCTCCTACTCGCACACACCCACTGTTGTCCTACAATGCCTTGCTTTGGTTGTAGAAGGTGAGCCAGTAAGGCATCGAACACTTTCATTTATCATCTGTGATTGGTTTTATGGTAAAAATAACTTCATGCAAAGAATGCCAGTGAAGGGAAAAAAACGTAATCCTTAATTCACAAAAACACAGCACTCATTGTTGGGGGAAAAATGTGTCTTTTTTTTTTTTAAGTCAGAAAGATGTTCATATGTGGGTGTGTGTGTGTGTGTGTGTGTTTTTTTTTTTTTTTTTTCCTTTTTAAAATTGAGTTTAAGAGTAGAAAATTTTCTGAAGAAGTTTAGCCAAATGGCTGTGGGAAGTGTTAAGTGCTCATTGGATCGGAATGAAAAATGTAGGGGTGACAAATTTTGACACGATCCACCCTAAAGTAAATTATTGGACACAAGTTTATATAATAATTTTGAAACTTAAATAAAAATTTATTTATGACACTTATAATTAAAAGTGTATAAACGGATTGAACCCTTCAACTCAAATACGGCACGATTAATAATATAATACCCTTATGTTACGTTTGGTGTGCATGAATGGAATGAAATGAAACTTGGAATGGAATGAGAATGAGAATGAGTATTACCATTCTAATGTTTGGTGTGATACGGTGAATCGTTGTGGAATGGAATGATTATTACCATTTTATTATATGGTCGAGTATCATTAAATCTGGAAGGGAATACATTTTCTCAAAAATGCCCTTTTCATTGGAGGAAAGAAAAATAAAAAAATTATAACTAAACCAACTCACCATGATTGAATATTTAACCTAAGAAGTTGATGTAAAGGCTAAAAAATACAAGAACTTACTGGAAGGAACGAATAAAGACTACATATATATTCTTTATACCCCTTTTTTTATTTTATTTTTAAATTTTTTTATTGTAGATTTCTTGAAAATTCTAGTTTTGATAAAAGTCTAATCAAACAAAGTTCTCCAATCATCCAACGATGAACTTGACTAAGGATTCAAAAGTCAAGCAAGTCCACTTTTGGTTCCAGATGACGACACAAATGTTTCAAAAAAAAGAATTATAATAAAAATAATAATAATAAAAAAATGATATACTCAGAAGATAAAAAAGATTTAATACATACTTATCAAAAATAAATAAATAAAGAAATTAATACTTGCAATTTAGTTGAAAGTCCTGCAACTTTTTATTAATGGCAGCTCTGGGTATATTCAGAAGAGAGGGAAGATAAAAGACTTTTACCACGTCTAATAAAAAAGTCGATAAATATGAAAAATGGAATGTGAAAGATTTTTGGTGAATGCGAAATATTTTTGCCTTATTGGAATGTGATTAAGGACTTATTGGGAATATTATAAAAATATTTTATCTTACTATGGAATGGAATGGCCATTCCATAGGTTTACAAATGGACATTTCATTCTATTCCTGCAGACCAAACAACTGAATGGTTGAAATAAACATTCTATTTCATTTCATTCCTACACACCAAACGTAACCTTAAGGAATAATAATTTCACGAATTTTCACCCCTAAAAAATAAATAAAGTATATATGGATAGTATGCTACACTATTCAACAAGCTTTTGAATCAAGAATTCCTTCGTATGGAAAATGAATATAGTCCATATGGAAAATGAATACTCAGAAATTTTACCACGTCTAATAAAAATGAATCAAGAATTCCTTCGTATGGAAAATGAATATATATGGATAGTATGCTACACTATTAAACAAAGAAATTAATACTTGCAATATAGTTGAAAGTCCTGCAACTTTTTGTTAATGGCAGTTCTGGGTATATTCAGAAGAGAAGGAAGATGAAAGACTTTTATCACGACTAATAAAAAAGTCGATAAACATGAAAAATGGAATGTGAAAGATTTTTGGTGAATGCGAAATATTTTTGCCTTATTGGAATGTGATTAAGGGCTTATTGGGAATATTATAAAAATATTTTATCTTACTATGGAATGGAATGGTCATTCCATAGGTTTACAAATGGAATGGATTTTCATTCCCTGGAATGGATTTTTATTCTATTGGAATGGTCATTCCATTCCATTCCTGCAGACCAAACAACTGAATAGTTGGAATAAACATTCCATTCCATTCCATTCCATTCCTACACACCAAACGTAACCTTAAAGAATAATAATTTCACGAATTTTCACCCCTAAAAAATAAATAAAGTATATATGGATAGTATGCTACACTATTCAACAAGCTTTTGAATCAAGAATTCCTTCGTATGGAAAATGAATATAGTCCATATGGAAAATGAATACTCCCTAATATAATTTACAAACTTTTGCCATATAGACCTACTTTATGACTTTCTAGATGATACTAAGCATTCTCCTAATTAATACGAGTATAATGATAAATGAAATTGACTTAATTGAGACTCGCATTTGAATTTCGAAAAGCAAAAGAATGATATAGCTCACCTTAACATGCAGGCCACTGAACTTCCATATATATATATACACACACACACACACATATATAGTTACGCACACATCTGTGCGTATATAAATATATTATGGTATGTGTCTGTGACTGTGTGTGTAAACATACAAACATATATATATATATATATATTCATGGTAACAATTATCTCTCTCTCTAAACTTGAATGTTTTGACTGTTGAGCCTTTGAGGCACATATACGTAAATATGTACAACGGTATTACAACCTGGCAATGATCCACCGAAATGGTTTCCGCGTTTTTCTCTAACATATCCCTTCAAACTCTCCCTTTCCTACTCTTCCCCATTTTCTTCGGAAAATTTTAAAGGAAAGCATTCCATTTTCTTTTCTGGCTCTCCTCCTAAACACGTCTTCTTTCATTCATCATAACGTGTGTCTACTCCAAATTAATTAATTCATTCCCTTCTTTTTAGCTTCACCTGTCTGTCTCTTTTCTCAATCATTCATTTTTTTTTTGTGCTTATGGGTTAATTTTGTCTGTCTAATTTGACCCATCCCTTTTTCTAGATTCTTGTTTTATGGTTGTTCCAATTTTTGGGTTTTAGTGGGTTTGGTGTTTATCTGTAAAACCTTTTATTAATTTCATGTTATATTTTCACAATATGATTTGTGTTTTTTGATTGGTTTTATAGTAAACATGAAAACATTTTGGTTATTTAACTTGTAGAAGTTGACTCTCAATCCAAAAATTTTGGAGATTGATTTTTCTGGTAATTGACATTCTGTATTTTCGAGGATTTTCAAATATAAAGAAAAAGTAAAAGTAAAAAATAACCTTTGTAAAAAAAAATAAACATAAAAATTATAGAAGTTCCAAATCAAAATTGGTTCTGAGTCTTTGTGGATGTTCATTTGATTGAATTCTGATTCTGGTTCTTGGGATCAGAGTACATTTTTGAGATTTAGGTGAAATACATTTCTATTGTTTGGATTCAATAGGGTTGAGACCGACATGAGTTGTTTTTCATGTTTTTCTTCGAAAGAGAAGAAAGCCAATAAGAGGTTAAATAGTGGGAGAGGGGGACCTCTGCCTACTACTCCTCCTGCACAGCCACAGCCCGGTGAGTACATTGCCTTTCGAATGTTTTTTTAGAGGTATTAAGGACTTTTAATGTGCAATTCAATTCAACCATGACACTATTTATTCTGCAATTCGATTCAACGTTCTTGTTTATATGTGACCATGCCACTATTTATTCTGCAATTCAATTCCACGTTCTTGTTTTATATGTGACCATCACACTATTGATTCTGCAATTCGATTGATTCAACTTTTTTGTTTTAATGATCCCTTGTAAAACATAGTACTAGATATGTGCTTTGACAATTTGCTTTTTAGAGGTTTCTAACTTCTAAGTTCTCACTTGCAGCATGACAACATTTTTTCCTTCAAAATTCCGGATAATTGTCTGATTGTGCCATTGATAATAACTTCTTTTTTTTTTTTTCTTTTTTTTTTTCCCTTGGCTGTTGAATGAATATTTTGTTTTAAACATTTTCAAATCAACAACTTCAGTGGTTTTCAATCTGGTTGAAACCACAAAAGGAATCATTTCAGTCGTATTTTCCTTCAAAAACAACAGAAGCAGTTGAATGAATATTTTGTTTTAAACATTTTCTAATCAACAACTTCAGTGGTTTTCAATCTGGTTGAAACCACAAAAGGAATCATTTCAGTCGTATTTTCCTTCAAAAACAACAGAAGCAGAATTAAAAGTTCACCCTTTTCGAATTTGCTTCAGTTACTTGTTCTTATTGGGGATTATTGGGCTAAGCTTGTCATACAATGTGAAAGTTATGTGATATTATTGGATTGAATATTGTTAATTAGAAATAAAATTGGAGTAGATGAAAATATAGTGAATTTCAACAATCTCAGTTTAACGACACATTTTGCTGACTTTTTACTGTTCTTGTGCACAGACTATCCAAGGAAAACTACCACTGAAGCTACAAATCAAAAAAATGCCACTAAAGAAGCAGGCAACATTGCCGCGCAGACATTCACTTTTCGTGAACTGGCCACGGCAACAAAAAATTTCCGGCAGGAATGTCTACTGGGTGAAGGTGGATTTGGACGAGTTTACAAGGGTCGATTTGAAAAAACTGGCCAGGTGATATATACTTGTGCTTTAATCAACCATGTTAATTTGATTGCTTTCTTATTTTATCAGCAATATTTATAGTGATCTTGGTTCACTTCAATTTAGATCGTAGCTGTGAAGCAACTTGATAGGAATGGACTGCAAGGGAACAAAGAGTTCCTTGTTGAGGTTCTGATGCTGAGCCTCCTGCACCATCAAAATCTGGTAAATCTTATCGGATATTGTGCCGACGGAGATCAGAGACTTCTTGTGTATGAGTTTATGCCATTGGGATCTTTGGAAGACCACCTACTCGGTATTATTTCACTTAAAAGTAATTCATTATGGGGTATTTTGGGAGGATATAGCAATAAAATTATGCAAACTTGATGCTCATAGAATTTAAGCATCTTGGTTACCAACGGGCAGTGGCTTAGCGGTATCAGCTTCTTACTTCCCGAAGGGAAGTCAGGGTTCAAGTCTCAGAAAAAATACGTGCGTATGAGTACCAACTAGGAAAAATAAAAAATAGAGCATCCTAGTTCATCACATAAGCCAAAAAATTGAGTCATTTTGACCTTAATCTTTTGTGTTTAATCTATAGAGAAGCAAATAATTAGTTGTCATCATAGCAAGTATTATAGATGATAAAATAGTTGAGTTTTTGTTGCTTTGAAAGGTGAATCAACTTATTGAGTTCTACATAGGATTTTAATGCACAAAGCATAATTTAGTGTTGTAAATGTTACCATTATGAATTATGACCACAGCCAAGTTCAATTCAGTAAACTAGTGATATTATAAAATAATTTACCTTAAACATGTTAGGAAGACAATTAAGCTCTTTGAAAACAACAAATTTAATTTACTTCATTCCTGTGGGAGATACAGTGTACTAATTAAATATTTACAAGATTATGACATATTTTGTATGTTTGCGCCGCTTATGATATCATTAAATGAAAACTTCCCCACTTATGAAAATAATGAATTGAATTTGAATTTTCAGATCTTCGACCAAATCAGAAAGCATTAGATTGGTTGACAAGGATGAAAGTAGCATTAGGTGCTGCCAAAGGTCTGGAATATTTGCATGATAAGGCCAACCCCCCTGTCATCTATCGCGATTTGAAATCATCCAACATCTTACTGGATGAAAAATACAATGCAAAACTCTCCGATTTTGGGCTTGCCAAGCTTGGTCCTGTCGGGGACAAGACACATGTATCATCAAGGGTGATGGGAACATATGGTTATTGTGCTCCCGAGTATCAGAGAACCGGTCAACTAACTGTGAAGTCCGATGTATACAGTTTTGGTGTTGTTTTATTGGAGTTAATAACAGGAAGGAGAGCCATTGACACCACAAGGAAAACAGACGAGCAAACTCTGGTTTCTTGGGTAAGTTCTTCTCAACCCTCTTCTTTTTTTCTTTTATATTCCGAAGGCACTTCAATAGAGCGGAATGGAAACATAGGATTCATGTAGCTGGCCCCAAGTAGTTGAGAAAAAGGCTTGATTGTTGTTGTCGTTATATTCTGAAGTCACTTGAATGGCTGTGGATCACCTAGAAACAACCTCAGAACAAAATGGACTGTGACATGATTTCGATGCCTGAAAGCACTTAGCACACTATTAGGCAGTACCTGAGTACAACACAGCAGAATTAGCTTAAGTATGTGTATCCATGTTAGGCGTTACCAGTTCATTGTTGTCCCATTGAATGAAATCATTCTATTGTGCTTTACATAGAACTTGCGGGGCAGATCAATCCTCTATATATATGTAACTTTAATGCACCACCAGAAATGACATGACATTGTTAAGGATTTTAAGATATTTCATTGTCTTTTAACATGAATTGATTAATCCATTATGGAAGATGAATTTGTACTAACAGTGACAGTGCCATGTAAATATATGTCAAATGATCCACTACCATATGACACTTAAAACTCCATATAGAATGACTTTAAAAGCATTTCAGAAACTTCTATTTTCCAGCCACAATCCAACTATAGTTCAAAATGAATATTGCTGTTATAGAATTTGTTGGGTACTTCTTTGATTTTGTAACTTACTCTGATGCTTTTGTTGTTCCGATTTCTGACCAGGCACAACCTGTATTCAAGGAACCAAATAGGTTCTCAGAACTGGCTGATCCACTTCTTCACGGAGAAGTCCCAGTGAAAAGTTTAAATCAAGCAGTTGCGGTTGCTGCAATGTGTCTCCAAGATGATCCAGAAACCCGTCCCTTGATGAGCGACGTGGTCACAGCTCTCAGTTTTCTTGGGGGAGTGCAAGAGCTAGGAACTGTCTCATCTCCCTCTCCTCCAGCATCACCACATGATGGTGCGATTGAAAATGGTCAAGACGAAGTTATTGCAAGGGAACGCCAACAAGCTGTAGCAGAAGCCATAGAATGGGGTTCAAGTTCATTACACCACAAAAAGAAGACACTGGACAGGACTAGTTCTTCAGTGTAAAATGCGCCGCCCTACATATTATGAGGATTTGAATCTATTTGGTTTTCTTTTTCTCCCACGGCTTCGATCCTGCAAAGATGTTTACAATCTAATTTGTTACACTAGATGAAACAATTTGAATTTGCGAATAGCTGTTGAATCATTATGCGAGGACAAAGTGATATGATGAGACAGAGACATGGCACACACTGTGTTTTGCTAAATTTATGTGATCTGTGTATCATGGCCTTCTGTAATACAAGGTTAATATGGAAAAACATTGTTTTATAAATTATGGAGTATTTCTTGACTTGGCTAAATTCTGTTAAAATTATTATCCTTGGACTAATGATGGAAATTCCATAATCCAAATGCTGACATAAAATAAACATAAGTTTGATTTGCTAATTGTGTGATGGGTAGAACCTTTGGTCAATTGTAGACTTGAAACCTCAACCTTTTACTTTGAAACGTGATAAAAGTACAATCATTGATGATGCAGTGCTTAAAAGCCCCGTGATTATGCTCTTTCTCTGGACTTGTTAAGGGCTTTTGGTGGGATTTCATTACATTGTATTGTGTCGACTCTCCATTTATTGCATTAAAAGTAGCAAAATGAGGGTAAAATATTTAGGAAGAAAAAAATATTAAAATTTAACAAAAATAACTTATCCCTGATGGACTCAACTTCAGCTTCAGAAAATGTTGAAACAAAAGGAGCCATAGAAAATGTGTTTTTTTTTTTTCAAACATAGGGAAATGTCACTTACCTAAAATATTATGATGTCGCAGTGTTTTGCAAACAAGCAGATTTCACAATCAAGTGCCAAACGAGTGTGATGGATCTAGAGAACAGAATGTTGATGACCATTCTTAGACATGGAAGCTGTGTATTACAATACCTAGCAATCATGAAGATGACACGTGCAAAGAGAGTTTATTGCACATGGAGACTTCAATTTGAATAAAGAACTCTTCATTTTCAGATATGAACCTATGTTGGAATCATATTGCTAAGGGGAAGCTATTAGTTTAGTGTAAAATGTAAACTAAGTACCAGTCTGGAATGATAATTCCAACATTGAATTTGAGTTTCTAGCATGTGAATAATAATAATAATAATTAAGTGAACAAGTTCAACCCAATAATTCCAAAACTACGACCAGATTTGATAGAGAACCCACTTACAAGATGAATTAAATTAGAAAAATCAGTCCTGATATCATAATATTATGTATATAAACAAAATTAGATGAAAAATAATAATAATAATAATAATAATAAGCCTGAGAGATTCCATTGCGGCTGAGAGTTCATGACTTGAGATTCGTTAATGTATACTATTACGTATACCGCACCTAAATGAGGATTTCAACTTGCAGCCCACACGTTGTTGGATTTGGCCCATTTAGGTCAAACCCGTCGGCCCAAATTGTATGGAATTAGATACTCCGTAGTATTCACCAGTCACGTGCGTGTTTCGCAGATCCGCATGCCTGACAAAGTTCGATTGCACCGTAGAATCCTCCCCCGGAAACCCGCATACTGAGTCCTCCAATTCTATCTCGATCAATAATATTTCTGCAAGGAACGAGGATTGGATCTCTCCTGGTATTTATTTACATCGCTATCTATTTACCTGTTTATATTCAATTTCAATTTCTTTTTATTTACATCGCTATTTATTTATATAGCTATTTCACGCTATATGATTGTATATGTTATAAACACGTTTTGTTCATGATACGATATCAGGTCTGATTTTTGTAATATAATTCATCTTGTAGGTGGGTTCTCTATCAAATCCCTAGTCGTAGTTTTGGAATTAGTGGGTTGACCTTGTTCACTCATTTTGTTTGGTAATATTCATTGGTGTGGCATTATTTGTTCTTTGATTATATTGCAGGCTTCGAACTTTTTTTGCCCAATACTGTTCCTACGTTAGGTAATTGCAAAACATGAACGTATATGGTGAAGAAAAGATTCTACCATGTGGGTGTGTTAGAATTGAAGTCCTTGTTTTCAGATATATCTAGAGCAAGATTGATTCGAAATTGGGTTTGAAAGGCATGAGAAGTGAAGTTTGGAGATGGGTTTTAGGTTTGATTTATATATTTGCTGTTGCAACAATCTGGATTGCTGCTAGTTTTGTGGTTCAGTCAGTTGTAGGCTCGGGTGTTTCTCCGTTTCTCATCACATACATTTGCAATTCGTTGTTTGTGATCTACATCCCCGTAGCTGAAATAGGACGCTATTTGGAGGACACATATGGAAGCATATTCTTTTGGCGAACCAGAGAGGGTAGTTTGCAAGAATTGGGGGGGTCGGAAGAGGTTGTGCTTCTTGGACAGAGTAATTCAAAATTAGGGGAATCAGAAGAGGTTGTGCTTCTTGGAGGGAGTGATTCAAAATTAGGGGAATCGGAAGAGGTTGTGCTTCTTGGAGGGAGTGATTCAAACGATCAAGCTGAAGGTTTAAATTCAGTTGTGGTTGTGGAGCAAGAAGAATTGATCCATAATGAAAAATGTGTTGTTTTGGGAGTGGAAAGTGATACAGGACAACAAAAGGTTAGTGAAGATGCTAAGAAAGGACTAGATTCGAAAGGGCGATGGACACGCTCAAGAGTGGCAAAGGTCAGCCTCTTGATATGCCCATTTTGGTTTCTGGCTCAACTCACTTTTAATCTCTCACTGAAGTATACTACAGTTACGGTAAGGGCTTTGGAATTTTGAATTGTTTTTCTCCATTGTAATTTGTCCATGATATTCATCATCTGAAGTAGTAAGTTATTTTCCCTTTTACCCAGTCAAACACAATCTTAAGCAGTGCTTCCAGCCTGTTTACATTTCTGGTGGCTCTTGCATTCCTGGGTGAGAAGTTTACTTGGGTGAAGCTGATAAGTGTTCTTCTTTGCATGGGAGGAACAATAATTGTCAGTTTGGGCGACTCACAATCTGGATTAAGTTCAATTGCTTCGAACCCTGCTCTTGGAGACATTCTTGCTCTTCTGTCAGCAGCCTTTTATGCTGTGTATATTACTCTTATTCGTAAAAAATTGCCAGATGATGATGGGAAAAGTGGTCATGCCAGTATGGCACAGTTCCTTGGATTTTTAGGGTTGTTCAACCTCTTGATTTTCCTACCTGTTGCCATAATACTTAATGTTACCAAGCTGGAACCTTTTAATATGCTTACATGGAAGCAAGTTGGTCTAATCGTCGGTAAAGGTATGTAAATAGTTGAAGTTCATCTTGTTTATCTGCACCTAAAATATGGTTTTTTCTTTTGAAACTGTGCATCTTTATTCTTTAATATTTTCAAGATCATATTTAGGTTATACAAGTTTTTCCCTCAGGTTTCTTTTTTTATTTTTATTTTTTATTCTTCAAGTGGTGTGTACGTGTATGCTATGTAACTGAGACATGCCTATTTTGGCAAGATTTTCTCCTGCCATGGAAAGACTGATCCTGTATTACACATTGCACCCCAATAACTTTGTCACGGTCTTTTTTGTTCTGAAGTTATCATGTCGTGCTGTGCAGTGTCCTTGTTACATAATATGCATGCTTGGTAACATTTGTTTAAGCTCTTCTTTGTGTGTTAATAGTTACTAGTGTTAACTTATGCTTCTTTGGATAATGTCTATGTTAAAATGTGATGTTCACAGTTCACACCTTTTATAACAAATTCTTGCATCAATTACAATCGGAACCATAGACTTCTTTTGGTTAAATGTCTGCAGTCAGCATCTCAGCAAAGGGAGGCTCGGTAATTTATTGAAGATTTATTCTTAACTGGAACTTTGCTTATTTTAAAGTGGAGAATAATAAGATTTAATTTTTGAAATATGTTTGCAGTTGAAATCTTCCACATTCATTTAGTGAAATTGCTTTCTTTTGTGCGTAATTAGAAATTATTTACCTGATCCATTACAATGTTCATTGTAAAATTTTTACTTGTGGACAGTGGTATTGAAGAACGATTAAGCCATGCCCAGGTGCATGGCAAAAGATGATCGGCCTTAAGTTGCGGTCTAGATGTATTCATAGATTTTGAGCACTGCAATTAAATATGTAGCATGTCTATTGCCATACAGACGATAGTTAGATGCCTCTAAGCAGTGAATGTGCAGAAGCTGAGACTCGATGTCTTTCATGGAATACTGATTGTAGACCTTTTAGTTTTAGAGTTGGTTTAGTTCTACTTTGCAAAACTTTCCTTTCATCAATAGTTTGGCATCATAAGTTGTGCTTTAAATTGTTGAGATAATTATTGTATTTATACCTCCTCTTTTTAAATTATTGTGATAGTTATTGTATTTATACCTCCTCTTTCTTGGATTATTTGTCAAAGCAGATTACAAGGTATATTTACTATACTGTATTGTATATGTTCTTTGGAATGGAGTCCTTTCAACTCTGTTTTTCATATTTTAATTTTAAAAGAACTGTCAACCAGATGAAATTTTTAACTATTTTTTCGTTTAAATTAAATTTTCTTTTCAGAAAAATTAACAGACAGTTCTCAAGTTTCTCTAAAAGTTCAGAAGTTAGTACTTGTAGGGAGACCTTGTACTGAGGTTTTAATGATCTCAGACCCCTTGCCTAGGAGAGGAGTTGATTTTTTCCTTGTCAATCATGGATGAGGAATAGAGATCTATTACAACCCCATTTTTTGTAGTTTTTTGCAATGTGAAAATTGTTGTCTTGTAATTGCTTCATTTGTTTATTTGGTGTTTGACTGATATACCAATTCTTGTTTCAATAATACCAGAGATAGGAAGGGAGGATTTTGATTTTGTTTGTGTTTAAAGAAAGGGTAGTAAATCTGGTGTGTGTTGGGAGGGGGGAATGGAAGGGACATATTCAGCGATTTCTCCATTCCTCAAGTATTGGAACATGAGACTACCGATTTGTTTGATGTAGTGCTTGTTCAATGATGTTGAAGAATATATAAATGAAACGGAGACTTGGATAGCTAGTTTTTTCCCTATCAATGGTCTATTGAAGGCATTGGGAAACAAATGTTTAGTCCAATTTTTAGGTGCATATGATGTTAGCTGAAGTTTGATTACTAGGAAACCTTTTCCAAATTACCACATGTTTTATGATAAGCTTAAGGAAAATTTATATTAAGGAATCAGGTGAATTAATTTTGTTACAAAAAAATGGATTCAAATTAGAAAACAGGAAACTACTTTGCTTCAAAGGATTGTAGACTTTATCAAGGACAGCCTATCAATCTCCTTGTACAGTAGTATCTGGAATCCTTTTCCGATACCTTCTCTATATCATGGACTTTGGTGTTGTGGTCTCCTTATTGTTTTTCTTCCCCATTTCCCCTTTTTCTCTTTAAATTCTAGTGGATGATGTAAAATTGCAACCATTGTTCGACTTTGATGTGTAAAATTTTATCATTGTGATTAGGTTTGCTAGATAATGTGCTGAGTGATTACTTATGGGCCAAAGCCGTTCTTCTTACAACCACCACAGTAGCAACGGCAGGACTTACAATTCAGGTCCCATTGGCAGCTGTTGTTGATTCAGTAACCGGCAATGCACCCCATACAATGGATTACATTGGAGCTGCCGCTGTCATGGTTGGGTTTGCAGGCATTAATATCCCTTCGGATGCCTTTTCAAGATCAAAAGAAGCCATCTCAAAGTTAGATCATGTAAATACTAGTTAACTGATTCAGATCACCTTCCATCATTGTTGTTCCAGACACACTGCCACTTCCTAGCGTGTTTTGCCAATTTTCTATGGACCTTTCTTTAACAGCAGTCATAGTAAATGTACAAAATTCTTATTCTTTGACTTTAGCTTGATGGGTGAAAGTACCTAGGTCAAATACTTTTGCTAGTCAACAGAAACCACTTACCTCTTGATTTAAAGCATTGAATTTTTGTTTGCGTGTTTTTCTGGCTCATGGTAAACAAAGCCCACAATAATGCTTGTAATGTTTTGAAGTCCTATAGCAGATTGGACACCCATCCGTGTGCATTTCTTAGCTGTCTTTGCACCATCAATTTTTGAAGGGAAAAAGTCCCATTCAGCTCAGACCTATTTTTGAGATGAACTACTTTTTTTGCAGCAACTTTTTTTTTTTTTCTTCATAATTGGTGTTGTATTGATGCTCAAAATATAAAGATTAATACAGGAGCACAGAGGGCATACCCTCAGAAATCTGAAAAAGAAAAAATGTAGGACAATATGCTTATTGAAAAAGCCCATTTCCAGTACAAAAACAATAAACCAACCCAGAAATTATGGAATGACATCATTAAGAATAACACCCTGTACTTCACACACCTCCATGAGGGCCGTCCTTGCCACTACCCCCAAGAGACCACTAGGAGATCCATGCAATCTATTATTTCTCTCTCCAAATATGCCAAAGACCAGCAGCAAACAAGCTCCGTAGTGTTTTAGATTTGTGATACAGATTATCCATCCGTAAAAACAAATCCCAAACAGAAAACACCTCCTGAAATGTACCCATATCCCAGCCTAATAACTCACCCAACCAAGTCCAAAAACCACGAGAAAAGGGACGGGAGACAAAAATGTGATCTGTATTATTAAGACTATTCTGACATAAGGAGCATCTAGCAGCCAAACACACCCTCCTTCTTTGTAAATTAGTCATTGAAGGCAATCTATCTTGTAGAACCAGAACTGCTGTGATAGACCACCTAGGCCTTGCCTTGCCCCAAAGTTTATACCATGGTACCTCTATCTCCACACTTCTAGTAACTCTCCAAGCATTCTTAAAAGAAAATTTTCCATCAACCCACTTCAGCAAATCCTCCCCAGCTCTTATGTGAACTGTCTTCAAATAATCTCGAACTGGAATCAAACTGTCAGCTTGCAAAATATTGAAATTCCAAGCACCATTCAAAAGTAAAGAATTAATAGTAGCTTCTCTGGCCAACTCTTTGATGTAAATTTATATTTTGAATATTTGTATGAAAACGGCAAAATTTGAAATTGCCAAAACGGTTGTATACTTGTATGTTATTATAGATCTAGATATAATTTGTGATTTTCGCTATTTTTACATATGCTAAAGGTCATTTTATTCGGGAAATAAAAATATATATAATATCATGAGTAAGAAAGAATGTGCTCGATGAGCGATTAAATTTTTTTCTATGTTAACAGAAATATAATATTAGTAATATTTAATAGTGATTTAATATAAAAAGTTTATACTATAATTTTTATTTTGAAATAAATGCAAGACAAGAAATGTGTACTTATTATTTGTTTAAATTTTCATATCAATGAATTAATTACTTCAAGAAATTCTAAAATAATTAACATTGACATTATAACTAATAGAACAAGTATTGATAGGAGTTTGTTTGCAAATGTATATAAACATTAACACACTTATAATAACACCATGTTATGACACAGATTTGTGATCAAATTTGTCTTGTAATTAATATGAAACGAATAATAACATGATGAGAAAGATATGTTTTCTTTTTCTTAATATGAGAGAGTGATTGATTATTAGCAAATAGGGCGGGACCAATTTGGCAAGTGACAAGCCCGTTCACATGGATTAAAGACACAAAGTATAGAAAGTATATAGACCACTTAAGAAAGTTGGATGCACATAGAATATATAAAGTGAGGAGTGAGTTTATCTTCCCCTCCAAGTCTGTCATTAAAGCTCCATCCAGCAATGACCTGGCCTCAATACTTGCTAAACATCGAACACGTTGCTTTCCTCCCTCTAGCCACGTCAGCCAATGCAACGCATTGAGCGCGCGATATACGACCTACCTTTCGCCTACGGAAAGTTGTTACATCGATTGGATAACCCGTGAACAGAATCCCAACCGGTTAAACATCGATCATTTCTCACCAAACCTAACTCCTAACCACGTAACATAATCCCGAAATCAGGTGTCCGTACTCCGAACCTAATGTTTAGGCCCTTCTGTCACACACTTCTCTGTTAAATGAAATCCGACTTTTTCATTTCTGATATTTTTCTCTCCCCCTCTCCGTTTGTGGGAAGCTTGAGCTTTTTAGTAGTAAAACTTCACTGAGAATTCATATTTTTCTCGACAAAATTTGTGAATTTTTCGTTCAGAAGTTTCCAAGAACTCGAACTTCAGAAATACTTTACTATATATTTTGTATAGAAGTATACAGGCTTGCGTGTTTCGGATCACGATCAGTGTACGAATTCTGATATACCTCATCCCACTGTTGAAATTCAAGATTCTGTAATTCTTTTTTCCTCTCTCAGAGTTTACAAGTTTCTCGAGGCAATTCAAAATTATGTTAGCCAACTCAGAAACGTTGAATAAAATATGAATTCAGATCGCTATCAGGATATGGATTTTGTTAAATTTTCTTGGGAAAAGATTTAGTGAAAATATTGTATTTGTTTGTTGAATTTTGTTAATTTTGGTTGTTTTTGTTTTTGATTTGGTTGGAGTTGGATTTGTGTTGTGGTAGTTTGTTTGGATTAGCAATGCCTGGTTTGATATTTTAACGGCAATTATTGGAGTTTGCTTTTGGTGATTCTCATTTGAATCTTGCTCTTTAATTGTACAGGACTAAATTGGTGGCGAGCACATTGATTTCATCTACTTCTTAGTTCTTTTGTAGTTGGCGTTTGAACCAAATCATGGCGCAGAGTAATTGGGAAGCTGATAAGATGTATGTTTTTAAATTTTTTTTGTGTTCCTTTTTTTATTTCAATCATTTTAAAAGAATAGTAGAAAAGGAAATAAAATACAATCTTCAATAGTATGTTCTGTGTTGTTCTGGTTCCAAAAGTCAGTAACTAGTTTTCCTATGCAAAATTTGTTTTTCTAGCAGTGCCTCACTTCTGCTTGCAATGAAATAGAGATGTTGGATTTTTTCTTCACATAATAAATCAATTTAAACTTCAAAGTTATTACACTTTGATCTTTACTGTCATCTTTCTGGCCTTCCTTGTCAGGCTTGATGTTTACATTCATGACTATTTGTTGAAAAGAAAATTGCATGCCTCTGCCAAAGCTTTCATGGCTGAAGGGAAGGTCGCCACGGATCCAGTAGGTAATATTATGAGCTGATTCCTAGCATATTTTAGTTTAATCCTATTATATATATCTTATTTGGTTGCATTGAGTGAGGATAAACTTTACCTGGTAAATACCTCTGCAGCATGGGTCTTGTTCTATCAATTGACTGGAACTATTTACCGAGTCATATGGTATGTCAATTAGAAGTTAAATTTTAATGTACAGCGATTGATGCGCCTGGAGGATTTCTCTTTGAATGGTGGTCTGTCTTTTGGGATATCTTTATTGCAAGGACGAATGAGAAACATTCCGAGGCTGCTGCGGCTTATATAGAGGTGTCTTTGAATTTCACAATTTCAGAATCTAATTTTGCTGTTTTGTAGTGATCTCTCTGATTTGAACTTCTTCTTTTTTTTCTCGAGATCAGTTGAATAGAAAATTTATTTAATCTTTTAAATGCGAAAACAGACACAACAAATGAAAGCAAGAGAGCACCAACAACAGCTGCAAATGCAGCAGTTGCAACTCATTCAGCAGCGCAATGCTCAGTTGCAACGAAGGGATCCTAATCATCCTCCCCTTGGCAGCCCCATCAATGCTGACGGAATGATGGGGCAGCCATCAGCCAGTGTATTGGCTATGAAAATGTATGAAGAACGAATGAAGAACCCTCGTTCAATGGATTCGGAGGCATCTCCAGCTCTTATTGATGCCAATAGGATGGCCCTTCTCAAATCAGCTTCCACTCACCAAGGGTAAAATAGTTATAACAATATTTTAGCATATGAAATCAAGTTTTTGCCATCAATTACACCTAGCATGAGTGGCTCATTTGTCTCTCTTCTTGTTGTTGAGTCAGCCAGTTGGTACAAGGAAGTTCTGGGAGCATGTCTGCAGCTTTGCAGCAAATGCAGGGAAGAAATCAACTGACCACTGTAACCACTTGGACTATTGCTCTTACATATGCACTTCACTTTTATTTTATTTTATTTTATTTTATAATTGGTCTTTTGATTTATTTTACCCCGGGCCATGTAAACTTTGGAATTTATAGGATATCAAAGGGGAAGTTAACTTGGGTGCAACTCAGAAAAGTTTGTCTATGGATCCTTCATCAATTTATGGACAAGCAATTTTGCAGTCAAAATCTGGATTGGGTGGTGCAGGTAACAGACTCGAGACCTCCTGAACGAACATATAGATTTTTTTTTTTTTTCCTTCTTTGTAAGGTTGTCTTGTTTTGGGTATAAATTTTAATTCCCCACCAAATTTTATTCTTTAGCTCTATAAAAGTTGGGAAAATATATTTCACATTGATATATTCTAGTGGAAAAACACATAGTAAGTGTTGCATGAACCATTTCATCTATTACATAGTCATCAGCAGGCCTCATTGTTCACTAGCTGGGATAATCAATTGACTTACCCTGAATGTTTGTTGTGCAAGTTCATCTTTTATGACGTACTCGCAAGACCTGCCAATTGTCTTGTTAGATCCTAAATTGTACAATTTGACGGATAAAAATGTCATTGCACACCATAAAATTCTAGTCAATCTATATGAATGACCCAGAATAACGGACAGCAGGAACTTAATAGACACTTGTGCATACTATGACCTACCTGAACAACATTATATGTTATAGATCATCATCATTCTTGCCTTAATCTCATAGGATACATCATAGATGAGCTCATTAAAATTAGAGAGGACTGAAGATGTTTGAATCACATGCTCTGAGGGCAATTACTATGATAATGGCGTAGATACTTAACATGCAAGAGTACTCATGCTGGAATAGCTTGATAAAAAACGTTGGTAAACAAGTATTTGGGCCTTCTTGTATTTTTTTTTTTTTGTTGGGGTGGTGGGGTTGGAGAATTTCAGGCACTGTTACCATGCTGATGAAAGAGGTTTTCAGAATATTTTATTTTTTTATTATTCTGTTAGGGAGCATTGGTGAAATGTTTCAGCTGTCAAGTTTGAGAAAGCGGGTGCAAAGTCTGAGAGTGTTAACTGAAGAGATCAGCAATTTTTATCAGAGAGCAAACCCAAAGGCCCCTATGTGGTATATTTGGTTCAGTTGCTCACAGAAGAGGAATCACTTACAGTTACATCTATTGAATTTTGAAACTCCAAGACAAAGGGTTGACAAGCTTCTCTTCCCCTTAATGTTTGATGACAGCTAATTCAAGGCCTCTTAGGTGAAATTTTTTATTCAATTGTTTCCCGAGGAGCAATCACTTTTAGCTATATATTCAAAACTTTGCAACACTTTCCCAAAACCTATGAACAAGCCTCATTTCAGCTCTAGTGGCATTACTACATGCTATCTTAACTAGAGACATACATCAGTCCTATCAGTCTAATGAGCCTTAAATTACCCAGCTGTGTAGCTGACCTAGATTCCTGGATGACTAAAATCACAGTTGAGATCAACCAGACTCGGAGGTGGATAAAACCCAGACGCCTTTAAGGCTTTAAGTTTGTTATGTGTTGTGATGTTGGATGATGTCAGAGACATGCTGTGAGTATGAGTTGAGAGTCAAATGATTCTTTTTCTTTTCCTTTTTGGTGCCAGGAAATACAACTTTGCTTTAATATGTAATAGTTTTATTAATACTTTCTATCTCCTTGAGATAAATAGTTTACGCGTAATAGTTTTATTAATACTTTCTATCTCCTTGAGATAAATAGTTTACTTGCCATTCACTTCAAAAAATCAACAGACTGACCATTAGTCATGTGCTATTCAAGAATTATTGTCATGAGTGCTCTTCTTCTTCTCAGGGTTAAACCAAGGTGTCTCTGGTCTTCCATTGAAGGGTTGGCCTCTAACTGTAAGTTATAGGAAACCCTCTTTGTCATGTATATTCTTTTGATATTTTGAAATTGGAGATATAGGAGTCTTCTAGTACCAATGCTGCTATGTTATGCAGGGAATTGATCAATTACGACCAAGTTTAGGAATGCAAGTACAAAAACCTAATCTACCAACCCAAAATCAGTTTCTTTTGGCATCACAGCAGCAGCAGGTATTGGCACAAGGCAATCTTGGAAATTCCACTAACTATGGGTTTAGTGGACTACCAAGGGGTTCCTTGAATATGAAAGATGGTCAACCCACAAGAAATGATGGATCTATATGCTCCCCTGTGCAATCAAATTCACCAAAGGTTAGAACATCTTCCCAAAATCACTAAAAAATATTTTCCTGCAGGCTAGCATTCATGGTAATTGCATGCCACAAGGACATGATACTATTTCTGTAAATTTGAATATGATTTAAAAAAATTATGCCACTTTATATATCCTTCACGGTTCTATTGACTAGTATGTTTAATTTCTATTTTAGAATACTTTTTGAATCTGTTGATTATAATTTCTCTAACTTAAAAAAAGAACAGCAGCAAAAACTGTAAGCTTCTATGGCAAACCGATTGGGCACCACATAGTATGCCAATAAGCCTTGAAGACCTTATGGGCTCAGGGTTATTCATAAAAATAGCTGCTATTGCCCATTGGTGGAGTACTTTTTTCATCTGTAGTTTCAAGAGGTTCCAAGAGTGAACAGGATTTGGAAAGTTGGGATTCTATTCCCCCGAGCATGATTGACTAATTGAGTTTACTATGAAAAAAAAAAAGTATCTTAGGCTATGAAAAGCTACGTTGACTTGTCTGCTTTTAAATATATTGAAGATTGAGACAGTGTTATTGAGTGCAAGTATATATACCTTTGTTAGTTTTCCAATGGCTTTGTATATGGACTATTTACAGGGTTTCTAGCAGTACTAGCAGGTAATATCTGAAAGTTAACCTTGGTAAAGTGATTTGGAAGAAGAAAAATTCTTCATATGATTCGCATATTATCTTCTTAAAACAGGAAAAGGTAGACCTATTCAGTAGAGTAATGGAAACTAGAGAAGGAAACTGATGTAGTGTGGAATAAGACGGTTGAATGTATCAAAGAAATATAAAAGTTATTGAAAAAACAAAAGGAAGTGGACCACTAAAAGGGCAAACCTAGTGCATGAGGCTCCCACCATTGGGGATAAAATTGGTGTGGAATGAGGAAATCCACACCAAAGTAAAACAAAAAGGGTGTTTTATAAGAATTGGAATAAATTGAAGTGAAGGGAGTTTCCAATATATTAGTTCACTGGAATGGAAGTTGAAAAAAGATGTTGTGTAGAAATTATATATGTGACATTCATTCAATTATTCTCGATTTGGTATAAAGGATGTAGAGAAGAATATATATTAACTTGCCAATAAAAACATCCTAGACTCCCCTAGTCGTCGTCATCATCATCATCCTTGCCTTTATCCCATATGGATGGAATCATCATCATCCTTCTTTCCTCTGGTATTCCATGTATTTTATAACTGACACCCATATATGTCTAATATCACTCACATGACATGGCATCTTTAGCTCTTTCACCAATTTTAGGAAGTTCAGTATAGGTTTTTATTTGTTCAACGGCTATAAATGCCTTCTCCTGAGTTTCCAGTGATTATTTAACAGATGAAGATGGCACAAATGCAGCAGTCGTCATCTCAACAACATGATCAATTGCAGCAGCAGCAATTACAACAGGTTTTGCTTCCTTGTGCATATATAATGATTGATCTCATTTTAAGAGCTAAAGTGTCATTATATTTACAGAAATATGGCATTTGCAACTATCAAACATATTGTGCTTCCATCATAAGCATTTGGAATTAGAAGACCTTTTTATTGTTTCCTTTGTTGTTGTTGTTGCTGCTGCTGCTGCTGTCTTTCCTTTTGTTCTGAAAGTGATTAATGCTAGCAGCTGTTTATCATGATACAGCATAACAGAAAAAGAAAACAACATTCTTCATCTGGTGCCGCCAACAGTACAGGTACAGGGAATACGGTGGGTCCTTCACCAAACTCTCCAGCATCAACTCACACACCTGGTGATGGAATAACTACAGCAAGTAGTCTGCAAAATGTCAGCAGTGTGCCAAAAAGCTTGATGATGTATGGAGCAGAGGGAGCAGGAGGTCTTGCATCGTCTACAAATCAGCTGGTATGCTATTTAAGATTTCACACACAAACAAACATGTGTGCGCACACGCATATAAAGAGTTTCACGATTTCTGTGCTTACCAAAACATTTTGTCTTCTTATGATACTTTCACCTGTTGATACAGTAACTGATGCATGATATTATTTTCCAATCAATATAATGCAGTGGTTGAACTCGCTTTATTCAAAAATCATACCTCTTACTTTAAGCAATCAAATTGCTTAGCAAAATAAATGAATAAACAAACAAACATGTGTGCGCATGCACGCTCACGCATATAAAGAGTTTCACGATTTCTGTGCTTACCAAAACGTTTTGTCTTCTTATGATACTTTCACCTGTTGATTCAGTAACTGATGCGTGATATTATTTTCCAATCAATATAATGCAGTGATTGAACTCACTTTATTCAAAAATCATACCTCTTACTTTAAGCAATCAAATTGCTTAGCAAAATAAATGAATAAGCAGAAGAGAAATCATCTAAATGAATATACCTATGTATCAAGTATCTGTTGACTGATCTGTCTCAGGAATATCACACATTACTATTTCTCCTGAAATATCATTTCTAAGTGCAGGATGACATAGAACCTTTTGGAGATGTTGGTTCCCTTGGTGATAACGTAGAATCATTTCTCCCGCATGATGGAGGAGATGGACGGGATTTATATGGCTTAAAACAAAGTCTTACTGAGCACAAAGCAGAGTCTTCCAAGGGTAATCTATTTTATATGTTGTTGTCATGTTCGGAATAATTTTTGAATTCTACTTTAGACAAGGCCAGATTCTTCATTTCAGGTTTCTCCTTTGGGGAAGTTGGTTGTATACGGACAGGAAATAAGGTTACCTGCTGTCATTTTTCTTCAGACGGGAAGTTGCTAGCTAGTGCTGGACATGACAAGAAGGTATGACGCATAGTATGGTAAAGACAAATGCCACATTGAAGAATGGTTATCAGGTTGAATATTGTGTTGATACATGACATATGACTTAATGTTTGTGTTGTACTAAGGGTATTCTCCTTAAAGATCTGTTTCTAAAATCACTTTTTACATGTGTGGTGGCATGCTTGTCTACTGGTTCTAATAGTTGATTGAACCTTCACTTTTTGTTCACTCTTCAAGCGTTGTTAGCAAAGTGAATGCAAAGGGGGAGTTGAAAAAAATAAGAAGCATTAGTCATTAATTATTTCTATTATATGTCTTAGGCTGTTCTTTGGAACATGGATACCCTGCAAACAGAAAGCACTCCAGAAGAGCACCAGTATTTAATTACAGATGTTCGTTTCAGGCCGAATTCGACTCAGCTAGCGACAGCATCATTTGACAAGTCTGTGCGTCTATGGGATGCAGCTAATGTAAGTATCTCTGCCCCCTTCTGTATGATACTTCTCATGTCTAAAATACTTTCTAGGTTAGATCATGACATGGTAATAGCGTCCATACTTCTTGCATTTACAGGCGTGCTTTATGCTCATAACATTCTGACAATAAAAAAATTTACTTCATAATATATTCATGTTTACCACTACTAGATCACTTGCTTGAATTATTCTTGCAGCCAAGCTATTGTTTGCATGCATATACTGGCCACAGTTCACATGTTATGTCCCTAGATTTCCATCCCAAGAAGAACGATCTATTCTGTTTTTGCGATAGTAACAACGATATTCGCTATTGGAATATCAATCCATTCTCATGCGCTCGTGTTTCCAAGGTTGGTTATTTAGTATTAGTCTTGCCTTTCTCCTTTTCTGTGTTGTATTATTTTTCAAATTGTTTTGAATTTCCAAATTGGTCATTTTTGAATCCCAATTATATTTTGCTTGGTGTAGCAGGGAGGCAGTGCACAAGTAAGATTTCAACCTATAATTGGACGTCTACTGGCAGCAGCATCAGATAAAGTGGTGTCCATCTTTGATGTCGAAACTGATAGGCAAACCCATTCATTCCAGGTTTGTTTGCATTCATAGTATGTTGAATCATATATCAAATTCTTACTGTAAGATAGGGTCTACTTTACAATTTTTTTATTTTTAAATTTAAAAGGAAAGTTCTTGTTGGGTGTATACTTGGGGCATAAGGAATTTTATTCATTATATGACATGTAACTTTGCTGTTGGACTCTAAACATTGCACCCTGGTTTTTGGTTGATACTAATGGGAAAAGTAAAAAACCTCGCACAATGTTACTCATGAATTTGCCTAACCACAAGCATTGTCAACAACCTTGCTTCACGTGCAACCCCATCTTGTGCATGGGGTGGCAAAGAGACCATATAGAGACTAAAACAAAGTGCAAACTTGCACGCTAAACCGCGGAACAAATACATATTTGGAGATTAAATTTTAAACCCAATACCTCCTAGAACCAAAGATATAATACTATGTTAGACTATACCACTTGTCCCAAAAGTTTAAGTTGTTAGAGAATGGGCCTAACTATGTATGCCACCTTCCCTCGCGTTCAATTCTGTCTTGCACATGGCGAGGCATAGAGACCAAACTTAGACTACAACAAATTGTAACCTTGCACACCAAACCATGGAACAAATGCGTATATGGAGACTCGAACCGAAGACCTATCAAAATCAGAGGTTTGATATCATGTTATACTATTAATTGCCCAAAAGCTTAAGATATTATCAACAATGTCTATCAAACTCCAACAGCCCATGTCTTTCACGTGGCGAGGCAAACAGACCAAACAACAACCAGAAGAAATTTCCATTCCTTGCATGCTAAACTGAGGAAGAATTACATAGTATATATAGTCTTGAACTCAAGACCTTTCGTAATTAAAGCTTCATATTATTCCCAACCATGTATATTAGGCTTCGAAACATAATGCATAATTTCATCCGTGGATGTTTGCAACCTAAGGAATGATTTAATCTTGTGTCACTTTTTTTCAAAAAAAAGGAAAAAAAAAAAGCATGGGTCGTGGTTTGAATGTGATTCCACGGAAAAAGGTAGTACCCTGTTAATGATTCCGCAGTGAGGTTGAGTAACTAATGCAATCCGTCAGCTCTTTTCTATGTTTCATGAAGAATGTTTTAATGAGTAAAGATTGAATCTTTGAAAATACCTCAATCAAGGTACCTTTTAAGTCACTAAACCTTTTTAATGTAAAAAGATTGAATCTTTGAAAGAAAATGAGAGTTTTGAGTTAAACTTATTTAAGTTCCCTTTAACGTCACGAAGAGTGTTTAACGAGTAAAGATTGAATCTTTGAATGAAAATACCTCAATTAGAGTTTTTAGTTAAAGTTATTCGAGTTCCCTTTGACGTCACGAAGAGTGTTTTAATGAGTAAAGATTGAATCTTTGAATGAAATTACCTTAATAAGGGTACCTATTATGTCACTGGACCTTTTAAATGTATAAAGATTACATCTTTGAAAGAAAATAAGAGTTTTGAGTTAAACTTATTCGAGTTCTCTATGAAGTCGCGAAGAGTGTTTTAATGAGTAAAGATTGAATCTTTGTATGAAAATACCTCAATCAAGGTACCTTTTAAGTCACTAGACCTTTTTAATGTTAAAAGATTGAATCTTTGAAAGAAAATGAGGGGTTTTGAGTTAAACTTATTTGAGTTCCCTTTAACGTCATGAAGAGTGTTTTAATGAGTAAAGATTAAATCTTTGAATGAAAATACCTCAATTAGAGTTTTTTAGTTAAACTTATTCGAGTTCCCTTTGACGTCACGAAGAGTGTTTTAATGAGTAAAGATTGAATTTTTGAATGAAAATACCTCAATAAGGGTACTTATTATGTCACTAGACCTTTTAAGTGTATAAAGATTGAATCTTTGAAAGAAAATGAGAGTTTTGAGTTAAATTTATTAGAGTTCCCTATGAAGTCGCGAAAAGTGTTTTAATGAGTAAAGATTGAATCTTTGAATAAAAATACCTCAATCATGGTACCTTTTAAGTCACTAGACCTTTTTTATGTATAAAGATTGAATCTTTGAAAGAAAATACCTTTGACGTCACGAAGAGTGTTTTAATGAATAAAGATTAAATCTTTGAATGAAAATACCTCAATCAAAGTACCTATTATGTCACTAGACCTTTTTTATGTATAAAGATTGAATATTTGAAAGAAAATAAGAGTTTTGAGTTAAACTTATTCGAGTTCCCTTTGAAGTCACGAAGAGTGTTTTAATGAGTAAAGATTGAATCTTTGAATGAAAATTCCTCAATCAGTATACCTTTTAAGTCATAGTCCTTTCTAAGGTATAAAGATTGAATCTTTGAAATATTTAACTTAGTAGTTCCTATATTTATAAACCTTTCACCTTATTATCAGGGGCACTCCGGAATGGTAAACTACCTATGCTGGGATCTCAACGGTGATTATTTGGCATCTGTCAGCGAGGAGTCTGTAAAAGTTTGGTCATTAAACTCAGGGGAGTGCATTCATGAGCTCAATTCAAATGGAAACCAATTCCATTCTTGTGTATTCCATCCAAGTTATTCAGCTCTCTTGGTGATTGGTGGAATGCGGGTAATTCCTTCTGTGTGTGTGTATATATATTGGGTATCAGTGTCTAGTGTGATAATAACAAGTGACCAACTCTATAGTAATTGACCTGTATTCTGCTTATTACATGCTTGAATGGGAACAAATTTCCAAGCTAATTTTGGGCATTTTAACCTGTGTTGCAGTCATTGGAGCTGTGGAACATGGCTGAGAATAAGAGCATGACAGTTCCAGCACACGAGAATATAATCGCTGCTTTGGCACAGTCACCTGTCACAGGAATAGTTGCCTCTGCAAGTCATGACAGCTCTGTGAAGTTATGGAAATAAGGAAAGGTAACAAGTACCGACTTGTCTGGTAAATGTCACCAAAGGGTGTTACTATACGTCTCCGGGTGCTAGTTTTGTATATTATTATAATGAGAAATGTAATATTGTTATGTTTGCTAATCTAAATGTGTTTATTTGGAGCTTTCTTGGGTTTAAGATGGGGACTTGGGGAGTGTCAAGTTTCAAATAGAGCAGATTGTTTGGTGAAGAGTGAGGAGACGGTTGCAATTTCTTCATTAGCGTAATAATTTGGTCGGTAGCAGAGCACTAATTTATGGATAGATAGGTGGTGGTTTTGTCGCTGGAAAATAGAAATGGAGGCTGCTGTATTAGTAGTAGATCATATAATTCCCTTGAATGTGCAGGAAATCTAATGTTTCTTCTGGTTTTTTCCGTCTTTGAAGGCTGATCCTCTCTTTGTAGAAATCGTCTTATATTCAAATCTTGTAATATAAGGGTTCTCATGTATTGGACAAAAATTTTGAAACGCACGGTACTAAGTTACATGAATAGAATTTGATGCAATGACGAATTTGATAAATATATTATTTTATTATTTATTTCTTCTGTGTCTGCGAGGCCCAGACTGAAAATAAGTCTTTCAATTTCAGTGTCTCGGGTCTCGGCCCAAAAATTTAAGTTAAAACCAACACACATTTACAAACAATAAAAAAATAAAAATCCCCAAAATTGCCCAGAATATCAATGAATATTTAAATCGACTTTAGTCTCTTGAATTAACTTGGTATATTTGTGTCTAATTTTATTGATTGCAACCGTGATGTCACGTCACATGTTGTGACGTGGTATAGCACAATCAATTCATGGAAGTCATGTATTAAAAATAAATAAAAAATTTCTCACATTGTTCAATAAATTCTACAGTAGCAGGGGTGGAGTCAAAAATTTTTAATATAAATTTTATAATATGCCGGGGTGTAGTCAGAAGTCAGAAATTTTCAAATGGGCCAAATAGTGGTATATAATTAAATTTAATAAATAAATAAAATAATTGTAATAAATTTTTTTTTTCCCAGTGCATTTTTAAGAAATAAATTGAAAGAATATTAAGGAACAGTTCATTAATAAAGTCATCATTGTCAAGTTTGGTTTTTTTTTTTTTTTTTTTTTAAATCATAACAAATAATTTATATACTTATATATATAGAGAGAGAGTGTGTGCGCCAATACGTTTTAGCATAACTTACAAAATAATAAATATTTTTATTATTGGGAGTTTGCACTACAATCTTAAATAAAATGATAATTTTAACCTTAACTTTAGATGTAAATAATAATAATTTTTTAAATAATACAATCGTCCTTTCGGAATTCCTATCAATCACGGCATTGAAGGAGCTATATGAAAAAAGAACTATATAGACAAAAATCTCATATGGAACAAAATTTTTGAGTGCATTGTTTTTATGCGTTGACTTTTCAAAGTTGACGAATTTTTGCACCGCTACTTTTATTTTTTGGTCCGGCCAAAAGAGGCAATTTATTCAACATAATATTTTTTTTTTTACTTAAAAAATAATTTATTCATTTTTTTTTTCCCCTCAAAAGAAACCTAAAATATAAAGATTAGATCCAAATCATGAACAATGTTTGTCCAAGTTTGACCGAGAATAAGATTAAGCTCATCTTGTGATAGGCTGATGATGACTCTCTTGGGCTTGATAAAATTGGGCTTCATTTATGGGCCTTGGAAGGATCCTGGTTTGCTTAATCCAAAGCTATTGTATTGGGCAGGACTCTTGCATACAAAAGCGACCTGTCTTAATTGGAAGGGGAGATTTTTGCCCCCACACACATTAAAAAATTTATCTTTTTGACATGAAAAAAAAAAACCCCAAAAAATGTTAAAATATTTATATAAAAAAAAAAAAATTATTAAAAGAGGATTAAAAAAAAAATTTATTTTTACAAAATAAATTATTTCTTTGACATGACCCATCAAAAAATTATCCAAAAAAATAAAAAAATTTACCTCTCTTGACAAGATTGAAAAAAGTAAAGTTGTATAAAGGGTATTTATGACATTATAAATTAAGAAATTGTGTAATTACCTTCTTATCATTTCTTTTAAAAGAAAAAAAAATGTAAATGAAGTGCTCAGAGAAAAGTGGAATGCGAATCTCACTTCCTTTATTATTAAGTTTGAATTTTTAAAGGTAAGACCAAAAGTCAAAAAAAGTCATAAATAGTTTATTTCATAAACTATCTTTAATTTCCACAGATAAGTAACTATAAATGAGAACTTCATAAAATTTTGGGAAGTCAACTTCAATATTCTTATACAAAATTACCATTAATAACCAAGATAATAGAATTCTAAAAAATATTTGGAGGGCCAAATTTAATATTTCATACAAAATGATCATTAATAATTATACATCATTACTACTAATAAATTAAAAAATAAAAAATAAAAAATTATGGAGGGGGCTGCCCTGGGATTATGGTATCCCAAATTTATAACCCGTTAGATTATTCTTTAGATGAGTCCTATCATCACATTTAATTACTGACAAATTTTTATATTTTCGTTCACCAATGGAGCATCATTGCAAAGTCTTGATACACCATCAATTTTTAATAACGATACAGGCTGTACTCCACTTATTTCTTAAAAATTAAATGCTGAAGTTGTCACTCAATACGCACTTGCACACTATAATAATAGTTTCAGAAAGTGTTCTTACACTCTTGTGAAGAACTAATTTAGTTCATTTCATTTGAAAATGGATTGTAAGCTGATCAAATTGAAAATCAACATTATTTCCCTAATAATATTTAAAAAACGATTACAATTTTTATATTTAGATTAAATATTTGTGACAATTTTTTTTCCCCTCAAATTAAGTAAAATATAGTATCTAGTTAGATAGAAATTAATAATAGAAAGTGAAAGAAAATAGTGTATTTAATAAGCATTAAAAAAATTCAAAAAAATATAAAAAATTACCATTATTATGGTTTGAAGAGCATAAAACTTATCTACATTATTGTAACTTTATAAAACCTTTTTACTTTTTTCTTTTTGTGGTAAGAAAATTTAATGATAAAGTTATGAAAAAAAAAAGTCTTTAAAAAATTTCGTTTCTTGATATTAAAATATTTCCAAAAAAAAAAAATAGGAAAAAATATTGTGAATATAAGAAAATAAAACCACTGTTCCCTTAACCCTAACATCAACGGGAGTACAAATTAGAACCCAATCTTTCAACTTTCCCTCCTCTCTCTCCTCTCATCTTCGGTTCCCCTCTTGGGTTTACTTCTTTCTCTCACACACATGTACACACAGAGTTTCATGGAATAGGTACAGATCGTCGAAGAAACTATCAGGGATGGGGAAGTACATGAGGAAAGCAAAACTCACAGGCGATATCGGTGTGATGGAGGTATCACAGTCCTCTCTCGGCGTCCAAACCAGAGCCAAAACCCTAGCTTTACAGAGACTCCAAACGACAACCACACTGCCAAGCTCTGAATCATCCTATCTTCAGCTTCGAAGTCGAAGGCTCGAGAAACCTCCGTTGCTGGATGCCGCCAAGAAAAATCACCACCAAGAATCCACACAGAAAGAGAATTGTACACGAAACCCTAATCCTGATCCTAGCTCAAACCCTACAGCGAGTTCGAGATTGAGGCCGAGTTCCGTGAACTCAGGCTCTGTTGGGTCGGTCTTAATCTTCTCCGAGAAGAAAGAACACGAAACAGAGGACAACAATGATTTCGAGGGTTCATTTGGAGAGAACAATTGGGAATTTGAAGGCATAGAGAGGTATATTTGCTTCTTTATTTCCTTTCTTTTTCTTCATAATTTTGCTTCTTCTCCTTCCTTTATATATTGATAAAAATACAAATAAAAGTAGTGTAATTATGAGAAATTTTGACTAGTTGTATTATTACTAATTCTTATTGGGTTCTTCATGCATAAACTTGTTTATTTTATTTGTCAGTTCACTTCAATATTTTTTTATGTTCAAACATTTTCATCTCTCTTCTCTTTTCCATAGAAAGTCTGTCTTTTTTTCTTAATTGGTATATTGTTGGCCATTTTTGACTCAGTGATTCTTGTTGTTTATTGTTTATGGGATTGAAATTGCACTAGTAAATTCAAACTGAAATATGTGCATGTGTGTCCTTTTTTCCGAAAAAAAAAAAAAAAAAAATTCAAATTTCCTTTTTAGTTACAAAGAGTTTGAAACATGTGCTTTGGAAGTTTGTTTTAACATTAGGATGTTATTATTTTAGTTTCTCTCGTATTATAATAAAGGGTCAGAAACATGGGTACTGTGCAGAATTGCTTTCACAAAAAGTTGCCAGTGTAATGCGGAGATATATCTTTAATGAAATAATAATAAAAAAACAACCCTTCTTTTTTCTAGAACATGGGTAGGCCAGCGGTTTTAATGCTCTCATTTTCTTTAAGGGCACCACAAGGTATTGGGACTGGGAAGGGGTGGATGGTGAACTAAAAGTCTGTTCTCATGCTTTAAGGTAAGGTTGCTTAGTTGTGACCGGGAGGTCACGGGTTCAAAATAGGAAACAATCTCTTTGCACACAAAAGTGGAGGGGGTAGATGGTAAGCTTAAAATCTGTTCTCATGCTCGACAATCCAAGCATTTTACCGGGTAAGGTTGCTTAGTCTTAGTTGTAACCTGGACCTGGAGGTCACGGGTTCAAAATAAGAAACATCTCTGCACACAAAAGTAAGACTGCATATATCAAATTCTCTCCTCAGACCCTGTCAGACAGTCTCCCGCCACTGGACTAGCCTTTTTAATTGGTCCTTGTTTGGCAGAACCTAGTACGAAGGCAAAAACAAAGGAAAAACTGGTTTTGAATTCCTTGTAATAATATTAACAGGAAATACTTTTTTCCTTTGGCCTACACTGGCAGCAATAACTCTTTTGCCTCATTTGTGTTTGCAATGATGTATCTTATTTGTGGGGCCATTGCACAGACTTCAAAAAAAAAGTCTCTGGGCAATATGCAAGTGACAAAAAATCACATATCTCATGCTCCTTTTTATTCCGAATAGTTGTTACTGCCTGTACCTTACTACAAAATGTTATTTTTGCCACTTCTTTTTTTTTTTTTTTTCCATTTTTCTTCTTCTGGGTAACCAAGAGGATATCAATTTTACCTCGGTATTTTTTGGGGTACACACAAGCTGGGTAATTTTTTCGAACGTGTGGTTGGGAATTTAGACCCAAAGCCACCGGGGCTAAGGTAGACTAGTTGCCTTGTTTTTCTAAGGAGGTTATACTAACGATCAGGGTTTAGTTTTAATGGGAGCTTATAATTTGTCACTGTACTGAATTTTTTTATTCATATATAATGGTGTAATTTGACTACTGTTGCATTGTTTAACAGGAGCACCAGGGAAAGCACTCCTTGTAGCTTCATAAGGGATTCGGACACCATTGGTACCCCTGGTTCTACTACGAGGCCAATAAGTTCGACCACAGCCGGTCGAAGAACTCGGAACACCATGCGGAGAATCATCCCAACAACAGATGAGATGGATGAGTTCTTTGCGTCTGCGGAGCAGGAGCAACTGATGCTTTTTACGGAGAAGTATAGTACTTCCAATTTTTTAGTTGTTGATTAGGACTTGTTATTGTTATTTTTGTTTTTGTTCTTTCTTCCAAACATTAATTACATCTATGCACGTTATTTCAAGTAGATTACCTATAATGACTCCATCCTAACTAATGAAATCCTAATGTGTTAGGTGGCTTTTTTGTAGGTACAACTTTGATTTCGTAAATGAGTTGCCCCTTCCAGGACGTTACGAATGGGTGAGAGTGGATCTATAAGCATCATTCACCTCGTCTCTCTGTTCTTTTTCATTAATTTCATGTTGAGGATTTTGAGACTAAGGTAGCTTGTGACTAGCGGTTATGGTTTTTTGGCACCAAATCTTTATTGATCAATCTTAGAAACAAGAAGTCCTCAAAGATGTATATTTATTATATTTAATGATCTGTAACATAGCAGATCTGAAATATCTATAGAGCTGAGTTGGATTGAAAGACCCCACAAACAGTAAGGGATCATAAATTTAGGGGAGATGTAATTTATCAAGATCCACTTGCCAAAAAAATAAAAATCATAATTGGCAGAAATTCAAATAACTTTCTTCCCTTCTGAATTAAAATCTATACATTCTGAATTCTTCCATAAATTAAATCAAATCTATAAATTCTGATTTTTTCCTTCCAAATGAAACATTATGATGCCTAGGGTTCCATCATTGTTATTTTTGTGGGATAAATTGAATCACTCATTTTATTTATTTATTTATTTCTTCTTTTACACACGATTTCTCTTTTTTGTTAGTGTCGGGATTGAATTTTGAATGCTCCATGGTAGCAGAAGAAAAAGGTAACTCATTTGCATCCTCTGAATTGGTCTTTTCCTCTTTTTTGTACTTTTCCGACCATTTATTGAGATGAAATGAAAACTAGAACGTGCACTTTAATGCAAAATCTTGATGGTGATGTTTCTCAGTTTGGGATATAAGGTAAAGATTGTTTCCCACCTTGTTTTGACTAGTTGTGAGAAGTGGTTGTCAATGTTCTAAAACCCAAAACTAATTGATGGGTCATATTGAACCAGTCTTTGGCTCAATGAGTCATGTTTCTTTCATGCAAGCAATTAGTCTCACCTGAAGTTCGATGCATGAGATTAGTAATAGAATTATACCTAATGTGTTTGCACTTCATTTAATTCTATAAACATTTTTTTTTCAGTCATTCATTAGTATGTTAGAGACTCACATTGCTGATATATCTTCATTTTTTTTAATGTATATTATCATTTTTTTTCATGTTACTCTACAACTTAGCAGTTCTGGGCTTCATGTTATGAGTATTTTCGGGAACTTCATTGTCAGTGGCAATTGAGTTTCCTGGATTTGTTGTATACTACTTTTTATCATCTTTCAAACTTGTGGTGGTAAAGCCGTTAGTAGCACAAGTGGGCATTTATTGACTCTGCATCAATCCTTTTCACCTTTTTTGTGAGTGAATTTGTTTTCGTTTGGGACATTGTACTCTGTGTCAGTTTCTGTGGTATGACTTTGTGCAACTGTGTGTGTTCCAACATAGATTTGATGGAATCGGATGTCTCTAGTACAATTTTTTGTATTACGTCAAAGATGTAATTGAATTAACACAATTGCAGGGACGATAAAACACATTTATGCATCGGTGTTGCATGGATGAAAGCACAACAAATTACATTATAAAATTTTGTACTAAGGGGATTCGAATCTAGATTTGTCTTCTATCTTCAACATCATGTTTTTTGTAATTATGGAAGTTGGAGCTTGGTAGACGGATGTTTCAAGAACTGAAGTACATTGTACCTTTTCTTCTTATGGAAAAATGAAAATGTAGTGACCTTTTTTTTTTTCTTTTTTTTTTTTTTTCATATTTCTTGCATTGTCTTTTAGTTTTTACTAAATTATCTTTTTATTTTTTTATTTAATGTGATGACAAAATGCTTTGGAAGATGGTATTAGGGTTTTCCTTAATATATGCTTGGAGTTGCATTGGCACAAGAACACAACACAATTTTACTTGTACTTGTTACACCACCTTGGTAGGCAACTGTTGTGCGCACTTGCAAATGGTTTCTTTTCCGGATCATAGTTTATGATGAGGGAGAGAGAGAGAAAAAATAAGGATTGGAAAACCATACATTGAAATAATGTGTGTAACAACTATTGGATTACGACGAAATGAGGAACCTGCAAATCAATCTCTATTTCTTGTAGTGAAATTTCCTAGCTCCATTTTGGTTTTACCATCTTTCTCAAGATCTTCGAAAGCAATCCATCGCAAACATTCATCAACTAACTTGTTTGTTATAGCTTGCATGTGTGTCAATAAATTTCCATTTTAGAAAAATTACCCTCATTAAAATTCACTGGGGTAATTCAGTTTAAAACACCCCTCAAGGGTACAAAATGGCCCCAATAATGAAGATGACAACAAACTAGCCAAGTAAAAACATTGACTAGATTGGGAGGCATGCAAAACATGTCGGTAATTTGGTTTCATTTGGTCCCCAATGGTTAGTATTTTGGTTGCAGGTCATCATTGGTTGCATTTGGTCCCCAACTTGCACCCCTGTAAGAAAAAATAAAAAATAAAAAATAAAGAAAAAAAGAATCCGGTTAGTTGTCATCTTATGGCCCAAATCTACATCAAGGTTGAGTTAAGTTTCAACCAAAAAGTCCCAGGCTGCAGTTCAATTAACAATTAACAATTTTATACTTCGAAAAAATAGAATAAAAATCACAAATGAGCAATAACCCACCTCCTCGTAAGTTCAAGCCCCGACGAAAATAAAATTCGTCACCAAAAATGATTTTATGAAACCAATTTTGGTGGTAAGACTACATACATTTTTACGTGATGGAATTTCATCATAGAATCTGTTGAAACTTATTCTTATCTAGACGGACTTTCATCGAAAAAAACTATATTTATCAATGGTGATAAAATTGCTTTTGTTGCACATTCTCCAACCTTAAAATCTAAAAATTTAGCATCATTGTAAATACTTATTTCCGAAGAATATGACTCACAAATCCATCAATTTTGGCAACGTAAATTGACTTCGCTGCTCATTGCCCCAACATTTTTTGTGACAAATAGTTATTTGGCGCCAAAGGGTCAGGGTTTTTCAAAATCTACTCTTTGCAAAAACCTTACCTTATATAATACTCCACAAATAAATTGTTCTAGTACTATACAAGTATATATAAAAAGAAGCATGTAAAATTAAATATTTTCATATATAAGCAACTACATTTTCAAATAGGTTCAAATATATAAATATAATTACATAAGTACATAATAATTTCCACATACATATTTTTTACATTAATTAAAATAGCTTTAACTTTTGAAATGAAGCCGTTTCATCGCAAATATATTGTTTTAAATATAAAAGCAACTACCAAGCTAAGAAATTAGTATTAACCACCATACAGAGCTATGGCCCATAATTTAGTACATGAATGACGTAATGTATCTATTCTTTCTCATACTATCAAATTTCAAATTTCAAATTACAATAACATAATGTTGTATATTTTCCAAAAGGAAGGTAAGGAAAAAGCAAGTGGTTCGATAATTACTTGCATTATAAGGGATAATTACAATGCTAACATTGGCACTTAAAAATCTATCTTGTGGAAAAAGGGTAAGAAAATAAAAGTGAGGAGGGACCACTGAACATTATTATCATTAAATTTCACATTGTCTATATTTTTACAACTTATAAAACAAACAATCACCAAAAGGATGAGGTGAGGGAAATCAAAAACAATAATTTTGCTGATTCACAGGGTTTTGGAGGTTTACTTGTAAAAAACCTAGAAATTCCCCAAATCCCGTTAAGCATTCTCCTCTATGCACCTCATATTTTATCTACCAGATCCCAACCGGTTACCATCAAATCATCTCATTAATAAAAAATTAATTGAGTTAGAAGTGGAAAATTACAACAAATACTATGTGAAAGTAACATCAATTCTAACACTCTTTCAGCAGAAGCAAATGCATAAACATAATTATGGTGCAAGAAAAAACAAAGTGATACCTGCTCATTCATTTCTATTTCCACTGTCACACGAGAGAATCCAAGTCCTTGTCCGAAGAAGTTGAAGGCACTACATCTGTCACTTGCTTTGTCTCTGACATTTCAACCTCATATGCACCTCTATCTGATAAGTTCTCATTCTCCACTGTCATCCCTTTGAGTTTTGCAAGTCGTATGGCATGCAGTTCATACCTGATAATCAATGTGAGTATATTTTTGAGAGGGGGGAAGGAAGGAGCTAACAATCTAAAACTTCTTAAAAAATCAGCCATTTTGACTGAACATGTAAAGAGAAGAAACTCCTACAAGGAACAGAACAATGAAAACAGAATGAACCCTTGCAACATAAAAAATCAACCATGTTGACATGTCAGTTAGAGCTGGTTAAGAGAGATTTTAGCACCATTACAATATGAATTCCAAGTATTAGTGGCTTCGTCGCGGACATGCATTCTCTTTCAGTCATGTCTATGATACCTCTTGCCTTGTTCTTTAGCATGTATACTAAAGTCTAGCAGGTTCCAACAAAGATCAAAAGGGTTTGGCCGACAATCAGATAATTAACCTAATATATGTTGATGCAAGTGTGATGAAAGTTCTATCCTGCAACTTAATACCAAGCTGAACTCATGAATTCAGGTATTAGCTGATTCAAACAACACAGGTACTATAACCTCAACAGAATTGCACATTACTCAGAAGATTATTGTGGTGAAATATGTACTCCCTACATATTTCTATAGAATGCACATCAAGTGTTGAGTCAATATAATGTAATCTATCAGCAACTTCATGTCAAACTGTCACAGCACATGTACCATAATCTGGTCCCAACTACAAGTTATTCAGGAAGATTGTTGCAGTCATAAAATATGAGGTTAACTCTTAACAATGTAAACTGAGAGAAACCGTTGCATTCTTGCATGTGTAATCCAACCTTGGATTTCTCAGAGTTTGATGCCAGCAAAGAATCGATAATGCTGTTATGATAGGAAGGTACACTTCTCATAGATTACCACGCATTTCAAATCGCAGCTTTTACAGCTAATATCATAAAAACATTAATTTGTACCCCGACTTCATATATCCTGCAGTCAACTGATTAAAAGATTCTTCCTCTAAATATTTAATAAAACCCTGCTTGGTCCAGTTTATGTGATAAGAATGAAAAGTAGAGAACTTAAGGTTTCTTGAGATGCAACCTCTATGCACTTATACCAAAGGGCCTTTGGCCCAATAGTATAACCTCCCCATCCTCAAAAGAGGAGAGGTGGAGTTCGAGCCCCAGCATGGGCAGTGTGTATGAGTAAACTTACCTGATCCAAAAAAAAAAACCTCTATGCACTTATTGGTGTCAACGGAAACCGAACTATGTTTGCAGAGCATTTACTTTTATGAAAGATCAAAACTGGCAATTTTATCTTTCTTCGTTCAGAAATGTGATGTTACTTTATAACCTCAAACTAGCTTAAGACAAACTGTCCTTAAGAAATTCATTATTTTAACATCCACAGTTAATGGTCGATTACCATACTATGGGCTTTTGAAAGATAAAACTATCCTCGACTAGTTTATATGGAGCACAATTTAGCATGAGAAGGTTCTTGAATAAAAAGTTACGACCAAAAGCATGAAGCATGTGCTTCTGCTCTTTAATGGTATTTACTAAAGAGAGAAATATGCTTCTTCTTTTTTGTCAGAATTACCTGAACCATCTCAAATCAAGGCATGCATCAAAATTTATCAATCATCAATGACTAACAAATAAAAACGTGAATGACTATATATCTAACTTCTTGCCTTGTCAATCCTGTTTGCCTGGGCCATCAATCATTGCCATCAATCATTGGAACATATTTCCCTACTTTAAAGTCAATTATGCAATATTTGAGTTGCGTATGAGGATAATATTTATTTAAGACTTCCCTACAAAAATGCAAACAGATAATACATTCTAAGTGCTACTTGGTACAAAATATAAGTCCGGAAGCCCAAAGCCCAATCCCGGTAAAGAAAATTTTCACAAACAATGAGAGTCACAACTAGAGATGCAGTTATTTTGTTGAAATAACAAGAACACCCTTCAAAATTATTTCGCAAAAAATTACTCAGTAATCAACTAATCATCCCTTTTCCACTTCATCTTTTTAAACTTGTTCGAGCAATTTAAGTTCTATCTAGTTGGAGAAGTCGAAAAATATCAAGGCTCACTGTCTTCTTATTTTTTTCATTTTTAACAATTGAAAAAGCTACACGTTACACAACACCCACACACTGAGGTCAGCTTTTGTCCACTCAGAAGAACCAATTACGGACTGTTGGCAATCCAAAGCAGGAGGTAAGGCATACAATTACTCGACAGAAATAAATTAAAAATACACAAAACTTACTCAGCCACATAGCTCTTGACAAGCGTAAAATATACTCTCCAAAATTGTCGCTCCTTCAAGTGACGAGGGCATAACCTAAGCCTAAGTAGTGACAAATCCTGGAGAAAAACCAAAATTTAATTAATAAATGAAATGAGAAACAGCAATTGAATTAATATTACTATGAAGCCACACTGAATTGTAGCTTACAAGAAATAACAGCCAATTATGCAAAATCACATCTCCCATTCATGCATTCTTTAAGTACTAATCAAACTGGGCTTGAAGTTATCTTACAAACTCCCAGAAAGAAAATGCAGTCCACAAGGATTGAACAAACACGGAAAAATGTTCGATGAGAAGCATAAATAATAGGCATAAAAATAAAGTCATCACAAATAAACATGAACAAGAAGAGTTCTCACAAGTAAAGCTATCACAAATGAACATAAACAAGAAGAGTTCTCATGAACAAAGAAAACAATTATGAAACTTATATGAAACCACATGTCCTTGTACCACCTCAATACATTGTGACAAAAGAAAGAAGCGACGTGGATCCCTCCTCTTTTCGTCAAAGACCCGTACAAGGGAAACATGGACAACCGTTGGTTATAAGAAATCCATTGTGAGTGAAGACAACAGTGGGAACTCAGAGCAATAAGAGACAACGGGGCTAAGAAGAATGGACACGCATATAAGATACAAATACAAACATGACATAACACGAACATGGCAACAAGACAAATCTTTTTTTTTTTTTTTTTTTTTTTCCTAGTTGGTACTCACACACACAACCTCCACTGAGGTTCGAACTGACCTCCCTTTGGGAAGTAGGAGCCTGATACCGCTAGGCCACAGCTAATACTATATATAATTTTATAAAAATAAGGAAACTGCAAGGACACGGTAGTGAAATATATAATTTTATAAAAATATATAAAATAATACTCTATATAGTAAAATTTACTTCATGACAGCTAATATTCTATGAATAGATGAAATTTGTAACTGGCAAATAATAAAATCATAATCAAACTTGGATATTGAGAAAGTAATAATAAAGAGGCGTCATATATGTGCATGCATGTGTTTGTGTATGTACAAAATTTGATAACTACTTTGTCCTCTCCTGCCCTCATACATACTTCTTTAATACAAACCTTTTACCTTTTTTGTTCTTTTTAATATGATTAAAATTCTCATAAATTTGCATAAACCTTCAATTAGGAGTACCCTTTTTTTTTTTACTTACAATTATTATTTTTCATATTCATGTTAAAAAGAAAATCTTTCCAATGTAGGATATTCCTTACTCATGCGTTCCTAGTGAGCCCAAGAAGTGTCAACCATGTTTACAAAATTAAGAAATTTATATTCTATTTGTAGACGCATCCAAACTGTGTCAAAAACTTGTCTTTTAAGTGTTCAATAAATGCCTGTTTTTGTCCCATGTCCAACACAAGCACAACTCCTCCCAAGACGTCCCCACGATTCTTAGCTGTGAGGGGAGTTCAATAAAAGATGACAACAATTCTCAACAATCCTAGCTTTATTTTAGTTTATATCATAACCATGAGCTTTTAACCTTTATCTTTACTCTAAACAACTATTTATACAAAATCAATAATTATTTTCTTAACCACCTTGTTAACTTAGTACAACAGCATTAATGTACATGCCAACCCTCGAATACTATATTAAAAGGCAAGTTTTATCACTCAGGCTGGCTGATGATAAAGAAGGGGAATGTTCGTCAAATAGCTACTATTTTGTAGATTTATGCTATCTAAATGAATTTTCTCTCATCATACCCAAAAGCATTTGCATTTCCTAGTCACCACAAAGATTGTTGGACATTAGCATCAATCCCAGATAAGATGCCGGATCCTATATGCCTGTATTGTTGAATCATAAAACCCTCATTGTAATAATAGATTTAGGACTTGTATTCGGCTTTGTAACTATACTTATTGTATAGCAACCCAATAAAAAATTCAAATCGTTCCAAAAACCAAATTATTCCATTGCCTTGTTACTGTAATTAGGAGTGTAAAAATAAAGTTATTTATACCAAGAACCTAACAAGCATGCAATATCCAAATTTAAAATTAGGAGCGTAAAAATAAAGTGATTTATACCAAGAACCTAACAAGCATGCAATACCCAAATTTAAAATTAGGAGCGTAAAAATAAAGTGATTTATACCAAGAACCTAACAAGCATGCAATATACAAATTTAAAATTAGGAGTGTAAAAATAAAGTGATTCCAAGAACCTAAAAAGCATGCAATATCCAAATTTAAAATTTGGCTAATAACATTCCCCAAATACTCCCAGGAAGACAATCAATTCCAAGAACGTGTGACTATCATCAAATAATAATTTCTAATACGACCGCATATACAATCAAGAATTCATTCAACAAAAGCGTAATAAAATAAATAAATAAATAAAATAACAAACAAAATTGAGAGAGGGAAAACCTTGACTCTAGATAGTATAATGGTGGCATGTCGTTCTTGCCAATCAGATAGATCCTTCCGAATATTCCCAGAAGTAGTCGGATTGTCATCACCAAAATTACTTTCCTGTTCATCTACAAATAAAACTCAATTATGCAAATAATAATAGATGTGTGAGTGTGTGTGTGTATATATATATAATTATAAAGAAGATACCTAGGAGAGGGAAGGTCTTGAAGGTGTCTAGAGTAAAGGACTTGACGAAATCGATTAATTGGTCAGTGACTCCAAACAGTTCATCATCTTCTTGTCGCTTATCTTGGGGATCGATCGTGGAGGGTAAAGAAGTCTTTTTGGATCTTGAAAGACTGCGTCGAAACCATGAGTACACATCCATAGTCTTTCTCTCTCTAACTCTCCCTGTATTGTGTAATGTGTACAGTGGAAACTGAAAAGGAAAGCAACTGAATAGTGAACAAGGTTGCGTTCCGACGAGAGGCTTTGGTGGTGGGTGTATAAAACAGACGGCGTTAACTCAAAACCCTTGGGCTAAATTCCACTCACACCCGCGGGTTTGGGTTAAAATACAGGTTACCTACAACTTAGGTACTTTTTGAACAATAATACTTCAAATTTGGTAAATTAAACAATAACACTAGTAAAAATATCGTATTACCTTTTAATTTATGAGTTAATTTATTTAAATTATAAATTTACTATTTTAACTTTCTCAGAATATTTTAATAGACAAAATTAATGTATTTTGCAGGTTATCACTCCAAGCATTAACTCATTTACAACACATTTGCTAAAACAGCACGTAACAAAGGTAAGACCGTAAGACATGTAGGTTTACAGAAGCAAATGATGAGCAAAAACATGAACCTTTAAGACATGTAGGTTTACAGAAGCAAATGATGAGCAAAAACATGAACCTGAGTTTTGCAAAATCAAAATTACAGTGTCACAATGATGGATGGGTCGAAGAACTCTTTCTTGTCACTTACTATTAGTTCATTTGAAGCAAAATGACACTATAATTTTGATTTTGCAAATTATTTTAAGATCAAATGACTTAAGGCTAGTTGAAAAAAAAGATCAATTTCAGAAAAAACAAAAAAGGAACCTAGTACCATAAATTGGAATATAATTTTTAATTAAAATCTTTATGTTTCTTACTTGTTACACTTTCTTTTAATAAAAAAGTACACTAAAATAAATGACCACCTATCAACGTATCAGTCAAAACATACAAATTTTTTAATTGCGTAGGGTCATAGATATTTCGTGGAAATAGATATTTTATGTGAGTTCTACTATTGTCCGATGGGAATTGATGAGACTGTACATACCGGGCTTATCACGTAGTCTCTAACCACTGTAAAATTCATGTATTTTGAAGGTTCTCAAGAGTATGTGAAAGAAAAAAAGGATGATATTTTAGAAATCACTCCGAGCATCCTTAAGTCATTTCACTTTAGCTTACAACACATTTGCTAAAACAGCACATAACAAAGGTAAGACATGTAGGTTTACAGAAGCAAATAATGAGCAAAAACATGAACCTGAGTTTTGTTAAACCATACCTAAAAGTGTCAAAATGATGGATGGGTTGAAGAACCCTTTCTTGTCACTTACTATTAGTTCATTAAAAGCAAAATGACAGTATAATTTTGATTTTGCAAATTATTTAAAGACCAAATGACAGAAGGCTTAAAGCAAACATTTCCAATACAAAGATCAAGTCTGATATTTTATTAATATAAGATGTGACCTATAAAAATTCAAAGCAATTGACTAATTATCCTCAACTAAAAAATTAGTTATTAATCATCTGTTAAAAAGAGAAGAAATTTAGGCATTGGGCACCAGACTAGCAGATAGATCAAATTCTTAATCAACAACAAACAAAAAGGAACTTTTCAAACAAAAAAAAAAAAAAAGGAAAGAAGAACAAATGAGCTTTCACGAGTGTACCAAACTTGTAGAAATCATGTATTTCCATCAAATACCAATCAAAAGTCCTCTCTCTCTCTCTCTCTCTCTCATCACAATTACTAAACCTCTTAAAAAATCGTTAACAATAATTCGATACAAACTCGAATTCGGTGACCAGAACATACAAGGCTCCAAAGAATCCTAACCTCTTCATCATATTTTGTGGCTTGAAAATGAAGAGATTAATTTTGTTTATTAAAATGTTTTGAGAATGTTAATATGATAAATTCATAATTTAAATAAGTCAATTCATAAGTCAAATGGTAATAGGGTATTTTTACCTTGATTTGGGGTGTGCATGTTCAATTTACCAATCGTGAGGGGGTGTCATTATCCTAAAATCGCCTAAATTATAACTACATGTCTTCAATCAAAACTTGAGAGGTCTGACTGCAATTTATCTATACCTTTAAAAATAAAATGAATACCTAATTGTATAGAGTCCAACATCTTGAACTATATGAGTCCCCAAATTTTTATATAGTTTGAGAATATATGATCTCAGTCAATCTCAAACCGCCACCCCGTAACTTGTCGAATTGTGGTTTGTTGAAACGATATAATCCCGATAATGTAAATATTTGTGAGTTGTGTTGCATCAAAGAATTAATACTTGGCGTGTGTGTGAGTGTGGAGAAGTTATTGGGCATCATGAGGGTTTTGTAATGTGTTATGGGCCTCCAGTACCGTGGCCAAAATTGAAATCATATGAGAGTGAGCTAGGCCTGTTCAAAAGTTCTGATCTTTCTCCAAGCTTGACCCAACTTCAAAACTGCATTAAGCTGACCCAACTTTTGCAGCACTTGACAACCCCATGTCGCTAACTTCTAACAAGAGAATCATCACAAACAACACTTGATAGTATATTGGCTAATTCTAAATTTACTCATTTATCCAAAAGTTTAAATTTTTAAATAGTGTTATATACTTATCTATTTATAGTTATATATATATTTTTTAATCTGAATTTGATGTGGGACAGCTCTTCGTTGTAGCATTCTTCCCCACCTGAACTCGCAACGCCCTCGTTATGGTTAGGTCAGCTTACCTACTCGAACCTTTCGAGTCGAACGCTTGGCGTGATACTAAATCAAGAATTGAGTCTGGCTTTATAATAGGTAGGTGTTTACCCATTTATCCAAAAACTTAAATTATTAAACAGTATTATATACTCACTCATTTATATTCATAACTTTTTCCATCCAAGATCAGAAACAAACTTTCCTTGTAACACCAGTACACTTTTAGATAACATTTGTAATGATCTTTTGATTTTTTATTATCTCTGAAATGATACAAGTTTTATTACAGTATTATTATAATTTTTTTTTTTTTTTTTTTTTTGTTTTTCCTGTTCGATAGTAGTTTGTCAACTGTCAAGATTTTTAGAATTGCCTTATAGTTCATAACCAAAATTTTTTCTACCGGAAGCTTTGTAAATGTGATTTAGGCCGTTTATTTTGACGTAAATTTTTTTTTTTATGAAAAATAATTTTTTAAGTAAATAACTTTTTATATTTTGGTATTTTATAAAAATTTAGGTTGAAATTGATGTCGAATCCATTAAGCAGGATGTGTAAAATGGTTTGTCAAAATTTAATAGATAAGTTATTTTTCTTAGATTTTATTTTTTTTTTCTTTGTAAATATTTTACTACAATCAAACACTAAAAAATAAAAAATATTTTAGATCCAAACAAACAGAACCATTAAAAAAAAAAAAAAAAAACTTCTAACTTACAAGAAGCAAAATAATAACTTTACAATTAAACAAATGAATTAATTGACTATTGTTATTAACTCAAAAAAAGAATAGAATTCTTATAATTGTCAGTATTTTATACAAAGTGAATTAAATTTTTGCAAGAAAAAAAATGAAAATTCAAATTGTGCAGTACATCACGTTCAGTACTTTTTCGCATTGCCTATCATCACTGGTTAAAGCGAAACAAATACTACTAATTTTCAGGGCTTCATTAACAAGGAACAACCCCACAGTGCGTCACTTGATTAGATGAATAGTTAATTTTCTCAAATGCCAAAATTATCTCAAAAAGCCATGAAAAAAGGGAGTGTAACCTACATCGGATGCCTTGACATTCCAAATCTTTCGAAAATGCATTGGCAATTTACTGGTGAATGTCCCAATGATGAGACAATCCTTTTTATCATCATCTTTACCAAAATAAATAAAGAAAAAAAAATCATTTTATCACCGTCCAATAAAAGAACCACATCCTTGTCAAAGTAGATCTAACGGTTCCCAACAACTCAAACCAACCACAGGTGCTCCATCGGACAAATTTCTTCATTCATGCATGTGAGATCTTTTCCTTGGTGTGAGAATAACATTGGGGGTACTGTATCGCAAAAGATCCATACTCTACCTCAAATTTTTACTATTACTTTATCTCATGTAAAGTGTCCTCATTATTATTATTATTATTATTTGTCTTTTCAAAAAAATTATTTTATTTTATTTTTTTGTCCATATGGTAAGGTATTTTATAGAATTTTATTTGTTTACTTAATTTAAGAGAAAAACAATCTTAAGAGCTAGATATGAGTGAGAAAAAACTTTGCATTTGCCACCTTAAAACAATAGGAGAAAAATCAACATATTTTGACAATATCAAAGATGTGAAATTCAAAAATCTCCATTAATATTTGATCGTAAGACCTGACATTATTTGGTGGGATCCACTCTCTCACATTTAAATAGCCTAACTCTTTATCATAATTTACAGACTTTTTAAATATTATTGTTAGGTAGTTGATTATTATAATTTCACAAAAAAAAAAAAAAATATGTTACATTTTATCTTTTAGCAATTATGTCAAATCACGTTAATATGGGACGACACAAACCCCTCACTCTATAATTGATGTGAAATGTCTAGTCCATTGTATTTACTGCAAAAGATAAAAAGACCACAAAAAAACAAAAGAAAACAATATCAAGTAGTTAAAAAACTTAGGACTTTGTATTGAATTTACAATCTCTAAAGACAAATTTGTCGGTTTGATGAGTACTAGCACAGTATAAAGAAATCAAGGACATTTGATTTTGAAGCAATCCAATTTTTCGATATATATATATATATATATATTTGTGTGTGTGTATGTATGCATGTACATGTACAAACTACACATTAAGTAGCTGTTGGAAGTTGGGACTTGGGTCTACCTTCCATGCATGTCTTTTTTCTTTTTCTTTTTTATTTTTATTTTTATTATTATTTTTTTTATGATAATGTCATCTAAAAGACTTTGACTTAGGAACAAATTTTTTTGTTCTCATTTAGATGCATGAAAAGGAATAGTAGTGGTGGTGGTGGGAAGATAATTATATCAAATGTTATGATTGTGTAACTTTCATTATAATGAGAGAGTAGGGTACATTTGACCCACCAAAGGTATAATCCAAAATGACCCCACCAGAGGTGGGTGGGCAATCATAGTATAAAATTATCATAAAGTGGCCACTGTCACTCTCCCAACTCCTATTATTGGGGTGTGCTATCTCCTTTTTGAATTTTTTTTTGTTTGCATCTTCAAAGTGAAAAGTGCATTTATAAGCACAAAATTTTTAAAAAATGAAACATAAAAGAGTAATTCTCATCTAATATATCCCTATTTACACGAAGTTATATTGTGCTTCACACATGATAAAGTATTCGGTGTGTTCGGTGCATCGAGTATATTAGTGTCATTTGTATACAACATGCGCTAGGACGGACAAGTTTGATGATTCGATGCAGAGTATACCGAGCACACTGAATATATTCTCGTCAAACATGTCATTGGTATGTCTAATCAATGAAAATACATTATCATATGAAATTAATTTCACATACTTCTGAAAACGAGTAGGTATTCGGTGTGGCTAGTATATCGTGCACCGGATTAATTAGAGCCATGCGTGCACAACACACGCCTAATGCATGGTGCACCGAACGCATTAGATATCTATTCTTTGTAAACTGCTCTCAATCAAGACTGTATTAATTTTCATTGATTGGGCATACTAATGACCTAGTATGCCCGGCACGGGCACGTACAAATTACGTACAGTTCTAATTAGCCTAATGCACGGTGCACCGAACGCATTAGATATCTATTCTTTGTAAACTGCTCTCAACCAATACTGTATTAATTTTCATTGATCGGGCATACTAATGACCTGGTATGCCCGGCACACTATTAGTAATATCTACCAAAAAAATAAAAAATCTGATCTGATCCCTAAAATCTTTTTAGTTACAGTTTCCCCACTTCATCCTTGTTTATTGAAGTTGCCACCTCTGCAGTTCAAAAATGATCCAAATTTCTACACCTTATCCTTTCAAAGCACCAACCTTTTAACAAATTAAATCCAACACCGACTTTGAAAAGACCAGCTCAAGCACAGTTGCATAAAGTTCTGTTTTAGCATTCCAAAGCCCACTCCACCATTGTAAAGGGAGGACATGGCACACACCACATGGTTCCAAAAAAATTTATTACTATAATAGTATTAAATTTAGAAAACAAAAACAATGGAGAAGGACATGGTTTACTTATAAACTTGCATTGATCTAACTGGCCAATTCATATTTTAAAGTTTACCTATTTGCATGATAGACTCAGGAAATTGTTCAAGGAGAACAATAGCAATATTAAAATTTAATAGATATATAATTTTAAAAAAGAGAAAAATTACTAGTATTAATACTAAAATAATAGATAAAAAATATCAGTGGGGACAATCTGATTATACACTAAATTCATTCCCACTTAATTGAGTTGATTGGTATCACTAAAACTCTCGACAAAAAACAAAAAAAATACACAAAAGATAATCACACACACTTGCGTTATCCTGAACTATTTAACAACATGTAAAAAATATTTAATAGTCTTGCATGAATGTAAGGATGCAACTTGAATGTGACAAGAAGTTAGATAATATTCAATTCAAGTGCTCAATGCCTTCCATCTAAACGATCTAATTTGATCACAACCAACACTCAAATAATTGAATTAATACGGTTCTCCAAGGATTTGGGTTATCTGTCAAATCATAGTATTTCAATTCTAAGGAGACCGAGTCGTTGAATATATAAATTCTTATTATTATTATTTAAATTTCGGATTTTGAAAAACAGACACCCTTTAATGAAAAAATATAGGGTAGCCATGTAAATAGCCGTAAAATAAAGGGAACAGAAGCATAATGATTAGTTGAAGGGACAAAGAGTAAAATATGTCAACACCAATAACTACCTTTTTTCCCGCTTTTCCCCTCTTTTTCCTGTTCTTATTGAGAAGTCTTGACTTTCTTATGAAGAAAGTTACAAACCCGTCCTTTCTTTGCGGCTCTTTATCAGCAAAAATACTCACTCTATTCACTAGTTATAGACTGTAATCATATAATATTATATACACACATATATACATATATGTATATGTATGTATATATTTGAAATAAAAGCGGAGGCACGAGCATGACCCACCAGAGAGCTCTGTTGCTTTGGACGATTGCAATCTATGCTTTGAACACCACGCGTTTGACAAAAATGGCCAATGTACTCTACTATCACCAACATCTCCATCTGGGTCTCTGTCCCTTTCCCCAGTACCACTCCTCTTCCTTAAACCCACTACTATCATCTTTTCTCTCTCTAGAAATTTCACTTTCCTCTGCCCATGGACAAACAGCAGCAGCAGCTGTCTCTGGCCAAGTGTTCGCGGCAGCAGCGATGCAACGAATGGTTTGTTAATTTGTTACTTCAACTATGCCTTTAAATTCTGATCCAATTCATTAATTTTAGATCATCTTGTTACTGTTTTTATGTGTTTTACTGTATATATATATATTTTTTATGTGATGATGTCTTTTGTTGGTGTGTTTGTTTGGTTCTATTTTTGTTAACTTATACTTTCCGCTTATCCCTCTAATGGGTATTTGAATATCTCTTCTTGGGCCTTGTACTTGGTCCTTGAGCTCTTTTTATTTGTAAAGAGAAAATGTGTTTATGGTTTGCATTTATTTAAGGTTTCTACTTGTTTAATGTGCTTACTTTGTGTTTTGTTTAATTACTTTGTTGGGGTGAGGGCTGCAGTTTTAATTTAGCATCATTGATGTTTGTCAATATATTCTAGAGGGAAACTCGATCATTGGACCTTCCTGTGTTTTAAGTTTGATCGAGTGTGTAGCCGAAAGTATCATGCGTGTAATCCCTCCGTGCTTGGTGAAAGCATCTTGAAGCTAAATTACATCGTATTTAGCTTAAGATTTTTAAAATTTTAGTGTTCGGTTCGGTTAACATGTCGATGCTAGTGTTGACTGCAAAATATGTGAGATGTTGGAGTTACACTGGCCTGATCTCACATAATATGATGAATTCTATAACATATAGAACAGCGGAATTAGATGCAAACAATATTAATTTGGTTTTGTTTTGTTTTTTTTTTTTTCTTTTCGCCCAAGGAGCTTCAGGCCCAATTCACCAGTGCCCTGTCTTTCTTTCTTTGACTCATTCTTAAATAGTTATTTGGTATAACTGCATCTTTTTTCTTTCTTTTTTTCTTTCCTTGTTTTTGTTTTCTTCTGTTTGTTCTCTTTTTCTGTTGTTGTTTGGGCATGTTAAAATTAGTGGGAACTTTTGATTTTATTAACTGTCAATTGACTTTTAAAATTTTCTATGTAAAATGAGATTATTGATCTCACAATCTTTGCTTCAGTTTGGCAAAAAAAAAATTCTTGTGCATTTGCCCTTCTAATTGTTGATATTAGGTAGCATCCAAAAAGCTAAGCACTGATTTTTCTGATTTTCCATTTCCATGTTAATTATTGTAATAATTGCTAGTGTGTTTTATGCTGGTCATTGGTTGCTGATCTTTTGCAGGATATTCCGGGATGTTCCTAGCGATATTACAATAGAGGTGAATGGAGGATCATTTGCATTGCATAAGGTAATTTAACATTCTGTATAATGAATTTGTTATTTTCTAACAGAAAAAAACTTTTTTTTTGATATGACATTTTACTGTCCTGTGAAAATTGAGTGGTTGCTTACGTGTTCTATGATATATATGAGATGAATATCAGAATATGTGTGCCTTCAAATGCATTTAAAGAGTTCAGTTGTCCTTGAATATTTATTTTTTCTCATATATATGAAATTAGTGATTTTTTAAAATATCAACAGATTGCCATTTAATCTGTGGTGAATATGGTGGTGTCGCCATAATAGATAAACAACTCATGTTCTGAAATGTTAAGTGAAGTAAAACACTGCACTCTGATGAACATAATGATGGCTGTAACAGTGAAAAAATATTCACTTTCATTTCTGGGGTCAAGTATGCATGAATTTAAATTCTTCTACAGACAAATTTCATTTAGGCAATAATGTATACAATATAAGACTGTTTAGGCAATTTAGAGAGAACACATTTTCATTGTTTTAGCAGTAACTTCTGATTATATTTTAATTGTTATTAGCAGTTCCCTCTGGTCTCTCGGAGTGGGCGAATCCGGAAATTGGTAGCAGAACACAGGGACTCTGATATTTCAAGAATAGAGCTTCTTGGTCTACCTGGAGGTGCCCAGTCATTTGAGTTGGCAGCCAAATTCTGCTATGGTATTGACTTTGAGATAATATCTGCAAATGTTGCTCAGTTATGTTGTGTATCTGATTACCTCGAAATGACTGAGGAGTTTTCAAAGAATAATCTTGGTCCACGTGCTGAAGAGTATCTTGATATTGTTGTGTGCAAGAACCTTGAAATGTGCGTTGAAGTCTTGCAACAATGTGAGAACCTACTCCCTCTAGCCGATGAGCTAAAAATAGTTAGCCGATGTATTGATGCAATAGCGTCCAAAGCCTGCGTAGAGCAAATTGCTTCAAGCTTCTCACGCTTGGAGTACAGCAGCTCAGGAAGACTTCACATGACCCGCCAAGCCAAATGTGATGGGGACTGGTGGATAGAAGATCTCTCTGTTCTTCGGATTGATTTGTATCAAAGAGTCATAACGGCGATGAAATGTCGCGGAGTCCGGCCTGAGAGTATCGGTGCATCACTCATGAATTATGCTGAAAAGGAGTTGGCTAAGAAATCCAGCTTATGGAATCCATCTAGCCAACCGAAAATTGATTTGGTTGCTGGTTCAAGTGGACATGAAAGACTTGTGGTTGAGACAATTGTTAGCCTTCTGCCTGTTGAGAAACTTGCTGTTCCCATCAATTTTCTCTTCGGGCTTTTGCGAAGTGCTGTGATGCTTGATTGCACGGTTGCTTGTAGGCTTGATCTTGAGAGGCGGATTGGGTCGCAGTTGGATATAGCTTCTCTAGATGATCTTTTGGTCCCCTCCTTCCGCCACGCTGGTGATACTTTATTTGATGTTGATACGGTTCATAGAATTTTGGTTAATTTTTCCCAACAAGATGATAGTGAAGACGATATGGAAGATGCCTCAGTCTTTGAATCTGATAGTCCTCATTCACCCTCCCAGACTGCATTGTTCAAAGTTTCAAAGTTGGTAGACAATTACCTTGCTGAAATTGCACCTGATGCAAATCTCAAGCTCACTAAGTTCATAGCAATTGCAGAAACTTTACCATCACACGCACGTACTATTCATGATGGGTTGTATCGAGCCATTGATATTTACCTCAAAGTACGTTCTACATATCTTTTCTTGTGAGATTTTTCTAGATGAGACTATTATGTGATTTGGTGCTGGCTAATTTTGGAGGGAGGGATTGGAGATAATTGGTTAAAAATAAAGTTGACAATAAACTGATTTTCTAATTGTTTCTTTAAACTTGTTATTCTTTTTTTTTAAATTCTTTTTTTTTTTTTGGTTTTCCTTTTAAAAAGGCACAAGATTGACCAAAACCAAACAAGGATCCTGTGTGCTGACCATTGCTATTTTCTTTTCCTGACTGTTTCCTTTTTAATACAAAATGTAGGCGCATCAGGGTTTATCAGATCCAGACAGGAAGAAGCTCTGTAAACTGATTGATTTTCAAAAGCTCTCACAAGAAGCCGGTGCACATGCGGCACAAAATGAACGCCTTCCTCTTCAATCAATGGTCCAAGTGCTATATTTTGAGCAGTTAAGGCTCCGAAATGCCTTATTCTGTTCTTACCCCGAGGAAGAACACAAGCCAATGCACCAGTCATGGAGGATCAGCAGTGGTGCACTAAGTGCTGCAATGTCTCCCCGAGACAACTATGCATCACTGAGGCGAGAAAATAGGGAGCTGAAACTTGAGCTAGCTCGGTTGCGAATGAGACTAAATGATCTAGAGAAAGAACATGTTTGCATGAAGAGAGACATGGAGAAGTCCAGTTCTCATAAATTTATGAGCTCTTTTTCAAAGAAAATTGGCAAGCTGAACTTTTTTGGGCACAGTTCATCAAGGGGATCAAGTTCTCCCTCAAAGCATTCACAAAAAACCGATTCTAAGGTAACCGAAAGAACGTGAACAAGCATGTTTTTTAGGTATTTCATGTTACTCGGATTCGTTTAACTGCTTCTGTTGAGTAACAATGAGTCATGCTTTTTGGTGATCTTTGTTTCTTTCTTTTTTCTCCCTTCTTGTTTTCTTCCTCCCACCTTGTATATGAGTTGTGGTTCGTTGCATTAGTGATAGAAAGGAATGAGCTTTTTCTTGCAGATGATGGTTTTCAAAGGGTATAACTTGATATAAGAAAATTTCTTATGTAAACATGTTAAAGAAGAGATTGACGGTTGATGCTACCTATACTACTGGATTTTTTTTCTTGTTGTTTTGGTCTTTGATAATATCCTTGATATGTGAAAAAAATTTCATTGATCTTACAGCCTAGTTATGGCACTCATTTTTCACTTGTAAGTTGCAACTACTATCCAAGTGATTCATGAAATACCTCTCTTTCTTTTAGTTTGGTTTCTCCTAAAAGAAATCCCACAATAATAATATATGTGTTTGTCGTAACATCTTATCATTTTCTAACCATCTCTTCAAATTATTCCCAATATTTACCAGCTATTGCAGTTTCCAATGGTCCTGTTTCTTTGCATAACAATGCCCCAGTCAAGTCCTGAATTCGAAATAATTCTCGGTGCAAAAGATTTTTAATCCTATTTTTTTTTTTTATTATGGTATAAATACATGTATAGGATTGTTGAAATTCTCAATCAAAACTTGCTTGCTGCAAACCCTTTAGATAATCGGCATTATAAGTAGGTAAATGAATAATACTAAAACCCTTTGGGCAGTAAACCTGTTACCTCATATAGGCATATAAATGTAAAGGTACATAGAACTAAAGCACAAGATCCCCTCCACAGGGGGGATTCGGCCTCCATTGATAACGATCTTTTGTACAAGAGACGCATATATATATTCACCAACTCTCCAAATATAAAAGGAAATTAACTCTCCTGCTAGAGTATTCTAGAAACATACAATATTTACAAGACCCGGAGAAGATTGTTGAGCTAATATTCTTGGCGAATATTTTTGTTCGTAACAATCAACTCAGGCCTGACTGTGTGGGGTTGTTTTACTGAAACTCTTATCAGTCAGAGTCTTGTTCCTGAGGACTCGTCCCATATTGTGACATCACAAGGCACCAGTTATGGTTCTGGTGGATGGTTGTCATCCCAATTCCCAGGCCATGACTTTAGAGGTGAAGTTTCATTAGGATAGCAATGATGGTCCTCATTCTTTGGAAACTGGTTTTGTTGCCAAGAAGGTTGGTCAAGGAGCCCTCTGGCTTTTAGCAGGCGATAGATTGCTCGATAAGGAACAATGTAAAAAACACTTCCTGGACACAATACTGACTCAGGCCGAACCACAATCCATGGATACTTAAACACATCAGGCCGCGCAATGCAGTGCCTCGGATTCTCCTTCATGATTTCTGCAGCAGTTATCGGTTTTCTGTGAATCTCCACATACTTGCCTGGATGCACCAATTTTAGTACACCTTTCTCACTTCTTGTTGGTGAAGCTTTCATGGTTTGTTCTAGCAGTCAGATGGAGTGAAATGTGAAGTTGGGAATGTGAGGTAAGCTTATTTTAATTCCCTTCTTATACTGTCTATTATCTCATGAGATGACAAAAATGGCGGTGAACTCCATGAAAGGATCTTTGGGTAACATAGCTATCTTTATTTCTAGAGTTTGTTATGGTTGGATACTTTTGTTTAAACACAAGATAGGTGTGTAGTCATCTTAGACAGACCCTTTGTCTTTTATGGTGTTGCATTTGAATATGCTACGGTAATTTCTATGAGCACTGGCTGGGGAATATTGTTCTGATCTTTCTATGTGATATGAGTGCAAAAATTGTATTGAATTGAGAAATTGAATCCTCTCTTGTGTCCATTCCAACGTGTCCCTTTTCTATTATTTAAGGAGTAGTGTTACACTAGCCAACGTTGTATGACAACTTCTTAGACGGTCTAAACCACAACTATTGGCATAGTGAGACCCGCATGTGGGATCCACTTGTCTTTTTTCTAGTTTGAACTCTATGTCGATCGCGGTTGAAAAGTTTCGATAACTTTGTTCTCATCAAATGTTTGTTAATTCACTTGTTACATAACAACAAAAATAAGTTGGGGAATCAATGGAGATATACGATGCAATTAGTTTGTCTTGTGTTGCTCTATGACAAAATTTAATGTTCATGTAGATGATGAAATTGCTCAAAGCTTGACATAAGGCTCTGATTGTTGAATTGAATAACATTTCTTGAGAAGTGCCAGTTAGCTTTAAACAGTTACTTTGTGCTGGAAAAAGGTTGCAGAAACAATTTCCATCCAAATCTGTAAGAAAATTTTCACCTAGATCATAATTTCCTGTAGATATTTCTGAATGGAGTTCCTAAGGAAACTAGAAGCAGTAGTTTGGCTTATAAAGCAATGTCTTGAATATCACCATCCTAGGATACTTTGTTACAAGAGCCTACTTCAGAATTACACAAGAGCTCAAATTAGCTCTTTTGCTTTATCATTCATGGAGATCATAACAATGTGCTCCATGTAACTTACAATAGGCCTAGACGCAAAGAATAATTTTTTAATTTATTTTAAAATTTGGTAAATTACATTGATACCCTTTGAGGTAAAGTCTAAATACAAGTAGATGTAAATTTTGCTGAAACCTACACTGACACGCTTGAAGTTTGGCGCATAAAGAGAGAAGGGGAAGAATGACATTTCACGCAGAAAAAAAATAGACGTTAGTTTAAGTTTCAATACAACTAACATCTACCTACCTCTATTGGTGAAATTCACCCTGTATTTTATTATTATTGAGATTTTCATTGTTTTTTCATGACTCCATATTTGGTAGTTATATATTATTGCTTATATCTATATATATATGGGATTGATAAATTGACTTATACATCTCTGATGCATATTGATTATTGAGATTTTTGGGTACAACTATTTATTCTTCCTATCCCAGAATTGGAAGTCTTCATAGGCAGTAAAAACAAGAATGAAGGCCTTTGTTCACCAATATAAGTTTATTATAGATTGGATTTCAATGCCCCTGTAGATTCTCACTCCCTGAGATGATGATCTAGTATAGAAACGGATGCCAACGGCTATGCCCAGTATGATCAGGGGAACTAAGAACCGAAGGAGCTTGACAACGAGCTCGATGGTTTTGTCCAGGTTGTAGTGAGGCTGCTTGGGAGGACTGCACTTGGTTTTGGTAGGGATGCTAGATGTATTTATGTCACTCGCATAGAATTCATCAGTCATTGCCCTTGCATTGCTACTGTGGCAGACATCCTCCAAATCATCAGTTTCATTCTTTCCTGCAAAAGATTTAGCATTAACAACGTCAAGGGAATTATGTGTGCATCGTTAGTTAGCTCCAATTCATATTCCAAACATATGTTAAGAAACAATATTTGGTTGACAGTTTCAGATCCCAAACATCATCTGAATCGAACTGACTTTGAACTTAATGTAGACACCCATACATCCCATACATGGAAACGTACATATATATTAATAACATTTAAACTGTCAACTAGATTACAACATCACTATGATTATATTTTCTCAGAAACTATTGCCACATTTTTACATGCCTGCTGTTGTACCGATATTTACAGTCATGCTGTACTAAATTAGGGGTCATGGCTCGAATGTAAAACAGTAAAACACACTACACGTACTGCAGTCTCTTGTCATTTCTAACCGTCTCTTTGCCATATATTTACCAGCTCTTGCTGTTTCCAATGGCCTTCTTTCTTTGCAAAACAATGCTCATCCCTCGGAGTCTTGTACCTGAGGACTCCTCCCATCCCCTGCCATCACAATGCACCAGTTATGGCTCTGGTGCATGGTTGTCATCCCAGCCCATGACCTTAGAGGTGAAGTTAATTTCTTCGGGATAGCAATAATGGTCCTGATTCTTTGGACACTGGTTTTGTTGGTCGAGGAGTCCTCTGGCTTTTAACAGGCGATAGATTGCTCGATAAGGAACAATGAAAAAAACACTTCCTGGACACAATACTGATTCAGGTCGAACCACAATCCATGGATACTTGAACACATCAGGCCGCGCAACGCAGTGCCTTGGATTCTTCTTCATGACTTCTGCAGCAGTTATGGGCTTTCTGTGAATCTCCACATACTTGCCTGGATGCACCAATTTTAGTACACCTTTCTCACTTCTTGTTGGTGAAGTTCTCATGGTTTGTTGTGGCAGCAGTCAGATAGAGTGAAAAGTCTAAGGTTGGAATGTGCGGTAAGCGTATTTTAGTTCCCTTCTTATACTGTCTATTGTCTCACGAGGTTTCAAAATTGGCGATGAAATCCATGAAAGAATCTTTGGGAAACATGACTGTCTTTGTTTCTGGATGGAGTTTGTTGTGGTTCAAATAAAAGGAAGGTGTGGAGTATCATAGAAAGACTCATTGTCTTTTATTTATGGTGTGGCGTTTGAATTTTGTATGATAATTTCTATGAGCATTGGTTGGGGATTGTTGTTCTGATCTTTCTATGTGCAAAAAATGCATTGAATTGACAACTTGAATCCTCTGTTTTGTCCATTCCAACATGTCCCTGTAATTATAGAGAGAGAGAGAGAAGAGAAGTGGGGATTTAAAAAAGAAGGAATAGTAATCTCTCTGTGATTATAGTTTTGTTCACGACAAAGATTTCTAACAACGATTTCATAGAAAAACACTCCCTGGAAGCAATACTCAGATCTCCATCATGGGCGTTATTCATGTACTTGTATTTATTTTTCATGAAAGTGATTCATGCATTCAATTATTATATAGATGCCCAACCACATGCCATCCCATAAACAATTGCTTCACAAGGCAACGAAAATGAATAAAATTGTATATTTCCGTAGTTTTTGCGTTTAATGTAAAAATTCCATTAATATTTTTCATTAAAAGTTTAGGGGTGAAAAGTGGGCCAGTTTGGGAAGATCATAAACGGCTCAATAGCTCATCATTTGCTCCCATCATTTGAGTCTCCAACAATTATTCCACTTAGATAAATTAATTTCAAGATGTAAGGCATCGGGGCCATGATGTGCGGGTTTACCCACACCTGACCCATTGACTTATGTATAATTATTTTAAATTATTATTATTTGTTATGAATATATAAATAAAGAAATATATAATGAAACTTATTCAAAAAAAAGTTTTATTAGTAGGTAAAAAGTACATAATACAACATACTATCATACATATATATAGATGAATTGCACCGTCTCTGTTTACTTGTTCTTGATTTCACACCTTTATCTTGCATCAATCAAGTGGTTAAACATCAACAATCCAATGACAATTCATCACTTGCATCACCAAATCAATCAGACTTGATTCCTCCGTGGATAAGATTTTGATATAATCGTTGCTATTACAAATTATTATTATAATTATTATTCCCTTTTTAGAAAAGCTGCCCAATTCGAAGTATATAAATGATATGAAATTTGACAAGTCCATATTTATTTGTATATTTTTTTTTTTGCGTCTGCTAATTAGGATGACATCTTGCAAAAATAAATTAAAAAATAAAAAATTAGGAGGACATCGGTAACTAAATAATGTTTTTATATGACACTCACTATGTTCTTGGTTACATAGTTAGGTATGGTTAACTTTCCCAAAATGTTAAATATGGTTACACAGTTAAGTTACAATAAAAGTGTATACTTAAGAACTTAAATTACGATTTAACAATTCAATTGCAAAACCCACATTTCTTCTTTTCTAATTCAACAAAATTACTTTGCTCCCTATTTAAAGTTTTTCTAAAATAACATTATCAATTTTTTAGGGTAAAAAATCTATTTATTGGAAACAAAGGGAATTAAAATATTGAAATAAAAAAATTCCAATATGAATCAATCAAACACGAGCACAATTTCTGCCAATAAGTTTCAAAGGGTGTAGAACTTGATATAAGAAAATTTCTTACGTAAACATGTTAAAGAAGATAATATATAATCACTACTTTTGTAAACATGTTAATTAATACTCCTGGAGTGGAGAGACCAGCCAAAAAAAACTGAACCCTAGATTTCTCGGACACGGTTCCTTTATTTAAAGTAGTGATTATATATGACTTCTGTGGATGGCAGCCTGCTTTGTTTTGTAGATTGGGGGATCAGACTTGGACGGATCTTGGGAGCCACCATTTACAATGGCCGGTTGTATGACGTTACCAACGAAACTGCATTTATTTTACAGATGAAAGTTTTTTTTTTTCTCCTAGTTGGTACTAACACTTCCACATTGAGGCTCAAATTTCTTATCTTTGAGAGGTAGAAGCTTGATACCGCTAGGCCACTGGCATGTTGCAGATGAAAGTTTGTGGAATATATCATCCCTATATGATGGTGGTCCAAAAAAGGTTGTAGTGATTTGGGCATATTCAGCTTAGATGATGGGAGTATCAAGTCATTCTTTCCAACTGGCTCTCATTCATATTTATCTCATTCTTTGATGTTAGGAATTGATTTCATGTTGGTGTGTTAATTAAGCAAATTCCTTTCCCTCTGTAATCTGTATCGCTGTGCTTGCATTGCTATTGTTATAGTCATTTTGGTGATTCCAGTGACCTTAATGTGTCTCTCTTTTCTAGTGTTTAGGTTTTATAAATTATTGTAACCTTTCTTCTGTCAAAACACAAGTCTACTAATTTTTCCTCTCTCATTGTCCCAACATTGTACATCAACCTTGAATTTTATTGAATCGGATATTTTGTAAGCTAATTTATTTGCATTTTCTTAATTTGCTTGGTCAGGCCTGCTCTTGTCTGGTTGTCCTTCGAGATTCTTTGGAAAGCCAATTAGTTCGTTTTGAATTTGAATTTTTATTTGAATTTTTATTATCCTGGTCATTGATTAAGTGGTGTTGCATGAATACTCACTTTGTTGCATTATTGATCAAGTTGTGTTGCATGAATACTCACTGTACGACATATAAATCGCATCTAATTTGCCCATTTAGCAAAATAATTTAAATGAATCCCATATATGCATGTGAGCGATTTTTGTATGATTTTGATGTTCATCATGATTTGACAATCTTAAGTTATAGATATGGAACCTAAAATTAGTTATATTTTGTAGCTACATTTCTAACAGAAAAAATTGGTTAAAGTAGTCTATTTGGACATGTAAATATGGACGTCCTTGATACGTAGATGTAAGTTTTGCTGAAACCTACATTGAACCCCTGAAGTTAAGCATGTAAAGAAAGAAGGGACGGGTAGTTTTAGGCTTACAGACTAATAGCATTGAACCTGCTCCAATTTTGATTTATCCAACATGCAGAAAGTAAGGTTCCTCTAAGAGTGGAATTCTTTCAAGCTCACGCCAGCATCATGTCTTGCTGCAAGTTATTCATTAGGAAAACATTTTTTATTTTTTATCAAAGCATTAGGAAGACATCAAATGAGAACAGAGCTTGTTTAACCAGTGCATTCAGCCACGTATGGGGTCTTTATGGATCCAAGTTCATGATTTTTTTTTTTTTTTTTTTTTTTCCCTTGGCCAGTAACTCACCTCTCACTTTCGAAGGTTGAACAGATACCACTAGACTATATCCCTTGGTAGTCAAATTAACTAATGCACAAACTACAAAAGTAATAAGATTGAGGTAGTTTTCACCAAGGCACAAAAAAGATGACTAATATAATTTTATTATGGATTGGATTTCAATGCTCTTGGAGATTGTCACTCCCTAGTCCCTAAGATTAACAGAGGCCTACGGCCAAGCCTAATATTAACAGGGTAACTAAGAACTGAAGGAGGACTGTCCTGGTTGTTGTGAGGCTGCTTGGGAGGACTGTACTTGGTTTTGGTGGGATTTTAGATCCCAAACATCATCCAAAGCAAACAAACTTTGAACTTAAAATAGACACCCATGCATCACATACATGAAAACATATATATCACTAACATTTAAACTGGCAATTAGATTACAACATCACTGTGATTATATTTATCTCAACAACTATTTCCACTTTTTTACATGCCTGTTGCCGATAACAAAACCTTGTTAGCATCACCGATATTTACATTCATCCTATACTAAATTAGGGGTCATAGCTCAAATATAATACAGTAAAAAACTGCATTCAGTCTGTTTCATTTTCTAACCATCTCTTCAAGTTATTCCAGATATTTACCAGCTCTTGCAGTTTCCAGTGGCCTTCTTTCTTTGCATAACAATGCTCATCACTCGGAGTCTTGGTCCTGAGGACTCCTCCCATCCCCTTCCATCACAATGCACCAGTTATGGCTCTGGTGCATGGTTGTCATCCCAGCCCATGACCTTAGAGGTGAAGTTTCTTCAGGATAGCAATCATGGTCCTGATTCTTTGGACACTGGTTTTGTTTGTCGAGGAGTCCTCTGTCTTTTAGCAGGCGATAGATTGCTCGATAAGGAACAATGTAAAAAACACTTCCTGGACACAATACTGATTCAGGTCGAACCACAATCCATGGATACTTGAACACATCTGGCCGCGCAACGCAGTGCCTTGGATTCTTCTTCATGACTTCTGCAGCAGTTATCGGCTTTCTGTGAATCTCCACATACTTGCCTGGATGCACCAATTTTAGTACACCTTTCTCACTTCTTGTTGTTGAAATTCTCATGGTTTGTTGTAGCAGTCAGATAGAGTGAAAAGGTCAAGGTGGGAATGTAAGGTACTTAAGCCTATTTTTCCTTCTTATACTGTCCATTATATCAAGAGATGACAAAAATGGCGGTGAAATCCACGAAAGGATCATCGAGAAACATAACTGTCTTTGTTTATACATGAAGTTTGTTGTGGTTGAATAATTTGGTTTAAATGCAAGAAACGTATGGAGTATCTTAGGAAGTCCCTTTGTCTTTTTATGGTGTCACATTTGAATATGCTATGGTAATTTCTATGAGCACTAGCTGCGGAAATCTTGTTCTGATCTTTCTATGTGATACTAGTGCAAAAATTATACTCATTGGCTCAAATTAAATCCTCTCTTGTGTCCATTCCAACATGTCCCTGTGCTTTTTATGTACTTTTTGAAAAGGATCAACAATAAAAACAGTGAGAAAGAGGAGAAGTGGCGATTAGAAAAGTAAAAAAGAAAGAAAGAATAGATTGACTCTGTATCTACACTTCTGTTCACGACAAAGATTTCTAACTATGATTTCATAGAAAAACACTCCCTTGAAGCAATTCTCAGATCTTCATCATCAATGATTAGGGTGTGATTTTTTATATTTGTTATTTATTTTCATGAGTGTGATTCATGCATTCAGGGCATTCTATTATTATAAAATACTATAAATTAGTTGGGGAATCAATGGAGATATATGATGCATTAGCTTGTCTGCTGTTGTTATATTACAAAAGTGAATTGAATAACATTTTTTTTTTCCCGAAAGTTGAAGCAATCACACCCCCATTGTTCACGAATCACAATATGTTCCTAGTGGCACTCGAACTCTCAATCATCCCTTTGGAGAGTAGAGAGCATACGCTTGTGCCAAAGGCCATTTGGTGAATTGAATCACATTTCTTGGGAAAGTGCCGAGCAGCTTTAAACAGTTACTTTGCGTTGCACAAAGGTTGCACAAACAACTTCCATCCAAATTTTCTAAGAAAAATATTTCACCTGAATGGAGTTCCTAAGGAAATTAGAAGCAGTAGTTTGGCTTATAAGAGCAAGGTCTTGAATAGTTGTGGTCACCAACAACTTCATGTATCAAGACCATGTTATTTGTAGAAAAAGCAAGCGAACAGACAAACTCATGCAAGCTTGAGAAACACGTCAAAGCCTACACTCACTTAAACTTTTCACCATCCTACTTAAGAATTTAGATGAGAACTCAGACTAGCTCTTCTGCTGTATTATTTATGGAGATCATGAGGAGTCCCTTCCACTACGCGCTCCTTGTACATATAAGAGATGTTAGAGTGTGTTAAGTAAGTTTCGACAAAACTTGTATTTACTTGTAATTGAGCCTTACCACAGAGGTATGAGTGCCTATATTTTATTATTATTGAGATTTTCCCCGCTTCTTCATGATTCCAATTTTGACAGTTGTTTGATTAGGTTTTTATTTTAGTGATTATAAAAAAAAACTATTTCTCTAACATTTGAACTGGCGATTAGATTACAACATCACTCTGATTATATTATCTCAAAAACTATTGCCACTATTTTACATGCCTGCTGCAGATGACAAAACCTCATCGCCACCACAGATATTTACATTCATGCTATACTAAATTAGGGATCGTAGGTCTAATATAATACAGTAAATTAAACATTGTTCAACGTGTTTCATTTCCTAACCATCTCTTCAAGTTATTGCAGATATTTACCAGCTCTTGCAGTTTTCAATGGCTGCCTTTCTTTGCACAACAATGCCATTGTAACAATCAGCTCAGGCAATGACAGTGTCGGATTGTTTATTAAGACTATCATCACTCGAAATCTTGTTCTTGAGGACTCCTCCCATCACCTGGCATCACGAAGTACCAGTTACTGTCTGGTGCATTGTTGTCATGCCAGCCCATGACTTGAGAGGTGAAGTTTCTTCAGGATAGCAATGATGATCCTGATTGTTGAGACACTGGTTTTGTTGGTAGAGGAGGCCTCTGGCTTTTAGCAGGCGATAGATTGCTTGATAAGGAACAATGTAAAAAACACTTCCTGGACACAATACTGACTCAGGTCGAACTACAATCCATGGATACTTAAACACATCAGGCCGCGCAATGCAGTGCCTTGGATTCTTCTTCATGACTTCTGCAGCAGTTATCGGCTTTCTGTGAATCTCCACATACTTGCCTGGATGTACCAATTTTAGGACACCTTTCTCACTTCTTGTTGATGAAGTTCTCATGGTTTGTTCTAGCAGTCAGATAGAGTGAAAGTCAAGGTTGTTGGAATGTGAGGTAAGCCTATTTTAGTTCCCTTCTTATACTGTCCATTATCTCACAAGGTGACAAAAATAGCGGTGAAATCCATGAAAGGATAATTGGGAAACATGACTTTCTTTGTTTCTAGATCGAGTTTGTTGTGGTTAAATAATTTGGTTCAAATACAAGAAAGGTGTGGAGTATCTTAGAAAGACCCTCTTGTCTTTTTTGGTGTCGCATTTAAATATGTTTTGGTAGTTTCTATGAGCATTGGCTGGGGAATCTTGTTCTTACCTTTCTATGTGATTCTTGTGCAAAAACTGCATTGAATTGACAGCTTGAATCCTCTCTTTTGTCCATTCCAACATGTCCCTGTACCTTTTATGTCTTTTTGAAAAGGAAAAAGAATAAAAACAGTGAGAAAGAGGAGAAGTGGAGATTTAAAAGTAAAAAAGAAAGAATAGATGGAATCTCTGTATACTTCTGTTCATGACTAGGATTTCTAACAATGATTTCATAGAAAACACTTCCTGGAAGCAATTGATATTCAGATCTCCATCATCAATGATTAGGGTATGATTTTTTTATTTTTTATTTTTTATTTTTTTATGAGGGGGTGATTCATGCATTCAATTATTATAAAACACTCAAAATAAGTTTGGGGAATCAATGGAGGTGCATGAAGCATTAGTTTGTCTGTTGTTGTTCTATTACATAATAGAATTGAAATTTTTTTTTTTTTTTCTTTTTTTTTTTTTTTTTGGAAGTTAAAGCAAACACTCTCATTATTCATGGATCACAATGTCCCTAGTGGGACTCGAACTCTCAACCTTTGGGGAGGAGAGATCATGCCATTGCGCTAGAAGTCCTCCGGTGAATTGAATAACATTTCTTGGTGCAAGTGCCAATTAGCTTTAAACAGTTACTTTGTGCTGGACACAAAAGTTGCAGAATCTAACTATTCACCTGAGTGGAGTTCCTAAGGAAACTAGAAGCATTAGTGACTTATAAAGCAGTGTCTTGAATATTTGTGGTCAGTAACAACTTCATGTCTCAAGACAATGTTTTCTGTCAAAAAAATAGGTGAACAGACAGAAACTTGTGCAAGCTTGAGAAACATGTCAAAGCCTACACTGACTTAACTCTTCATCATCCTAGGATACTTTGTTCTACCAGCCTACTTTAGAATTTACGCAAGTGCTCAAACTAGCTCTGCTGCTGTATTATTTATGGAGATCATGATGAGTTCCTTGCACCACGTACTCCATGTACATATAACAAATGTTTACTTACATTTACTTATAATTAAACCTGACTGCAGAAGTATGAGTGCAATTTAGCCTATATTTTATTATTATTGAGATTTTCCCTGTTTCTTCATGATTCCAATTTTGACAGTTGTTTGATTAGGTTTTTATTTTAGCCCTTATATGTATAAGGGCTGAATATTATTATTGTATACATATATTTCATCTTCCTAAATCTTCTTCTTCACTCTTTTTTTTTTCTTTTATTTACTTTTTTTCCTGGTTTTTGCATCATAGGTCATCATTTCAAAATATATGCAATAAAATATAATAGAGGTCATGCATCTAAAAACTGTGTAGCTTTAGCGACATCAATTTCGCCTGCTGCAAGAAACCAATTTCAGGATGACTCAATAATTTAATGAGGCTGCTTGGGAGGACTGTACTTGGGTTTTGGTGGGATTTCAGATCCCAAACATCATCCAGAGCAAACAGACTTTGAACCTAATGTACACACCCATGCATCACATGCATGAAAACAACTATTTCACTTACATTTGAACTGACAATTAGATTACAACATTACTGTGATTACATTATCTCAAAAACTACAGCAACATTTTTACATGCCTGTTGCAGATAACAAAACCTCGTCACCACCATAGATATTTACATTCATGCTATACTAAATTCGGGGTCATAGCTCTAATATAATACTGTAAAACACTGCATTCAATCTGCTTGATATTCTAACCGTCTCTTCAAGTTATCCCAGATATTTACCAGCTCTTGCAGTTTCCAATGGCCGCCTTTCTTTGCATAACAGTGCTCATTACTCAGAATCTTGTTCCTGAGGACTCCTCCCATCCCCTGGCATCACAAGGCACCAGTTGTGGTTCTGGTGCATGGTTGTCATTCCTGCCTATGACCTAAGAGGTTAAGTTTCTTCAGGATAGCAATAATGGTCCTGATTGTTGGGACACTGGTTTTGTTGGTCGAGGTGGCCTCTGGCTTTTAGCAGGCGATAAATTGCTCAATAAGGAACAACGTAGAAAACACTTCCTGGACACAATACTGATTCAGGTCGAACCACAATCCATGGATAGTAGTACACATCCGGCCGTACAATACAGTGCCTTGGATTCTTCTTCATGACTTCTGCCTCAGTAATCGATTTTCTGTGAATCTCTACATACTTGCCTGGATGCACCAATTTTAGTACACCTTTCTCACTTCTTGTTGGTGAAGTTCTCATGGTTCCTTCTAGCAGTCAGATAGAGTGAAAAGTCAAAGTTGGAATGTGAGGTAAGCTAATTTTAGTTCCCTTCTTATACTGTCCATTATTGCACGACATGACAAAATTGGCGACAAAATCCATGAAAGGATCTTTGGGAAACATGACTGTCTTTGTTTCTAGATTGAGTTTGTTGTGGTTGAAATAAAAGAAAGGTGTGGAGTATCTTAGAAAGACCCATTGTCTGTTATGGGGTCGCGTTTGAATTTAAAATGATAATTTCTATGAGCATTAGCTGGGGAATCTTGTTCTGATCTTTCTATGTGATACTAGTGCAAAAACTGTAATCATTGGCAAAAACTGAATCCTCTCTTTTGTCCATTTCAACTTGTCCCCGTACCTTTTATGTGTGTTTTGAAAATGAAATAGAATAAAAACAGTCGGAAAGACAAGAGAAGTGGGGATTAAAAAAGTGAAAAAGAAAGAATGGATGGATTCTCTGTTATTATAATTTTGTTCATGACAGAGATGTCTAACAATGATTTCATAGAAAAAAACTCCCCGGAAGTAATACTCAGATATCCATCATCAATGTTTAGGGTATGATTTAATTTATTATTATTATTTTTCAATGATATGATGCATTAGCTTATCTGCTGTTCCACTACAAAATTGAATTAACATCTTTTATTTTTTAAGTTAAAGCAAACACACACCCATTATTCACGGATTACAATATGTCCTTAGTGGGACTCAAACTCTCAACCTTCCCTTTGGGGAGGAGAGATTTGGTAAATTGAATAACATTTCTCCGAGCTAGTGCCAATTAACTTTAAGCAGTTACTTTGCTTTGGACAAAGGTTGCAGAAACAACTACCATCCAAATTCTTGTAGAAAAAATTCACCTGAATTGAGTTCCTAAGGAAACTAGCAGCAGTAGTTTGGCTTATAAAGCAATGTCTTGAATATTTTTGGTCACCAACAACATCATGTGTCAAGACAATGCTTCATGTAGAAAAAGCTGGTGAACAGACGGAAACTCATGCAAGCTTTAGAAACATGTCAAAGCCTGCACTGGTTTAAACTTTTCACCATCCTATCATATTTTTATTATTATTGAGATTTTCCTTGTTTCTTCATGATTCCATTTTTTATGGTAGTTTCATTAGGCTTTTATTTTAGTGCTTATATATATAAGGGCTTGATAAATTGACTATACACCCCTGATGAATATTGATTATTGAGTTATTGGATAAAAATATTTCTCCTTCGTAATTCTTCTTCTTCTCCCCTATTCTTGTTCTCTTTTATCTTTTCTTTATAATAAAGGTCATCTAAAAAGTCTATAGCATTCGCGACATCAATTTAGCCTGCAGCTAGGAACCAATTGCAGGATGACTCAAAATTTCAATGACCAGACCACCTGTTGCTGAAAGTTATTCATTAGGATATCATACAGAACAAAACCTGATCTGTCTTTTAACCAATGCATTCAGCTACATATGCGATCTTTATAGATTTAATTCATGATTTTTTTCCCCTTGGCAAGAAACTCATTTACCTATTTGTCCCTATAGGAACTTGAACCCTCACCTCACTTTCGGAGGTTAAGGAGATACCACTAGGCTACAACCCTTGATGGTCGAATTCATGAAACTAACTAGTGCACAAACTGCAAAAGTTATAAGAACGAGGTAAGTTTTCACCAGAGGCACATAAAAGATGACAAAAACAATTTTGAATCTCAAAGTATTGGGAAGGGGAAAACATGCACATATTCATTATCATATATAGAGGTCAAATATCCTGCTATACATTTATTATGGATTGGATTTCAATGCCCTTGTAGATTCTCACTCCCTATGATGATTTAGAATAGAAGCGGATTCCAACGGCCAAGCCCAATATGATCAGGGGAACTAAGAACTGAAGGAGCTTGACAAAGAACTCAGGGGTCTTGTCCTGGTTGTAATGAGGCTGCTTGGGAGGACCGTACTTGGTTTTGGTGGGGTTTCAGTTCCCAAACATCATCCAAAGCAAACAGACTTTGAACTCAATATAGACACCCATGCTTGACATACAAGAAAACGACTATTTCACTAACATTTGAACTGGCAACTAGATTACAACATCACTATGATTACATTATCTCAAAAACTATTGCCACTTTCTTACATGCCTGTTGCAGATGACAAAGCCTCATCGCCACCACAGATATTTACATTCATGCTATACTAAATTAGGGGTCGTAGCTCTAATATAATACAGTAAATTAAACACTGTTCAATGTGTTTCATTTTCTAATCATCTCTTCAAGTTATTGCAGATATTTACCAGCTCTTGCAGTTTCCAATGGCCGCCTTTCTTTGCACAACAATGCCATTGTAACAATCAGCTCAGGCCAAGACAGTGTCGGATTGTTTAGTGAGACTATCATCACTCGAAATCTTGTTCTTGAGAACTCCCATCACCTGGCATCACAAAGCACCAGTTACTGTTCTGGTGCATTGTTGTCATGCCAGCCCATGACTTGAGAGGTGAAGTTTCTTCCGGATAGCAACGATGATCCTGATTGTTGGGACACTGGTTTTGTTGGTCAAGGAGGCCTCTGGCTTTTAGCAGGCGATAGATTGCTCGATAAGGAACAATGTAAAAAATACTTCCTGGACACAATACTGATTCAGGTCGAACCACAATCCATGGATACTTGAACACATCAGGTCGCGCAATGCAGTGCCTTGGATTCTTCTTCATGACTTCTGCAGCAGTAATTGGTTTTCTGTGAATCTCCACATACTTGCCTGGATGCACCAATTTTAGTACACCTTTCTCACTTCTTGTTGGTGAAGTTCTCATGGTTTCTTCTAGCAATCAGATAGAGTGAAAGTCAAGGTTGGAATGTGAGGTAAGCCTATTTTAGTTCCCTTCTTATACTGTCAATTATCTCATGAGATGACAAATTTGGCGATGAAATCCGTGAAAGGATCTTTGGGAAACATGACTGTCTTTGTTTCTCGATGGAGTTTGTTGTGGTTGAAATAAAAAGAAAGGTGTGGAGTATCTTAGAAATACCCATTGTCTTTTATGTCGTTGCATTTTGAATTTTCTAAGATAATTTCTATGAGCATTGGCTGCGGAATCTTGTTCTGATCTTTCTATGTGAATCTAGTGCAAAAACTGTAATCATTGGCAAAAACTGAATCCTCTCGTTTGTCCATTTCAACTTGTCCCCATACCTTTTATGTGTGTTTTGAAAAGAAAATAGAATAAAAACAGTCAGAAAGAGAAGAGTAGTGGGGATTAAGAAAGTGAAAAAGAAAGAATAGATGGATTCTCTGTAATTGTACTTTTGCTCATGACAAAGATTTCTAACAATGATTTCATAGAAAAACACTCCCTGGAAGTAATACTCAGATATCCATCATCAATGTTTAGGGTATGATTTAATTTATTTTGTTTTATTTTTCATGATATGATGCATTAGCTTGTCTACTGTTCCACTACAAAATTGAATTAACATTTCTTTTATTTTTTAAGTTAAAGCAAACACACACCCATTATTCACGGATTACAATATGTCCTTAGTGGGACTCAAACTCTCAACCTTCCCTTTGGGGAGGAGAGATTTGTTAAATTGAATAACATTTCTACGAGCTAGAGCCAATTAGCTTTAAACAGTTACTTCGCTTTGGACAAAAGTTGGAGAAACAACTACCATCCAAATTCTTACAAAAAAATTTCACCTGAATTGAGTTCCTAGGGAAACTAGCAGCAGTAGTTTGGCTTATAAAGCAATGTCTTGAATATTTTTGGTCACCAACAACTTCATGTGTCAAGAAAATGCTTTCTGTAGAAAAAGCTGGTGAACAGACAGAAACTCGTGCAAGCTTGAGAAACATGTCAAAGCCTGCACTGGTTTAAACTTTTCACCATCCTAGGATACTTTTAGTATTATTGAGATTTTCCTTGTTTCTTCATGATTCCATTTTTTACAGTAGTTCGATTAGGTTTTTATTTTAGCCCTTATATATATAAGGGCTTGATAAATTGACTATACACCCCTGATGAATATTGATTATTGAGTTATTGGATAAAAATATTTCTCCTTCCTAATTCTTCTTCTCCTCCCCTATTCTTGTTCTCTTTTATCTTTTCTTTAAAATAAAGGTCATCTAAAAAGTGTCTAGCATTCGTGACATCAATTTAGCCTTCAGCAAGGAACCAATTGCAGGATGACTCAAAATTTCAATGACCAGACCACCTGTTGCTGAAAGCTATTCATTAGGATAACATCATAGAGAACAAAACTGTCAAAACCTGATCTTTCTTTTAACCAATGCATTCAGCCACATATGCGATCTTTATACATTTAATTCATGATTTTTTTCCCCCTTGGCAAGAAACTCATGTACCCATTTGTCCCTCTACGAACTTGAACCCTTACCTCTAACTTTCGGAGGTGTAGGAGATACCACTTGGCTACATCCCTTGATGGTCAAATTCATGAAACTAACTAGTGCACAAACTTCAAAAGTAACAAGAACGAGGTAAGTTTTCACCAGAGGCACATAAAAGATGACAAAAACAATTTTGAATCTCAAAGTATTGGGAAGGGGAAAACATGCACATATTCATTATCATATATAGAAGTCAAAATCCTGCTATACATTTATCATGGATTGGATTTCAATGCCCTTGTAGATTCTCACTTCCTTGGATGATTTAGAATAGAAGCGGATGCCCACGGCCAAGCCCAATATGATCAGGGGAACTAAGAACTGAAGGAGCTTGACAAAGTACTCAGGGGTCTTGTCCTGGTTGTAGTGAGGCTGCTTGGGAGGACCGTACTTGGTTTTGGTGGGGTTTCAGATCCCAAACATCATCCAAAGCAAACAGACTTTGAACTTAATGTAGACACCCGTGCTTCACATACCAGAAAACAACTATTTCACTAACATTTGAACTGGCAACTAGATTACAACATCACTCTGATTACATCATCTCAAAAACTATTGCCACTTTTTTACATGCCTGCTGCAGATGACAAAACCTCATCGCCACCACAGATATTTACATTCATGCCAATACTACATTAGGGGTAGTAGCTCTAATATAATACAGTAAATTAACTACTGTTCAATGTGTTTCATTTTCTAACCATCTCTTCAAGTTATTGCAAATGTTTACCAGCTCTTGCAGTATCCAAAGGCCGCCTTTCTTTGCACAACAATGCCATTGTAACAATCAGCTCAGGCCAAGACAGTGTTGCATTGTTTAGTGAGACTATCATCACTTGAAATCTTGTTCTTGAGGACTCCTTCCATCACCGGGCATCACGAAGCACCAGTTACTGTTATGGTGCATTGTTGTCATGCCAGCCCATGACTTGAGAGGTGAATTTTCTTCAGGATAGCAATGATGGTCTTGATTGTTGAGACACTGGTTTTGTTGGTCCAGGAGGCCTCTGGCTTTTAGCAGGCGACAGATTGCTCGATAAGGAACAATGTAAAAAACACTTCCTGGACACAATACTGACTCAGGTCGAACCACAATCCATGGATACTTAAACACATCAGGCCGCGCAATGCAGTGCCTTGGATTCTTCTTCATGACTTCTGCGGCAGTAATCAGTTTTCTGTGAATCTCCACATACTTGCCTGGATGCACCAACTTTAGTACACCTTTCTCACTTCTCGTTGGTGAAGTTCTCATGGTTGGTTGTAGCAGTCAGATAGAGTGAAAAGGTCAAGGTGGGATTGGGAATTTAAGGTAAGTAAGCCTATTTTCCCTTTTCCCCTTCTTATATTGTCCATTACATTAACAGACGACAAAAATGGCGGTGAAATCCACGAAAGGATCTTTGGGGAACATAACTGTCTTTGATTCTAGGTGAAGTTTGTTGTGGTTGAATAATTTGGTTTAAATACAAGAAATGTGTGGAGTATCTTAGAAAGACCCTTTGTCTTTTATAGTGTTGCATTTGAATATGGTAATTTCTATGAGCACTGGCTGGTGAATCTTGTTCTGATCTTTCTATGTGATACTGGTGCTAATATTATAATCATTGGCACAAATTAAATGCTGTCTTGTGTCCATTCCAACATGTCCCTGTACTTTTTGAAAACAGTTAGAAAGAGAAGAGAAGTGGGGATTAGACACTATACTTCTGTTCACGACAAAGATTTCTAATTATGATTTCATAGAAAAACACTCCCCTGAAGCAATACGCAGATCTCCATATTCAATGATTAGGGAAAACATGCACATATTCATTATCATATATTATATATAGAAGTCAAAACATCCTACTATATATATCCCCAGAATTGGAAGTCTTCGTGGGCAATAAGAACAAGAATGAAGGCGCTTGATCGCTAATATAAGTTTATTATGGATTGGATTTCAATGCCCTCGTACATTCCCCACCCCCTAAGCTGATTTGCTATAGAAACGGATGCCAACGGCCACACCCAATATGATCAGGGGAACTAAGAACTGAAGTAGCTTGACAACGAACTCGGGGGTTTTGTCCTGGTTGTAGTGAGGCTGCTTGGGAGGAATGTACTTGGTTCTGGTGGGAATGCTTGATGTATCAATGTCACCCACATAGAATTCATCCATCATTGCTCTTGCACTGGTACTGTGGCCGACATCCTCAAAATCATCAGTTGCATCCTTTCCTGCAAAACATATAACACGTGCGCGCCAAACCATGGCCAAGAACATTCATTAGTTGGTGGGGTTTCAGATCCAAAACACCATCCAAAGCAAACAGATTTTGAACTTAACGTTGGTCGACACCCATGCATCACATACAAGGAAAACAAATGATTAGCCAACATTTAAACTGGCTCAAAAAATATTGCTACTTCTTTACATGCCTGTTGCAGACAACAAAACCTCGTCACCACCGGGATGGTCCTCCAAAAACTTCGTCACATCATACACCTGATACAAACATTAAAGAGATGCAGAGTTCAGGACACTTCACAAATACTACGACACACTGTAAACGAAAACACCATAAAGAGAGGTAGCAGAATGAACACCATTAGAGCCCATCATTCTGTTTAAAGCATCCATAAAAGCTTTAAATCTCCGAGCACATATCTATCTGCCCACCATTTCCATTTCAACTATTATACTATAGGAAACCGGTTAAACAAATGGCCAGATTTTCGAAGCATCCCTCCAACACTTTTTCCCCAAAAATCTATTCATTCATCCAAACAATTATCTTAGGGCTAAATTTACACTGTGGGAAGACATGTCAACGAAATACAAGGCACACCTTCATTTTTTCTCTCTCTTTTGTCCTTCTAAATTACATTTCTTTTATATCAATTTCTAATAAAATTTATATAAATTATTATATAGAACTTGATCTCTAAGCAGAATAATTCAATCTGAGCTTTAAATAAATTTCACAAGGCTAATAAAATTTCACTATTTTTCATTACCCCTTAGTTTTCTAATTTATTCCGGTCTGCTTCGTTTTTCATGGAATGGAAAAATATATTGTCTTGACTTATGTGGGATCTCCACCCTGCCCCATCCCCAGGTTTCTTCTGGGAAGATATCCTTCCTTGCATACTTTTTTTTGTAGCATTCATAAGAATGACAACAATTGACGGCACTGTTCAACCAGTTGATGCAAAAATTGGATTCAATGGCCACAAACAAGACGAGAAAGGTTTAAGAAAACTGGTTTCACATATAAATGTTTTTGTGGATGCCTAAGTAATTGAAGTTGACAACATTAATCTGCTGTTGTGACTCTTCAGGGCATATTATACTATTGATTTCTTATGTAGTCAAAAACAGGACCATTAATCTATTTGTGCACCAATCAAAATAGCGACGGTGCAATGAAGTCAATTAAATTGAGAAAAATCTACTAATACCTACATAAATTTTATCATCTCGTATGGTCTTTCTTTATTTCTATTGATCCAATGAAAAAAATGGAAACTTGGTCAAATTCTTTTTCCATTCAATGAACCTTTACTATTATAATAGAGTCAAATGTTATATTGTGCAGTAAAGAAGGTTCTAAGAAAATTCTGAGTCCTCAGACTCAAAATTTTTTGAGTCAAACAGTTCATGGACAAAATAAATAAATACAAAATATAATAATAATTTAATCCAGATATGTCATTCGTTGCATATAACAAAAAAATTAGGGTAAAGTGCAAAAAATCCCCCTGATCTTTACTCTCTCTTGCAAAAAACCCCCTTGAACTTTTATTTTAAAAGAAAACTCCCTAAACTATTTTAATTTTTGCAAAAAAACCCAAATGACACTGTTCCGACATCTGATTATCATGTAAATTAGGTTATAATTTCAAAATGCCGGTACTACCCTTATTACTTATGGGATAATTAACGAAACCCCAAATTCACAAATCGCCATTGCCATCCATGTGGAGGTCTCACCTTGCAACCCCAACTGAAGCGACACACAAAATGATCAGATAGAGTTACCTTCCGAAGAAAAAAAAAAATGATCAGATAGAGTGCGTCAAAACTCCAATGGAAGAAAGAGACCCTCCAACTCTAACTACATGTACTCCATCTTTCAATTACCACAACAAGACAAGTCACGCCGGTCACGTTCATCTTCTTCACCACTGGTGCCTGAAGTTATTTGATAAATCAATCACCGCACTTGTACCATTCGCGCAACAAATAAACAAACCTCAATCTGAACTACTCCTTCTCCACAATTAAGTTTGTAAAATCCCTTTTATTTGGGTTCTCTTTGTTTTCCAAAACCAAGTATGCATTGAAATGGCTTAACATTATTTTATTGGAACTAACAAATCAACAGTATACAAGATCCATGGCTTCTGTTCAACTATATATATATATATATTGTGACGGCGGGTTATGAAAAGTTCCCTCCGTTGACTGGTGATGAGGGGAGGCGATATTGCGCCGACAGCGATGGAGATTGCAGAAGGGAGGCGATATTGCGCCGGCAGCGATGGAGATTGCCGAAGGGAGGCGATATTGCGCCGGCAGCGATGGAGATTGCCGACGGGAGGCGATATTGCGCCGGCAGCGATGAAGATTGCCGACGGGAGGCAATATCGCCCCGGCAGCGATGAAGATTGCCGATGGGAGGCAATATTGCGCCGGCGGCGGTTAAGATTGCCTAAGAGAGAAATTTTGGAGGCAATTGAGGAAACAAATTGGCAATTTTGAAAAATTAGGAAAAAAATTCTCGATCGAAGGTGCAGATGGAAAGTCGACCGTATGTATATATATATATGCGTGTGTGGCTTATATATAGGTGGGTCTGGTACAAGTGTTGGTGTTTGGTGCTAAAGTGAGTAGTGTAATTCTATATGGAATGAGCGATGGTTTCCAAATTGAGTTTCAGAGTCAACTTCTTAGATTGGAGTCTGTATGGAAGTTGTTTGGCGCTAAAACGGTGAAGGGTAGGTGAAGCTTGTTGATAAGGTGTTGGGTTGTCGCCATATCATTGGTTTTTAAGATTGCTACTTAACAAACGACAATAAACATTCCAAACGGTGTCGGTTGATTTAAGGCCAATTTGGTAATTTAATATTTCCGGTTAGCTCCGGTGCCTATGATTTTAGAATTTGTCCTTAAATTGCAAATTTTGAATAGTTTAGGGAGTATTACTTAGTTTAGGGGGATTTTGTGTTTTTTGCTGAAAATATAGGGGGGTTTCTTGCACTTTACCCAAAAAATTATATCACTAATTTCATTCGTTCAAGCATGACAAAAGTTGATCCATATAAAACTTCAAGATTCGAATCTTTAACAAATCTAATATATTTGAGCATGATAAAACTAAATAAAATGAATCATAATACAGTCAGAAGCATAATCATGGATTAATTAAACTCACACCATAGAATCAATATATATATATATATACACACACACACGCACGCCCACACACACGAACAAACACATACACATGCATAACTATGTATACCTTGCCAGAGATGACAAGCCAACAGTCCATGACATTGTTGTGCTCGGAGACCTCCGACAATGTAAAGACCTTGCCGTCAGCACCCATTTACGATCGAATGCGTTTCTTTGTGTGTGTTTTGTGTGTGTGTGAGAGAGAGAGTTCAAGACTGAGAGATGGGTGGGTTTGAGGCTTTGAGCGTGAAGATCTACGTCTCTTTAGAGAGAGAATGGGTTGGTGAGACAATTATGGTAGATTTGATCGGAGTTGGATGTGGGGTTGGTGAGAGAGGAGAGATGGGCTTGTCATCGCCCACCTTTTCTTGCATTTTATAGCTTTGTTTTGCAGATTTTTTGTCATTGTGTCCCTCTACTGTTGTGGTATTCCACTTTGCCCCCTATATTTGCAATAATTTCCCTTTCTATTCTGTAAGTAGTAAATTATATAGGATTTGGAGCCTTCTTTGTTAATCACTATTATCCACTTATTCTAAGTTGAACGATAATACTGATTAATAAAAAGTTATCATAAAATGCTCTCAGAATGAGAGGTGCGGCTTCTTCATTTTTCAAATCGCTGAATTGAATTCAATTCAATGCCTACACGAATGTTTTTATTTTATAACAAATAGTATATCTCTTGAAGTATTTAATTCAATTCAATTCAACGGGTGTATATCTTTCTTCTTCAATTATTAAATTGACTTGAATCCAATGACTAAAAGAATATTCTAAAGTGTTAAATCGAATTCAACTCAATTAGTACATGTCTTCATTCTTTAAGTGTTGAATTGAATTCAATCCAATGACTAAAAGAATGTTCTAATGACCAGTAAGTTTCTTAAAGTGTTGAATTGAATTAAATTAAATGATTGTTTGTCTTCGATCTTCAAGTGTTGAATTGAATTCAATATAATGACTAATAGAATGTTCTGATGACAAGTATGTCTCTTAAAGCGTTAACTAAATTCAATTCAAACAGTAAGAGAACAAGATCCCTATCGTAGTACACTTCCTCTTTCAAAAATAACATTTTTTTTTTCTGAAGAAAAGTTCCAATTTATTCAAAAGCTTTTCACTCAAACTAACTTTTTAACACTATCATACTAAACTACTAACACCCTCGAACTTGAAACCAGTTTATATACACTTACTATTATATCCTAAATAAGTTTGTTAAAATTGAGAAAGCATGATAACAAATTAGTGATACGGTTAATAGTATAGGTGCAATATCAAAGGTGGTATAATCTAGTGGTATATTCTTTCACTCGAAGGTGGAGGGTTTAATTTTTTACTGGAATACGTTAGTGTGTAAGTTTCGTGTCAATATATATAGTCTAAGTGTACTACAATACAATTTGCATCCCTCTTCTGTTTTCCACTGAGAAATGGAATCGACTAATTTAAAGATAAAAAGTCTAAACAACTTGCAACCCTACCTTATTTTCTAATGGAGATGGTAATGTTTTGTGTTAGTGGATATGCTCGCACAAGGCAATCTAATATCATTTCGCACGTGGGTGCCAATGTAAAGATTTTAAAATTGGGGGTTTCATGTAAAAAATAACAAAATAGCATGCATGTACCTAATGAGATTCCAAGAGAGGAGAGATCCTTATAAGAAAGAAAATTAAAAAATGTTCCATCAATTCCTCGTGGGCACATGTCCGGACAAAGGAACAACCCAATGGTCATGTTTCATGTTTGGGCTCAACTCAATATCATTAATTTGTTTTAACTTTGGGATAAAATGCAATTAACTGAAATATGCCACATTTTTTTTTAACTCCGAACTCTCTTGGGCTGCAACTGGCCCCATAACAACAGTACCAGTTAAATCAATATTTATAATAAGAGTGTTAGAGTTTGAAACCAAAAACATATTAGACTTATTACAAAATTTCACCAAGTTCATGAGAACTAAAATATGTAACATTGCAAACACAAATTTTGTAACACCAGCTAATTTATGAATTTATTAGAAACATCACAAAATTTCACAACAATTACAATGTTTTGACTTTTGAGATCTGGGATCCAATTATTATTATTATCGATAAATAAGCGAGGTGGGGATGCAATTATTTGTTGGAAAAAAAAAAAAGAAAAAAGAAAAAAAAAAAAAAGGATGCAAATAGTTAGACTTATCTTGGCGCGCATTAATATAATTGCCAATTCCTTGCACATAGTAGATAATGGTCTTTTATTCAACAGCTAACAACCTCCACCAAAAAAAAAAAAAAAAAATTGAGTAAAGAAACATCTAATTTGAACTAAGTTGCCTTGTGTATTTGAAAAAAAGCTTTTAAAATTCAAAGTTCATGTAAAACATCATAAAGATCAAAGTTTTTATAGACCAAGTTTTCTTACTAGGAGGTGAGCTCATCCGGGCTTCATCCGCCAACTTTTTTTTTTGTTTGCATATAATTTCAATTTGCAAATCATCCTTACATAATTTAACAACTTACACATCTTAAACAAATATTCTTGTTTCAAATTATGTAAACTTGACAAAGAATATTGAGGTGATGCCCCCTGTTCAAAAAAATAAAAATAGAATATTTGGGCCCAAAATATTTCGATCAATATTATTGTTTTGTGTATTATATTACGAAATACAAATAAGTTAATTTTGTAAGAAAGATTTAGTATTTTTTTATTATTGTATTTTATAATTTAAAAATAAATAAACAATCATGCACGAATTAGACGCTCCATTTAATAATAATAATTTTAAATTTTTTTTCTTAAGAGCATACTAAATCCATTTAATAATAATAATTTAAAATTTTTTTTCTTAAGAGAATACTAAATAGATAACCAGATCACGTTCGCTTGACATTAACGCATTACTGCTGTAGCGGCCACTGAAGGTATTGTACCATAGTGTTATAAGGGGAGACTTGTCCCACATCGGATCCGGATGGGAAGTAACATGGGTATAAATGGGTGGGTATGCAGCACTACCCAACAGTTCGAGCTTTTAGGTAAATGGGCAAGCGCCCACCCATTACAGTTGGTATCAGAGCCAGACCCAGTACTTGATCTAGTGCTGCTACGCCAAGCGCCCGGCCCGGAAGGCGTCCGGGTGAGCCACCCGGGTAGGCAGGGTGGCCCTCGTTGCCGGGTGGCCCGACCACAACGAGGGCGTTGCGAATTCGAGTGAGAGAGAATGTTACAAGGGGAGACTTGTCCCACATCGGATCTGGATAGAAAGTAACATGGGTATAAATGGGTGGGTATGCAGCACTACCCAACAGTTCGAACTTTTGGATAAATGGGCAAGCGCCCACCCGTTACACATAGCCACTTAAAACCCCATAAACGGCGATCATAGCTACACACTCTCTCTCTACCCTTTTCTACCGGAATCCTAACTCATCTCTCTCTCATTTGCAAACGACCTTCTATTATCTGCAAAGACCGGCCATTATCGACGGCAACCGGCAAGTCAGTAAGTTTTGCAATGGTTCTATTTGGTGCTTAGAATGAATTGAAATAGTTAAAAGAGACCATGCAATTGGAATATAGAGCTAAAAAAGAAGAAAATTAACATGGATGGGAAAAAGTATTTATGATATTTGATCACTAACCACCGGTAGATAACTCCCTCTTGCCTTCCCCTATTTTCTACATGATTTGTTACGATTCTTCATTCTTTTACATGGCATGGGTTTTTCATTAGATTCAAGTACCATCATTTTTTTATTTATTTTTTACAAAGGATTTGTCAATAGAATCCATGCTTAATTGATAGCGATTGAATAGTATCTAGATTTGGTCCTGCAGAAACCAATCCTTAAATTGCATATATGATCTTTTGTTAAAATCTACAGTGGCTTTCAAATTTTCGCATATTAGTCTCTGCCGTGTTTTTACTTTCATTTGTATGTCCACTCATGTTTTCATTTTTGTTTGAGATGGCTACTCTTTTGTGAGTTAGAGTTGGTTTATGATTCTTGTTGTACGAGGGTCATTGGATTTTCTTTGGTCTTTGATATTTCTTGCACTCTATTTGCTTTAAAGATTGCAGTTTAATTGAGAAAAAAGGAACAAGGAGAATATCAGTGTTGTTTGCATGATTCATTGAAGATTTTCTTTCATCCAAATTGGTTGTTTAGGACATAGATGTGGGGTTTCTTTGATCTACGTGTGGAAATATGGTTTCATAATTATTTTGCCTTCTAATGTCGATTTGTATTGTGAATCATGGTTGCATTAGTTTAAAAGAATCTATTGTTGGTATTTGGGGTAATATCTATTGTGATTAGGATAATTAAAAGCAAAATAATAATGTGTTGTTGTGCATAATCTAGGATGACAATCTTACCCGACCCGGCGGGTTTCTGTTCCTATTGCTACGGGTTTGGTATCTTTTTAATAGGGGTTGAAACGGGTATGGGAGATGAAGTTTAAACCCGACACGGGTTCGGGGCGGGGCTGGTATTTACTTCTTCCCGCCCGCCCCAGTTATATGCATACATTGCCAATTACAAATCTGGCCTTCTATATATGCCACACCTACCTTTCACCTTAAACTGTATAGCCCTAATTTTTCCAAATCGTTTTACTGCCATCACCCCTCACCCTGTGGCCATCCTCACCACCCCTCACCCTTCTTCATCACTCTGGCACTTCGCACCTAAAACTCAAGCTCTTTCAATTCAGAGATCGTGTCCAGATTTGAAAATCCCTAGTGTTTGCATGTTTTTCCTTGAACATCGCATCCATTTTATAAACTACACACCTCCATAAGTTCTGGTGCAGAATTTACTGTAGAATTCATTGAAGTCGTCGTTGAAGAAAGTGAACCTGAAGTATTACTGCCGAAGTACCTTGATATTGTAATGGCCACAAAGGCATTCAACCATGCACTTGTTGTCTTCTTCTCTTCTTCAACTAAAAAACATGTACGATATTAAATTTTGGTTTGCTTCTCATGTAATTCATTCTTCGATTCTGTTATTGAACTAATCGGGACACGCGGGATGGGGACGGGAATTCTTAACTCAATTTTAAGCGGAAATGTGATTTCAGACATTTACCCGAAACATGTTCGGTATGGGGATGGGGATGGGGATGGGTATGGGGTATATTATTTCTATTAGGGGCGGAGATGAAAGGGTTATCTGTTACTTATGCACTCGATGAAGGGTACAAGTTGCTATAGAATCAATTGACTCTGTTTTACTCCATGAGCGCCTTACATTTAATTCTTTTTATTTGGAAATACATTCTGTTTAATATTGTTAACAATCCATATGATGTGATGGCCTTTTCCTTTTGATATCAGGCATTCAAGGAGAAAATTCGGAATTCTTGAAAAGCACAAGGACTATGTTGAACGTGCACAGGCTTACCACAAAAAAGAGGAGGCTTTACGGGTAATGTGACAGTTTTACTTTACGCTTCTTTGTGTTTTTTGGGTATTACATGTTGCGTCTTTATACATGGTATTTATCTTAGAAATATTTTCTGTTTTAATGTGTGCCTATGCTTTTGCCATTTGTGTCCTTTACAGAAACTCAAGGAAAAAGCATCATTCAGGAACCCAGATGAATCTTACTTCAAGATGATTAAGACAAAAACTGTTGATGGAATTCATAAACTGGAGTAACATACAAATTACATTGCCCTTTTTGCTTTTGTTTTTCCTCTCATCCACAGACAATGAAGCCTGACTTGTTACGTTTTCTTACAGGAGTCAGGCAAACAAATATACTCAAGAAGAACTCATGCTAATGAAGACCCAAGATATAGGATATGTTCTGCAGAAGGTTCGAAGTGAAAAAAAGGTAATTGTTTTTTTTTTTTTTCTCCCACCAATATGCATTTCAGTCGTGTTAAGTGTTTAAGAATTCTCCTTTTTAGGTTCCTTATTGTTTTATTTGATATAGAAAATTGAAAAGCTAACCGCCATGTTGCACTCTCTTGATAATCAGCCATCAAACAGACATTTGTACTATGCTGAAGACAGGTGTGAGCTTCCTGATCTTTATTTAGTGGCTATTGCATTCTCTGCTTTTTTGAATTAAACTGGAAATAGAACTGTTGAATTGGTTGAACTGGAGATATTACTTCTTCCTTTTCCCCCTTTAATTTTACCGTTAAAGGTGATTACTTTCAGGAGTTGTTTTCCGTCTTTGTGATCTAGTATCGACTTGATTATATGATGGATACTTTTCCTTGTACTGACTGAAAGTTTGATTATGAGATGGACACCTAACATTAACCAAAAGGAAAAAAAAAAAAAAAAAAAAAGAAAAAAAAAAAGAAAAAAAGGTGGATGCTTAGTTTTGAACTTTTGATGATATTTGTATGCATGTCTTTGCTCTGATTTTATTACATGGATTCAAGTACATATGTTGGGTGTGGTTATGTGCCTAAGAGTAGGATTCATCATGGTCTGTTGCCCACTTGGCCCCGTGAAAGAACTTAGGTAATTAATACAACAGTTATCCTCTAGATCTAAAATACACAATCCATTTCCTTGCCTATTTCTCATTCCAGTACCGAGACTACATCCTTTGTGAACCTGGTATAGGTTGAGAATTTTGAGTGTGTTAGTTATGTTTTTGAGAAGGGGTCATTACTTGGTGAATGATATAATCTTAGATCGACAAGGATGAAGATGCATGTTTGAGTTTCAGAGCAGCTACTTTCTGAAAAGGGGTCATTTATCATCTCTCTCTCTTTTTTTAGAAGGTAGGTTATTGTCAGAAAATCCTGCCTGAAGAAGGAAAAAGTTAAAAATTGATCAATGTAAAAAAGGTGCAATGTATCGAGGAACTTGTGGACAGGGTAATGAGATTAGTAAAACACTTTTGACCTAATATTTGGACCTCGATGAGAACATTTACTGCTGAACTGACTTTGTTGCTTTCATAATACATGTTTGGATGCCCAATCAGCCTGCTTGATCTGCAGCAGAAACTACAACTCCGGAAATGAGGATTTCCATTTTCCAACCATATTTTCTAAATAAATTCCTTTTACATTATGTGGTTAAAAGAAATGAGCAAAGAAATCCATATGTTTAGCCTAAGGGCAGGGTATTTTTGCATAATTTTTTACCCTCAATGGACCAAGTTGTTTATGGAATCTATTCCATTATTATGCAGAAAATCTTTATATCTTAAAAGAAAAGAAGAAGAGAATCAACAATTGAGTTATGGTAGGCGTTACGAGTAGTATTTGTTTAGCATGCCTCTATATACTTATCAACAAAAAAAAAAATCATGCCTCTATATGTGTTACGCATAGATAGATGTTATTAATTTAATATGCCTGTTAGTAGATCCCCATCATCCCCTTCAATATTATGATGTTTTCTGGATCCTTTATCTTATTGTTATTTTATTTTATCATCCAGGGAGGACGCTAAGGAGATACAACTACGAAATTTAGAAGGTGGAATAGTGCCTGCATTAGACGACATACCTGGTCGTATTAAAAGGTATATAACAATTTGTTCAATTCATTCTAGGATATGTTCTTAATTATGTGTGATTGCTAGGTAAAATGGTGAAAGGTTGGGTTGTCAATTATGAAAAAATGGATTTGAATCTTAAGAACAGTGGCTTTGTTCTATTAATGCCAAAGGTTAGGTCTATGTCTACTCTACCCTCCCTGCACCCCCTATTAACAAGGGTCTGGATTACAGGATGACCTTCACAACCCATTTTGAAATTTTGTGCATGTTGAAAGTCAACTGATATTAATGTTGTTTTTTTTTCTTTTTTTTAAGGTTTTTTCCCTGTGTGTGTGTGTGTATTTATACATGTATGGTTTTTGATTTCTTAAACTTGAATGAGAGAAATATAATTGGTATTGTTGATTTCGATTGATCATGGACGCAATAATTTATTGTAAATATGGGATTCCTTGATAAAACTCAACTCAAATAAATGAATTTTGTTTGCACTTGGCTTTGTCTGAGGGCGTGCTTTAGTTAAACCATGAATAGCATGCTCTGGTTAAACCTTGAATATCCAGTCTTTCCTTAGCATCTCAATTTATATTTATTTTTGTATTGGTCTTCCCATTTATTTAGCATTACCCTTAATGTGAACCATGCCAATCTTATTCACTAATGCAATTATTGCTTTTCTTTGCCTATGACCAAACCTTAATAGTATTTTTATCATTTTTTATTGCCATCTCTGCCTCCACTGTTTTACAAAAGTGTTCATTTATGATTTCTTGTCTTGTCTTGTCATGCACGTCTCAACATTCACATTATGTATAGACTCATTTTATTAGGATGATGTTTCTTAGCCACCAACCCCTATTTTATAAAGCACGACTGTATTATAGTTTCTTTATAGTTTTTTAAAATTTTACTTGTATACTTGATCTGTACTGGGTATTATAATTTTATGAGTAACATCCTTTCCCTCTCTCTTCTCCTTGTGAAAACTAAAGCCTAGGTAAGAAAACTATTTATTATTTGGTCTTTATTGACCTTTGACATTCACTACTTTCCTCCCTTTTTTTTTTTTTTGCTGAAGTTACATTCTGTATATTCAATTGTAAACTTGTAATCATACTTATTTTAAATCCTTTTTCTAGAGCTTCTTCCCAATATAAAATATTTCTTCTTTATTTTAATCACTTGTAATAATGTCGTTTAGCTGATAAGGATTTGAACCTTTAAAAAATGTCGTGGTTTTTCAGCCTCTGCTCTGGAGAATAGAGGAGATGGTTGTGTTTCGATTAAGTAGTTTGTTGACTGAGAGAATTTAGTAAATTTATTAGGAAATTTAGTGGAAAGTTTTTGTTCCAACTTTGTACTCTGAAGTAATCGTTTTAGGTTTATAGCCTCCACTAGGAAGGGTGACCTAGATGACAATGTTGTGACTAAGTTTCTTTTTTATTCAAGACAATGAAGAAACTTCACTAGAAAATTAACTTCGGAATGTCCTTCCTTTTCGTTTTTGGGCTTATGAAATCATTTTATTTCTGCTTCTTCACATTCTGAAGTTGTTGTGGGCCTTGTGGCAGCCTTTTATTTTTGGCTTATGTCATAAAATGCATGCTTGATGTGCAGGAAGACAGCTGCTTCCTTCCGAGAGTTAGAGGCAAGAAAAAGCAGAGTAAATGAGTTGGAGAGACTATACATGGATATGGCCTTGCAAAAAGAATTACAGGTGTTAAAATTATAGATTTGGTTGCCCCTCCCCTCTTTTCTGTTGGTTTTGTATATCTTAAAATTAGTAAATAAATTCATTTGCTGGAGCAGAAGAAGGGTCGGAAACGCAAACTTCGTGAAGATGAGATTGTCTGTCCAACCTCCAAGCCAGTGTACAAGTGGCGTTCAGAACGAAAGCGATGAAGTGAGTTTTCATTTTTAGCCATTGGATTTATTATTTTATCTGTTTTAATAACTTAATAAATATATATTTCATAATATTGGGCTATTGTCAATGAATGAGGTTGAGATCTTCATACCAAGAGCTCCACATCTGTTGAAGCTTCAATCTTTTCTGTGACTTCGTCACTCAAATGAGCATTCAACTTCAGGATGAACTGTTTATGATCTTGAAAGGAAGTCGTGGAGACGTGCATTCATCACTGCAGATCTGCAAGCAAAATTTTACAATTTGGAAACTGGCTGATACCTTTTGCACTTCAGATATGTATGTTGAACGCCATGTGAACGATGTAAAGTGATCTATCGGCCTCTCAAGCACTGCAGATATGATTACTTATTTATTAAACAATTAATGAAAAGCTAGGGCTTAGTCTTTTTGATGGATTTATTTAAGCAAATTTATCCACATATGGTTTGGTTTGATCCATTTATTATTTATCTTTTCTGAAATTGTTTGTACCTGTACCCTCTCTTGTCATGCTGGTGATCGTTATTATTTTTGAATGGGGCTATATAAATTCTTACTTTTATTGTATGTTATTTTAGGTGCTCTATTTAACTTTTTAAAATCATTTTTAGTAACTTTATTTGTTAGGAATGTCGATGTAAGTGTTCAAACCATCAAAGTTTATTTTTTTTTAATTATTTTTCTGAAGTTGTGTAAAGTTGCGAATATTTTTGGCTTGAACCACAAATATATGGTTGATAGTGCACTTGCACCATATCATTTAGTATAATGTATGGGGTAGTTAACTTAGAGGAGTCCACAGGTTGCATCTCTTTCATTATTTTCTCGTGAATTTTGTTGCAATCACCACCTATAATATATAGTACTATATATTACTATACTATATATTATATATATATATATATATATAGTTAGAGAATTCTTAAAATCCATTCCATTCGGCCCATGAGTTACTTCTATCAATATTCCATCTTTATTTTCTGCAATTTTCACTTTAACTTTTGCTTTTTAAAATTTCTCAATGATTCAGCTCCGCTTAAAAAAAGTAAAGAGTAGTTCAATATACAAAATGTCGATAACGAGAGAATATTGGGTACCCCAAGGGTACCCCGTCAGCATGTCCACCTGCTATCCCCAATCCAATAAAAATATGACATCTGGCAAACTTTCCACATCAGCTCCATACCCAACAAGCCTCCGTTAGTCGTTAACTTCCCTACTTTCTCTCTCTACCCTTTTTTTTTTCTTTCTCCTCACCGTACTCTCTCTCTCCTCAGCTGACGAGGCCGCCGTCATAACCAAGCTCGCCAACGGCCAGCCCCATCCGACTGGACTGGCGCCGACTACTGAAGAGATTTGCACTGGACCGGCGCCGACTACTGAACAGATTGTTCCGGAGCTGCAAATCGAAGAGATTCGCACACTGAGACAGGTCCGGGATCGGACCCGTGAACCCATTTTGCTGTATCCACACCTGAGAGAGCTGGGTCATAGCGGCCAACACGTCGATCGTACCCGACAATCCCATCAACTGATTTTTCAGCCAGAGGTTCTGAATCTTCGATGACCCGAAAGACGCCGGCAACGAACCGGTCAGATTGTTGTCAGACAGCCGGAGATTCTGCAAATTGGGGAAGTTATTGAAAAATCGTCCATGGCGACAAACTGGGGTTGTCGCTGAGACTCAAAAGTCTGCAAATTGGTGAGACCTACAAAGGAAAAGAAAAAAATAAAAGACAAGACAAAGTGCTCAATGCTCTGTTCACGGGAAAGAAAAAAATGAGAGAAGTTTAATTCTTTGAATAATCATTCCCAAACACAACCCGTGTAAGATTGCAAGCTCACATTTATCTTGATTTTTTTTTTCCGCAACATTTAAAAACCATAAAACCATCACTATGCAATGAATCTGGCCAAAAGATGAATTCAGAAATCAGAACCTACATGGAAAGATTTGGAATTGAGGTTGATTGCGGTGACCCGGTTCGGTTTGTCAGAGTCGAGGCCGGACCACAGTAGTCAGTCGGATGGGGCTGGGGAGAGGCTGGTGGCGAGCTTGGTTATGACGGTCAGCTGAGGAGAGAGAGTACGGTGATGGAAAGGGTAGAGAGAGAAAGTAGAGAAGTTAACGTCTCCGTTAGTGGCTTGTTGAGTATGAAACTGATGTGGAAAGTTAGCCAGGTGTCATGTTTTTATTGGATTGGGGGTAGCAGGTGGACATGCTGACGGAGTACCCTTGGGGTACCCAATATCTCCCGATAACATGCTAATAACAGATTATGTGGGCTGGGTACACTGCTAGATGGCCCATAAAATGAATCGTTTAGGGCTACAATTGGAATGGGCTGGGCTGGGCTTTAGGTTTACCCAATCAATATTGTGCTATTGTTATTTATGGACAGGAGAGTTCAAGTTTAGGAACAAATGGTTTCTTGCTCTGTTGACCTAAAAACTGACCTCTGTAGTTCAATTTTCTACAAAATAATACGTAATAAAGCTGACCTCCGTAGTTTAATAGTCTAAAAAAATAATATTTAATGGCTTTAAAAATATAAAAACGGTTTTCAAAAAACTTAAAATAGATTAAGAAAAAAGAGGTTTTTTTAAAGAGCAATTTGTAGATTTTTTTTTTTTTTTTTTTTTTTTAATATTTATGATCTATTACCAACATATATGTAATTGTGTGTATATATATATATATTTCTATTTGTATATATCCACCTTCTTTGGGTCATTTTCACAGTATCCATGGCTCCATTACCTTCCTCGTAATCTTCTTAAATAATTTTTTTATTCAATTAATTTTCGGGGGTGAGTTAAGCACATGGCTCTTTTACTTTTCACAAGTAAGAGATTTTAGATAGATTGGTCGTTTTTTCAGGGGTTATCCTTCGGCACCCTTATCATTTTCCTTTTTGAGCTAAAACGCTTTCTTAAGATAGTTTTTTAGTATTTGAAATTAGGAAAAAATATTTCAAAGAATTATAACAAATCGCTCTATGAAATTAGAGATATTTTCTAACTATCTGAAAATATTTGTAATATTATTTTATAAGAAATGGTTCAAAGGAGGCTCTTTTACGCATAATCTTGGGTTGGGCCTCATTGGGCTCAAAACCAGAGTTGCCCAAACAAGTCTTAAACCCAGAGTTGCCCTAACCTAGCTATAAAGAAACCCTAGTGCCTTATATTATCACATTATCACAGTCCACTGTCGTTGCAGAGGAAAGAGAGACAGAGGAAAGAGATATGGTGTCCGGATCTGGAATCTGCGCTCGGCGAGTGGTGGTGGACGCTCGCCACCACATGCTCGGCCGCCTGGCATCGATCTTGGCGAAGGAGCTCCTCAACGGCCAGAAAGTGGTGGTGGTCCGCTGCGAAGAGATCTGCCTCTCCGGCGGCCTCGTCCGCCAGAAAATGAAGTATTTGCGCTTCCTCCGCAAGAGAATGAACACCAAGCCCTCTCATGGTCCCATCCACTTCCGAGCCCCCGCCAAGATCCTATGGCGAACCATCCGCGGGTACATTTTTCATCTCTCTCTCTGTATGTACTGTATCTTTATTTGTATCTTTATTTTTATATGTGTGTATGTAACTATATTGTAGGATGATTCCTCACAAGACTAAGCGTGGAGCGGCCGCGCTTGCGAGGTTGAAGGTATACGAAGGAATTCCTCCTCCCTATGACAAGATGAAGAGGATGGTCATCCCCGATGCTCTCAAGTGAGTTCTTCAATCAGGCTTTTGTCTCTTGTTTATTTATTTTAAAAAAAAAAAAATTTGTGAGATACAGGAATATTAATTCTTGACTGTGTTGTTATTTTTATTTTTGGATCTTTGGTTTGTTTCGCAACGACGGGTTTAGTATCCAGTATTCGTTGATCTTTTTTTTTGTTTCCAAAAAATTAGGGTTTTGAGACTTCAGGCTGGACATAAATACTGCTTGTTGGGTCGTCTTTCCTCAGAGGTTGGATGGAACTATTATGACACTATCAAGGTTAGATTCGAGTTCTTTGTATTGAACATTTCTATTGCATATTATATGAATTGATTTAGTTGTCCAACTGTTGTCTAGTTATTTCCACTTTTTCAATGATAGGTGGTTTTGTATTGATCCATTGTATGGTTAATCAATACTCTGCTTTCTGTATTTGTACTAAAACCTTATGTTGCATGGGGTTTTAGCGCATTCAAAATTTTAAATAACAAACTGGTTAAAGTTTTCCTATTATGTAGACTGTACAATTATTATTTTCTTTTTGCCATTTTGTCTTGCAGTGAACCCGTATGTTGAATGAATTGTCAATTTAGACATGAGTATCACTTTAATTTACCATGTTTTCCTTGGACAATCAGTTCCCTCTTTTTAGGGTTTAACTTTGCACTTCTGATGCCTCCTCCAGGGGTTAGCTGGGCATGGTTTATGCGTTCTCTCTCTATCTCTTACCGAAGTCTACGTCATTCTCTGTCTATGATGTATGGAAACATGTTAATATATATAAATGTACTGTTTGTATTTTGTTTTTGAATTGGTTGTGACAATTAGATTATGAAAATTGGGGCGAATAAATTCGATGTTCATAAAGCCCAAAGACAAATTGTCACAAATCAAGCCCCTTTTGACCTAGCAGTTGAGACTCCCTGAGTTTCCTGCTTTCAAAGGAGGCCTTCTCATATCCTATCGCCTTGGGGAGCAGATCTGCCATTACCTCTTGGGATTGGCCATGAGAAGAACATTCCACACACACATATACACACACATAAGGAAAAAAAACTTCTCAAAAAGAAATAATACCATGTAGCCTTGTTAAAATAATGTTGCCTTCTTTGCCACTTGATGTGACAATTACATTGCCACTTCAATACATGTTTACCTTGTTCAATATTTGCCACATGGTAGGCCCAGTATATTGCAATTACCATGACTTTAGGTAGATAATTACCTCAGTTCCATGTTATATGTGGAAACAACTATGATTTTCTAACACATGGTGTGGTGAGCTCTCATTTTGACGTCTCATATAGTTGCTCAAATACATGATTGATTCTGTAGTGCACCTTTGAATTATAGTGTTTGGCTTGGTTTTTGATTTGATTTAGGTGGTTTCTTTGTGCTTTTGTGGCATGTTACCCCAATGATGTTCAGCCTTTGAATGTTGAGGTTACAGTGTTTCCCCATAATATTCTTGAAATATGGTTCTGCAGAAAGCCTGAATTCCTTCCATATTACCGTAATTTGCTATGATGGAATTATAATACCTTGCAGCCTTGTTAAAACACCTTCCACATTATTTGATAAGTACAATGCCACCTCAATGCATTATTTTCTTTTGCCATTTTGTCTTGCAGTGAAACCTTATGTTGAATGAATGGTCACTTTGGAGATGATTATCACTTTAATTTACCATGTTTTCCTTGGACAAACAGTTCCCTCTTTTTAGGGTTTAGCTTCGCACTTCTGATGCCTCCTCCAGGGTTTAGCTTCACATGGCTTATGCCTTCTCTATCTCTTTGATTTCATCACTGAAGTTGTCGTCATTCTCTGTCTATGATGTATAGAAACATGTTTATGATGTATAGAAACATGTTTATACACACACACACACACACATATATATATATATACATCGAATTTGTTTGCCCCAATATTTCATAATCTAATCGTCACAACCAATTCAAACATAAAATACAACCAGTACATATATATATATATATATACTGCTAGGTCAAAAGGGGCTTGATCTGTGACAATTTGTCTTTGGGCTTTATATACATATATATGTATATATATGTACTGGTTGTATATGTATATATATGTACTGGTTGTATTTTATGTTTGAATTGGTTGTGACGATTAGATTATGAAATATTGGGGCAAACAAATTCGATGTATATAAAGCCCAAAGACAAATTGTCACAGAACAAGCCCCTTTTGACCTAGCAGTTGAGTCTCCATGAGTTTCCTGCTTTCAAAGGAGGCCTTCTCATATCCTATTGCCTTCGGGAGCAGATCTGCCATTACCTCTTGGGATTGGCCATGTGAAGAACATTCCACATGCACATATACACACGTAAGAAAAATAAATAAATAAATAAAAATAAAAATAATAATAATAATACCATGTAGCCTTGTTATAATAATGTTGCCTTCTTCAATATTTGCCACTTGATGCGACAATTACAGTGCCACTTCAATACATGCTTACCTTGTTCAATATTTGCCACATGGTAGGCCCGTTATATTGCAATTACCATGACTTTAGGTAGATAATTACCTCAGTTCCATGTTATATGTGGAAACAACTATGATCTTCTAACACATGGTGTGGTAAGCCCTCATTTTGACTTCTCATATAGTTGCTCAAATACATGATTGATTCTGTAGTGCACCTTTGAATTATAGTGTTTGGCTTGGTTTTTTATTTGATTTAGGTGGTTGGTTTTTTATTTGATTTAGGTGGTTGCTTTGTGGCATGTTGCCCTAATGATGTTCAGCTTTTGAATGTTGAGATTACAGTGTTTCCTCATAATATTATTGAAATATGGTTCTGCAGAAAGCCTGAATTCCTTCCATATTGCCATAATTTGCTATGATGGAATTATAATACCTTGCAGCCTTGTTAAAACACCTTCCACATTATTTGATAAGTACATTGTCACCTCAATGCATTATTTTCTTTTGCCATTTTGTCTTGCAGTGAAATCTTATGTTGAATGAATTGTCACTTTAGAAATGATTATCACTTTAATTTACCATGTTTTCCTTGGACAAGCAGTTCCCTCTTTTTAGTGTTTAGCTTCGCACTTCTGATGCCTCCTCCAGGGTTTAGCTTCGCATGGCTAATGCCTGCTCTATCTCTTCGGTTTCGTCACTGAAGTCGTCATTCTCTGTCTATGATGTATAGAAACATGTTTATATATATATATATGTTTATGTACTGGTTGTATTTTGTGTTTGAATTGGTTGTGACAATTATATTATTAAAAATTGGGGCTAACAAATTCGATGTTCGTAAAGCCCAAAGACAAATTGTCACAGATCAATCCCCTTTTGACCTAGCAGTTGAGACTCCCTGAGTTTCCTGCTTTCAAAGGAGGCCTTCTCATATCCTATCGCCTTGGGGAGTAGATCTGCCATTACCTCTTGGGATTGGCCATGAGAAGAACATTCCACACGCACATATACACACACATAAGTAAAAAAAGAATTTATCAAAAAGAAATAATACCATGTAGCCTTGTTATAATAATGTTGCCTTCTTCAATATTTGCCACTTGATGTGACAATTACAGTGCCACTTCAATACATGTTTACCTTGTTCAATATTTGCCACATGGTAGGCCCGGTAAATTGCAATTACCATGACTTCAGGTAGATAATTACCTCAGTTCCATGTTGATCTTGTAACACATGGTGTGTTGAGCTCTCATTTTGACTTCTCATATAGTTGCTCAAATACATGATTGATTCTGTGGTGCACCTTTGAATTATAGTGTTTGGCTTGGTTTTTGATTTGATTTAGGTGGTTGCTGTGTGCTTTTGTAGCATTTTGCCCCAATGATGATTAGCCTCTGAATGTTGAGGTTACAGTGTTTCCTCATAATATTCTTGAAATATGGTTCTGCAGAAAGCCTGAATTCCATCCATGTTGCCATAATTTGCTATGATGGAATTATAATACCATGCAGCCTTGTTTCACCTTCCACATTATTTGATTAGTACAATGTTGCCTCAATGCATTGTGGACACCTATTACAATGGTTTATTTGGAATTTATCAGCTATTCCTCCTAAAAGGATTTTTGCATTCATGTTTAGCTGGCATAGTCTGATGATTCTCACCCATATTGCATTCATTACGCGTAGCTGTCTCACTCAGCCAAGGATACTGTATAATATGATCGTTGCAATTATATTTTCTTGCAATTTCCTTGGTAATTGTTCTACAAAGACTTGTATTTGATCAGCAAAGTCTAATGCAATTTTTGTCCGCCTTATTCTGTTGTATTTAGGAGCTGGAGAAGAAGAGGAAAGAGAGGGCCCAGGTGGTATATGAGAGGAAGAAGCAGCTAAATAAACTGAAGGTCAAGGCTGAGAAGGCTGCGGAGGAGAAGCTTGGTTCCCAACTAGACATTCTTGCTCCTGTCAAGTACTAAGTTTGTTGGTCTTTGTTAGTTGCTTAGAATATTGTTGAGAATTGTATGTTGGATTTTGTTTCAGCTTTTTTGATTATGCGAGGACCCTACCTGACTTCTATATAGTTTTAAGTGGCTCTATTGTTTTCCAACTAGTGGGTGCCCCATTTTTATTTAATTTACAGGTATAATCTATTTTTGGCCTATTGTCTTGCTGTTTAGTTTCATTTTCATCCGTTACTTTCTCTTTTCCCTGGCCAAGTGAGCAATGGTGAGCAAGTATTACACATTTTATTGAATATCTTTAGCAATGGCCAAGTGCTCTGGGCTATGAAATGGTGATTTAAGTAGTGACTGAGGGGTTCAAATTACTGTTACAATTTTAGGTGAAGGTATTGCAACCACTATAGTGGTAATTTTTTTTTGAGATTGCTGTTTGGAAGGAGCCTTGAGGATTTTTGAAAAGTGATGGCTAATTTTTTTGAGATGTTTACACCATACACTTGGACACAAGTTTTTGTGCTGTGGTCTGTGATTTTGGGTTTTGAATTCCGTCTCCTACAACTAAGCTGTATGACCGTTGGAATTATATCTTGCACCTACAGGAAAATATGAGAGTAAATAGCACTTGTCTTGTCCACCACCAACACCTTTCCCTTCAACACTGTTAACCTGCATCAGTAATGCCACTTCTCAGACGGGTATAAGCTGATAAAAATTACCACTTTTGCATTTCTCAGGCGGGTATAAGCTGATAAAAATTACCACTTCTGCATTTCTCAGGCGGGTATAAGATGATAACAATTACCACTTTGGCTAGATGCAGGACTTTTGCTAGATGCAGGAGAGCTAACGTTGAACGTTTTTTCTATCTCCAGTGAGCTACCAATATCAAATCCAAGCGTTAAAGTTAACGATGTCTTAACTAGCAACAATATTTAGCATCACTTTTCCAAAAAAAAAAAAAAAATTTCTTTTTTTTATCCATCCTTGCACTGCTTAATCTCCGACTTGCACTTTGATGTAGATGAAGGCGACAAGATGATGTGACAAGAAGTTCAAGTTAGTCTGCTTTGGGTAATGTTGTGGTAAAGTTGTTCATAAATTAAGGGCTGATTTTCTCAGGTATGATTCCTATCGTATTTTACCTGGATAGGGTTAGTATGATCAGAGAGATGTGGCTGCTTAGTAGTGATTAGTCTTGGTGATCCAAGAGTTTTCCCGTATTCCGCTGCTACTTATTAGTGGATTAATCTTGAGCTTTCCCCCTATTCCACATTATCCACCCGTAGTTGTTAGGATAACCAAAATCTTATTCTCTTTCACAAAGGAGGATAAGAAGAGGCATAATAATAGGAATTTTTTTAATCAAGAACCCTTTTGGATCATGGCTTAAAGGGACATCCCCATAAAACTCATTTCTTTGTAAGTGAAAGAAGGATTAAGCCGGGAGTTATGAATGTTTAGCCGGGATCAAAAAGAGGACAACAAGCGTCTTGTAATCTAGTGGTACTTTCACTTTCCTAAGGTGAGAGAAATTATTACTTAGTCCTGTTGGGTCCATTCGTCCTGACCCAACCAAATTCAATACAATGCCCATTGTACCCTCTTCAAATTATACTAATTCACCTATCATTCCTTTTATTAAGACCATGAATACTCTATTATATTGCTCAATATGTTCATGGATAATGTTACTAATTTCATAGGCTCGAATGACAGCTGCTTGCGTGTGTCAATTAGTGATCGGCATGTAATAAATTTTTGTTTTTTCTCTCTCTCGGATGGTACATGTAATAATTTTTCGAAAACAAGCCTTATACTATTATTACTCACATGCAACTTGAATGTTCAACTTTCCATGTTATTGTAGGAGGGTACATCACTAGAGCCAAATGAATCTAATGGTATGAATGTGAATACCTTTAAGCTGAAGCAAAAAGCAATGTTCTATATTCATACCTTACTACGAAGAATGGAAAAAGTGGCAGAATTCAATTAGTGCATGGTCAATTTAACTGATGGCAGTGGACATCATTAATATCCGTGTGTTTCCTTAGGCCGTGGAATGTATTGATTGTGGCTTCATGAGAAAGATAATCTTTATGTACTGAAAGTAATTTTCCTTCATGAGAAAGATAATCTAAATGGAGTTTGAATTTGAAAGCAAAGCTAAAAACGAGAACTAATGCAATGATTCATTTCTTGGATGCTGGTTGTGCAAGCATCCGATGCAAATCATTTCTCTCATTAAAAAAGGTGATCTGTGACTCTAAACCTATGAAATGTATCTTCAATTGAGGTTTTTGGAAGGGGCAAGTTTTATTTACCATAGGATTAAAATTTGGCTGTCAAATGTTATGTAATACAAATGGGTCCTAATTTTCAATCACCCATTGATCTCTAGGTGAATTTTCAGTAATTTTATTAGATATATGTAAAAGTCCTATCAGAATATTTGGAAAATATATTCATATATATATATATATATATTTTTACCACATTCTCAAAATGTATCTAATTTTATCCGATAGTATGATCTCCCCTCCTCAAAAGTTGAGTTGGAGTCGGGTACGAATGTACTATGGTTCAGTAGGGGCATTTGCCCCTACTCTAATTTTTTTGTTATTGCATTTTATACTTTTAAATTTGTACTTTTTTGCATTTATACCCATAAAATTTTAAAATTGCTCCACTGAAAATATGAAAAAACCCCTCTATATAAATTTCTAGATCCGTCCTGGTTGGAGTGTTCAAACCTACAAGTAATATTGTAGGTGTGTGCGATTGCAAATTTTCAACCGAATGACAACGTATCTAGCAAGGTAGGTGTCATGAAGTGGACATTTTATGTTTTTGAACTAGAGAGAGATGGAGGGTGGTGGTGTTCTTGAACATAATCAGTTTAGTTGGCCTTTCTCTTCTTGTCTATTATCTTTCTGCTTTTATACAATCATCATCTCTGACCACGCCTTCATCATCATCACTGTCTCTCTCTAGTTTCTCTCTCATCAAGACCCTCCATTTCAGCCCTTTTTATAGCTCACAACAACGTCATTGTCATGACCTTACTTTACTCGATTACACTCATCAATTTGTCACCCACAAAAAAATGACCCATTTGTACCAATCCCATCTTCATCTCTTTTTTTTTCCTTCTTGTTCTTCCATTACATTTGTCCTCTCATGAGTCGTCGTAATCCGAATCAACACTTCTTGCGTAGTCTTGAACTCTTCATGGGGTTGCACTGGTGTCTCTGGTTTGGGTTCTTACTGTTCTGTGGCATTGGCAAAGTCGCATTATGTGATCAAGATGGTATCTATTGTTTGTCTTTTTTATTTTCCTTCATAGTTCACACTCTTTTGGTTATGAAATTTTCAGCATTTACTTTAATTGAGGACTAATTCCTTTTAATGTCTCACTGATTTATGTTGTTGGCTTTCACAACAAATTACATTTCTAGTCTGCTTTGATGCTTAAGAATTATGCTTTAATCAGCTTAATTTGGATATTTTAAATTATTATTGATGCTTAACATAATCTATAATACAGCGCTTATCTTTGCTTTGTGATAATGGATGTATAAGACCTTGGATTTAAACGTTGCTTACATGATGTCAATGGAATTATGAAACAGGTTTTTTGAGTTTATCATGTGGTGGAACTTCAAACTTTATTGATTCTTCTAATATTTCATGGGAATCTGATGATACTTATGTTAGTGGTGGCAACACAACTACAGTCGGTTCCATTGAGGGTACCTCCTCATCTCATCTTCCCGTACGATTCTTCCCGGATTCCCAAGGTCGACATTGTTATAGGCTACCTGTAAAGAATGTGTCATCCTTGGTTCTTGTTAGAGCCCAATTTGTGTATAGGAATTATGACGGACTTGGGAAACCACCAGCATTCTCTGTTTCTCTTGGGACAGCTATTACCACTACTGTAAACCTTACTACTTCTGATCCACGGACCGAGGAGTTCATATGGCCAGCCAATAAGGACGTTCTGCCTTTGTGTTTTCTATCAATCCCGGATGGAGGATTTCCTGTTATTTCTTCTATCGAAGTCCGGCCTCTTCCTCAAGCATCTTACAGAAGTGGAATGGGAGATCTCCAAAATAAGTCACTTAGGAAGTCTTACAGAATCAATTGTGGTTACACCAATGGCTCACTGCAGTAAGAACTTATACAACCTCTTCTTATTGTGTTGCTTAGAGGAACAATGCAAGTTTTTTTTTTTCTTCTCTATTTTACATTTTTTTTTTTTTTTTTTTGAAATAATAGATACCCTTTGGATCCATATGATCGAATTTGGGATGCTGATGAAGATTATGCCCCCTTTCATCCGTCAACTGCGTTCAATATTCAGCTTAGCTTCAATCTGTCTAGTCTTGAGGAGAGTCCCCCTATCACTGTTCTTCAAACTGCAAGAGTTTTGGCACGGGCGGGTAATTTGATGTATAACCTCCCTCTTGATGTTCTAGGAGACTACTATATTGTCCTGTATTTCGCTGGGATTCTTCCTGTGTCTCCATCGTTTGATGTGCTAATTAATGGGGATGTTGTTCAATCAAACTACACCGTGAAGATGTCAGAAGTCAGTGCTCTATTCTTTACCAAAAAGGGGATCAGGAGCTTGAACATCACATTGAAGAACATCAGCTTCTACCCCCAAGTCAATGCAATTGAGGTCTATGAGATTGTTGACATTCCTGTGGAATCTTCTTCAACTACAGGTACTATTACATTTTCAATTTTGCATTCTTGATATGTTCTGTCCATGGATAAGATCATTCATTATACTCATGGTTTGTTGATATCTTTGTTGTAGTCTCAGCACTTCAGGTTATTCAGCAATCGACCGGTTTAGATTTGGGGTGGCAAGATGATCCATGTTTACCTTCACCTTGGGATCGTATTGGATGCGAAGGAAGTTTGGTTACTTCTTTGTATGCAACTACCACATGGGTGATTTGTTGTGTTTTCTTTTTGTTCCTTGTGTTACTGATATTGGCTTTCACTTTGTCTTAGGGAGCTTTTTGACATCAACTTGAGGTCAATCAGTCCTACATTTGGTGATTTACTGGATCTTAAAGCACTGTAAGCTTGTTATTAGCAATTCATGACTCGTTATCATTACTACCATGCTTCTTGCATTTATTTTATGATCTTATGTTCAGGGATTTGCACAATACATCACTTGCAGGAGAGGTACAAAACTTGGGTAGCCTACAGCATCTTGAAAAATTGTAATGCCCCACTAAAGAGTGCTGTGCTTATAGTTCAATTTTTTTTTCTATATATAGCATTACTTAAAACATTGCATAAACTGAACACTGCAGGAATCTGAGTTTTAATCAGCTAACATCCTTTGGTTCGGATTTGGAAAACTTAATTAACCTTCAAATTTTGTAAGTTCAAGTTATCTCAAATCTTTAGGGCTATGTACTTCTGCTGGAAAGTTGAATTAACATAAGTGGGAGAAAAAAGAAAATATTGTCCTTTACCAATATATAGATCCAAAATGTGATACTAATACTGCATTTCATGTTTTCTATGGAGGGACTTGCAAAACAATAGGTTAGAGGGAATAGTTCCCGAAAGCTTGGGAGAGTTGGAGGACCTTCACCTATTGTAAGTAAGCATTATCTGATCACCCAATTTAAAAAATTCAATGAAGGAACTTCACCTAGGTGTAAGTAAGATTAACTGCATCAGTCAGTGATGTACAAATTTGATATACTCTTCCGCGATCTTCAGGAATCTGGAATACAACAAATTACAAGGCACTCTTCCAGAGTCTTTGAACAGAGAAAGTTTGGAAGTTAGGTATGGAGTGACATTCTGGTTGTTTATTCTCTATATATCAGAATTTGATTCATCAATTCTGTGCAGAACAACAGGGAATTTGTGCCTTGCTTTCTCCACATCGACATGCAATGATGTTCCAAACAATCCTTCAATTGAGACGCCACAAGTCACTGTCTTTACTAAAAAGAAGCATGATGGTCATAATCATATAGCAATTTTACTTGGTGCAGTAGGAGGAGCCGTATTAGCTGCTCTCATTGTTTCTCTTTCAGTGTTCTTGTACACGAGGAGAAATAAAACTGAAGTGACATATGGTGCAGGTATGTAAAGTTCACATCATTTTCACCACTGCAAATTGTTGGTTTATTCTCATAAGGCATCATTTTTTGGATTGTTAGGGGCTGAAACACAGATGCGGAACTGGAATGTAGCAAGAGCCTTTTCCTACAAAGAAATCAAAGCTGCTACAAATAACTTTAAGCAGGTTATAGGCCGTGGTAGTTTTGGATCTGTTTACCTTGGAAAGCTTTCAGATGGGAAAGTAGTAGCTGTAAAAGTGCGGTTTGACAAAACCCAACTCGGGGCTGATTCTTTTATCAATGAGGTTCATCATCTAACCTCTTTCACTATTTTACTTTATGTGACACCATTTACAAGGCATGCCAGGCTGATGACCTTTATTTTCTTAATTAGTGACTGTTAGTATATCCTGATTGATCTCAATATAAATTTTAGTGGTGATTGATGGTCCTTTTGCTTGCACTTTGTAGTCATATATGCCATTGGGTGTTTTATAGTTGATACTCTTGATTTCAAGTATAATGGTTTGGAGATTGAAAGTCATGTTCAATTCCCATGGCTTTTTTACCCCGAGTTTTCAGAATTCTCTGGTTCACCTATTAGATTCAATCTAAAGAAGGAATCATCTTATGTAAAGCTGCCTCACTTTCATTTATGGGTTGTTTCTAGGTGTGTCTCTTGTCACAAATTCGTCACCAAAATCTTGTATCTTTGGAAGGATTTTGTCAAGAGTCAAAGCAACAAATACTAGTTTACGAGTATTTGCCTGGTGGATCATTGGCTGATAACCTTTATGGTATGGTATGCATGGAAATGCTTACTGTTTATTTTTTCCTTCAGTCCAGTCATGTATTCAAATTCTGTTAATTTATTCTGCCTGTAAAGCCTCCATTTTACTATTAACAATGTTTCTGATGATTAGATAAGTTACTGTTTCAGGTACAAACAGTAAAAAAATAACATTAAGCTGGGTTCGCAGACTGAAAATCGCTGTTGATGCTGCAAAAGGTAATTGTTTGTGAAATATCCAACCTTTAACCGAAATTTATATAGGAAAACTTGAACAAATAAAAACAAAAAGTAAACACGCACACACAAACAGAAGGAAATAATGAATGAAAGCAAAAACCTTTAAAATTGAATTTCCTTTCCTCAGATGTGAGATGAGTAAGTCTTGAAGTTAGGTCCTAAGAAATCATTCTCATATTGAAGCTTTTGTGCCAAAACAGCAGTTCTCAAATGTGGTGATCGGGATTGAAACACACGTATTAAACTTGCTAATGGGGCTGTAGACAATTCCAATTATCCAATAGAATCATGCTGTTTTTAGAATAGATATATAGACAAATATTTCTTTGGAGATCTAGTGTATTCCTGAGGAATTAGAATGCCAATATATTTTGCCAGTTATAAAGTAGCAAATTCCAGTAAAGTTTTTGGTGGACCATAATTTTATCATTATTGAGAGCTGGATATCCTACTTATCAGGTTATGATTTGTTAATGGAGACCAGAAGATACTTCCTGCCTGATTAACAATTTTGTTCCTAGCTAGGATAATTTAGCATTGTACAATAGATGATGGACATCATTAATATTTAATGGATCAAAGCTGAACCCCTTTTCTTTTGAAGGGTTGGACTACTTGCACAATGGGAGCAATCCTCGAATCATACACCGCGATGTGAAGTGCAGCAATATCCTTTTGGACATGGAGATGAATGCCAGGGTCTGTGATTTTGGCCTCTCTAAGCAAGTAATCCAGGCAGATGCAACTCATGTGACCACTGTTGTTAAGGGCACTGCTGGCTATCTTGATCCCGAGTATGTGTTTCTCATTTCATCATTCTTGATGACTCTATTTTCATCCCTACACTCAATTTTATATCCATGTGCAGGTACTATTCCACCCAACAACTAACCGAGAAAAGTGACGTCTATAGTTTTGGGGTTGTTCTTCTGGAGCTCGTCTGCGGTCGAGAACCATTAAGTCACTCTGGCACTCCAGATTCCGTCAATTTGGTTTTATGGGTAAACCTATAAGTTCTTATCATGTCTGCTAATCCTTAGTTTGCCAATGTACCATATTAAGTGTTAGTGTAGGAGATATAGATCTGATCTATTTATGCTTTTTATAGTTTACATATATCTTCAGTAGTACTATCAAAGGGTGGCTATGGTTCTAATACATTTGTTCCTTTGAGAATTAACACAGTTTTATCGTCCTTCCTGACTTTCGGTTGTCAATCTTACATCTTTTAAGTGAAAAATATGACTAAAGCAAGTGGAACAATTAGATCTTTTTTTCTTTTCTTTTCTTTTTTTTTCTTTTCTATGTTCAAAGTTGAAATTTTGATGGTATTAAAGGACTTTGATGTGCTCTCTCTGCTTTAACACTTGAGTGAAGTTTGGCTTTAATGCTGTGATTCATCGGTTTGTCTTGTATTAGATGTCCCATGTTTTTGGTTTCTGCTTGTACATGATATTAGATGTCTTGGCTAGCCATTTGTTCAACATATATTATCAATAAGCTGCCTTATGTGATACAAAAGACCAGATTTCCTAAGGTTAAATATATCAGATTTGCTTGTTTATGCATCTCATTACTGAAGAGAATTTTGATATTGAAAACCCTGAACATCTAGCAGACAATGATATGGATGAATAAAAAAAATACAAGTAAATTGAATTGGTCACCCACCAATTGCAGGCGAAGCCGTACTTGCAGGCAGGGGCATTTGAGATAGTGGACGAGAGCTTGAAGGGAACCTTTGATATGGAGAGCATGAGAAAGGCAGCTTCTGTTGCTTCAAGGTCGGTAGAGAGAGACGCATCGCGGAGGCCTACTATTTCAGAGGTATTGGCAGAGCTGAAAGAAGCCTACAGCATTCAACTTTCTTATCTTGCATCTATGGGACATATGGATTGATGTTCTAGTCAAATCAACAAAAAATACATTTATCCTAAATTTTTGCATAAGGTTTTTCACTATGGATTATGTAGAGAGAGATTTTAGTCTTGGAGCTGAGAGACATATGTTATTTTGAAAAATTACTACAGCTGAGAATATCTCAATTTATATAATGTAAATCTCTTCTGCATATGTAGTAATGAAAATTTCTTCTAGTAATGCTTGTGCAGAGACTTGAAGATTCTTGTACAAAAGGAAATAACAGTCCACTTTTTCATGTTTGGAAAGAAAACTTGGAATGGTACAACAATTTGGGCACATAGTACTTGTCAGATTACTTTCTCTTGGTTCCTTGGATTCTAAATGTTCCTTGGAATCTAAATGTTTCAGTGGCTACCGGTGCATTTGTCTAGCTGGTTCTCTCCTCCCTCAAAGGAAAGGAAAGCTGGTGCGAAGGGGGGCAGCCCAGCCCAACTTGAAAATATTTGGATTCGGGTTGACATGCTGAACCCGAAATTAGATCGGACCTGGACTAAGCCAAGCCCACCTGAATTCGGGTTTACATTGGGTTTGGATCAGCCTCGGGTTGGTGCTGCCCAACTTCACCCCTAGGTGTGTATGTGACTATTTATGTGAAAGTTATGGAAGTGACCTACACCAATAATAAGAAGTTTGATAAAATGCTGATGATAAAGTGCTTTGTTTATGGGTAACAAATGATTTATCTACTCTTAGGTATCGAAAAAATACATACATAGTACCAGGAAAAGTAAAATTTACAAGTATGTCAAATATATCAATATAATTATGGAAAAGTTGCACCACCTTGTAGTCATCTATAGATGAATGGTACTGAAGTCCATACATTCTTTTTGGGAGTGAGATGATGGAGGGTAAAACGGAAAGAGGGTAATTTCTTGAATTTTGGGATAATTTTTTGTGTTTCATGGGTATAAAAAGAAAAAAGAAAAAAGAAAGTTTGTTCTCTATGAACAAGTAAAATCAAGCCATTGCAAGAACTCACGATTGATGGGGAATCAAGCTTCGTTGCAGTCACAACATTGTTATTGGATGCTTAAGTGCAGTTCACGGAATAAAGTCACGAATCACACATGAGAATAACCCTCTTATATTTGTAGTTAAGATCGAAGTAAAGTCGAGAGTCACACATGAGAATAACTCTCTCACGTTTGTTGTTGCGATTTAGGTCTGTTTGGACGAATTAAAGGTTTGATATTAGAGTATGTCATTATCTCAATACGCACCTAAATTAGCGGAGAGACTTCACTGGGAAACGAGAGTACATCAAAGATGATCTCTTCCGAAAGATTTGTGACTTTTCACGTCACCAACTTCACAAGTACTTATGGTCCTTGGGTTATTAGGCATGCAAGTTTTTTTTTTTTGAGGAGCACATTTGCATTTGAAAGCATGCAAATAAAGAAACGGCTCAAAAAACCAACATGAATGAGTATTCTAATTACCCCCGTAAAGCTAATGAGGCAGGAAGACTTATAGATAAATGATTTATCTAGTTTTAGGTATCAAAAAAATGTATGCATGAGGAAAAGTAAAATATACAAGTTTGACAAATATATCAATATAATTATGGAAAAGTTGCACCACCTTGTAAATTGTAATCATCTATAGATGAATTGTATCCGAGTTCATATATTCGGGAGTGAGAATTATTGGGTTCCATCGTTGCAGTTAGAAGATCGTGATTGGACGTTTTAGTGCAGTCTACGAAATAAGGTCGAGTCATACATGAAAATGACTCTCATACATTTGTAGTTAAGATCGAAGTAAAGTCTGAGAGTCGCACGTGAAAATAACTCTCTCACATTTGTTGTTATGATTTAGGTGTGCTTGGACGAATTGAGCGACACCTAAATTCACGTAGAGACTTCACTCAAGACTCTAACTTTACAAGTGCTACACTACTTATCAAATCAGGCAGGAAGAGTTATTGATAAAATGCTTTGTTTCCGCGTAACAGATGATTTATCTGCTTTTAGGTATCAAAAAAAATGTGTACATAGTATGAGGAAAAGTAATGTGTACAAGTTTGTCAAATATATCAATATACTTATGGAAAAGTTACACCACCTTGTAATCATCCATAGATGAATTGTATCCAAGTCTATGCAGTAATGTTTGTGCTATATATGTATATATAAAAGAAATTCTTTTAATTAATGGAGCCTGCTGATATTTTAAGTCATTGCATGACAAAGGGTCATTACAGTCCCATTTCTCTCATCTCCCTCACGCAGCTTTTCTTTCCTTCTCTGTTTTTCTTTTTCTTTTCTTTTTCCTACAAACTTCACGCCTTGATTTCTCCTTCACCAAGTGATATTTTTTGCTGCCGTTTGCGGCAAATCGGAGAGCACGGCGAGATCTACGCGTGGGTATAAACAATTCCTTATTTGGCCAACTCTAGGGATTTCAAAACTAGGGCACAAAATTTGAGGATTTTCATAATTTTGAAGGTAGGAGTTCTTAATTCACTTTTTCTCGCTCCTTTGTGAATCATCTTACTTGATTTGTTGTCGAGCATATTAAATTGTGTTAGTTTTCCTTAAAATGATCATATTGTTGTAATGAGATATGTGTCTGTGTATTTCAATTGGTGTTACATGAAATAGCATGTTTATATGAATTTAATTTCATGTCTTACTTGCTTACCAGGTTAGAATCTTGTTAAAGGAAGTATGTTATTTCTTTGAAACTTCTTGTGAAGCATGCTAAGTAGTTAAATCTTAAAATTAGTGTGTGATGATACATGTTGATATGACATAAAAGGCATAAACTATCTATGCACTTCATTGGGAAAGAGATAGAAATATATATATATATTTGGGAAAGAATTTTGAAAAGGATTTTGTGAAAAACCCAGTCGCCTAAGAGTTGCTCAGGGACCGCAGCGTTAGTGAGGCCTAGAGGGGACTAGGGATATTGCCCTAGCGTGGTTTTGTTACCTGGGCCCCAAATGACGCCATGGAGTTGACATGGGTCAGGGACAATGGCCAATCCACCTCTCGTGCCGCCATGGAGTTGCCATGGGACGGGTTCACTAACGGTTTGAAAATGATGATGGAAATGGTTTTAAAAAACGGGGAGTGACATTACATGGCATCTCATTGCATAGCATATTTATTTGTGGTATTGGATTAATAATGTGTTATCGTAATCATATTTTTACTCCCGACATGATATGGTCCCAATTTCCTTATTACTATTCATTATGTAGATTCACGGAGTCTCAAGAGGTGTACCTTAGGCACCTCCTACTGAGCTTATTGTCACGGGCTTAGAGTTTCAGCACCACTCTAGCTGCTCCCGTGCGGCACCAAGACGTTGCTTTTACTCTCGCAAGTACTTGGTCAGCCTAACTCCCATGCACACCTTAGCCAACACACTCCCCTCGTGCGCTTACTAGTGTTGTAGTTGCCCTCGCCCTCTCCTCACTTGGCTTGCACACTCACACACACTAAGGCACTTAAGTTGGCAAGGAAATAACACTTCTATTACTTCAAAGAATGCTTTGTACAAGGCTAACACTCAAGCTCTCTACAAGGCTCTCAAGACTCACTCTAGGACTTGTTGTTTGCAAAATGAAGTCCTACTCCTATTTATAGGCATCCCCATCCCTAATGGATGGCTAGGATGCATTCTAACCAACGGTGAAGATTGATTCTCTAGAATCTTCTTCCACCTTCTACACATCTCCATACATATTTACAACATTCTAGAACCCTCCATACTACTCCACACAATTCTGAAGAATTCTAGAACCTTCCACACACTTCTAGAATATACTACACATATCTAGAATCTTCCACACAACTCTAGACTACTCCGGAAGACTCTAGAAACTCCACTTGCCATGCAGTTGCCATGCAGCGTCCTCCTTAGCGTCTGCGTGTCGCCTGCGTGGTACAACCTCCATAGACGGGGCGTGACATTATGCTTACCCCTTCATTTTAACATTTTTCAGGAAATGAGAATGAAGTGACTGATGACGTTCCACAACAGGCCTAATTTGAATTAAAAGACCATTTTGCTATTTTTGTATTCAAGTCCCATATGTTTTTGTAAAACCTTAGTTTGTTACATTTGATATAGAGATTTGTGGACTCTCGTTATTGTAATTATATTTATGGACTATAACTTTAATATAAGCTGTCTAAACGTTGTAAGATATGGATTTTAAATCTTAATCATATATTTTTTGAACTATAATTATGATAATTGGATTAAATGGTATGTGAATGTTTCACCATGAGATGAACTATGTTGATGTATAATGAATAAATGAAAGGGATACTGGAATGTATTATATGTTCTTCGTGTGATGGGACAGCTTGGATAAGTCTTGAAGGGCCAGGGCCATTGTACAAAAAATCATCTGCATTACATATTCCACCTCAGCTTACATGCTGCAATTGATTCCAGAAGCCACCATGTGTGCCCAATGACTTTACACCCTATTTCATTAGCTTTCTCTAGCCTTTGTGCTGCAAAAGAACCCCCTTCTCCTGGCTGGCACCAGTGTGGCGGATCAAGATTATGAACGACTAGGGTAGTTGAAGAAGTTGCATGGGTAGCATTACTTCGTGCCACTACCACCTGCAGTTTTAACAAGAGCTTGGAGTTCTTCCTTGTAAGCTGCCCAAAAGTCCCCACAGAAATAAAAACCAACCCGTTGAAGAGCAGCTTTGGTGCCTGCAAAGGAAACAGAACACTCACTGAAAACTCGATTGAGTAAAAGGATAAATTATAGAAGATGACACACCAGAAACCTGAATTTTGACCACCAAGTTGATGAACAAACTATTGGAAACCAAAAAACATACACGAACAGTATATTCACAAAAGTGGAACCAAATCAGAGAACAGCCCCAAGAAAAAAAATACTCAGATCTCACTTGAAACTTGAAATCTTGTGCTTTAATCCCATTGTCCAAAATCACACAATGAAATTAGATTGACTCAAATTATCAACTTCTCCGATTATTGACACAAAAAATACCTCATTTACCAAGAGCTATAGCCTATAGCCCATTGGTACTTCCTCACCTTTCGCAAGTAGAAAGTTTGAAGGTTTAAGTACCATAAGGGCAAAGTGGGTGATTAAGTTTCTTGCCAAACGAAAAAAAATATATATGGAAATGAATTATTTTCTAGTCACTCTATTCAAGTTCCCAGCCATGTGCAAAAACATAAAAAATAATTGTTATTTCTTTCATCATGCTCTTACATTATCCGATGCCCTCGGTCTTCTAGTTTTGGGGCCATCACAACAGTCATGACTGTCCAGGCTAACTTCGTAAGTTTCTTCTTCCACCTGTTTCTTAGCTTCCATGCATGCTTTTATCCCAGCGGACCCAGAAATCAAGCTGTATCAGAGATGGAAAAAAGGATCATAAATGAGTCCAGATTGATGAACTGGTAACTCAAACATCATATAATTTTCTTTCCTTTTTCTTCTTCATCTTCCAAGGGGGGTGGGCAGGGTGGGCGGTGGAATTATCTTTTTCATTGTTAGTAAACATCACATTTACAATGCAAAAATGACCGACCAATAATTTCTTTCACCGCATTCCGCACACACAGAAAAGTGAAGGAATTAACTATGCTCTTTACCCAGCAGCGAAGATAAAAAGATGAAACAATTTGAACTTAGATAAATAACAAACTGAAACACATAATCAGAGCTTACAGTCAATCTTCAGTATCCATTTCCCATTCAAAATCGCAATAAGAACTTTCAGCGTCCTGCTGCATGCACCATTTGCATCTGTGGCTGCAATCACACGGGTGACACTCGATTTCCAAAACTTGGACACAATTGTGCCACGTATGCTTGCAAATTTGACCAAAAGATACTGCAAATCAGAAGCCAAAAAAGGACAATCAAGTTATTTCAGGATGACGCATGAAGAATAAAACCAACCATCGGAATAACAGCACAATTAGATGCTCAATTTCATGAGTGATTTTCTTTTTATATGCTTTTGCAGATATGATCCTCATCTAAGATGATTATTCTAGCATTTTCATCCCCCTGTATGCACAAAACAAAAACCCACCAAATGGAAATAACAAAAATAAAAGCATATAAATAAGCTAGAAATTTTTTCAGTATGACCACCATCACAACCATGTGAAAGCAAATTAGATTTCAACTATCGTGGGCCCCAAATAGAACTCGTGGTGTCTTTTGGAACCACCAACATTTTTCGATTGCAATCACATGAGATGATCTTCATCCAAAGTCTAATTTTTGCTATTTGAACATTACTATGAGCACATTTACCATATGCAGACTATGTCTAGAAGACATACATTGTTTAGACATTATACACAGCCAACCTTCTCCTTGGCACAGAGGGGGAAAAAAAGAAAATCCATCTAAATTTTTACATTGTACACATGGAGAACCAACCTTCTCGTCAACAGACACAGCAGATCCACATAATAACCATTATTTGGCTCCATTAGGCTCTGCAGCCCGAAAGTCAGATTGCTTCACTGTTCTGTATGCACAATGATAGAAAAGCAGACAAAGTCAGAAACGGCCAAAGCAATAACAGATGAAACACCTAACAACCAGATTAAATATTACAAAATAAAAGAGAAAATATCAAGTAAATTAAAATAAGAATTTTCCAGTTTAAGGAATGGCAAATCATAACCCAAACTTTTTGTTTCTATGATTTTCTTTGTAAGTAAATCAGATTTTTGAAGAAAACTGGAAATATACTTCTTGAGAAACTCTCCCAGGGCAAAAGGCAGAATAGAACTAAAACATGAGCAGTTGAGCACTTAGCTGCAGAATACAAGCACTTTTTACTATGGTTACTCAATTGAATCACATTGCAACAACCAAAGATTGTACCCACTGAAACCTCCTTATCTCCCAAAGTGGAAGGTTGAGGGTGTTAACCACCATCTACTCTAAATGTATGGATATGTTATTTGCCAGGTAAAAAGAAATATATATATATATATATAAAAGCATCGCATTGCAAAGTAGGACAGTCTGCAACTATATGAACAGGGTAAAGAGCAAAGTTATTGATGTATTCTTACAAGGGGCAGGAAAAAACACCAGACAAAAATTATTCATTCACTGCAAATATAGATAGACTGGAGAGTTTCTTAACCCCAAAAATATACTCCAGACAACAGCAACATTATCATTGATTTGAAACAAGTTCTAACAAGAAATTAAGTACAGACCAAATTTAAATGTTTATTCAGACCTTATATTTTATACCATCAGAAGGGTACTAGAACATCAGGTACTAGAACATTATTAATAGCATAATTGATCATGCTTTCATATTGATTGATTCACAAATACACACACATGTTTATATGTAAGGAGTAACAGAAAATATGTACATCTGAGTTGACAAATGATTTTCTTTTTTCCTGGAGTTCTTCTCGGACTTGGAATTGAATTTTTTGTGGTATCTCTATTTATTTGTATGTAAATATTTTAAAAGCAGGTGACAATATTATTTAAATATGATAGAATTTTTACTTGTCTATTTTTCAAACTTTAAATTCAAGTAGGTGTGTAAATTATATTAGATATATAATATAATATAGAATAAACTAATGTAAATAAAAATGTATCAAATTTTTATGTATTATATAAAGAATTTAATTCTGTAATCAAGTGGGATTATATCTAAGTGAAATTGAGAAGAAGAAAATAATAATTTTTGCTAAATAAAAAAATCTGCAGGTACGTCAAACCACGCTATGAAAGGTCCAATTTACTTTTTTTTTAAAAGAAGATAAAAACAATGCCCAATTGTTGATAGATATTGAGTTTTCCAATCTATCAAGAATTTAAAGAAAAATTAGTGTTGAAGACAAAGCAAAAATAGAAATTTTGATTTAATTGAGGGCATAACTCATTTGCCCGGCAAGTAGAGTTTTTCAACTTTTTTCCATTAAATTTGTCTTAAATACAAGAGAGGCAATGCAAAAATTGTATATCTAAAAGCATAAAAGCAAAGGGGATTTCATATATTTATTTGTATGCAATAAAGATTCTACGTATTATAGGTGGGAATAGCACAGGTCTCTATTTTGTTCTTCGGATATGGTAAAGATTAAATAAATGCTCTAAATTATCAGGAGGGGAAGATGAAGGGAACACTCTATTTTTATGACTCTATCTTCCTTCTTATTTATGTTTAAGGAATAGTTAATGAAGGACCGACGCACTACAATATTTGTGTTACATTTTATGTGTAGGAATGGAATAAAAATGAGAATTGAATAAAATGTTTATTTTCATTCTATTATTTGGTTGAAAATATGAAATACTTAAGAATGGAATGATGATAACAATTATATTGTCTGATTAGATTAATTTAAAATTTTTAAACTTAAATGTAAATTTATTTATGATACATATATTTAAACAGGTTACACGAATTGAGCCACCTCAACCCAAAACGACACGAATTAATTATTTACAGGATAAACTACCATTTAATCTCATGACTTATTCCATGTTTTCATGAAATTATATTATAGTAATTTAAAATTTTGTATGAATTCTTGAGAACTCTCTTTACAAAATTAAATAAAATATCCCTTAAAGTTTCATTCACGTTTTTATAAGAAATGACAGACTTAAAATCACTTTAGGTACAATTCTGTTGTTCCTAAGTATCCCTGTAAGCATGTTAAGGCCTTTACACAAGTTATATTAGAGACTAAACTACACCTCAGTTTGCACCAGTTTTTTAAAATAATTTTAGATTTTCTTGTTATTTTATAAAAAATGACCCAAAAAAATAAAATTAAAGAAGACCAAAAATAATAGTAATAAGAAAAGATATTTAATAAAATAAGAAAATAAAAAAAAATACATATAATAAATTCGTTAATACACACACTCACCTTCGCTCATGTACACCAAAACAATCCCCTAAACCATGGACAGTCTCCAACGATGAGACCCGCTCATACCATTCCCACGTATACACACTCAATAAAAAAAAAAAATTAAAAGGTAAAATACAAAGGCAGTTCTATGAGGTTTGTCAAAAGGATATTCAGATGAAAGTTTGTCTATTTTGAAATAATCACATCCCCTTGTGAAAGTTTGTCTATTTTGGAACAATCACACCCCTTTGTGAAATTTGTCATCCAAACAGAGCTTTAAAACATACGAAAAGTTTATTTTACCCTTCAATATTCTATTAATAAAATATCAAAATACTTAAATGACCAAATTACCCTCAGCACCCTATCAATCTTACAACCCATAACCCTACAACCAGATTCTGGCTCCACCACCACACCAAAATCCACAACCACCACCATCCTCACCCCCAAACCACCGCTACCATCTCCACCCCAACAACCACCCCTGCGTATTCCAGCAATTTATTTTCTCTCATCACCACTAATCATCACCACCAATTTAATTACAAGGCAAAAAAAAAACGAGCAACCCATTTACAGAACAGTTTAGCCATCACCGCCGGATTTTTCTCTCTGGCTGTCCTTACTTTCCAGCCACCATCATCCAAAGCCGAGCTCGTCGTCATCATCATCCACGCCCAAGCCATCACATCACCGTCTTCAGCTTTGCACATCACCGAGCTCGCCGTCATCTCCATTACAGCCTCCATCATCAAAGCTGAATCTCTCTGCCGTCACCCTCATCTGAGCCGCCGCCAATTCATCCACGGTTGAACCAGTCCATCTCGATCAGCCGAGTTCTCCTTGCCTGCCGGTGCCGCGCCTCGAACTGTCCTTGTCACCACCGCTCCGTCCACCGCTGTTTCGCGCTCTCTGTCGCGAACCAGCCCATCGACATCATCTCTGCCATCGCCTATCATGACCAAGCCCTCCTCCAGCCGAACCATCGCTGCACTTATCTCATCAGTGACTATGGGTTTCTATGGGTTAATAGAATCGAAAGTAGACCGGCATATCTAGAGTTGCCGACGATTAGGAGAGGCAGCTCGCTGTCATCACCGCCGCCTTGTGTGTGTGTGTGTGTGTGTATGTGTGTGTGTGCGTGTGTGTGTGTACATATATATATATGTGTGTGTGTTAGGGTGTATGTATATATATACGGACAATACTTAGGTCATCACTAATGAAGATTTACAACATACTGATCACTGATGTATACCAATAATAAATTGACACATTGTGTTTTAATTATCAAATTATAGATGGTAATCAAATCACTATATCTGATTTGGTAAGTAAATATCTATCCACCATCTTTAATTTGATAATTAAAAATGATGTGTCCATTTAATATTGGTACACATCAGTGGTTAATATATTGTAGATCCTCACTAGTGAGGACCTAAGTATTATTATATATATGTGCGTGTTGGTGTTGAGGCGGAGGAAGAGAAAAGGAGAGAAGGATAGAAATGATTATAGGTAGAAAAGTCATTTTAACATTTAAATTGTTCAATATAAAAGTCAAAGGGTAAAAATGTTAATTTATTATCATTAGGGTATATTTGGTAGCTGTATCAAACTTGAGGGGGTGTCACTGTCTCAAAATAGCCAAACTTTTCTCTGAGCGTTCTTTTGACAAATCTCAAAAAGTGTTGCTCTACTTTACCAAAATATAAAAAGATCAAGTTAAAAGATGGATATCATCCATATACCCATCTCCTTAGGGGTTGAACACATTATACTCACCAAGAGTCACTGTTCATGGTGAACCACGTCAGGAGGACAACTGAAGATGCAAGAAATTTTCTCTTTCTAAATTAACAGAGTTTCATTACACTTTAAATATTTCGATCCCCTTTTTCCTTCATTTTTCATCTATTTATAGATTGTTTACAATGTTATAGAAGATCCTTAACTCACTTCCTCCATTGGGCTTATCATTGAGGCTTTTGTATCCATGGATCTATTCGTCTTTCAGGCATTCAACTTCACTCTTGGGCTTGCCTTACGACAGCTTGATCTGGGCCCAGGCCATTTTTCTGGCCCATTCTTCATCATGCGGGTTAGATTCGGCCCATGCCACATTCGATATCCTCATCTGCCCCCATAATCACTCCCTTATTAATTAGGGTGTGATTATCAATAGACCTAATGATGACTTGACGGCTAATGATGATTCGACGGCTCGAGACGATCACATGGGGCATCGAGCGGTCGGCCTCAGAATTAATGTCTTTGAAATTTAAATCTTTTTAACCCCCTGATGTCTCAGTTAGCGGGACCACTTCCCCTTTATAAACTACTCCCTTATATCCACATCTTCCCTTATCGTACCCCCCACAAATCACTGTCAATCGATTTCAGTTTGTGCTCTCAAGGCAACTCAGATTTTTCTAGTCAATCCAGATACTCTCCGGCGAATCCAGTGAAAGGTTCTTCACTCTCAATTCTTTTACAATATCCCTCGCTGATCTTCATCTTTTCAAGGTTAGTTCTGTTTCTTCTTCTTAAAGTATTTGCACATTTTCCCAAAGATCATAACCCTCAGCATCATGCCTATAGATTTGGATATTCTGCGTATGAAGCTCCATCTCCCTTCCAATATTCACTTTAGATAATGTCCCAAGGACGTTCATGTCAGAACTGGTACCGGTCTTCTTCCCGGCGAAGTCTTGTTTTCTCTTCATCACCTCAATATTATTAGATTCCCTCTTCATCCTTTTTTTTGCTATGTGTTCAATAGGTTGAAACTTTCTCCTCTTCAAGTTAACCCCAATTTTCTTAGGGTTCTGTCCGTTCTGTTACTTCTGAATCGTGACAGAGGCCTAGATCTTGACTTGGTTGATCTTCTCCTCTGTTACAAGGTCAGCAAAATCAGGCTGGATGATACATATTACCATCTTTACCCTCTTGAAAAGAAATCCATCTGTACGGACAAGCTTAATTCTGAAAAAGGGGTGGAAAAAGGGTATTGTTGGCGTTCAGGGTGCTTGGTTTGCTCCGGCTGCCAAGGACTATCCTATCCCTACCGCCTTCGGCGAATGCTCCGTGTCTTCGTATACGAAATTCAAAACCCATAAGACAGACTGCCCTTGTGAAATTTGCATTCCTCGATTCTGTTCGTTTCTTTTCAATTCTTTCGGTATCCCGCAGGATAACGAACTTATTTATAATATTTGCAGGGATAGAACCAACTACCTGAAAGACTACGTTCTGAACGACATCCCTTCCTGTTCGGAACTCCTCACATCCGAGAATTTAAGTGATATATCTCTCCTCGGCACCACCATGAGCCAGCTTTGGATTCCATCCTTCAGTAGGAGGAAGGATCCTCCAAGGGTCAATGCTGCTCCTGCAGCTTCTTCTTCTCCAGCTTCGGCATCTTCATCTGTCACCATATCCAGCACTACCCCGAACGTGGTGACTGTTCGCCCGATCGTCACCGCTCTACCTGTCAACCAAAGTTCCGCCCCTCAAGCTCAGAATACCACTGCCCCCATTGCATCCGTTCAGGATAAAGAACGGGGAAAAAGGCCTCAGCCTGATAGCAAAGGCAACCCTGACGATACTCCCCTATCAAAGAGGATTCGGACCTCCGGGCCAGGTTTGCCTATCCCTCCTCCAGTTAGGCCAACTGCTCCTTCCGGGTCCAGCACTGCAGCCGGCTCCTTTTCTAGTAAGGCTTCGTGGACCCCCAAATTGGTCCGAGCTGACGGCTCGGTAGTGAAGCCGAATGAAACCATGTTCAGGGAAGGTCAAACAGCCATGACCTATTACAAGAACATGTGGTCTCCTAAAGACATTGAAGTCGCCAAATCTCTGTCTCAGAAGGAGGTCTTCAGCCGTTTTCCCCTTGTAGCCATGGAGGTAATTCCTTACCCTTCTCTTTGTTGCATTTGAAATGTCTTTACATTATAATTCCTCCGGACATGCGTTCAACTTAATTAGTACTCATGTATTATTTTACAAACTCTCTTTGGCATAATGGCCATGCAAAAGCATGTCGAGGCTACCAATGCTAAGGTACGAAAGTTCACCAAAGACGTTGAAGTATGTCACAAAGAGAACAAGATCATCAGTACCAAAAATGCTGAACTCATGGTGCAGCTGGACAAGGCTGAGAAGGAAAGGGATGGTCTGAAGAAGGAAACAGACTCTCTTCAAGACAAAAAAGATGCCCTTCTGATCGAGAAGAGCGTCTGGCCGATCAAGCGCGAAGCGCATAAGGCCGAAAGAGACAATCTTCAGCGCCTGCTTCATGATGAACAAACAGAACATATGGCCTTTGAAAAGAGGGCTCTAGATGAGCGTAATGCCTTGCTTGGTGTCATCGGCAAAGTCAATGGAGGGATGATGTGATACCCCTCAGATCCGAGACGCGGGTTGATCAGGCCCAGGTCAAAAGGGAATATCAAACAATTAATATGTTAAAACGAACACGGAATACAAAATTGAATTTAAGAAATAAAGTTTAATAGCTGAAAGAAACTAAAATAAAAATTCTCAAACATAAATATTTAAACTCTGACAATCCAACCTCCATAAGTTTACAACTCAGGAATCCATCTCTAGTGGACCCTTATTAAAACCCAAACCGAACAAAAATAAATAACTGAAGATAAAAACCCAAATCTATTATCTGGAAAGAAGTCCTTCATCGTCGGTAGAATGGAAGATCGTCTCTGCTCAGCTCGAACAAGCCCTAAGACCTCCCACGTCCAATACCTGAAAAATGATAAGTGGGTCAAGCCCACTAGCAAGTTCTATACTACTACTACCCAAGTAGAAACCCGATACGCATGTGCATCCTAACCAATCCAACAATAACTAAATAGTCCGTAGATATATATATATATAATCACACTACAGGACTCTCACTAGACTACAGGCCCATCTCAACCTGACTAGTAGGCACCATACAAAACGCACCTGAGGTAGGCATGACTACCTAGACCTAGCAGGGTACACATCCAACCATCATAGCCAGCTATGCATCCTAATGCATATACGCTCCCTAGCCAGCGACTCTGAGACTTAAGCTTATATCGTGGCACCATAAAAATATATTTAAATTCCATTCCAAACCAAAGTGTCACTCAACTGTTTAGTGATCTGACACAACATACATGTAGGACTTAACTTTTGTAATTAATCCATCCCTTAATCCAGAGTAGGTAGGACTTAACGTTTTTGAGCTAATCCCCCTAGTATGACACCGTCCCATACTGATGCATACGATCCATCCATCCAGTGTTGATAATATAAAAGACAGTAAGCATTACAATATCTACAAATCCATAAACAGTCTAACACCATCCATCCAATTGTTGGTAAAATAGATGACATTATAAATATCAATATCAACACATCCATAACAAGTACAGCAAGAATGTACAAATAGCATGCTTGTCATACACGAACAGTACATGATTCTCTTAATAGTTTAGTAACGTAGGGCACAAGTGTAATCCATCATCTAATCTCCTATCTACATACTAATGTCAATTTTAGAATTAATATGCTCACTTAAACCATTCCACATCATCCAGTAAGTAGATAATACAAAATATTAAATGTAAATACCAACTAAACCATATTAAGCAGAGTCAAAATATATAATCGAACATGCTTAACTTACACACTTCTTAATTATCCAAGAATTGTAAATACATTTTAACATATGTATACGTCAATTTGTCCATTATAAATATATAATCATTCTGTAATCTAATATGCTTAATTTGAATTACAGAAACATGATTAAACAATATGTCCATTCCCAGATAAATAACAACTCATAAGGTTATGCACTTGAAATCCTCTATCTCCAAAACAATCCACAAGTTCCCTTAAAACCATAACGATTTAATCTACCAATTTCCTTGTGATTTATTATATATTAACACACCCTTAGAATTTTTTAATAAGACTTAGATACTACTGAAAATCCCTGTATAGCTCCTAATTGCATTTGAAAACACCCAATTCTGAAACCCGTAACCAAAACTATCACTGAAAAGGCGAAAAATCACAAAAATTGGAGGAGCAGGCTCCACATAAGGTGGAGCCGCCTCCATCGCCTTGTGGAGCCAGCTCCACCACCTTGTGGAGCCGCCTCTAGAGCCCCAAGATCCGGTTCTACCTAAGGTAGAGCCTGCTCTACTCTTTGGTGGAGCCTGCTTTACTCAAACTAGAGCAGGCTCTTCCCCTGTGCGTCATCTTTTCCAACTCCGGCGGTGTCCGGCTATGTTGATCCTCCAAACCAAGTTCCTTATTGATTAAAACTAAGTCCTTGTGTGTTCAAAAGTTATTTAACTTCCTTGATTATTAATCAAATTCAATGGGAACAAGAATTAAACAAAATAGTTTAAAAACGATTAACCTGCACATAAAAGAAAACATGTTGTTTTGACTTCTTTTCCAACTCCGGTGGTGTCCGGCTAACTTGTACCTCTAACCAACTTTCTTACTGATTAAAACTAAGTCCCAAAGTGCTCTAAAGTTATTTAAGTTCATTACTTGTTAATCAAATTCAATTAGAACAAGAACAAGCACAAACAGTTTCAACACGAACGGAAAATACATACAAGAACCCATACTGTTTGAAACAAATAATTACAACCAAATTAATTTAGCTTTATTTCTTCCTAGAACTGAATTAGAGATGCAAAGAACACTGGCCAAAGAGATAGAGTTAGTAATAAAATTTGCCTGTAAGACTTTGGTTACAATTCTTAGCGTCGTCCTCCTAAGGTTTTCCGGCAACGTCTACTGTTCTCAACTCCCCAATTTCTTCTGCCTCTAATACGTGGTTAGGGTTCTAAACCCTTGGCAGCCTTATATAGATATATTTATAGGCCAATCCTTTAACCCTAATTCTAATCCTAATTCTAGACGGAAGACAAGGTCGGCTACAGGTTGAAGAAAAACTAAAACCCTAACTAATTCCTACTGATGTATTTAATACTTAAAATATAATTCACTTAAATACTTAAAATATAATTCACGTGAAGGAAAACGATAAATGCCACAAAATAATTAAGTCAATTTATTTATACAAATAAACAAGTAATCCAATTAATTAAATAAAACAAAGTGCTATCAATTAAAACAATAAGTAACTTAAACAATAAATCATCTAATAACAATTAATGCCAAAAAAAATACATAAAAATCTAATAAAATGCAACTAAATAGTAAATTAAATTCTAGGAATATCCTTTTAAAATTAGGGGTATTACAAATGATGGCTCTGCACAGTCGTTTCTCCCGCACTGTGGCCCACAGGTATGCCGAAGGATACCGAGAAGGTTTCAATGATCGCCTTCTAGCTGAGGGTCAGATAATCTCAGGCACAGGCCCGGATGATGTTGACAAAGAGCTGGGAATTGATCCTCCAGGAATCTATGCTGATCCAGACCCCACTCATGCCGAGCACATTTTTGAAGAATGTAATGGGATTGCCTCATCTGGAGTTATCCCTGTTCCTCCTCCCGCTCAGCCTTTAGACATACCTCCTCTTTCTACTGTGGTTCCCCCTGTGACTACCACTGAAGGTGGAACTCAGCAGAATGAAGTGGTGATTCAGCTTGACTTCCCCCCCCCCCCCCCCCCCCACAGGGATGCTATTACCAATGATAGGGAAGGGAATGCTAACCATCCTAGGGAGGCTGCCGAGGGTGAGCAAGTAAACCAGGAGACAGATAGAACTTGATTGTACCCATCTTATGTATCTCTTTGTAATCTTTCAGCTTAATATGAATGAAAAAATACTTTTTGATTACATCTGATCTGAATCTCTATATCACTTGGTAGTACTTAATAATAATTTTTATTTAACACAAGTGTGTGGCCTTCGGCTCATAACACCAACCACTTGTCTTTTTCATTATTTTTAGCAAGTGTTTGGCGCTCGGCTAGAATGTCACTTATCACTTGGCTTTTTTCATTATTTTTTAGCAAGTGTTTGGTGTTCGGCTCGTGGTGCCAGTTGCCACTTACTTTGCTTAAGTGTCTGGCGCTCGGCTAGAATGGCACTTGCCACTTGGTTTTTTCATTATTTTTTAGCAAGTGTTTGGCGTTCGGCTCGTGGTGTCAGTTGCCACTTACTTTGTTTAAGTGTCTGGCACTCGGCTAGAATGGCACTTGCCACTTGGTTTTTTTCATTATTTTTTAGCAAGTGTTTGGCGTTCGGCTCGTGATGCCAGTTACCACTTACTTTGCTTAAGTGCCTGGCACTCGGCTAGAATGCCACTTGCCACTTGGCTTTTTTCATTATTTTTTAACAAGTGTTTGGCGTTCGGCTCGTGGTGTCAGTTGCCACTTATTTTGCTTAAGTACATGGCACTCGGCTAGAATGCCACTTACCACTTGGTTTTGCTCATACTCAGTCACCTTGTTTAGAAGAAGACGATATTTTTTTATAAATCTTTCAAAGTTTTGCTCTCTTGCAAGTATACAATTGAAGGTAGACATTGGTTAAACTGAAACTCAATTTTTATTGATAATACCTTTTTAAAGAAGTGGCATTCTAAGGCTTATTTACCAGCCTTCCAGCCATGGTCTCTAAGACATATGCCCCCTTTCCGATAACCTCTGCAACTCTATACGGACCTTCCCATGGTGACACCATTTCCTTAATAATACCAATTTTTCTTTTTAGAACCAAATCACCAAGTGCAAAATCTCTATGCCTCACCTTTCTGTTGTGACTCTTCATGAGTGTTTGTTGATATGATGCGAGCCTTATTGCTCTAGCATTCCTCTTCTCTTTAAGCATGTTGAGGTTGAATTTCAGCATATGATTATTCTGCTCCTGATTCCACGCTAAACTCCGAATGGTAGGAACTTGGTGTTCTACCGGTATTACTGCCTCAGTACCATATGCTATGGCGAATGAGCTTTCCCCGGTCGGTCGTCTTGGAGTCGTTCTATACGCCCACAGGACGTTCGAGAGTTCATCCAACCACTTCCCTTTCTCTTCTTCAAGCTTCTTCTTTATACAAGCAAAAATCGTTCTGTTTGTGATTTCAACCTGACCATTCGCCTGTGGATGGCTAACCGCCGCTAACTTTTGATTAATTCCATATTCGTTCAGCAACTCTTTCACCTACTTGCTATCAAGGTTAGTCCCATTATCCATGACGATCGACCTCTGCACACCAAATCGACAAATGATATTGTTTCAGATGACACGTCTCATATGGGTCTGAGTCACACTGGGATACGGTTCTGCCTCCACCCATTTGGTAAAGTAGTCTGTTGCGAGCAGAATGTACTTATTTTGCGATCTGGCGGTCAGTAACGGGCAAACCACATCCATCCCCCATTGCGCGAAAGGCCATGGTTTGGCCATTACGTGCAAATCTTCTGGTGGTTGGTGGATCAGTGGTCCGAACCTTTGACACTTATCGCACCTTCGCGAAAATTCTTCTGCGTCTCGTGCCATGTTCGGCCAAAAGTAACCTGTGTCATCGCTTTGTGTGCTAGAAACCTTCTTCCTGAATGATTGCCACAAACCCCTTCATGGATAGTCCGCAATATCTGCTGAGCTTCTGCAGGGGTTACACATTTTAAGTATGGTCCTAAATAAGACCTCCTGTAAAGTTGGTTGTGCACTATGGTATACTTTGCAGCATTCGATCTAATCCTTCTTGCCTCATCCCTCTGTTCGGGCAAAACACCATCCCGTATATACGTAATAATTGGATCTATCCAGCTCAGTTCATATGGTATAATATTCACCTGCCAGGGATTCGAACTTGACGGTTCCTCAATGATAGATGGCTGGCATAGCACCCCGATTGGAATTACCCTTGCCAATGTTTTACCTGAACTTGAAGCACTACAGGCCAACCGATCGGCATCTTCATTACGCTCCTTCGGCAATTGAATGAACTTGATCCGATCGAAGCTTCTAGCTTCTTACATAACAGCGGAGCGGTATGCCTCCATTGTCTTATCCTTTGTTCCATATTCCCCAGTTACTTGCCGAATTACTAACTGCGAATCACTGAAGGCAACTAAACTTTTGACCTTTAGCTCCTTGGCTAACCTTAAGCCACCCAGCAGCGCTTCATACTCTGTTTCATTGTTGATTGCTCTGAACTCAAGCCTGATTGCTTGGCTCAGCGTAGTGCCTTCTGGTATTTGTAACTTAATCCCAATTCCTACCCCCATCTGATTTGAAGAGCCATCAATGAAGAGCTTCCATGAAGATTCTTCAGGGCATTTATCTGGCTCATCTACATCACATTCCAGTAAGAAATCAGCCACAGCTTGCCCTTTAATAGCCGTTTGGGATTCATAAACTATATCGAAAGAACTAAGCTATATTCCCCACTTCGTCATTCGTCTGGACAAATTGGGCTTATGCAGGATCACCCTTATAGGAAATGTGGTTAGGACGACTATAGGATGAGACTCAAAGTAATGCCTAAGCTTCTTTTTTGCGTTTACCAAGGATAAAATTACTCGTTCGGCCTTCGAATACCTTCTCTCTGGCTCGGTCAACGTTTTGCTTACATAGAAAACTGGGAATTGCTTACCCTCGGCACATCGTATCAGCACACCACTGGTCGCAATGTTAGAAACTCCAAGGTACAGGAAAATCTTTTCGCCTGGCACTGGGGCGTTCAAGACTGGTGGGTTCTGCATATATTCTTTCAGCTTGATCAGCGCTTGCCTTTGCTCATCCCCCCAGGACTGTTTTTTATGACCCCTGATTGTATCGAAGAATGGTTTGCATCGGTCGGATAACTTAGAAATGAATCGACTCAGTGGCGCTATGCGTCCGATGAGAGCTTGGACCTCTTTGATTGTACTTGGTTTAGTATTTTTTAGCAAAGCTTGGACTGGACTAACCTCAATTCCTTTGTTGTTGACCACGTGTCCAAGGAATTGCCAGGATCCCACACCGAACGAGCATTTAATTGGATTCAGCCTCATTCCATACTTTCTTAGCACGCCGAACACCTCCTGTAAATATTGTAAGTGATGGTCCTTTTGTCTGCTTTTGACCACCATGTCATCGATGTAAGCCTCTACTGTCCTGCCCATTTGATCCTTAAAAATCTTGCTAACCAACCTCTGGTACGTGGCTCCGGCATTCTTTAGTCCAAACGGCATAACCTTATAACAATAGATCCCTCGTTCAGTGACAAAAGAGGTTTTTTCCTCATCGCCGGGGTCCAATGGGATTTTATTGTAGCCTGAATATGCATCCAGAAAGGTCAGTCGCTCATACCCGGTTGTTGCATCCACCATTTGATCAATCTTTGGAAACGAAAAACTATCATTCGGGCAGGCTTTGTTCAGATTAATGAAATTAATGCAAACTCTCCATTTTCCATTCTTCTTCTGCACTACAACCACATTCGACAACTGGTCCGGGTACTGTACTTCTCTAATGAACCCAGCCTCTAGCAATCGATTAACTTCGTTTGCAATGATCTGGTTGCGCTTCGGGGTGAACCTTCTCTGCTTCTGCCTCACTGGCTTGACGTTCGGATCTACATTAAGAGAATGACAGGAGACTGAGGGGTCGATCCCTGGCATGTCGAGATGGCTCCAAGCAAATACAGCAGCGTTCTGGGAGAGGAAATCAACCAATCGACTTTTTTCTTCCTTGGCAAGCCCTGAACCTACCTTTGTGGCTCGATCTGGCATTAAATGATCAATTTAAACTTTAATTAGGGGTTCCTCGGTTTGCACCGGAAGCTCCTCTCTGCTCATGCCGGGGGGAGGTTTCTTTAATTGCTATTGTGGGTCAGCTGGGCGAATGGGAGTTTTCCCCCTCCCTGCAGCTTTTAAAGTCACTAAGTAACATTCCTTTGCGGCAACCTGATCTCCATGGATGTCAATCACCTTGTTCCCGTCCGGACCCAAGTATCTCATTACTTGGTGCAGAGTCGATGGGACTCCCTGTACCCTATGAATCCACCCTTTCCCCATTAGCAGATTGTAAGAGGGATGGATCTCCACCACCACAAAGCTTTCGATAAGGTCCCGTTCGGCTGCCCGGACAAACAATTTTACTGTACTGATCGATTCAACTCATTTTCCATCAAATCCCAACAGTGGATTCCCAGTACACTTGAGCTCTTTCGGTTTGATTTCCAGCCGATCGAAGGTGACTCTAGGCATGATATTGGCACTGTTTCCTGGATCAATTAGCACCCTTCATACCAAACATTCTGGTTAAACTAACGACCAAGGGGTCCTCATGAGGGATCTGAACTCGCATCAAGTTCGCTTTATCGAATCTTATCTGTATTGATGCGCTCTGCTGGTGCAGAGTGTTGATACTGCATATTCTTCTCTTCATTTGCGCTTGTCGAAGACGCGTTCGGGTCAATTCTTCAGACTCTTCGGCTTGTTCAGGTCGACCATGAATCGCATTTTTAATCCAAACGAGCTGAGTGTTATGGTGATTCGGCTTTTGATTTCTTTTGACTTGCTCAATTGGTCGATTCTGCTCTTGGGTTGGTCCTTGAACATACCCTGCAAACTCTCCCCTAGCGATCAGCATCTCCACTTGTCTCCTTAAGTTCCTGCATTCATTAATCTGATGACCAAAATCACTATGAAAAACACAATGTTTAGATTGATTCCTCTGCTCAAGAGGTTGTCTAATTGGCAAGGGAGGGCGAAACTTATCTTTCTTCTCTTGGTATAGCCTTGCCAGTGTAACTTTGAGTGGAGTAACCAAGTTATCCTCCCTAGGTCTCTTCTCTGCCTTCTAGGAGGTCTGATGCTGCGTAGGACTTATTTCTGCCGTATCTTCGCTTTAGACTTCTCTTCTGTGGAGATGATAGATGTCTTCCTAGCATTAGCGGCTTCTTCCTCTTCCAGGCGCACGAAACCATCAGCTCTCACATTCAGCTCGTCCATTGTTTTCAGCGTGTTCACCACCAGACTGGTATGGAATGATGTCCCTCGGTTCATAGCTAACTTGAACGCCTGAACTACTGTGGAAGGATGACACGCTATCACCATGCTAGGTTAAACTTGGTAAGAAAAGCTTGGAGACGTTCATCGTCATATTGTTTCATGGTGAACAAGTTAGAGAAATCTTTTGCCGGACGCTTATTCCCATAGTATTGGCTTATAAACCGATCACACAAGCTACGGAAACTGTCCACTGAGCCCCTTGGCAGATTCTTAAACCAGTTGAGCGCCGGTCCAGCTAAGCTTGTAGGAAAACATTTGTACATCAAAGGATCATTCTCTGTGTTCAGTGCCATCTTCAACTGAATGTGATATATATGATCAATCGGATCAGTCGTTCCGTCGAACAAAATGAAAACAGGCATGGAAAACTTCCTCGAACTTGGAGCATTCAGGATCTAGTCAGTAAACAGCGAATCAACCGTCCGCGTTGCCGAACGAAGGGCCTCATTCTCTCTTTCAAACCTCGTGACAACTTTTTGATCTGTAAATCTTCTTTCCGAACTCCTATAATTATATGTGGCTATTGAAGGCCGATAAGGTGGATCGAACGACCTTTCCTCAGTAAACTCTTTCTGCCACGGCAAGTTAATCTTATGACAATTAAACTCCATATCCTGTTCGCGGTTGTGCCTTTCCTGATGCGGATTGAAAGCTGTATTTTCGTCCCGCCTGATATGCTCACGATGTGGATCGAGATGCACAGATCCTTCTCGATCCTCAGCTCAACGAGCGTTTGGCGGTAAATTCTCTATCCTAACCTCTTCGCGGTGGAGATTGACGTGTTTATCTCCTTCTTGCTCACCTTGATGTGTGTCATCAGGTCGCACGCCTCTTTCACCCACCGGAGGCGGTCGCGGCGTTTCATTCCAGCTCTCAACTCTGCATTTTCTTTTCTCAGTGCCTCGATCATGTTCATCAGTTCATCAAGCTTCATCTGCTGGTTATTTTCCACTGGATTCGAACTCTCTTCGCCGATCATTATTCCAGATCGTAGCAAAGTCATCAACCGTAAATTTCAGATCAAATCTAAGTTCTGCCAATACTGACGCTCTAGATCTGGATTCTAGCTCAGCTGAATTTTAATCGTGATTAACCAGATCTGAGTTACTCCGGCGATAAATGTAAGACCCCTAATTTTAAAAGGATAGTCTCGGCATTTATTTATTATTTTTATTGTATTTTTGCATGATTATTTGGTTTAATTATTTATTTTATTTGTTAATTTGATTTAATTGTTTACCTATGTGACATGTGTTTATTTTATTTATTAATTTGATTTAATTGTTTACCTATGTGACATGTGTTATCTTTTATTATTTAATTGTTTAAGTGTATTTAATTATTTAATGGAGTTTTAATTTAATTATGTTTTTAAGTTACAGATAACTTTGGGGTTGAAATTTCACGTATAGGTAAGCCGTAACAGAGATAGTTTCATGGGCCGACTAGGTTTAGAATTAAGGCTCTGTCTCTGATTAAACACGGATTAGGGTTTAGGATTTTTATGCCTATATATACATAGTTATAATCTGCGTTAAGGGTTGGGAAAAAGAACCTACTCACGTAACATAGATACAGAGAGTTACAGAGTGAAGCTTTGAGAGAGCAGATCAAGTTTGTGAGGTTTCCAACCGAGGCTTCAAGATCTGACTTAGGAGAAGGGAGGAATAGAAGTCATAGGAGGCTAGACGATATTGCAGTGGTCGTCGGAAAGCTTAGAACAATGGCGACAAGGTTTTGTTTACAAAACTGTACAGGCAAGTTCTTATCTTCCTCCTTCCCTTTGGCTTGTGTTCTGTGCACCTAGACAGTCTCTAGGAGATTAATTGGCCTTAAACTGAACCATGCATATTTTATATATGTTTTACATGGTCGTTTTATCTGTGAAAAATTTATTTACAAAACAATTATAGCACGTATGTTTTTCTTGACTCTGTTTTGGCATAACGTCCCACTGTTCTAATTTTTATTTTGAATCTTACTGAAATCAACCAAGGTCTGATTGGATACTAGATATAATTTAAGACTTCAAATTTAAATTGGAGGAAGAACAGAGGGGTTGGGATAAAACTGATGTTGCAATTTAGTTTCAGTGTTGTTCTTCAACAATGCTAGTTTAAATGGCTTGATTAAACTCTGTAATTGTTTTCAAAATTATTGTAAACAATCTTGGGGAATGCTTCTAGACTAAATTAAGGTTCCTAAGATTAGTTTTTAGAAACCAACAGAGTGGCAGGAATTGATCAGAGAATGAGCGAACGGACTGAAACAAAGCAACGGGGACAGAGGCTCTCAAAGGAGGTGAGAGCCGGCTCCATGGATGTGGGAGCCGGCTCCCACAACAAGTAGAGCCGGCTCTAGGGAGTCTTAGAGCCAACTCTAGGCTGGAAAAAGAGCCTGCTCCAAATTTTGGAGCAAGCTCCCTTTTTATTTTCTGATTTATTTTAAGTTTTTTTTTTAATTTTCTACGTACTATGTTCACTGTTGGAGCATAGAGACTATTTGAGTGAATTTGGAACTTTACAAAGGGATTAAGGAATGAATTTTGAGTGTTATTAAGACCCTAAATTGATTAAAGTTTAATTCTAAATTGTCGGGACAAACAGTGTAAAAATTAAGGCACTTCCTATGTTGTTAACAAATGGAAGTTGAATTAATTGTTAGATAACTTGTTTTAGAATGTTTTCAAGTGCATGATAAGGTCATTTAATTATTAATTTTGATCTATGCATGCTTAGGAGGCTAGTTGCTAAATTATTAAATCGTTTCCTGCAACTATATGGTTAATGCTTGGATTTAAATTGCCGAAATATTAAACAATCTTCTGAAATTGTTTTAGCAATTTATTGGATAATAATAGGATTATTTAACCTATTCACATGCATGATGGAGTCCCTGACATATTAAATTTGGTTTATGCATGCTCTGGATCTTAGTTGTTGATTTGTTAAATCGTCTCCTGCAACTATATGGTTAAATGCTTGGATTTAAATTGCTGAAGCTTTAAATATTTTTCTGCAATTATTTGGATGGTGGTTTTTGGGTCTGTAAATTATTGAACTGTTATATATGTTGTAATTTACATGGATATGGAGGATTGTATGTACCGGTATGGGACGGTGACATACTAGGGACGGTTTAGCTCAAAACGCATAAACCTAACCTAATGGATTAATGGAATGGATTGGAAGATATCGAATCCTAATTGTGACTAAGTCAGATCAGCTGTAACCAAGTTTAATGACTTCCTGGATTAACGGATGGTAGTTAAGTCATATCAACTGAATAAGTTGAGTGACTAACTAGTTGGTTTATTGTATGTCAGTTTAATAAATAGTTGAACTGCATACCCTGGATTTGGACGAACTTTATATATATGTTTATGGTACCACGAGTTGAGCTTGAGTCTTAGACTCATTGGTTAGGGTGCGTATATGCGGTGGATGCGTAGCTGGTTATAATAGGTTGAGGTGTACCCTGTTAGGTCTAGGTACTCATGCCCACCTTTGGGTGCGTATTCGCATGTTGCCTTCTATTCAGGTTGAGACCCCTATTATAGACTAGTGAATGTCCCTTAGTGTGGATATATTTATACGTATGGACTAGATAGATATTGCGAGATGTCTACGGTGTATCTGCGTATCAGGTCACTGTATGGATTACAGTTAGATTAGAACTTGCTCGTGGGTCTGACCAACTCCTTTATTATTCTTTTCAGGTATATGACGGTTCCAGCCTTAGAGCTTGATCGTGCTTGTCGAGGACAGTCTCACTTTCATCGGATTACGTAGGACTTTCCCCGATGTTGCTAGTTTTATCTATTTTCAGTTTCAGTCTCAGTTGAATTTTTAGTTAGGGGTCCATCAGTGGATTCCCAAGTTGTAACTTTGAAGTTTTGGAGGATTGGAGTTTCAACTTTCAGTTACACATGGAGGATTTTATTATTATTATTTCTTTCAGTTTTATTCTACCTTTATTGTTCTTTTTGTCATCTGTGTTCGTTTTAAAATACTTTAATTGTTTGATATTCCCTCGGATTTGGGCCTGGGCCTAATCAACCCGTGTCTCGGATCCGAGGGGTATCACAACAAACTTGCCAAATTTAGCAATCTCAGCAACTGTCGACCGTACAGCTCTCCAAAACAAGCACAAATCAGAACTGCGTAGATCGAACGCCAACTTCTCCGATCACGATTTCACCGATCTTAATTCATCCTTCAACGACCAGGCCTCATCTTCACGCGCTACACTACTAGATCAAATCAATCTAAGTGAATCATCAATGAATTCTCATTGATTCCCACGGACGACGCCATTGAAGATGCAAGAAATTTTCTCTCTCTAAATTGACAGAGTTTCATTACACTTCAAATATTTTGATTCCCTTTTTCCTTCATTTTTCATCTATTTATAGATTGTTTACAATGTTATAGAAGATCCCTAACTCACTTCCTCTATTGGGCTTATCATTGAGGCTTTTGTATCCATGGATCTATTCGTCTTTCAGGCCTTCAGCTTCACTCTTCGGCATTGGGCTTGCCTCACGACAGTTTGATTTGGGCCTAGGCCATTTTCTTGGCCCATTCTTCATCATGCGGGTTAGATTCGGCCCATGCCGCCTTTGGTATCCTCAACAACGTTTGACCCAAGTGCGTGGATAGTGGGCACTGAATGGATAAAAGCAACTCCAATGGACTCTCTAAAATTAGGCTCTCTGAATTTGCCACATTAGCATTTTTCAAAAGCCACATAAACATTTTTCATAACCACGTCAGCATTTTAGAGTCTCTAAATTTTAGCTATCGCATATACTCCAATGGTACACTTTCGCTCTCCAAAAATATTAATATTTTAATATTTTTAAAATTTAAAATAAAATTTATTTTTTAATTTTTTCCTAACGACTATATTTCTAACTGCTATAATGTCAATAGGAACATTAAAAAATTTAAAAATGAAAAAAAATCACTTTTTTCCAATTTTTTAAAACTTTTTTTTGCCTAAAAAAGCCGTTAAGGCACTGTTTGTGTCAGCTAAACAGTGCCTTAACGGCTCTTTGGTTCAATTATTTTAAGGGAAAAAAAAAAAAGAGAGACCAAATTAAGCCAAAAATCTGAATTTTAGCTTTTATTTCAGCCAAACATGCCCTTAGGAATAGTGTTCTGGGCTCAGGAATAGTATTCTCGCCTGAATTTTAAAAATAAAAGAAAACAAAAATGGGCCCACAAAAAGTGAGCCCAATCACCAACCCACTTTTGTTTTCTGGCGACCTCCAGCAAGAGTCATTCTTTGGGGCCCACTTTTTTCATAGTTCATTGGAGCATTTAATCTTTAAGAACACACATTGTTTCCCATTCCACACTTTATATAAAGTGTGTAGCCACATCATCAACTTTATATAAAGTGTATAGCCACGTCAGGATTTGATTGTACATTTATTTTAAAGGCTCTAAGTTCTTGTTGTGCACTCATTTTTTCATTGTACACTTTATTATATTATTATTTTTTAAATAATAAAATATTTTTTTTTATTATTATTTTTTTCTTAACAATTTTATTCTCAACAACTATAATACTAACGGTTATAATTGTTTGCTCCGATTTAGATACAATGTTTTAAAAATATATATATTAAAAAATAATAATATTACATATATATTAAAAACCCATTCCCTCCGCAAGACGCTGAAGGAAGGGAGCATCCCTTTTATAGGACACAACAGGTCACATCAAGAAAAAGTTTTCACCATGTGGGTAAAAGCTGTTTGTCCTTTTTCTCCACCGACAGCAAAAAGCATCTGAAAAAGAAAGATGTTCTGCCGACATCTTCTTTGTTCTGTCATCTATCGATGATAGATGTGACAAGAGCAACCGTCACGCCTGACATGAGCATCGATGAAGCGTTCATCTATCCGGTCACCTCATGGTCTGTCTGATTTCCTTCCCTGCGCTCATCCGCTCATGCCGCACCGCTCATGCCCATCGTAGGTCTTACTGCTTGGATCTTGGACTTACTATTTGGATCCGGACTCACGAGAAGTGGCCTGACTCCACCACTTTCTCGGCAACCATAAAACTCATCATCTTCACAGCTAAAATGGGCATTGCCAGACCTTTCTGTAATCAATCAAATTGAATCCATTCTCAAGTCCCTTGAAAAAGGTAAAGCTAAAGTCAAAGAAGAAAAAGATGAGAAAATTCTCACTGTCATAAATTATCCTGACAGTTCTGATAGTTCTTCTTCTAATAATACCAGTTATCCTTCTGATATTCAGAATATTGAAACTGCTTTCTCCAATTTTGAACTCAATCGTCTTACCAACAAAAGAGTCAACTCTACCAGCCTTACCAAAAATTGGTATCCAAGACCCACTCCTTCAGATCTCCAATTTGAGGAAAAGAATATTCAAAATCAGTTCTCTGTCTCTTCAGATAAACTTTACGAATAGAATATAAATGGATTATCTGAACAAGAGATTTTGAATAAATTAAGTCATATTTCTATGGTCGCCAACAATTATGTCACTACCCATAATCTAAGTCAACCAGAAATTGTTGATTTGCTCACTTCGGGATTCTCAGGAATGTTAAAGTCCTGGTGGGAAAAACATTTCACTCGTAATAACATTAAAAATGTTATTCAAAGAGATAATAATGGTCTTCCCATCTTTGATGAAGCCATAGGCCGCGGTATCCCTAATGGAGTTAACACATTAGTGTATACTATAGTTGACCATTTCATAGATACTCCAAGTAATATCACCTCCAGAATACATGACCAACTTACCAATCTTACTTGTCCAACCATGAGTGATTTTAGGTGGTATAACGATGTATTCTTGTCCAGAGTTATGCTTAGAGATGCTAGCAATAAACCATTTCGGAAAGAAAAATTCATTAATGGTTTACCCAATCTCTTTGCCCACAAAATTAGAGACACTCTTAGTAAAGCCACATGTAATATTGATTATGATAACCTCACTTATGGCAATATCATCAGCTTAATCCAAAAGGAAGGATTAAGGATGTGTATTGACATGAAAATAAGTATCCAGTTACAAGATGATATGAAAAGAGCTAAATACGAAATAGAAACCTTTTGTGAACAATATGGTCTTCCCCTAATAGCTCCCTCAAGACAAAACCCCAAACCTCATAAGAAAAGTTACAAAGGTTATCATAAACATTACAAAAATAGGAAACCAGTCTTTAAAAAAAATGAATATTATTCTCAAAAGTCTAAACCCAAAAAGAAATTTAGTAAAAAGACTTTTAAGAAAAAGAATACCCTTGCTACCACAGATGTTAGTAAAGTAAAATGTTACAAATGTGGTCGATTAGGTCACTTTGCAAAGGATTGCTATGCAAAGAACAAGATCAGTCAGCTACAAATCCCCAATGAAGTTAAAGAATCCATTTACCAAATTCTCCAGTTAAAAGATACTTATGATAGTAGTAGTGACCCAGAAGTTAGTTCCTCCTCTCAATCATCTGATAATTCCCTTAGTTCTCCCAACATCACCTTAGGATGTAAAGATAGTTGTTGCAATCCGAATAAGTCACTTAATGTTCTCACAAAAAATGATGAACAAGAGCATGTACTTATTGATTTAATCAGTAAGGTAGATGACCCTGAGTTAAAAACCCTATATCTTAAAAAACTTAAGGTATTATTAGGCAACTCAGAACCTGAACTCTCAACAGTCAGTAAACCCAATTTTAATCTATATAAGACTTTAGAAAGGTTTAAAAATAAGCCTAAAGAAGTCACTATTCAAGACCTTCAAGCAGAAATTAACATAACTAAAACTGAGATTAAAAATCTCAAGTCAGAACACCAAGTTATGAAGAATAATATTTAGGAGTTAAACGAGAATCCTGCCTTTTCCCTCACAGGAAAAGAATTATCTGATGAAGAAGCCTCTGATCATTCAAAAGCCTCTAAAAATTCGAGATGTTCAGAATCTTCTAAAAAACTCCAAACTTTAAGTCACATTTCGTTTCAAAAATGGTATGCTAAAGTTACCCTTATTATCAACAAAGATTTCAAACTTGAAGTCGTTGCTTTGATTGATACAGGAGCTGATCTTAACTGCATTCAGGAAGGTCTCATACCAACTAAATACTATGAGAAAACCTCTGCAAGACTAAGCTCAGCTAATGAAAGTAAAATGGACATAAAATATAAGTTATCTAAAGCTCATATTTGCCAAAACAATGTATGTTTTAAGACATCCTTTGTCTTGGTAAAAAATATAACTGATAAGCTAATATTAGGAGTTCCATTCATCTACCTCCTCTATCCCTTTACTACTAATAATGAAGGATTAGTTACTCGACCTTTTGGACATGAAGTTCAGTTCAAGTTCCTTAGTCCTCCCTCCAGGAAAGAATTAAAATCTGTAATTGATTCCTCTGTGTCCAAATCCATAAACCTGCTTCAAAGTAAAACTCACCAGTTAATATTTTAAAAAGAAGAAGTTAATTACAAATGCATTAATGATCAGTTAGCTGATCCAGTGCTTCAAACAAAAATTCAAGATTTTGAACAACAAATTAAAAATACAGTTTGTTCTGATCTTCCAACTACCTTTTGGCACAAAAAAAGACATTCTATGAAGTTACCTTACATTAAAGGCTTTAAGAGAAGACACATTCCCACAAAACCAAGGCATATCCAAATGAGCCCTGAAGTCATGGAATTTTGCAAATAAGAAATCTCTGATCTTTTACGAAAAAAGATCATTAGAAAGAGCAAGTCTCCTTGGTCATGCCCAGCTTTCTATGTTCAGATGAACTCTGAAATAGAAAGAGGTGTTCCTCGTCTAGTTATTTATTACAAGCCTCTAAATAAGGTCTTAGAATGGATTAGGTATCCTATTCCCAATAAAAAAGATCTTATTAGTCGCCTCAGTCAAGCAGTTATTTTCTCCAAATTTGATATGAAGTCAGGATTTTGGCAGATTCGCCTTCGAAAGAAAGATAGGTACAAAACTGCCTTCACTACTCCATTTGGTCATTATGAATGGAAAGTAATGCCATTTGGATTGAAAAATGCTCCTAGTGAATTCCAAAATATCATGAATGATATTTTCAATCCTTATAGTCATTTTTCCATTGTCTATATTGATGATGTTCTTATCTATTCCAAGTCAATTGATGAACACTGGAAATATTTGAAATCGTTTCTGGCAACAATTCAAAAGAATGGTCTCGTCATTTCTGTTACAAAAATCAAGTTATTTCAAACCAATATCAGGTTTTTAGGTTACCATATCTATCAAGGCCAGATTCGTCCTATTGATAGGTCTCTTCAATTTGTAGATGAATTCCCAGACCATATTTTAAAAAAGTCACAACTCCAGCGATTCTTAGGGTCTCTAAATTACATTGCTAATTTTTACAAAGATCTTCGCAAACAATGTAAGCCCCTCTTTGATCGTTTTCAAAGTAACCCTCCTCCATGGACCTCTGTTCATACTGATATAGTTAAATCCATTAAGCGTTATGTCAAGTCATTGCCTTGTCTTGGTATTCCAACTACTAATTCTTTCAAAATAATTGAAACTGATGCTTCTAACATTGGTTATGGTGGCATCCTCAAGTAACGAATCAGTCCAAATGCACCTGAACAATTAGTTCGATTCCATTCCGTTGTTTGGACAAAAGCACAAAGTGATTATAGTACTATTAAAAAGGAAATTTTATCTATTGTTTTATGTATAAGTAAATTTCAAGATGATATTTTAAATCAAAAGTTTTTAGTCCGAGTTGATTGTCAAAGTGCAAAATATGTTTTAGAAAAAGATGTTGAAAATATTGCTTCTAAACAGATTTTTGCCTGATGGCTAGCTATTTTAAGTATATTTGATTTTGATATAGAATATATCAAAGGAAGTAACAATTCTATTTCAGATTTTCTTACTAGGGAATTCTTGCAGAAATCTGATGGCAGATCAGCAGCCTCCCCCGAGGCCCCAACTAGTTAAACCATTTGATATTTGCTCCGACAAAGCCCCAGTCACCAGATCCCAGTCATAAGCACAATCTTCTGCACTAGTAGTTACCAACAGATTTCAACCTCTTGCCTCCTCATCAACCTTTAAGTCAACCCTGGTTAATCCTCCATCAGACCCCTTTCAAGTTCAAGTCAAATATCAAACCCAATCCCAAGTTCAAGTCACAACTACAAAGAAACCTCCAAGTCCCTGTGTAGAAAAAACCCCTAATTCCCTGTTCTATATTGAGCCGCACCTAAGTCACATCAAAGACTCAATTGAATTAGCTCGTTCCTATTTCCTAAGTAACCTACACTTTGCTCCAAACCATCCTCTTAAAACTCTTCGGTTTTACAAAGATATCATGTACAGTACCAATTCCATCACAGTCAAAACTACTTATGATAAACATGATTCTACCAAAATCATTTACCATTCCCTGTACATCTGCCGGATAATTTCCATGGAAGAATGGGGCAGTCATCCTTCCCTACTACAGCCATTACCTGATCATACTATCCAATTTAACTATTATGACTACATAACAGCCTGGTCATCTGTGCTCCTATACCAAAATGAGTCATTTACTCATCCATGGTTTTTTAATTTTGATAGTTAATTCAAAAGTCAGATCCCTACCTGGTTCCTGAGATGGTGGTCTCTTCATGGTGCTATTCCTGAGATCCTCCCTCTCTCCCTTGCAGCAGAAGTCAAATACTTTTTCACTGTCCACAAAGTTAGCAAACATAGTTCCCAATTTTCAGCCCTTCTGTTATTTTGCAGCAAATACAAAGTTCCATGGATATTCAAATGGCAATATGATATTCAGGACAACATAGTCATCCGTCACCACTATGTCAAATGGTGGGACATTTTCAAATTTGACAGGATTATTGGGTATATTGAAGGCGATTACCCCAAGCAATCCTCAGTCCAAGTTACTTCACAAGCATAAGTCACTCCTTCTACAAAACCAGTTATTCAACAGAAACAACCTTCCCCTACTAGTTCTGCTGTTTCCACAAAGTCACAAAAAAATACATCCAAGTCCGAACTTGAAGAACTCAAGAAAATGGCAGCTTCATTAACAGATCGCATTCAAGTGCTATCCAGAGATGAGGAAGTAGAAGAAGAGGCTTCCTCTGCTGCTACTCCAAGTTACCAAGTAAACTTATATGATGACTCTGTCTTTCAAGACAGCCAAAATCCTTATGATGATCCCTTCTAAGGATTCATCAGAAAAAGGTCAAAGTCACTATTTGGTCAAAGTTACTATTTACTACAGTTAAAGTCAAGAAAGCCACGTAACCAGCCAAAGTCACTATTTCAATAGTAAATGTCGGCAGAATTACTGTTTCTACAGTACCCCAACAAGATACTGTTCAGTCACAGTAAAAGTTACTATTTATCTACAGTCAAAAACAAAAGTCACTTTTCAAAAGCCAAGATTCGCACTAAAGCATCCTCGAACAGTGGCAAAGCTCGGTTATAAAAGTAATGCCCAGTCTCATTGCAGAGCAGGCTTCATTCGAGAGATTTCAGGCTTCATTACATTTTTCAGTTTCAAATTGTAATCTTCAGTTCAGTTTTATTTACCTTTTCTGAGTGTCATACAACATCAGTATACTGTATACTTCAGTTATATATCAGTTACATTAATTTGTAGGTTATTTTCAGTTATAATTTCTGTTATTAATTCAAGTTTAATATTCAGTTATTTTATTTGTCTTAATATTCAGTTATATATAGGGGTAAGTGCAAAAAACACCCCTGAAGTATACATTTTGTAGCACTTTTATCCCTTATTTGAAAAGGTGTGCAAAAAATACCCCTATTCTTTTCATATTGTGCAAAAACACCGCTCAATAAAAAATATGATATATATTAGTACTAAAATGCCAATTTTACCCTTTTATTATTCCAAAAATGCCCATACCAAACTTTGAACTAGTTCAATCTCAAACTAGTTTAGGATAAGGAAATACCTGTAACCAAACATCCTTTTACTCCTACACCTTAGGCGGTGGCTGGTTCGAGGCGCACAACATGGCGGCGCAGTTCCCAAAGGTGGTGGCGCGGGTGATGATAGAATGCCCTATATTTTCTATCTTTCAACAACCACAAACACTAAGACATATATATGGAAACGGTCATGTATATATATACATATATGGGGAAGAAGATGAATTTGGGGAAAAAGATGGATTAAGGTCGCAAAGTTGGGGTGTTGAACCACCATAGCCACCAACCCCATCTTTTCTCTTTTTACAAACCATAAGCCCTAATTTTCACATACATAAATACGGTCATGTATATATATATATATATATATATATATATATATAGAGGCGGCGGCAGAGAGCAGCGAAGAGGATGATTGCAGATCGCTGTGAAGTAACCGCCACCGTCATGACCGTATCGAGCAATGAAGTATCACACCGCCGTCGCCGTTACGCGTGCTCACCGGTGAGCTTCTTGCTCGGCGTTCATTCCATCAAGTAATGCAGTTTGATTGCTGTTCGTCTTTGCCGATATAATTAGTCCGTGCTTGAATCCTTGCCCATCAATCCTCTAGTTCATGTCACTTCGAATAAATTTTGTACATATTTTATTGCCTAATAAAATAGAAAAAAACCTCTGTTGTCTAACTCAACTCTAGGAGAAACTTGCTTTGAATCTCAGTTTTGGACTCCCGTACAGCTCCACAGACATGGGGTTTTGTTTATGTTTAATACAAACATTTAATAGAAACAAAATACTTTTTTTTTTTTTTTTTTTTAATATTACTAAAGGAATGGGATATAAATTGGAATCTGTATGATTATGGATGGTTACGAAGCCAATCCGTTCGAAAGTGCTCTGTGGATGACGGTGAAGCTTCGTTGGTCCGGGAAATTTGTTTCTCCTCGCTGTGTTGGAGTTGAAGAAGATGGTTTTTGGGTACTTTTTTTGCCATTTTACATTATTTTATTATTTTTATATATTTTATAAAATGTGTGATTAAAGGTATTTTAGTCCAATTTTATCTTAAATGTATAAGGAGGACCTATTTGCACAAATGTCATAGTTTAGGGGTGTTTTTTGCACGGGAGGGGTGCAATATGCACTATATGCATACAAAAGCAAAAGTCACTTTTCAAAAGCCAAGATTCGCACTAAAGCATCCTCGAACAGTGGCAAAGCTCGGCTTAAAAGCAATGCCCAGTCTCATTGCAAAGCAGGCTTCATTCGAGAGATTTCAGGCTTTATTACATTTTTCAGTTTCAAATTGTATTTTTCAGTTCAGTTTTATTTACCTTTTCTGAGTGTCATACAACATTAGTATGCTGTATACTTCAGTTATATATCAGTTACATTAATTTGTAAGTTATTTTCAATTGAAATTTCTGTTATTAATTCAAGTTTAATATTCAGTTATTTTATTTGTCTTAATATTCAGTTATATATATATAAATAAAAGTGCATTACATAGCTTCCTACAAATAAAATAAAACAATACAACTTGGAAAAAAAAAATACATTAATACTTCCACACATGAAAAAAATATAGTAAACATTACAATTAATTGCCCCTTTTTGCATAACGCGCCATAATTTTATTTTGTTGATCCTCGATCCATGCTTTCACCGCCGGTGTTGCAGCATCATTTGGATTTTTTTCCATCATTTGTCTTTCCCAAAAAACTTGCTCCCGCTCAATCTCCATCATCTTCATTTCTTTTTGCGCCTCAAGCTCCTTTAATTTCATTTCTTTTTGCAGCTCAAGCTCCAATCTTCGTGTCTGTTCTTGCTCCATGCCCAAATCGAATTTCGATTTCATTTTTAAAGTACGAGATTCGAGTGCTAAGTTGTCCATCAACTTATTTTGCTCGGCAAATCCTTGAAATGATGTAAGAAATTAGTCATTTTGTACCTTATCTTTACTTTTACGACCCTTCTTGGCAGCTTTTTGCCCAATAGGTCGTGAAGTGTCACGTGAACTTTCGTCTATGGCAGGTGAGTCGTCATCGCTAAGGTTTACCGAACCTGGTGTTGATACTGCAGGAGTTGACTGAGTAGATGAATTAGTTGGGATTGAACCTGGTGTTGATGGAATTGTTTCGTAACAATCTCCAGACTCATTCATATCAAGATCTATATCTCTCTTGTTTGTGTTTGGTGTTTGGTGTTTGTTGTTTCTTCATTGTATCGCAATTTTGGAGCCATTTTGAAGATTTTCGAAGAAGATTCCAACAGTGCTCCAACTTAAATGGCTCCCCTTCTTCATCTTCATATAGTGCTTTTGCTGTCATGTGCTATAAAAATTAAACAAAAACTATATTTTGACAGATTGTCAATTAAAATAAATATTTATTTTTAAGGAAATTTAGACAGTAAGAAATTTATTACAAAGTAAGAAACTTACGACATCTTAAACGTCGTATCCACTTCGACATTGGTTTTGGATCTGTTGGTGGTATCCACTAAATTTGCTGACTACTCGCCTAATTATTGAGAATCGATTCGACAAACCTGACTGCTGTCGGTTCTTCTCCATGTCGCCCATTTGGCATTTGAAATCAGCATGGATACGTCCCCAATATGTGCCACTTTGTTGATTTGTACCTGTTATTGGATCTTCCCCAATATTAATCCATGCTTTGCATAACGCTTCATCTTCTTGGGTGGACCAATTTTTCCTATCTTTCCTTGAATTAGACTTGGATTGAGAAGGTTCATATTGAGATGTATATTGGGAAAGAGGTTGAGATTGGATAGGAGGTGGGTATTGGGGAAGAAGTGGGTATTGAGAATGAGATTGGTATTGGGAAGAAGGTAGGTTTTGAGAAGGAGATTGGTATTAGGAAGAAGGTAGGTATTGTTAATCAAAAATAATAAATAATGTATCATATACTATAGTATAATTTATTTAAATATTATTTGTAAATATAATATTTATTATAATAATCTATATAATATCAAGAAAATAAAACTATAAAAGAACCTGATAAAGTCGAGGCTAGAATTTAATTCTATAGCCTTAAGACAGATACGCCCCGCTACGGTGCTAACGGACTCTTCGGCGTCTATCTCCCAGGATACAACGACTTTTCTTCCTTTGGTAGTAGCACTTCAAACCAATGGAATAGGCGAACCGACTCGGTGTAGCACTCTCTGTTGAACTCAGACTCGGAGACCAGGATTGAATCCTAACTCGGAGACCAAGATTGAACCTAAACTTGGAAACCAAGGTTCGAACCCAATCCAAACCAGTTTAGGTTGAACCCAAACCAGTGGCTGAACCGAACAAAGAAGAATTAGAAGAAGAAATTCAGAAGAAGAGAAGAAGATTTCTGAATTTGGTGTGAATTGAAATGAACCCAATGATGGGTATTTATAGGCTTGTTGGTGCCTATTCTGAATGGGTGCACCCATAGTCCGAATGGGTGCAACCATTGTTGACCAATGGTTTTTAATTTGTAAAGGGTGCAACCCTTGGTTCAAAAAAAACAGTTTTTGATTTGAATTTAAACCCAAAACAGATTAAGCCCAGCAAGCAAACTTCGGCAGCCTGCTCCACCCGCAAGCCCACTTAAATAAGTCCAGTAAATAGGCCCATTTTGATAAGTCCAGCAACAAAATAAAATTACCACACAGGCCCATCCTAACTTTGGGTAAAAAGTTAAACCCATTTCACAATCAAGCCCCGCCCCGCCCTAGCCCGGACCGGACCGGGTCGGGTCGGGCGGGCGGCGCGCGCGTGTGGTAGTTGGTTCGGATCCAGGCTAGCCTAGGTCCTCCCCCTCTTAAAAACTTGGGTGCCCTTGGGCCCAAACCCAAATCCCATACTAGACATATATATACTCAAGGTTGCTTTGCTACTTTTCCGATGTGGGACAAGCATTTCCCACTTTATTCACACCCATTTAGGCTTTATAAATCACTTACTTTGGAGCCAATTTCTCATTCACCCGGAAACGGATTTAAGAAAATAAATATACCATGTTCATCTCCTCGCAGAGAGGAACGCGCTCATCAATAGATTCGCAAAAAATTCTTAGCGGAATCTTTTTAAAAATCCTTCCAAAGTTTGCGTTTTCTAATGCCGTTTCCAACAATCCCCCACATGAATGAAAATTTTCGCAGATTACAAAGGAGAAGATACAGACACTATAGAGAGTACTATTGGAAAGTTACTGCATCGGGATAGGTAGCTTTTGGCCTTGAACCTTCCCTAGTGTATTACTATCGGATTTACTAGCTAACCAGTGAACATTATGTCTTGAACTGTTCAGCCGTTGATGTAAACCAAGACAATAGCAAACACACAATTCCTTCCCACACAAAGTCGGTTCTCACGGTTGTGTTCATATGGCCCTGAACAACGCCTGGTATTTCATGAGCGCTCTAGAAAACTTAGCCTTAGAAGTTCTCATAGAAGCGGCCCCACTTCACACTCATATAGGTGACTTCTTATTAAGAGTATCCTACCATACCCCACTTGAATTTTCAAGGTATAAGAGTCATTAAAAGCATAGCTTATCCTATTCATCGCTGTAGGTAACACTGTCTCATCATAGAAATGGGTAGAAGATTGAATCTTCCCAGTGCTTCTGGTGAGCCATTCAGAATTTCTGTTGTCCTTTTGAACCTAAATCTTGGGATCTCCAGTCAATTAGGTTGGGTTTCCATTAAGATGACTCGTTAGCTTTCGGCTTTAATCCCATTCCCCTCGATGAACTATATACTTGCTCTCTTGTCAAACCTTTTGTAAACGGATCCGCTAAATTATCTTTTGACCTGATATAATCTATTGAGATTATCCCACTTGAGAGCAATTGTCTAACGGTATTATGTCGTCGACGTATATGTCGAGACTTACCGTTGTACATATTACTTTGTGCCCTTCCAATTGCTGATTGACTATCACAATGTATACATATAGCGGGCACCGGTTTAGGCCAATTTGGAATATCTTCTAAGAAATTACGAAGCCACTCAGCTTCTTCACCTGCTTTATCCAAAGTAATAAATTCAGATTCCATTGTGGATCTGGCAATACAAGTTTGTTTTGAAGATTTCCAAGATATGGCCCCTCCTCCAATAGTAAAGACATAGCCACTTGTGGATTTAGAATCCTTAGTATCTGATATCCAATTAGCATCACTGTATCCTTCAAGTACTGCTGGATATCTAGAATAATGTAATCCATAACTTATAGTATATTTTAAATACCTTAGAACCCTAATTATTGCAGTCCAATGGTTCTTTCCTGGATTACTAGTATATCTACTCAATTTATTAACTGAGTATGCTATGTCTGGGCGTGTGCAATTCGTCAAATACATTAAGCTTCCTATAATGCGAGAATACTCAAGTTGTGATATGATAGGACCAGTATTTTTCGATAAATGAAGATTTACATCAACAGGAGTCTTTACAAGACTACTATCCCCTTTATTAAACTTTTCTAATATTTTCTCAATATAGTGAGATTGAGATAATACTAGACCATCTGATGTTCTAGAAATCTTAATTCCTAGTATGACATCTGCTATGCCTAAATCTTTCATATCAAAATTTTTGGTCAACATCTTTTTAGTAGTTTTGATTATAACATCATTACTACCCATTATAAGCATATCATCCACATATAGGCACACAATGACATATCCATTTTGAGTGTTTTTCACATACACACATTTATCACACTCATTAATTTTAAAACCATTTGACAACATCACTTTGTCAAATTTTTCATGCCATTGTTTAGGTGCTTGTTTTAATCCATATAAGGATTTTACAAGTTTGCACACCTTCTTTTCTTTCCCTGGAACTATAAACCCTTCAGGTTGTTCCATATAGATTTCCTCCTCTAATTCACCATTTAAAAAGGCAGTCTTAACATCCATTTGATGTATTTCTAAGTTTTGCAGTGCTGCAATAGCTAGTAACAATCTAATGGATGTTATTCTTGTGACTGGTGAATATGTATCAAAATAATCCAGGCCTTCTTTTTGCCTATATCCCTTAGCAACAAGTCGGGCTTTATATTTTTCAATTGAACCATCAGGCTTCATCTTCCTCTTGAAAATCCACTTATACCCTAAAGGTTTAGTACCAGGAGGAAGATCCACCAACTCCCAAGTATGATTTTGCATGATGGATTCAATTTCACTATTTATGGCTTCTTTCCATAAATTAGCTTCAGGAGAAGACATAGCTTCCTTGTAGCTTTGTGGCTCATTCTCCAATATATATGTCAGAAAGTCAGGACCGAATGACTTAGACGTTCTAGCTCTTTTGCTACGTCTAGGTTCTTCATCATTTTCATCATCTATAGACTCTTGGTCTATATTCTCTTGTATATTGCTATTAGCAGTATCATAATTTCTTTTAAGAGGATTTTTGCAAGGAAATATATCCTCAAAGAAATAAGCATTCCTTGACTCAATAATTGTATTGACATGGATATCAGGAATGTCTGATTTATGCACAAGAAAACGATATGCACTACTATTCTGTGCATAGCCTATGAAAATACCATCAAAGGTTTTTGGTCCTATCTTAACTTTCTTAGGAGTAGGAACCGCAACCTTAGCTAAACACCCCCATACTTTTAAGAATTTATAGGAAGGTTTTTGACCTTTCCATAATTCATAAGGTGTCACCTTTGATTTCTTTTGAGGTACCTTGTTGAGAACATAATTAGCAGAGAGCAAAGCTTCCCCCCACAAATTCTGGGTTAAACCAGAACTTATCAACATAGCATTCATCATTTCTTTTAAGGTACGATTTTTGCGTTCAGCAACACCGTTCTGTTGAGGTGAATAAGGAGCGGTAGTTTGGTGAATAATACCATGTTCTGAACAAATGTCAGCGAATGGTATTTCGTATTCACCACCTCTATCACTTCTAAACATCTTTATCTTTTTTCCAAGTTGATTCTCAACCTCATTCTTGTAATGTTTAAACATTTCCAAGGCTTCATCTTTACTTCTTAACAAGTATACATAACAATATCTTGTGCAGTCATCAATAAAAGTAACGAAATACTTTTTCCCACCTCTAGTTGGCACAGATTTAAAGTCACAGATATCACTGTGAATTAATGCTAGAGGTTCAGTACTTCGTTCTATGGAGTGAAATGAGGTTCTAGTCAATTTTGCTTCTACACATGTTTGGCATTTTTGATTTAAATCAATATTAAATTTAGGTATAGATTCCATGTTAATCAATCTACGAATAGTATCATAATTAACATGTCCTAACCTACCATGCCATACATCAGATGAGTCAATAATATAAGCAGAAGAAGCACTAGCTTTATTATTATCATTAATAGCTTTGGGTACAACAGTCATTACATTGAACTTAAATAGTCCATTACTTAGATACCCTTTGCCCACATACACCCCATTCTTAGTCAGCACAAACTTATCAGATACAAAGACCAGCTTGAACCCATTCTTGCTTAGTAGTGACCCAGAGACCAAGTTCTTCCTGATGTCTGGTACATGCAGCACATTATTAAGAGTGAGCTCTTTTCCTGAGGTCATTAGTAGCTTGATCTTTCCTTGTCCTTCAACCTTTGCAGTAGAAGAATTCCCCATGTAGAGTTGTTCTTCATTATTTATAGTTTCATAGGTAGTGAACATCCTCTTTTCAGAGCAAACATGACGAGTAGCTCCTGTGTCCACCCACCATTCTCTGTTGTTGCTTACCAGGTTGATTTCAGAAACCACAGCTGAAAGATTTAACTCTGATACATCAGCTGTCAACTTATCTTCTTCAGCTATGTGCACCTCAGTGGTCTTCTTCTTGGGGTTATGATGTGTTTTGCGGCTACGACAATCTTTAGCTCGGTGTCCTAGCTTGCCGCATATGAAACACTTCCCGGTGAACTTCTTGTAGTTTCCTTGGCTAGGACCTTCTCCAGAGTGCTTCCTCTTCTTATTTTTCTGTCCTGCTTCTACTACATTTGCCTTTGACACTATTGAAGAATTTCCGGCTCTCTTTTCAGATGTACGGTTATCTTCTTCAATTCTCAGCCTGACAATTAAGTCTTCGAGCCCCATTTCCTTGCGCTTATGCTTCAAGTAATTTTTGAAATCTTTCCAAGTAGGTGGCAGCTTTTCAATGATTGAAGCTACTTGAAAGGATTCACTCAATGTCATCTTCTCAGCATGTATCTCATGTAGGATTAGCTGGAGCTCCTGCACTTGGCTCACGACTGTCTTGGAGTCTATCATTTTGAAGTCCAGAAATCGTCCAACCACGAATTTCTTCAATCCAGCATCCTCTGTTTTATACTTTTTGTCTAACGACTCCCAAAGCTCTTTAGCAGTATTTATTGGACTGTACACATTATATAAGGTGTTGTCCAATCCATTGAGGATGTAGTTCTTGCATAGGAAGTCTCCATGCTTCCATGTATCAACAGCTCCAAGCTTGGTAATGTCTGTATCACCCTCATCTAACACTGGAGCAGTCTCAGTCAGATACTTGCTTAGATTCAGAGTTGTAAGGTAGAACATCATTTTCTGTTGCCACCTTTTAAACTCTGTCCCGTTGAATTTTTCGGGCTTCTCCCCATGACTGACGGGAACATTAGGCACGGTAATACTCGTACTTGCCATTTGTCTGTTATATATTGATATACAGACCACGAGTCAAATTATAATTAATTATAAGAAGAATAATAATTAAATAATTATTACTATAGTATAAAGATATCTGTCTTAAGATTGTTAATCAAAAATAATAAATAATGTATCATATACTATAGTATAATTTATTTAAATATTATTTGTAAATATAATATTTATTATAATAATCTATATAATATCAAGAAAATAAAACTATAAAAGAACCTGATAAAGTCGAGGCTAGAATTTAATTCTATAGCCTTAAGACAGATACGCCCCGCTACGGTGCTAACGGACTCTTCGGCGTCTATCTCCCAGGATACAACGACTTTTCTTCCTTTGGTAGTAGCACTTCAAACCAATGGAATAGGCGAACCGACTCGGTGTAGCACTCTCTGTTGAACTCAGACTCGGAGACCAGGATTGAATCCTAACTCGGAGACCAAGATTGAACCTAAACTTGGAAACCAAGGTTCGAACCCAATCCAAACCAGTTTAGGTTGAACCCAAACCAGTGGCTGAACCGAACAAAGAAGAATTAGAAGAAGAAATTCAGAAGAAGAGAAGAAGATTTCTGAATTTGGTGTGAATTGAAATGAACCCAATGATGGGTATTTATAGGCTTGTTGGTGCCTATTCTGAATGGGTGCACCCATAGTCCGAATGGGTGCAACCATTGTTGACCAATGGTTTTTAATTTGTAAAGGGTGCAACCCTTGGTTCAAAAAAAACAGTTTTTGATTTGAATTTAAACCCAAAACAGATTAAGCCCAGCAAGCAAACTTCGGCAGCCTGCTCCACCCGCAAGCCCACTTAAATAAGTCCAGTAAATAGGCCCATTTTGATAAGTCCAGCAACAAAATAAAATTACCACACAGGCCCATCCTAACTTTGGGTAAAAAGTTAAACCCATTTCACAATCAAGCCCCGCCCCGCCCTAGCCCGGACCGGACCGGGTCGGGTCGGGCGGGCGGCGCGCGCGTGTGGTAGTTGGTTCGGATCCAGGCTAGCCTAGGTCCTCCCCCTCTTAAAAACTTGGGTGCCCTTGGGCCCAAACCCAAATCCCATACTAGACATATATATACTCAAGGTTGCTTTGCTACTTTTCCGATGTGGGACAAGCATTTCCCACTTTATTCACACCCATTTAGGCTTTATAAATCACTTACTTTGGAGCCAATTTCTCATTCACCCGGAAACGGATTTGAGAAAATAAATATACCATGTTCATCTCCTCGCAGAGAGGAACGCGCTCATCAATAGATTCGCAAAAAATTCTTAGCGGAATCTTTTTAAAAATCCTTCCAAAGTTTGCGTTTTCTAATGCCGTTTCCAACAGGTATTGGCAATGAGATTGGTATAGGGAATGTGGTGGGTTTTGGAAAGGAGAGAATTGAAATTGAGATAGGTTTTCGGATTGGTAAAATCCTGAAAAGTAAAAATCATAATTGAATTGTGGTTGTACTTCAGAGTTTTGCGATGGGGGTAATGGAGGTCGTTGATCCATGGAGTGTTCAAGGAAAAAAATTTCGTCAGAAAAAATTGAAAGGAAGATTGAGAAAGAGAAGATAACTAATTGATGAATAATGATAAATTTTGATAGAAATATAATGGTATTTATAGAGAATATGTAATATTACAAACGGCTATATTTTATTTGTTTTTTCTCAACAGCTATATTCTGTTTGTCTTTTTCCTAACGGCTATATTATGATTGTTTTATTCTAATGGCAAATAGTACAAACTTTTTTTTTAAAAAAATAATTAACTAAATTATTATGCAAATTAAATGACTCTTTTTATTTATTCAGGAAAAATAATTTTTTTTAATTAATTAAAATATGACTATATTTACATTAATTAATTAATCCAATACACATACAATAATTATTTTACACACCATCACACAATATCATTTTTTTTTATTTTATATCATTATTTCACACATCATTCCTACGCAATGGCCCACCACTGCGCTGCCCTTTCTGCTCAAGCTAGTCGCTGCTCCATTATTTACCTGTGAAGAGTTAAGTGTGTAATATGAGCTGGTCCCACTAGTGTGTAATTCGCACAGGAGAACCATTCATTACACATAGACACAAATATTGTACACTTTTTGATGCGCCAGGGTTGCTTTAAAAATTGGCCCAATTTTGCCAAAAAGAGCACTAATGGAGTTGTTCTGAAGGGGGAGAGGAAAGGTAATAAACTTGGGTGGGTGGAGAACGTAGGGAGGTGGGTAGTGTAATAAAGAAAAGTGTGTTGTGTGTGTGTGTGTGTGTGTGTGTGTGTGTGAGAGAGAGAGAGAGAGAGAAGGAAGTGGGTTTGAGAGAGAGAGGGAGTGTGTGAAAAGTGTCAACTGTAAGGTGGTGCAGAGATGGAGAGGCATGTACTGAAGTTTTACTATCGAAGCTTTTTCTCCATTGAATTCCATTGATGTTTAAAGGGTCCCCTGTATACTCCCCTCGTCCACCTTCTCCTTGCATTTACTACTTTACAGTCAACTGAAGTTATAAGAATTTATTGGTCAACATTCAACCAAGTTTAAAAGGAATAAATAATTTAGGTTTTGAAAATTTTGAGAACAGTAAATTATTTCAAATAATTAGAAAAAAAACTAATTTAAAACGAATACTCTTTTAAATATGTTTTCAGGAGTAACTTGGCCTTCAACCAATCACAATAGCTGTAAATTGTTTTGATTCATGTATAATACAACTGGGAAATGATCTTCTTAGAATTGGATTATGCAAGTTCAATCTTGGGTTGCAGATTTGGCCACGTCATCCTAGAGAGATTATTCAGTAGAGAGATTCTTAAACAGAAGGTCTTTTCCTGAATCATTAAACAAGTGCATCCAACTTGTATGTAATGGTAAAAAAAAATGACCTTTATATTTAGTTTTAATTCTATTTCCAAACAATTGATACTTAGTTATATATAAATTTTGAAAAAGGAGTAACAAAATTTAAATAGTTTAAGCTTTTAAATGGGATAATAAAGCATTTAGCCAAAACCTACCTGGAATTTTTGTGTTTTATGATTTTACTCTTTGTTTTTTCTTTTAAAAAATTACATATTTATCCTTCAAAAACCCAATTGCACAAGACAAATATAAAAATAAATACAATTGCACTCAAAAATTGAGAGAGTTAAAAAATTCAAATGGAGTACAAAGTAGTGAAAAATAAAATTTGAACATCTATCCCCTTTTAATTTTGTGTAAGTTTTTTTTTCCTCCAAAATTTAATTTTTTATAATTTAGTCTTAAAAGTCTAGAGTGGTACCAACATTGCGTTAATTACAGAAAAATCCAGCCACGCAGAGCGAATTTCTTATTAGATGTGCCTAAAAAAGTCAATTGCCCTTTCCCTCTCTTTCTAACGGTAAAGTAAAAGAATAGAAGTGTCAAGTCCACAACTCACACTAACGGCATATGGCTAACGACGAAGGACTTGTACCGTTAGGTCTGTTTTTTGTCCTTTTCCAAGTAAATAAAGAATTCCCGAGGGTCAGTTATCTAAACTGAGTGCCACAGGTAATAAATCCAGACAGTAAAAATTGTTAAAAGACAAATACTCCGATAGTTTTGTTTTATCTTTACTGCACCATTTGGTTGTACCTTTCTATCCCGTAAACCCACAAACTTGATTTCTCCTAAATAAATATTCTCTCTCTCACTAAAGCGACACTCATATACTTCAAATATATATATATATCTATATATATATATATATGTATACTTCAAAATTCAAATATATACTGTAATAAACAAAAGCATTAGAGGAGTGCCACTTGCATAAAAAAGGTAGTCCTTTGGCAGGGAGCCTTCCTTTTTCTGTGATGGAGGCAGGAAGGGTCAGTCCGTGGAGAAGGAAAGATGGTATTGTCCGATGCATCAAAGAGTGTGATATTAATTGTAGAGGAAGAAGGACATGCAGAGAGAGTTGACCAGTCGGATCACGTGAAAGTGAGAGAGCGAAGGAAATGAATGAGACATAAAAATGTAATTATCTCCTTTTAGATCAGTCTTTTTTTTCTGTTCTTTTTTTCAATCTCTCTATCCCCCGGTACATTTTTATGTCTCATTCATTTCCTTCGCTCTCCCTCTTTCACGTGATCCGACTGGTCAACTCTCTCTCTGTCCTCCTTATCCGCTACAATATCACTCTTTGATCCCTTGGAAATCAATTAATAATGAATATTTTGAAGAATGTTAATTTAATGGCAGGGAATCCGATGCTTAGATATTTTTTATATTTATTAAATTTTCATTTTCACCAACTTTATTAACTATTTTAAATTTAAATTAATTTAGATTCACTTTAGTTTTTATCAAATCATTTTCTTGTTATGAGTAAATAAATATTTAAAATTCAACAAGAAGTCAGATATGATCATTTTAACCATGGACTATTTTCCTTCCTTATCACTTTCATTTTCTTTGGTATTTTCAATTTTTTTTCACCAATACATTCACTATAAGCATTCATCTCAGCTAAGACAATGTAATATTGGATAAAGACCCGAGTTCAATAACATAAGAAACAAGATTCATAATTTTTTTTCTTTTCCGGAAGGTTTAGAAACTAGAATTTGATAGCAAATAGATTTGAAATTTTGACTGGACTGGGCTCATCTCTGTTGAACTCATTTTGGGCATCTTTCAATTCACTTGGGCCAGAAAATCACTAACTAACTTGTTTTAGTTTAGGTTGGGCTTGCATGAGCTGCTGACAAAAGTGACAAATGTGCTATGTTATATTTGGAATCACCGAATCCGGATTGTAGTGTGATATGTTACGATGGAATGGGTCAAGTGTAGTGTAGTTGTCCTGAGATTGCGTTAACGGATCCCAGTGCGTCTGATCATGTTCCAATTGGTCCAAATTATTGAAAAGTCTGGGTGGGTTGATGATGTCATCATCAGCTATTGTCCTTTGTATCCAGCAACTCTTATCATTTGTAATGCTCACACAGTTAGTTGTTGTATGGGCTAAGAAATATGTGAAAGTAAATTTAAAGAAATGCAGATTAACCATAATGCCACTGGTAAATACAACAATTTCAGATTATAATTATATATAATAATCCAATTTGAAGAGCATTTCATTGTTCTGGCTATAAATCATAATTCACAATATTTCAGCATATATTAAAAAAAAAAAAAGAGAGTGTAAATTGCACTGACACCCCCATGATGTTTTGGTCAATCTCACTCAATAGTCAATGACTTTTTTTATATTGACACCCCCCTGAGGTTTCAATATAAAATTATTTTTTAACCTTTTTACTTGTCAACAATTCTATTTAAATCATAAAATTACAAGTTTAACCTTCTAACTAAATTTAATGAACCAAACTGACATCTTCATCTCTTCTACACGTATAGATTTATTTTTTTTATTTTTTTTATAGATAACCACCACCACAACATAAAAATAAAAAATTAAAAGAAATTTTTTTTTTTTTTTTAATTGGCCAGTACACCACCACCGCAACATAAAAAATAAAAATAGCCATAGCTAACCCAGACCCACCACACCAGGGGAAAAAAAAAAACAGCTATGTACGGGATCGGGAAGAGAGAGAGAGAGTGTCGGCGGCTAGATACTAAAATGAACAAAAAAAAATTAAGGTAGAGAAAGAGGTTTAATGATGAGGATACTTTTGTCAATTAACATAACTGGTATTTTCTAAATGAATTGAATTAAATAATCAGGGACTAATATGACATTTAAAATCACAGGGGTGTCATTGTTAAAAAAGTCGTTGACCCGATTTGAGTGACACTATCCGAAACCTCAAGGATGTCAATGCAATTTACCCTAAAAAAAATATATACATAGTAAAAGCAAACCAATGATTTGATTGAAATCTAACAAGTAACAATGCTGTAAAACTATAACGCTTGGTATGCATAAATTAAATGGAATGGAATGCACATTCCAACCATTCCTTTGTTTGATATGTAATTTAAAGTGAGAATGCCATTCCATTGGAATGAAAAATCCATTATTTGGAGGAATGAATTTTCATTCCACAACTAAACCTATGGAATAAACATTACATTCTTAAGTAATTTTTTTTTAAAAAAAACCAGCTTTCCAAAAAACCCTCATGTTTCAAATCCAAAAACCACCATTACCTTCCACCACAACCAGCTAGGGCTGCAAATGAGCCGAGCCGAGCCAAGCTTTAGGCTGTTCGGGCTCGGCTCGTTTGTTTATGGGATCAGCTCGGGCTCGGGCTCGGCTCGTGATGAGCTCAAAAATTTGAACTCGGGCTCGGGCTCGTCTTGATTTTAAAAGCTCGGGCTCAGCTCGGGCTCGACTCATTTAACAAAAAAATAAATAAATATAAAATTCAAAATTAATTAGTATTCTACAGGCCACAATACCTTTTTCCATTGCTTTATCAATTATCACATAAGCAAAAAGAAAAAGGGCAAAAAAAAAAAAAGGTGCAGTAGTGCAAGCTTTTATGTTTCAAGAACAAATTAAGGTTTAATTTCGAAAAAAGAAAAAAGGACAAAATTGAGCATGAGTGCATTATGCATTTTCTATGAAAATACAACACATCAAAAAGTTATAAATTCCCATGATAATAATATCTATAGAACCACTGAAACATTGTATATATTAAATAGAAAAATAAATCACAAAGGAAAATAAGTTGGAGATAAATTAATTTAGCTACCTGTGGCCATTGAGCATTAGTCTTCATAAATTTAGAGGAAGCAGAAGAAAAGGCTAAACAAAATTGTCTGCAACTGCCTAAAGAATGTTTTGAGGTTGTCCAGATCCATGGAATTAAAGTGAAAATAAAGTTTTGCTAAAAAATTAATTGACGCAGTACCTACTTGATGGCGAGGACAAAGGATGGCCAACGATGATGACGAGGATGGAGGGACAGCGGCACAGACGACGGCGGGAAACGGACGACGTCCATGGCGAAGACAGAGGACCGCGGCCGACGATGACGATGACAGACGATGCATTCAGATCTGAGAGAGAGAGTTATGGCGATTGAGTTGATTAGAGAGAGACAGAGAGGTAGTTGTGTAGATGGAAGGGTTGTCGTCGCCGGTGGAGTTGATTCGTAACTCGTGAGTGAGTGATAGAGAGAGAGAGACTGACGATGTTGTGGAGAAGAGGCAGATCTGAATGGTGGGATGTAGTTTTAGGGTTTTTTGATATCTTACAAAATCAATGGATGAGATGGGTTCTAATTTAATGGGTGAGACGAAATCTTATTTGGGCTATGGATCTATGGTGGATTTTCTTTGGGCTAATTAGTTATAATGCTTGGGTCATATTAATGAAAAATATGAGCTGGTCCAAACTTAAAAATAATATGGACTAAATATTTTAAATGTACAATAAAAACAAATGGGCCTGATATATATAGAATGGGCCTGATATATGTAACGAGCCTGATACAAGCTTTGTTCACGAGCCCTAACGAGCTTTAACGAGCCCATATTCACGAGCCTATGCGAGCCGAGCCCAATGTTGCTCAGGCTCGGCTCGTTTAGTAAACGAGCCTAGAAATTGGGCTCAAGCTCGGCTCGTTTGCTTAATGAACGAGCCCGAGCCGAGCTCGAGCTGTTCATGAACAGCTCGGTTCATTTGCAGCCCTACAACCAGCTATGCCTTACTCACCACCACCATTATCACCGCCTTCTACCACCACCATCACCACCACTACCGTTACCGCCTTTCACCATTGCTACAGCCACCGCCATCGTTTGCCACAACCACCATTGTCGGCTTTCACCACCGCTATCGCCACCACCTTCCACCATAACCACTGCCCATTGCCTTTCACCACCACCACTACCATCGCCTTTTACCACCGACACCACTTTTCACCACCACCACTATTGCCACTTCCTTCCACCATCGTTATCGCCTTCTAACACTTCCACCACCGTCATCGCTTTCCACCACCTTTCACCACCACCACCGCTACCGCCTTCCACCATCGCCGGGGCTTTCACCATTGCCACCGCCACTGCCATCGCCTTCCACCACATCCGCCACCATCGCCTTTCACCACTTTCACTACCGCTACTGCCTTTCACCACCACCACCACCTTCCCCCACCGTTACCACCCTGCACCACCGCCGCCTTCCACCACCATCACCTCTACCTTTCACCGTCACAATCACCACCACCGTCTTCCACCACCACTACCGCCACCTCCTTTCACTACCGCCATTGCCTTCCATCACCACTACCACCACCGACACTGCCACCACCTTTCGCCACCACCGCCACCGCTACCACCTTCCACCACCACTATCGTCACCACCTTCTACTACCGCCACCGCCACTGCCTTCCACTACCACCATAGTCACACCACTGTCTCCTTCCACCATAACCACCACACTACTGCCATTGCCTTCACCAACACCACTGCCACCTTTCACCACCACCGCCGCCTTCTAACACCACCACCTACACTACTATCACTTTCCACCATCCACCACTACCACCATTTATTTTTAAAAAATTATTAGAGAATGTTATTTTGTTAATTTAATTTATTTGTTGATAGGAGGGATATTTTGGAGAATTCAATTAGAAATTTATTTTATTCTAAATTTTACATTGGTCTAACCAAACACTAGAATGATTATTATCATTGCATTCCTACACATTTCATATTTACAACCAAATAATAGAATAAGAGTCATTCTTATTTTCATTCCATTCCCATTCTCATTCTATTTTATTTCTGCACACCAAACGTAATACGCTATTATCTTGATACATACCTAAATCGACCTAAATCTACATACGATCTCTTCTGAAAAATTATTATTATTATTTAAAAAAGAAATAGAAAAAAAAGGACTATGATTAAACATATAGCTGGTGGAGACTTGATCAGTCAATGTTTAGAAAAATCAAAATGCATAAATGTCTGCTAAGGAAAGTTCTATCATTCCAAATAATAAGAAGATTTAATTTGTAAAGGGAGTAGGTGATTTTTTTAATAAAATTAATTTTTTTCCCGGAAAGTAAAGGAGTAGGTGAAATTTTCCTTGCTAAAATGAAAATTGAATTAGCAAACATGAATCAATAAATATTAAAGATAGATCCATTGACAACTTCCTATTTCTTGAACCAACCAAGTAAGCCACTTGGGAATAATGCTGTTGAGGCAGCCACCGGCTAGCTACAGACTGCTGTCCAAATTCACTGATTGATTGATTATTCGATTCATTTATACTTGATATAATAATTCACTCCAATTCCACAATTTTCGGGACTTTTATCAAACAGCTGCAAATGAGACCGTTAATCTCGATTTATTTGTACGTTAATTTAGGTCAAATTTTTACTTGACCCCGAAACTTGGGAGGAACTTTACAAATAAAGTTTAGCAAAAAAACAAAAAAAAAAAAATTATTATTTTTGAAAATGTGATCACTCCCTGACTAATAAATAAAGAAACTCACCAATATATTTATACATATTATATATTTCATTCCAAACATGTCAATATTGACACTTGACGATAAGTAAATGTAACTTGTTAGGAAATTTGTTGTCGAGACTTGATTAATTACTCTTTGTTGTTCAAAATTAATATAAAAATTGTTTAAAATTAATATAAATATTATCAAACGGTTAAATTTTTTATGAACAACTTGAGAATTAATATAAATTTCCACTAAACAAATATATAATCAAAGTACTTTATTCATTTTAAGTAAAGAATAACAGGGAGTGCTCAGATGATCAAACTTTGAGTAACAAATATCATTTGATACAAAACTTTTGCTACTACTCACAACACTGTAACAACAATTTAACAATACGTTTGAAAGTACCAACTTAATGCATAACAATTAATACATTAGAAATAAAATTTAATTTTTGTATAATTCCGAATTATTCGGGGTTTCGCATAGGATAAGAGGTTTTTTTTCGTGTTGTTTCATAAATCAGCCTCCACAATTCGAGGTCACTGAAGCATTATAGTCTTAGTGGAAGAGTCAACCCTAGCGTTCTAACCACACCATCGTGTGTCGATCTTTCAACCTGTCATCTAACCACCCCTTAAAATCTTCAATCTTCCATCTAGAATTACATTTGTCTACTCCGTTGTTGAAGTATCAACACGCGGTATAAAGCAATTGATGTTGACGTGGCACGAATAATCTCCTCACACGTGGACACTTTTTTTTTTTTGAAAACGAATCGTAAGGCGGTGACCTAACATCCTCGTCACAACCGTCCGTTTTCAGAGTCTGAAAAGTAAGAGCATCAAACAAATAGCAGCTCACCGAATATTTTCAAAGAATCGATTTAACCAAATCGACGGAGGTATCAGCTTCAGACGAAAGCGGCCGTTGCACGCTACGTCTCTTTCTCTCTCTATTAATCCTCTTTCTTCCTCCGAAAACAAAAGCCCTATTTACCATAAATATACATATATATATATATATATATTTACATACTGATACAGATATCTTATTATTGAGAGAGAGAGGCTCCCTCGTTGCATCAGTTGCATTTCATGGGTATTGTATTTTTAGAGAGAGAGAGAGAGAGAGTAGAGTAGGTAGAGAGCAACGTCAACAACGTCTACGCTTTAAAGATACTACTAACAAACAGAGTAGTGACGGACTAGAGAGACAATTCTGCGATCTCCGCTGCTATCTGGTTACCTTCATTGTACGAATGCGGCTTCTTTCACGGTATGTAGATCTTTTGATGATCGAATCTTGCTTATCTTGATTATATAAATTGCTGATCTTTAATCTTTTCAATCTGTTTGATTTTCGTTTACGAAATGTTTGAATTTTTATTACTTCTCTCATTGCGATTATGCTGAGTTTTGTCGTTTACACCAAATTTGTTCGAATCAAGTTTAACTTGATTGGTTTAATTGGTATGAGTTTGGACTGAGAATCTTGCAAATCTATGATTTCCGTTCATAGTTTCTTTAAAGATTTATGAGCTTTGTGTTCTTGTTTGATGCAGAAGTACTGCAAAATTGAATTGTACGTGTACGACATACAATGACAGGTACTTTGAGTTATTCTTTACAAGATTTAGATCAAAGTGAGTTCGAAATGTTGTTTCTGTTTTGCAATTAAATCTTTAATTGTTTGATCATTAGGAGAAGTAGGTTTGATTCAAGAAGATGAATGGACGAAAAGATCTGATCTCGAGATCTCTGAGGATGAGAAGAGGATAACTCGGATTAGATCTTTGAAGAAAAAGGCAATGAATGCTTCAACGAGACTTACACATACCCTCAGGAAACGACATAATCGGATTGCTAATTGTCGTTTCGCCTCAATTTCGATTGAAGATGTTCGAGATGAGGAGGAGGAGGAGGCTGTGAATGCGTTTCGTCAGGCCTTGATTGCAATAGATATGCTTCCAGCTCGCCATGATGACTACCATACTATGCTGAGGTTAGTCAATCATTTATTTGACAGCAGTCTTAAAACAAAATATGGACATCTTATGTTAGTCAGTGAGAAAATCAATAATTTTCTTCGGTATTAATGCTTATAGATCTGCCTCATCTTTTGAATTTCAATTCAATATTATGTTATCATAGTTTGCACAAAGTGAGTATGAAAGATAAGGTTGGTTGGTCATTTTTGAAGCAACATTGTAATCTATGGGATGGGATAGGGTAATGCAGATTCTCACAATATGTTTTTCTTCTTTGATAAGTATTCAAAACAGTTATTTGCGTTATGTTTGTATTAATTGTTATTATTCGAAGTTGATGGACTATGAGAATCTGGATGGTTTAAAAAATTTTGTTAGCCTAATTTATACAAGTATTTGCTTCCAAATTTCATATCTTCAGTAAGAATAGAAGTAGGATAAGGTTGCTTGGTCATTTTTCTGAAGCAACATTGTAATGCACAGGCAACAGTGGGGTGACTACTACATTGTTTCTGTATGGTCACAGACCAAGGCACATTACCTCTCCCCTCAGGCCCTTGGCCTCCTCCAGTTCCTAATTTCTCTCGAAGCTTATACATCTTTCTCTAGCATCATTTGGACCATAAACCATGTGAAAATCCATAACAACCATTTTCAATATTCTTAGATATATAAAATAATGCGAACATCTTGATAACCATATTCTTTTTATAGGATATGCTATATGAATGTCAAGTACCGACTTAAATAGTGGTGACTTTCTAACTTGATGATCAATCAGCATGAAGAATATTTAGGGATTGGGAACCAGGCTTGGGAAGAGCATCCAGCAAAAAATATTGAGAATTTGGGACTAACTTGAAAATTTCCAAAATAAGTGAAATGTAAGGCATGTTTGGGATAGGGAACACATGTTGGTTTTTGTTACTATATTCGATAATTCAGAATCCACAAACAATTCTGTACTTGAAAGTGCAGAAATAGAGGACTAGTTTGTGAATTATTAGAAACTGTGAGATAAATCGGGATGCAGGCACCTGATTAGTGATTATGTACAATTGGAGATGTGTAATTGAGGAATTGTGTCAGTCAAATGGTTGATTACAAGTACTTATCAAAAAAATGGTTGATTAGAAGTACAGTTGCATCATGGCGATTATTTGATCTGTCAGCTAGTTTACTTCTTTCTAAAAGGTATAACTGATTTTTATTGACAAACAGTAAGCTTGAGTGCCATGCTTGTAATGCAATGCAATCAGGTTGTCCATTTTTTGTATGAATATTTTTGGGCTCTTCCTTTGAAGAGCACATGTCATTGCAGGCGGTTATCCTACTCTATTAATTCAACTGGTTGGTATGGTCAGCATTTTCTAGTTTCTACTTCTTTTTTTTCTTTTTCCTTTTTAGTTTTTGTTCTTTACTTTCTTTTGCCAACCTTAACTAGTTGGGACAGGGTTTTCTTGAGATAAGTCAATTTCTTTACATTCATTTTTCTTTTCTTTTTCCTTTTGTTAAGGGGAGGAGGGCTGGGGCGGGGGTTGACTTAAGGAGGGAGATGTTATGGATGTTAGTGACTTTCTTTCTGAAAACCAATCAGGGACTTGGGAGTGTTTATTACATTATTTGAAAGAGCGTGCTAGCAGGTAGGTGAAAATGTTCATACCTCTATCTGAAAGTGGATATTCTTATGACACAAGCTCCAGGCAGTTTGGTTGTTGTACATTGATGTACTAATGATAGACAGAAAAGTATGTTTCTATGGTAGATTATGCAACTATAAGAATTGGTTTTGTCATGGTATTAGCTGGGATTAATACCAATTGGCAACAGTCGCATTCAGTGAAACATAATAAATTGTTACATGCTATAAATGTCAGAGACTTGAAAATAAATTCATATCAAAAAAAAAAAAAAAAATTCTAACAAATTGGGAAAAATACATGCACACAAAATTCTAAGCCTCTGCTTGTAGATATAGTTGTAAGAACCACCTTTTTTGTGCTCAGACCTTTGCATCCTTGCCTAAAAATTTGAACCTTCCCACATTCTGTTTAATGCTTCCATTATGATTTAAGTTCACATAGTTATTAGTTTCTATCATTTGTTTGGATGAACTTAAATAATGAGTAGACATCTTTACCCTTCTCCATCTTTAGGGTGGGCTTTGCAGGATAGAGAAGTTACCTATTCTGGTCCATTAGAGAACTGGAGAGCATTTCAAAGGATACGTGGCAAATATGACCCTGAGTCAAGTTCATTTTTGGATGATTGGAGAACCTTGCTTGATTCAAATCTTATCAAAAACTAGAATTTTCAAGAAATCTACAAAAAAAAGGTTATAAAGAATATTTATGTATTCTTTATTCATTCCTTCCAGCAAGTTCTTGTAGGTTAATGATGCTAATGGTAATTATTGATCTGCAAAGATTTGAAAAGTTTGTCACTCTATGACATCTATGTGTTTGTTTTCAAGTATTTGTCTACGGTGTGCTCTCACAATTTTTATTCTTGCTTTTGGCCTATATGAGCAAAGAGGCACTGGCAGTTTGGCCTCTTTCCATGTGGAAAATTCAGCATCTTGGACCTAGGATATGTTGCAAATGGAGTGGTTTCTTTTTAGTTTATGTTTGACTTTAAAATTATACAAATTTGGCAAAATCATCATTCAACTTCTATTTGTAATAAGATACTGTACAACTGGCCAATTTAGTAAGTTGAAATCAATTGGATTGCCTAGATCGATGATTTCCAAACCCCTATAAGTCTATTGTGATAATTAAGTGCTATTTTATTTTTTCCATTTTACACGAGATTATGCATACGTGGAATGAAAAAAGTTCCCGCAACTCTCCTATGTCCTCTTGAATACCTCACTCTTGTGGTGATAGTTCTTGGTGGATATTGCAGGATTTCTTCTCTCCTCTTATAACACCCCACTTCTATTCTTTTCATTTCTTTAGATACTTCAACAGGGAGGATTTTTAAATTTTGTTATCCTGTTGTCTTCTCCCCCATACCAGACGTGGTGTAAATCTCTTCCTACAATTTATATATCTAGTCTTCCAATATGGTCTATGTCATCCAGAGCCTTAGCACGAACAAAGCTAAATGGATTATGTATTTCCTTTAGCATTTTGAGTGATAAAATTATTTTTGCTTTTTTTTTTTTTTTTTTCAATACTTTTCTTTTACATTCTATTCTTTCAAATTATTAGAAGAAATGTGGATGTTCTGCAGATTCTTGAAGGCAAGGAAGTTTGACCTTGACAAAACAGTCCAGATGTGGGCAGAAATGCTCAACTGGAGGAAGGAGTATGGAGTAGACTCTATAATACAGGTATAATGTTTATCGTGATATTATTATGTTCATTTTGAATCGTTGCCATTTTTCAATGGTTCTGATGTATGAAGACTGTAGCAAAGATGAGCTCCAAGGAAGAGCGTGTGAGGCACAGTCTTGGTTGGGATTTAATCATGAGAGTGATTGTTTGTAGGTCTTATCTTTCCTGTGTGCGCTGCATGCAACAATATACTAATTGAAATGTATACAATGTTGGTCCTAAGTTGAAATATGTTTGGCATGCTACCATGGTTAATATAGTGACACTGGGATGTGGGGTGTAGTTCTTCAGTTTCTGTGCTATATTGATGTGTATGACTATATTAGTCTTATTCCAATATTTGTGGGTCTTAGAAGATAGGAGACTGGAGATAGATGTATGACAAGTGATATGATAAAGATAACAGGTAGACTAGACTAGGTTTGAGTTGGCTAGATGTATCTAGAGAGTAAGGGGCTTCAATAACACCAAGTGACAATCTGTTATTTTCCACTTGAATAACGATGTGTTATAATTGACTTGATTTTGATCTTATATTATGAAGGGATATTCATCTTTTCCCCTCACAATTGTCTTTTCTTCTAGAAGTTAGTACTTCCTCTGTCCTAAAGTAAGAATATTGAAATTACTTATAAAAAAAGAAAAGAAAAGAAAAGAAAAGAAAGGAAAGTTTAAATATTGAAATTGTTGATTTGAGAAACTTTTCAAAAACTAAGGATAATTTATGAATGTCTCAGTTTGTGAACATTGCCATTTGAAAAGGGTTACTTATTTTAGGTCAGCCTAAATAGGAAATAGGGACACTTATTTTGGGATGGTGGAAGTATATTTTTATCAATCTTTATCACGTGTCTACTGTTGCTTCACTATATGAAATCTTATGTCATCTGTCTATTTCTATTTCTATTTTAGGTCAGCCTAAATAGGAAATAGGGACACTTATTTTGGGATGGTGGAAGTATATTTTTATCAATCTTTATCACGTGTCTACTGTTGCTTCACTATATGAAATCTTATGTCATCTGTCTATTTCTATTTCTATTTCGAAATATGTCATCACAAATGGGGTATTGAAGGAGAAGTTACTTAAGTATTTTTTTTCTTTCTTTGTACCATTTCTATAAGCTGATGCTTGGTTGACTGAAAGTATCTCCTGTATTTGCTTCCCATTGATTACGTTTTCCATTGATTATGTTTTCCAACATTCTGACAGATGATGTAATACAATGTTTCTATATTTAGGACTTCACTTATGATGAATATGAAGAAGTTCAACGCTATTATCCTCATGCATACCATGGTGTAGACAAAGATGGACGGCCAGTTTATATTGAAAGACTTGGCAAAGTTGAACCTAGTAAGCTTATGAGTGTAACCACAGTGGACAGGTTCTTAAAATACCATGTGCAGGGGTTTGAGAAGACTTTTGCTGTAAAGCTTTCTGCGTGTTCAATTAAAGCCAAGAGGCATATAGATTCTACAACAACGATATTGGATGTGCAAGGGGTGGTTAGTTCTGAGTTGGCCAAAATATTCATTAGATTATGCATAACATCGCCAATTGTACAATTTCCATTTTCTCATTGTTTTCTTGGTTCTGCAGAACTGGTTGAGTTTTGGCAAGGTTGCACATGATCTAGTTTTGCGCATGCAGAAGATAGATGGTGACAACTATCCTGAGGTACCTCGGTTATTATAGGAATCTAAAGTAGAAAATAATTGAATATTTTTGTCATTTAAGTTAACTAATCTTTTCTGATACCAGTTGATTCTCTGCAGACATTACATCAGATGTTCATTGTAAATGCTGGTTATGGATTCAAGTTTGCATGGAACTCTGTAAAAGGCTGGCTTGATCCAAGGACGACGTCAAAGATACATGTAATAGGACATTTGATACTTTTACATTTTTAAAATTTTCGGGACAGTTGTGAATGATTATTTACCTATTCCACAGGTTCTTGGCAACAAATTCCGGAACAAGTTGTTGGAAGCTATAGATTCAAGGTTGGATTTCATTTTCCATGCTTACAGCCAGAGGTCTTTTGGGGTCTCTTGTTTCTATTCTTATCTTTGTTCCTTTCTTTTGAACAGCCAGCTGCCAGATTTTCTTGGTGGAACCTGCTCCTGCCCAAACGAAGGTGGGTGTCTTCGATCTAACAAGGGGCCCTGGAATGATTCAGAATTGATGAAAGTATGGTCCTTGTCCTTTTGGTAGCACTATTTAGTTATAAATATTGATTAATAAGCATTATAAACTTCAATCTTTTGCGATTATTTCTTCCCAAATTTTAATTATAAATATTTATATCATCACTCATCTGACTCTTATTCGTAGCTGGTGCGTATTGGTGAAGCAATGCCTTCGAGGATAATTACTAGTTTTTCTGATGGTGATGATTTAGAAGTTAAACCATTTGCTTCGCAGGTAACATGTCGATATATTAACTTCCCATGCTGACTTAGGGTAACCTGGCTTACAGCCATCTTATCTTGTTTTAACTAAAATTATGCTTCTTTACAGGTTCCCAGCACCAAAATAGTTTCTGCTAAGCCAGGATTGGATGTAGGATTGTGTACTTTTGGTGCAGGGCAACCAGTAGTGCCTCGAGTCGGAGTATGTGTTGTCGAATTCAGTCCTTTAGACCTATTTAATCTGAATTTATTTTATGAATTAGTATCTATTTTATCAATCGTACACTCATTTAATTGGCAAGTGTCAGAGTATGACCAAGAATCACTATTTCATAAATTAAAGATTCCACTTAAAAAATACGACTAAATTTGGTTGGTGTAAATCAGTATGGAATCATTAAATAATAAGATCTCTTTCAAATGAATATGTTTTCCACACCTGTAAGGGTCTGACTAAAGCCAATGAAAATTTTCAATACCTAGTTAAAATGACCTAGCACACCATCTCGATGTTAGGTAGCAATTTCATAATAATATACAAGGCACTCACTGATCAAAATCAAAAGTAAACCCCCAATACTTCATGTCCCTTCTTCTGATTCATTTAAAAAAAAAAAAAAAAAAAATCATTTCCTGTTTGAATGACTATTGAGCTGAAGGAAAAAGTGGTGCGAATCCTTCACCTTAAGCTGCGAATGCTATAAATATTTTTTAACATTATTGTGTGTGGCGTATCACTCATTGCAGGTGATATCATGTTTTGTTTTGTTAAATACATACATGTATGTGTGTGTGTATTAGGAGTGTAAGATCACTGCTGAAGTGCTGAGATATATTACCATCTCAATGAGTGGTTGGCTTTTGGGCAGTGCCCTTCCTTTCCTTTCTTTTCTTTTTTTCCTAAGCATGAGGCATCTGTTGAAAGGGGGTAATTCGCATAAATCGTGATAATTGAATGTGCTGTCTGTTAAAAATAAAGTTTAGGGGGTCATATGCAATTAAAGGCACAGTTCAGGTTTTTCTTGCACTTTACCCTATATTTTATTTCTTTATTTATGAAAAAAGTTATATTTACTAGTTTGCACATCTTTTGCCGCATTTTCTTCTCTCTAGACACAAAGGAAAGGGAACAGCAAGTATATACTAACCGATTTTTCCATTTTGTGCATAAGTAAGAATATGCTGTGAGTTCATCTGGTATCTTTTATTTATTTATTTATTTTTGGTGATAATTAGGTTATTAGATTATAGATCCTAAGGACATAGGGTCCTGGCAGGAACCGGGACCACTGTTCAATGATATTATATTGTTAAATAAGTGAAAAGATAGTTCATTGCAATGGTTTGTGATATTGGGGACTTAAAAATTGTTAAATTTTCATTAGAGCATAATCAACTGATGCATAATTGGATGTACTACTGTTTGCCTAATTCTGTTTTGGGAACTTGCAAAATTACACGGGATTATACAGTTCAATTCCATTTGAACGCACAAATTCAGCGTGTTAAATGGAGTTACAATAAAGATCCAAGGTACCACGCTACCTAAATGGTAGCGGCGCATAGATACCTAAATGGTAGTGGCGCATAGAAATGAGGTCAATTTCTTGACATTGGAAAGTTATTTCATTTAACTGTCTATTAAGAATTATATAGGTTTGTCCTACTTCTTTCAAATGCCATGACAAACAAAAGGTTGTTATTGCATTTTTAGTGGTTTCTGGTTGTGCTTTTAATATATTGCGATATCTTTTTATGTTATATCACCACATTCCTAGAAAATGCCATGAAAAACAAAAGGTTGTTATTGCATTTTTAGTGGTTTTTGGATTGTGCTTTTAATATATTGCGATATCTTTTCATGTTATATCACCACATTCCTAGAATTTGAAGCAGAACATCTTTTTCTATTTGAATTGATTTGTTTTTCAGTTTAAAGACAGGTGATGAGATATGTGTTTTACATCTGTGTATCTTGGCTCCACGACTCTTCATATTTCATGCACACTAATTTGAGACATATTATTTATCTATATTTGCTTTGTGCGTTCATTGTTGTAGGAAAGGATGGATCCTGCTTTTATCTACAGCCTAGTTGAACCAGTTGGTTGTGGGGCCTGTGTTGAAGATGCTTATTCAACAGGTAATTATCATTCATCCTGTTGTCAACAAATGGAACTTTTTTTGGTTGCGTTAATGTTATTGTTTTAAAGTAGATGATTTACTTCATTGTTAAAAATGTGCCGTAATGGTAGGATGTCCATGCAGATTAACTTGGGATGGTCACAGAATGATTGTATTTTTTGTTACCCAAAGTTAGGACTGGCCCCCTACTCTATTATTGATAAATAAGGGTCGTGCTTTTCAAAAAAAAAAAAAAAAAAAAAAAAGGGGTCCATACATATTAATGCTAAAAATGTTATATCTAGATATGATTTCATATTTAGATATGATTTCATATTTCTAGATATGCTAAAATTGGGGACTTGAGGAATCAGTTTCAATATATATGCATGTAACTCATGAGTGTTTGGTAGGAGCTATATGCTTATAAGACAGTTCAAGTTTGAGATGCATCTATAGTAAATTCCTCAAATGATTAGTTGGTTTACCTTATAAATTGAGTATAAAGGACAAACTCAGCTGGCCCTTTTTTCATATATCTCCTAATATCCCATTTGAAACTGTTAATTTCATTGAACTATATGTCAAAAAAATATTTTACTTGCAATTTAAACTCCTTAATTATTGTTACATTTTTTTTTTTTTTTTTTTTTTTCTTGCTTGTTATCCCAACATAATATTTTGTCATGGATTGCCCTTTTATCTAGAGCCCTTTGAAGTTTGAACAGGTCCCATTTGCACTGGGAGTCCAGGTCTAAAATATTTTAAATCTTGATAAGCTATTTTTTCCTGGGTCATTAAAGATTTAAGGATTATGTAGGGCCTGTTTGGTTCAGTTTTCTGAAAACTTTTTGAGAACTCTTTTCATAGAACTATAAAAGATTGTTATCAGAAAATAGGTCTTTTTTTAAAATCAGTTTTGAGAAAACTGCAACCAAACCAGTTTCTGTACAGCTTTCTGATTTTCAGTTCTCTGCTCTCAGAAAGCTGAACCAAAGAGACCCGCAGTTTTTATGCTGTGAAAATTTCTCCCTAACAATTGTTAGTGTGTGAGGAACTTCTGTTGACATCAATATGAAAATTTTCAAATATGTCTCTTTTAATCTGCTTGGAAATTTCTAAGAAAGTTTACTTGTTATTTGATCCTTGCAACAGATGATATAGCCAGTAATCTTACGGAAAGGCGGCCGCCGAAGAAATTCATTACAACTTTATTGATGGACTCCATATTCAAATTATTATTATGTATACATCTTTTAGTCCCAGGTCTGTGGAGAATTTTGGTTGGGAATAGTGCAGACAAGCAGTTTGAGAAGCAGAGCAAACCTGACTTGACAAATTCAAGTTCTCAAGAACAATGTATTTCACAGACTAAAGAAGAGGACTTACTTTATCCATGTCGGCAGAGGTTGCAACATTTAGAAGCATTGGTAACTGAGCTGTCCAACAAGCCTACACGAATTCCTCCAGAGAAAGATGACATGCTTCTCGAGTCTTTGAATCGTATAAAATCCATAGAGTATGACTTGCAAAAGACTAAAAAAGTAAGATGCTTTTCTTATTTGTATGTAGACCTGTGTTGTTCTGAAAATTATAGTGCTCAGAGGCCTTTTATTCTCATCTTGATTACTTACCATTGGTCGGCGGAACTAAACTCTTTTTCTCTTCTTTCCTTTTTTGGTTTCGGTAGGCACTATTTGCTACTGCATCACAACAAGTGGAGCTTGCCAAGTCACTGGAAACTTTAGGGGAGAACAGCGTAAATGTAAGTTCCCATTGTTCTTAGAAAGGAAAAAAAAGAGTTTATTTCTTCAGGTTCATAAAATGCTAGAATCAGGCTATGTAATAGTAGGTAGTGGTAATCATAAAAAATAAAAATAAAAAAGATGACATGCAAAGCAAAACCTTTTGGTGTGATGAGAAAAATAAAAGAACAATTAATTAATTAAGTTCCAAGAACATATTTGTACATTCTTTTTATTTCTCGATCATGTGCTCGATTTGTTGCATTCAATACCCCCATAATTTTTTTTTTTTTTTTTTTTTTTTTGTAAAAACCAATAGCAAAATGGTGGATAAATTGTTTTACACTAGTTTGTAGCATATATATTGTGAACCCCGAGTTTGTTAAGAAATTATACCAAACACAGGTTAAACTGAAAAGAACAACATATAAGATATTCAGGTCTGTGGATGATTGTGGATATCTGGGGTTTACATTGTAGCCACAAATCCAAAGTAAAGAGAAAACCATAAATCGGTTGATTGCATTACGAAGCTATGCCTAGGGGAGTGATTTTTTTTTTTTTTTTTTTTTTTTTTTTTTTTTTTTTTTTTTTTTTTGTGTGTGAAAGGTATGCCCAGTGGAGTTGAGTATATTGGTTTAATTCATTTAGTGGAGAGAATCATAAATCAGTTGCTTTTGCCTCTTTTTATGAGAAGAAAAAATATTTGATTGTTATTTTTTTTTTTTCCGTTGAAAGATCCAAACCATGATATCCAACTTCCATGGAGTTGTAAAAGTTTAATTACACTTGGACCATTTTCAACATTTTGGATATAATAACAGGGACCACTTTTTTGATAGATTGACAAATTTCAAGGTTGACTCATCTTATTTCACTAGTGTGAGGGATTGATTTCATATTTGAGAGCCTAATTACGGGTTATTCTGATTTTACTTTGCCAATAATAGGGAACTAACTCCTGTTGGAAGAGAAGTTGCAACTCCAGTTCCCATGGAAGATGACCACCAAATTTTCAGCGACGAAATGGGCAGAAATTTTCATTTGAGCATCTCTTAAATACACACAATGCCTGGCCTCTTAATCTTCATCCCAAATTTTTACACACACAATTTTGCCGAAGTTAGTGAAGACAGATTGGCACTTTAGGTAACGTATTATTACCTTTTCTTTTTCCCATATTATTGTCTCTCTCGCCCCCCTTTATATCAAAATGTATATAATTTTTTTTAGGTTCTCGGCATGCCGGTTGAAGGTGTTTGCCATGAGAGCTAGAACTCTGGATTCTTCTCTCTGAAAGATGTTAGCAGTGAGTGTGATTTGCTACTCAAAAAATTCCTATTGTGTGGAAATATGATACTTGACCTGTGTAATATACAACCCTGTCGATCGATCCTGAGTGTATTCCCCCATCATTCAATGATTCAAATCAGATTGTTAGGCCAGTGTAAATAAAATATCTGAGAATGCTTTGATTATTTCTATGTATTATTTCCTCCGAATACTATCGACAGGTAACATTTACCTTACCGGGAAAAAAAAAAACTACGAAGAAAAATGAATACCTGAAAATTTATCCAAGTATTCTTCCTTTTTTAATTGTAGCACTTGGTAACATGGTGTTTGTTCCAGATTTCCTTTACAACTCGAGGACGGATTCCCCTGCCTTTAGTATTGATATTATATTTATTGTTTGTTATCAATTTCATGTTCTTAGTAGGTTACTACTACTAATAGAAAAATGGAGATTTACTTCATTTTTCTAGTAGGCTTTTTATGCTTTGGGTAATGGATTTGTGTGGCCAACAGCTAGCAAATGCTTGTGATTCAACGATAATTACACTCCTACAGAGAACTGAAAACAAGACCAAAGACTTTACCCCCCCCCCCCCCCCCCCCCCCAAAAAAAAAAAAAAAAAAAAATTTGTTGAAATAATACCAATGTTGAAATGATAAGAAGTGACAGAAATATTACGAGTATACTTCTCTTCCCTTTCATTTTCGCTTTTCGGAAGTTCAAATTGTTGGATTTGTTCTATAATAGCTCTCAATACTTGGACCTGAATACTCATGATTTACTGTTCATGGTAAGGGATTTTCTTCCTCAATGCCCAGCCAATATTAATAGATATCACATGATTAGGGGACTTCCTGAAATACGACTCTTCTCAAACCAAAGACAGAGCGACAGTTTTTCGTCTCTGTCTCAGCCATCTGGAACAAGTTAATTTTGACCTTGAATAAAAAAAATATAAATTAAAAATAAATAAATTGAACAGGAGTTCAATTGTGACCATTGAAAAGCTAATGGAGCAGCTCATGCTTTGGCAATGTCGGAGAAGGGTTGCTAAGTATTTTGAAGATTTGTTGCCTGGTGGGGGTTAGTAGTGTTGTCTCAAAGACTCTCAGCCTGTGGTAATATAAGTTATCTTTGAGTTTGAATAAATCATTTCTTGTCATTCAACAAAAAAATAACTATAAATCCAAGTTGCAGGGATTTTATTACTACGATCACTTTTGTTTGTGTTCCCTCACTCAATCTGAATCATCCTCTAAAACAAACACATAATTGGTAGTTTTTCTCTGATTTAATTTTGGGTCACTCACTCTACTACTAGAAAAACTAAAAATAAAAAATAAAAATAAAAACTCCGGATCAATATTACGAGTACAATTCTTGTACTTGAGATTTTAGATCAATCAAAGCCCAGTAACAAAAACCCAACCCAAAATAGTATTACATGTTGTGGCCATTTAGATTTTCTGGTCTGGGCGCAACAACTCCCCCACACCTACTAAGCGCACTTTAGAACTAACCACCCTTTTTCTCCACCCGTTCCTTTCCCACTCAAACCACCACCGCCATCACCACCACCACCGCCATCACCACCACAAAAGCCAACCCTAACCCTAATTACCAAAGACAACAATGGCCACACCCTCCTCACCCCCACCTCAAGATCCAGATCAAAACCACCATGACATCCCCTCCTCCACACCCACATCCACATCCATAATACCTTTAAATCAAGGCGTCCCCAAGAAAAGCCCACCCCTCCCTTGGTCCCACCAAGAGACCATCAACCTCATCCAAGCCTACCAAGATAAATGGTACTCTCTCAAGAAAGGCCAGCTCAAGGCCTTCCAATGGGAAGAAGTCGCCGTCACGGTTGCCGCTCGCTGCGGCTACGACGAACCCTCCAAGACCGCCACCCAATGCCGCCACAAGATCGAGAAACTCCGCAAACGCTACCGCGCCGAGAGGCAAAAACCTTACCCTAATGCCTGGCAGTACTTCGAAGTCATGGACCGCATGGAACGCGGCCCTCTCCCCATCTCCGCTCGACCCATGGCGGTAATCCAGTATCAGAATAATTCGAATTCAAGCAACGAAGAAGACGACAATGACGACGATTATGGCGATGATGTTAATTACTATGAAGATAGCAAGAAAAATAAGTCCAAGAGTATCAATCACATTGTTAGAGGGCATGTTAATGCAAATAAATCGACGATGGATCGGAAATTTGGCGGTGGTGTTGATAGGGTTTTGCGAGAGACTATGTTTGGGAAGAGAAAGGAGTCTCTTTTAGAGAGTGATGAGGAGGAAGAGGAAGAGGAAGAGGAAGAAGAAGAGGAGGAGGAGGAAGAGGGAGGGAGGGAGGTGGTGGCCGGATTGGCGGCGGAGATAAAGGCCTTCGCGGAAAGGTTTGTGAGGATGGAGAACAAGAAAATGGAAATGATGAGGGAAACTGAGAGATGCAGAATGGAGATGGAGAATAAGAGGATGGAGATGATACTCGATTCACAGCGGAAGATTGTGGACACTATCGGTAGGGCTTTTGGCTCTCATAAGAAGTTGAAGATGGCTCAAGAACTTTGAAGGTTCACGTCTCACTAATTTTTTTTTTTTTTTTTAATTTGTGGCAATTAATATATTTATCCAATAATTCTGTCATCTATCATGACATGTTTTTTTTCAGTATTAGTTATTATTTTATTTGGTATATATGTTTGTATAGTCAGGACTAGAAGTAATTTCATTTTGAATTTTGTGGTTGCTGCAAGAATGCAATGAGTTCTTTTTTTGGAATTTTGCTCTTTCATCAATAAATTGTAAAGCTATAGGATCACTTGTAGAAAGTATGAGAATACATAAATATATGCCTCTTGTTTTCTTTGCATGCTTATTATCTATGTGCTTTTTATACAAGTTCATATTAGTTTTGGCTGGCATAAAAGGAGTTGATTGACTGAACACAACCCTCGATTGTTTTCAAACAAAATCCAATGTTGGAGGATGGGGTGGGATTTTTACTTTATTTTATTTTTTCCTATCCTTTCCTTTCCTCGTCTTTGGTTGGACCCAATAAAATTGTCATGGCCATACTTGTTTTTTAATTTACACATTCCTTCGTAAACGGAGTTAATGAATGAACAGTTTGAGACTTTAGATGTTGTTGTGGACTTTGCTCATTAATTAGCTAGAGTAGTGCTCTTAGTGGTTACCTTTCAGTCAACAGAAGTACTTTTGAGTTCAATTCAATATCGATGGTCATGTCTACACCAGTTCCATGTTATGGAACTTAAATCTTGTTGGAGGTTCATGGATACATAACGCGTGCCATGTTTAGAGAGGAGCACTTGCCTTATGGGGCTGATCTACATGTCAACTTGAGATTGGAGTACATCTTTGAAGACTGTTGCATACATGGAGACCTAACACGTGCCATGTTTTGAGAGGAGGAAGTGCGTTATGGAGCTGATCCACTTATCAACTGGAGATTGGAGATCATTTTTTGAGATCGTCACATTCCATGCTTCAAGTTTCGTGCAAGAGGCAAAAAAATTAAAATTTGCTCATAGCGGGAGCACCTTTGGAACGTCTGTATCGTATGCCTATATGTATATATATTATACTTTTGACATGAGTTGGGTAATATAAAGTTCTCAAAAAACATATCAAAAAATATGTTACATTCTCAAAGTATATAAAAGATGATATTCTATTTTTTATTTGGAAATGAATGTAAGTGCAGAAATAAAGTTACATGCATTTAAGTTTTAAACAATTTACGTTAAATATAAGTTAAAACGCATAGAAAACATGACACAGATGGTTTGCATTTTTAGTGGAAGTCGTGCTTGTCTCTTGAAGCAGTGTTTTAGGTTTGAAATTCCTTTCCTGAACATTTGAGCTGAAGTGAATATTTCATTGTAAATTTGAAAAGTCAAATGTTAGGGTAAAGAGTGCTTATTTTCTCGCCCTGTCGGTTCTCCAACCTCCACTTTATATTTCCCAGAGTGCGGAGTGTAGTTATTCTCATTTATTGAAACATGGAAAGACATATGGAAGATTCATTCCCCGAGAAAAGTTCAATTTTTCCTATGGCAAAGTTTACATGAGAATATCGCAGCTAATGTGAATTTGAAGAGGAGGAATGTGAAGGAACAAGTTTTTTGTAAAGGATGTGGGTTAGCGGTTGAACCTGTTGATCACTTGTTGTGTACTTGTTCTTATTCTCAAATGGTGTGGAAGCTATGTCCTCTCAGATTGAATTTCTCGGAGTCTAATGCTATGAGTTGGCCTCCTCGGTGGATTCAACTTGTTGAACTTTGGAAAGAAAAAAATTGTTATGCGGATTGCGCAGGGCTGGCTTCAATTATTTGTTTGCGTATATGGAAGAACCTCAATGATGTGGAATTCAATTCAAAGAGATTGCCTCCCCACATTCTTGTGGACAAAGCTGTCCAAGATTATTTTGAATTTTCTGAAGTCCGGCATCAACAAAATTTCCTAAAGATGGCTCCTCTCTCGAATCCGATTCCTCCTTCTCGCTGGCAGCCTCCGGCAGAGGGCTTTGTAAAATTAAATTTTGATGCGTCTTCCCGTCTGACTGATGGAGCGTGCAAAGGAGCCTTGATCCTTAGAGATCATGAAGGCAAGCTTCTGAGAATTGCTTGTGTGTCTTTTATGGGTGTTTCATCAGCTTTGGTGGCCAAGGATTTGGTGCTTCGATCGGCGATTGTGGCTTGTCGCAATTGGAACCTTTCTCATGTGCTGATTGAGGGAGACTGTCAGCCTGTTTTGAGGTTTCGCAAATCTGAAGCAGCTCTGGTCACAATCCTTGAAGACATTGATTTCTTCATCAACCAGAGGCCTTCGATCCAGTTACAGTGTTCATGTAACAAGGCAGCTCACGAGGCGAGCAAAGTTGCTCCGTTTTCTGAAGGTTTGGTTAGTGTGTGGGTCTATTTCTTTGAATGTTAGGAAAGCTCTCTTTTCTGATGCTTGTTTTGGGGCTTAGTCCCCTGTATCTGTGTTTGGTGAAAGAAAAAAAAGAAATGTTACTGTGTGATCTGGTGTTACACAATGCGCTATTGCAAATAAATGTTATTTGCAATAGCTGATTTGTGGCTCCCTGCAAAATTCATGGCATACAAGTATGTAGAACCCCCCTACAATGCTAGCGAATTTGTTGATTAATTCAACAGCACTTGAATATTTTTTGGAGATCATATTATTTTGTCACCTAGTAAGTCTGGTCTGTGTCTAGTTTTTCTTAGTTGCCTTCAATTTTTTGAGATGCCTATTTTAATTAGTAGTAGTCATTTATATTGACAGCATGGGGAAGCAAAGCTTTGGCTCAATTTATTCTGTGACTTCTAATTTTTTGGCCATGGAGTCATTCTTCTTGTTGCCAATTGGGAACATCTACTGATAGATTTTCTAAAATGAGGTGGCATTTTATGTGCGCGTGCAGGCAAAGTTGAGTTTGGTTGCAAGGTAGAGTTTCTTTTGGCTCACCACTTTGTTTCTTTTGCTTACGTCTCAATTTTATTAGTGTTTGTATGGAGAGAGTTTGACACAGAAAATTGGTGTATGAGGAGGACTTGCTTAATATTTTAGGGGTGATGAACACAAGGAATGTTCAGATATGATGTTTGCACCGATGGTAAATTAAAACAGATGGCATACCTGATGATTTGCTCATTGATAACAATGTTAATTAAATAGTTCATATATTATAGGTCTAGGTCCGGTTATGGATTGTTCTTGTTTCCTTTAATAAATTGTCTAATTTTATCATTTTTTTTAAAAAATATTTAATGGTATTGAAAGATAATGTAAGTTTCTTAAAATAAAGAAAAGAAAAGTTAATTAACTAATCCTAAGACTACAATTAAAAGTGAGTATATAATTTCTTGCTCTTGAACACTACTATTAGAAGTTTTCTTTTCTTTTCTACGTATTCTTTGTAGTATATATCTATAAAACAACCAAGTTCCGGAAAAAATAATAATAATAATAATCAAATCGTCGACACATGTTTTGATTGCGAGAATGAAGGAAACAAAACTGCATTTATTTTTTCTTTTCTTTTTCAAATCCCTTTGGTGGATTGCCTGGTGCAAATCGATTGTATACTTAATGATGGGAAGTTCTAATCTTCAACCCTTCCATGATCCAAGATTATAGATTTCTGACATAATGGTCAAATGGAATTCAACCTAAAATTTGCATCCTGCAGCCTTTGTAGAGCATGATGTGCTAGCACATAGATTCATTTTTCACGTACTCGTGAGATCCTTCCTTTGTGATCACTGTAATCGAACTTAATAGTTGCAGCCTTAACAAACATCATCTGTATGCAGAAAAACCTCTCTGTATCACCAACCTTTTAATAACCTCTGGCCTTTCAATAGCAAGCATAATCCCAACCCAACATGGAGAATCAATGCTTGTTGCATAATGAAAAGCTAAAATTGGCTGACTCAGTTGCAAAATGGTAAGTGCTCACAGCAGTGATGGATGATGATCATTCTACATTCATCTGTTGTGTACACTAAAAAACACTAATATTCACAACAATTCACAAAGGCATTGGCCGTGACAATGATTGCTACCCCCTTAATCCAAAAGGGTATTGACACATGAGCTAATCTACAGGGGCAGAAAAAAATATGGCCCCTCACTGAACCATTACAAAACGAAATAACAAAAAAGGAGAGACGACGAGATCCCTGTACACGTACCTCTATATCTGTCTATCTTCCTGGGACTCTAGGGCTATGGTAATGTACATAAACATCCAAAAAAAAAAATTAATCCTGCCAGTATCCATTCAGTTAACACTAACAGAATCCATAGATAACAATCACCACCTCTTTTCATCTTGTGATGAGCTTCATCTGCACAAATCATCATCCAGCAATTAGTGTCTTATTCAATTGAACATGTAATAATAACCAGAGGCACCACATACCAATCAAAAACCCAGACATAGGAAATATATAGCAAGGACAGGGTATTCATCTTTAACATATAAACATAAAAGAGATTCAGGTTTGTTCATCACATAAGGAGACCAGGCATCCAATAAAACAATTAGAGGGGCAAGAGAAAATAGAAACACATGCGATTTTCAGGAAAATATTTACAGGGACCTCCATAATTATCATTTTTGGCAAAAATGATAATAATATGATCCTTGAAAATCATTAGCACACTATCTCAATGAAAAGGTAAGCACATGACCTGTAACCATCAAAATGTATCAAGTGTGTCAGTGTATGCAATGTGAATCACATCCGTGCATGTCAGACTACAGCTGGCTGCAAATATCTGAAATGAAGAAGAACTTAACATACCTATACACTGCTGTTAAAATGACATGCCAACTTAAATCAGGCAGTATCAACCGTTCCAGGAGCTTTAAAATGCTTCTTTCCAGTTTAGAGTTAGTGAGCCTCATATATAAACTTTCTTTCCCTGCTTGCAGATGCTGCTTCTGCTGCTGAGATCTGTTGTGGTGATTGTTGCTGCAGCTGCTGTGGAGTTGGGGGCGGACGTGTAGGAGGCTGTTGTAGCTGTGACTGCTGCTGTTGTTGTTGCCGCTGAGAACAAACATTATGCCCAAGAGGGGCCAAGCTGCCTGATGACTGCCTCTGGCCTCGCCTTTGGCCGACTATAGGCATAGGCTTGCTCCGGTGTTTTGCATTGCGGAATGCTGACAGAAGAAACAGCTGGTATTACATTAGTTGTATCAACAAAGGCCTGAGGTGTTGTCATTGCATTACCCGTCTGAGACGAGACTGTCTCAGACGACTGGAGATTGCTGATCAGCTTCAGCTTGATTCGCTTGCAACTTGCTCAGTGGGTCAGTATTCACTTGATGATTCTGTTGAAGCGCTCTTTGAGCAGCCGATTGAGTTTGGTTCACTAACTTCTGCTGTGCCTCTGACTCTTGCTGTAGCTGGTGTTTGGAAGAAGCCATGACTGAGGGTGAAACAGCTTGATCAGGAGCGGATAATGTAGGACCAGAAGCGACTGGTGGAATACCTTGATTGCTGTTGTTGGAATGAGAAGGCAATTGCTGGAGTTGCATTGATGGAGGGATTGTTCGGCCAGAATACATATTTTGCTGAAGCTGCAACTCATTTGAAGAATGAGGAGGCACAACTTGTTTTGATGGTTGAACAGAATCTAGTCCAGACCCTGAATATATACCCTGACCATGTATCAATGGCATGACCTTCTCACCTTTCTCTGCAGATTGGCTTGCTGTAGTCATGGAAAGACCATTCAGAAGAGAGGAGTCAATGGAGGGATTCTGATGCATCAGCATGTTCCCTCTTCCTACTCCCTTCAAAAGTTTAGCCTGCTGCTGAGACTGCAACTGTTGCCTTTGTTGAGGATGAAGCCTGCCAGATTGTTGAAACTGCTGCCGATGCTGTGGTTGATGTTGTCTTGGCTTCCCCATCTGATTGGTCAACCCACTGCCACCAGTTTGAGGGTTCCGGCTGAGTCCGTGAGGAGGCATGTGATGTTTCTGCTGGTGCTGCGCCATGGGAATCACCGAGGATGATGGCATTGGATGGGATAATGATACTGGTGAGGAAGAATTTTGTGACTGAATTTGGGAACTGTTTTGCAGAGAAGATGAGATGGGGAGTTGGGATTGTGCTTGTACAAGGGGCATCAAAGCATTGGATGCAGCAAGTTGTTGTTGTTGCTGTTGGTGCAAATACCGCTGCTGCAGGTGCCTTGCATAGGCTGGATGCGCATGGTTAGGTCCTCGAAGATGAGGATGATGAGAATTGCCAAGCACATGGGACTGTTGCGGGGACATTTGATGCTGCTGGTGCTGGTGAAGTGGGTACTTCTTAACAGGTGGAGGGGCAGTCTGACTAGAATATGCAGAATTTAACCCACTAAAAGGAGGGATTCCTTGGCTGTTCCCTTGTGTGACCTGCATCTGAACCTCTGGCACCATCATTTGCCTTTGATGCTCCGGATTCTGGGTAAAAATTAACAATGTCATCAAACAAACTGGAAATGGAAATGCCTCAATAAATGCAATTGTTACAGCTAAAGAATGTGCCCAAGGACTATCACAAATCAAATGACTGTTCAATCCTACTTGGAACATATATTGGGTAAAGAAGGATATAAATGCACATGGTAGCTATTTTCTATGCCTATCGCAATTTTTAGCAAATGAAAAAGAGAATGCTAGATCATCGAAGTCAAATATTCTAGAAACCCAAAGAATCTACATGAGGTACAGAAAGGATTAAGAAACATTCAAGTTGGAGCTGAAGCTATGAGGACCACAGATAGTCGAACCAGAAAAGAGAAGCAACTGACAGAGAACTCCTTTAAGTGTTCTAGTCAGTGAAGCAACTCTCGGACGAATTTATAACATATTTAGAAGGTCTATGATAGTTTAGGTCCCGTACATCACATGTTCTATACATAACAGGCCAGGGGCTAGCGTTATGAACTTATAATTATAAATTGATGATACTCAATTCCACATCACATTCCTCTCATGCTGTACTAGAATGAAATAGGGTTACATAGATCTCATTATTTTAAAGGATCATTTGAGTGGATCGAAATATACTATGTTCACATAGAAATCCCTATCTATTTAACTCCGTTTAAGATTAAGAATAGGCATAATAAGACCTAGACTCGAAACATGAGAAAACAGAAAGAAGTTCATATATGATTCTGACAGCACCCCTCAGTGATATAGAAAAGTTAGTAAGGACAAGGTTAAAATAATTTAGCCACCATCTCTATACCTTCTAGAATCCATACACCATAATCATCTGAATGAACTTTTAAATTAAAACAGTATCCTCCATATGACACGTTACTCTAGAAAACAATATTCCAAGAGCAGTTCGAAATGAAAATATTTTTACCTTAGAATAGTTGAAAATTCTTCACACGACAATCTAAACAATGTTAGTACAGAGAAGCAATTCCCACCCTGCCTGCCAACACACCAACCTACCAACCTGTTTATGGTCAGGCTTGAAGTTTCAAATCCACTTCTTTGATCAAATCCTTTAAAATTCCAGTTCAGGGACCCAGAGCTTAACAAATATCCTATGGGGGCATATACCTAACCTTTGCCTTTTATCTTTGCACAAACTGGATGCTCTCAAACTTGAACCTGAGTTATCACACTAGTAACCATTGCACCAAGAAATGGACCTTGCCCGCAAGCTAGAAAGAAACTAAGAATAAAAAAAATGAATTATGATTTCCTTCCAAAAATCATGCAAATATGAAATTCAATTATATTTTTTAAGCATCTTAAAGATCAGTCAAAGATTTTGTACTCATTGAGCATTCCTCTAATTGGTTTTTGAAGACATTTGGAGTCATTGGAATGTAATTACACCTATCTAACTACATGGATATTATTTCAACTCGGGCTTTTTTGTATAATAAACGTGACCACCCACAGTACTTCATTCTAAAAGTTTAAGGCCTTCAACCTCATGTATTTATAGGCCCCAAAAATGGACGTCATACGACTATTGAGAAAATCCATCTTAGTATAGAAAAAGAAAATAGAAGATAGCCCACCCGCATCATGTGCAAAGCATCATGAGGTCTCAACATTGAGTTCCCTTGAACAGGACCAACTCCAGACTGCAAATTTGTGGGGTTTGCCATCGGCACCATACTGGAGGAAAGCAAGCTCCCAGAATTTAGCATTGATGATGAGGCTATTCCTTGCAACCCGGGCCTTACCATTGGCATGCTTCTATTCACCCCACCCAAAATGCCCATACCATTTCCGCCAGGCAACTTATGAATGCTGCGATCAGTTCCTGGAAGAGCCCCAGAAACAGATAAGCTGGACTGCTGAATGTTTCTACCAGATAAATTTTGATTGTAGTGCTGCATTCTCTGCTGTTCATCAGATATAAATGCTGTTCTAGGAACGCCATATCTACCATCCCTAAGAGAAGTGCTAGACACCAAGACAACAGTACAAAAAATCAGTATACGAAAACACGGGGCGAAGTGATAATCTCAAGCAATATAATAATTTTACCTAGGAGAGGCATTGAGCGGACTCAATGGTGATGCATAGTTACTACCAAGAACCATACCGGAAGATCCTTGTAATGAGGAATTTGAAACAGGAGGAAGCATGGATGTTGCAGTACCCTGATTTGACATTACTAAACCGCTACTAGTGTGAGAGCCTTGATGCCCAAGGGAATGAGGATCGGGGCTTGATGCGATTGCGTTGCAAAGATCAAGAGGCCTTCATTCAAACATTTAAAAATAATTATTACAATTCTTTGAACAAGACAAATTTCATGCAACAGAACATGAAAAACTATATAAGGTAATATTGAAGAAAATGCACGAGTGGCAATAATCGGCACATAACAATTGCACCCTTATAATGCAGAGAAGCACCAAAACTTACGTGAGAGGAGGCCCTCCGCTCAGGTTATTTGGACAGACTTGGGAAAGAGCAACCCCATGAGAATTGTGCGGCTGGATTTGTTTTATGTCCTGATTATGATTCTTCAGAAAATTACAAACAAAACAGAGTCACAATCATTAATGAATTCAAAACCTGTAAAGAAAGGAGCAGATCATGCAAGGGAACTAATTAGGCATATTTCAAACTCTATTTCTGTGATTTCCACCCTGCATAAAATTTAATCCAACATTTTATTTTATGTTAGTTCACTAGCCGTCCGACCATTATTTTTCCCGTGAATTTTAGAATTCTATTAATTTAGTTAGAAACATAACACAAACTGGGAACTGCCTTGAGGAAACAAAAAATCAACTGATGGAAGGACAGATAGGCTATAGAGGCAGTTCTAATGACAGGCAACTGAAATCTAAATCATGTTTGGATCAACACACACATAATTATAGTTAAGTTTTTAGACAGAAACATGCCTGAATCCTTTGATAATGTTGCCTTTGCCCAATCATAATGATTTTCTCAAAATGACATTTGAGGGTATCCTCTTCCATTGGTCCCTGCAAACGTTGAAACAATTGTCTGGCACTACCCTGTGTGACATGCAGCCAAAGATCAACCAGAACAGCTAAAATTAACTGAAAAGTAGCCAGCTAGATTATAAAATAAACAATATTTCAAAACTGACTTGCAGGAAGGGAATTTAATGAATAAATAAATTGCCTTTGGAATGCCGGGTAAGGTAGACGGATAAGGTTGCAAAGATCCTGAATCTTCAGCACTATCAGCCCCATTACCAGAAGTCATATCCATTAATGTTTTGTGGTGTTCTTTGCATTCTATGGGCTTCCGGAATATACGCTGCAAATGTCGAACAAGAACAAGACATAAAATGAGAATATCTACCGGCCAAGAAAAAAAAATGAAGATAAAGATAAAAAAAATAAAAATAAAAAGGAAAATGAAAATTCCTCAAGAAATCTATGCAAAAAAAAAAAAAATGAATAGTATTTCTTCCAGTGATAGCTTAAACTGGTTAAAAATCTAAAAGAAGCAGGATAAATGAGATTAGAAAATTTAGCATAAAATAACCTTGAACTGCAAAGCACTGTTGATAGCATCACTAACAAGCTCCCAATTTGGACCCATATCATGTACCAACACAACAAGTGCCTAAGATGTCAAAATAACCTTTCAAATAAATGACCATATATCTCTAATAACGATAAAAAATATATATATAAATCAACAGATGAAAATACTAACCTTGTCCTCAATTTGTGACCACGGGCTTCCTGACCCTGCCTGACCAGCAGGCGTCTGCAAAGAAGATTTAATGCTCAAGTTCATACATAACTTAAATTTATAATGAAGGTGGAGCAGCAACAATCAAAACAGGTTCATAGAACATTGTTGACTAGGCCGTTCAGTAGATTACCTTTGGGGTTTTGGCTTTCCTACCCCTATCCCGGCCACCAAGCATTTTAACAAACTTATTATGGTTGGACATATTGCTCATTTGGGAAGCCACTGGAGAAGGAATAGATGCTGCCATTAGGGTAGGACTGTCGAAAGAATTATCTAGCGATTGCTTCATCATCTTTGGCTTCTTCATGATGTGTTGCCCAGATAGACCTTCATAAATGACATACAAAGATGTAAAGGACAAAGAAAATGAAATGATCAATGAATTTATCATAAAAGCTAAGCACAGAAGCAGATATGAGATTTTTGGGCTGGGGGAAACTTTACCACTGCTTCCATTAGATTCAAGTTTACGGCTCTCCAATCTCTTTCTTGAATGATCCCTCTGCACTTAGAAAGATAAATAAGGAAATCAATGACTACCAGATAGCATCATGAAACATACTTTTTTGGCTGATCAAATGAGAATATGGAACCAAAAACATAAGAGTATTTCTAGGTAGTAAAACTTCTCAAGACAAATAAAATAAATAAAAATATATTTTACAATATAATCATTCGCACAGTGTTCACTGTAGTCATCTTAGAGAGAACAGAGCCATAGCTTTTCCACGTGTTCCAGTCAAGATGACTATGATGATCCATTTCTCTAAAAAGTGAAACAGAACCTAAAGACGCTATTAAATCTCCACAACTCTATTTGTGATCACTGAAACGCATCCAAGGACATCCAGCAAGATGCATATATTCAACAACCCAATCCTGGACTCCATTACAGACAGTAGAACCAGTATCCACAGACAAGATTAGAAATCTTGAACCCATTGCTAAACCATCAAATTTTTCAAAAACGTTTCTATAGCAAAAGCTCAACAAGTAAGAAAACATGAATCAAACACAAAATAAACAAAACTAGTGGTCTAGTTTGCAATCAGCAACCATAAAACGAAATAAAAATAAATAAAAAAGGAAAAAAATAATAGCCCTTTCAGTGTGAACCCTACCATAACAAATTCAATCTCTAAATTCATACTAGCCTCCAAATAATTTACTGACCTACTTCAGCTCAGAAGGTGTCATTGAGTGGATAATCGAAGAAATATATGCATCAAAATGAAGCCAATATAATTGATAAAAAAAAAAATTAAAAAAAAAATAATAATAATCACCTCCTCATTGTGGAAACTGGAATCAAGATGCCATCTGTGCTCATATGGGGAGCCCTGCAATCATATAGAATTCATTAATAATGTAATGATTAGGAGAAGTCGAAGACTAAAGAGGAAAGTCACGCACTCTACCAAGACAAATGAATCCCCAATGTCTATTAAAAAATATGAACTATAATATACCAGATGCTTTGCCTTCTTCTTCTTTTTTGGTTTGTTAGATACTTCAGCAGAGTCAAATGGAAATTGCTTTTCAAAGGCCTCAACTGAATCAACTTCCAAACTATGCTGGATCTGGTAACCACCATGAAAAGTACTCTGATCATCCTGAAAAGAATTGGTATCACCACTTGAAGCATCTGTCTTGTTCGGAGCCTGAACACATCCAGAAGTTCCAGCACTAAAAGGACTCACAACCCTCTGCCTGGAAGCAGTCCGCACGCGTTTTGTTGGAATTGAACCAACATTAGGATGGTTGACAGGACGTTTTCCCATTAAGGCAGATTGTTGGGTCCTAACTTTATTTTCCATGCATTGCATAAAAGGCAAATCAGCTCCCAGTTCATATGATCTTGCAGCATAAGACTTTTTCAAGTTTTTCCGTTTCATTTGCTCAAATTTTGATGACTTGCTAACTTCAAAGACTCCAGGCATAAAATATGCGCTTGTTTCTCCTTCATCCTCTTCATATGCATTCTCTTGAGATCCAGAGTCTAAAAGATGGAACTGAACTTGTCAAGAATACAAGATTAATAAACAAGTAAGGCAAGATAAATAACAATAAATTAAAAAATACCTGCTACAGTATCATATGTAGATGTTTCAACTTCTTCTTGCATGCTACTGCCAGTTTTCTAAGAAAAAAGAAAGAATGGGAAAAAATAAAATAAAATAAAAACAGTGCCTCAATAAGTAAGCTAGAGCAACAGGTGAAGTTACACAAAGCAACCACAAGCAATAGTGTTTTGCTCACTTGTCAACTGCAAAAGAAAAGGTATACCCTTATATAAGGAATTACATTGATTTCTTGCTACAATTATTATATGGGAATACTAATATGACGAATTACATTGACAACTTCTTTCAATTATAAAAGATATTAGGCACCAGAGTACCACTCACTCACTTAACACATGGTATCATAGGTTAAAAGACTCTGACCTGAAGAAAAGATAGCCTACACTTGTTTCCAAAGCATGATTTTCCTGAATGGTGCATTACATGTCAATTCAAATGAAAAATTATTTGAAGTATTGGATATGAACTCATTAGCCTACACCTCTTTCCAAAGCATGATTTTCCTGAATGGTGCATTACATGTCAATTCATATGAAAAATTATTTGAAGTATTGGATATGAACTCATTTCCCTTCCTTAACTCACACTAATACAACTCTCTCCATCCAACTTTGTTATATACTCCATAATCTTCATGGGTTCTAGTCACCTTTCTAATAATACAAAGAGTGTATTGGACTCCTTAAAATAACTTAATCACACACCCAACATTACCAAAGAATATTAGAAATTTTGCTAATTTATTAAGTTGCCTTGTGTTCAAAAGGCGTTTAGCACTTGCTTGACTCTGATCCTATTGTTTATAATCCTCTATATGCAGAGTAATCTAGCTGATTTTTTTTGGGTACTAGTAAGAAACTCATGTGCAATGCACGTGATTAATAAACTTTGTAAATTGTGACAACTAATTATATACACCAAAATTATATTGTAATGAAGCAGAACCCACCCTTAAAAGAACTATCAGCAAAACATGAACTTGAGAAATTTCACAGTGTCTTATTAGTGGATAAATAGAAAGATGTTAATACAGTAAAATGGAAATTCTTCCATTAATTAATTTTGGTTGTGGATGGAAACAAGTTAGTAAACTGAAAAGTCTTTCATTAATTAGGTTAAAGAAGTTATTAATTTAAATGAAATTGTAATACATTTTTAATCTTATAAAATATGTTTTACTAATTTATTGTATAATAGGAAGTGGTAATAGTAATAAACTAATTAGTGGATTAAAAGAAGTTAGCATAGAAAACTGAAAAATCTTTCATTGATTAGTTTAGCTATTTTAAGGAAATGCAGATAAAAAAACTAGGCCAACAAATATTGAAATAAAGTAAATATGTGATTAATTATTTACTAAAAATTTACATAAAAATGAAAAATCTATTGAAATACTAATAAATGGATTAATAATTTATATAGCGCGTGTGTGTGTGTGTGTGTAAATCTATTATATATATAGAAATATAGATATGATCTCCTATGTTACATGGATTTGGGTCCGCGTGCCGAGTCCGGGAATATATCCAAGTGTCAGACGTGTCAATCCTCAAACAAATTAACACAGGGACACTGGTTAATGGTCATTCACTTTTTTATATAATTTTCTATAGTAACATAGTGTTCAATATAGGCATTTCACTCATTTGAAGCAATAATATAACAAAATTAAATATTGTGAGTACAGATAACAAATAGGTATTCGAACAAAAGGAGCCAAATTAAGTAGCAAGCCTCTCAAAGCTCCTCTTGAAATCTGGAGAGCTCCAATTTGGTTCATTACTACTAACTACTATGAACTGATGGCTGACAACATTCTTGTTCCGACAAATGCAGCAAAAACGCAAGTAACAATCATGAAATGTGGCAGAAAATAAACACACGACTCACAAAGAACACAAAGATTTAGCATGGTTCGACACAAGTTGTGTTTGCGTCCACAGTGAAAATCTGAGGAAAGGTTAGCTCTCACAAAACTCAGGCTGAGAAGATCTTAAATTTGGAAAGTCGATAAATATCTTCTTTCTTTGCTAATTGAGCTCTACTTATCTGCTCAATTTGTTCTTCTGCAAATGAGGCTTCTTCCCCAATTACATCACCTAACCTTAAGTTGGAACTTTCTTCTTCATGACTTTCAAAGTTGAGCATAAAAACCAACTCATCTTCGCTAGATGATTCGTCTTCCAAACCCTAAACACCCTTATATATTGGGCTACAAGAGAGTACTAAATAGGTTCCGCAAGCAAAAAAAATAGGTCAAAAATTTTTCCTCAGGGGCGCTGCCCATTTGTTGGGTTGAAAATGGGTCACAATGCGGCCCATGACCAAATTTGGGCCACAACATCACAATTCCAATAACCCAATCTTAATCCTGCCTCAAGTAGCTTCTTTATCATGCAGCCTTAAGATTTTCATGAGCTTAAGCTAAATTCGAGCTTAACTCGAAAATTAATGAGCTCCAAATCACAATCAGGCTTGGATCATTTGCCTCGCAAATGATTTCAAAAGAGTGATGAAGAGAAATTCAAACCAAGTACCCCAAGGGGTTGGCTCAAGTGGGTAAGTCACATGGCCCAGCTGCCTCATGAAGCATCAGGTCTAAGGTTTGACTCCTCTTGAGTGCAAACAATTCCTTGGAGGGGGGGTGTGTATCAACTGAAAAAAAAGAAGTTCAAACCAAGTTCAGGTAGCCTGGTTCATTTGACTGCCTCAGAAAAAAGAGATTTTTTTTTTTTTCTCAAGACCCTAACCAACCAGCTCGCGTAATATCATAGTTCAAGTATAACACTTGAAGCATTCCTCATAATGGTATCGTGTCAGTGCCTTCTGAAAAAAGATAGTGAGAATATACATATAAACAACTCCCAATAATATTTTCTTCTGACAAGTAGAGTGGGCAATTGGTATGCAAGTTCTCCTTATAGCATGCTGTTCCTCCCTTGCACCTTTCAGTTTTTCATCTCTCAACTTAAGTGGGAAGATGGATAATAGGAGAAGGCTTAATTTAATTATGACAGAGATAGGGGTGGGAGGGAATTTAATTTTGATGATCAGGAGAAACATAGTTGGGGACCAGCAAGACGGTGAGAAATAGCTATCAGAGGAAAAAAAGAAATGAAAGAAGAAATTTATTGTTTATCCATCATTGACAAAATTTAAACCCATACTAACTATTCATGTTCCTTCACAGGTCTTTATCAAAAGCAAATTGAAAAATTATGTTGTAAACACCAGAAAATAAATAAAAATGTAGGAGCTAGAGTTCCTTTGATTAAAAAGTGAAGCACGTGAAATGTTGTAGATTCCTATAAGAATTCGATACCTAACAGAAATGTGAAGCACGTGAAAAAAGTGAATCAGAAAAAAAAGAAAAAAAAAAAGAAGAAGAAGTGACCTACTGGTACTTTATCACAAATAATAAATAAAATGAAGAGCAACATGTTTACCTCACACTGTGCCAAATGAGATTCAATAGATTTTCTATATGTTTCCATTGCATCAGAGGGCACTGTGTAGAAGAGATTTTCCTGCATGGAAAAAACAAAATATCATGCAGCCCTAATTTTAAAATAAATAAATAATAATAAAAAAGACCAATTGGGGGTCGTTAACTCATTGAGTCATTGTAATTCATCTCTTTGAGGTCTTAAATTCTGAACATTCCAGATCAAGCGATCGACTCATAAGTCATGGAGAGAGAGAGAGAGAGAGAGAGAGAGCATGGTTGCAGTGGTCACGTTAATTGTTTAACTAAATGCATTGAAGGATCGGTCAATACTTTGAAAAGTGATCCCTCAATGACATTGATAAAAAAATAGTTAGATAGAACAAGTGGTTATGCAAAGTTGTCTCTTCAAGGTAAAAAATACCCGACATTTCCAAAATAGATGATGATGTACTCATATGTGAAAGAAAGGTAGCTAGGTTGCAGTTCTAAATAATGATGCCTCAAATAAATACATGAAGTGTTGGTCCATACTTCTGTAAAGTGATCCTCCCATGAAACTTCGTGAATGCCCAAATCTGATATCCTGTCAGGAGTCGCTGGTGCCTCTGCTTGGCCATGTAGAACAAGGGAGCTATGATATTTCAGATATCTCACTGCATATCCTCGGACAGCAAGTGCAACTTTTTTCCCAGGACATTGCAGTTCCAGTTTATTGCTCGTCTCCTGGTCACAACCACCATATACAACATATTAAGCATGAGAAGAGAGATCAAGTACCATTTAGGTGACGATGGATGATGTGGGTTCCACATGGAGGCCCTGATAATCGAGTCTCTAGTCAAGTTGGGTCGTTTATGGATCCTGTTATGTGAGCCTTTAAAACAGCTAATCTTAGCATCACTTGTGTTTCATGTATCTATTTATTATGATTGGTTGAAAATTAGAAGTCTATAACCATCTAGAAGTCATAAGTTAAAAAAGTTTAAGAGTCTTGATCCATATGGGTCACCTCCATTATGACGTATATGAGTAATGTGGCTACAAGTAGGAACGACCATAAAAAGGTATGTAATCTTTGTTTATCAATGGTTGAATGAATGATTTAGCCTTACAGAATTTTCTTGTTAGTATTCACAAACTTTTGAAGGTGCGAAACTTTCTCTAGGTTGTCTTGTTCCCTTTCTATTCTCTGTAACTTTAAACCCCACATTGTCAAATCTTACTCTGTATTTCAACCTTGTACTGTCTAAAATGTAATCCCCTAAATCCATTAATTTCCAGACATTTGAGGTTAGCCTTAAAAGTCCTCTCAGTTCCATTCTGAAACCAACTCGCTCTCCTTTTCCATGTTTGACAGAGGAAATTGACAAAGTTACTGATCATCGACTTGTTCAGCCAGAGAAGGCTCTTATCAAAAGTACCTTACTACTATCTTAAATGGAAGGGAATCTAAAATTCTGACAATGTTCATAGGTTACTGAAAATGAGTTACAACCCCTAAACCCTGACCTTTATACGTCATTCCATGTTTATAACTAACCGGAGTTCAGCTTTCCTAAGCCAGACAGAGTTAATGGAAATCAGTGATGGTAACATGTGTACAAAAGGAGTGAAAAGGAGGGTTCTAAGAACCAACCCTTCATTTGACATATATTAGATGATCTGGAGCCCACTTGGAGCTTTATATAACTGGATTTATTCAAGTTGGGTCAATTATAGGTCTTGACATCTTTTTATGTAGATTTTAAAGCAGCCATCCCTAGAGTCCTATATGTATTTTTATTTATTTTTTATAATGGTTAAAAAATGAGAATTATATAAATCATGGTTATAAGTTTGGAGTCATGGAGTAATTTTGTAACCGCCTCAAAAAGAAAAAAGGAAAAAAATTAAGAGAATTGTGTATTCAATGGATAAAGAGTCCAGTCAAACTAGGACTCTATCCAAAACCTGATATGCGCATTTCTCTAAGACAATTAGCTGGTATGCATTCAAGTAAAACTTTTCTGCAGAAGAAAAAGAGAAGTAGGAGGAACCAAAGAGAGAAGGGATTAAAGGAGGAGCAGGCTAGGATCAATTATCCAACTCCAAAAAAGAGACAATCAAGCAAGTGAATAATTTACTGTACTTTCAGATATAATCGTGTATAAAATAATTAATTTTCTTTTGAGCAAAATCATAAAATTCTATAATTATAAAAACACACATACACATACATATGTTGTGCTCTATAAATATAAACAAACCAATGCTCCAGCCATAACGCACTTCTAACCCCCGTTTCTCAATAATTCCTTCCATCATAGTATTTTTACCTTTTCTAATTCATATTCTTATCAATGTAAATCTAAATCTCATTAATATAATTTTTTAGCATTTCTTCTTATAAATTGAGTGCTTAGGGAATTAGAAAAGATAAAAATAGACACACCAATGTTTCACTATAATTAAGTCCTATTAATTTTCTATAAAGGTAAAGTGAATAAACCAGCACAAAATGGGTTCTCCAACCCTGTCCCAGCAACCTCATTCCAACAATTTGATCCAATTCAATCGTAAGTGCAGATTTTAGGACCAACACTTATATAATAACTTTTTAAAAGTACCTCTGCTGACAGCCAGAACTCCATGATAGCTTTTGCCAAGGTGTGAGCTACTTTTTTTTGCTTCCAAACTAAATTTTGTTCTTCAAATCTTATACGATGAGTAAAAGCAACTCGATGACATATTTGGGCTGCAGCGGTTATTTTCCAAAGCCGCTCCTATTTGAAGAAGGAAAAAGATAACAAATCAGAAAGGCAGGTAAGATTGGAATAGGTATTTAAAATAGGTTTCCAGCGAAACAAGTACAAAAATAGATATTCTCCAAAGTGGAAAAAGAAAGACACATAAGAAAATACAAAAATGAGACCTGCGCAAAATCATTTGCCAACCATGCCATTTCCTCAAGGACTATATCCCAGTACGACTTGTGACGGTTCTCCAAAGGTAAGGTACCAACAGATAACTCAGCAATCCTCTTACGCTTTGCCTGTTTACTACGGTATGTCAGACCTTTAGGGCCCAAACAAGGCATTGACAAAATTCCTTCCAAGTTTAACTCATTAAAGATAATAAGAAAGGGAAATCAGAAATAACCTCTATAATCCGAGCCTCTTCCAAAATAGAATCTTCATCTGCCTTGTTTGCCAATTTAAAGTGTATCCCAGTAAAAGCTTGTTGCTCAGGCGCAACAATAGAACCCCCAGAAGACAATGTAGTCTCAGGAAGCTCACACACAGAGGAATCCATAGCACCTTGAGGTCTAACGGTGCAAACACTTTTCATTTGGGAATTAGAACTATCACCCAACACATCACCAGGTTTTTTTTCTGTTCCGGATGCAATATGGTCGTTTGGTTCCATTCTTTCATCTCTGGTAGTATATTTCAACCCATTTTGCAAAATAGATCCACTACCATGTAATTCTTCCTCGGCTTTGTGCACAGAACCATTGCCTTGATGGCTTTGCTGAAGAGAATTATGATCATCATTAATGAATGCACAACCGTCATCAGCTTCCATAATATTATTCACTTTCAACATTTCATCACCTTCCTTATTTGGTGTCCCTTCAATCACTATGGTTTGTTCCTTAGTAGTCCCATTAGAATCAATGTTCATTAAATTAGTACACAAGTCACTATCATTATTTCCTGCTAAATCGAGGCAGGTTTTTGGGCAATAGGATTTTGAATCTAAGCTGTTTGGACTGAGTGCTACAGTGATATTTTGACCTACATTTGGTATGTTTTCCCTATTTCCTTTTGCATTGCTGAATCCATTTGGTAGACCAGAACTAGTTTGATTCTCAATTTCTCTTGCAGCCACACAAGGAGGACATTCAAGACTGGCTGAAACTATCTGCTCCTGTCCTCCAAACCCAACAGATTCAGGTATGTCAGAATCCACACAAGTGGGAGTTTCTGGAGCATCAACTTGTGAACGTTGATCATGTTGCTTATTACTCAAATTTTTGGACGAACTGAAACTGGAGACAGCTTCAGGATGACTAATATTGGTAAGTTCAGTAGTTGATACTGCAGCCTGCTCACCCTCCAACTCCATATTTAACTGACTAGTAGAAGGTGCAGCCTTAAGAACAGCACTAACATTGGGACTTACAGCCTTTAAACTACCATTCGAAGAAATTTTCTGGTTCTTATGGTTACCTGTATCAGATTCTACCCCTTTTGCATTCTTTGAACCATGGCATGAAGGCAAATATGAGATGTGACCACAATGAGTTGGAACTATATCAGTAGAATTCAAACGAGCACCATCACGATTCGGTCGTGACCTATTTCTTCGTCTATATGCCTTTTTTGGGATGCTGAAAGCAGCGGAGTCCCCTGGTTCTTTGGCATTTTGACTCCCATCTAACTGGGAAAACTGTTCTGATGTTAAAATATTACTCTTATTAGGATGTAAAGAGTTTCTTTCCACCTCAACAAACTCACTTTCACCATCGAATAACAAGAGATTATCAGCACTGTTGGGTTCGCAAACTGTGCGAGCCTCCAGTCTACCACTACTTTCAACAGAATCTCCACGAGGTGAACCAGTCAACACAAAACTGCCTTTTGCTTCACTGAGATACCAGGGAGAAAGGAAATATTAGCCACTGAACAGAAAATACTAAAACTGGAAGGATCATCAATAAGCAAATAACAAATGCAAAAGAAAAAGAAACAACTGATCACGAACTGTTGAGGATGTTGATCCGTCAGCGAAGTAGATTGGACGCTAACCGTAGCTGCATTCCCAAATTTGAAGTCCAAGGGATTTCCACCCTGCAAATAAGAAGCATTTATTTGCTGAACATGTTTCGGACGGTCCCAGATATGTATAAAAATTTCAGAAAAGTAGAAGAGCATCAAAGTGCCTACTTTCTCGAGGAATTCTAGCTCTCTTCTCCTTTCCTCCCGAACATCATACTCCTGCCTGTTATTGGCAAATGACAGGTGTGTAATTAACATATAACTATGTGTAGTAAATCATAACAGGCATGGAGGTAACAAAGCAGCATGGCCATATTACCTAAGCTCTGCTTGAGCCTTCTCAATTGCTGCTCGCCGCGGAGAGGTTTCAATACCAACACCAACTCCACCATCAACAACTCCTCCCATGGAATCAACCTCAGCATTTACTAGAAGAGAAGATTCTAAGCTACATCCATGCATTCCTGTGCTAATACCTACCAATGTTCCCCTCTCATTGATTCAAGGTTTCAATCAAATTCCTAGAGAGAGAGAGAGAGAGAGAGAGTAGTGAGTAAGAATGAGGATAAAAAAGACCATTACCAGAATAGGAAAAAGATAATGTCTCGAAAAATATATATGTTTACTTTAATTGGGAAAAGGCAACATATCTAAATAATATACGGCAAAAGATGTTTAATGCTTATCAGCAGAATTCAACTCCTTGGGATACAGCTTGCATTATTTCCCATGTATGGACCAGAGATTTGCAGTTACTCAAGTAGCAGGTTACCATCTATACACAACTTTCATTCATAATAACATGACACTATAAAGCGTTAACATGCATATGACATCCAATTTTGGTCAATTTCAAAATCCAAGGTACAGTAATAGAAATATTGCAATATCAATACAAATAAAAGGAATACAGCGGAAATAACCAACAGTTCATGACCAAAATATGTGTGTGTGTGTGTGTTAAAAGCACAAATAAATCATCCCACGCCAACATTTTGTGTCTAAAGGCACCAATTGTATAATTAGTATATAGTAAGAATATGACACCATTGCTCTATACAAGCATGCAAGCATACATAAATAAATTGATTGGCCTCCCCAATATGTTGAATGGAGGTTCTCCATTCTCATGTTGTTATGTATAAAAATTATTCAAGGTAGGAAGGTTACCATGCCATTGGTATTATTGGTTTATTGTATAGTACTTATAGTCCGCATAAGAATTTGATCATCATAACCGTAAACGAGCATGCATCATACTTGCATATAGATCAATTTACATTGCATTAGTACATGAAATAAATCCTTTTCTAAAAAGAAGGAAGTTTTAACAATGAAATTTTGAAAGTTGACAAAGGGCTGGTAATCTGAGAAGGGTATATAATTCTACAAAGGAACCATTTACAAACACCTAATATTTGCAGGTACTCATGAACACGTCCAGTAGATCCTGAAAGTGATAAATGCTAATTCTTGGACACTCTTGGGCACGTCTTACATTTTGGACCGCCATATACAACTTGCATTTAATTTGTCTCAAAAGATTACAACAGTTTATCATGATTATTTGTATGTACAAACAAATCCAATTTTAAACATATATATTATGTATGTATAATGTCGTCGTTCCATACCATGCTCGTGTCTTGTAAAAATATGTCAACTTGTCTGTATACTATCTATTCATATCCCGTGCTCGCATCAATACAGCAAAGCTGTGAACAACAAAGACATCATTTGCAGATAATATCAATTTGATATGCTAAATTCACACATGTAGTCATCGAGTTTGCGGGCGGCAAGCTTGGAAGAAGGCCTTATTGGTTACCTATATGGTAGCATAGGTACCTAGGCTGCCACTGACATACATGTCTATGTCATGCAGATAACAATTTTGTGTTTATGCTAACCCTGTCAATTAATTAGTCCAAACAGTGCAATATAAATGTATGGAATGGAAGGTTATAGTAAGAAAGAATTTCCAAAAAAGTTCGTTCAGTCTTTAGTTTTTACTATTTAAAGGGTGTATTTGCAGAGGGGGAATATGTGTGTGTGTATATATATAGGGAGAGAGAGATCATTTACAATAAAATAAGAATGGAATGATTGAAAAAGAAAAAAAAAGAAAAAAAGAAAAAGTAACTGTGCTGTCAATAAAGAAAAAAAAAAAAGTGAACCCGGTAAGGACAATAAAACCAATCATCGGCCTAACATAGCTACATAAGGTTGATCTCAATCAATCAAATTGGTAGCAGAAGCAAGTTTCCAAGAAATATAACATCTACAATGAGTATTACAACAAAACATCATCTCCTGTGTGCAGAGAGAGAGAGAGATGGCCAAGTTACCGGAGCTATATATAAGCAATTACAGAAGGAACATCATAATGAATATCACAGCACAACATCAACTTTTATGTGCACGTAGGGAGAACAAAGAGTAACTGCCTAAATATATACCCGCATTGACTTGTTTATGTATGGATCATTCACTCTACTAACCTTAAGTGCATTGTCAAATGATTGACCATAGCGAAATCAGTCAGAGGACAACTAAGTGAAAGCACTTCTTTATCAAAACAGGAGTGCATAAATTGTACAAACCAATGCTTTGCAATAACAATGATAATAGGTCACAACACTAAAACATCAAACTATTGAATTTCTTAATTTACACACCTTTGCTCCAAGTACTCCATGTTCTATACATCACCACCACTATATCCTTCAAATTCTGGTACGAGAAACTTCAATGGACCAAGTAAGATTCAGAAATCACTAAGCTTGCAATGAGAAACAAACGTACTTAATTCACCTGCAAGACACACACCAAGTTCTAACAGGTAATCTTCTAGCATTCAACCAAAATGCAGAACAAAATCATACTGGCCATAACTTCGCACTGAATGCCTAAAAATTCAACCCTAGAAATCAATTTGAACACCGCTCTCAATTCTAGGGTTTGCGCAACATGAAAATTTAGTCCAAATTTATTCGGTTTGTAGAATAAAGCAACAAAAAATCACCTGAATTGCGAATAATTCTGCGAAAATTGCAGCTAGGGCAAGGACTGAGACCTCGTGAAACTTCGTCTCTCCTCTAGGGTTTTGGTTTGATGCAAACTACCTCAATTCAAAGCACACGAATTGGCCCTAAAAATTGTCAGTCGTTGAATAATTTGTTGAGTCCCTCTGAAACTCATTTCTTCTTTCCCTCTCTATATGAATAATATATACATATATATATATCTATGTCTTTCTGGTTCGTTGCGGGATTTTCCTTTCTTAATTTTCCATGATGGTAAACCAGGCGCTCTCTGCAAGTATTGGGCCGGACATGCAGAAGACGAAGAAGAGGGCTTCGACAATTTGGTCCATTTGGGCCTTTTCTGGTAATTTAAACTTTTTTTTATATAAAATTAATATACTTACATTTCCATCATCCATCTATAAATAACAACAAATATGCACAAGTGTCTGTTTATGGAATAGCCATATTTCAATCTTTATTTTGATGTATTTGGGGTTTATTCAAAAGACATTAATATTAGTCATATTAATTTTTTTGCGTATAAATTTGAAAATATCAAATTAAAATTTGTTTTAAATTCGTAACTTTAATTAACTATTTGTTTTATATTGCTAATTTGCTATGCTAGTGGTAGGATTTGGACGGGTTGGACAAGCCTAGGAGTTTACCCACACCATACTCGATTCTCTACATCTCAACTCGCATCATATCTCAAAAGTTTAATGACTTTTTAAGCTTCACAGGGTCATCCAAAATTTTAATGTACTATTAATAGGTAAACATTAAAAAATAAAATATATAATTACTACATATATGCCACGTGAAATACAATCACTCATATTTACCTGAGCGGCTTTGTCTTTCTGTCTGCCTTCATGAAGTAGGACTATCCACATGGTGCTTGCATTTCTTTGAACTATAATACTAGCCCAGCTGATACAAACTTGACCCTCCGAATGGGAGGTTAGCGAGCCTCACTCCTTCTGTACAGTTTATTTATAATAGATAATTTTTTTGCAACGGCTGGGTCTTGAAAAATATTCAACTGCATATAAATGAAGACGAGGGAGTGTGAATTTTATAGTTTACTTTGTTTACTACAATTTTATGAGCTGGTTTTGGATTTTAATCATTACCCTAAGAAATTCCATCACTATTTTGAGGATCTAAGTCTATAGGATTTTGAAAGGTAAAACTGAGGACGCGGGACTACCATATGAGTGTTTCTTTCGTATTTGTAGCTTCTTGCTTATTTTATATGGAGTATCTCTTTTGATCATTTTTACCATTTCAGGATTTAGGAATGAAAATACTTTTGGAATTGAAGTATGAAGTTTGATATTTTGGAGTTGACTAAAATCCTTTGCTTGTTTGCATGAACCTCAATGTTTTAGACGATCTGAGCGATAACTAGCAAACATGTGCTTTAACCGGTGCGAGTTTGGTTGAACTTTTTTTATTTAACTAAAATCTTCCGTTGTATTATTGTGAATCTGAAAGTGACTTCAGTAAGCTTAAGATTTCAGAGCTATGTTTAAATTTGGTTATATCTGCATAAATAAATTTCAAGTTACTTTGATGTTATTTTTCATGATTAAAGATTTTGTACTTTAAAACCGTCATTTTCTTATTACGGGGAAGGAATTGATGAAGTGTTTATAGGTAATATTCGGTCCATAACTTAATACGTACCAAGGAGATTCAATTAATGCATTGGATTAAAACAAATTATCACCTTGAAATTTATGAGAACATGATCACGTTGAGTTTAGATGTCTGCGCCTTGAATTTGGTGGACTTCGATTAGGCACAAATAATTGGTTCTTTGATGTGATTTTGAAATGCTAGGTAAGATGACTCATAAAATTTTGTGTGTTGCAATTTAGGGACTAGTTTTATACGCGCTCACACACATTAGTAAAGAACAGGTACAATTGAGCGTGATTAAAAAGTTTTTAATAAATTGTGAAATTTTTTATTTGACCAGCAGTTCATAGATGCAATGGTGAAGTAAAATTGTAAATTTAGGCTGGTTAAAGTTTTTTTTTAGGTGGTACTCATACACATGCCTCCATTAAGACTTTAAATACTGACCAACCTTTAAAAAGTAAGAGTACGATAGTTAAAATTAAGTCATTAACACACCTCAAAAAAAAAAAAAAAAAATATCACAATTATTTTTCAAGTAATTCGTTCTTCCAAATTAAAAATATAATAAAATAAATTAGATTTATAATTTATAATTAACACATTCTCCCAGGGAATCTTTTTGTTTTTTTGAACATAGATGTCACCCTCTCCTTTTTAGTTGCAATAAACCTTATACTTTCTATCATATATAGTGCTGGAGACCATGGAGAGAGGAGAAAGAAAGTGAGAAGTTGAATTCATGAACTTTTGGTCTGAAACTTACATAAAAAAGAAAAAAGAAAAAAAACAAATTAAAATCACCTCTGGGCTTGTGGCTGTTTGCCCCTCCTTTTGGATATAGCCTTTGTTCCTCTTTCATTGATTTAACGAAATGTTTTATTTATTTTTGTTTATAATGGATTTGTTCCTGTAGTTGATTATTATAATTATATTTTAATTTCGATCTTTCTTCAAATTTTTTGCTGCTTTGGTTCTCAAAAAATGCTTATTTGTTGTGTACCTAAAAAAAGGCAAAGGGAGGGATGAGTTAGAAAATGTATTTGTTTTTGAAAAATTGGACATGCAGTATGAAAATATTATTATATATTATGGAATGGGTTGATTTTTTTTTTTTTTTTTTTTTTGGGTGTAATGTAATTTGAGGTAGGTCCTGTGGTAGAAAACGCCACCACCCTAGTGGTACTTAAAAAGAGTTCACAAAGAGTATCAGTGTCCTTTGAGGCCTAGCTAAAGCGCACACGTGAGACGACACCCATAATATTCAATCCCCCTTGTGATCGAGAGAGGACTGGAGGCACTAAAACCCTAATTTCCGATTGAGAAAAAACCACCGTTGGCGGAGGAGGAGGAGGCAATGGTACTATCATTGCATCTGGTGCTGAGTTTTGATGATAGGCCACATTGTGGTGCATTTTATGAAATCGAAATTGGTGGTGGAGGAGATGAATTTATTAACCTCCGGTGAAATTGTTTACTTGCCCTGAAGATCAGAGATTCTATTCACCGGTTGATTGTGATATGATAGAATCGGAGATATGCTTGATGGCTTCGTATAGTCCAAAGAGTAAGCACAAATTAACCCAGTTCCAAGTTCCAACCCCTTCTTTTCGATACAAATACCAAAGAACTCGTTGAGTTACCAAAACCAAAAGTAAAAAACCTTATCCCAGAGTGATGGCAGTGCATGAACGAGGTTTTTATGTGCTTGCTGCAGATACCTTTGGTTCGTGCTTGTACATAAAATCTCCGTCATTTGAACGCCTCGATCATCTTAATCGGGTGTGGGATTCTTCTGCTATCCTACCTGAGTATCGTCTGCAACAAAAGACAAGCTTGACTGTCTCCGGTTACACAGTCATCGAGTACTTGCCTCCTTCCATAAGAACTTCTTCGTGACCAATTCTTGCCTTACAAGTAATTCCCATATAACACTCGAGTCTAAAATAATATATATGGAGTAAATAAATATATATACATACATACATATATATATATATATGCCATAATTCCTAGCGTCTACTTCTAATTAATTGTGGGAGGCACAAATTAAAAAGCCAAGGAGAGAGAATATAAAAGCCGATGAATATTTTTTAAAAAAATATTCAAATTTGAAGTCTCCTCAAATTTGAATTCAAATTTTTAATTATCAGAAATAGAGAGATAAAGAGAGAGCCAGAGATATATGAAATGTAGATATTCTGTATATTGAAGTGTTTGTAATACATGTACAAGGAGAGATATATAGAGGCTAGAGATCACCAACGGCTATATAACAATTATAGTAATTATCTAGACTAAGGCTATAATAATGCAATTATGGTAGTAATATAAACAACGGCTATATTCTAATTATGTTAACATCCCCCCTCAAACTCAAGATGGTAAAGCAGAAACCAACTTGAGTTTGGAAACTAATTCCCGAAATCTGCCTGGCGGATGAGCTTTGGTAAAAATGTCAGCAGTTTGATCAGCGGAAGTTACAGAATGAAGGCGTACAGTGCCCCGTGCAACATGTTGACGCACAATATGACAATCGATTTCAATATGTTTGGTGCGTTCATGGAAGACGTCATTATGAACAATGTAAATAGCACTTCGATTATCACAATAGAGAACAGTGCCAGTGGAGTGAGAAATACCCATATCTGTTAAAAGCCATCGAAGCCAAATAAGTTCTTGTGTGGAATCAGCAAGGGCACGGTATTCGGCCTCTGTACTGGATCTGGAGACAATAGATTGTTTTTTTACTGCGCCAAGAAATGAGAGAGTTCCCAAGGAAGAAGCAGTAGCCAGTAGTGGAATGTCGGTCAGTCGGATCACCTGCCCAATCAGCATCAGAGTAGGCACGTAACTCAAGTGAAGAATGAGAAGAAAAATGAAGGCCTTGAAACATAGTCCCTTTAATGTATCGAAGGATGCGTAATACAGCAGTATAATGAGTAGATCGAGGTGCAGATAAGAACTGGCTAACAAGATGCACGGCATAAGCGATGTCAGGTCGAGTAACAGTAAGGTATACTAAACTGCCAACCAACTGTCGATACAATGTAGCATTACTGAGGAGTGTACCATCTAGAGGAGTAAGCTTGACATTGGTCTCAAGTGGAGTGGGAGCTGTTTTGCAATCCGTGAGTCCAGCACGAGCAAGAATGTCAGAGGAATACTTGGCTTGGGAGAGATAATAGCCATCCGAATCAGAGAGAATCTCTAAGCCTAGGAAATAACTGAGGTGCCCAAGATCCTTTATATCAAAATGATGACTAAGAAAATTTTTGAGTGCAGAGATACCTGCAAGATCATTTCCAATAATTATCATGTCATCAACATAAAGTAAAAGAAGAGTAATACCAGAGTCAGTCTTGCGGATGAAAAGACTGGAATCATATGAGCTTGAAGTAAATCCAAAATCTCCAATTGTAGCATTGAATTTTGTAAACCACGCCCTTGGAGCTTGTTTAAGACCATATAGTGCTCGACGGAGTTTACAAACTTGGTGTGGAGAATGGTTATATCCTAGAGGGGGTTTCATATATACTTTTTCAGTGAGATCGCCATTGAGAAATGCATTTTTCACATCCATTTGAAACAATGTCCATTTGCGGGCTGCTGCCACAGCCAATAGGCTACGGACAGAAGTAAGTCGAGCAACAGGGACAAATGTTTCCTTATAGTCAATGCCATATTCTTGGGTGAAACCCTTTGCAACAAGACGAGCTTTGTATCGTTCCACAGAACCATCAGAATGAGTTTTGATTTTGTAAACCCATTTACAGCCAACAACAGTTTTGTCATAGGGAGGAGCAACCATGTCCCAGGTCTGAGCTTGTGCGAGAGCCTGTAATTCTTCTGCCATAGCTTGCTGCCAAAAGGGGGTTAGAACTAGCCTCGCAGTAGGATTGAGGCTCATGATGAGACATGATAGTAGAAAAACACTGGAAATCACGTAAATGACTAGGAGGTTTTCTTACCCGATGAGGAGGTTTAGCAGTAGTGATGATATCTGATGAAGAAGATTCAGTAGCAGGACCATCAGATGAAACAGATTCGTTAGGTAAGGCCATTTGTGGGAGCTCAGATAGAGATTCAGTAGCATGAACATCAGATGAAACATATTCATCAAGTAAAGCCATTTGTGGGAGCTCAGATGGAGACTTTGTATCAGGAGTAGTGGTTGGGATCTCAGATGAGGATATGATATCTGTGTTGACTGGGAAAAGTTCAACTGAAGAATCGGTAAAAAAGGAAGGAGTAGAAGATGAAGATAGATGGAATTTGGAGAGAGAAGAGAACATTTTGTGTTCCCAAAAGATGACATGACGAGAGATACGAAGACGTTTGGAAATGGGATCCCAACATCTGTATCCTTTGTGTTTAATTCCATAACCCAAAAAATAACATAAACGAGCCCGAGGCTCTAATTTGGTGCGTTCATGAGGTTGAAGTAAGACAAAACAGGCGCATCCAAAAACTTTAAGTAGGTTATAAGCCTGAAGGATCCTATATAAGCGTTCATAGGGAGACTGATTGCCAATAATATGCATTAGAACACGGTTAATGGTGTATACAGCAGTGAGAGCTGCTTCCCCCCAAAAACGCTCAGGATAGGAACTGGATATGAGAAGAGAACGAACAGTGTCTAAGATATGGCGATGTTTACGTTCAGCCCGCCCATTTTGTTGGGATGTGCCAGGACAAGAAGAGTGAGAGATCGTGCCATGTTGGCGAAGAAATTTTAGAAAATTTGTTTCATTGTATTCCACAGCATTATCAGCGCGGAAGATCTTGATGGATCGGGAAAACTGGGTTTTGACCATGTTTGCAAAATCATAGTAAAGTTGGGGTAATTCAAAGCGATTTTTCATGAGATATAGCCAAGTAAATCGTGAGTAATCATCAATGAAAATAACAAAGTATTTGGATCCTCCCATTGTAGTGTGAGGAGAAGGTCCCCGTATATCAGAGTGAATTAGGTCAAAAGGAGCAGAAGTAATAGATGTGCTTTTATTAAAAGGTAAAGCAGGTTGTTTTGCAAGTTGACATGGTAAACAAGTTACATCATCAATTTTAACTGAACCTAATTGACCAGTTGACACTAAGGAGCGTAAACGCCCAACAGACACATGACTTAATCGGGAATGCCAAAGGCTAAGTGAGGGAGTAAAGGTTGCTGAAGCAACGGTGGAAACTGTAGAAAGCCAATGAGAAGGAATGCGTAGATGGATGAGCTCAAAGAGACGTCCCACTTTACGGCCTATCCCAAAGGTCTGCCCTATCTGTGGATCCTGTACATAACAACCGGAATTAGAAAAAATGACATTAAGTCCAAGTTCACATATTTGACCAACAGAGATAAGATTGATTGTAAGTTTTGGTACATGGAAGGTATTTAAGAATGAGACATTGGGGGTGAAAATTTGACCAATATGATTGACATGTAAGTGAGATCCATCAGCTGTATGAATTGTAGGTGTATTGATAGCAGGATTATGTTTAGAAAACATTGTAGAATCAGAGGTCATATGATTACAGCAGCCAGAATCAAAAAACCAAGAATTACCTGAGGTAACTGACATAGCAGTGGAAGGAGGAGTACCATTATTAGAGAGAATCTGCTTAAGAAGAGCCTTGATATCATTGGTAGACATCGTTGTGACTGTAGGAGCTGGAGGACAGAAACCCTCAGTAGTGACAACAGTGAAGGATGAAGATGGGTGTCTGTGGCTAGATGAAGTACCTCTGGAAGAATTGGTGTGAGATTGCCAATTCTTGGGACAATCACTCTGGTAGTGACCTGGGCCTTTCTTGTGACAAAACTTGCAGATTCTGGTGGGACAGGTTAATAAAGCGTGATCTGTGTTGTGACAGTAGGTACACTCCTTGGGAGAGGAGAAGGATGAAGCTGGTTTCTTTCTGGGATAATGAGTAGCAAGAGCTGCATCGGTAACCTGAGGTTGAGATGTATTTAGACGAGTTTCTTCTGAAAGAAGCTCAGTTATAGCATCTTCTAAGGTAGGCAGAGGATGCCGATGAAGGAGAGAGGCTCGAACGGGTTCAAATGAGGGTTGAAGAGACATAAGAAACATGATGACATGTTGACGATCTCGATAGGTAGTAAACTTTGTAGCATCAGTAGCACACGACCAAGTAGGTTCAGAAAGAGATAGTTGTTCCCAAATAGCATGTATTTCAGAGACAAAGGTACTGATAGATTGACCAGGCTGTTGAGTTTTACTGTGAAGATTGGTCAGAAGTTGATATTGATGGGCGAGATCAGTAGTGGTGTAACGGTGCTTTAAGAAATCCCAGATGGATTTTGCAGAATTAAACCGGCCAAATTCAATACTAATGGATGAAATACAGGTGTTGCGAAACCAAGTAATAATTTGATGATTTTTGCTATCCCATTCTTCAAGACGATCACCATATTTTTCTTTTATTTCTGTTTCGACTTGCACTGGCTCAAAGAGATCACCGGTAATAATGCGCCATAGCTTCTTACCTTTAAGAAAACTAGACATAGCTTGAGACCAAAGAATGTAATTTGAGCAACCCTCCAAGGTAGTGCCAATAGGATGAGAAATTTCAGACCGGTCCATAACTTGAAAATATATGAGACTGTGTACCTGGTGAATAGTTTTGATTACTGCCCCCAAGAGCTCTGACTGCAGCCCCTAAAATAAGTTTGATTTAGGTCCAATAGCTCAATTGCCCCCATAAACATAATACATTATAAATATATATAATATTTATGGAGAGAGATTTAGGATTTTGTTTTTCTGGGAGAGATAAAATATATATAATATATTTTAGGTGAAGATATTATATATATATATATATATATATATTATGGATATATATAATATTATATATTCTGGGTAAGGTAAAAGATAAAGATATAATATATAATATATTATATATATATATATATATATATATTATATATAAATATATATAGAGAGAGAGAGAACACAGCGACGGCAGAGGAACACGGCAGAGAAATATATACAGAGGAACACGGCTGAAGCCAGCGACGGCAGAGGGGCAGCGGCAGAACACGGCTGAACGCTGCGGAACACGGCTGAAGTCAGTGATACCGGCTGAGATCCATTCGATGACGGCGAAAGAATCCGGCTGAGATCGTGAACCCGAATTGGAACAGCGGCGGACCGAATTGGAGCAGCGGCTGAGATCGCGAACCTGAACTGGAACAGCGGCTGAGATCGCGAACCCGAACTGGAATAACCAGCGATGAAAAACTGAAAGATATGGGTGTTGATGTAGGTAATCGGTTTTGTATAAATTATTGCAGAGAGAGTGGCAGAGAGGAAGAACTTTTGAAATATATGGGTTTTGTAGATTTTGTAGTTTGCAGTTGCAGAGAGCAGCGCCGGCGGTGAGGTTAGGTGGTGTTGTTCAGATTAAAAATATATATATAAAGATAAAAAAAGATAATAATAATTCATGGCTCTGATACCATGTTAATTATCAGAAATAGAGAGATAATGAGAGAGCCAGAGATATATGAAATGTAGATATTCTGTATATTGAAGTGTTTGTAATACATGTACAAGGAGAGATATATATAGGCTAGAGATCACCAACGGCTATACAACAATTATAGTAATTATCTAGACTAAGGCTATAATAATGCAATTATGGTAGTAATATAAACAATGGCTATATTCTAATTATGTTAACACTTTCTTTTTAGATTTTGACCCTTCTAAAGCAACACTGAGGACAATACTATCTTCCATACAGGCCTAGCTATGGATGGTGACGAAGCCTTTCACCGTCTTCAGGGTCACTTTTATAAACTGTGTGAATGGGTGTGGCAAGCCGATCTCAAATGTTAATTGTTGGACCATGGCTACCTGACCTATCCAATCCTTGCATCAGCACTCCACCTCCGCCTCTTGACTCACAACTCCCAAGTGACTGTTGTTGCTGATCTTATAAACCTTGATTCCTCTAGTTGGAAGGTGGATCTCATCACTCAACTCTTTAATACTAGAGACAGTGATCTCATTCTCCAATTTAACTATATTTTCATCCCATGGGCCAATTAAGCAGTGGCAGAACTTCATTGATTTGTGGCAGCCTTGCTTCATTTATTTGCTGGCAAATCTAGAAAGACTGGCATTTCAACAACATCAACGAGGATCCAAAGGACATTCTTGATCATCATAAGTTCAATTACTTTGAATTCTCTGAAATTTCCACTTTGGATCTCTCTATGCAAGCTCATCCCTACCGTCCTCCTGCCCCATCCTACTGGATGCCTCCTCCCGACGACCATTGAATATGGAAGCTGCTGCTTTCTCGAATCATTCATTCGAAGGAGGGCTCATTCTTCACATGTTCTCAAAAGGGGACATTCTCTCCTCATCCAGTGGGAAAACCACCAGGTCGTCATCGAAGGAGACTGCCCCAACCTTTGCAATCTCTCTCCCTCCAACTGTTTGATGAAAGTGTTAGTCGAGGATGTAGAAATCCTCTCTTGGTCGGTCCCCTAGGAGCTACTACAACTCTATTGCCCATAAAATTAGTAAATGGGCCGGTCCCTTAGGAGCTACTACAACTTTATTGCCCATAAAATTGGTAAATGGGCCGGGCCCCTAGGAGCTACTACAACTCTATTACCCATAAAATTGGTAAATGGGCCGGGCCCCTAGGAGCTACTACAACTCTATTACCCATAAAATTGGTAAATGGGCCTTGCACTCTAAACAGGGCGACCTTTATTGCCCTATATGGCCTGGTTGTCTTAAGCCTCGTCTCTTTGTGAAATTATTAGATGGTTCTCGTTTATTTGACACTTGGTGAACTAATTCAATAAAGGCTAGTTTGGTGTGGTGGAATGAATTGGAATGAAATGAGAATGGAGGTGGGAATGAAATAGAATGGTCATTCCTTTTATTTAAAGGTGGAATAATTTTGATGGAATGACCATTCTCTAATGGAGAATGATAGCACCAAATACGAGAATGGAAAAAAAATCATTCCATTTCACTTTCTTTTATTTCATTCTATCACACTAAACTAGCTCTGAGAACCCTCCGATCATGAAATCTCTTTTTCCCAGTCCTCTATGTAGTCAGGCAAAAAAAATAAAATATAAAAAATTTGTTTACGGAACAGTGCGAAACCAACAACTTTCAAAGCAAAAGTTATCACCGTCACCTTCATTTTTCAGTTCACCTTCTAAGAACAAGTCTTCATCAAGAAAAGTACAGAAAATTGTGAAATTTCATTGTATAGCATATAGATATAGAAATATAAGTATATGCTATACAAACCGTTGTGTTTCAATGCAATTTTGGTTTGATTGTGAAATTTCATTGTTTTCAATTGTGTACTTTAATTTTCATGCTTTACTTTTTGAGCATTTTTTGAATTTTATGTTCAACTATGCTTAATAATAGGCACATCGAAAGTAGGGTTTTATTTTGATATGTAATTCTGAATATATATAGAATAATATTGTTAGATTCAATTGGAAGTGCATATGCAATAATATATTCATAAGCTGAATGGGGGCTTTACAAACCGAGCCTCCCTCTCGTGAACATCTTTTACTCTAGTAGGTGTAGCTTTAAAGTGCCACTCTATGCTTTACAATCAAATCAAAATTACAAATCATGAACAAAATCTTCAATTCTAACCAATAACAAAAATCAACGGTGCATGCGAGAAGGTAGAAATTAACCATTAATAAAATTTACTGATATTTTATTATTATGCAAACATTACTAAAAGAAAAAGGCCAAATCCAAAAGATCAAACTAGACGTTGTGATTGCAAACAATGTTGAAAATGACCAGAAAAAACACAAAGACAAATTTCCCAATTGAGGAGATTAATTACACTATATTTCCCATGGCAAACAATGCAGAAAATGACCAGAAAATACTAAGCTAAACATTGATCAGTAATATATTTACTTTTAACCAAACTCAGATCCTCTACTATGATTGAGCCCTTAAAAGTAAATTCAAGACATGCCAGGGAATTTAAAAAATACAAAATAAAAAATTCAAAGAAAAAAGAAACAACCACACTAATATTTAATTAAAGGTCTTACAAGCTTGATCCCATATTTTGTTACAGCAAGAGATAAAAACATATTATTTTACCACATAAAAATGTTCCAGCAAAAAAAAACTAAACTAAATTAACTCTAAACAAAATTTCCTAAAACAGTTGGCACAATCCAAATTGAGGGTGGCATGTGGTTATGTGAAGGATCAAGGATGTAATTCGTCCCAAAGCTTCCATTCTCTATGTTGAAGATACCAATGTCTCGGCGCCCAAATGTGGGTTGGTTTATAATTGCACTATAGTCATCTGTGTAATATATTGAATTTGCCTGACATCCAGGCCATGTGGAAGCTGAAACACAAATGGAATGGTTATCTCCCAAAAACAAGGTGTCTCCATCCAAGTTCTTCACTTCAAGCTGCATAGGCCAACCCTGCTCAAATTGCTCTAAAAGCAACTTGAAAACCGCAAACCCTAAAGTTGTATGCTGATAATCGTCTCTCATTTCTAAAAATCTTTTTACAAGAAGCAAGTCCCCACTAGATGATTCGACAAGATACATCAGTTCAGAAATCATACTAGGTTGCAATGTAATTACCTCCGCTTGCGGAGGCCTTCCATTAATATCAACCATTAAGACTCTATTTCTAGTATCAACTGCAAAAATACGGCCCTTGAAATACATGATATCATGGATGCCAAAAAATCTCTTTTTATCTATGTAAATCCAAGCTTCATCCCCTGCCCAAATAAATGCCAGGTAACAACAACCATCATAGATGGTGGTAACAATATAGTCATTAAGAGACAAAACAGGATCAACTGACAATATAGCCTTATTCACTTCAAACTCAACCTGAAGAGGACTTTCATCTTCGTTTTCAGGAGGAGGTTCAAATTCTGAGAGGTCCATAATTGGAGAAAGCTCGATGGTAGCGCCAGAGAACTGATTCATTAGAGTTACGCCCAAGGAATCTTCCACTGTAAACAACCAACCATGTGAGGAACCAGAAAGCCTCTTTTTGCAAGGCACCCGTAACTGAAAATCATATACCTTATTATGAGTGATGCTGTATAGACTACGTCTTTCGTCGCTATTATCTTTCGAAGGCACCATCAAGAATGGAACTTGTCTCAAAAACTTATTTTGAATGAATTTAAGTTTGTTATCCATTGCCACAGACTGCCATGATTTGCAAACCGCACCAAATCGAACATATTCAGAAAGCGATACCAACTTGTCCAGAATCATATCCAATAAGTTCTTTGGAAGCGATGCCCAATCTGACTACTCCGTTGTCATATCCAATAAGTTCTTTGGAAAGGATAGCCAATCTGACTCCTTCATTGAACTCATCATCTTTATTCCGCAAATAGCACTGCGATGTCAAACAAATATATGATTTATAATCACAATACACCATATCTGCAAAACTCCATACTCAATTCGAATGGGTTTATAATTTAAAACTAATTGATTTACTTATCAAAAAAAAAATTTAAAACTAATTGATTTAAAAATAAAAAAAAAAATAAAAACTTGCTGGATATAGTATGAATTGGTTTTTACTCTGAAGGTAAGAGTTGCTACTACAATCTATATAATTGCAATAACTTACATCATATCTACAATACTCAATTCGAATGGGTTTATAATTTTAAACTGATCGATTCACAAAATACAAAATCTTGCTGGATGTAGTATGAATTAGTTATTGGTGCAATGTTTCTTTCATCGTACAATGAAGGTAACAGTTTTTTTTTTTTTTCGGTAATTAGGGTAACAGACTTGCTACTAACAAATTTGAAAAAACTATTCTAATAAAATTAATTTTCAATATTAAAATCTAATTGAGCCACTACCAAATCCAAATCCCATAAAAACAATTATATATATATATATATATATAATCACAATACATCATATCTGCATTACTTTATGGTGAGTACTGCTATTTATCTGACAAATAAAAACTTATTACTTTACTTATTTTATATGGCTACTTATGTGTTGAATATAATGGAATCATTTTAAATTATAAGGTACTTAACTATTTGAGAAGTTGTAATCTATTTTTAAAGTTTTATCTAAATATAGTATCTTAAGTTTCAATTTCCATAGGTAGCCACATAGCCAGACTCGGTAAAGTTATTTGTAGGAGAAATACGGTTATGAAAAGGAGTGAAAAACTTATTTGTAGGAGAAATACGGTTATGAAAAGGAGTGAAAAACTGAGTAGATAAAGAAAGAAAAATTAATGTATTTTATGAAAACAAAATAATAATGCTTATTTAAGTTAAATTTTATAATAAAATTGCCGTATTTTTATCTATATTAGTTTTAAGTCGAGATATTAAAATAGTCAAAAATACCATTTTCTAATTAAATATGGAGAGAGAAGGTATTGTAATGGTGCAATGTTTCTTGGCCGGCTTTCCTTTATTGACACAAGTCCAACTGCCTTACTTCCTTAAAACAGGAATAGATATTGGGTGTTGTAGGTGCATTGTGTCATTCAAGCCATACATGAACAACGCGCGCATGCGCGTCTATAACATGTACCATGTCCTAAAACGTGATGCTGAACTTGTCCGTCTTACCATGTCCAAACAATCATGTATGATAATATCCGGATTGCCCTGAAGAAGGCACAAAAGTGCCTTGTTCCCAACTGGCCCACCAAAGTTTGCTCGGCCCTTTAAAACCACCAGCAGATATGCCCTTTCGCTGGACACAGTCCAAAACATCATTCTGTCTGGAAACCCCATTTTACTCTTATTCGCACACTGACTGGCCCAATCATGTCCTTTCTCATTTAATTTGCCCCAGCCCAACCCAACATCATGTTGGTCACCCCATTGCTTAAAATAACTGGATCAGCCCAATAAGGCCCCTTTGTCATAAAAATTAGACTACGGATCGAATCGGATTGGTGTTTTTTTCAAATAGTCTAATATTATTTATTTTTTAAATATAACCCAATAGATAAAAATTTAATTTATCACAATTAATTCATATATTTAAATGATCATTAACTAATACATTCTTAGAAAACATTAAATGATCATCAATTAATTAAATTAACTAATACATTTTTTGAATATATATATATTTATTAATCTAACGGATCGGATCAAATTTTTAACAGTTCAATCCGTATATTTATAAATCTAACGGATCGGATCAAATTTTTAACAGTTCAATCCGTGAGTTACAAATTTGATTTGTTTGAATTCGCCACCGAATCATGGGTGTAACAATTCAATCCAATCCGCACATATCAGTCTGGATCCGATCGAATTCACAGATTATTTGTTCATCCTTAATAAAAATTATCCAAACGAGGCAATTCTCATTTAAGAAGCCCCTTCTCCCATCAGATGACTTGTCGGTAAGTTTGGCAATTTCCTCCGAGTTTCAGCTGGTTCATACCTTCAACGAGATAGATTTGTTAGGCCCTTAAATAGAGTAAGATAATGGGATATATTTAATAGGCCCTTAAAAGGAGTAAGAGCCGTTATGATGGAGTAAGATAATGCAATAGATTTGGTAGGCCTTTCAAAGGAGTAAGGGCGGTTATGATAATTAAAATTAAAACCCGCAACAGGTTTGGGACAGGATCGAATTTAATCCTTTGAAGGCCCTTACCATATATATATATATATTCATTTTTTTTTTTTTTTTTGTGGCGTGCAAATGTATAGATGGATTTGGGGACTACTTACTCCTCTCAACAATTGTGGTAATTTTTAATTTTTTAATTTTTTTTTTAATTTTTTTTCATTTTCATGTCACTGACTTACTCTTTGAAATTCAATTTCACTCATGCAATAACCATACCTATCATTAAACGGAGTATATTAATGGTTGAGACAAAAAAGGTAGAAAATATTTATTAATTTATTTGCTTGTGATTTTATAGTTGATCCTACTAGTTAGGTGTTACAAGTGGAAACTTGTCCCACATTGGATTCGGATGAAAAAATGTATAAGTATAAATGTGTAAATATGCAGTACTACCCAATAACTTAAACTTTTGAATAAATAGGCGACCACCCGTTACAATTAATATCAAAGCTAGACCCATTCGATCCCATGCCAAGGGCCCCGGCCCAAAAGGCGTCCGGATGAATCGCCCGAGTAAGCAAGGTGATCCAACCGCAACAAGAGCGTTGCGAGTTCGGGTATGCACTACCCAATAGCTTCAGAGTTACTACCCATGGTGTATATTTACCAATGTTATAACATTTCAAAAACATAACACTAGTTATTTTTTACAAAAATTTTTATCAATCCATAAGTTTAATACTATTTCAGATGATTTTTAACCCTTATTATTATTTAAATTCGCCTCCACTGAAACAAAACATAACACTAGTAATTTTTTACAAAAATATTTATCAATTCATAAGTTTAATACAATTTCAGTTCATTTTTTTTAAACCTTATTATTATTTAAATTCGCCAAAACAAATTTTTTTGGGATTATTACATATAAGTGGGATTAGTGCACCATATTTACTTAGAGGCTGAGTCAAAGTCCCATAGTTTCCCTAAAATGAATTTGACCCAAAAGCTGAGGTGGCACATGGAAAAATACTGTTTAAAAATTATGTTACCTAAAATGCCATTTCTCATTTTTTCTGTGTTGCCTAAAATATCCTTTCCCCAAATAAATCACTCTTCTTCTCCCTTCGAATTTTTCATCTGTCCTCATCGATTCTTCTCTTTCCCCACAACTCTCTAAACCCAACCTCCACTCCTAATTCCTTCGTCCATCCCTCATGGTTCGTTTTTATCTTCCACGGTGTCGCGGCTGTGATTTCCTGCGCCATGGTTCTGGGTTGCTTTTCTTTGTCGAGTTTGGGTCGCCGAGTTTGTGAATCGCCGTGTTCTCCAGCGATTTCGGCTGGTTCTTCTCCGGCGGTCGCTGTTGGGTTGCGGGTTCCTTCTGGCGAGCTTTTGAATCACCGGTTTCTCCAGCGATTTCGGCTGGGTTCCTTCCGGCGAGTTTCTAAATCGCCGTTCTTTCCGACGATTTGGGTTCTTTGCGTCGGTGTTCTCCAACGATTTCGCTGCGTCGTTCTTCTTCGGCGAGCTTGTGAGTCGCAGCTGGGTTCTTCTCTGATCGCGGCAGGGTCTTTCCGGCGAGCTTGTGGTCGCCATTCTCCGGCAATTTTTGACCATTTTCTTCTAGTGAGCTTGTCAGCCGGCTGCTCTTTGCTTCGTTGTCTTACCGGCGATTTCGGTTGGCTCTTCTTCGACGAGTTATGGTTAAGTGCTGATTTTGATAATAAACAAATAATAATAATAATAATAAATAAATTAATTAAAAATAAATAAATAAATAATAATTGAAGCAATTAAAGAATTTTTTTTTTTTGGTTAAGTACTGATTTTGCAGCAAATAAAAAAAATTTGAAGCAATTAAATTTTTTTCGGGTAAGTGTTAAGTATATGGTGGTTGTTGGCAGTGGTCTGAATGGTTGAATTGTTGATTGGGTACTCTTTTGCATGTGAATTGCGTAGTTGATTGGGTTCCCTTTGCAATATACATTGATGATTAAAAAAAAAAAAAAAGTTGAATTGATAAAAAAAAAAAACATGAAAACATTTCACAGTGGCTGAATTGGTGTTGGGTTAGGTTATTGTTGGATTTGGATTGTGCATAGGGTGCTTGATTCGGGTAATTGTTTAGAGTTGAATTGGTGATTGGGATAGTTGGTTGTTGAATTTTGCGGATTTATTGATACGGATTTTGGTTTGTCATTGCAGTAGAATTGATGCACTTAGTTGAATCTGCAGTTCATTACAAAGTGGGTGTTGCCAGTCTCAGTCTCAAAACTTTTTACTAGAAAGCCTGAACTCTACAAAAATGACTCGTGTTTCTTCTTCCAAACGTTTCAAACCCTCTAAAGAGACTCCCAAAGCCCCGTGGCGTACCAAACGTCTGGATTTTGAGACTACCTTCGACATTGAAGGTACGTTTCGCCACAATGACACGACTGAATGGGCAGTGTTAGAATTTGAAAGGAGGCATTTGCTAAGCCTTTTTAGACCAGCCGGAATCGCTGTAACTTGATTTTTGAACATTTTACTTGACCGACTTGTTGACCTCCAAAAAATCCAAAAAATTCCTGATTTATAATTCAATAAGTTTAATTTCAAAATAAATTATGTTTTCTCAATTCGGATGTCAAACGAATGTTCTAAAAAATATTGAGATATCCGCTGCCCAGATTTTCTTCGAACAGGGGGCAGTTGTCCCATTTTACATTCTAGCACCACTTTGGGTATTTGGTGTCATCTATTTATTGTGATCCTAAATCAGTAAATTATTGGTCCCATTGACTCTTTTAAATGGAGTAGCATATTCTATTGGATCATTTAAATGGATGATTTTTTATCACTCATTGTTGTAGGGCAAGCTTAGTAAGAATATGTTTTTGTAGTGAACATGATTGATAGCTTAGTGAGTGCAAGAGATTTGGTGGCATTAAAATTTTAAAAGGATAGAATGGATAGGCCTTTTAATGTTGAAAATTCCTAAAAATTGAAATGAACAATTTTTGTTGGTAGCATTTGTTTTAACCCTAGACTCAGGTATTTTTAACACTCTTTACCACCCATGGATAATATGGTCTCATTCATACTTAAGCTATCTTCCTAGTCTTACCCTTAATGTTTCTTACAAACCTCATTTCAGTTATAGTGAAACTATGAACAAGTTTATTATTTGCTTAGTAAAAAATGTTTCATTCTATATTTTGCTGGTCTTATTGTTGGCTTACAAATATTTCTTAATTATCATATACTACATCTAAATAGTTGGTATGGTAGATTTTTTTTTTTCGCACCATTTTAATCAGCAAGGCTGTTTGGGACTTTTGAATAATTATTTCAATAATACAATTGTTAAAGTTTGTCCACGTTTTCAGTTTGGTACCTTCACCTTTTCCGTTTCTCCTACTTTTTTAAGGTTGGTTAATTTTTTCGTTAATGTGATACAATTAAATGTAGTAACCCTTTTTTTTTTTTTTTTTTTTTTTTTTTTTTTTTTGACAGTGTGATTGGAGAATCGATTCTTGCCATCAAGACTTTGTATAAATAAGTGGGGGCTAATATTGCAATCAAGACTTCGTATGGACGAGTGGGGGCTAATAAATGTTCAAACTTAATAATTGTGTTATTATTAAACCCCACACCGCTAATTAGGTTGCACATTATATCTATAAACAGCTCCATTAGGGCTATGAATAACACAAAATATTCTCCAAGCTACCTAAGCGAGTGTTTAGAAAACATTGTACCTAAACGCCGAAAAGTTGTACCTTTGGAAAGTAAGTGGTACCTTCGCAAAATGAACTTATTTTTGCAATTGAAAATGGTATTACACCCCACATCGCTAATTAAGGAGCACGTTAGATCAATAAACAGCTCCATTAGGGCCATGAATAACACAAAATATTCTCCAAGCTAGCTAAGCGAGTGTTTAGAAAACATGGTACCTGGACGCCGAAAAGTGGTACCTTTAGTTCAAAAACGTGGTACCTTTGGAAAATAAGTGGTACCTTCGCAAAAGACACTTATTTTTACAATTGAAAATGGATTACACCCTACATCGCTAATTAAGGAGCACATTAGATCAATAAATAGCTCTATTAGGGTTATGAATAACACAAAATATTCTCCAAACTAGCTAAGCGAGTGTTTAGAAAACATAGTACCTGGACACCGAAAAGTGGTACCTTTAGTTCAAAAACGTGGTACCTTTGGAAAATAAGTGGTACCTTCGAAAAATTACAAAATAAGTGCCTTTTGCGAAGGTACCACTTATTTTCCAAAGGTACCACATTTTTGAACTAAAGGTACCACTTTTCAGCGTTCAGGTATCATGTTTTCTAAACACTCTCTTAGCTAGCTTGGAGAATATTTTGTGTTATTCATGGCCCTAATGAAGCTATTTATTGATCTAATGTGCTCCTTAATTAGCGATGTGAGGTGTAATACCATTTTCAATTGCAAAAATAAGTGTCTTTTGCAAAGGTACCACTTATTTTCCAAAGGTTCCACGTTTTTGAATTAAAGGTACCACTTTTCGGCGTCCAGGTACAATGTTTTCTAAACACTCGCTTAGGTAGCTTGGAGAATATTTTGTGTTATTCATGACCCTAATGGAGCTGTTTATAGATGTAATGTGCAACCTAATTAGTGGTGTGGGGTTTAATACCATTTTTAATTGGAAAAATAAGTCCCTTTGGAAAGGCGTCCAGGTACCATGTTTTTTAAACACTCGCTTTTTGCAATTGAAAATGGTATTACACTAGGGCCTCTACAGCTGCCTAATCCTTTTCCGTTCCAAAAGAAAACTCTGCATTGGATTTTCATGAATTAGTATTGTATGGCTTATTATACTAGGGCCTCACTGAATTTTCTTCGACTATTACATGGTACCTGGAGGCCAAAAAGTGGCACCTTCAGTTAAAAAACGTGGTACCTTGGCAAAAAGGACTTATCAATTTTCTACTCCAATTGACCATTCATCAATGTTCCAAAATAGGAACTAAATCCATTTGTCAAGAAAATCATCAATTTCCTAGCACTGCTGTTGAAAAATTTATAAATTTTCTTATTAAATAGAAGAGCCTAACATGTCTTTATTAAACAGAACAACCAAAATCCATTACTTTTCATTAAATCAAAACCATCAAGTCAAATACCATGTCTACAAAATACTTTAAGTCACCACGAATAATGTCAAAAAAGTTATCATCCATCCAATCTAATAAAGTCAACAAGAAATAAAAAAACTAAATCACTAAATTTAAAGGAAGCAATCATCTTTTGCAAAATAAGAATACAATTATTAAGTTTGAACATTTATTAGCCCCCACTCGTCCATACGAAGTCTTGATTGCAATATTAGCCCCCACTTATTTATACAAAGTCTTGATGGCAAGAATCGATTCTCCAATCACACTGTCAAAAAAAAAAAAAAAAAAAAAAAAAAAGGGTTACTACATTTAATTGTATCACATTAACGAAAACATTGTACCTGGACGCCGAAAAGTGGTACCTTTAATTCAAAAACGTGGAACCTTTGGAAAATAAGTGGTACCTTTGCAAAAGACACTTATTTTTGCAATTGAAAATGGTATTACACCTCACATCGCTAATTAAGGAGCACATTAGATCAATAAATAGCTTCATTAGGGCCATGAATAACACAAAATATTCTCCAAGCTAGCTAAGAGAGTGTTTAGAAAACATGATACCTGAACGCTGAAAAGTGGTACATTTAGTTCAAAAATGTGGTACCTTTGGAAAATAAGTGGTACCTTCGCAAAAGGCACTTATTTTGTAATTTTTCGAAGGTACCACTTATTTTCCAAAGGTACCACGTTTTTGAACTAAAGGTACCACTTTTCGGTGTCCAGGTACTATGTTTTCTAAACACTCGCTTAGCTAGTTTGGAGAATATTTTGTGTTATTCATAACCCTAATAGAGCTATTTATTGATCTAATGTGCTCCTTAATTAGCGATGTAGGGTGTAATCCATTTTCAATTGTAAAAATAAGTGTCTTTTGCGAAGGTACCACTTATTTTCCAAAGGTACCACGTTTTTGAACTAAAGGTACCACTTTTCGGCGTCCAGGTACCATGTTTTCTAAACACTCGCTTAGCTAGCTTGGAGAATATTTTGTGTTATTCATGGCCCTAATGGAGCTGTTTATTGATCTAACGTGCTCCTTAATTAGCGATGTGGGGGTGTAATACCATTTTCAATTGCAAAAATAAGTTCCTTTTGCGAAGGTACCACTTACTTTCCAAAGGTACAACTTTTCGGCGTTTAGGTACAATGTTTTCTAAACACTCGCTTAGGTAGCTTGGAGAATATTTTGTGTTATTCATAGCCCTAATGGAGCTGTTTATAGATATAATGTGCAACCTAATTAGCGGTGTGGGGTTTAATAATAACACAATTATTAAGTTTGAACATTTATTAGCCCCCACTCGTCCATACGAAGTCTTGATTGCAATATTAGCCCCCACTTATTTATACAAAGTCTTGATGGCAAGAATCGATTCTCCAATCACACTGTCAAAAAAAAAAAAAAAAAAAAAAAAAGGGTTACTACATTTAATTGTATCACATTAACGAAAAAATTAACCAACCTTAAAAAAGTAGGAGAAACGGAAAAGGTGAAGGTACCAAACTGAAAACGTGGACAAACTTTAACAATTGTATTATTGAAATAATTATTCAAAAGTCCCAAACAGCCTTGCTGATTAAAATGGTGCGAAAAAAAAAAATCTACCATACCAACTATTTAGATGTAGTATATGATAATTAAGAAATATTTGTAAGCCAACAATAAGACCAGCAAAATATAGAATGAAACATTTTTTACTAAGCAAATAATAAACTTGTTCATAGTTTCACTATAACTGAAATGAGGTTTGTAAGAAACATTAAGGGTAAGACTAGGAAGATAGCTTAAGTATGAATGAGACCATATTATCCATGGGTGGTAAAGAGTGTTAAAAATACCTGAGTCTAGGGTTAAAACAAATGCTACCAACAAAAATTGTTCATTTCAATTTTTAGGAATTTTCAACATTAAAAGGCCTATCCATTCTATCCTTTTAAAATTTTAATGCCACCAAATCTCTTGCACTCACTAAGCTATCAATCATGTTCACTACAAAAACATATTCTTACTAAGCTTGCCCTACAACAATGAGTGATAAAAAATCATCCATTTAAATGATCCAATAGAATATGCTACTCCATTTAAAAGAGTCAATGGGACCAATAATTTACTGATTTAGGATCACAATAAATAGATGACACCAAATACCCAAAGTGGTGCTAGAATGTAAAATGGGACAACTGCCCCCTGTTCGAAGAAAATCTGGGCAGCGGATATCTCAATATTTTTTAGAACATTCGTTTGACATCCGAATTGAGAAAACATAATTTATTTTGAAATTAAACTTATTGAATTATAAATCAGGAATTTTTTGGATTTTTTGGAGGTCAACAAGTCGGTCAAGTAAAATGTTCAAAAATCAAGTTACAGCGATTCCGGCTGGTCTAAAAAGGCTTAGCAAATGCCTCCTTTCAAATTCTAACACTGCCCATTCAGTCGTGTCATTGTGGCGAAACGTACCTTCAATGTCGAAGGTAGTCTCAAAATCCAGACGTTTGGTACGCCACGGGGCTTTGGGAGTCTCTTTAGAGGGTTTGAAACGTTTGGAAGAAGAAACACGAGTCATTTTTGTAGAGTTCAGGCTTTCTAGTAAAAAGTTTTGAGACTGAGACTGGCAACACCCACTTTGTAATGAACTGCAGATTCAACTAAGTGCATCAATTCTACTGCAATGACAAACCAAAATCCGTATCAATAAATCCGCAAAATTCAACAACCAACTATCCCAATCACCAATTCAACTCTAAACAATTACCCGAATCAAGCACCCTATGCACAATCCAAATCCAACAACAACCTAACCCAACACCAATTCAGCCACTGTGAAATGTTTTCATGTTTTTTTTTTTTTTATCAATTCAACTTTTTTTTTTTTTTTAATCATCAATGTATATTGCAAAGGGAACCCAATCAACTACGCAATTCACATGCAAAAGAGTACCCAATCAACAATTCAACCATTCAGACCACTGCCAACAACCACCATATACTTAACACTTACCCGAAAAAAATTTAATTGCTTCAAATTTTTTTTATTTGCTGCAAAATCAGTACTTAACCAAAAAAAAAAAATTCTTTAATTGCTTCAATTATTATTTATTTATTTATTTTTAATTAATTTATTTATTATTATTATTATTATTTGTTTATTATCAAAATCAGCACTTAACCATAACTCGTCGAAGAAGAGCCAACCGAAATCGCCGGTAAGACAACGAAGCAAAGAACAGCCGGCTGACAAGCTCACTAGAAGAAAATGGTCAAAAATTGCCGGAGAATGGCGACCACAAGCTCGCCGGAAAGACCCTGCCGCGATCAGAGAAGAACCCAGCTGCGACTCACAAGCTCGCCGAAGAAGAACGACGCAGCGAAATCGTTGGAGAACACCGACGCAAAGAACCCAAATCGTCGGAAAGAACGGCGATTTAGAAACTCGCCGGAAGGAACCCAGCCGAAATCGCTGGAGAAACCGGTGATTCAAAAGCTCGCCAGAAGGAACCCGCAACCCAACAGCGACCGCCGGAGAAGAACCAGCCGAAATCGCTGGAGAACACGGCGATTCACAAACTCGGCGACCCAAACTTGACAAAGAAAAGCAACCCAGAACCATGGCGCAGGAAATCACAGCCGCGACACCGTGGAAGATAAAAACGAACCATGAGGGATGGACGAAGGAATTAGGAGTGGAGGTTGGGTTTAGAGAGTTGTGGGGAAAGAGAAGAATCGATGAGGACAGATGAAAAATTCGAAGGGAGAAGAAGAGTGATTTATTTGGGGAAAGGATATTTTAGGCAACACAGAAAAAATGAGAAATGGCATTTTAGGTAACATAATTTTTAAACAGTATTTTTCCATGTGCCACCTCAGCTTTTGGGTCAAATTCATTTTAGGGAAACTATGGGACTTTGACTCAGCCTCTAAGTAAATATGGTGCACTAATCCCACTTATATGTAATAATCCCAATTTTTTTTTGGGTCCGACACCGCGTTGAACGCAACTGAAAAATGATTGCATTCGTACGGTAAAATATGGTACTTGGATTTTGGGTATGGTTTAGCAATCATATCGTAATGTATGGTAGGTTTTGGGGTACTACAGAAGGCTTGACATTAGCAAAATCCTTCGTTGACAGCGTAGGTGTAGGGAAAACTAGTATGAAGTGTAATAAATGAAAACATAGGAAAACACTATAATATTGTAATACGTCAGGAAAAGTCCCCTCTAATTATCCCCTATACAAAAATGATCATGTAAATGTCAAATGAATCTCCAATAGTCTTGTACTAAACCTTTAAACACATCATTCCTTTCCCCTGGTCCCAAAATGGCAGTTCAAAGTACGAAATCGTTTATCATGTTATAAAACAGGCTTGCTGAGTTGTCAGATGTTAGTCTAAAACATTGAGACCTCGACCAAAAAACAAGCAAACCTAGTCAACTCCAAGTGTCCTTTGACTTCAATGCCAAAAGTATCGTCTCTCTTGGACCCTGAAACAGTCAAGGTGATCAAAAGTGAATATACACTGAGCAAGGGGCTAAAATTTGGGAGGGCAGGAGTCAAGTCTCTTACAGATATTAACAAAAAAATAAAATTTAAAACGAAAAGAAAAGAAGAGGAGCATTTCCTAAAACACAAACCATGAATCTAAATGCTCCACACATGTTGATCCTCATCTAAACATACTTAATTATAATGTTGTCGGAGTGATGAATGCAGGTCAAGAAAGGTTCTGACACCACATGTAGCAGGGGAATGCTCTGATGTAGAACAAGGAGAGAAGAGGAGAAGAGATCTATTTAAAGAACTTTATCAAATCTCTAGTTTTATCTATTTTTGCTCCTTCATAAGTAGAGGCCAATCACATAAGCCTCTTCCATTCGAGTCACATCTCTTTCTTTTCACAGAGTACCTCCAAAACCCCTAATAGTTGAAAACTGGATTTGTATTAACCATGGGGCAGAAACTCAAAAGTCACATCACGTATAATTTTTACCATCTGGTTAGAAGAGTAATTAGGTTTTAAATATTGCAAATAATTACAAACATATCACGACTCAAAAAGAACATTTCAATGACCGATGCTGCATCAACCAGGAGATGGAATCATGAATAATTTCATACCCAATTGACCTGGTTGGAGGAAAAAGCTGTTATTATTTTGAGTCAAGGAAAAACAAGCGATATACAAAAAACTGATAAAAAGGGTGCAGGGCTAAACAAAGAATGCTATGGTGAAATGAAAAAACTAGTAAAGAATGGCGTATGTAAAGCTTATAGGTACTACCAGTGGATACCATTTTTGACAAAACACACATGGTTTCGTCACGCGCATGGAAGTTTGAACTACTTATAAGGAGCCATGTGGTTTTATATTCCTGCTGGAAAGCTAGAGGACCTTAAGGTTGATATAGAGAGGAAAGAGAGTGAAAAAGAGGCTCTATACAAAACACAATAGAAAAATATTTTAGCTTACAATAGACATATAGCTTTTAGGGTAAACAACATTTCAATTTCTGAAGTGTTTGAATTCAATTTGGCCCCCTACAATTTATTTTAAGACACTCACTCCTAATTAGGACTGCAAATGAACCGAGCCGGGTAAAGCTTTGACTTGTTTGGGCTCGGCTCACCAAGACTAGCAAGCTGTTTGGGCTCTGCTTGGCTCAAGCTCGCTTACACGTTCAAGAAACCAAATCGAACTAAATCTTAAAACTGAATCCTGAAAACAACCGTGCTTAATTTCATACCCAATTGACCTGGTTGGAGGAAAAAGCTGTTATTATTTTGAGTCAAGGAAAAACAAGCAATATACAAAAAACTGACAAAAAGGGTGCAGGGCTAAACAAAGAATGCTATGGTGAAATGAAAAAACTAGTAAAGAATGGCGTATGTAAAGCTTATAGGTACTACCAGTGGATACCATTTTTGACAAAATACACATGGTTTCGTCATGCGCATGGAAGTTTGAACTAATTAGAAGGAGCCATGTGGTTTTATATTCCTGCTGGAAAGCTAGAGGACCTTAAGGTTGATATAGAGAGGAAAGAGAGTGAAAAAGAGGCTCTATACAGAACACAATAGAAAAATATTTTAGCTTACAATCTGTGTTACCTGGACTCGTCAGTGAAGGCCAGAGTGCCCGTGTCGACACGACACGACACGGACACGGACACGAGATATGCGTCCGACCCTCCATTCTTCAATCGGGCACGGCTGACCAAGAAAATACATAAAATGATGTGTAGTTTGATGCTTGTGAAGGATCAGGAATTTTTTTCGTGTTTTTTTGTTAAATTTGTAGCCATACGAAGCTTTCTATTTCAACAATGGCGTTCTGGTTCGGATCGGTGGTCTGGAGGTTGAAGACACTTGCTGTTTGTGAACTAGCACGCGCTGGCTTTTGTTCAATTTTTTGTGCCATCTTGAGCGTGGTTTCACGCAATTGTTAATAACTTAACACCTGTTTATTTGGATCTGAAAAGATAAGGGATGGGACACAGCTGTAAAGCAAAACTGTGGTGGGTTACAGTTGTAAACCTGTAACTTTGCTTTTTACAGTACTCTTATAAATACCATGTACATTGAATGGGCCTCCTTTTTAATTGTGCTTTGGACTTGTGCAGGCCCAAAAGCCAAGCATCAATCTATGACTATAATGCACAAAAAGACATATTAGCCCATATTGAATTAGTCATTCTTTTTAATCGTGCTTTGACTTATACAGGCCCAAATGCCAAGATGCACATACAGAGGTATATTAGCCCAAGCCCAAACCCGCCCTTGGGTATACAAAAGAAGCCCTATAGTTCAGAATTTCTTATTTACAGGTTCCATAAAATAGCAGTAACAGGGGAATGCATAGCCATGACATGCCACAAATCAAATGAGGCAAACAAATGCAGTAATAATTATAAATTTTTTATAAAAAAGTACAATTGATATATATATTTTTTAGTTTTATGATTAATGTCTCAAACATAAAAAAAAACTTACAATTTTTTCTCTCTTTTCAAAGAGTCCAAGTACCCGTGTCTAATATTTGGACACTTTTAATCCGTGTCCCCGTATCCTGAAAATTGATAGATTGAAGAATCCGACCCCTAGACACGTACCCGTGTCCGACACCCGTACCCGAGTCCGGGTAACATAGCTTACAATAGACATATAGCTTTTAGGGTAAACAACATTTCAATTTCTTAAGTGTTTGAATTCAATTTGGCCCCCTACGATTTATTTTAAGACACTCACTCCTAATTAGGACTGCAAATGAACCGAGCCGAGTAGAGCTTTGACTTGTTTGGGCTCGGCTCACCAAGACTAGCAAGCTGTTTGGGCTCTGCTCGGCTCAAGCTTGCTTACACGTTCAAGAAACCAAATCAAACCAAATCTTAAAACTGAATCCTGAAAACAACCGTGCTTAATTGGCTGAATCTTTTCAAAGAGGCAAGAAAAGGACCTTCATCATCCATTCTTGAGCTTCAATTCAAATCTCACTTTTAATTTGTGGTTCTCATATTCACAAAATAGAGGTTTTCCATTAACAGTAATTTGATTGTGAGAGGGGGAGAAAGAGAGAGAAACCTGACATTGCTGACGTACTCCAACAGTTGCCGTGGAGTGCAGCGCAACAATAGTCTGTGTGTAGAGGGGTGTAGCGAGAAGCAGCTGTAGTGTGTTAAGGTATATATATAAAATAATTTAATTAAATAGTTATTTACTAATACTAATTGATGGAGTGGGGATTATTTATTTATTTATTTTGATAAGTAAAATGTATGTGTGTTAGGGTTTGTCTAATCTCGTTACTTTAAAAGAAAAATCCAACGGTTGGGATCAACTATGTATAGTGTGGCGACCTTGTGGGCAGATGCAAGACACTGGCAAGCTATCACACTGGGCGAGAATGGTGAAGTGCTTATATGTGATGGCGTTATCTCCAATTGGCATGAGGCCTTTTGGAGTAAAACCCAAGAATAAAACCGTACAGGCTCAGGCTCAAGCTCAAAGCGAACAATCTCATACCATGTGGTGAAGTAGGTGGTTACATATAGCTTATGGGCTAACGCCTAATGGGCTATTGAGGTAATGGGTTTGTAAAGATTAAGTAACTGATTGGGGGCCTATGGAACATGCGTGAATTGAGCTAATGTTGTACATGTGGGATAAAATTTTAAAATATGGTGGGCTTTTAAGTAAACGAGCTTGTTCACTAGCCTAATGAGCCAAGCTTGGAAAACTGGGTTGCTTAATGAACGATCGTTTGTTTACTTAACGGACGATCCTGAACCGAGCTTTTAATGAGCCCGAGCTGTTCGTGTCATTTGCAGCCCCACACTTTCTTTATAAGAAAAAGCTAGCCATGGGCCGCATGAGTAGGAATCAGCTTCTGATGTTGATAGGAACCCATAACATGACAAGTGTCAAAAAAAATTGCCTGAATCATTTGGATCTTTTACGGGTCATCCAAAGGAAAGTGGATTTTTTCCTCTTAAGACATTTTTTTTTCTCATGCATCTGTGACAAACCTAGTAGTGCTCTCTCTCTCTCCTCCAAGTCACGCTTCCTTCTCTCTTCCACCAAATCGCCATTGATGCTCACTAACTCCTCAATTCTGAAACCCTTATATTCATCATCTCTCTAACCTTCTCAAATGGCGCTCCAACTTTGAGAAACAGTTACCATCTGGCGACACAGATAGGGCGCAGCACGCACAGAGTATTGACCATTAGCGATGATCCGATTGAAAAGCTCACCACCAGCACACTCTGCTGGTTATACTGACAATGTCGGCGGCGGTGTTTATCGGGTGCTTTGCTATTGATTTCCACACTTGGCATGAACAACAAATCCCTTAGCTAAAGACACATTGACCTCGATCGATGTCGGTGGCGATGATTGTTGGGTGATCAGTGAGTGGTTGTGGTGTCTTCTCTGTTTTCCATGGCGACACCTTCCCGAGTTTACTGTTTTCCTTTGTTTTTTTAATCTGGTTTCAATTATGTGTACCGATTTTGGCCCGTGTCTTGGAGTTGAACTTGGTGGTGCACAGAAGGGAAGAAAGATATAGGATAGAAAACTTGGTGATGACGAGATGGAAAAACATAGAATAGAGGGATTGGAGGTGGTGGTGGTTCGCTGGAATTTTCCGTGACTTGGTGATAGAAAGAAAGCACACAGATCCGTGAGATAAAATCTCGGACATAAGAGAAAACCCGTAAACTGATTCATATTTATTTTTGACACGTCTCAAGCTGTTAGTGGTCCACGTCAGCACAAGAAGAGATTCCTGTTTACGCAGCCTGAGGCAATCATTATTCTTCTTTATATTGCACCTAAATTGATTCCCTCACTATCTACTTATCAAAGGAGACATGAACAATGCATTGGTCTCAACAACTTTGTAATTCATATATTGAACATTCTTCTCTTTAATTAACTAACTATAAGTTGTTCACTTTAAGATAGAAATAGAGAGAGAAGCTGGGAATTCAAAAATAAATAACAGGCAAGGTGGAAGCACTGCTAGATAAGTAGTGAGATTTTTTAATTACAAAAACATTAAAGATGATAGGAAAATATGACATTCCACAGGAAAATTTAATGTCTTTCTGACTCCAACTTTTGGTAAGGGGCGTTTCTGTAGGTTTTTTCATACATTTAATATACCTGTAATTAAGGATTACCTCAGGGATGTCAGTGTAATTATATCATTATATCTCCCAGTACCATTTCATTGTTTTTTTTTCTAGATGTATGAAAATCATATGTATGTCTTTTCCTTTACTCCTACAATGTTTAACTATTGTCTTACTAAGTAAATCACCTCCATTGTGGATATTTCTAGCATATACCCAAATTAGTTATCAGATACAATAGATTCCTTTCTTAATTTCATTCAAAAGCCCTTTTCCATATTTTCATTGTATGACTTATTAATTTATTGCTACAAGTATTTTATTATTTTTGGAACTTAAAATTTAATAATTTGACTGACCTAGTTGATTGATGGGAAGAAGGGTGGTTAGGGTGATTTTGTAAAACCTCAAGGAAGGTTGACCACAATTTTTCAACTAGTTTCATCTGAAGGGAATTTCGAAAAACCTCTAAGGATACTTTACCCTAAATTCTATTTCTGAAAGTCCTCAATAAGCCGAAGAATAAAGTTTCTAAAGGTGTAATGGTAAATTAAGAAATAGTACATAGAGTAGGCTGAGTCTAGTTGAGTTTACCTTCGGTAACCCTTTCTTCTTGAGATCTTCATCAGTCATGTTTACAAGGCGTGGCATATCAATCTGCAGAAAAAGCAGGAGACATCCAACCAGTGATGGAATTTCTGAGGGTAAGAACCAACGCAAGTACATAAAATTCCTGTAAACAAAGGAAAGCTATAAAATTCACACACGTCCTCATCTTTGAATATAAATGAATAGTCTCGAAGACCCAGCGGCTTCAGGAATTCCTTCACCGAGTTAGCCTGCACCAAATATGTATCACTTGTGAGTAACAAAAAAAACATTATACTATGTATTTGGTCCCCAATCCCTATTATTTCTATTATTATTATTTTTTTTAAGTCTAAAGTTCAGCTGATGTTTAAGATAATTTGGGAGAAGAATCTGCAGCTTCACCAAGGATAAATATATCCCTCCAGGGTGAATAACCAACATAAGTTTAGGCGATTGTTATGAGAATTGGTGATAAATTAACTATTTCCAGTGAGACATAAGTTTTATTTTAAAGAAATAGAGTGATCGTCTAACCACATGATCAACATATAATAACTATAAAAAACAAGTCAACTCATGAATAATTTCCAAACAGATTGAAAGAAGGGAGTAAAAAAAAGATATTTAATATGCATTGCACCAAAAGTACCAAGGACTGAAACCTAATAGTACCTCCTCTACCTCCCAAAGTGGAAGGTGAGGGTTCAAATCCCCCTAGGGGCAAATGGGTGTGAGTTTATGTCGATCTTACCCAGAAGAGAGAAAGAACAAGCACCACCCACCACAACCAAGCCTTTTTCCAATTAAGGCCATAGTTTCGGTCAATCCATCTGCTATCATATCTTTCTTTACTAACTCTATCCCTGTTAACTTTGGTCTATGTCACCTTTACTAAACAATGCACTTAAAGGTCTACTTAGCACATCACCAAACCATCGTAACCAATTTTCTCTCATTTTATCCCCCAATTGGTGCTACTCCAACCATCTCCCAAATGTGATCATTTCTAATTCTGTCATTTCTATTCTTACTGCACGCACATACACCTCAACATTCGCATTTCTGCCACACCCACTTTATGCAAAATGTTGTTTCCTAAGTGCCCAACATTCGGTACCATAGAGTATGGCTGGTCTAATAGCTGTTCGATATAACTCTCCTTTCAATCATAAAGGGATACGCTTATAACATAATATACTAGATGCACTCCTCCATTTAATTTATCACTTTATTTCTAATGATTAAGGTGATCTCCAATTTCTCCCCCATTATGAATTACTGATCCTAAATAATGAAACACCCTAGCAAAATTAAAACCTCATTCTTTGTCACAGGGATAAATGCAACCACAGAAGTAATATTTTGAAATTTGGAGAACAGTTAGATTAGGGCAATTTCCTTATTTCTTTTCCCAGAAACTGAGGTTGAGCTGCCGACTCTTTTTCCAGCAGGTTGACTGCCCTCAGGTACTGACTCCAGCTTTGGTGGATCAATGTTCATTGACTGCAAATGTGTGTAGATACAGGGATCCTCAAAGCACTCAGACTGATCCTTAAGACCTGAAATAAAACCTTTCCACTTCTGAGTTCACTACAGCCCCAAAGTAAAACATATCTAAGACAAACTATACAAGCCATTGACATTCAATCAAAATATTATGTACAAAAGCTGCTATATATTATTATTTTTATTTATAATTACTAGACATATATATAAGTCAAATAAAAGTAAAACTGCAGCCTTTAGATGAATGCAGCTGTATCTCAAACAATTCATACCTGTCTGGCATTCAGACTTGTAGTCATATTGACTCCGCCTGAAAAACAAATCACATTGAAACAAATCATATTTGGAAATTTGATAATAAAATTAAATTTCTTTGACTGAAAATATCATTGCAATAACACGTCCTAAGAAGGATTGATGGGGTAAAGGGTTTCCAGTTGCATATCTTCGAAAAAATTTCTTTAACTTTATTCGTGTTCTTTTACTTCATCTTCATACCCCTCAACAGAAATATATTTACAGATAAAGACATATAACATTGTCACTTTCCCTGTTTCTTATTTTGCATTGCAATTACACACAATCTGAATGCAAAACATTTCCATTGATACTAGATATATAAATATAGATTCCTCTCAACAAGTTATGCAAATTTCTAATTTTTGTCTAGCTGGTTACTGCAACAACCCAAAAATATCAATACACTACTGTGAGGGTCAAATGTGCAACTAAAACTTGCCTCTGATATAAGCAACAATCACACTCAGGCTTCCAATATTTAAAACTATTTATCACCAAAACTTACTCTTGTTTTAAAGCCTTGAGGATGAGCAGATCTGGTAAGCTACCCCACAGTAGGTTTGAGATCTCCTTCTACAGGAGATTGGTTGGTGCGCGGGAGTTTCCTGTCCCCAGGAAGGCCATTTGGTGCACAAAAGCCCGTTAAAGGTGGCTTTCTTTGGGTGGAAGGCAGGCTTGGTGAGGATCTTGATGACAAAAGAACTAAGGTGAAGAAGATAAATCATTGTTAACTGCCATTGCATGTGCAAGAGAGATGAGAAGTCTATCAACCATGTATTTTTCCATTGTCTAGTGGCTCGGGAGGGTTAGCATTTGCTTCTTGTCATGTTTGGTGCTTGTTGAGTCATACATTTTGCCACAAAAGATTTGCTCATAGATTGGCGAGGTTGTATAGTGAGGAAGCAAGCTCGAGATGATTGGTGGGTGGCCCCTCTTTGTTTGTGGTGGGGTTTTTGGCGGTTTAGGAATAGGAGATCCTTTCACGGGAAGACTCTTGTTTGGGCTATAGCATTCTTCATAGTTAGAACCTTATTTTTTCAAATTCATGGTAGATTTTGTAAATAAGTGGAAGTTTTATTGGTTTTTGTGGATAGAATGAGGATATAGGGCTTTTCGTAGATGGCCACCACAGTCCTTGAACGCCTTCCTATGATATCTATACTTATATAAAATGAAAATAAAAAATAAAACGAATCAACACAATCTTCATTAAAAGTTGCAATTTGTCATTGCCACAGTCAACTAAGACATCACTGAGCAAGGATTTTATGCAGGGCCAACTGCGTTGTTCAGGGACGGACCTGAGCGAGGCCTACTGAGGCACTTACCCCCACTAGATTTAAAAAAAAAAAATCCTACTTTTACGTATAAAATCTAAGGTAATTTCATAAACGCCCCCATAACTTTTATCTTTTACCCCATTGCTATTTTTCTTCTATCATGAGCGCTCATGCACGTAAACAATAGCCAAGAACTCCATTATCTCTAGTCTCCATCTCGACCATCCATGGCTCTCTCTTGAATAACTAAATAAATAATTTTCTTTCTATTCTTTTCATTGGCAATCCAACTCTTCCTCGAAGAAGTGCAAGTCCTAAGATGGTAAGAAAAGTACTAATTAATTTTTATCGTTGAGACAAAAAATTAAAAAAAAAAAAAAAAAGAAAAAAAAAAAAGAAAAAAGAAAAAAAGGCAGAGTATATTTATTAATTTATTTGCTTGTGACCTTGCCATTGATCCTATTAGTTAGGACTGTCACACAGAGATTGAGAAATAAAAATTTAGTATGTTGGTTTTTTTCTCCCCTGAAAGTAACACACGTACACATGTTGCCCTTGTGGAGACTTGAACTCGGAACTTTACACTTTGAGTGGTAGAGGAGATACCACTGAGTTACTACTCTTGGTGGTATATTTACCAATGTTTTAACATTTCAAAACATAAAACTAGTTAACGACAATTGTGAATGTATTTTACAAAAATATTATCAATCTATAATTAAGTTTAATATTATTTTAATTGATTTCTTTTACCTTATTATTATTTAAAGTCGCCCCCACTGAAACAAATTTTTAGGTCTGTCACTGGCGTTATTGCTGTCAATGAATGCAGCTGAACAATGATAGCAATAGCATTCATAGTATAATATGGTACTTGGGTTTTGGGTATGGTTTAGCAATCATATCGAAATGGGGTAAAGTGCAGAAAACACCCATATTGTATGCTTATAGTGCGTATCACACGCCACATGTACAGAAAACACCCCCTTAAGTATGAATTTGTGCAAATAAGTCTCACCTAACACATTTAAGAAAGACTTTGTCCAAATTACCCTTATGGATACAATTTACACATTATTTTAAAAAAATTCATTTTGTGAAATGACAAAAAAGGACATGAGGGGTGTCATACGCACTCTAAGCATACTATAAGGGTGTTCTCTACACTTTACCTTTTTTTTTTTTTTCTTTTTCTATTTCAGTAAAGATTATACACCAATTTGTTGTTATGTAATGAATTATATGTGTGTGTGTGTGTGTGTGTGAAAATGTAGAGGGCAGCAATACAATGTTTTTGGTGGCAGATGAAGGTGGGGGTGATTGAACACCCATTTGTTCCTATATAACGAATTATATATATATATATATATTGTGAAAAATAATAACTATATTAAATTTTAATTGGGAATAATTTTTTCTTTTTTATAATTATAGAAAGAACTGAGGTTTTCACTCCATATGATATATTGAACATTTGACAAGTATGAGGACAAAGATATACATATATATAGACACATATATATTTTTATTGAGATATTTTTATTATTAAAAAGGACATGAGGGGTGTCATACGCACTCTAAGCATACTATAAGGGTGTTTTCTACACTTTACCTTTTTTTTTCTTTTTCTATTTCAGTAAAGATCATACGCCAATTTGTTCTTATGTAATGAATTATAGGTATGTGTGTGTGTGTGTGAAAATTTAAGGAGTAGAGGGCAGCGATGCGGTATTCTTGGTGGCAGATGAAGGTGGGGGTGATTGAACACCCATTTATTGCTATGTAAGGAATTATATATATATATATATATATATATATATATATATATATATATTTTAATTGGGAATTTTTTTTTCTTTTCTATAATTATAGAAAGAATTGAGGTTTTCACTCCATATGATATACTGTACATTTGACAACTGTGACGACATTGATATATATATATATATATATTGAGATTTTTTATTTGCATTTGACCCCTAAAAGAAATACATGTATTAGAACTTTCTAACTTATCAGTGGTACTGAGTCCTAAGAAATATAAAACAGTTAACTCGTAGTGAGACAATACAGAGAGATAATATACTATTAGGGAACATATATAAAGAGATTTTTTTTTTTTGAAAGGCGAGAGAAAATCCTAAAAAGTGGGTTAAATATAGTTAATGTGCACATAACACCCCTGTACTATGAGATTATGGTTAATTTAACCGACACCCGTTCAGGTTTGGACAAATATCACATTGAAACGCCTTTCAAAAATTAATATAATTCACATTACAAACGTTTGGTCCGTTTTTCACTCACACCCCAAAAGTTACTTTTAAAATGTGTTTTACATGTAAAAAGACATTGTTACCCCTTTGACTTTGTGTTGACTCATTAAAAAATTGAACTACCCATAAAACCCATATTACCTGACCAAAGTACCCATTGCAACTAGTCTCACACACACTTTCATCAATAGCCACTATGACCATTGATCCCCACCGTAGCCGCCGCCGCCACTAGTCACGTACACACACATATATTATGGGTATTAAGCTTGGTTGGCTACTCCGCACGTGAAAAAAAAAAAATAAAAAAATAGAACTCTCTCCCTTCATGTAACGACCACCCTCTCTGAAACACCAACGCCGAAGTGGAGGTAATGTTACTTTTTCTCTAGGAGATTAAGGAAGTAAAGGAGTGCGTAGACAAGGGATCATGTGCCTAGTAGGGATAAAGTGAAAACCTATCCATATGGATATCCATTTGGAGTCGGACTTTCAAATAAACCAAATTAGAACATCACATAGTCTCTTATCATTGATGTTTCTGAAAATTAGTCCGTTTTCCCTATAAAGAGATTTTCATATTACATGAAGTTCTTTGCTGTTAAAAGTGAGTTTTGCATTTGCCACCACCAAAAATGCCCCCACCACCGGTTTACCAACCCCAAACCCATCACCTCCACCAAAATCTATAGAAAGAAAATTAGAGAGAAGAGTTATATAAGCTCCACATGTCTCTTCACCAACAAATCGTTCCTACCGTACAACAAAAATGCAAGACCCAATGCTGGACCATCAGTTTCGACGCCACCGGAGACTTTGACATCACTTTTGTCTTCTCATCGTCTTTTAATTTGATGGCGTAATTGGCCGAATTCCAACTCGCAGCAGTGGCACTCATCCAAGTGCAGCTCGATCAACCTGAATATGCCATTGCCAGAATTCCAGAACTCGTAGGAGTTTTCCGGAGGCTTCGCCGGCTGTTAACAGATGCTAACTCTAGAACACATGCATAGGTATATATATATAGGTGAATCTCTAAGAGCTATATATATATTGGCTTGTGCAATACCAATCTGTGTACAAACTTGGATGTAATCTTGTTGGTTTCTTAATCAAAGCTCATGAATCCATGCCCTCCGGCAATACATCACAAAGATCATCCCATTTTGATTTCTTATTGTGGTGTGTATCAAATATGATTAGCTAATATGGTTAGACTACCAATAAAATTAAGATATTTTTGCAATCTATATCCAATGATTTATCTCAAGGTCTTGCGCGATTCTTCCATCGAATGAGTGATTACGAGAGAGAGGGGAGTGGGTAGGTTAGAGGAATGAATTAGGGCAAAATAGCCATTTTAGATTGCTGATATTTTGGAATAAAAATTATTTAAAAATTAGGGACAAATTTTTCTTTTCGCACGTTTTTAATGGTATCATTGACAAAAAAGTTGTTTTGGACCTACGTGATAGTAATTTTCGAAAGTTGTTTCAATGTGATATTTGTCCAAACCTGAGGGGGTGTCAATGAAATTAACCCATGAGATTATAAGCATACACATCGCCTTGGGCATTTTCGGAAGGGTAAATGGGTAAAACGCGCATTATAGCATTACTTTATGACAGATTTCTGTTTGAGAGGTGTTTCCACACTATGTTAAAAGAATAAGGGGGTTATTAACACACTTTTTCAACAAAGGGTGAAAGTGTTACGTGGAGTATACATTAGGGGTGTTTTCTGCACTTCACCCTATCGAAATGTATGGTATTTAGGTTTTGGGGTATGGTTTAGAGACATTTGAATTGAGGTATTTAGGTTCTACTCTACTTGACTCATCAAAAAAATAAAAAATCTTCTCTACTTGATATTATTGCTTGCCTAAATCCCTTGTTAAAAAATGGGAAACCTTGAAAGACATTCTTGACTAGGAGTAGAACCTTTAAAGTTCTTTAAGAATGAGACCTTTAACAGCCACTTTGCTAAGGGCCTCTTTGGCAAGTCTTGAACAATCTCAAATCTGATCTTGACAAACATGATCGATTTGAATATGATGACACTGTGATGGCATTGGGCACAGAGAGAGAAAAAGTTGCCAAGAAAGAACTCTAGGAGCAAATGTACAGAAAAAGAGAGTTGTAGAGATTACTAAAAATGTTAGGGTATATTAACATTTCAACAAAACTTTTGAACTATTCCCTTTGAACGCATTCAACATTTAATAATAAGGTTTTTTACTTAAAATTTCAACCCTTTTAAATTGAAACTCAATCTTTTTAGATGGCATCAAACATAAATTAATTGGAGAATCGCTCAATTTGTCCAAACATAAATTAATTGGAGAATCGCTCAATTTGTCCAAACATAAATTAATTGGAGAGTCACTCTGTCATGCATTTGTTAAGTTTGAAAAACTCACCATACCATAAATGATAGAATATGCTCAAACAAGCAAGCCATGAAAACAATGAAAGGATATACAACACAAAGAATGCAAATACATACTCGAGGTCAAAACAAAGTGATCTTAATTGTGAAACAACCATAATTTATAGATTAGAGTTTGTGTCTTTACCTCTTTGAGTCAAAATATTATTGAAAAATAGATTGTAGATTGCCCAATGCTTCATTTCTGGTAATACTTGGTGTGTCTTTAATTCGAATGCATATCATTTGTCCCATTTACAAAAGGGGTTGAAAAAACTCACCATACCATTCATGATATAATATGACAAGCAAGCCATGCAAATAAGGAAAACAAAAGGCAACACAAAGAATGCAAATACTTACTGGGAGTTAAAACAAAGGGATGTTAATTGTGCATAACCTAAGCCATCCGTATTCAAGGCGCAGTCATCTGAACTCAAGATGACCGGTTCCATGCTCTCAGAAATTTTCAGGGTGATGATGGTGACATATTGAACTTTACTACGAGACCTTAAATCGAACTCAGTCCTCGCCACACAAAATTCTCTATTTCCCAAATGAACAAGACATGAGGTGTATCTGTCTTCTGGAAACATTGGTGAATGCAGTCGGGTAATTATCCGTGGAGCACTGAGAGATTGAATGATACCATCGCCAGAAAATCTGACACTATATGCAACCAACAGACAACAATCTGCCAAAAAGTATACCGAATCATCAACACATGCAGCCCTTCCATCGAAGTAGTAATATGGCACACCCTTTTCTTCCTTTTCGACGAACTGCCACTCCTCCATGGAACTCCCGACTTTGTAACAATAGAATTCACCTGGGCTACTAGAAAATAAACTTACAACTGAAATGAGGATATTGTCACCGATGACTGCTTGACCCGAGACATACATGCTTTCATTTTCCTACGCACGGTACTCAGGTAGGATAGCAGAAGAATCCCAATCGCCTTTAAGATGATCCAAACGTTCAAACGAAGGGGATTTTGTGAGAATGCCGGAACACATGGTATCTGAAGCAAGCACATAAAACCCTCTTCCATGCACTGCCATCACTCTCGGATAAGGTTTTTTTGCTTTTGGCATTGGCAACTCCATGAGCACTTTGGCATCTGTATTGAAAACAAGGGGTTCGAACGGGATAAATTTGTGCATATCCAGTGGTCTATACGAAGCCATCAAGCATATCTCCGATCCTATCAGATCACAATCAACCACTGACTTACATCTTTCTTCAAAGCAAGTAAACAATTTACACGGAGGATCGATGAATTTAGCTCCTCCGTCACCAATTTCGATTTCATAAATTGCACCACAATGTTCGCCATTATAAAAACACGCAACCAAAAACAATGATCTTACCATTGCCGCCGCCGCCAACGGTGGTTTCGGAAATTAGGGTTTTCTTGCCTTGAATCCTCTCTCTCGATCACAAAGGGGATTGTATAATGGGTGTCGTCGTCGTCAGTAGCGTGCGCTTTAGCTAGGTCTCAAACGGCATTGATACCCTTTTGAATCCTTTTAAGTACCACTAGGGTCTATCTATCTTTTTATTTATTTATTCTTTTTTCTTTTCTTTTAGACACGTCATTTAATTCGATACACCTCTCTTTTAATATTTATCTGTTAATGTTTCTCTCACATCTTGTAAAAAAGAGATAAATGTCATGAATTTATTGCAGTAACTTTGGCATAACTTTTGGAATATACGATTTTATAAACTGTATGTTATATCTGTGATGGCGCAAATGCGAATTCGTTTGGAAAGCGTTATAACACGTGGAGATTATTAATGTTCCAAAGCGTGATGATAGGGCCTTGGCTCTATTTATTCTTACTTACAAAAATAAAAGGCGCCATAATTTAATTAATTAAAGAGTTTTTGCATTATTATAATTTAGTCAGCAATATGATTGCCACATAAAGATGAGAAAAATGAGATGGTATGAAAGAGACAAAGAAAACTAGCAGTTTTAAAAGGTTGGCAGGGCCTGAAAGGACCTTATTTACATTATAAGTGTGAATTGCAAAAATACGGAGGCCTTCCATTAACATCAACCATTAAGACTCTATTTTTATTATCAACTGCAAAAATTCGACCCTTGAAATACATGACATCATGGATGCCACAAAAATCTCTTTTTATCTATGTAAGTCCAAGCTTCATCTCCTGCCCGAATAAATGCCAGGTTACAACAACCATCATAGATGGTGGTAACAATATAGTCATTAAGAGACAAAACATGATCAACTGACAATATAGCCTTATTCACTTCAAGCTCAACCTAAAAAGGACTATCATCTTCGTTTTCAGGAGGATATTCTAAGAGGTCCATAATTGGAGGAAGCTCGATGGTAACGCCAGAGAACGGATTCATTAGAGTTATGCTTAAGGACTCTTCCACTGTAAACACCCAACCATGTGAGGAACAAAAAAGCCTCTTTTTATAAGGCACCCGTAACTGAAAATCATATAACTTATTATGAGTGATGCTGTATAGACTACGTCTTTCGTCGCTATTATCTTTCGAAGGCACCATCAAGAATGGAACTTGTCTGAAGAACTTATTTTGAATGAATTTAAATTTGTTATCCATTGCCACAGACTGCCATGGTTTGCAAACCGCACCAAATCGAACATATTCAGAAAGCGATACCAACTTGTCCAAAATCATATCCAATAAGTTCTTTGGAAGCCATGCCAAATTTGACTCCTCCTCCATTGTCATATCCAATAAGTCCTTTGGAAGGGATGGCCAATCTGACTCCTTCATTGAACTCATCATCTTTATTTTGCTAATAGCACTGCGATGTCAAACAAATATATGATTTATAATCACAATATATGTTATGAAAAAAGGATCGAATGGGAGTTTATGAGAACAAGAGAAAATAAATGATAAGAAAAAAAAAATGACACACACAAACGAGACAAGGATTTACGTGGTTCAGCTATGCCTACGTCCACGGGGAGAAGGCAAAACAATATTTTACTATGGAAATAAAGAGATACAAGGCAAAGTGGCTCACACCCAAAACCTAATTACACCCAAAACTCTCTCACTCACTCACTGATATTACAAACTCACTCAATTGATTTGGGATGCTTTAACACCATGGAGGGCAAAGCTATTTATAGCCAAAAAAAACATCAACATATGCTTGCTGATCAAGTATATTCTTGTTGACCACGCATGGCACAGCTTCTTGAACACTCACCTTGGCTGCCAAGAAAAAACTGACTTAAGGGATGATGCAATATATTTGCTGATCACACAAAATTGTGGTCCCCAGCTGCAGCCACAATTTGAGCCATATGTTCAACAAATCTCCACCTTGGCGAAAATTCAAATGAACCACTGTATCTCTGCAAAACAAACTGTCTTCTTCACAAAAAAAATTAATTAAGAATTTTAGTTAAGTTTGAGTCATCCTCAAACTTAACCCTCGGGCTTTCATTCTTCAACCCATGTATGTCTTGCGCAGCCATAAACATACCTCCAGTATTTGTGTCAAACTCTAAATGTTTACCAAAAGCAACCTCAGAAATTCCAAGTTTGACATCTCCTTCAGCAACCTTCTCCAACCGCCCACAAACCACCGATTGGTAATGAAAAGTCATCATCTCACCCTTGTGGAGAATAGGACGTCCTTGACTTTTCCTCGCATCTCTGTTGTGACCAACTACTTGCCTCCCACGCATCTTAATGGCACTCGAATGGACTATCTTATTGCCATCAAGATTATTGCAAGTCAATATCACACCCGTCCTCATCGGTCTACCTCCCTGTAAGGACTGCTGCAATTTCGGTTGCCATCTGAAAACTGATTTCATTCTCCCACCATGTTGTGCAGTCCCCTCACAACCCTTTTGAGAACTAGGATCGTCACACCTCTTTCTAACTCTTCTTTTGCCAAGACCTGAACGCAGATTTCTGCTAGCTGTAAAAGACCCTGTAGAAGCTCCACCTGTTACTGTATTCTCTTGGAGAATATACAAATTTTTCACTTTGGTGCCCTGTAGCACCACAAGAGAATCCATCACGACCATCATTACTCCACCCTCTGTTACAAACTTGTAACCTTTGGAGTCTAGCACACCTACTGAAATAAGATTCATCTTCAGATCCGGTACTTGTCGCACATCTGACAATGTTCTCACCAACCCATTATGCGTCTTGATCTTGACTATTCCAATTCCCAAAATTTTGAAAGCTTTCCTGTTCGCCGTCAAAATCAAACCACCTTTTACCTCTTTATAGGAAGAGAAAAAATCCCTATTGGGACACATATGAACAGATCACGGGGTGTAAATGAATTAAACCCTTAATTTTTTTTAAAAATCTTCAGCTAAGATGGTGCTTAATGTACACCCAGTAAACCGCAACAAGGATAAAAAAACATTTGGCCTCCTTCAAAGTTCAACCCTAATGGGTGACCAAGTTTAGGAAATCAGTATGATAGATTAAGCCAATAAATTGACTATTTTCATTAAGACACAAGTACCATGGAAAAAAAATAAAGTGACCATCTAACTGCAAGATCAACATTTAATAACTCAATCAAAAGAAAGCCAACTATTAAATACTTTTTCAAATAGTTTAAAAGCAAGAAAAAGTAAAATATAAAATATAAAATATATATATATATATATATATATATATATATATATAAAGGAAAGAAAGAAAGATAAAAAATATTTTTTTATTTTTAAACTTGACAAGAAACACGTGCATTTATCCTAGTGGGGACTTTAACACTCAACACTTCCTTTGCAAGGTTTAGGAGATACCAATAGACTACATTGTTCGGTAGATTAAAGAAAATCAATATGAATTCACTAAAACTACCAAGAGTTGTAGCTTTGGTAGTGTCTCTCCCAAAATGGAAGGTGAGGTCTATGAGGATTCAAATTCCCATATGAACCTATGAGCGTTTGAGTTTTATGTTAAGTAAAAAAATTACACAAAAGGTGAAAATAAAGTTTACTAAATGCATTAACTTGAGTGACATATCTTGCCACTCTCCATGGGGAAGTTGCAAATCTTGATTCCCTTAGGGAGTTGGGACACTTAGGTCTATCCTACCCAAAAAAGACAAAAGAAAAATAAATTTAATGAAATTGTAAAACACCATAACAAAATTAAACCACATTCTTTCTAATGTGGTAAAATGCAACGGCAGAAATAATATTTTGAAAAATTTGAAAACAGTAAGATTTGTACATTTTCATCGGTTCGTTTTCCAAAAAAGGCTGAGCTGACAACTCTTTTTCTAGCAGGCTGACTACACTCAGATACTGACTCCAGCTTTGGTGGATCAGTGTTCACTGGCTGCAAATATGTGTCAGCATTGAGACCCTCAAAGTACTCAGGCCAATCCTTAAACCTCCTGAAATAAACCCTTTAACACTTTTGAACACTTTTGAGTTCCTAGATGGAAAATCCATCATTAAAGCTCCAAAATAAAATATATCTGACACAAACTATACAAGCCATTGACAGAAAAGTCTTATATGATGGGACTTCACCTCAAATACTAGGGAAATGAGATTTATAGAAAAAGGGAAGTGCATGTAAGATATTTATTACTAATTGACTTTTTTTCCAGGGTATTATTAAATGACTCATAGCGGTAGAACAACCATAATTTATATAATATTGTTGTGTGTGTCTTTAGCTCCTAGCATCGCAATATCATTTTAAAATAGATTGTAGATTGCTTAATGTTTTATCTCCGGTAATACTTGTGTGTCTTTAATTCAAATGCATACATTTTGTCACATTTTTGTAAGGGGTTGAAAAATTCACCATACCATAGCTGATAGAATATGACAAACAGGCCATGAAAATTAATTGGAGAATCACCTGATTTGTTCAAACATAACTGTTTTCCTCAATCACAAGTCCTTTATCCTTAAAACCTCATTCCTCTATTCTTTAAGCTTTGAGTAATGCAACCATGTTTTCCCATATAAAAAGTTGTCTTAATATGAAGTTGGCTTGTCAAAATGGACAAGCTTCAGTTCACTATAGTCTGATCAATGGGCTTGTACGATATCGTTGCTCAAGTTTAAGGAGGGTTTGAATTAAGGTCTAGATGTTTCAAAAGCATAATTTTTTTCTCTCAAAATTGTCAGTTGCAAAGGTCAATACAATCAAAATAGTGTGTAAATGATTGAAAAAACATTTAATAACTCTCTCTCTCTCTCTCTCACACACATTCACGCGTGTCAACAACCTAATTTCAAGTGTTAGCCAAGGTAAAGTGTAGAATTAAGGGTATGGTGCATGTGGGAGGATGTATATTTTTAATGTGTAAGTAAAATAAAATGAGGAAAAAGGCAGAAGGAAAAAAAACGAAGAAAGAGAGGAAAATAAACGTAGTTGCACTATAATTATAAATAAATAAACAAATGGCATGTCTTTGTTTTTAACAGTATCATTGACAGAAAAGTTATTTTGGACCTAAGTGATAGTAATTTTCGAAAGTTGTTTCAATGTGATATTTGTCCAAACCTGAGGGAGTGTCAATGAAATTAACCCATGAGATTATAAGCATACACATCGCCTTGGGCATTTTCGGAAGGGTAAAAGGGTAAAACGCGCATTATAGCATTACTTTATGACAGATTTCTGTTTGAGGGGTGTTTCCGCACTATGTTAAAAGAATAAGGGGGTTATTAACACACTTTTTCAACAAAGGGTGAAAGTGTTACGTGGAGTATACATTAAGGGTGTTTTCTGCACTTCACCCTATCGAAATGTATGGTATTTAGGTTTTGGGGTATGGTTTAGAGACATTTGAATTGAGGTATTTAGGTTCTACTCTACTTGACTCATCAAAAAAATAAAAAATCTTCTCTACTTGATATTATTGCTTGCCTAAATCCCTTGTTAAAAAATGGGAAACCTTGAAAGACATTCTTGACTAGGAGCAGAACCTTTAAAGTTCTTTAAGAATGAGACCTTTAACAGCCACTTTGCTAAGGGCCTCTTTGGCAAGTCTTGAACAATCTCAAATCTGATCTTGACAAACATGATCGATTCGAATATGATGACACTGTGATGGCATTGGGCACAGAGAGAAAAAGTTGCCAAGAAAGAACTCTAGGAGCAAATGTACAGAAAAAGAGAGTTGTAGAGATTACTAAAAATGTTAGGGTATATTAACATTTCAACAAAACTTTTGAACTCTTCCCTTTGAACGCATTCAACATTTAATAATAAGGTTTTTTACTTAAAATTTCACTTTTAAATTCAAAATTAATCTTTTAGATGGTATCAAACATAAAGTAATTGGAGAATCGCTCAATTTGTTCAAACATAAATTAATTGGAGAGTCACTCTGTCATGCATTTGTTGAGTTTGAAAAACTCACCATACCATAAATGATAGAATATGCTCAACAAGCAAGCCATGAAAACAATGAAAGGATAACAACACAAAGAATGCAAATACTTACTCGAGGTCAAAACAAAGTGATCTTAATTGTGAAACAACCATAATTTATAGATTAGAGCTCTGTGTCTTTACCTCTTTGAGTCAAAATATCATTGAAAAATAGATTGCAGATTGCCTAATGTTTCATTTCTGGTAATACTTAGTGTGCCTTTAATTCGAATGCATATTATTTGTCCCATTTACAAAAGGGGTAGAAAAAACTCACCATACCATAAGTGATAATGTGATATAATATGACAAGCAAGCCATGAAAATAAGGAAAAGGAAAAGTAACACAAAGAATGCAAATACTTACTGGGAGTTAAAACAAAGGGATGTTAATTGTGCATAACCGAAGCCATCCGTATTCAAGGCGCAGACATCTGAACTCAAGATGACCAGTTCCATGCTCTCGGAAATTTTCAGGGTGATGATGGTAACATATTGAACTTTACTACGAGACCTTACATTGAACTCAGTCCTCGCCACACAAAATTCTCTATTTCCCAAATGAACAAGACATGAGGTGAATAAGTCTTCTGGAAACATTGGTGAATCATTATCCGTGGAGCACTGAGGGATTGAATGATACCATCGCCAGAAAATCTGACACTATATGCAACCAACAGAAAACAATCTACCAAAAAGTATACCGAATCACCAACATATGCAGCCCTTCCCTCGAAGTAATGATATCGTACGCCCTTTTCTTCCTTTTTGACGACCTGCCACTTCTCCATGGAACTCCCGACTTTGTAACAATGGAATTCAGTTTTGCTACTAGAGAATACACTTACAAGAGAAATGAGGATATTGTCATCGATGACTGCTCTACCCGAAACATACATGTTCTCAGTTTCCTCCGCACGGTACTCAGGTAGGACAGCAGAAGAATCCCACACGCCTTCAACATGGTCCAAACGTTCAAACGACGGGGATTTTATGAGGATGCCGGCACACATGGTATCTGAAGCAAGCACATAAAAACCTCTTCCATGCACTGCCATCACTCTCGGATAAGGTTTTTTTTGCTTGTGGCTTTGGCAACTCAAGGAGCACTTTGGCATCTGTATTGAAAATAAGGGGTTCGAACGGGGTTAATTTGTGCATACCCTCTGGTCTATACGAAGCCATCAAGCATATCTCCGATCCTATCATATCACAATCAACCACTGAATGACATCTTTCTTCAAGGCAAGTAAACAATTTACACGGAGGACCGATGAATTTAGCTCCTCCGTCACCAATTTCGATTTCATAAATTGCACCACAATGTTGGCCATCATCAAAACTCGCAACCAAAAACAATGATCTTACCATTGCCGCCAACGGTGGTTTCTTCTAAGTCGCAAATTAGGGTTTTCTTGAATCCTCTCTCGATCACAAAGGGGATTGTATAATGGGTGTCGTCGTCGACGTCAGGAGCGTGCGCTTTAGCTAGGTCTCAAACGGCATTATTGATTTATTTATTTATTCTTTTAAGTAGGGTCTATCTATAGTAACTCTGGGATAAAATTTGGAATATACGATTTTATAAACAATATGCTATATCTGTGATGGCGCGAATGCGAATTCTTATTAATGTTCCAAAGCGTGATGATAGGGGCCTTGGCACTATTTATTTTACTTATAAAAATAAAAGGCGCCATAATTTAATTAATTAAAGAGTCTTTGCATTATAATTTAGTCAGCAATAGGATTGCCCCATAGAGATGAGAAAATGAGATAGTATGAAAGAGACCAAGAAAACTAGCAGTTTCAAAAGGTTGAAGACGGTGGTGGCGTTTTATACCACAGGACCTAACCACTAAGGATCCGGATTGTCCAAAATAGAAGATATATTTATAATTTCGCTTAACAATAAGAAAGGACCTTATTTACATTATAAGCATGAAGGGCAAAAATCACAATTGTAGTTTTAAAAGTGTACATTCTTAAATTCTATTTTCGTAATTTTAGAAGTCTGAAAATGAGGACTTTTGACCTTAAAAATTGACCTGTGTGGCTCGTGCAAGTCATGTAACCAAAAAAAAGTTTTAATATCAACAATGCCATTTTATAGTACCCAAACAACCTTTTACTTATTTTCTTCCTCATTTCTATATATATAATACTCCTTATTTAATTAATTTTCTTTCCATAAATACTCTATTTTAAAAATATTTTACATTCAAACAATCGAACTTAGTGATATACTGTAACCAGTATTTGTTGAGTTTCATTATTGTCATTTGATTATTTGAAGGAGGATATTGGGCTATTTTATGTCTTATATTTTGAATAATTATTGAAAAAAAAGAAAAGAAAAAAAAGAAGAGAATCTGTTGCATCAAGTAGCTGTGCTCCTCCACCACGACATTAAAAATAGGGATAATTTAATAAATAACAACTTATTTTGGTGGTACTATAAATACATCCATATGTATAGGAGTGAAAAAGCTAATAAATAAAAGTAATTACCAAAAAAGTAAAAATACTCTTTTTGTCCAAATTATCCTCACTATTTTTAAATTTTCCACCCACCTCCTTTCCCTCTCTACTCTCTCTCTCTACCCCTCTCCATTCCAACCACCCTCATCTAAACCCACCACCGCCTACCACCTCAAGCGCACACCTCTCCATTCCAACCACCCTCATCTAAACCCAAACCCAGCCCTCCACCATCATAGCAATATACATAAACCAAACTTCGCTTGTTAAGTGAAGTTAACATCACACTCGCATAAATTTCAATATGATGATGCTGAGTTTTGCGTTACATATTAACTAAAGAGTAATGACACAAAAGTGAAGATTCAAATGGTGGGTACAAAAACCAATTGATATTTATATCATTTTCCTTAAAATTAAGGACACAAAATGAAGACGTAAATTACCCTTCTAGTAGAAGAGGGGTATTCATAATTAGCTTAATAGTAATAAGAAAGGAACTTAGTTACATTACAACTAAATTAGCAGAAGCTTTAAAACATTGTTTCGATTTCAAAAAGGGCAATCCCTTCACTACTCTGAAAAAGCCGGTGAAAAGGCGATTCCTCTGAGAAAAAAGATAAGTAGTGCAAAAGTCGAATGCATTTAACTGTCCTAATCTTGTTATTATAATTAATGACATGATTAGGTCGTTTCCTACTCACATCAAACTTTCACTCTTCCCCCTAATAAAGTAAAGGCTATATATTCCAGCTGCGACTGCATGGAAAAATAGAGAAGAGGAAAAGTGCAAGAAAAGTATTAACCTGAGTAACCCATTCCACCGTGATCAAAACTTGATGAAGCAAATTCAGATACAATGCATGAGATACAATGGCACAGATCCATACAAAATCTATCAGGAAATTCGGCTACAAAATTAAGGGTTCAGAATACCAACTCCGGCATCAACAACTCCTCCCATGGAATCAACCTCAGCATTTACTAGAAGAGCAGATTCTAAGCTACATCCATGCATTCCTGTGCTAATACCTACAAATGTTCCCCGATTCAAGGTTTCAATCAAATTCCAAGGGAGAGAGAGAGAGAGTAGTGAGTAACAATGAGGATAAAAAATATCATTACCAGAATAAGGAAAAAGATAATGTCTTGAAAATATATATATATGTCTACTTTAATTAGGAAAAGGCTACAAATTAATCTAAATATTATACGGCAAAAGATGTTTAATGCATGCTTATCAGCAAAATTCAACTCCTTGGGATACAGCTTGCATTATTTCCCATGTATGGACCAGAGATTTCAAAATCCAAGGCACAATAATTTAAATATTGCAATATCAATACAAATAAAAGGAATACAGCGGAAATAACAACAGTTCATGACAAAAATGTGTGTGTTAAAAGCATAAATAAATTATCCCACGCCAACATTTTGTGTCTAAAGGCGCCAATCCTATAATTAGTATATAGTAAGAATCTGACACCATTGCTCTGTACAAGCATGCACGCACATACATAAATAAATTGATTGCCCTCCCCGATATATTGAATGGAGGTTCTCCATTCTCATGCTGTTGTGTATAAAAATTATTCAAGGTAGGAAGGTTACCATGCCATTGGTACTAGTGGTTTATTGTATAGTACGTACTTATAGTCCGCATAACAATTTGATCGTCGTAACCGTAAACAAGCATGCATCATACTTGCACATAGATCAATTTACATTGCATTAGTACATGAAATAAATCCTTTTCTATAAAGAGGGAAGTTTTAACTATGAAATTTTGGAAGTTGACAAAGGGCTAGTAATCTGAGAAGGGGATACAATTCTACAAAGGAGCCATTTTCAAACACCTAATATTTGCAGGTACTCCTGACACGTCCAGTAGATCCTGAAAGTGTTAAATGTTAATTATTGGACACTCTTTGGCACGTCTTACATTTTGGACCGTCATATACAACTTCCATTTAATTTGTCTCAAAAGATTACAACAGTTTATCCTGATTATTTGTATGTACATATTTAATTTAAACATAAATATTATGTATGTATAATGTTGTCGTTCCATACCATGCTCGAGTCTTGTAAAAATATGTCAACTTGCTGTATACCATCCATTCATATCCCGTGTTTGCATCAATACAGCAAAGCTATGAACAAAAATGACATCATCTGCAGATAATCTCAATTTGATATGCCATATTCAAGATACATGTCTATGTCATGCATGATAAATACTAAACATTGATCAGCAATATATTTACTTTCAACCAAACTCAGATCCTCTATTATGATTGAGCCCTTAAAAGTAAATTCAAGACATGCCAGGGAATTTTAAAAATACAAAATAAAAAATTCAAAAAAAAAAAGCAACAACCACACTAATATTTAATTAAAGGTCTTACAAGCTTGATCCCATATTTTGTTACAGCAAGAGATAAAAACAGATTATTTTACCACATAAAAATGTTAAGCAGAAAAAAACTAAACTAAATTAACTCTAAACAAAATTTCCTAATAGCACTGACTCCTTCGTTGAACTCATCATCTTTATTTCGCTAATAGCACTGCGATGTCAAACAAATATATGATTTATAATCACAATACATCATATCTGCAATACTCCATACTCAATTCGAATGGGTTTATAATTTAAAACTAATTGATTAAAAAAAAAAAAAAAAACTTTCTGGATATAGTATGAATTGGTTATTACTCTGAAGGTAACAGAGTTGCTACTACAATCTATATAATCGCAATAACTTACATCATATCTACAATACTCAATTCGAATGGGTTTATACTTTTAAACTAATTGATTCACAAAATACAAAATCTTGCTGGATATAGTATGAATTAGTTATTGGTGCAATGTTTCTTTCATCATCGTTTTTTTTTTTTTTGGGTAATTTCAGGTAACAGACTATGACTCTTACCCCGCTATGACGAATAAGTCCTCACAGGTCGATACTTTACTCTTTCTTGTATCTCTCTCCAAGGAGATGGAAAAACTATTCTAATAAAATTAATTTTCAACATTAAAATCTAATTGAGCCACTACCAAATCCAAATCCCATAAAAACAATATATTTATTGTGAATATGAACAATCAAAACAACTTACCTCAAGCCTGCAATAATCTTAAACTTCACAATTGGCGGCGATCCAAAACTTATGAGTAAAGCTGATCAATATATATATATATATATAGATGTAATCTTTTTCTAATCAGGAAGGAATCAGAGGGAAATTTCGAACAATCCTAATAGAACAATGAGTGGAGAGTTTATTTCCTCGTCAACTCTCCGAAGAATAGAGTACAACGACTTGGATTTTTAGAATGTAAAAGTCAGCGTAAATTGCATTTCAACCCACTCACCAACGATTAAATTGCACACAGCGTCCTTGTCAGGTAAATTGCACTTCAACCCCTCACCAATGACTAAATTGCACAGAGCATCCTTGATTACTTTGTAATTTAATAAAAAAACCCTCCCATCACAAAATTTTGTAATTTATTAATACATTCTTATGGGTTATTTTTTCAATTCGAGAATCTGTATTTAACTAATTCACCAAATATTAATAGATCAGGACTATCTAATAATTTCTCACAAATAAGAAATATTAAAGACAGTTTGATCACATTTGTGTTAATGGAATAGTTAAACTTCCTTCTTTATTTTATATCTTCATACATACCCAGCTGATGCAATTTCTAAACCCAGATCTCATATAACACAACATTCCTCTGGCATCCCTGCACATTAAATCAAGGGAAATAATACTCTCATAGTTTTTTATTTTTTCACGAGGCAAGGTACAAAAAAAAAATTTAATGGCACTATTTAATAAAACTTTATATAAAAAAATTGATCTTATCATATATATAGATATACCTTATTTATCTACTAGTTTTCAGATAAATTTAAAATGATTGACCGTTTGATCATTGTAAATGAACTTCAGTACACTCATGGAGTCCCTAAAATCACATGAAACTTGACCGGTATTATCTGCATGCATAAAACTTAAGTTGAAATAAATTTGTGTGATGAGTACATTGAATTATTATTATTATTTTTTGACGTGTGACATTACTTCTAAAACTAAACACCCAAATTAAAAACAATAAAATTAAATAAAAAAGAGATCAATTAATTTATAGAGAGACAAACCTCTCTCTTCTTTGTTCAGGGATTAATCCATCCTCTTTTGGATGCTTGGATTTGTGACCAGCTCTGTTAGAGCTGAAATAGACTTTGCAATCTCCTCTGTTAGAGCAACCGGTGTAGAGCTGGTTTTACCAACGGGGAAGTCAAAGGGGCTAGTGTGGCGCTGACAAATAGTGGGTCCCATGTGAAGATTCGCAAAGACAATTAGCAGGAAGCATACATATTGGGAGTGAAAATAGGCCCACAAATTGCAAAGGTTGAAAATATACTCTACACCTCTACACTGGTTAAAAAAATAAAAGGATTAATTTTCTTAACACATCCTTAAATTTAGTTAAATATTACATTAAAATAGCATTCCAAAGATTAGTATCACTCACGCAATAAAGATTTGTTTCGTCTTTCAGTCACATCCAACCGTTACCTATACATAGTGTTAGAGATGTAAAATGACTTAAATACCTTTTGAATTTGTCAAAAGAATTCTTTTAACTTAAAAATTATATTAAAAGACTAAAATATCTTTAAATATTTTATAAATTTACAAATTAAATTATACATCTTTATTGCTTCTTATATACCGTACTATATACAAATATATAGATTATAGTACATATATACTCCTCAGGCCAAGCCAATGCCCATGCAAATTAACCTTGACGTGTTTCTTCAGGAACCGAGGAATAATCCTGCCTTTAGAATTATTTACCCATTGGCTTGAAGAATAAGGTGACAACTGACGTGTTTCTTCAATTCAAGATTTTTATGATTTTTTGGTAGGGCACTGCAATAGTTAAATTTGTTACACTTTGATCGTTATCATGGCATCTTTTTGCCCCTTTTTTTTATTTTTTTATTTTAGATCTTGCATCTTTGCTTTTATTTATTTATTTATGCCATTTCTCTCATTATTTTCTCTCGAACTAGGACAGTATTTGAGCTAGGTATGGTTTTATGTGCACAATTAGAGTCTCTCTCTTTTCTTTTTCTTTTTTTTTTTTTCTTTTTTTTTTTTCCTCTTCTCTGGCGTAAATGGGTTCATGGAAGTTTGTTTGTTTTTTTATTTTTATTTTTTGAAAATATATTATCATGGCATCTTTTTGCCCTTTTTTTTTTTTATTTTTTTTATTTTAGATCTTGCATCTTTGCTTTATTTTATTTTATTTTATTTATTTATGCCATTTCTCTCATTATTTTCTCTCGAACTAGGACAGTATTTGAGCTAGGTATGGTTTTATGTGCATAATTAGAGTCTAATTTATTTATTTATTATTATTATTATTATTTTCTCTCCCTCTTCTCTGGCGTAAATGGGTAAATGGGTTCATGTAAGTTTGTTTGTTTTTTTTTTCTTTTTAAATTTTTGAAAACCTATTATCATGGCACCAATCCTCTCTCTCCACTTGAATCGCTGGAGGTGTCTATTTTTGTATTAGAATTTGCATCTTTGTTTTTTTTTTTTTTTTAATACTTATAATTCTCTACTTTTTGTTGTTGTAATGTTTGTTATCGGTTCATTATTTTTCACTTTTTTGTTTTTTTGTTGTTGTCATTTCTAGCTATGAATGATCCAAGAGGTGACCTGTACCAAACTTTTAGGAGACAATTGGCTGAATTAAAATCTGAATTAAACAAGACTAATGAAGGAACTGAAGTAACTGGGAGCAAACTGGTAAGTTGCAGTTTAATTAAATTTAATATGCAACTGAATTTCAAAATTTATTAAAATGTATGAAAAAAATATATATGCACATATGTATCTATTTTTCCAGATTGGTGGTATGAGGGCATATGAATTTAAATTTCAATGCTCTGAAGAGGATGAGCGACATGAAATAGCATGTGAAGGAGATTTGTCGCACCTTGGAAAACTGATGGAGAAAGCAAGATTCTTAGCTTACAAGAAGCTGGATCCAGTTGAAGACATCTATTTACAAGAAGCAGTTGAGTTTGTCTGGGGTACTAGAGATCTGAAGTGTCCACATTTGTTGATTGCAAAAGATTTATCTTTAGATGCCTTAAGGGAAAAAATTGTGGTGGTGCATGAGCACTTCCAAGACTACTTTGACAATTGGCTGGCAAACCATCCCCAAAACATTTTTGTAAATAACCAATTGAGCGATTTCTGGAAGCGGTCAATCAGGTAAAGGAATATGGTTTAGATTATATATATAGAGATATTTTTCAATTCCTTGTACCTAATATATTTTTTTTATGTTTTTCAATTTTAAAGGAATATGTTGAAGGCTGTGAAATACCTCCATGATATGGACAGAGCACATGGCAGGCTGGATCTTGATTCCTCCTATTGTATGGTTGGGGGAGATTTAAGAATGATGATGCTTGCAATGAAAACATCCACCAACCAAAAGGTTTTGGAGCATTATAAAAAGAAGGATTTGGATGAATTTTTAAGTTTTTAACCAGACATATAACTGATCCTGCTCAAGCACAACAAATTCCTGCTGCGTGGACTAATTTTGAAAAAAATTTCAAGGTCAACACTTTAGTGTAAGTTATCTTTAGTCTGAAGTATTTCCAATTAATGTTACTTTTTTTTTGATATATTTGAATCTTATTGTCTTGTATTTAATGTTATAGGGTTAACCAGTTAAAAAAGTCTCCATTATTGTTGACTGATCTTGAAATGCACGCTCATCTGGTGATAATTTGCAATCGCATTGCTTGTTTTACTCCGGCATCACGTAGTAGATTTTCCAAACGGCTTCGTAAGTGTACAAATGTATGGGGAAAATGGGACAATGCGCTCACTGAGGGGTACATGGCGTATGAGGTTTTTCAGTATCAGCAATCCAGCAATAAGCCATATGACACACAATCTCTGGAAGACCTGATACGCTTTCTTCGAAACATTCTACATCACGCATCAGAACATTCACAAAGGAAGCTTCAGTGGGTATGAATTTCAATTTCTGATCTTTTTTTTTAAAAAAAAAAATTATTCGTTTGTTTATTTATTTATTGTAGTTTTTCTCTCTCCTCAACTAGCCCCAACCGGAAACGGAAACTATAAATGAGATCGAGACGCTATATCCTGGAATCTTGTCGTTCTTGCACAACTTCATGGTTGAGAATTTTCCAGAAGCAGATATCTGGGAACTTGAAGGTTTCTGATTTGAACTTCCAAAGGGTAAGTGATTGTTTCTGTTATGAAGTTGCAACATATTGGGACCTTTCTTTCCAGAAATAGTTTTGCGCTTTCAACATGCAATGCATAGGGTAATATTTGGGAAACAAAAAAAACTTGTAAAGGATAATTGATAGTCTGTGTTTTGAACTTGCAAAGGATAATTGATAGTTTGTTTTGAAGTTGCAACATTTAACATGTTTTCTCCTTTCTTGTATTGGATTGGTATCACGTACTCAGTATATTGGATTGGTAACTAATATGATGCCTTTTGTCTTATTGAACTCTGGGTAATTTTGATGGTTTCTGTTTCAAACTTGTTTTTAAGTTCGAACATGATGATGATGCTTTCTTCTACTGGATTGGTATCTTTTACATTGGAGCTAGGGTAACTGATACGAGTGCTTGTTTCAAGTAGAAGAATAGTGATTCAATTATTATTATTATTATTATTTTTTGGATGCTAGATTGTCTAATAGTTTCAAAAAGTTCTATGAAACTAAGATACCATTTATTAATATCTTTTATATTTATAACTATAATAAAAATGAGTTGCTGATCTTCCAAATCTTACGTCACCGGGTGAACAGATGAAGATGCAGAGTTTTGACTGACATTTTGAGTTTCATTTAGCTCGTAGCTCTTACTTCAAATAGTTTATTAACATCTTTTATATTTATAACTATAATAAAAAGAAAATGAAAGGAAAACCTTTATATACCACTATATCTACGTCCATACTGCTATTAAAAATAATAAATTTTCTAATTTTTATGTACACTTCAATTCTTTTTTCAAATAATGCAAAAAAAAAAAAAAAAAAAAATTGTTGAAGAGTTAGTTACTTTCTTAATTATAGATCCCTCTTTTATTTTAAAATAATTATTTTCTATATTTTGCATAAAAAAGTTGTGTTTCTAAGTCCCAAAAGCTCTCTCTACCAATTCTTACTACTACTTAGTAAAAAAAAAAACTAAGTGATCAATTTTTAATAAAATTTTAAAACAAGATCCTCTTGACATATTTAAAACATATGTCCTAATGAGCAAGTAAGCACAATAGTGAATGACAATGACGGTCGGTATCATGATCAAATTTAGACTATTATTTGAAATATAAGGTCAAATTCAATTTTACTACTATCATCGTCGTAGAAAAACAAAAACTGAGTTTGAAGAGATAAATAGAGTTGGTACGTGAAACATTGATACATGTCAAAGGAAAAGGATGTTCCACCCCTATACCTCTCAAGATATGATGGGTTAGGCTGAGTTTATCCCGCAGTTATGCGGATCAGGATCCTCTCCGATCCAGTCTGGTTCCATCATTGTTTTTTATATACAGAACCACAAGCCGTATATATTATATATAAATCACAAATATGTCGTCTCCTTCCCTGTCTTCCGAGATGGGATAGTTAATAATATTGATTTGTTTTCAAAAAAAACCAGAACTCTATTTCTCCATTACTGTGTTTCTATAAATTTCTTCTGTTTCTTCATTTATGCAAGTCATTTAATTCCAAATTAACAAGCAACACAGGAGCATAGAGAATTATTTTCAGAAGAAATCAATGGCAGAAAAAAGAAAATAATTACTAAGAAGGAAGGAAGATAAGTGAACCATACTTAGAAAAAAGAAAGTAATCATCCGTTTATTCGTTTGTTTCGTGCATAAATTATTTGGGTTTAAAGTAGATACAAAGATTTGCTGAGCAGTTTCAAATATGTTCTGGACTGACATGGTTTTTTTGTTTAATTATTTGTGTACTGCATAATATTTCAAGCAGTTTGTAATTTAAGTTAATATAAGTTGTACACAACATCACAACATAATCCTACTAAATGATATGCAAATACTTCTGTGCATAACATCTAAACAGTTTGTATTTTAAGTCAATATAAATTGTACGCAACATCCCAACATAATTCTACTGGATGGATGATAATCATTTACTCTAATCGGAGAAACACAAGTTCAAATTATAATCACCATAATCGTACTCGATGATAGTCATTGACTCTCTAATAGAAGAAACACTAGTTCAAATTATAATCTACTTAACATCCCAAACAATGCATAGTTTGTTTCATACTTATGTTATATGTAAAATCCCAAGCAGTATGTACTTTATTTCATGCTTATGTTATATGTAAAATCCCAACAAAATTCTACTAAAGAGAGTAATTGCAGTACGTAATTGAGTAGGAGGAGGATCGGGAACAGACACGAAGAGATAAAGAGAAGAACACCAACACAGACCGAGTTTTTTCTTCAATTCCATAGCAACAAATTATGAATCAATGAACAAACAATTTTTAGACAAAGTGAAGGGAATTGACTGTTATCACAGGAATTCAAGTTAAATCACGTAAACAATATGAATTTGGAATGAACCAACAATTGTTAAAACAAAGGAAACAAATTTAATGATAATCAAAGGAATTTCACTGGAACCCCCAAAATAAAATACGAGAGACCAAGGAGAGAGAGGAAGACGATCTAGAACATAAAAATGAGAGTTAAATAAAATTAAACAGGACCCACCTTCTCTATAAAAATAGCTTATATCGTAAATATCTATTAAAAAAAAACTTTGAAAACAAAAAACAAAGATGGAGTCGTCACATGAATTCATTTTCTTGGGGTTAAATATGGCAATTAATACCACATATATTATAAACACTTCTCGAATAAAAATGATACTTGGGCATAAATGGCCAGCCAGCCCAGGCCCTTGCATCCAATGTGAGCCCCAAGAATTGTCAGAAGCAAGGTTTACTTGGTTCTGAAGGCTGTCGTGAAAAGAGAGAATCGGAGACGCGGCTCAATTTAGTGTCCCAGGCAGAAAAAACAAAGTGGCCTTCAAGGCATCAAGCAGCGTCCCATATCAGTGCTCCATGGTCGGTTTCTTTAGAGGCTCTTTCACCAAGTATGATCATGTCTGCATGTGTTTCACTATTAATATATTTTAATCCAATGCATTCATTCTCCCATGAAAGGCAGACCGCAATTATCCCCCAAATGATCCATTAAAAGGTAGTATGAGTAGAACATTTTGGCAAATAAATTATATTTTGAGTTCTAAAACATATAATCTTAGCCTGGGTGTTTCTATTATCTTACTAATTATAATTTATAATAAAACGTATATTACACATTGAAATTCACCCAAGCAAGCAAAGGAACCTAGTCAACTCCCTAAGGTCAAACCTTCGGACTTAAATGCCGAAAGTATCATCATTCTTGGACCCTGAAACAATCAAAATGAACATAAAATGAGCAAGAGACTAAAAGTTTGGAGGGCCGGAGTCAAATATCTTACAGATATAATAAAATAAAAATGGGAAAGAATAAAGGAGAAGCATACTTGAAGTTTTGAGTTCTATATTTTTGGATCAAGTTCATGATAAAGCCACAGATGCATCATGCATTGATCTTCATCTAAGCATACTTCATTATAACGTTGTCACAGTGAGTGATGTATGTAGGGGCAAGAAACGTTCTGACATCACTTGCTGTAGGTTGGTATGGGTTTGGAATCTTCTTTCCATCCCAACAGAGTCTGCAGCTCCGACCTAGCCTGACTTTAAACGGGAGAAAATGAAAAAGATGAAGCCCCCTAGCAAGCCTAGACGGTGAAACCCAAATAAATTTTTTTCTTAGTTTTCCTAAACTACAAAGCCCTAGACGTATGCATACACATCGCTATATGTGGTGTGGGGGGTATACGTCGCTATATGTGGTGTGTGTGTGTGTGTGTGTGGGGGGGGGGGGGGGGGGGGGGGAGGAGAATAGAGATGACATCACCATGATTATGATGCATAGAGAGGTTCATTCAGTGAATGGTTCATACATTCGGCTTATGCTTCCATTCTCACATAGTGCTCCAAAACCCGTAATGGTTGATAATTAGATGTGTATTAACCAAGCGGTCCAAGCAGAAGAAACTCAAAAGTCACCATGTCTAATATTCACCAACTCTGTTCTTGGTAGAAGAGTAATTAGGTTTTACATATTGCAAATGAATAAACAAATATCAGGACTCAAAAAAACAACACTTTGATGACTGATGTTGCATCAACCAAGAGAAGTTATCGTAACTAATTGACCTGGTTGGAGGAAATAGCTGTTACTATATTGAGTGAACACGTACCAAACAACAAATAAATAAATAAATAAATAGCAATGGGTCTTGGCTCAACAAAGAATTTTAAGGTGAAATGTGAAAACTAGTAAAAAATAGCTTATGTAAAAGCTTACATGTAAATAGGTAATACCAGAGGGGACGGGCGGAGCTAGAATTTTAATTCAGAGGGGATGCAGTGTAAAAAAAAAAAGGATAAAGTACAGCCACACCCCTTAAAGTTTGGCAAAACGACACTCAGGTGAAACTTACTTGTTTTTTAGACAAAGACACCCCCTGAAAGTTTAAAAATGGGCGAAGACACTCCTTTACATGAGAAATTGACCAAATTACTCTTTAATCGTTTAGGAGATTTTTTAACTATATCTTTTAATAAATTGGACTAATCTACCCTCATGAACAAGTTATGCATTAAAAAAAAAGTAACAAAAAAAAAAAAACCCTTTATATTGTTCGCTTTTTTTTTTTTTTTTTGTTATTTACTTTATAAATGTCCCAACTTCTTAAAAATGTAGACGTCTAAAATGATTTTTTTAATCCAATACATATATTTCAAATAAATTATATTTTGTTATTACTTATTTTCTTTTTCTTTTTTATTTTTAAATTAAAATGCTTAATTCTTTCATCTAAAAAAATTAAACCAATGTCTTTTCCTTAAAAATAAAAAATATGGTACTAGTATAACTTTATGCATCTTAAATTAAATATAAAAAATTATGCATTTCCCAACATAAAAGGGAAAATAATAATAATAATAAAAAAAAAAAAAAACAAAGGCATGCATAAAATTATACTGGTACATATTTTCTTTTATATTGGGAAATGCATAATATTTGATATATACTTTAAGATGCATAAAGTTATACTTGTACCATATTTTTTATTTTTAAGAAAAGAGATTGGTTTAATTTTTTTAGATAAAAGAATTAAACATCTTAATTTAAAAATAAAAAGAAAAAGAAATGAAGTAATAACAAAATATAATTTATTTAAAATATATGTATTGAATCAAAGAATCATTTTAGACGTCTATACTTTTAAGAGGTTGGGATATTTATAAAGTAAATAACAAAAAAAATAGGTGAACAATTTTATTTTTTTTTTTTTAACTTTTTTTATGCATAAATTATTCATGAGGGTAAATTGGTCCAATTTATTAAATTGTAAAATTAAAAAAGTCTTTTAAACGGTCAAAGGGTAATTTAGTTAATTTTTTATGTAAAGGGGTGTCTTTGTCCAAAAAATAAGAAAATTTCCTTTGAACGTCATTTTGCCAAACCTCAGGGGTGTAGTTGTACTTTACCCAAAAAAAAAATTACATACTATATACATCATTCTTAAGTGCAAAAAAAGAATGTTAAGAAGTATGGAGCCAAAAAATAAGAAGAAGAAAGAAGAAAAAAAAAATGAGAAATTTGAAAGGAAAAAAAAATAGAAGTTGAGTAAAGAAGGAAAATTTAGCCTTCCGGGATGGGATAGTTGATAATATTGATTTGTTTCTAAAAAGAACCAAAACTTTATTTCTCCATTACTGTGTTTCCATAATTTTTTTCTATTTCTTCATTTACGCAAGTCATTTAATTCCAAATTAACAAGCAACGCCGGAGCACAGAGAATTATTTCCGGAAGAAATCAATGGCAGAAAAAAGAAAATAATTACTAAGAAGGAAGAAAGGTAAGTCAACGATACGTAGAAAAAAGAAAGTAATCCTCCGTTTATTTGTTTGTTTTATGCATAAATTGTTTGGGTTTAAAGTAGATAGAAAGATTTGCTGAGCAATTTCAAATATGTTCTGGACTGGCATGGTTTTTTTGTTTAATTATTTATGTACTGCATAACATCCCAAGCAATTTGTAATTTAAGTCAATACAAGTTGTACACAACATCACAACATAATCCTACTAGATGATATGCAAATACTTTTGTGCATAACATCCGAGCAGTTTGTATTTTAAGTCAATGTAAGTTGTACACAACATCCCAACATAATTCTACTGGATGGATGATAGTCATTGACTCTAATCGGAGAAACACTAGTTCAAATTATAATCACCATAATCATACTAGATGATAGTCATCGACTTTCTAATAGAAGAAACACAAGTTCAAATTATAATCTACTTAACATCCCAAACAATGCGTGATTTGTTTCATACTTATGTTATACGTAAAATCCCAAGCAGTATGTACTTTATTTTATGCTTATGTTATATGTAAAATCCCAACAAAATTCTACTAAAGAGAGTAATTATAGTACGTAATTGAGTATGAGGAGGATCGGGAACAAACACGAAGAGATAAAGAGAAGAACACCAACACAGACCGAGTTTCTTCTTCAAATCTAGAGCAACAAATTATGAATCAATGAACAAATAATTTTTAGACAAAGTGAAGGGAATTGACTGTTATCACAGGAATTCAAGTTAAACCACGTAAACAATATGAATTTGGAATGAACCAACAATTGTTAAAACAAATTAAACAAATTTGATGATAATCAAAGGAATTTTACTAGAACCCCAAAATAAAATACCAGAGACCAAGGAGAGAGAGGAAGACGACCTAGAACTCAAAAATGAGAGTTAAATAATATTAAACAGGACCCACCTTCTCTATAAAAATAGCTTATATCGTATTTTGAAAATAACAATTAAAGCTTTTATATATATGAAATACAACTTAAAAGAGGGGTGGTAAAAAATTAGTTACTCAATACTTTTAATTGACGTGACACTTTCACAACCACTCATTCCAAAAAGGAGAAAACTGGGAGGAAATTTTGTACCGTGGTTAAGCACTCTTTGAATAAAAATCCATTTTTTTTTATTTCCTTTGATGACCTATGTTGTTTTGATAAATATCTATTTTTAAAAAAAAAAACTTTGAAAACTAAAAACAAAGATGGAGTTGTCACATGAACTCATTTTCTTGGGGTTAAATATGGCAATTAATACCACCTATATTATAAACACTTCTCGAAGAAAAAATGATACTTTGGAGCCTAGGCGCGAGGTGCACCGCGAGGCGCGCGCCTGAGTGAAGTGAGCGCACAATTGAAAATTTAAACTACCATAAAAATATTTATATCTCATAAGTCATATCAATACTTTAAAAATTAATATCAAACATAAAAAAGAAAATCCATCAACTAAACAAACATCCAACAATCATAAAATAGAGCACAATTTTGTTTTCTTCAAAGGCAAAGCAAGATTTGTTTTTTTGAATGGCAAAACAGAGCACAAAAAGAAATAAATCTGTTAACAAAAAAAAAAAAACTGCTAGAAAAGAGAAAAAAAAAAAAACAGAGCCAAAAAAATAGACGCAAATGAAGAGAGAAAAGTAGACGAGAAAAGAGAGAAAGTGTTAAAGAAAAAAAGGAGAAACCCTCCCCCGCCCAACCCCCCCCCCCCCCCCCCCCCCCCCCCGCCCCGCGGGCGGCGTAAAAAAAAAAAAAAAAAGGGGAGAAGATAACTAGACGAAGAAAGAGAGATGTTAAGAAGAGAGGAGAGACAAGTAGAGGAGAAGAAAGAACTGACATGGCTTCATCGTTCGTCTCGCGGTCCCACTCTTTCTCTGTTCGGTTGACACTTTGACTCTTGAGCTTTCTTATTTGTTTATTATTTTGAACAAAAGTTTCTTATCTCGTATGATTGGGCTTTCTTATTTGTTTATTAAGTTGCCAAAAGTATCATTTTTGGCTTAAGAAATAGAATAATTATAGTTTTTTAAAAAAATCAGTGAGGCACACCTAGACGCGCCTGACAAACAAGACGAAGTGCACCCGAGGTACACGCCTAGTAAACATCAATGAGTCTGGGATGACAACAGGCGCTACACCTGTGCCTTGAGCCTAGGCGCGCCTTTAACAACACTGATTACTCCTACTCTTTACACCTTTTTAATCGATTCCTACAGTTCTCAAGGAGTAATGAACAGTGCATCTCTCTCGATGGCTTTTTAATTCATTTATTGACCATTCAACCATTTTATTGACTAACTCTAAGTTGTTTACTTGCGATAGATATGGAGAGAGGAGCTGGGAGTTCGAAAAAATAAAATAAACAAGCAAGGTAGAAGCACTGATTAGAGAAAGGTGGTGAGCTGGTGTGGGGAGAGAGAAACCTTCCCAAAAAAAAAAAAAAAAAAAGGTGTTTATGAGGGTTGATATAGAAATATTCCTCCACATTGGTGGTTGTGGTGTTCTGAAAGTGATGGTTTGATTCAGATGAGGTGGGATTCAGGATTAAGAGAGTTTTAATAAAGTTCAAACCACGGACTATAATATAAATCCTGACTAATTTTTTAATATATTTTTTAAAGTAATTAATGTATAAAAATGCATTCAAAAAGGGATCGTATCCCTCAAAAAATACATAAGACCAAACAGAGCCTCTAGACCCCCAAAGAACACAAAAGATCAACAAACTCCTCTGTGGATATACAATTTTTCCCTAGAACCAAACAAGAAAGGGGTGCCAATAATGGAGAACTTCAAAGACCCAATAGGATTTCCCTTTCCTCCTATTTCTCTCAAGCTAGATGAACCACCAACACATAAATGTGAACCCTTGAAAAATCACGGACTCAAGCCCCCACTGAACAACCTTTCTAAGCCTCAATCAAACATCTTGAAGACTTCGGCATAACCCATTGATACCTGATCAAACCCAACATCAAACTCCAACAATCCCATGTCACCGAACAATTCAAAAAAAGGTGATCAACCATTTTTTCATCATTCTTGCACATAAAGCACCAGTTAACCACAATATGTCTCCTTGTCCTTAGGTTATCTAAATTCTTGAGTCAAATTTTTACCAAAGATGGATGTCCATGCAAAAAACACCACTTTAAGAGGAACCTTCGAACGCCAAATAGCCTTCCACGAAAAGGGGGAGGTCAAGGCATCCGAAAAACACCTATAAAGAGAACTAACATCAAAGCGACCCTGACAAGAGGGAAATCACACCCAAGAGTCAGAAACATCTCCCATGATCTCCTGGCAATACAACAAATCCAAAATAACAAAAGGACTAATTACACTCACACCCTCTGAGGTTTAACCTATTGACAGGCAGATGAAACTTAGCCCCTTTTTGAACAATCACATCCCCTTAAGTTTGCTAAAGTTAACAAAAACACCCCTACCACATCTGACACAGGGTGAATTGACTTTTGTGCCCTTTGACTTATTAATTGTCCTATTTAAATAATAAAATTACCTTTTTAACCATCACACCCACCACCACCACTCACAGCCCCACCACCGCTTCTCACCCCACCCCACCCACAAACACATAAATCTTCAAATTCAGCCTATATATAGATATATTATATATACACATATGTAAAAATCCCGTTAGAGAGAGTCCCACACAAACACAAACGAATAATATATACACATATATATTCCTATATTAGAAATCATTTACTTGAATGCTTGTGTTTCCGTATATCTGTATATTGTTTGTATGATTGTTAAAGGATATATGTATAGTTGCTGAAAATGAAAGTTGAAGAATTTAGTGTTTTTTTTTTTTTTTTTTCCTCAAAAGGTAAGAATTGAGTGTGTTTATGATCGCATATACGTCCATCGTACCAAATTCAATAACTTTCCTTCTAATCAAATCCTCTCTCTCTCTACAAAAAAACCGATTTCAATCACGCATTAGTCCACACACATAGATAATTAATACACAAATATACATACACAATGAAGAGTCGTCAGTCATAAATTTAAAATCTCGACGCCGAGAGAGCTCCGACCCAAATTCGAATAAACAGAGGAGCAAGAAGAACAATGAGAGGAACAATTCCTTCATCGTCACTTCCTCCGCAGTCCGCAAACCATAAATCAATCCGAATTCTTTCACAAAATTTCACAAACCCTAGTTCATTGCAACTTTCACCGCTGCAATCCACTTCCTTCTCGTACCGCCTATCTACAACCAACCTCTTCCTTACATTCACAGCAACTTATTGGGCCACCTATAGGCACAAATCAACCATATTGGTAATGATAAGAGAGATACATGGTGATACGGTAATCACCAGTGGGTGGAGAGCGATGGTGGCAGTGGGTGCAGAGATATGGTAGCTGTGATCATGATTGAATAGAGATGGTAACGATGGGTGAAGAGAGATGGTGGTGGTGGGTTGAGGCGGCGGCCGCTGTTGAGGAGAGATGATGGCAGTCGGTGGAGAGAGAGGGGAAGAGAAGCGGTGGGTGTTGCTGCGTAAATACGGACAGAGTACTTCAATTAATGGGGACAAATTTATCATTTTACAAATTGAGATATATATTTTTATATTTATTATTAAAATGAATTAGAGATTCGAGGGCAAACTCATATTTTTCTGCATTTTAAAGACTTGTTTGGATGATATTTCTGACAGGGGGTTTGCATGTTAAAAAATGAGCTAAGTTTCATCTAATTGTTAATAGAACAAACCTCAGGGAGTGTGAGTGTAATTAACCCATAACAAAAACATCCTCAATTTCCCAATCCTAAAAATGCCTCAAGAAACGAACATCCCATACTGTTCTCCCACTATCAAGGTGATAGCAGTCGACCACCATAGCCTGACGATTTGAAGTAATCTGGAATAGTCTAGGGACAGTAAGCTCAAGAGAATGATCACCACACCAAACGTCCTCCCAAAAGCGGATTCCCCGGACATCCCGGACTCAAAATCTAATATGTTTGGAGAAATCATGTCATCCCTTTCGAATAAATTTCCAGGCCACTCATCTTAGAAGTCTCTCCTCATAAGAGCACTAACCCCAAATCTCCAAAGCCATTTCCTTAGCAAGGCAATACTAAATGGAACCAGTCTTCTAATACCTCCTTTCAGATTGGAGTGCAAACACGATCCCATCTCGCCAAATAAAACTTGAACTCCAGCCCCTTACCTTCGCACAGAAAGTTCTGTTGTAATCTCTCAATTCTCTCAGCCAAAACAGAACAAGGAATCTGTAAGATAGATAGGAAATAAATAGGAACACTCAAGAGAGTACTTTTCATCAAAGTAACCCTCCCACCTTTAGAGAGATACTGTTTCTTCCATTCGGCCAACCTCTTCTCAAATTTCTCAACCACTGAGTCCCAGTTACCAATTCTCCTAGATGGAGTCCCGAGAGCAATCACAAATAAGTAAAGGGAAAAGAACCAATACTACAGCCCAACGTATTAGCAATAGTGGAAATCTGAAAAGCATCCCCAACAAGAACCAACACACTCTTCTCCACATTCACCTTTAAACCAGAGACGACTTGAAACCAAATCAAAATGCATCTCAAGAATCTTGTTTGAAACTCATATGCGTCACAGAAAACCAACGTGTCATCAGCAAACATTAAATGAAAAATCTCCAACTAGCTAGCACATCTCTGCCCATCCTAAAGCCTCTTAAAAAACACAAGTCCACAACCCTTGCCATCATTTTGAGGAAACCCTCCATTATAATAAGGAAAATAAAGAGAGAAAGCAGATGCCCTTGTCTCAACCCCCTGAAACTGCCAAAAAAACCCGTTAAGGCACCATTCACGAGGACCAAAAATCTAGCACTAGAGATATAGAACTCAAACCATTTTCTCCATCTCTCCCCAAAGCCCATTCTCTCAAGAAGAGAGAAGAAAGCTCAAACTCAAGTGATCATAAGGCTTCTCTATATCCAGTTTACATAAAACCCCTAGGACCCGACTACTCAATCTAAAATCAAACACATTTGCTAGCAATAAGAACTGAGTCCAAAATCTATCGTCCATTAACAAAAGTAATTTGAGAGTCCGAATTAATCCCGTCCAAAATCTCCCTTACTCTCAGTGCCAAGACCTTAGCAATTAATTTGTAAATGCATCCCACCAAACTGATGGGTCTAAAGTCCTTCACATCCATAGCTCCCCCATTCCTTCTTATGGATAAGAGCAATAAATGCATGCTATGTTTGGTTTGCATGAATGGAATGGAATGAAATGAAACTTGGAATGGAATAAGAATGAGAATGGAATGAAATGAGTATTACTATTCTAATGTTTGGTGTGATACGGTGAATCGTTATGGAATGGAATGATTATTACCATTCTATTGTTTGGTTGAGTATCATTAAATCTGGAAGGGAATACCTTTTCTCAAAAATACCCTTTTCATTGGAGGAAAGAAAAATAAAAAAATTATAACTAAACCAACTCACCATAATTGAATATTTAACCTAAGAAGTTGATGTAAAGGCTAAAAAATACAAGAACTTGCTGGAAGGAACGAATAACGAATACATATATATTCTTTATACCCCTTTTTTAATTTTTTTTAAAATTTATTTATTGTAGATTTCTTGAAAATTCTAGTTTTGATAAAAGTCTAATCAAGCAAGATTCTCCAATCATCCAACGATGAACTTGACTAAGGACCCAAAAGTCAAGCAAGTCCACTTTTGGTTCTAGATGATTACACAAATGTTTCAACACAAAGATAAAAATAAAAATAATAAAAATAATAATAATAATAATAATAATAATAATAATAAAGTGATATACTCAGAAGATAAAAGAGATTTAATACATACTTATCAAAAATAAATAAACAAAGAAATTAATACTTGCAATTTAGTTGAAAGTCCTGCAACTTTTTGTTAATGGCAGCTCTGGGTATATTCATAAGAGAAAGAAGATGAAAGACTTTTACCACGTCTAATAAAAAAGTCGATAAACATGAAAAATGGAATGTGAAAGATTTTTGATGAATGCGAAATATTTTTGCCTTATTGGAATGTGATTAAGGGCTTATTGGGAATATTACAAAAATATTTTATCTTACTATGGAATGGAATAGCCATTCCATAGGTTTACAAATTGAATGGATTTTCATTCCCTGGAATGGATTTTCATTCCATTGGAATAGCCATTCCATTCCATTCCTACACACCAAACAACTAAATGATTGAAATGAGCATTCCATTCCATTCCATTCCTGCACACCAAACGTAGCCGCAGTGTTTAGGCTCTTCTCGAAATGCCCTTAAGAATGAAAGGCATGGAAAGTGTTAATCATTTCCCCCTAACCACCTCCCAGCTTTCAATAAGGAACCTCATAGAGAACCCACCACGATCCGGAGCTTTATCTCCATTACAACTCTTCATATATGGGTGTAATCAAGGGTTACCAAAGACTCCATATCCACAATTGGTGGAGATTTATCAGTTCTTAATATTTCAAATCATTCTTACCATTGGATTGTTCAATCGATTTCAAATGAGGTTTCCCTCACAATCGTGTTGCATTCATCATTGGATCAACGTCGGGCCATCAGGGTCGTCCGATCGTGGGTACAAATTCCCGAACTATCAACCCTTCATGTTGCCATAATTTAATCATCAAATTGATGGTTTCGTGATGAAAATAAGGGTCATTTTATGCAAAATCCCTCAAAATTTCATTCGGAGTGGGTTATTTTCATCGTTAGATCAACAAAAGAGTCACCAGACCATCCGATTGCTATAAGCATTAAGAAAATACTAAAATTCTGATTTTGGTGCCATTTGGGGAAACTTCCCATGACCTTCAAAAGTCTTTTTCTAAAAAATCGAGACGTTTACTACACATATGTAAAGTCCTTTTTGAAAAAGAAAAAGACGATGGCCAGGAAGCCCATTTCAGAAAAGCAACAAAAAGTTGCTTTTAGAACCACCTTTTAAGAAGGCAATTTTTTTTATAGATAAATTTGTTATTTTACTAATTTGTCCATGTAGTTTTAAATTATTAACAAGAACATCCTATATTCTCTCTCGGTCCTTCGTTCCTCCACCATAACTACTGCCACCTTCCACCACCACCACCATTTTCTATGTCATCTTCCACCATCACTACATTTCACCATCACCATATTCCACTACCACTACCTTCTGCCATCATTACCTCCGCCGCCATTTGCTACCTCCGCTGCCAGCACCCACCACCACCTTCCACCGCTGTTGTTACTGCCATCGCCAACCTCCACCACCACCTCTACCTTCCACCACATTCTTCCACTGCCACCATCCGTTATCATCGCTACTGTCGCCTTCTGCCAATGCCATCTCCCACTATTGTTTTAACCACCACCTTCTATCACCAGTGCCACAACCACCTTCCACAACAACTGCCACTGTCGCCTTCCATTACTGCCTTCCACCATTGCTGCCACAACCACCTTCCATTGCCGCCCACTTTCTATTTGATGCTTGCAATAATTGTCAAGGATAAGGGATAATATTGTTAAGAAAAAAATAATTTGAAAGTTGGATGTATATTTAAGAAATACACCTGTGAAACAACATTTTTCCCATGAATTCCTTTTAACAAAATTCCTTTTATGAAGGCCTTATCAATGAAAGGATTTTTGATATCAAGAAGCTCCACCAAACAGGGCCTTTATTTATTTTATTCAAATAATTCCCAAATTATCTAAACCTTAATTGGTTCTGTTACGACAAACGTAGCGAACCAAGCAACATGACAGAATAAACACACCACACAAAGAACACAAAGATTTATACGTTGTTTGACAACTGCCTCCGTCCACGATGGAGATCTGGCAAAAATCTTCACCATGTGTAAAATCGGAGATTACAAGTTTTCAGGCCCTCACTTTGTTTCTATACGAATTTCGGAGTCTCTCTTACACCACTCTAAACCATAAGCGCCCTTGTATATCGGGCTACCAGAAACTAATTAGGGTCCACGACCCATGAGCAAAAAAGGGTAAAATAAATAAATAAATAAATAAATAAAACGGGTCAAACAGGCCCGCACAAAGCTCATCCAACGGGTCGTAAACAAGTCGCAACGCGACCCAGCACCAAATTCAGGCCACAACATCACAAATCTCCACCTTGGCTCGAATTACGCTATGCACCATGATCTCCAGCTACTTATTTCGCCACCTCCACATGCCCCTAATGGCCTCAGAAACTGTAAGTACCAATCAAGTCCAGATAGTGCCTCAGCTTGAGAGTAGGAATAACCTTAGTCATCATATTTACCAGAGGTCCCAATATTCCTCACTAGAATCTTCCTCTCATGGAACATCTGATTTTAAATCAGATGTATGGCACTATGACCGTCGCAAAACACAGTCAAATCATCATGCTGCAAGCCCAAATCACCAACCAAGCCTCTCATCTATACAACTTCTTCCACTGCCTCTGTAGATGCCATGTACTCAGCCTCAGTAGTAGATAATCCAACTACGTACTGCAAAGCCGCCTTCCAACTGATCACTCTCCCATAAAGAGTGAAGATATACCCTGTCAAGGACCTCCTATCAAGATCTCCAGTATAATCCGAATCAACATATCCAGTAACACTCCCACGTGTGTCGTTACCTTTGTCATAGACTAACCCAACATCAATAGTACATCGTAAGAGTCGCAATATCCACTTTACAACCTGCCAATGGGCCTTCCCAAGTCTATCCATGTATGTGCTCACTACACTAACTACATGTGAAATGTCTGGCTTAATGCACACCATAGCATACATAAGGCTACCAACTGCACTAGCATAAGGAACATGAGACGTGTTCCACCTCCTTCTCGGTCCGTGGTGACAATCGTGTTGAAAGCCTAAAGTGGGCAACCAATGGAGTATTCATAGGCTTTGATGCCTGCATACCGAAGCGTTCTAACACCTTCTCAATGTATTTCTTCTGTGACAAATACAATCTGGCCACTCCTCTGTCTTGTGAATTTCAATATCTAAAATCCTCTTTTGAGCACCAAGATCCTTCAGCTCAAATTCACCACTAAGCTGAGCCTTCAACATGTCAATTTCACGCATGTTCTTGCAAACTATCAACATGTCATAAACATATAGCAACAAATACAAATACGAACCATTTGAGAGCTTCATGTGATACACATAACTGTCAAACTCACTCTTACAGTAGCCATTCCCAACCACAAAGGTGTCTAAGAGAGTGTTTCAGCCTATACAAGGACTTCTTCAGTAGGCAAACATGATCTGTCTTTCCCAAAATCTCAAACACCTCAGGCTGATGCATATAAATTTGTTCTTCCAACTCACCATGCAAGAAAACAGTCTTGATATCAAGCTGCTCAAGCTCCAAGTCATACAGCGCAATTATAGAAAGTAACACCCAGATTGAGTTATGTTTCACCACGGGAGAAAACACTTCATTGAAGTCCACCACTTCCCTCTGTGTATAGCCCTTCGCCACCAAGCGTACCTTGTACCTTGCATTTTCCACCCCTAAAATTCCTTCCTTCTTCTTAAAAACCCATTTATAGCCCACAATCTTCTGGCCCTTAGGCTTCTTAACTAGATCCCAAGTTTGGTTTTTTGAAGAGACTCAATCTCCTCACTCATGGCAACAGACCACTGTGCTGACTCTCCATCTGTGATGGCCTCATGATAAGTACACGACACATCAATATCCTCTTCCACACTAAGTGCATAAACAACCGAATCAACATGTGAAAACCCATACTTCTCAGGTGTCCTAATATCCCTCCTAGGCCCGTCCCTAGCCACACTAAACTACTTCAACTGTTCATTTCCCTTAGCCCGAAACTGCACTTGCTTGTGAGTCAACCGAACAGGATTATCCTCTAACAGAACCTCTACAAGCTCTACCGACTCATTGACACCCTAAGCTCTCCCTAAACAAACTACATCCTTCTGGGGAGTAAACATCGCAGACCATGAAAGATCACGTCCCTGCTAACAAATATCTTCTTTCTCGAAGCCTCTGGGCACATAATCTGTATCCCTTGACCCGAGGCTGATAACTATGAAATATGCATTTTTTAGCCCTCTCAATTGAAGTTTCCCCTCATTCACATAAGCATACGCTGGGCACCAAATATTCACAGATTATTGTAGCTAGCAGGAGAACCAGACCAAACCATACCTCCTCTGGAGTTTTAAGGAGTCGATGGAGATCGGTTAACCAAGTAACTAGCTACAGAAACAGCTTCAGCCCAAAAACACTTTGTCTAACCCTGCATTGGACAACATACATCATGCCCTCCCAATAATGTTCTGTTCATCCGTTCTGCAACACAATTTCACTACGGAGTCTTCTTCACTGTGTGGTGTCTCGCAACCTCATGACTCTTGCAGAACTCATTAAATTCTCCATCACAAAATTCCATGCCATCCATCCCCTTCTCACTCACATGCCCAAGCCACATACACCACAATCTAGTAGTATCTAAATCGAATCTGGGGACGATACAGCAACCGAACCAGTGATTGTGCTACCCTCCAGAGCATCATGGTTTGCAACAAAAATGATAGCTTGGGAGGTTTTACTTACTTCACAAAGGTTTATTACAATCAACTCATACTTCAAGAGAGTTTAGTGCACTTTACCCAAAATAAAATTGAACACAGCAAATCAATTAAATACCAAATCAAGATAATCAAATGAATATCAAAGTTGTTTGATAATGAAGTGGATTTTTTCCTATCAAAAAATAAAATTGAAGAAAGAAAATCAAATATTTTTCAAGTACCATGATTTTTTAATTTTTAATTTATTTTTGATAAATAGCAAGCAAGATAAACAACTGATATATAGAATCAGTCACACATATCAATTAAATGTTTCATCTCTTTTAGCAAGATAAAAAAATAAAAAGAAAATTGAATAATAATTTGTTTCCAAGAAAGAAAAAAAAAAATAATAAATTCTCTTTTGACTGGACCAAAAAAAATATATATGTAACAATTAAAAAGATTTTCTCACTTTACAAAAAATAAAAACCAAAAACAAAAAAATACTTATTGTCGAAATTATCTCTTCTGTCAAGACAAAAAAGCACGGAAAAAAGAAGATTAAAAATATATATATTTCTTTTGAATAAATTATCCCTTTTGATAAGACCCAATATATATATATATATTGAATAAATTATTTCTTTTGACGAGACCCAAAAAAAATCACCAAAAAAAAAAAAAAAAAACCCTTAAATTTGTTGAATAAATTATTTTTTTGATTGTACAAAAAAAAATTAAAAAATCACTATTGAATGAATTATCTCTTTTGACTGTCAATAATAAAATTATAAGTATGGAATAAATTATCTGAAGTCCTCCGAAAAGAAAGGAAGGTATAGCACTCACATCCATCAGTAAACCCATGGAGCTCCCAGCTAATAGAGCCGAAAGAGTGAGGGCGCGCACTCTGCGCCAAAGACCTCAGGAGATGGATCTGGTTGATCCCACCCCGTGCTTCCAGCTTATACTAAGTGGGCGAATGTAAGACCGTAGCATAGCCTCAGGCAGTTAGAGGGCTTCTCCAATACACTTCCCATCTGTCCGTTTTCCCGACCGCCATCCTGAGGAATGAAGATTGGAAAAGAAAGTAAACCTTACTTGATTGATGCACGGAGCGAATGAGCGGTGGATTAGGCCTGCTAGGAAGCATCCAAAAAAATGAAGTGCAAGTATCCAATTTTTGCTTTCCACATTAACAGAGGTTGACATTAGCAAAATCTGTCATACCAGCGGTGACTATCATCAAAAGGGTAAAACTGTTGCGACATGCCAACTCTTGAAGGAGAGCAATGTAAGAAATGAGACCGTATCAAACACAGACGTAATATGGGAATAACTAGGAAAAGTGATTGTAATTATCCAATTATCTCCGTGTAAATGTCCAATGAATCTCCTAGAATTAGTAAGGCACTGAATAGTCTTATACCTTTAAACACTGTTCCTATCCCCTTCGTCCCAAAATTACAGTTTAAAGTACAAAATCGTTTAAAAGGATGGAGACGGAGGGGCCGACCTAGCCAAAGTTGAACAAGCTCTCAAACGCCAGATAAAAAGTTAATGATCAAATCAATCTTCTAATGGCTACACAAATGATAAGCTCACTAGCACTTCCAGCAACATAACCGAAAATTTTAGTCCCAAAACCTTGAGAACAAAGTCACACCAGTTGAAAAACATACCTGTTGAGTAGTCAGATGTTAGTCCAAAGGCAATAAATAGAGTCCAGCAACAACTCTATGCAAAGTAAATGATAAGAATACACACTCTCTCACAGTGTAAGTGCTTATATAGCTGCCAAATTACTCGGTACAAACACCCTATCCATAATTATATCATTTTTCTAGTCCAAAACATTGAGTTCCATGCAAACAAGCCAAGGAACATAGTAACTCCAAATGTTAAACTGACTTTAATGCCAAAAGTATCTCCTTTCTTGGATCCTGAAAAGAGTCAGCGATCAAAAGTGAATAAAATGAGCAAGACACTATGGAGGGCGCAAGTCAAATCTCTTACTGGCATTAACAAAAAAATAAATTTAATTTAAAAAGCAAAAAAGAGGAGCATTTCCAAAATCACAACCCATGAACCCATTGATCCACAAATATAGAGATGCTGCCAACAAGCTGCTATATCCAACAAAGCCACACTTATTGATCTTCATCTAAGCATACTTCATTATAATGTTGTCAGATGATGAATGTATGCAGGGCAAGAAAGGTTCTAACACTTGTTGCAGGGGAATGCTGTGATGTAAAACCAGAAGAGAAGAAAGATAGGAGAGAGAGAATACAAAGGGAGAAAATCACTAAATCAATATGCTCAATCATCAAAAAGTGTCCAAATCAACGAACCAGACACTACACATATAGGCAATGAAATAAAACACTAATCGAACAGTACTACCAAGTAAAACCCTAAAACAAGAACATACAGAAACAACCCTAATTTTTATATATATATATATATATATATATATATAAACTCTAGTTTTATCTATTTTGGCTCCAAGTAGAGGCCAATCATGTACAGCTTTTGATAACTGGAATTGTACTAAACAAGACTCGGAGAACATTCCTGTAATGTCCCGGATTTTTCGACGCTTTTATTTTTATTTTTTATAATTATTATTTTCGTGCCTCATTTTGTGTCACATGGGTCCCGGGGTTTGTTTGGGACATTTCTTCGAGCTTAAAACTCTTAGAAGTGCATTTTGGCACATTTTACCATTTTTGAGTTTTCGAGTCTGGGAGACCCCGTGTGGGACCGGGACCGGATTTCCGTGCTTGGGAATTTGCCCGATTTTATTTGCATCCTATTATTTTTGTTATTATTGCATTTACATAGCATGTATGTATATATGTACGTGATTGGATATTTGTTTTGGAACTCCCCGTGGTTAAGGTTACCATAAAGGGCAATTTAGGGAGCTGTTACAAGTGGTGGGGGACCACCATTTGACCAAAGAGACTTAGAGGACCACAAATTCAGATTTTGTGGTCTCATTTGCATCAATCTCCTCTCTCATCTGGATTCTCTCTCCCTTTCCCTCTCTCCTCCTCCTTCATCTTTTCCTTTTCTATGCCAAACCCACCGCATAAAACCCCTATATTTCATCCACTTAGAGCATATTTAGGCCTTGTGCTAGTTAGAGAAAAGGAAGAGGAAGGTGAGAGCTTTCATTTGATCCAAGAATCGTGAAGATTGGAGCATGATGAAATCTTGGGGTGGATGCTAGGTTGGGATTTTGGAGGAGCTCTTGTTGGCACAGTTAGAGAGGAGGATGAGAGCTTCATCTTGATACCCATTTGGAGGCCATTGATGCATTTCGAGTTTTGCTTCCATTGAAATCCCCACGCACACACCACAAAAGGAGCCACAACCCCCTCACCAAGCCAAGCTCCTTCCAAAGCAAAAATCTCTACCCAACATCCATCGGACCATGAACTCCGAAAAAAGCCCATCTAAAACCATCCTCCTCCATAACAAAGGCACAAGAAATTTAGAACCTACCTCTCCAAATATCCACCCTCAACACCATCTCCTACCACACATGACGAGAATACCCCTGGAAGTCCCCACAGCATCCAATGCCTCCCACCCGATGAATCTTCCACCCCAAAGACTCCTTACCATCCTATCTGACATAGATGCACTTACCCAAAACGTTTGTTGTATGACTGTTAGAACATTTTATGTTGGGTCATGCTGTAATTACACATAGTTGGTAGGGTCATTATGTAATTAGCTCATTCCTGTATATAGGCTAAGCTTTGTTTGTTTAGGGTTGATTGAGAAATGAGAAACAATTGCAGCCTCCATCATCTCTCTCTCTCTCTTCCTCGCCAGTTTGAACATGGTATTAGAGCTTCGATCTGAAGCTGTTTCCGTCGCAAATTGTGTAGTCGAAGAAGGTGTGTGAAGCTTCGAGGGACCTTGGATCTTTGGTCAACGGTAGCCCAAGCAAGCTCACCGACGACCCTCTGTTTGTTGTAGCCAGAGTCGCGTGACTCTCTGTTGCTGTCACCAAAGTTGTCATCGCAGTTTATATTTCTTCTCTCTTCGTTGTGTTAATTGGTTAGAGTTGACGAGGAGCCACCTGAGGTGCGATTGGTGCCTGTAAGAGTCGTCGTCTACGAGAAGTTGCAGAGATTGACAGTGCAGTGTAGTTGATGTTGGCGGCATATTTGTGGTGAGTCGTGATCCTCGCTTACACCTGTAGAGTTGCAGTTTGCTAGATCATTGCAGAGGGCTTCTGGCTTCATCATCGGCATCTCTAAGTCTGTAACTGCGAAGAAGAAGAGGGGTGTTTGGCTACAGGTGTACGGTTATCCCAAACCAGGTTAGCATATCTGACACATGGTTATACTATCCCAAACCTAGTTTACTAAAACCGGTTTTGCTGAGATCTGGTTCAAGCTCAACCAGGATCTGTAGGCCCGTTTCTGGACCCGACAGAGCCAGTTTTTGGCAGCATTTCCCTGCCTTCTCTTTGGACAGGTGCACTCTGTTTTGTTTCCTTCTTATCGGACAGTCAGATTTTTTTTCCCTCTCTCAGTTCATCATGTCAAACTCTTCAATCCCCACTGCCACTGTATTGCCCCGAGATGACTATGCTCAGCTTATATCTCAACGACGACTTTCCACCTCATCTTCCATGGCTTCCTTTGCCCAATCAGGTAGTGCACCTGCATGTCTCTTGTCCTCTCGTCAGATTCCCTAGATTCTTGACTCTGGCGCATCCAATCACATGACTAGTAGTTCTAATCTCTTTTCCGATTTTCACACTGGTTCTTCCTCTCAAAGTGTTACTCTTGCTAATGGATCATCAACAAAAGTTTTGGGTTTAGGAACTATTCATCTCACCTCTTCCATGTCCCTCTCCTCTGTATTATATATTCCTCAATTCCCTTTTAATTTGATGTCCATTAGTAAACTTACTAAATCTCTTAATTGCTCCGTTGCATTTTATCCCACATGTTGAATTTTTCAAAATCTCACGACGAAGAAGAAGATTGGTACGGAACATAAAGTAGGTGGCTTGTATTACTTTGATTTTGCACCATCTCCCACGGCTCTTCACTCATCTTGTCTTCTTTCCAATGGCACCGTCGTCTCGGCAACCCATCATTCTCAGTTTTGCAGCGTCAAGTACCCAATCTTAGTCGTGTTGAGTCCATGTCGTGTGAAGCTTGTCAGCTTAGTAAGCATTGTCGCATGTCCTTCAAACCTAGAACTAATAATCGTGTTGCTAGTCCTTTTCAGTTAATTCATTCAGATGTCTGGGGACCAATCAAACATATTTCTATTACTGGATTTCGTTATTATTGACATTTGTGGACGCCCATTCTCGTATGACTTGGTTATTTTTAATGAAAAATTGTTCCGAGTTATTTTCTATTTTTCAAATCTTTCGAAAAGAAATAAAAACTCAATTTGGGTGTTCAATCAAGGTTTTATGTTCTGACAATGCCAAAGAATATTTCTCGGACCCTTTTGAGACTTATTTTCATGCTAAAGGTATCATTCATCAATCTTCTTGTACTTATACTCCTCAACAGAACGGAGTAGCTGAACGTAAAAATTGTCATCTTCTGGAAGTGTGTCGCGCCCTTTTATTTCATATGCATGTTCCCAAAAGATTTTGGAGTGATGATGTTCTTACGGCCTGTCATCTTGTTAATCGGATGCCCTCGTCGGTGTTACAAGGGAAATCTCCTCATTCTGTTCTATTTCCCAATTCCACGTCGTTTAATCTTATTCCTTGGGTCTTTGGCTGTGTGTGTTATGTCCATAACCTTAGACCCGGTCTTGACAAACTCGACCCTCGTGCCACTAAGTGTGTTTTCCTTGGGTATTCCCGCATTAGAAGGGTTATCATTGCCACAGTCCTCATTTTCAACGTTATTTCACTAGTGTTGATGTCACCTTTTCTGAGTCTCTCCCTTATTTTTCTGATCCTAGTCCTCATCTCGATATTGCTCCTGAGCCACCTATGCCAACTTTTTCCTCTCTATTCCCTACTCCCGCACCTCCTAGCTCTGTTGTCCCATTGCAGGTTTATACTCGACGACCCCGACCACTTACTTCGCTCCCTCCATCTCCTTTGGAGTCCTCGAATCCGACGCCATCTACTATGCCGATGATTTGCTTATTGCTCTCCATAAGGCTCCTCGATCGTGTGTCACTGCACATCCCATTTCTAACTTTGTCTCCTACAATAATATTACATCCTCTTTATCTTGTTTTTTATCTAGAGTGTCTGCTACTTTTTTCCCGAGACTTTGCAGGATGGTCTCTCTCATTCGGATTGGCGCCAAGCCATGGTAGATGAAATGGATGCCCTTCACCGTAATTGGACATGGGATCTCGTTCCCCTACCTCCGGGCTTCAAAACGGTTGGTTGTAAGTGGGTCTACACTGTTAAATACCTTCACGATGGGTATATTGAACGGTTGAAGACTCGTATTGTGGCAAAAGGGTACACTCAGACTTATGGTGTTGATTATGATGAGACTTTTTTCCCTTTGGCTAAGATTTCTTCTATTCGGGTACTTATTTCCATTGTTACCAATTGTAACTAGCCGTTGTTTCAATTGGATGTCAAAAATGCCTTCTTACATGGTGACTTGGTTGAAGAAATTTATATGGAGCAACCACCTGGGTTTGTTGCTCAGGGGGAGTATCGTCACACTGTTTGTCGCCTTAAAAAGGCTCTGTATGGATTGAAACAATCTCCACAAGCTTGGTTTGGAAAATTCTATGTGGCGGCATTAGAATTTGGTCTTGGCAGATGCCAGACCGATCATTCGGTATTTCACTAGCACACTAAAGCTGGCTTCATTTTTCTTGTGGTGTATGTGGATGATATTGTGATTACAGGCAATGATTTTGAAGGCATTGTTAAGTTGAAATTGTTTCGGCAAGATCGGTTTCACACTAAGGACTTGGGTAAACTTAAATATTTCTTGGATATTGAAGTTGCTAGATCCAAGAAAGGTATAAGTTTGTCTCAAAGAAAATATGTGTTAGACCTATTAGAAGAAACGGGTATGTTGGGTGGTCGTCCTGCTGATACTCCTATGGATCCAAATACAAAACTCTTATCTTAATGAGGGTGATATATTTAACGAGCCTGGTAGATATTGACGATTAGTTGGGAAATTAATTTATCTTACTATAACTCGACCTGATATTTCATATGCAGTTAGTGTTGTAAGTCAGTTCATGGGAGCTCCTAGAATGCCACATTGGAATGTTGTTCTTCGGATTATCCGATATCTCAAGCAAGCTCTAGGTTTTGGGTTGCTATAATACCAAATGGACATCTTAGGGTGGAAGGTTTCACAGATGCTGACTGGCCTGGTTCTCCCTCAGATAGGAGATCTACTACAGGCTAGTGCACATTTGTTGGTGGAAATCTTGTTACATGGAAAAGTAAAAAGCAAACAGTGGTAGCACGGTCTAGCGCTGAAGCAGAGTACAGGGCCATGGCCCATACCTCTAGTGAGTTAACGTGGATACAACATTTTCATAAAGAACTTTGGTTAATAGTCGAGACTCCTATTCAGTTGTTCTGTGATAACCAAGCCTATTCACATTGCATCCAATCCGGTATTTCATGAAAAAACCAAGCATATTGAAGTTGATTGTCACTTCACTCGAGAAAAGATATTAAGTGGGAACATTTCTACTCCATTGTGAAGTCTGAAGATCAATTAGCTGATATGTTTACTAAGGCTCTTGGTCATAATCGGTTAAAAGCGATTTGTTCCAAGCTGGGATTATTTGAATATATTCTCCAGCTTGAGGGGGAGTGTTAGAACATTTATATATTTATATTGGATCATGTTGTAATTACACATAGTTGGTAGGGTCATTATGTAATTAGCTCATTCCTGTATATAAGCTAAGCTTTGTTTGTTTAAGGCTAATTGAGAAATGAGAAACAATTGCAGCCTTCATCATCTCTCTCTCTCTTCCTCGCCAGTTTGAACAAGGACCAACAACACGATCATGACTATGGGTCACCTTCTTCTTTTTTTTTTCTTTTTTTTGTTAGTACTCCCACACACATAGCTCCACTGAGACTCGAACCCCTGACCTCCCATTTAGAAAGTAGGAACCTGGTACCCCTAGGCAACTGGCCTATTGGTCACTTTTGCTTGCTATTCCGATCACTTGAGTAGATGGAGTTTCATATGCGAAGAAGAAGGATTAGCCCTTCAAACATCATCAATTGGGGAGTATCTGATAAGAGACTCACTAGAGACCAAAGGAACGTACCCAAGAAACCTCATGTCTACCTTGCGGCCCACTATTTGGCAGCACCCGTGCCATTTAAAAATTGGAGCTCCCCAAACTAATTATCCGTTTTAACTGGAGCAGTGTTCTAGCCTAAACCATGCCCAATCCTTGCCCTTCAAGACGTGGCCCATTCCCACAATCAGGCGTAAAAGTCTTCCTTGGCCCATTTTTGCCCTTTAAACTGAGGCCCAATAAAACAATCAGAATTTTTTCTATTGGTATGAACAGATGGGCAAAGACGATTGGGCCCCAAAAGCAGTCTTATAGCCCAGCGATGAGGATTTTAAATACCTTTGCCAATCACGCGACCCCCCTCCCATCTCCACCCTTTTTGGGTCACGTGCCCGACAGTTATGTGCTCCTCATTACCATTCTAAGGACGGCTAACATGTAGCCATACATGATTAATCAATTTCTGACGCACATGCGCGTAGAAAATCGATCATCCATGTCCTTCAATCCATTGGACTTTTAAGTCGTTGCCTTTCATTAGTCGGCCGATCTCCCTTCTTATCAAGATACCTCATCTTCTCCACCTCAACCTGAGGAAGCGGAACCGTAACTAGGGCTGCAAATGAACCGTTCATGAACGGCTTGGGCTCGGCTCGTGAACATGGGCTCGTTAAGGCTCATGAACAAGTATCGGGCTCGTTATATACCTATACATATTTATATATATAAAGTAATGATGATTCAGAATAGTGACTTTGAGAATACATGTGACTTTGAGCTTTATTTTTGGGCTTATGGGTTGGGTTTTACTGATTGAAGCTGAAAGCATCACTGGGGTGCTTTATTTGGGATGTATCATTTAATTTGGGCTTGTCTATGTTATGGGCTTGATATACATTATTCTTATATTTATAATACAAGTTTACCTTTTAATATATATTTTTTTTTAAATAATAATTAATTTTGAGAACTCAGTTTTTTTTTTTTTTTATTATTTTTATTAAACGAGCCAAGCCCGAGCTTTTAAAATCAAGATGAGCACGAGCAAACTCCGTAAACAAACAAGCCGAGCTCGAGCAGACCCAAGCTCCGCTCGACTCGATTCATTTGGAACCCTAGTCGTAACCCTCTCGTTCACCCACGAGACCGTTGCCCCCATCGTCGGAGGGATTTTTTTCGACAACAAGCCCTAATACGAGACCCACTCATTCTCCACCATCACAAACTCCGGTAAGGAACCACCCACTTCCACCACAACAACAAATTTCTTAGTATCAAGCTTCTCATCCATTTCAACCCCTCTAAATCCACCACATTTCTCACCAATGGCTTCTACCAAGGAGTCGCACCACATATGCAATGGGAGTTCATACACCATGATCCGCTGGATGCCAAGCTTCTTCAAAATCTCACAGCACCCCGCAAGATAACCTCAAACATCTAACAAGAGACACGCCTCCCCCATCTCCATCTCCCCATACTTAACGTACCCTCTCTGCTACCTGATGTGATGGAAATCGAAACAAGTTCAGAGAAACCCCACTGTCCACCTTCCAAGTATAAGATGCTCACAAAGCAATTTTTGCAATACTTCCTGCTTCCATGTTGAAACGACTGACCAAATACAATCTAAGGACATCCCTTCTCCGTTCAATATTGTCGTCGTCAACTCTGAACGTTAATCCCCTGTCCGAGCACAGGCAAATCACCTCGCCACCAGTAGGTTGTCTGGGGATTCTTGTGACCTCCATAAAGGTCCTTCTCTCGCCTCTTAAGTGTTTCTTCAACAGCCAGAAGAAAAACCAGGAAACAAGCAAACCCAACTCCCCCACTAATCTGAGAAAAAAAAGAAACAAAAACAATCTGAGATCAGTGAGATTGTTTGTAGATGACAAACCGAACTATCAACAAACAATCTCGATCTAAAACTCAGGTTGGAAGAAAAGAAGAGTCGATTTCCTCACCTCTCAAAGGTGCTTCTCCATACTCTAGTGCGTAGTGAGAATTTCCAGTCATATTCTGCTAGAGTTTGCTTCACTCGATTATAATTCAAATGGAAACATAGGCAAAAAAAAAAAAAACTATCCTACTGATGACAATAGTTGTTAAAGGCTCAAGGCGCACTAAGGCGCCAAAGGCCTTCTGGATCCTAAGCGCAAGGCGCAGTATAAGGAGTGAGCCTAATTGAAGTATGGCGCATGTATATAATAATGCACATATTATTTTATCTGTATATATATTCATAATCAAGCTATAATTGCCGTTAATGTAAGCAGTAAACCATAAATTTATGAATTTTGTCAAATATTTCATAAGGTTAAACAATACAATATATGATATAGAAGTTTAGAACCTTTTAATTTAGTAGTCAATAAGTAAAAAAGAAAATGATATGAATAAATGATTAAAAAATACAAGGCGCGCCTTTTTTGAGCCTGGAGCCTACTAAAAAACGTGAGCCTAAGGGCTTTATGTAAGCTTGATTGAAGGGGCCTGGCGTGTAGTAGGTTGAGGCGCTCTAGCTGAGTCTTGACGAGTCTAGGCTTTTTTGTAGCCTAGGTGCACCTTTAACAACATGATGTTACTTTTAATTCATTTCCATTTTTACTTTTAATTCATTTCCATTTTTTTTGTTAAGCTATTTGTTAGATGCTAGATTATTCCTAAGCGAAAACATCAAGACCTTTCAGATAATTATCAAACTTAGCATTCATAGCATATATATACTTTATCTATTCATCATAGCATTCGTAGCATATTTTTTATATATATACTTTATCTATTCATCATAGATTTTAAATTACATGCATTGCCTAGTACATGCATAAGGACATATATATGCCGCTACAAACAACACCTCCCACTGCATCCATCTCTCTCCAATCTAATCTATTGTGGTTCCTTCCACTATACATAGTCTCTCTCTTCCATTTTCTTAGGTTTACTTTGAAAAGCCTAATTCATTTTTAGTGATTTTGTTAACCCACTCCAGATTGAAAGAGCTAGGGTCTCAAATGGAACACAACTATCATCGAAATGGACCACCAACTGTCACCGCTATCATCTCTTCTTTCTTTTTCTCCATTCTCCTTTTCTCTCTCTACCAACTGCCACTATTATTGCCGTTACCAGGCCTTTTATATACACTATTGTAGAAACAAAATATAAATAAATAAATAAAATTGATGCATCGATGTAACATCCTAAAAAATAAATAAATAAAATTGATGCATCAATGTAACATCCTAAAATAATCCCTAAAGATATCTACTTCAAAAACAAATGCATAATTGTGAATAACGACATGGCATATCCTCAGTTTCCAATTTCCATAATCGAATCTACTATTAGAGGCATCATTATCTTGCCACTACTGCTACGAGAAAAGGGGTAAATTGGAGGGTTCAGCGGGTGATCCTTATGGACAAGTTTGTTTGCTATATATTCCTTAGATAAGCCCAATTCAACTTCGAGACTAAAGATAGCAGCTTTCTCTAGAGAAGATTGGGATTTCGACAAAGAGATTTAGGGTTGTGTCAATGATGGTATCAGCTAACATTCGGAAGGTTGGTGGCACTCTCCTTTCTGCTGCAGTAGTGATGGCACCGCTGGTGGTGGTCCTGGTAGTCCTTGGGACCTCTTCCCCTGCATTCTGCACTCTTGTCTCATTCCCACATTAAGGGTAACTGGAATGGGCGATGGGGAGAGAGAATAAGAGTGGTAGGGTGAGCAATGGTGGTGGCAATGGAGAGAAATATGTCTTTATAGATATATGTGTGTGTGTGATTTGGTTGTCATGGTCATTTCATAAAGTTAATAGGGTCCTTTTCCTTCATATAAGGATATTTTTGGAACTTAAAATTTACCCCTTTTCACTGACCTAGTTGATTGACAGTAGGGATGGTTAGGGTGATTTTGTAAAACCTCAAGAGGATTTTTCAACTAGATTCATCTGAAGGTAATTTTGAAAAACCTCTGAGGGTGCATTACCATAAATTCTATTTTTGTAAGTCATCATACAGCCAAGTAATAAAGTTTCTAGAGGTGTAATGGTAAATTAAAGAAAAACAACATATAGTAGGCTGGTTCTAGTTGAGTTTACCTTTGGTAACCCTATCTCCTTGAGATCCTCATCAGTCATTTGTACAAGAATGTGCATACTAATCTGCAGAAAAAAGCATAAGACATGACATCAGTGATGGGATTTCATAAGGTAAGGGTTAAAGCCAAAGCAAGTAAATAAAATTGCAGTAAACAAAAAGGTATAAAATTCACACACTTCCTCATATTCGAATATTTTTGAATATTTTTCAAGACCCAGCGGCTTCAGGAAATCATTCACCAATACATACTGCACCAAATATGTATCAGTTGTGAGTACAAGAAAACACTTCAGAGTACATAAGTTACGGCGATTGTTCGGAGAATTGGTAATAAATTGACTATTTCCAGTGAGACATAAGTTTCATTGGAAAGAAATAGAGTGATTGTCCTCAAACTACATGATCAACATATAATTACTATATAAAAAGCAAGTCAACTCTTAAATAATTTTCCAAACAGTTTGAAATCGGTAAAAAAATAAATAAATAAATAAATAAAAATAAATAAATAATAAAAAATCAATATGAAATGCACCATGTCCCAATTCCGTTGGGACACTTCTGTCAATCTTACCCAGAAGAAAAAAAAAAAAAACAAAAAAAAAAAAAGAAAGAAATAGTAAAAAATTAACGTAATTACAAAACACTCTAACAAAACTAAAACCTCATTCTTTGTAAAAGTGATAAAATGCAACATCATAGGTAATATTTTTAAAGAAAGAATGGAAAAAAAGAATTCATGTGGCCGAGCCCATCTCTGTGGGATAAAGGCAAGGATAATGATGATGATGGTAAGTAATATTTCAAAAATTGAAAAACAGTAAGATTTGGGCATTTTCCTTAGTTCTTTTTCCCAAAACTGAAGCTGAGCTGACGGCTCTTTTTCTAGCAGTTTCACTGCCCCCAGGTACTGACTCCAGCTTTGGTGGATCAATGTCCATTGGCTGCATATGCGTGTTAACAGAGAAATAATCCTCAAGGTACTCAGGCTGATCCTTAAGACCTGAAATAAAACCTTTCCACTTTGAGTTCTTTGCTGGAAATCCTTCATATCTAAGACCAACTATACAAGCCACTGACATTCAATCAAAATACTCTGTACAAAAAGGTGCTATATATTATTATTGTTATTTATAATTACTAAAGACACACACACACACACACACACACACATATATATATATTAAGTCAGATAAAAGTAAAGTTGCAGTCTTTAGAAGAATGCAACTGTATCTCAAACAATTCGTACTTGTCCAGCATTCAGAATCGTAGTCAAATTCACTCCACCTGCAAAACAAATGACATCAAGTCAAAATAGAAAAAATAAAAAAATAGTAGGCTTTGTGCCTCGATATACAATGGCACTCCACCTCACAGATTAAGGAAACGAGATTTGTAGAAAACGAGAAGTGCATCTAAGATATTTTTTTACAAAAGGGCTCATAACTGTAGAACAGACATAATTTATATATCTATTACTCAATTTATATAAATCCATATGCCTCAAATGAAAACGCCATGCTTATTAGAATGTCAAATGCAATAAGTACCATACATAAATGAGAACAGGTCTAGGAAACAAGGAAAATTCTCTTATGGTGCCGTGGCGGTATCGGATACTCCGACACTTGTAGATATGCGGATACAGCTCGAACACGGTTAGAAGTATCATGGAAATTAAATATTTTATTTTCTGGTTGGACACGACTAGAACCGGCATGAAAACGGCAAGGATACATTTTGGACAATCTCAGGATACGACGGGTGGTTTTGTAATTATGTTTTTTGGAATAATGGGATTAATGCTATTTAAAATATAGGACGGGTTAATTTTTAAAATATAAAATTTAAGAAAACAAAATAACCTTTTGAACGCTTTCTAATAAAATTTTATTTATCAAAAAAATTAAAATTAAAATCAGAAAACAATTTTAGAAAATTTTATCTCAACATTACTCAAAATCAGTTCGGCTTTCATTAACTTCCTCGGGTTCCTATAATCTAAAATCTTGCAGAGACAACCTGTCGTTAATATTGCTAGAATTGGTAAGGAAAAGAGATTCGAACACTAGGAATCTGAACAGATCTGAAATCGTTGAAGCTTGACCTACATTGCAACAATTTGTAATTTAAAAGACGTCTTTATTTTTATTTATTATTTTCTAATAAGTAAAATGCTTCTTTCTTGTAATTTTTTTATCTAGCATAATATATCATAGTGTAAGACATAAATATCATTGCATGTGTAAATATTGATACGACAATCTGTGTTTCATTATTGGTGGGCCAAGTTCCTTTCCGTTCGTAAGTTCTCATACAATCATTTTAAATTAATTGGAGAATCGCTAGATTTGTTCAAACATCTAAAACTGTTTTCCTCAATCGCAAGTTCTCTATCCTTAAAACCTCATTCCTATATTCTTTAAGGCTTTAAGCTCAATACTCCTTGAGTAGAGCAATCACGTTTCTCATATAAAAAGTTGTCCTAAGATGAAGTTGGCTTGTCACAATGGACAGGCTTCAGTTCACTATAGTCTAATTCATGGGCTTGTATGACATCCCTGCTCAAGTTTTAAGGATGGTTTGAATGAAGGACTAGATGCTTCAAACTCAAAATTATCAATTACACAGGTCAACACAATCAAAATAGGATGTAAATGATTGGGAAAACATTTAATAACTCTCTCTCTCTCTGAAGAAAAAAAAAATGAAGAAAGAGGGGGTGGTTGACTTGGTTGGACCATCAAGATTACCACATAGGAGTTTAAACATTTGACCACAATATATGAATGTGTCTGTGTGTATATAAAATAAAAAAAATCCTCCTGGAATCAGCATCAACTAGTTAAAACAAGTCCTTGAATTGCAAATTAGAGAATCCTTTATGACAAGAAAGCCACGAAACTAATGAAAGGAAAAGCAGGAAAATACTTACCGGGAGTTCAAAAAAAGTGATTGTACATTTGCCTGACCAAGACCCTCCGTATTCAAGGGGTAGAAGTCTGCACTCACCGTTACAGGATCCATGCTGTCAGAAACTTTCAAGATCATGATGGTAACATGTTGAACTTTAGGGGGCACCCTTTTTATTTCAGTCCTCGCCACACAAAATATTTTGTTTCCCAAATGAACAAGACTCGAGGTGTATAACTCATACAGATCAAATGGTATCTTTGGAGAGTCCGTATCGACAATTCTCACTGGAGCACCAAGAGATTTAATGGTACGATCATCATCATCTCCAGTGGAAAATGTAACGTGGTATGCAATCAATAAACAATTCTCCACCAAAGTGTATACGAAATCGTCAACAAATTCAGACTTTCCAACGAAGGCATAATATCTCACATCCCTGTCTTCCTTTTCAACGACCTGCCACTTCTCCATTGAACTCCCGACTTTGTAACAATGGAATTCAGTTGAGCTATTATAAGTTGCATCTACAGAAATGAGAATAATGTCATTGACGACTGCGTAACCTACAACAGCCTTGCTTGTCTTCACCGGCACACGGTACTCAGGTATGATAGAATCCCACTTCCGATGAATAGGATCAAAACGTTCAAATGACGGAGATTTTATGCGGAAGCCAGAACACAGGGTATCTGTAGAAAGCACATAAAAACTTCCACCCACTGCCATCACTTTGGGAAAGGGTTTTTTTGCTTGTGGCTTTGGCAACTTATCGAGCTGTTTGGTAACTGTATCGAAAAGGAGGGGTTCGAACGAGATCATTTTGCGTTTATACGCTCCGGATAGCTCACATGAAGCCGCCAAGCATATTTGCGATCCTACCATATCACAATCAACCAATGAATAATGGTCCTCTTCAGAGCAACTAAACGCTTTCACCAGAGGACCATCAATTTTGATTTCCCCTCCATCACCAAATTTGATTTCATAAATTGCAGCACAGTGTAGGGAATCATCAAAACTTGCAACCATAAACAAACTTCTCGCCTCCTCCATCTTTAGTTGTCTCCTCCGCCAACACTGGTTTGTTCCAGGGCCGGCCTGAGATTCCAATATTTTGAGAGGCCCTAGGCAAACTTTCAATTGTGAGGCCCTAAGTTTCACACACGCAAAAAAAATTATAAGAGTGTGGAATTTTCACACGATATTTTCAAATTCTATAGCTAATTTTTTTTTTTTTTTTTTTTTTTTGATAAATAAATTCTATAGCTAATTTAATTGTGTGCATGTGCATTGTGCATAAGACAACTAACTAATAACTATAATCTTCATTCATTAAATCTTCATGTTCATTGACTAACTTCGTATGGTCTCATTCATTAAATCTTCATGTTTATTGAGATTTTCTTCATTTGCTTTCGCATTCATATGTTCTTCATTCACCGAATCTTCAACTAAACTCTCTATTTGTGTATTGCTCCTAAAAAAAATTAAGATTATCTCCATTTTGAGATTGAATCAATTCTTCTTCTCTCTTCTTTTTTTTTTTTCCTTTTTTCATGCCCAGATTCAAATTTTCTTGTAGACATAATGAAATCTCTTGAAATCTAAATAACAGGAACCATAATCAACATAAAACTAGACTTCAAAAAAATAATAATAATAATTTGCTTTGTTTAAAGAAAATATATATTACCTCAATATGCAATGATTTGATTCAAGTTCAAGGCAAATAACCTCACGAGATCCTAAGAAGAGTGTCCTGCTAGCATGTGAAAGAAGATCACAATTAACATAAAATGGATGGAGAATCAAAGAGAAACAATAATAACTAAGCATTGCCGATCATACAATATATATATATATATATATATATATATATATATATATATATATATATATATATATATATATATATATAAAATAAAATAAAAAATCTAAAATCAAGCAGTTTGGTCGAATGATCTCCTGGCTGGAGTTTTTCACTGGAATCTGGAGGAGAGGAGAGAAGACAAAACAGAGTATCCAAAATACAGTCCAAAAGTGGAAATGGGGAACAGAAAACTGCAGCTTCTTTTTTACATTCATTGTTTATATAGCTGCCAAAATTTGATGACTACAGATGACAAAAATATGTGGAGATGAGGTGACTATATATATAGGAGGCTGAACTTGTAGTGCTGAAGAAGTAGTGGGACTTTTAGGTAATATGTGGCATCCACTATCATATATAGTTTTGTCTTTCACTCTTTATATTAACTACACTTTGTGTGTGTGTTTTTTTGGAGCCAATTACCCCTTTCTTGATTTCAGGATAAGGAATCAACTTTAGTAGCAGTGATTGATTGATCATTGCTACAGAAGACCTGTGCAAATTAATAGAAAAACCATTAACTTTTGTTCTGTTAAAGCCTGCTCTTGATTTCCATGTGTTTGTACATTCTGATGGCAAGTGCTTTGACAGTATTATTAACTGAAATTCTAGCTGAGCCAACTTCAAATAACATCAATAATGGTGGTATGTATCTTCATATAAAAATAAAATATAAAAAAACCCTTAATTTGGCACTTTTAAGTATGAGCATAATTTAGAGATCGAAAAAGTTAATTATTACCTCAACGGCTCAACCCACTAGAAGGGATCCTTAATTTTCGTAGGATTGAATGTGAAAATGCAAAAACTTATGAGGAAAAGGGGTATGATTGCTGCTGTTGTGAGATTGGAGTGGAATTAGGGAGAGGAAAAAAAAAGTGCATGCCATAGATTATGGACTCGATCGCCATGAAAGACACATGTAGAAAGGCACACATTTATTAAAATACTAAGAGAACCATAATATATTCATTCAGCTTTTGATAGCCATCACACACAGTGACACACACAAAAAACCCCTAGTTTGGAAGCTACTTTTCACTATTGGAACAAAGGTAAAGGCCCGAATCAAACGAACCAAAGTTAGAACAAATCAAATGATGACATGAACGAAAGAAAGAAACATATATAAAAGATCGATTCATGCAAATGGAGAGAGAAGAGAGAAAGAGGATGAACATACCTTGTCACCTGAGGCGATAGCGGAGGCTGCGTCCTGCGGAGTGTCGAAGCAGATTGTGTCGTCTGAAACTTGCCCTAACTTAATACTCCGGTTTTTTTTTTTTACCCCTGTGGGCCTCAAAATTTGAGGCCCAAGGCGACCTAGACTTTTTTTTTTTTTTTTTTTTTTTTTTTTTTTGTTAAAAAAGCGGCGACCAAGACTTGTCCTAACTTAAATTTTGTTTTTTTCCATCCTCTTCGGGACTCTCAAAAATTTGAGGCCCAAGGCAACCGCCTTTGTCGCCTTGGGCCAGGGCCGGCCCTGGGTAGAGTGATCTTTTGAGCCGAAATATCTATTATATACAGATAATATAAATTAGTCTGATTGAATAAGGAGAGGTCTTTTCTTTTTTTCCTAATTAAGAGAAGTCATTTTTAAAATGCAACCTCAGATGATTCAAAACTTCACATTTTGAAATGTGTATACAGTAAGATATTATGTATACACATAATAAGATATATGTATACATAATAAAAAAGAAATATGTATATACATAATAAGATATTCACATTCAAATACCTCCACAAGAAAACATCTTATGTTTTTTAATTGAAGGATATATATATAGATATGTGGATGTAACAATTTTCTTTTTTTGTTTATTTGACCGAAGGAAACAAAAATCAGAAGCACAAAAAAGAGGCATCAAAATGCATTTGTCCATATGTATATCTGTACGCTATATTGTAAATGAAGTTTATTTTTGCTTTGAATTTGTATCTATTTCGAATGGAATTTACAATGTTCAATTGATAGTTGTCTTTTGTCTTCTTGTCCTTTTTGAATTCATATCCATGAGTTAAGAGATTGAAATTTACAATTATGCAGAGTTTAGTAGTTTTTTTCTTAAAGTACACTCATTCATACATTGCATGGTAATTTATGTCTAAACTAACGAAAGAGTCCAAATCCATCGGCTAATTATTAGATTTTGGGTGAGTAATTTGAGTGGATGGGTCAATTGAAAATGAATGGTTTAATTAGCGAGTTCAAAGCGGATATCCCACTCACAATATGCCCAAACATTAATTAAGGAATTGTTTGGTAGGCAATTTGTTTTAAAAAAAAAAAAAAAAAAAAGAAGGGCATTTGATAAAAAGTATTTTGTTTTGTATAATGTCAAAACTTTCCGTGATAAGTGCTCAAAAGTTGAAACACCAAATTGGAGTTTTTACATGATTCCACACTATAACAATAGCAATGAATAGTAAAAAAATAAAAAATAAAACTCCCAAATGACATTTTTAAATTATTACAATATTTTTTTACTAAACATGTTTTTATAATACTGTTTCACAAAATTTTACAACAAATTGACATTACCAAATATTCTCTATTATTATTCAAACCACTTTGAATTAAAATAAAAATACAAAAATAAAATTTCTTGTTCCTGTTAAAATAAAAAACAAAAAGCCATATCAAACACGCCACGCCCTCAGTTACTCAAAACATAAACTAGCAATTTTATCTCTCTAAAAATTTTAAAATTTTTTTAATTTTTTTGTCTTTAGTAGAACATCAAAACAACATTATGAATTTATGAGATGTGACACTCTCGGGTGGGAGTGGGTGACGGGAAATATACCACTCATATAACAACTCATGATGTATTTTTGAAAAAATTATTCATCGTCTAAATCACGTAGAGCGAAAACAAGAGCAAGAGCACGAGCGTGAGAGTGACATATTTAAAAAAATCTTAGAGTAGGAGTGCCGCTAGAGCACCGCATTATAAATATATAAAATATTAATTTATAATAATAAATATATGTTTTAAATAAATTTCATACAAATAAAAAGACAAAATAGTGAATCAAATATGAGTCCATTACAACCAATATAACCTGCTTTATATAAATGCATAAATTAACAAACATGACAATTAAATAAGCTGCTTTATAAAAATAAAAACATAACAGTGAATAAGGCATAATAGAAAAAGCAATGTTCAAAAACATTGTCTTTTATACATTTAACTTGTTTTAAATTCTCAAGATGACAATCATTGTCTTTGAAATAACAATTTTCTAAAACATATGAAAAGTATATGAAATAGAAGAGAGAATATGAAATGATGGAACGAGACTATAACTATAAGAGTAAATCAAGAGTCAATTACTAGTAAAAGAAGTTCAAAAATCACGAACTAAACACTTAATAACAGAGAGAAAATTGAGAAATCACAATTAAAATATGCAAAGTTATTCATTCATTTATTTCATTACTAATAAATAAGTATTATTAAATGTTAAGTGTATTGTTATATTATTTATTTTTTACCTATAAAGGATAGAGTTTACTTAATTAAATTAAATTGATTACTTTTTGACATAATTAACCGTATTTGGTCTATTTAAGTTGGGGGTAAAATCGAAATTTTTCAAGATTCACACTAAATTCGTGAATTTATTGTCAAAAGTCGTCGAATTCTTGAACAAAATACGCGATTTTACCTTACATAATTCGTCGAATTGAACTTTAAAAACCAACGAATTATTAAATTGAATTCGCGAATTCAAAATTATGAATTCACGAATTCAAAAACATGAGAGCGTGAATTTTTTGCGAATTCACTCTCAAAACGCCAAATCGCATACAAAGCGATGGAGCGCCAGTGATTTAAGCAAATTACGTGACTTAGTTCATAGTAATCGTTGCAACGTGCAGTGCAACAAACACTCCACTTAAAGCAAATTGAAAAATAGAAAATGTACATTTATTTCATATCAATTTCATACAAAAGTTTTTCTCATGTCAATCACCCCCTCATCTGAAATATATTCTCTTGCTGACATAAAAAATTGTATTCCAAATTTGAAATTTATAGTATATTGAAAATGATAAAGAAAGTAAAATTAAAAGAATACCAATTAAGGCGGCTAAAATTGGTGTGTGACGAATATGTGCCATTGTGGTTTACTATATAAATTAACTGAAAGGGTAGTTTAATAAACTAAACAAGTGATTAATTTTGTTGAGACCAAGTGATTATAGCTTAGTATTAAAATATTTCCAATTCCTATAATATCTAACAGTATATATAATATTATTATAATATATATATATATATATATATATATATATAGTCAACTACGGAGCATTCAAAAGCTGCTTTATAGAAGTCACGCGGACGGCGGGACCGGCTTGCTTTAAATGAAGGGAAAAATAAAATAAAAAATTATCAATTGCTCAGCAGATTACTGTCATTTTGCCTTATTCATTATTCTTACCAATCTGCATGTTGTATTTTTTTGGGTAAGTTTTCAGATTTGGTTACTTTCATCAAAATGTGTTAAGAGATCAGAAATGAAAGAAATAGAAGGAGATGGGTTTGGTTGTGATTACATTCTTATTACCTGAGTCATGGAAGTACACGTGGGTCTGTGAATGAAGAGAACAAATAATTTGAATTTAGAAAGCCGTTGGTTCTTGGTTTAGTTCGGAAGAGACTAGAGAGTAGAGAAAGACCCGAGAGAGAGAATAGAACCGTCATGTGCTAAAATGCGAGAAGAGAGCATATATTAAACAAGAGAAGAGCCAATTATATTAAATGCGAGAAGAGCCAATTAGTATCCAGCGCAATACTTAATTACAAATAGAATCTAAATTTAGAAAGAGAGAGGAATTTTTTTTTTATATATATATATTTTTTTATTAGAGAGGAATGTTAGTTAAGCGTAAACTATTACCATAAATTATTTTCGATTGAACAGCAGACAAAAACAAATCTCAAAATAAAAATTCAATATAAAGATACATAATACTCGTGTTTCACATCTATTTCGAGTTAAAGTGGTTGAATTTACCATATGCAATTTAGAGGATAGTTATTATTATATATTGCAACTTAAGAGATTGGAAATTACAATTATGCATAGTTTAATATTTTTTTTCCCCTAAACACACACCCGCACACTCACCCATACATAACATATTTCTATTCAAACTCAAACACTTAATTTCTATTGTGAAAAATGAGAAACCATGCAATCCGAACTATTAGTCCGAAATAAAGTTTAACTTTGAAATTTATTTATCACAATAAATAAATTTAACTTTGATATTTAGTTTCTTATTTCTCTATGTTGCAAAATGAAGTTTTGGCGCATTAAGAGCATATAAAGGTTTAATTTGTCCAAAATATTTCTTACTTGATTATTTTTTTCAAATTTATATTATTACAACATTGATGTTTTTGATAACTGAATTCCTTTGACCAGTCTTCTAAGTGAATTTCTTAATAAAAGTACACACATTAAATCGGAGGGCGATTGTATGCTGATGAGTATCTATTTAATATATATTTGATTCTCCGCCAAATTTATTTTTCGTTCCTATGGAGAAAACCCTAGAAAAACTATTATATCTAGAAGAGAAAGTTATTCAAGTTTAGAATTGTAAGTTAGAATATTTTTTATGTTGCCATCTTTTAAAATCCACCCCATTAAACTTTTCGGGCTTTTTCCCATTATTGACAGGAACACTAGTCATAGTTGTACTTATACTTGCCATTCGTCTGTTATATATAAAATATACCGACCACAATTTAATTCACGGAAATATAATATAACAACAATAATATTTAAATAACAATGTTGTAGTAAACTGGAAAATAACGACGAATCTGTCTTAAGATTGTTATCCAAATGGAGGTGTATAGATGTATCATATACTATAATATTACTATTTAAATATTATAGAAAATATAATATATATAATTATTATTATAGAAAAATAATATATATATATATATATATATAATTATGTGATAAAGTATATTATACTAAATAATATATTATTACATATTTGTATAAAAATAAAACCGAACTATATAAATAAAGGAACCTGATAATAGCCCGATGCTATAATTTTATTCTATATCCTTAAGACAGATTCGCTCTGCTATGGTGCTGACGGCCTCTGTAACGTCTGTCTCCCATATTACAACGACCTTTCTTTCTTCGGTAGCAGCATTGCAAACCGGAGAAATGGACGAACATGGGCGGTGAAGTATTCTTTCTAAACCAGACTAGCTCAAACTCACATACTAAAACTCTGTGTATGCAAACAAAGGAGAATAAAATATCGAAGAGAAAAAAACTCAGAATTAGAGAAGAAGATTTCTGAGTTTGGTGTGATTTGCAAATGACCCAATGGGGTATTTATAGGCATGCATGTGCTTTTTCAGTTGACTCGAACAGTCACATGACACAATGGTTCAGCCTGAGCCATCACCAAATGTAATACCCCTAATTTTCAGAAGATTAATTTGGATTTATTTAATTATTTTATTTGAATTTTATTTGATTATGTGATTATGCGTTTATGTGCTTATTTGATTTAATTGTTTAATGTGAATTATTTGATTTAATTGTATACTTGCTTATTTAATTGTGTGTGGAATGAAAGTTAAGAATAAACTACTGTCATAAATTATTTTCGATTGAACAGTGGACAAAAACGAGTCGATTCCAAAATAAAAATTCAATTTAAAGATATATAATACTAGTGTTTCATATTTATTTTGAGTTAAAGTGGTTGAATTTACAATATGCAATTTAGAGGATAGTTATTTTTAATATAACCATTTCATTATTATTATTATTATATATTGCAAGTTAAGAGATTAGAAATTACAATTATGCATAGTTTAACATTTTTTCCCCTAAATACACACCCGCACATTCACTCATACATAACATATTTCTATTCAGACTCAAACCCTTAATTTCTATTGTGAAAAATGAGAAATCATGCAATCCGAACTATTAGTCTGAAATAAAGTTTAACTTTGAAATTTATTTATCCAAGTGCATTCAAGGGCTAAGATTGTTTATGGAGATTATAGAGAATTTAGAAGCATATTTAACAAGAAAATAAATCTTCTGATAATTATTTTAAAGAAATAAAATCTCGATATTCAAATATAAAAAGTATTTGGATAGAAAATTATTGACCAGTTTCAGTAACTCGTCATAACTTATAACTCGAATATTGAAATTGGACAAACTCAGCTTTTGTGGAAAGCTGACTCGAAACTCGTCATTTTTTTGTCTAATAGAGATTATGTAATTCACATGTAACAACCCGAATCCGTGGGTCCGAACCGTTAACCGAGTCCTTACTCAAACCTGAGATTACCTAAGTCAATCCCGTCATGTCTAGTGTCAAAACATCATCCTTGCATCATAATTACACTTCACGAAGGCTCTATACAATTTCCCAAGACCTAGGGTGAAATGCACCAGAAGAAGAAACAAAGAGAACAAGGCAGTAGTGTTTCGGACGACCGAAATGGGGCTTCGTTCGGCCGAAATAAACCCCCTGTACCGGTCAACCAAAATAGCCACTTCGGTCGGCCGGTTATGAACCCAAAATCTTGGGAGGCCACTGGAAGATTTGATCGGCCGAAACAGGCATTTTGACTGGCCGAAATGGCTCTACGAACTGGGTTTCAGCTACTGGATTGATGCAATTGTGAAAATGAAGAAAAATTTTGGTAGGGACCATGAAACTGATCTAAAACTTGTCCCAATATGATGCAAATTAATGTACTACGTTCTATGGTTACATACATCAATAATGAGACACAAGTAACTTCATTTACCCCCATTCAACTATGAAATAACAATAGTCTTTACATTTTTGTCCAAATTTACATCAAAATAGGATCAAAGGTTTATAATTACATTACATAGCCATTGTAAGCAAACTTAATACATTTCAAGATGGTGCTTTACAAAAGAATGGCTCAAGACTACAAAGAGTTACAAAACACACTTCAAGTTTCCCCCTCATGCTTGTGGAGAATTGTCATCCGCCACTTCATTTCCATGACCTGAAAAATGTTAATATAAAGGGGTGAGCAAAATTGTTTAGTAGGTGGTGCCTAAGACACACCTCTTGTGACCCTGTGAACCCAAATAATGAATAGAAATAAAGAAGTCTGGATTATACCATATTGGGGAGAAAATAACTATAATATCACACCAACAATCGAAGTCATGAATGAACTATGCCGTGCAATGGGATGCAATGTCATGCAATGTCGCTCTCCATTTTCAAAACCTTTTCCGTCATCATTTCTAAACCGTTAGTGAACACGAGAGGAGGATTGGCTACTATCCCTGACCCATGGCAACTCCATGACGTCATTTTGGGCCCAAATAACTCAACCACGCTAAGGCAATCTCCCTAATCCCCTCTAGGTAACACTAACGTCGCGATCCCTAAGCAACTCCTAGGTGGCTTGGTTTTCGCAAACCCTTTATCAAAAAATTTCCCTAAAAATCTCCTTTTTCCATTTCAAATCAATTTTTTTGCATTTCCTTACCCAATGTCATGCATGAATGCATCATGCTATTTCATGTCATGCCAATATCCACTTTTTCACATCTAAATCAAGCTCAATTCTCATAGCATATTGTATAAAAGATGCTAAAAGAAATATCATGCTTTCATATTATGAAATTTGGCAATTTAATTATCATAGACATGGAATACTATCACTTATGCATGCTAAATCACATAATATCAACCAATACACATAATCAAATACTTCATTTACAACAACTAAATCATTATAAGAGAAATTAACACAAATATAGCATGCTAAGTGACATATCATGTATGATAACTCACAAAAATCTAAGAATGTGTGGATTAGAGACCCCTACCTCCAAATATGCAAAAACTCCTAATTTGATGCCCAAATTTCAAAATTCCTAGGGTGGCCAAAAGTGTGATTTGCTCCTATCAATGCGTAGATCTCGACGAGCTCTCTGTTTTGCCGTAAACGGCACCAAAAAATTTTAAAAAATGAGAAAGTAATTGGAGATTGAAGTTCGTGAACAAAAGAAAAAGAAAAATAGAAGAAAAGTAAGGGGGAGAGAGAACTTGCGGGGAGAGAGCAGAAGTGAGGCCAAATGTGGCCTCTTGGCCACTAATTCATTTTAGTGGTGGGTCTCGCCACTAATTCATTTTAGTGGTGGGTCCCACCACTAAAAATCCCACCCACATTTTCTTCTTTATATAAATATATGTGTACACTAAATTACAACCACACAATTAACACATTGCCATAAAATTATGTACCAAATAATTATGCATGAAATGAAATGGACTCGTGACACCACTCCTTTGCACAACAATTCCGGTAGAGGGTCCCACCGGGGACCGTCCGGCCCGAAAAATGAAAAATTGCTGAAATTACAACCTTTGCATTTATAAGAGTCCTGAACTCAAAGAAATGTCCCAACCAACTCTCAGACACACCCGACACACCCCACGGTGTCCGGTACGCAAAACGAGAAAAGAAAAAATGCCCTTGCAAAAACAGAAAATTCCTGAAAAATGAAAAATGGTGAAAAACAGAAACATTACATCACACTCCAATAGGGACAAAAGTGAGATTGAAGTTGCTACATTTATGGAAAAAAAAAAAAAAAATCTGGCAGATTTGATTCTCCGCCAAATTTATTCTTTATTCCTTTGGAGAAAACCCTAGAAAGACTATTATATATAGAAGAGAAAGTTATTCAAGTTCAGAATTGTAAGTTAGAATATCATTTTATGTTGTCATCTTTTAAAATCCACCCCATTAAACTTTTCGGGCTTTTTGTACTTATACTTGCCATTCGTCTGTTATATATAAAATATACCGACCACAATTTAATTCATGGTAACATAATATAACAACAATAATATTTAAATAACAATGCTGTATAAACTGGGAAATAAAGATAAATCTGTCTTAAGATTGTTATCCAAATAGAGGTGTATAGATGTATCATATACTATAATATTACTATTTAAATATTATGGAAAATGTAATATATATATATATATATACTAAATAATATATTATTATATATTTGTATAAAAATAAAACTGAACTACATAAATAAAGGAACCTGATAATAGTATGATGCTAGAAGTTTATTCTATATCCTTAAGACAGATTCGCTCCGCTATTGTGCTGATGGCCTCTGTAGCATTTGTCTCCCAAAATAAATGACCTTTTTTTCTTCGGTAGCAGCACTGCAAATTGGAAAAATGGGCGAACAGGGTTGGTGAAGTACTCTCTCTAAACCAGACTCAAACTCACACACTAACACTCTGTGTATGCAAACAAAGAAGAAGAAAATATCGAAGAGAAAAAAACTCAGAATTAGAGAATAAGATTTCTGAGTTTTGTGTGATTTGTAAATGACCCAAGGGGGTATTTATAGGCATGCATGTGCTTTTTCAGTTGACCCGAACATCCACGGGACATAATGGTTCAGCCTGTGCCATCACCAAATGTAATACCCCTAATTTTCAGAAGATTTATTTAGATTTATTTAATTATTTAATTTGTATTTTATTTGATTATGTGGCTATGCGTTTATGTGCTTATTTGATTTAATTGTTTAATGTGAATTATTTGATTTAATTGTGTACTGCTTATTTAATTGTATGTGTAATTTTCTGTAATTATTTGTTAGGATAAATGATTATTTGTTTTATTTTAATTTTATTTAAATGATAGATTTGTGTTAGTAATAATGGATCAACCAAATGGGTTTTATGGACGACTTAAATAGGAAGCCTAGATGGGTAAGAATTATGGCCCATTGATGTATTAATTATATATATGTATATATTGATGAGTGTGTGTGTGTGTGTATATAGTATTATTATTATTAATACATGGATGAATCAGTTATATATATATATATATATATATATATATATATATATATATATATATATTAATGTATACATATTTATATTATTATTATAGTCATTATTATTATTATTATTATATTTGTTAGTTTATTTTTTTTTTTCCTTAAGCCACTAGGATTAATTATATGTAAACTTTATATATGTGTGTATAGGACTGTGAGGGGCTGTTGTTACGTGAGTTTTATATATGGCAGAGAGAGAGAGATACAAAGAAAGAGAAAGAGAGGAACTGTGAGGAAGAAAGAGAGAGATCATGAGTCAAGGCCAAAACTTAGGAGGAAGAAACAAGGGTTGTTCATAGGGATAGAACCTGACCAACAGAAAGGAACGACGGCAACCAGAGACTGCCCGAATTAAGGAATTGGCTGGAAAAGGAGTTTCAATCCGAAATCTTTAAGGCAAGTTCTATGTTCTACTATCTCCTTTGATCTAGTGTTTAGTACATGACTAGGATGGATTTAGGATGATTAAACAAGGTTAATGAATCTATTTGAATGTTTAAATCAGATTAAAATAGAGATTATATATGTTCTTGATTTATATAAACTGAGATTTGATGCATGAATTATTGTTTAATCTTATTCTAAACATGTTTAATTGTTATAAATAATTTATTTGGAACGTTTGGGACTTAGAATGTGTAATACCCCTAATTTTAAAAAGGATATCCCGGGGATTTTAATTTAGTAGTTAATTGTATTTTATTTGATTATGTATGATTAGTTGAATTAATTTGATTATTTAATTGTTTAAGTGTTTTAATTAGTAAATTGATTATTTAAGTGTTTAAGTGTTTTAATTAGTAAATTGATTTAATTGTTTTAATTTAATTGAGTTAATTGTTTTGATTTAATTTATTATAGTTAATTATTTAAGGGGTAAATTTATTTGTTTTGTTTAATTTGGTTTTCACGGGACTGTATGGGACACATATAGTTATATTAGGGTTTCAGTTTATAGCCGGCAATGTATATACCATAGGTCGGTTTATGGGCCAAGGAGGGCTCTGTCTCTATTAAACAAGGATTAGTGTTTGGGATTTGTACGCCTATATATATACATGCTTCTTGGTATTAAGGATTGGAAAAAAAAAAAAGGACTCTACTCGCGTAACATAAAAACAGAGAGATACAGAGTGAGGTTTTGAGAGAACAGATTTTGTTTGGTGTGGGATTCGACGGGGATTTCAGGGTTGGACCTAGGAGAAGGGAAGGGCAGAGGTATTAGGAGGCTAGACAGTGTTGCAGTGGTTACCGGAAGTTGGGAAGACGGCGACAAGTTTTGAGTCCAAAACTTCAGGCAAGTTCTTTTCTTCCTCCTTCCCGTTGGCCTGTGTTCTGTGCACCTAGATATACTCGAGGGTTTTAATGGATCAATAATTGAATTAAGCATGCTTTTATATGTCAATTTAACCTTATCTTTGCCTTGAATAAATTCAGTGATGGGTTTTTGAAAGTTCATTACAGTAGTTGTTTTTCCTAAGCATGATTTGTCTGTGGAACTTGTAGTTTTTGTTTTTGATTTCAACTGTTGTAAACACTCCATGGGGATTATACTGGACATAGTTAGGACCCTTGGGAACAGTCTAAAACTAAATAGAACGGGTGGGAAGCGGCCGGCGTTGAAGAAGAAGGTCGCAGAAGTCACAGACGGACAGACGGCTCTCAGAGAGGGAGAGAACCGGCTCCATGGAGGAGGGAGCCGGCTCCCCCCTAGTGTAGAGCCGGCTCTAGGAGGTGTAGAGCCGGCTCTACCCAAGTAGAGCAGGCTCCAATAAAAATTGGAGCCGGCTCCACCTTTGTTCATAACCTGTTCTCGCTCAGTTTGCTTCCGGAAGGTGTTTAATGCACTGTTTGAAGCTGTTGTGTGTTTGAACTGTTTAAAAAAAATATTGGGACTTGCCATAGTGATTAAGAAGTTAACTTTGGGTATTAATAGGACTTTTAATTGATTAAAGTTTACCTCTAAATTAACGGAACAAACTGTATAAAATTTATGCACATTGTACACGATTAAGGGATGGAAGAAGACTTAATTGCTCAAGCTTATTTTTGAGCATTCCAGTGGGATCTAATATGTTTATAAATTGTTCTAAATACATTATAGGGTCATTGATGTATTGAAGTTGACTTATGCATGCTTTGGAGGCTAATTGTTGAAATAGTAAATACTTTCTGCAATGATATGGATTATCGTTTGGATTTTTAATTGCTAGAACATCAAATATCTTCCTGCAATTATTTGGATAATGTTTTGGAATGTAAATTACTAAATTATGATTTCTATATTGTAATTGGCATTGATATGGAGGATTATATGCACCGGTATGGGACGGTGGCATTCTAGGGATGGTTTAGCTTCAAAATGCTAAGACTTAACCTAATGGATTAATGGAATGGATTGTAAGATATCGAATCCTAATTGTGACTAAGTCAGATCAGCTGTAACCAAGTTGGATGACTTCCTGGATTAACGGATGGTAGTTAAGTCATATCAACTGAATAAGTTGAGTGAGTAACTAGTTGGTTTATTGTAGGTCAGTTTAATAAATGGTTGAACTGCTTACCCTGGATTTGGACGGACTTTATATATATGTTTATGGTACCACGAGTTGAGCTTGAGTCTCAGACTCGTTGGTTAGGGTGCGTATATGCAGTGGATGCGTAGCTGGTTATAATAGGTTGAGGTGTACCCTGTTAGGTCTAGGTACTCATGCCCACCTTTGGGTGCGTATTCGCATGTTGCCTTCTGTTCAGGTTGAGACCCCTATTATAGACTAGTGAATGTCCCTTAATGTGGATATATTTATACGTATGGACTGGATAGATATTGTGAGATGTCTACGGTATATCTGCGTATCGGGTCACTGTATGGATTGCAGTTAGATTAGAATTTGCTCGTGGGTCTGACCCACTCCTTTATTACTCTTTTCAGGTACAGGACGGTTCCAGCCTTAGAGCTCGATCGTGCTTGTCAAGGACAGTCCCACTTTCATCGGATTACGTAGGACTTCCCCCGATGTTTCTAGTATTATCTATTTTCAGTTTCAGTCTCAGTTGAATTTTTAGTTAGGGGTCCATCAGTGGATTCCCAAGTTGTAACTTTGAAGTTTTGAAGGATTGGAGTTTTAATTTTCAGATACACATGGAGGATTTTATTATTATTATTTCTTGCAGTTTTATTCTATCTTTATTGTTCTTTTTGTCATCTGTGTTCGTTTTAAAATACTTTAATTATTTGATATTCCCTCGGGTTTGGGTCTAGGCCTGATCAACCCGTGTCTCGGATCCGAGGGGTATTTCAGAATACATGATTATGACCCTTATTAGTGGAGTACAGAGGGATCTACAGTAGTTGGAGATAAAGAAGATGACCTACATGCAGCAGGAAATAGTCGGCTTAGTTGTGAAGGAGCCGACTCAATTGCTGAATGAGCCGACTCAATTGGGAATGAGTTAACTCCGTTACCGAAAGAGTCGGCTTAGTTGAGAATGAGCCAACTCATTCAGAGAAGAAACCGACTCAATTGGTCTGGAAGTTGGATTTTGAGGTTTCGGATTCCATATGTTGTTGTAGTTCGTTTTATTGGATTTAATAAATTCTCAAAATGCATAATAAGCATTAATATGCAAGGATATAATATGTAATGGAACTTAAATAGACTAAAAGTTAATTACATGATGTTTTATATTGCTTTAATTGTTATGGCAATTGCAATGGATGATTTAATAATTATAATCATGATTATGGCAGTATTGTATGATCTTATATTTGATCTTTATCTATTATTTGTTTGGGAATTATTGTAGGAATATGGTTTCGGATTATTGTCATGCCATTGTTAGGATATGGATGGCGAATATCGATTTTACCGTTGTCAGGATATGGCTTTATATATATATATATATGTATCATGATATGAGTTTGAGTTGATCAATATCGATAATTAAGAAGGCAAAAATGATGAATAACACAGGGAGTTATATGCATTTTTTTTTTTTTTTAACATGGGAGTTTTTTGCACATCTTGTATATAGTGAATGTGTTTTTTGCACTTAACCCTAAGAACAATCATTTGGTGGATCAACCCAATAGTTGGCTTCAGTAGTGCAGCCCTAGGACTTAGTGCCTCCTCAAACATTATATTTCAAGTTCGAATGTCCTTAAGTGCGATCAATCCCCCACACTTGCACCATAGTCGAGCTTTACCAGTTTCGTATGGGAGCGTCTTGCATGAATCCTGAGATTAGTTGGGGTAAAGCTCCTGATACGTAAAAAAAAAAAATGCCCCATTTTGTGGTTCAATCGGTGGGAAATATAGTTGAACAATTACTTTTGAAAATTTACATCCAAGTTAATATTTTCATTTAAAAAGACATATAAGTCCTATATACTTTCAAACTATCCCATCCCACTTTTGATATTTTTTTGCATTTGAGTTTCAAATCAGTCAAAAATTTATTTATACCCTACTCCAAATTGTTTTTTTTTTTAAAAAAAACACCAATTATTTTGCTCAGGGTTCAGGGTTTTTAATCTCTCTCTATAATATATATAGAGGCTTATTTTTATTATTATTGGAAATTTAAGTAAAGGTGAACCATTATTTTGCTGGCTAAGACAATAGATTTCTACATTTTTTATTTAAAAATGTTCATAATCCCAACGAAAAAAAAGTTCATTTTTTAATGATTATATATATATATATATATATATATATATTTCATACAGTTTTTTTTAAGGCTAGATGATAAATGAAACGGGAAAGTTTTTAAGTTTAAAAATTATATTATATATATATTTTTGATAGACTCGGGTCGATTCCAATTTTAATTATTAAGTTTGATATGAATTGAATTATTTTTTAACAAACAACACATTTGTATATAAATATTGGATAGTTGGATTAGATGCGGGTTAATTTCTCCATTTAATACTCAACTAGTTCATGACCCGCTCCAAACTTGCCATTAAGGGATTTATAACCTTTTTTTGACCCAGCCATTCATAATTCGTTCAAGCTCTCCCGCCAATCCTATCTGTACATAACAACATGTTCCAACGACTACAGGAGAAATTATACAATTCGAATAATGTTCGTTGATTAGTAACTTAATTCTTTTCAATCTTAAATTTAAGTTATCAATTTAGTACTCTCAAACATAATATAAGCGAATTCATCTTATTTGTTCAACCTCCTATATATTTTTAAATATAATAAGAAACTATAAAATATGACAGGTTGAATTTCAAATCTAAAAGTTTTAAACATACCAGCCCATATAATGGAGTTAGTTGATTTGATTTTGGGGATTCTTTTTTTCGCCATATGTTTCAAAATTGAATAATTTTGTTTCTAACATGTAACAACTAAATATGAGAGAAAAAATATTAACAATGTTTTTCGAAATAAATTTATAACTTAAAAATATATTAATATATAAAAATTGTAAAGTTTCTTTTATATTTTTTTTGTCATTAGTAGAACATCAAAACAACATTATGAATTTGTGGGATGTGACACTCTCATATGTAGTTGGGATTGAACTATTGAAGTGACTTGCCTCTGCCTTGTCTTTTTATCTTTTGAATCTCGCATCATTGCATGGAAGGTAGAAAAGGGAGGTCATTTCAACTTTTTATATAATTAACATATTTATATTTCCTTCAATCTATTTTTTTTCCGAAGATAAAAAATATTATTCGTATTATTTCCATCAATCTATATAACAACAAATATGCAAGCATGTTTATGGAATAGTTATACTTCCATCTGTAAGCATGTTTATGGAATAGTTATACTTCCATCTTTATTTTGTATTTGGGGTTTATTCAAAAGCTTAGCTGACATTAAAAATTAGTTATATTAATAATATATTTTACATAAAAATTTAAAAATATCAAATTAAAATTTATTTTAAATCCATAGCCTTAATTAATATTTATTTTAGGGGATGGGATTTATGGAGATTGGCAAAGGGGTTAGCTCACACTAGATTTAATGTTCTAACACCTTAACCCAAACTTATCTCGGAGAAATTCATGTAATAAGTTGGGATGTATTTTTGGAGACATTATTTATTGTAATGGTTGCAACGCAGACCTAATATAACACAGATGTCTACCGACACTCTATTAAAACAAAATGGACAATTGAAAGTTTTTATAAACTTTTCATTTTTCATGTTTTTGGTACATTTATTTCATATCAATTTCATTGAAAAGTTTTTCTCATATCAATCACCCTCTCATCCAAAATACATTATGTTGCTGTCCTAAAAAATTGTATACCGAATTTAAAATTTATAGTATTATGAAAATGATAAAGAAAGTAAAATTAAAAGAATAACAATTAAGAAGACTAAAATTAGTGAGTGACCAATATGCCTTAGTGGTTTACTTTATAAATTAACTGAAAGTATAGTTTAATAAATTAAACAACTGAAATATATAAATTAACTAAAAGGGTGGTTTAATAAATTAAACAAGTGATTAATTTTGTTGAGACCAAGTGATTATAGCTTAGTATTAAAATATTTTCATAATAATATCTAGTAGTATATATAATATTATTATAATACTACGTGTGTTTGGTGTGCGTGTGTATATATATACACACACCCACAGCTTTTGATCAGAGGAAAGCAGCTTTATAGAAGAAGTGAACCGTGCTCCAGTGTCTCTGCTTTTGGTTGTGATTGCATTACCCCTCTATATAATACACAGTATACATATATTACATTTCTCTCTCACACACTATATCTCTGAAAGTAGTAGATACATTTCTCTGATACATTTCTCTGATCTAGGTATTACATTTCTCCCCTCTTCTCTGGCGTAAATGGGTCATGGAAGTTTGTTTGTTTGTTTTTTTATTTTTATTTTTTGAAAATATATTATCATGGCATCTTCTTGCCTTTTTTTTATTTTTTTATTTTAGATCTTGCATCTTTGCTTTATTTATTTATTTTTATTTATTTTTGCCAATTTCTCTCATTATTTTCTCTCGAACTAGGACAGTATTTGAGCTAGGTATGGTTTTATGTGCATAATTAGAGTCTAATTTATCTTCTTCTTCCTATTCCTTTATTTATTTATTTTTTTTTTGGAGTAAATGGGTTCATGTAAGTTTGTTTGTTTTTTTTTTTGTTTTTTTAATGTTTGAAAACCTATTATCATGGCATCAATCCTCTCTCTCCACTTGAATCGCTGGAGGTGTCTATTTTTGTATAAGAATTTGTAACTTTGTTTTTTGTTTTTTGTTTTATACTTATAATTCTCTACTTTTTGTTGTTGCAATGTTTGTTATCTGTTAAGTATTTTTTTACTTTTTTGTTGTTGTTGTTGTCATTTCTAGCTATGGAGGATCCAAGAGGTGACCTGTCCCAAAATATGAGGGCACGATTTCGTGAATTAAAATCTGAATTAGAAACGATTAAAAAAAGAAAGATTGAAGAGACTAATGAAGGAACCGAAGTATCTGGGAGCCAAATGGTAAATTGCAGTTTAATTAAATTTGATATGCAACTGAATTTCAAAATTTATTAAAATGTATGAAAAAAATATATATGCACGTATGTATCTATTTTTCAGATTAGTGGTCTGAGGGCATTAGAATTTAAATTTCAATACTCTCAAGAGGACCAGCGCCGGCGTGAAATAGCTTGTGAAGGAGATTTGTGTCGCCTTGGAAAATTGAAGGAGAAAGGCAGATTCATAGTTTACAAGAAGTTTAAGGATCCAGTTGAAGACATCTATTTACGAGAAGCAGTTAACTTTGTTTCAAGTACTAGAGATCTGAAGTGTCCACATTTGTTGATTGCAAAAGATTTGTCTTTAGATACCACACAGACAAAAATTGTGGTTGTCCATGAACATTTCGAGGACTATTTTGACAAATGGCTGGCAGAACATCCCCAAAACATTTTTGTAAATAACCAATTGAGCGATTTTTGGAAGCGGTCGATCAGGTAAAGGAAAATTGTTTAGATATTATATATATAGAGATATTTTTCAATTCCTTATACCTAATATATTTTTTATGTTTTTCAATTTTAAAGGAATATGTTGAAGGCTATTAAATACCTCCATGATATGGACAAAACGCATGGCAGGCTGGGTCTTGATTCCTCCTATTGTATGGTTGGGGGAGATTTAAAGATGATGATGCCTGAAATGAAAACATCCACCAACCAAAAGGATTTGGAGCATTATAAAAAGAAAGATTTGGACGACTTTCTCCAGTTTTTAACCAACCATATAACTGTTCCTGCTCAAGCACAACAAATTCCTGCGTGGACTGATTTTAAAAATATTTTCAACGTCAACACTTTAGTGTAAGTTATCTTTAGTCCGAAGTATTTCCAATTAATGTTACTTTTTTTGATATATTTGAATCTTATTGTCTTATATTTAATGTTATAGGGTTAACCAGCTTAAAAAGTCTCCACTATTGTTGACTGATCTTGAAATGTACGCTCATCTGGTGACAATTTGTAATCGCATTGGTTGTTTTAATCAGACACTCTATCGTACATATTCTCTTGAGTTACGCAAGCGTCCAAATGTATGGGGACAATGGGACAATGTGCTCCCAAGGGGGTCCATGGCGTATGAGGTTTTTCAGCATCAGCTATTCAGCAACGTTCGATATGACACACAATCTCTGGAGGACCTGATACGCTTTATCAGAAACGTTCTGCATCACGCATCAGAACATTCACAAAGGACGCTTGGGAGGGTATGAATTTCAATTTCTGATATATATATATATTTTTAAAATTTATTCGTTTGTGTATTTATTTATTGTAGTTTTTCTCTCCCCTTAACCGGCCCCAACCGGAAACGGAAACTATAAATGAGATCAAGATGCTATATCCTGGAATCGTGTCGTTCTTGCACAACTTCATGGTTGAGAAATTTCCAGAAGAAGATATCTGGAAACTTGAAGGTTTCTGATTTGAACTTCCAAAGGGTACGTGATTGTTTCTGTTCTGAAGTTGCAACATATTAATGGGTCCTTTCTTTCCAGAAATAGTTTTGTGTTTTCAACATGCAACGCATAGGGTAGTATTTAGGAAACAAAAAAAACTTGTAAAGGATAATGATAGTCTGTGTTTTGAACTTGCAAAGGATAATTGATAGTTTGTTTTGAAGTTGCAACATTTAACATGTTTTCTCCTTTCTTGTATTGGATTGGTATCACGTACTCAGTGTATTGGATTGGTAACTAATATGATGCTTTTTGTCTTGTTGAACTCTGGGTAATTTTGATGGTTTTTGTTTCAAACTTGTTTTTAAGTTCGAACATGATGATGATGCTTTCCTCTACTGGATTGGTATCTTGTACATTGGAGCTAGGGTAACTGATGCGAGTAGTTGTTTCAAGTAGAAGAATAGTGATTCAATTATTATTATTATTATTATTTTTTGGATGCTAGATTGTCTAATAGTTTCAAAAAGTTCTATGAAACTAAGATACCATTTATTAATATCTTTTATATTTATAACTATAATAAAAATGAGTTGCTGATCTTCCACATCGTAGGTCACCGGGTGAACAGATGAAGATGCAGAGTTTTGACTGACATTTTGAGTTTCATTTAGCCCGTAGCTCTTACTTCAAATAGTTTATTAATATCTTTTATATTTATAACTATAATAAAAAGAAAATGAAAGGAAAACCTTTATATACCACTATATCTACGTCCATACTGCTATTAAAAATAAATAGATTTTCTAATTTTTATGCACACTTCAATTCTTTTTTCAAACTAATTAAAAAAAAAAAATGTTGAAGAGTTAGTTACTTTCTTAATTATAAATCCCTCTTTTATTTTAAAATAATTATTTTCTATATTTTGCATAAAAAAGTTGTGTTTCCAAGTCCCAAAACCTCTCTTTACCAATTCTTACAACTACTTGGTAAAAAAGAAACTAAGTGATCAATTTTTAATAAAATTTTAAAACAAGATCATCTTAACATATATAAAACGTATGTCCTGGTGAGCAAGTAAGCACAATAGTGAATGACAATGACGGTCGGTATCATGGTCAAATTTAGACTATTATTTGAAATATAAGGTCAAATTCAATTTTACTACTGTCACGGTCGTAGAAAAATAAAAACTGAATTTGAAGAAATAAATAGAGTTGGTACATGAAACATTGATACCTGTCAAAGGAAAAGGATGTTCCACCACTATACCTCTCAAGTTTTGATGGGTTAGTGTGAGTTTATCCCGTGGTTATGTGGATCAGGATTCTCTCCGATCTTACAATAGTCCAGTTCCATCATTTTTTATTTATATATACGGAAACTAAAGCCATATATATTATATATACATCACAAATACGTCATCTCCTTCCCTCTCTTCCGGGATGGGATAGTTCATAATATTGATTTGTTTCCAAAAAGAATCAGAACTCTATTTCTCCATTACCTTGTTTCCATAAATTCTTCTGTTTCTTTGTTTACGTAAGTCATTTAATTCCAAATTACCAAGCAGCACCTGAGCACAGAGAATTATTTCCAGAAGAAATCAATGGCAGGAAAAAGAAAATAATCACTAAAAAGGAAGGAAGATAAGTGAACGCTACCTAGAAAAAAGAAAGAATTCCTCTGTTTATTTGTTTGTTTCATGTGTAAATTTTTTGGGTTTAAAATAGATACAAAGATTTGCAGAGCAATTTCGAATATGTTCTGGATTGGCATGATTTTTTTTGTTTAATTATTTGTTTATTACATAATATCCCAAATAGGCTGATCATAGTTCGGATTGGTTTGCTTTGGGAATAAAGATCAAGCTGAACCGGTCCCCACGGATTGGCAAAAATTGAAACCGAACTGATCCATGGGGGTCTTCAATCCGAACCAAACCAATCCGTGAAGTAACGGATCGAATCGGTTCGGTTTCTGCAGATTGGGCAGATTGGGCCTTGTCAATCTTGTTCATTTTTTTTTTTTTTAAATATAAATACAAAATCAATGATTTTTACAGGGAAAAAGAAGAGTCCATGGCAGCAAGGAAACCCTAAATGAAAAAAAACACAAAGAATCAAAATTTCAGAAAAAGCAAAACACCTCCTCAATCGAGTCAATCCGAGATAGAGTTTCATATGGGTCTATTTTCCAATGAAAAACTTTAACTTTACATCTTGGGAAGGGTTAGGGCAATGGATTCCCTGTCTTAACAAAAGAAAATAAACTGAAGGTTTACAAGCACTGGCCTGAATCGCACTCCAATGACCTGAGAGATCGGCGGCGTTCACCAAATAGATACGAGAATCCTCCGTGATGGAGTACACAGTGGAGCCCGAAGCCACATAGTTACAGTTCAGCCACGGGATGGCCGTCGGCGTCGTCGTCTTCCAGAATAAGAAGATCCATCACTGTGTTATGGTGATTAACAGAAAATATTGATGTTATTTACAAAAAATATTCAGAGAAGAGGAGAATAAGAAGATCCATGCAAAAAATTTGTGAACTCACCGGAAAAGAGGTAGATCCACTCGAAGAGGTCGCCGTTGCTTCGATACGCAGAGGTCGCCGTTGCTTCGAATTTGGTGAACAATGGATTGAGAGGCGAGAGATTAGAAGGCGAAGAGTGAACAAAAACAGAGGTGAAGAGTGAAGACCGTCACAGAGGCGAAAATAACTAGAGTCTAGAGAAGAGGGTGAAGAGAGAAGAGGCGAGAGAGGCGCGGCTGTAATAACTAATGAGATGCCAGATGAGAGTAATGAGTTATTTGGGAGCTAGGGTTAGAATAATGAATAAAAAAAGAAAAAAAAATACGGTAATAAGCAAAGTATAATCATTAACTCTAATTGAATAAACACTAATTCAAATTATAATCACCATAATCGGATGATAATCATCGACTCCCATAGGGCCCCTCTGGGCCCATGCTGGCCCATTAGTTTTAATTACAAAATAGCCTATAATTTATAAAAGTTTTCAAAATGCCCCCCTTGAAATAATTTTTTTCTAAAAAATGGCCATTAATTTTAATTACACATAGGCCAATAATTTATAAAAAACTGAAAAATGCCCCACTGAAATAATTATTTACCCTTGGGCCAATTAATTTTTATTGCAAATAGGCCTATAATTTATAAAATTTTACAAAAATGCCCACTAAAATAATTATTTTTTAAAAATATCTTTAATTTTTCCTTTCTTTTCATTCTTACTCCTCTTCTTCTTCTTCTTTTTCTTCTTCTTCTTTATATTCTCTAAAAAAAAAAAAAAAAAATTACATTCCTTTATTCAAACTATTTTTTTTTTTCTCTTCAAAGTTTAGTAATTAAATTTGTTGCTAGGACTCTTAAGGTGTATTTTAAGTTATTATTATTTTTAAATAATTATTTTTCAAATTATTAAATGTTATTATTCCACCATTATTACAGATCTATTTTTTGACTTATTGTCTTGCATCACTATTTGCTTGAAAAAAATATAATCTTCTTTAATAAGGCACCCCCCCTGAAACAAATTCTTGGCTCCACCCCTGATCGACTCTGATCGAAGAAACACTAGTTCAAATTATAATCTACTTTAACATCCTAAGCAATACGTGGTTTGTTTCATACTTATATTATACATAAAATCCCAAACAGTATGTAGTTTATTTCATGCTTATGTTATATGTAAAATCTCAACAAAATTCTACTGAAGAGAGTAATTAGAGTACATAATTGAGTAGCAAAAAGATTAAGAACATACACGAAGAGGTAGAGAGAAGAACAACACATACCGAGTTTCTTCTTCAATTCCAGAGCAACAAATTATGAATCAATGAACAAACAATTTTTAGACGAAGTGAATAAAAATCCATTTTTTTATTATATCAATGAAATTTTGTACCGTTGTTAAGCACTCTTTGAATAAAAATCCATATTTTTTTTTCTTTTGATGACCTATGTTGTTTTGATAAATATCTATTAAAAAAAAAACTTTGAAAACAAAAAACAAAGATGGAGTCGTCACATGAATTCCTTTTCTTGGGGTTAAATATGGGAATTACTACCACATATATTATAAACACTTCTCGAAGAAAAATGATACCTGGGCATAAATGGCCAGCCATCCCAGGCCCTTGCATCCAATGTGAGTCCCAAGAATTGTTAGAAGCAAGGTTTACTTGGTTCTGAAGGCTGTCGTTAATAGAGAGATCAGAGACGCTGCTCAATATAATATAGTGTCCCAGGCAGAAAAAACAAAGTGGCCTTCAAGGCATCAAGCAGCGTCCCATATCAGTGCTCCATGGTCGGTTTCTTTAGAGGCTCTTTCACCAAGTATGATCATGTCTGCATGTGTTTCACTACTAATATATTTTAATCCAATGCATTCATTCTCCCATGAAAGGCAGACCGCAATTATCCCCCAAATGATCCATTAAAAGGTAGTATGAGTAGAACATTTTGGCAAATAAATTATATTTTGAGTTCTAAAACATATAATCTTAGCCTGGGTGTTTCTATTATATTACTAATTATAATTTATAATAAAACGTATATTACACATTGAAATTCACCCAAGCAAGCAAAGGAACCTAGTCAACTCCCTAAGGTCAAACCTTCGGACTTAAATGCTGAAAGTATCATCATTCTTGGACCCTGAAACAATCAAAATGAACATAAAATGAGCAAGAGACTAAAAGTTTGGAGGGCCGGAGTCAAGTATCTTACAGATATAATAAAATAAAAAATAAAAATGGGAAAGAATAAAGGAGAAGAAATTCTTAAATCACAACCCATGAACTTGATCCAAAAATATAGACACACTACCAACTAACTGCTTAGAGAGATTGTATCCAATAAAGCCACAGATGCATCATGCATTGATCTTCATCTAAGCATACTTCATTATAACGCTGTCACAGTGAGTGATGTATGCAGGGGCAAGAAACGTTCTGACACCATTTGCTGTAGGTTGGTATGGGTTTGGAATCTTCTTTCCATCCCAACAGAGTCTGCAGCTCCGACCAAGCCTGACTTTAGACGGGAGAAAATGAAAAAGATGAAGCCCCCTATCAAGCCTAGATGGTGAAACCCAAATAAGTTTTTTCTTAGTTATCCTAAACTACAAAGTCCTAGACGTATGCATACACATCACTATATGTGTTGGGGGGGGGGGGGGGGGGGGATGACATCACCATGATTATGATGCATAGAGAGGTTCATTCAGTGAATGGTTCATACATTTGGCTTATGCTTCCATTCTCACATAGTGCTCCAAAGCCCCTAATGGTTGATAACTAGATGTGTATTAACTAAGTGGTCCAAGCAGAAGAAACTCAAAAGTCACCATGTCTAATATTCACCAACTCTGTTCTTGTTAGAAGAGTAATTAGGTTTTACATATTGCAAATGAACAAACAAATATCAGGACTCGAAAAAACAACACTTTGATGACTGATGTTGCATCAACCAGGAGAAGTTATCGTAAACAATTGACCTGGTTGGAGGAAATAGCTGTTACCATATTGAGTGAACACATACCAAACAACAAATAAATAAATAGAAAGGGGTCTAGGGCTCAACAAAGAATTTTAAGGTGAAATGAGAAAACCAGTACAAAATAGCTTATGTAAAAGCTTACAGGTAAACAGGTAATACCAGGGGACGGGCGGAGTTAGAATTTTAATTCAGAGGGGGGTGCAGTGTAAAAACAAAAAAAAAAAAATTATAATTTAAATAAGAACAAAAAAAAATTACATACTATATACATTATTCTGAAGTGCAAAAAGAAGAATGTTAAGAAGTAGGGGGCCAAAAATAATAAGAAGAAGAAGAAAAATGAGAAATTTGAAAGGAAAAAAAATTATAAGTTGAGTAAAGAAGGAAAATTTAACCTTCCGGGATGGGATAGTTGATAATATTGATTTGTTTCAAAAAAAGAACCAGAATGCCATTTCTCCATTACTGTGTTTCCATAAATTTCTTCTGTTTCTTCATCGATGCAAGTCATTTAATTCCAAATTAACAAGCAACACCGGAGCCCAAAGAATTATTTCCAGAAGAAATCAATGGCAGAAAAAAGAAAATAATTACTAAAAAGGAAGGAAGGTAAGTCAACGATACTTAGAAAAAAGAAAGGAATCCTCGGTTTATTCGTTTGTTTCGTGCATAAATTGTTTGGGTTTAAAGTAGATACAAAGATTTGCTGAGCAATTTCAAATATGTTCTGGACTGGTATGATTTTTTTCTTTAATTATTTGTGTAATGCATAACCCCCCAAGCATTTTGTAATTTAAGTCAATATCACAACATCACTACATAATCCTACTAGATGATATGCAAATACTTTTGTGCATAACATCCAAGCCGTTTGTATTTTAAGTCAATATAAGTTGTACGCAACATCTCAACATAATCCTACTGGATGGATGATAGTCATCGACTCTAATTGGAGAAACACTAGTTCAAATTATAATCACCATAATCGTACTGGATGATAGCCATCGACTCTCTAATAGAAGAAACACTAGTTCAAATTATAATCTACTTAACATCCCAAACAATGCGTGGTTTGTTTCATACTTATGTTATACGTAAAATCCCAAGCAGTATGTACCTTATTTCATGCTTATGTTATATGTAAAATCCCAACAAAATTCTACTAAAGAGAGAAATTGCAGTACGTAATTGAGTAGGAGAAGGATCGGGAACAGACACGAAGAGACAAAGAGAAGAACACCAACACAGACCGAGTTTTTTCTTCAATTCCATAGCAACAAATTATGAATCAATGAACAAACAATTTTTAGACAAAGTGAAGGGAATTGACTTTTATCACAGGAATTCAATTTAAACCACGTAAACAATATGAATTTGGAATGAACAAACAATTGTTAAAACAAAGGAAACAAATTTGATGATAATCAAGGAATTTCACTGGAACCCAAAATAAAATACCAGAGACCAAGGAGAGAGAGGAAGACGACCTAGAACACAAAAATGAGAGTTAAATAATATTAAACTGGACCCACTTTCTCTATAAAAATAGCTTATATCGTATTTTGAAAATAACGATTAAAGCTTTTATATATATGAAATACAACTTAAAAGAGGGGTGGTGAAAAATTAGTTACTCAATATTTTTAATTGACGTGACACTTTCACAACCACTTATTCCAAAGAGGAGAAAACTGGGAGGAAATTTTGTACCGTGGTTAAGCATTCTTTGAATAAAAATCCATTTTTTTTTTCCTTAGATGACCTATGTTTTTTTGATAAATATCTATTTAAAAAAAAAAACTTTGAAAACAAAAAACAAAGATGGAGTCGTCACATGAATTCATTTTCTTGGGGTTAAATATGGCAATTCATACCACCTATAGTATAAACACTTCTCGAAGAAAAATGATTCTTTGGAGCCTAGGCGCGAGGTGCACCGCATGAGTGAAGTGGGCGCACAATTGAAAATTTAAACTACAATAAAAACATTCATATCTCATAAGTCATATCAATACTTCAAAAATTAATATCAAATAAAAAAGAAAATCCATCAACTAAACAAGCATCCAACAATCATAAAATAGAGCACAATTTTGTTTTCTTCAAAGGCAAAGCAGATTTGTTTTTTTGAATGGCAAAACAAAGCACAAAAAGAAATAAATCTGTTAACAAGAAAAAAAAAACACTGTTAACAAGAAAAGAAAAGAAAAAACAGAGCCAAAAAAATAGACGCAAATGAAGAAAGAAAAGTAGATGAGAAGAGAGAGAGAGCGTTAAAGGAAAAAAGGAGAAAAAACCGAGTCCCCACCCCCCCCCCCCCCCCCCCCCCCAAAAAAAAAATAAAAAACAGGGAGAGAAGAAAACTAAACGAAGAGAGAGAGAGAGAGAGAGAGAGAGATGTAAACAAAGATAAGAAGAGAGGAGAGACAAGCAGAGGAGAAGAAAGAGAAGAAGAAGAAAGAACTGACGTGGCTTTGTCAATCGTCTCGCGGTCTCACTCATTCGCTGTTCGGTTGACACTTTGACTCTTGGGCTTTCTTATCTGTTTATTATTTTGAACAAAAGTTTCTTATCTCGTACGATTGGGCTTTCTTATATGTTTATTAAGTTGCCAAAAGTATCATTTTTGGCTTAAGAAATAAAAAAATCATAGTTTTAAAAAAAAATTAGTGAGGCGCACCTAGACGCGCTTGACAAACAAGAAAAGGCACACCCGGGGCGCGGGCCTAGTAAACATCAGTGAGTTTGGGATGACAACAGGTGCTACACCTGCGCCTTGAGCCTAGGCACGCCTTTAACAACACTATTCACTCCTACTTTTTACGCCTTTGTAATCGATTCCTACGGTTCTCAAGGAGTAATGAACAGTGCATCTCTCTCGATGGCTTTTTAATTCATATATTGACCATTCAACCATTTAATTAACTAACTCTAAGTTGTTTACTTGCGTTAGATATGGAGAGAGAAGCTGAGAGTTCAAAAAAAACAAATAAACAAGCAAGGCGGAAGCACTGATTAGAGAATGGTGGTGAGCTGGTGTAGGGAGAGAGAAACCTTCCCAAAGAGAAAATAGGTGTTTATGAGGGTTGGCATAGAAATATTCCTCCACAGTGGTGGTTGTGGTGTTTAGAACATGATGGTTTGATTCAGATGAGGTGGGATTCAGGATTAAGAGAGTTTTAATAAAGTTCAAACCACGGACTATAATATAAATCCTGACTAATTTTTTAATATATTTTTTAAAGTAATTAATGTATAAAAATGCATTCAAAAGGGGATCGCATCCCTCAAAAAATACATAAGACCAAAAAGAGCCTCTAAACCCCCATAGAACACAAAAGATCAACAAACTCCTCTGTAGATCTACAATTTTTCCCTAGAACCAAACAAAAAAAGGGTGCCAATAATGGAGAACTTCAAAACCCAATAGGATTTCCCTTTCCTCCTATTTCTCTCAAGCTAGATGAACCAACAACACATAAAGGTGAACCCTCCAAAAATCACGGACTCAAACCCCCACTAAACAACCTTTCCAAGCCTCAATCAAACATCTGGAAGACTTCGGCATAACCCACTGATACCCGATCAGACCCAACATCAAAATCCAACAATCCCATGCCACCGGGCAATGCAAAAGAAGGTGATCAACCGTTTTCTAATCATTCTTGCACATAAAGCACCAGTTAACCACAATATGTTTTCGTGTCCTTCAAATTTTTACAAAAGATGGATATCCATGCAAAAAACACCACTTTGAGAGGAGCCTTCGAACGCCAAACAGCCCTCCACGGAAAGGGGGAGGTCAAGGTATCCGAAAGACACCTATAAAGAGACCTAACATCAAAGCGACCCTGACAAGAGGGAAGTCACACCCAAGAGTCAGAAACATCTCCCATGATCTCCTGGCGATACAACAGATCCAAAATAACAAAAACATCCTCAATTTCCCAATCCTAAAAATGCCTCAAGAAACGAACATCCCATATTGTTCTCCCACTATCAAGGCGATAGCAGTCGACCACCATAGCCTGACGATTTGAAGCAATCTGGAATAGTCTAGGGACAACAAGCTCAAGAGAACGATCACCACACCAAACGTCCTCCCAAAAGCGGATTCCCCGGACATCCCGGGCTTAAAATCTAATATGTTTGGAGAAATCATGTCATCCCTTTCAAATAAATTTCCAGGCCGATCATCTTGAAAGCCTCTCCTCATAAGAGCACCAACCCCAAATCTCCAAAGCCATTTCCTTAGCAAGGCAATACTGAATGGAGGAGTGCAAACACAATCCCATCTCGCCAAATAAAACTTTAACTCCAGCCCCTTACCTCCGCACAGAAAGTTCTGTTGTAACCTCTCAATTCTCTCAGCCATAAAAGAACAAGGAATCTGGAAGATAGATAGGAAATAAGTAGGAACACTCAAGAGAGTACTTTTCATCAAGGTAACCTCCCACCTTTAGAGAGATACTGTTTTTTCCATCCGGCCAACCTCTTCTCAAATTTCTCAACCACTGTGTCCCAGTTACCAACTCTCCTAGATGGAGCCCCAAAAGCAATCGCAAATAAGTAATGGGAAAAGAACCAATACTGCAGCCCAACGTATTAGCAATAGTGGAAATCCGAAAAACATCCCCAACAGGAGGAACACTCAAGAGAGTACTTTTCATGAAGGAAACCTCCCACCTTTAGAGAGATACTGTTTCTTCCATCCGGCCAACCTCTTCTCAAATTTCTCAACCACTAAGTCCCAGTTACCAACTCTCCTAGATGGAGTCCCAAGAGCAATCGCAAATAAGTAATGGGAAAAGAACCAACACTGCAGCCCAACGTATTGGCAATAGTGGAAATCTGAAAAACATCCCCAACAGGAACCAACACACTCTTCTCCACATTCACCTTTAAACCAAAGACGACTTGAAACCAAATCAAAATGCATCTCAAGAATCTCATTTGAAACTCATATGCGTCACAGAAAACCAACGCGTCATCAGCAAACATTAAATGAGAAATCTCCAACTAGCTAGCAACATCTCTGCCCATCCTGAAGCCTCTCAAAAAACCCAAGTCCACAACCCTTGCCATCATTTTGAGGAGACCCTCCATCATAATAAGGAAAATAAAGAGAGAAAGCAGGTGCCCTTGTCTCAACCCCCTGAAGCTGCCAAAAAAGCCCGTCAAGGCACCATTCACGAGGACCGAAAATCTAGCACTAGAGATATGGAACTCAAACCATTTTCTTCATCTCTCCCTGAAGCCAATTCTCTCAAGAAGAGAGAAGAAAGCTCAAACTCACGTGATCATAAGCCTTCTCTATATCCAGTTTACACAAAACCCCTGGGACCCAACTACTCAATCTAAAATCAAACACATTTGCCAGCAATAAAAACTGAGTCCAAAATCTACCGTCCACTAACAAAAGCAATTTGAGAGTCCGAAATAATCCCGTCCAAAATCTCCCTTACTCTCAGTGCCAAGACCTTAGCAATTAATTTGTAAATGCATCCCACCAAATTGATGGGTCTAAAGTCCTTCACATCCATAGCTCCCCCCTCCCTTCTTAGGGATAAGAGCAATAAATGTAGTGTTTAGGCTCTTCTTGAAACGCCCTTAAGAATGGAAGGCATGGAAAGCGTTCATCATTTCCTCGTAACCACCTCCCAGCTCTCAATAAGGAACCTCATAGAGAACCCACCACGATTGGGAGCTTTATCTCCATTACAACTCTTCATAAATGGGTGTAATCAAGGGTTACCAAATACTCCACATCCACCCCGAAGGTGGAGATTTATCAGCTCTTAACATTTCAAATCATTCTTACAATTGGATTCCTCAATCGATTTCAAATGAGGTTTCCCTCGCAATCGTGTTGCATTCATCATTGGATCGACGTCGTGTCATCAGGGTCGTCCGATCGTGGCTACAAATTGCCGAACTATCAACCCTTCATGTTGCCATCATTAAAACATCAAATTGATGGTTCCGTGATGAAAATAAGGGTCATTTTATGCAAAATCCCTCAAAATTTCATTCGGAGTGGGTTATTTTCATCGTTAGATCCAAAGGAGTCACCAGACCATCCGATTGCGATAAGCATCAAGAAAATACTAAAATTCTGATTTTGGTGCCATTTGGGGAAGCTTCCCAAGACCTTCAAAAGTCCTTTTCTAAAAAATTGGGACATTTGCTACACATATGTAAAGTCCTTTTTGAAAAAGAAAAAGATGATGGCCAGGAAGCCCATTTCAGAGAAGCAACAAAAAGTTGCTTTTAGAACCACCTTTAAAGAAGGCAATTTTCTTTATAGATAAATTTGTTACTTTACTAATTTGTCCATGTAGTTTTAAATGATTGACAAGAATATCCTATATTCTCTCTTGGTCCTTCGTTCCTCCACCACCACTTTCTATGTCGTCTTCTGCCATCACCATATTTCACCATCACCATATTCCACTACCGCTACCTTTTGCCATCACTACCTTTCACCAATACCGCTACCTTCTGCCATCACTACCTTCCACCAATACCGCCTTCCGCTACCTCAGTCGCCTTTCGCTACCTTCGCCGCCGCCGCCACCCACCACCACCTTCCACCACTGCTGTTACCGCCATCGCCAGCCTCCACCACCACCTCCACCTTCCACCTTCCACCACCATCTTCCACTGCCGCCATCCGCTATCGCCGCCTACTGTCGCCTTCCGCCAATGCCATCTCCCACTATTGCTTTGATCACCACCTTCCATCACCAGCGCCACAACCACCTTCCACAACAACTGCCACTGTCGCCTTCCATCACCACCTTCCAACATTGCTACCACAACCACCTTCCACTGCCGCCCACTTTCTATTTGATGCTTGCAAAAATTGTCAAGGATAAGGGATAATATTGTTAAGAAAAAAATAATTTGAAAGTTGGATGTATATTTAAGAAATACACCTGCGAAACGACATTTTTCCCATGAATTCCTTTTAACAAAATTCCTTTTATGAAGGCCTTATCAATGAAAGGACTTTTGATATCAAGAAGCTCCCCCAAACAGGGCCTTTATTTATTTTATTCAAATAATTCCCGAATTATCTAAACCTTAATTGGTTTTGTTACGACAAACGTAGCGAACCAAGCAACATGACAGAAAAATAAACACACTACACAGAACACAAAGATTTATACGTGGTTTGACAACTGCCTTCGTTCACGGTGGAGATCCGGCAAAAATCTTCACCATGTGTAAAATCGGAGATTACAAGTTTTCAGGCCCTCACTCTGTTTCTGTACGAATTTCAGAGTCTCTCTTACACCACTCTAAACCTTAAGTGCCCTTGTATATCGGGCTACAAGAGACTAATTAGGGTCCACGACCCAGGAGCAAAAAAGGGTAAAAAAAAAAAAAAAGGGTCAAACAGGCCCACACAAAGCCCATTCAACGGGTCGTAAGCGGGTCACAACACGACCCAGCACCAAATTCGGGCCACAACATCACAAATCTCCACCTTGGCTCGAATTACGCCATGCTCCACAATCTTCAACTACTCATTTCGCCACCTCCACATGCCCCTAAGGGCCTTAAAAACTGTAAGTACCAATCAAGTCCAGATAGTGTCTCAACTTGAGAGTAGGAATGACCTTAGTCATCATATTTACCGGATACTCTGCTATCCCAATCTTCCTCACTACAATCTTCCTCTCATGGAACATCTGATTTTAAATCCGATGTATGGCATTATGACCATCGCAAAACACAGTCAAATCATCATGCTGCAAGCCCAAATCACCAACCAAGCCTCTCATCTATACAACTTCTTTCACTGCCTCTGTAGCTGCCATGTACTCGGCCTCAGTAGTAAACAATCCAACTACGGACTGCAAAGTCGCCTTCCAACTGATCCCTCTCCCACAAAGAGTGAAGATATACCCTTTCAAGGACCTCCTCCTATCAAGATCTCCAGTATAATCCGAATCAACATATCCAGTAACACTCCCACAAGTGTCATTACCTTTGTGATAGACTAACCCAACATCAATAGTACATCACAAGAGTCGTAATATCCACTTCACAACCTGCCAATGGGCCTTCCCAGGTCTATCTATGTATGTGCTCACTACACTAACTGCATGCGAAATGTCTAGCTTAATGCACACCATAGCATACATAAGGCTACCAACTGTACTAGCATAAGGAACATGAGACGTGCTCCACCTCCTTCTCGGTTCGTGGTGACAATCGTGTCGAAAGTCTAAAGTGGGCAACCAATGGAGTATTCACAGGCTTTGATGCCTGCATACCAAAGCGTTCTAACACATTCTCAAAGTATTTCTTCTGTGATAAATACAATCTGGCCACTCCTCTGTCCTTGTGAATTTTCAATACCCAAAATCCTCTTTAGAGCACCAAGATCCTTCAGCCCAAATTTACCACTAAGCTGAGCCTTCAACATGTCGATTTCACACATGTTCTTGCAAGCTATCAACATATCATAAACATACAACAACAAATACAAATACGAACCATCTGAGAGCTTCCTGTGATACACATAACTGTCAAACTCACTCCTACATTAGCCATTCCCAACCATAAAGGTGTCAAATCACTTGTACCATTGTCTAAGAGAGTGCTTCAGCCTATACAAGGACTTCTTCAGTAGGCAATCATGATCTTACTTTCCCAAAATCTCAAACACCTAAGGCTGATACATATAAATCTGCTCTTCTAACTCACCATGCAAGAAAGCAGTCTTGACATCAAGTTGCTCAAGCTCCAAGTCATACAAAGCAATTATAGAAAGTAACACCCGGATTGAGCTATGTTTCACCACAGGAGAAAACACTTCATTGAAGTCCACCACTTCCCTCTGTGTATAGCCCTTCGCCACCAAGCGTGCCTTGTACCTCGCATCTTCCACCCCTAGAGTTCCTTCCTTCTTCTTAAAGACCCATTTATAGCCCACAATCTTCTGACCCTTAGGCTTCTTAACTAGCTCCCAAGTTTGGTTTTATGAAGAGACTCGATCTCCTCACTCATGGCAATAGACCACTGTGCTGACTCTCCACCTGTGATGGCCTCATGATAAGTACACGACTCATCAATATCCTCTTCCACACTAAGTGCATAAGCAACCGAATCAACATGTGAAAACCCATACTTCTTAGGTGGCCTAATATCTCTCCTAGGCCCGTCCTTAGCCACAGTATACCACTGCAACTGTTCATTTCCCTTAGCCCGAAACTGCACATGCTTGTGAGTCGACCGAACAAGATTATCCTCTAACTGAACCTCTACAAGCTCCACCGGCTCATTGACACCCTAAGCTCTCCCTGAACAAACTACCTCCTTCTGCTGAGTAAACATCGCAGACTCGTGAAAGATCACATCCCTGCTAACAAATATCTTCTTTCTCGAAGCCTCTAGGCACATAATCTATATCCGTTGACCTGGGGCTGATAACTACGAAATATGCATTTCTTAGCCCTCTCAATTCAAGTTTCCCCTCATTCACATGAGCATACACTGGACACCCAAATATTCACAGATTATTGTAACTAGCAGGAGAACCAGACCAGACCATACCTCCTCTGGAGTCTTGAGGAGTTGATGGAGACCGGTTCACCAAGTAACTAGCTGTAGAAACAGCTTCAGCCCAAAACACTTTGTCTAACCCTGCATTGGACAACATACATCGTGCCCTCTCCAATAATGTTTTGTTCATCCGTTCTGCAACACAATTTCGCTACGGAGTCTTCCTCACTGTGTGGTGTCACACAACCCCATGAGTCTTGCAGAATTCATTAAATTCTCCATCACAAAATTCCATGCCATCCATCCCCCTCTCACTCATATGCCCAAGCCGCATATGCCACAATCTAGTAGTATTTGAATCCGAATTTGAGGACGATACAGCAACTAAACCCGTAATTGTGCTACCCTCCAGAGCATATAAACCATGCTTCTTCAGTCTCTTCAACACCACAAGAGCACCCTTTGAAACCCAAATGACTCCACCTCCAACTTTGTATGTGCACCCGATGGAATCCAGCGTACCCAGGGAAATCAAATTCTTTCTCAGTTCTGGTACATAACTAACATCAGTCAATGTCCTCACTACGCCATCATACATGTTGATTCGAACTGTATCAACATCTACAACGTTGCACGCAACATCATTCCCCATAAAAATTTCCCCTCCATCAATAGATCGATAAGAGGTAAACTAGGCCATGTTTGGACAAGCATGAAACGAGTAACCCGAATCAAGAATCCACTCATCGCAACACCTGCCGACTGAAATTGTGAGAACTTTACCACCATTTGAATCATTACCCTTTGCAACAACCAGACTTTCAACTTCAGAGGATTTTCCCTCTCCATTTCCCTTCTTATGCTCCAGACAATCTCTTTTGAAGTGCCCCAAATATCATCGCTAGAATTTCTATTCTACTTGGTTTTGGCCAGACTCATAAGGTTGAGCCAATTTGCAAACCTTGAATGTGATTGATTTTCCCTCTAGTATTATTTTACGGATGCTTTATTTTATTTTATTTTTTGACTTGCCTATATAAAGGCAAGAGATGTAAGTTTGCAAGTAGACACTTTTTTAATATAATTTCAAACTCTCTCTCTTGTTAGTGTGTTCGTTGTGAATTCAAGGGTTTTAACCCTGTTCTTTATCGTTTCCACTACGTTAGTTGATATTAGAACAAGGTCCCGAATCCAAGATTCGCCTTTGTTTCGATGGCCGGTACACGAGATGGAAGCAATCCCTCCAGCGACGGTGATCGTGATGGAGTAGCTCTTTTAAGGACTCAGTTTACTGAGTTCTAGACCAACATTAATTGAACCTTGCTTGATATGCATAAAGTATGCGCAACTATTGGCGAGATTGACAACGGTAGAACTTAACCGCAAGAACAACAGGTTGCCCAACGACGGTGATCATGGACGTCTTGCTGGTTTTTGGAAATAATTGAGGCCGATGGGAAATTGATGATTCCAGATATTTTCATATGAAGATTGACCTATCCACTTTTCAAGGTCATCTTCGTATTGAAGAATTTTTGTACTGGATTAGTGAAGTTGAGTGTTTCTTTTGCTAGATGAAGATCAGGTGGAGAAGTAAGTCAGACTAGTGGCCTATAAGTTGAAGGGCGGCGCATCAACATGGTGGGATCAAGTGCAAACTACCCGCGCACACGATCCAGTACGTACATGGGTCAAGATGAAGAAGTTGATGAAAGCCCGATTTTTACCCCTGATTACGAGCAGGTTCTTTATCGCACACAGGGAAGTAAAACGATTACTGAATATGCTGAAGAGATCTATCTGTTGTCATCCCGTAACAACCTGGTGGAGCCATAATTTAGCATGGTGGCCCGTTTTAAAAGCGGGTTACGATGGGATATTGAAGAGAAAGTGGTGTTGCAACAGCTATTTAAACTGTCCGAGATCGTCACGGCGGCAGAAAGAGTAGAATCGTTACTAGAGAAGTCGAAAATTCGGTCCCGTGGTTCATATAATACCCCACATCCTACGCATGAAATGGGTAAACAGACTGCGATAACCCCTATTACGACGACATGGAGAGGCATTGGAGATGGTTTATCAAAGGCCAAAAACCGCAGCACCCATAGGACCTGGAAGGGAAGCCCCTGCTGCGAGAGAAAATCCCTATACACACCCAAGTATGAGCAAGTGTTTACAGTGTGGAAAACCTGGCCATAAATCCAATAATTGCCCCAAGTGACCAACAGTAAATTTGGTCGAGCATGGGGAAGACGAGAGCCAGGAAGGTGAGTTCGACAACACCTTTGAAGAAGAAGAGGTGATTGAAGGAGACAATAGTGAGTTGTTGTTCCATTCTTTAGTTGTGAGGAGGTTGAAGTTCACGCCAAAGGAAGAGGAAAATCCATAGTGTCATAACGTGTTTCGTACACGTATTGTTAACCACAAGGTATGTGACGTTATTTTTTATAGTGGCAGTAGTGAGAACATTGTTTCCTCAACAATTGTTCGAAGATTAGGGCTTAAAACAGAGAAAGATCCACATCCATACAAAATTAGATGGATCAGAAACGCGAGTAACTAAAACCTGCAACGTTCCATTCTCAATTGGGATAGTATATGCAGAGGAGGTGAGTTGTAATGTAGTGGACATGGATGCATGCCATATGATCTTAAGGCAGACCATGGCAATTTGATGTCGATGCCACTCAACGTGGTAGAGATAACGTGTATATTCGATACAAGAATGGTCAAAAGATTGTTTTTGGTCCACTAAAAGAGATCGGAAATTCAATTATGTTGATCAACAGTGAGGAATTCTAGGGCGAAGTAAAGATAGCCTCTGAAATTTTTGCTGTTATGTGTAAAGGGGAAATGGTTGAACAATCACCTTTTACAGTAGCAGCAATAGTGCAACCATTACAGCAAGAGTGTAGTGAGTTGGTGCCGGAAGACTTGCCTGATAGTCTCCCGCCTATGAGGGGCATTTAGCACCACATTGACTTGGTGCCCCGGGCGAGCCTGCCAAATCTACCACACTGCGGGATAAGTCCCAACAAGAGTCAAATCTTACAAGAGCAAGTGGAAGAGTTACTGTAGAAAGGGTTGGCTCAGGAGAACACGAGCCCATGTACTATTCTCACCAGAAAGATGGCAGTTGGAGAATATGCGTTGATAGTCGCACAATCAACAGAATCACTGTCAAGTACATATTTCCTATTCCACGATTGGATGATATGTTGGATATGTTGGCGGGATCGAAAGTCTTCACCAAAGTGGACCAGAAAAGCGGATACCATCAGATTAGAATCCGCTATGGCGATGAGTGGAAAACGACGTTCAAGACAAATGAATGATTGATTGATTGTACAAGTGGTTAGTCATGTCATTTAGATTATCCAACGCGCCAAGCACTTTCATCCAGTTGATGAATTAGGTACTCAAACCATTTATTGGTTGATTTGTAGTTGTTTATTTCGACGATATTCCAGTTTATGGTCAGATAGAAGCATAACACCTTTTTTTTTTTTATATAAGTAAATTGTATTAAAAGCGTTCAAAAAGGGGAACGCGACCCAAACTATACAAAGACAAAACGAAGCCTATGAATTCAAAGAACTCATAAAATCAACAATCTCCTCAAGAGAGGAGTAGTCTCTCCCCTGACCCCAACAAAACAAATTACAAATGATAGAAAATTTTAACACCCCAATGGAGGATTCCTTTCCTTCAAAAGATCTTCCATTACGCTCTCTCCAAAGGCTCCACCAAATACAAAAAGGGATCACCCTCCAAAAAACCCTGACCTGAGCCCCCACCCATTGGCCCCTCCACATATCTAACAACTCCCAAGATGTCCGAGGCATGACCCAATGAATACCAAACAGGCCAAACATCAAACTCCAACAATCATGAGCCACAAGACAGTGCAACAAAAGATGATCCACCGACTCCCCATTAATCTTGCAAAGACAACACCTATTAACAATGATATGTCTTCTCTTCCTCAAGTTGTCCAACGTCAAAATCTTACTCCAAGCAGCAGTCCACACAAAAAAGGCCACCCTAAGAGGCGCCTTAGACCTCCACACCGTCTTCCATGGGAATAAGGTACCATGAAAACCAGAAAGGCACACAAAAAAAGAACCGGACCTGGAACATCCCCTGAGAAGAAGGCACCCAAATCAAGGAATCTGCCCTAGACCCCTCCACCTCCTGTCCGTAAAGAAGAGCCAAAAACCCAGTGACATCATCCAGCTCCCAATCCTGAAAAGCTCGCCGGAAACGCACATCCCAAGACAACCTTCCACTATCAAGGCGATAATAGTCAGCAACCATTGCATGTTTGTCAACAGCAATCCTAAAAAGCCTGGGAAACAAAAGGGCCAAAGGCCTATCATCACACCATGGATCCTCCCAAAACCGGACAGTTCTTCCATCCCGAACTCTGAATCTAATATGTTTGGAAAAGGTATCCCACCCCTTACCAATGGCCCTCCACACCCCCACTCCGCCAACAGACCTGACTGATCTAGCTGACCACCCTCCTCTCTCCTCCCCAAAGCGACATGAGATAACCTTTCTCCATAATCTATGTCTTTACTTACCAAATCTCCAAAGCCACTTACCAAGAAGAGCACAATTGAAAGTGGCCAATCTCCTAATTCCAAGCCCTCCCAACCGAATAGGCCTGCAAACCTGTTCCCATTTGACAAGATGATACTTGAACTCTTCACCGCGACCCCCCCAAAGGAAATTACGTTGGAGCATTTCTAGTCTTCTAACAATAGAGGCTGGAATACGAAAAAGCGAAAGAAAGTACGTTGGAAGGCTTGACAAAGTGCTCTTCACTAACGTAACTTTACCGCCCTTTGACAGATATTGTTTTTTCCAACCCGCTAATCTTCTCTCGACCCGCTCAATCACCGGGTTCCAACTTCCCACCCTCCTAGCCGAGTCCCCCAGTGGCAAACCCAAGTACGAGATGGGAAAGCGTTGCGTCCCACATCCTAGAACAACAGCCAGAGTGTCCACCTCCTGAACTTCCCCCACAGGAACAATCACACTCTTTCCCACGTTAACTTTCAAACCAGAAACAGCCTGGAAGCAAACCAAGACACATCGCAGATACCTCAACTGGGAAATATCAGCCTCACAAAAAACAATAGTGTCATCCGCAAAAAGTAAATGAGAAATCTTCAACTGCTGAACTGATTCAGGGCCAATCTTGAAACCCCTAAGAAAACCCAAATCCACCGCCCTTCTCATCAGCCTGCTAAGGGCCTCCATAACAATAATAAAAAGAAAAGGGGAGAGAGGATCCCCCTGTCTCAACCCACGAGAACTGCCAAAGAATCCCGAAGGAGAGCCATTCACCAACACCGAAAACCTGACAGTGGAAACACAAGAAACAATCCACTTCCTCCATCTCTCACCAAAACCCATCCTCTACAACAGATAGAACAGGAAATTCCAGCAAACATGATCATAGGCTTTCTCAATATCCAGCTTGCACAGAACACCAGGAGTCCCACTACGAAGTCTAGAATCCACACATTCGCTAGCAATAAGAGCGGAATCCAGAATCTATCTACCCCCAACGAAAGCATTCTGAGACTCAGAGATAACTCCATCCAGGACCTCCCTCAATCTAAAGGCAAGGACTTTAGCAATGATCTTGTAAATGCACCCGATCAGACTAATGGGTCTAAAATCCTTCATATTAGAAGCACCACCCTTTTTAGGAATAAGGGCAATAAAAGATGCATTAAGCGATTTCTCAAATCGCCCCGTGGAATGAAACTCATGAAAAGTGCCCATAACCTCATATCGGACCACCTCCCAGCTTTCCAGCAAAAATCTCTTCGTGAAACCATCTGGACCTGGAGCCTTATCACCATTGCAACTCTTTAAAGCCTTCAGCACTTCCTCCTCCGAAAAAGGATTTTCCAGCCCATCTCTCTCCAAGGCAGAAATAGAATCGAAGTGAAGACCATCTAGACGAGGTCTCCAACGAAGAGGTTCAGAATAAAGTCCTTGATAGAAAGAGACAATAGCACTTCGCACCTCCTCCTCCGAAGACAAAACTGCACCATCCACACACATCCGCCCAAATATGATTACTCCTCCTATTAGCATTAGCAGTTCTGTGAAAAAACTTCGTATTACGATCCCCCTCTTTGAGCCATAATGCCCGGGATTTCTAACGCCACGAGATTTCCTCCAAAAGAGCAATCTCCACACATTCTGCCTGGCAAGCTGCTCTTCTACTGCGTTGAGATTCCGAAATAGCACCCTCCCCTTCCAATCGGTCAATCTCCGCAATAACACCTTGTGCACTTGAGACGGGTATTAATAACTTTGGAGGATAATAAGTTTTTCATTAATCTAAGGAAGTGTAGTTTTGTGACCCCAAGCATACTATTCCTAGGCTATGTATTTTGTAGTGATGGCATTTGGGTAGATGAGGAGAAGGTGAAGGCCATTCGGAGTGGGCTACGCTAAAGAATGTGGGTGAAGTACGCAATTTCCATTTCTTAGCCACGTTCTACCGAAGGTTCATCAAAATCTTCAGTAGTATTGTGGCTCCCATCACAAAATGTGTGAAGAAAGAAAAATTTCAATGGGAAGAGGAAACTGAGATGAGTTTTGCCTTGATCAAGGAAAAACATTCAACATCCCCAATCTTAGTCCTTCTAGATTATGAGAAGCTATTCCAGGTGGATTGTGATGCCTCAATAGTGGGAATCAGAGCAGTTTTGTCATAAGAAGGAAGGCCAGTAGCGTTTTACAGTAAGAAACTGAGTGAAGCACGCATGAAGTGGATTACCGATGGTTTGGAATTCAATGAGGTGGTGCAAGCTTTGCATACGTGAGAGCATTATATCCAGCAAGAGTTCGTGCTGCTTACAGATCAATAGGCACTGAAATCCATTAACAATCAAAACAGTGTTAATCATATGCACGCAAAATGGGCGTCTTATATCCAACGATTTACCTTCTCGCTAAAACACAAGTCAGGCTAGCATAACAAAGTTACAAATGCACCAAGTCAGAGAGCAGCTTGCTTAAGAGACTATGAAGGCTGAAATCACAGGGTTCAAGTGCCTGAAGGAGTTATATAAGGCCGACGAAGATTTTGGACAAGCCTGGGCAGCATGTAAAACGAGCAAATCCTTTAAAGGGTTTCACATGCATTAAGGATTTATCTTTAATGGCAATCAGTTGTGTATTCCACGAAGTACTTTGCGAAAGAAGTGGTTCGTGAATTGCATGGAGGATTTGGGGCGTGATAAGACGCGAGAGCTGGTGGAAGAACGATATTATTGGTTACAACTCAATCGTGACGTGAAGAACCATGTGCGGCGGTGCTCAATCTACCAAAATAATAAAGGCGAATCACAAAATACTGGCCTTTACGCACCACTGCCTAATCCAGATGCTCCATGAGAGGATTTATCCAAGGATTCTGTTCTCAGGTTACCGAGGACGCAGTGAGGAGACGACTCTGTTTTTGTGGTGGTCGATAGATTTTCCACAATGGCACATCTTATTGCGTGCAAGAAGACGAACGTTGCAGTCCATATACCAACCAACTCCTCCGAACTCCTCATCGCTTGAATACAAGTATCGAATCTCTCTTCGTAAAAAAAAAAAAAAAAAAAAAAAAGAAAGTGTTCAACATCAATGATCCAGTCAAGGAAATCTTTAATATGAAGATCTCCATTGAAATTGGGTTGATCAATTTTCAACCGAAAATCACAGGTTTCTGGATCTCTTCGGTTTTTGTTGGGCATAGCTCAATTATGCTAATTCGCCCTGAGTCCTCCGAACTCCTCATCACTTGAATACTCCGCATGACTGGAGGCCCACGTGTGGAGGTACAGGAGGGTTCCGCAGGGAACATCTCCCGCACGAACCCGAACAGGTTCATGATCCTGGTTGCCGCCAACCCGAAGTCCGGCAATTGCAATTTGGATCTCTTGCAACATACGTCCCTGAGAATGTACGGCTGCCCAAAGGGCCTGCACTCCGCACTTTTTGTCGTCCGAGTGGTTGCTACCATTACCATCATTTGGCATCAAAGGTAAATCAAGGCTCTGATACCAACTGACGTAGCAGAAGCTAAAAGAAAGATAAAATCCTCACAACGAGAATACAAACAACACAACAAAGGCTCTAAGAGTTACACAACTGATCTGATTTCTATTTCATTTCAAGTGGGAATGACTTTTCCCTTCACATACACACCTATTTATAAGTGAGATTGCATAACAAATGGACTCAACCACACCCCCAAACACTCCACTCCATGCCTTTCTTTATTGTTGTGTGGTCCTTTATGTCTCCACCAACAATTGCACAACTCCACCTACTATTGCACAATACACGTAAGTTTTATGTATATTGAACAAGAACAAATGCTGATGTCCTGCATCAAACACTCTTTGCTTAAGTTATGGTGCTGGATACTCGAGCCTTTCATCGTGTGTTCTACCCAGTCACTCATCATCTCTACCCCACACACTCACCAATTTCTATGAAGCTGCACCCCTCTTGGTGCTCGTTTACCCACCCACTCTCCTCTTCTCACTCACTCACTCACTCACTCCATTCAATTTTCTTCTCTACCTTCTCCACCCAACTCGTGTAGACAACCTAGCTTGGTGAACACATAATATATATCATTGTTGGAAAAGGAATGCAACTACTTGGGGGGAAAGTAAAACAGTCCTAAACCAATTTAAAACAAAATTCAACCCAATAAGAATTTGAGATTTTCACCTTGGCTTAAATTCTCCACCTTCACTAAAGATCACAAACTCAATCGTCCTCCTTCGTGTTCTTCATTAACATCATCCATTAAACCCATCTTGTTCTTTTTTATTGTGTTGTCCTTTATCAATTATCGAACTTCCCTGGACAAACCTTCGGCTCAACTCTGACAAACTCTTCATGCGAACCTTCGAGGGGAGTCTCATTCCGTCGTAGTTGTACACTTTAGAGAAACCTGCTTAGAGAGGACGGGCAATAGCCCGATTTTGATTGAATATCCCTTTGTCTCTCCCATTTCACTCAACTCTGACAAACTCTCCACAATGAACCTTCGGCACTGACAAACTCCTAAAGATGAACCTTGGGCTGACAAACTCTTCACGAAAAACCTTTGACGCTAATACCACTTATTGGGCAGCGGAAGTGTAACAAAAAAAATAATAACAAAATTACAAGATTTACGTGGTTCACCCAAAATCTGGGCTACATCCACGGAGAGAAGAAATTCCACCATCATTAACAAAAAGAATACAACTGTAAAGAATGTCCACTCACACACAACCTTATGAGAAATTACACCAATAAAGACTTTGAACAATGAACCGTGTACACACTCTCTGCTCAGGTATGGTGTCGAATACCTAAGTCCTTCATGATCTACCACTCCATGAGACCCTTGCTCACCATTGGTGTTCTACCCAACTCAATAAGAATTTAACATATACATAACATATCTCCACCATGACTGAAGATCGCCACCTCAACCGTCACCACTAGTGCCAGCTACCACTCCCACCACTACCCACTGCACACCCCCCCGGTTAGACCCGTCAACGGATCAAATTTGGAGCGGATCATGGTCAATCCGATCCGAATCCAATAAGCATATGTGTCGACCCGATCCGATAATCTTATGGATTTTTAATTGGTGAATCCATATCCAAAATACATGTTATCCGATGTCCAATCCGATTAAATGATACGCTTTTTTCACAAATCAGTTAATGGTGCAAACAATTATCTCAATAAAACTAAAACCCAAATCTGAGTTTGGCATGATTTTACTGATAGAGACGAAGGAAAACTTGAGAGAGTGGTCAGAAGAAGAGGAAGAATAAGAAAAAGATGTAAAAAAATCTGGAACAACTTTGTTGTGAAAAACAGAAAATTAGGGCTTTCTAATGGAGGAGAAGAAAAAGGAAAGAAGATGCAAAAGTAGAATACTCGCTCTGGCTGAGTTCTGATGGTCAACTGGTCATCGCCCTTCGTTGTTTTAGCCGCCTCTGAAGTTACCACATTCTAGAATTTTGATTCTGTGGGTGTTATGATTCGCAAGCAACAAGTGGTAGCAGTATGTATTAAGGGCCTGTTTAGTAACAGGAATGATTCCTGATTTTTACTTTCAATTCCTAAAATTGAGAAGTAAAATTAAAAATCATATTCGATAAAGTAATTTTACTTTTTTACTTCAAGAAAGTACTTTCTCTTTTAAAGAAGAAAAGAGAAAGTGACAATTTGATACTTTCTTTATTTTCTCCACTGTAGACGGGAATTACTTTCTCCACTGTTATCCCACCAAAATTACTGTACTACCCCTCTTTCTTCGTATAACCATCATCCTCTCCTATCACGAAGACCGACGCCACAACCACTGTGTTATGAAAAAAAAAAAAAGATCGAATAGGAGTTTATGAGAACAATAGAAAATTAATGACAAGAAAATAAAATAGCACACACACACAAACGAGACAATGATTTATGTGGTTCAGCTATGTCTACATCCACAAGGAGAAGACAAAATAATATTTCACTATGAAAATAAAGAGATACAAGACAAAGTGGCTCACACCCAAAACCCATTGCACCCAAAATCTCTCACGCACTAACTGATATTACATACTCACTCAACCCGGATGATTTTGGATGATCCCATTGCAAGAGATTTACAAGATACATATAGGTAGAAGTGAGGCGGCAAATCAGCTTGTTCTCCAAGCACCAAATAGCTGTAATACAAAAGGATGATTAGCTTGCAACCGAAATTGTTGACCACGTAATGTCAGCTTCCAAAAGCTTCTTGATGAAGCTGCAATTACACCACCAATTGAAGATGCACGAGAGAGAAAGTGATGTCACACTTTTGCTGTTGCATGTTTCAATAAAGAGGGGTTGAAGTATTCCATATGAATACCAAATACTTGATCACCACGAAAAAGGTAACTGGTGCATGCAAGTTGTCAATTCAAAAAAATTTGAGCAACAAATTTCTCAACAAATCTCCACCTTGGCAAAAATTTCGTATGAGCCACTGTATCTCTGCCAAACAACCTGTCTTCTCCACAAAACAAATTAATTAAGAATTTTAATTAAGTTTGAGGACTCAAACTTAACCCTCGGGCTCTCATTCTTCAACCCATGTATGTCTTGCACAGCCACAAGCATACCTCCAGTATTTCTGTCAAACTCTAAATGCTTACCAAAAGCAACCTCAGAAATTCCAAGTTTGACATCTCCTTCAGCAATCTTCTCCAACCGCCCACAAACCACCGGCTGGTAATGAAAAGTCATCTTCTCACCCTTGTGGAAAATCGGAAGTCCGTGACTTTTCTTCGCATCTCTATTGTGATCAACTACTTGCCTCCCACACATCTTAATGGCACTCGAATGGACTATCCCACTGTCACCAAGATTATTGCAAGTCAATATCACTCCTGTCCTCATGGGTCTGCCTCCCTGTAAGGACTGCTGCAATTTTGGTTGGCATCTGAAAACGGATTTCATTCTCCCACCACGTTGTGTAGTCCCCTCATAACCTTTTTGAGAACTAGGATCGTAACTCCTCTTTCGAGCACTTCTTTTGCCAAGACCCGAACACAGATTTCTAATAACTGTAGAAGACCCTGTAGAAGCTCCACCTGTTACTGTATTCCCTTGGAGAAGATACAAATTTTTCACCTTGGTGCACTGTAACACCACAAGAGAATCCATCACGACCATCATTGCTCCACCCTCTGTTACAACCTTGTAACCTTTGGAGTCAAGCACACCTACTTAAATAAGATTCATCTTCAGATCCTGTACATGTTGAACATCTGACAATGTTCTCACCAACCCATTGTGTATCTTGACTATTCCAATTCGCAAAATTTTGAAAGCTTTCCTGTCCGCCGTCAAAATCAAACCACCTTTCACCTCTTTATAGGAAGAGAAAGAATCCCTACCGGGACACATGTGAACGGAACAACCAGAATCAAGAATCCAACTGTCATTAAATGATATACCTGAACACAAGGTTATAATGAGAACATATTCATCACTTTCCGAATCACTCATTGTAGCAGTTGCCACAAAAGCTGCTTCTTGAACCTTCTTTTTGCCCTTCCCATTCTTTGCCTTTATAAGATCTAGATTTGCCCCTACTACCATAACCCTTTGTCTCACTTTTGCCTCTTCCAAATAGACCCTCGGCCTGTTCATCTCCAATATTCCCAGACACCTTTTTCCTCAACTCCTGAGAGTTCAATGAGGATTTAATATCCTCCATACTAATAGTGTCTTTTCCATAAAGCAATGTGGTAACAAAATGCTCATAGGAAGGAGGCAAAGAACACAACAAAATAAAGGCTTGATCCTTGTCATCAATTTTAATATCAGTATTTTTCAAATCCATAATAATAGAATTGAAATTATCAATATGCTCCTTAAGAGGCATGCCTTCCTTCATACGAAGGGTGTAGAGTCTCTATTTTAGGTAAAGTCTGTTGGTGAGAGATTTTGTCATATACAGACTCTCCAATTTTAGCCACAACTTTGCCCCCGTGTCTTCATCAATAGTTTCACGCAGCACCTCACTGCGCGCCTTTTCATCGACCTCATCCTTGTCTTCATTGGACATAGTTGTTAGCAACTTGTCCTTCCCGAACAACACCTTCTTTAGACCTTGCTGAGTCAGCAAGGTCTGCATCTTAATGCGCCAAAGACTGAAATTAATCTTGCTATCAAATTTCTCAATCTCGTATCTGGTCGATATCTCAAAAAAACTCCCCAAAAATTACTCAGTGAATAGTATCGTATTTGTGAACAGTACCTGAATAGTATATGTGAACAGTATATGTGCACAATACACGAACCCGAGCTCTGATACCAGTTTGTTATGAAATAAGGATCGAATAGGAGTTTATGAGAACAATAGAAAATTAATGACAAGAAAATAATATTGCGCGCACACACAAACGAGACAAGGATTTACGTGGTTCGGCTATGCCTACATCCACGGGGAGAAGACAGAACAATATTTCACTATGGAAATAAAGAGATACAAGACAAAGTGGCTCACACCCAAAACCCATTGCACCCAAAATCTCTCACTCACTAACTGATATTACAAACTCACTCAACCCAGATGATTTTGGATGATCCCATTGCAAGAGATTTACAAGATATATATAGGCAGAAGTGAGGCGGCAAATTAGCTTGTTCTCCAAGCACCAAATAGCTGTCATACAAAAGGATGATTAGCTTGTAGCCGAAATAGACCACGTAATGTCAGCTTCCAAAAGCTTCTTGATGAAGCTGCAATTACACCACCAATTGAAGATGCATGAGAGAGAAAGTGATGTCACACTTTTGCTGGTGCATGTTTCAATAAAGAGGGGTTGAAGTATTCCATATGAATACCAAATACTTGATCACCACGAAAAAGGTAACTGGTGCATGCAAGTTGTCAGATCAAAAAAATTTGAGCCACAAATTTCTCAACACACTGCAAGTTTGGAATCGGCCGATCAGTGACCCGCGACGGAGGGGACCAGCTCCTCTCTCTTCTTCTCTCTACCACCACAAACCGCTGCCGATCATCCAATGAAGACTGAAACCTCTTCCTCCTTGTAGTGTTGATCCATCATCTCATCACCCCGATTTCTTCCAATTTCAAACAACTATGGCTCAATTTCTTCCAATTTCAGACAACTATGCCTCAATTTCATCAGATTGTTGGACTGATGTAGGATTTGGACTGACGATTTCCTCTATCAAACTCATCTATTTTGATCTCTATGTTCAACCACATCAACTACTTCTTGATTCTGGCGTCGCCGTTGCCGGAGAAGAAGAGAGGCCGCAACTTTAGGACAAGAAGAGAAGGTGACAGATGACCAAAAATTGATGATAATTACATTGCCTACAACAAGGGTCTGTTTACATACCTTTTCTACTCTGTGCATGCCAAAGAATCGAGATGACATTGATATGCATGAAGGAACAATAAGCTCTTTAATCTTTATCAGGTTCTTCTTTGGAGTCATAGTTTCATGCCCTCACTTTTTCTATGCTTCTGTTGCCAAATTTATACTTGCTTAGTTCGCCGTTGAGGAAGCCAAACAATTATCATCCAACCCAGACACCCTTTTTAGAGAGAGAGATGACTAGGCAAACAAAAATAAATTTATAATTTATTGAACTTACTTTCTAATTTTTTGCTTTCAAAATATTGAAAGTAGAAAAAATTATTAAACATGATTCCACTTTTTATTTCACTCCAAGGAATCAAAATCATAATTTTACTTTTAAAGAAAGCAAAAATAAGAAAGTGAAAGCGTTAGTAAACGGGCCTAAGAGAAATATTATAATGTAGGTGAGAACACCATACTTTCAATACATACACAACTGTGATTGGTCAACTTTATTAAATCTATACAAATCTGATGGTTGTTATTAAATCTAGTGATGGTTGATATATAATGATATATAAAATATAACTATAATATAAATAATTTTAATCGGATCGGATCGACCTAAATCCAAATCCGATTTGTTATGTTTACGGGTTATTGGATTCGGATAGTTATCGGTTTATAGGATTTTAAACTCAATTCATATCCAAATAATCGGGATCGCATTCGGATCAGAATTCGATCCATTGACAGGTCTACCTGCGCTTCCCTCCACTCCATTATATTCATCCTCTCTCATTCCATTTTATTAAGTTTACTTTGAAAACTCTAAACAATTTTTTGTAATTTTGTTGACTCACTCCAAATTCAAAGAGCTAGGGTTTCAAGTGGAACACGACTCTCATCGGAATGGGCCACCAACTGCTACCGCAGCTATCATCTCTTATTTCTTTTCTCCTTCTCTCACTCTACCAACTGCCACTGCTACTACCATTTCTAGGCCATAAATATACACTATTGCAATATATATATATATATATAGATATATATATATTTGGCGTATCAATTTTTTAAAGATATCTACTTCAAAAACAAATTAAAATTTGTAAGACACAAATGCTGACATGGCAAAATCCTCGCTTTCTGATTTCCAAAATCCTTAGGAGGCATCATCATGTTAGCACCACTACTACAAGCCTACAACAGAAGGGGAAAATTGGAGGGTTTAGTGAGTGATAGTCAATTATGGTATCAGCTAAAGTTCTGAAAGGTGGCGGCACTCTCCTTTTTGCTACAATCGGAATGGCAATGCTGGTGGTGGTCCAGGTAGCCCTCGTCCCTGCTTTCCACGATCTCACCTCATTCCCGTGTAAATGGTAACTAAAATGGCGGTAGAGAGTAAGGCGGTGGTAGGGGAGCAATGGTGGAAGAAGTGGAGAAAAATGTGTGTGTGTGTATGAATAAGTGTGTGATTTGGTTAAAATGGTCATTTCATAAAATAAATAGGGTCATTACATTATTTTGCTTCATAAAAGGGTATTTTTGAAATTTAAAATTTACCCCTTTGGACTGACCTGAAGGTTGACTGAGGAGTAGTTAGGGTGATTTTCTAACAAAACTCTAGGGAGGTTTACCACAAATTTTCAACAAGTTTCATCTGAAGGTAATTTCGAAAAACCTAAAGGGTCTGAAAGTACTTTACCCTAACTTCTATATCTGCAAGTCCTCAATCAGCCAAGCAATAAAGTTTCTAAAGGTGTAAGTGAAAATAAAGGAACACTACATATAGCAAGATGAGTCTACTTGAGTTTACCTTTCGTAATCCTAAAGCCTTGAGACCCTCATTAGTCATGTTTTTAAGGGTGGCCATATCAATCTGAAGAAAAGCACAAGGCGAAAAAATAGTGATTCTCAAGGTAAAGGTTAAAACCAAACACACAAAAAATTTCAGAAAACAAAGGAAAACTATAAAATTCACACACTTTCTTATCTTCGAATGAAATTGAATATTTTTGGAGGCCCAACCTCTGCAAGAAACCGTCCACCGATTCAGCCTGCACCAAATAAATAAATAATAAATAAACACCTCATATTAAGTATCTAGTCCCCAATCCCCATTATTTAAATTTAATTTTTAAAAAATGTCTTCAGCTAAGATAACTTTATTGGCCTCCTTTCAAGTTCAACCCCTTTAGGGTGAACAACCAACATAAGTTTAGGAGATTGGTATGAGAAATGGTAATAAATTGACTATTTCCAGTAAGACATTTTTCATTGGAAAGAAATAAAGTGATTGTGTAACTGATCACCATAGAATAACTATAAGATGAAAGTCAACTCTTAAATACTTTTCCAAAAAGTTTTGTTAGGTTTAAAGTCTTAGGTTGGCAATTTTCGTATGACAAAAAGGTCACTCAAGTAATGTAATTTTCTATTTTATTTTGAGTGAGTGAATTAGAAATTAGATGTTATCATTGAGTGTGAAGATTACATTTGGTGAAGAAGCTACATCAAAAAGAACTAAAATGTCAACTTTGTCTAAATCAAAAGGACAAGGATGTCAACTTCACAAGTCAGGGATTTTACAGGTAACTTCACACTAACATATTCAACTATCAGATCATGCATACATGCTGTATATGCTAAATTTTCAACTTTCTTAAATTCACTTAGGTCATTGCTTATGTATTAAAGAAAGGTTTCTAAACAAGCATACAAAACTTATTTGGCGAGTTTCCAGGTCTCAAGAAATTGTATCTTACTTGCGCATGGGAAAAACTTTTTGAAACTCATTATAGGCATTACAAACTCATCGATCGTAGAAAGCTAAAGGATCCAATGATTGAGCTCTTCACTGGCATCGTAAAGATAGGTCAGTTGGGTTTGATCGAAGCTGGTATACAATTGATCGATCCAAGGAGCCCTTGCAGCATATGCAGACAAAATTATTCAATCCATATTTTAATTGTTTTGAAAAGTTTTGACATATTGCCCATATGTACTAGGTTTCACAGAACCCCTATTGAGCGCCTCTTGTGGAATACACAAGTGCATTGAAAAATTTATTAATGCTTTCATACAGAATTTTTGTTTGTTTCTTTTTCCACAAGAAATTCATGTTCTTCACATATACATATTTGTGAGAGAGATTCTTGTGAGAATTGAGGACTCCGTATTTCTGTTAATTACTCCCTCTGTCCCTTTATAATAGTCCAATTCCACATTTCACAGTTTTTAAGGCAACAACTTTTATCATACTTTATTAGATTGGCAAAAGATGCATTTCCAAATTTGCCCTTCCCTAAAAATTTGTTTTTTCATTTATCGAGGTTCTAAAAATTTAGCTAAACAAAAAGTCAGTATATTTAATGGGATCCACTTATTTTGAAAGTAGTATTTTTTTTTTTTTTTTTGATAAGTAAAATGCATTAAAAGGCATTCAAAAGAGGAACGCGTCCCAAGTTATACAAAAATAGAACCTATGATCTCAAGGAACCCAAAAAGTCCACAAGATCCTCAATAGAGGAAAAATCTCTCCCCCATCCCCAACAAAAAAAGAGTACAAATAATAGAAAATTTCAACACCCCAATAGAGGATTCCTTCACATCGAAAGATCTTCTATTCCACTCTTTCCAAATCCTCCACCAAACACAAAAAGGGGTTACCCTCCAGAAGACTCTCGCCTGAGCCCCCAACCATTGGCCCCTCCAGATATCCAGCAAGCCCCGCGATGTCCGAGGCATAACCCAATGAATACCAAACAGATCAAAAATGACACTCCAACAATCATGAGCCACAGGACAATGCAGCAGAAGATGATCCACTGACTCCCCATTCAATTTACAAAGACAACATCGATTAACAATAATATGTCTTCGCTTCCTCAAGTTATCCAAAGTCAAAATCTTACTCCAAGCTGTAGTCCACACAAAAAAAAAGCCACCCTAAGAGGCGCTTTGGACAACCACACTGTCTTCCATGGGAAGGGAACGCCATGAAAACCAGAGGGGCACATAAAAAAAGACCGGACCTGGAACATCCCCTGAGAGGAAGGCACCCAAATCAGGAAGTCAACACCAGTGCCCTCCAACTCCTGTCTGTACAAGAGAGCCAACAAGCCAGTAACATCATCCAACTCCCAATCCTGAAAAGATCGCCAGAATCGCACATCCCAAGATAACCTCCCGCTATCAAGACGATAGCAATTGGCAACCATAGTATGTTTGTCAACAGCAATCCTGTACAGCCTTGGAAACAAAAGAGCCAGAGGCCTATCCTCGCACCAGGGATCCTCCCAAAACCGGACAAATCTTCCATCCCGAACTCTAAATCTAACATGTTTGGAAAACTCGTCCCCATCCTTTTCTAATGGCCCTCCACAACCCTACTCCGCAAGCATACCTGACTGGCCAAGCTAACCACCCCCCTCTCTCCTCCCCAAAACGACAAGAAATAACCCTTTTCCATAATCTCTGTCTTTCACTGCCGAATCTCCAAAGCCACTTACCAAGGAGAGCACTGTTAAACGAAGCCAATCTCCTAATCCCAAGCCCGCCCAATTGAAATGGCCTGCAGACCTACTCCCATCTGATAAGATGATACTTAGACTCCTCTCCACGGCCCCCCCAAAGGAAATTACGTTGAAGCATCTCAAGACGTCCAACAACAGAGGTTGGGGCCCGAAAGAGCGAAAGAAAATACGTTGGGATGCTTGACGATATACTTTTCACTAACGTAACTTTACCACCCTTGGAGAGATATTGCTTTTTCCACCCAGCTAATCTTCTCTCGACCCTCTCAATCACCGGGTCCCAACTTCCCACCCTCCTGGCCGAGTCCCCCAACGGCAAACCCAAATATGAGATAGGGAAGCGTTGCGTCCCACACCCTAAAACAGCAGCCAGAGTGTCCACCTCCTGAACCTCCCCCACAGGGACAAGCACACTCTTGCCCACGTTGACTTTCAAACCAGAGACAGCCTAAAAGCAAACCAAGACACATCTCAGATACCTCAACTGGGACACCTCTGCCTCGCAAAAAACAATAGTGTCATCCGCAAAGAGCAATTGAGATATCTCCATCTGCTGAACGGAGTCGGGGCCTATCTTAAAACCCCTAATAAAACCCAAGTCCACCGCCCTTTTCATTAACCTACTGAGAGCCTCCATAACAATAATAAAAATGAATGGGGAGAGAGGGTCCCCCTGTCTCAGGCCGCGAGAACTGCCGAAAAACCCCGCAGGAGACCCATTCACTAGCACCGAAAAGCTGACAGTGGAAACACATGAAGCAATCCATTTCCTCCATTTCTCACCAAATCCCATCCTCTCCAATAAATAGAATAGGAAATTCCAACAGACATGATCATAAGCTTTCTCGATATCCATCTTACAAATAACACCAGGAGACCCACTACCCAATCTAGAATCCACACATTCACTAGCAATAAGAGCGGAATCCAGGATCTGTCTACCCCCAATGAAAGCATTCTAAGACTCAGAGATAACTCCATCCAAGACCTCCCTCAAACGAAACGTAAGGACTTTTGCAATGAGCTTATAAATGCACCCAATCAGACTGATTGGTCAAAAGTCCTTTATATCGGAAGCACCACCCTTCTTAGGAATTAGGGCAATAAAAGATGCGTTCAGTGATTTCTCAAACCTCCCTGTGGAATGAAACTCATGAAAAGTGCCCATAACCTCGTACCGGACCACCTCCCAGCTCTCCAGCAGAAATCTCATAGTAAATCCGTCCAGGCCTGGAGCCTTGTCGCCATTATAGCTCTTAAGAGCCTTCAGCACCTCTTCCTCCGAAAAAGGATTTTCCAACCCATCTCTTTCCACGACAGAGATAGAATCAAAGTGAAGATCATCAAGATGTGGCCTCCATCGAAGAGGCTCAGAATACAGCTTTTGGTAGAAAGAGACAATACCGCTACGCACCTCCTCCTCCGTAGCCAAAATCGCACCATCCACACGCATCCGCCCAATGTGATTATTCCTCCTATGAGCATTAGCGGTTCTATGGAAAAACTTGGTATTCCGGTCTCCCTCTTTGAGCCATAAGGCCCGAGATTTCTGTCACCACGAAATTTCCTCCAAAACTGCAATCTCCACACATTCTGCCTGACAAGCTACTCTCCTACTGCGTTGAGATTCAAAAAGAACACCCTCCCCTTCAAGTCGATCAATCTCGGCACTAGCAGCCAAAGCCCTATTCTTTCTCCACTACAACCTCCCAAAACCTCCTTATTCCACCTTTTGAGATTATCTTTCAGAATACGAAGCTTTCCTGCAAGAATGAAACTTGATGTACCCACCACCAGGTTCTCCTCCCACCAAGCATGCACAAGTCCCTGGAAATTATCCGCACTAAGCCACATATTCTCAAATCTGAAAGGAGTGCTACAAGATCTCAACCCTCCACAGTCTAAAACCAAAGCAATGTGATCCGAAGTAGCCAACACAGCCTGAACAACATCCGAGAACTTCTCTTCCCAGTAACCGGAAATAAAAAATCTATCAAGACGAGAGAAAGTTGGTGTTTCCCTTCCACTGAACCAAGTGGAAGAAGCTCCCTCAAGAGGAAGATCAATAAGCTGATGAACATTAATAAAATCATAAAAGTGCATCATAGCCTGAGTCCACGGACCTCTTGTAAATCTCTCCGCCGGGGACCTAACCACGTTAAAATCACCTGCCACGCACCAAGGAAGAGGCCACCTCCCCTTCACCCCACTCAACTCCTCCCACAAACCATCCCTCACACCATCATCAGCTGGCCCATACACCCCAGAAAAGCCCCAAGTGAAACCATCCTCCTCCATCACAAAGGCGAGAAAATATCCCCTTAAAGACATCCACCTTAGCCATCTATCTTCCATCCCACATAATAAGGACACCACCTGAAGTTCCAACAGAATCCAGCGCCTCCCACTCAACAAACCGGGTACCCCACAAACTCTTCACCACCCGATCAGTCATGGAATCAATCTTTGTTTCTTGAAGACACACCAAATGCACCCCCCATTTCCTCACCGCCATCTTCACCACCTTTCGCTTGCCCGGGCCATTTAGGCCATGGACATTCCAAGATAATAATCGTATCTTCATAAGGAAACACTCACCCCCATCACCCCCTTACCCCTCCCTCCCCCTTCACACTCCCCCTCTCCTTCGCCCCCTCAGTCACCCTATCATAATTCACATTAGAACACAGATTCCTAAGCTCTCTTTCTCCTTTTCACGGAGATAGGATCTTCTTCTTCCGGCTTCTCCTTAGGAGAATTGAATCATCTCCCCCTCTCTCCCCTCTACCGTGGCCTGAAGAATTGCTAAGGCCTGATCCCGATTGCCCTTGCTAAAGACACCCAAAAGTTTGCTAGTGGTCCCAATATTAGCCTTGACCCATTCCTTTCCAGTATCCTCAGCAACCTGCCTACACTCCTTATTGCCCAAATCCTCTAGAAGAACAATGGCCAATGGGTCCACCAGCCCCAAGTTAACATGACCCTCCTCCTCCCACAACATTAAATCAAGAGACCTACTCCCAACTCCCTTACCTTCCTTGTCCACCACTGCCTCCTCAACATGAGAAAACCAGTCCTCACCATAATCCAAAACCCCATCCCGGATGAAAGGGTCCGGATTGCAGTCAACAGTTTGATCATTAGGCGAAAATCTGTGCTTCTGCAGCTCCTTTACCAAAAGAGAGGCTAATTCATCACTGAGGGAAAAACGGATATCTTTGCCCACACAAACAGTCACCAAATCAGGCACAGAATCCTTCAACCAAGTCACTGGACCATCTTTCAGAGGAGAACAAGACCCTGCCAATCCACTCAAAAGACACTTGGCCGACCTGCCCCTTTCCTCCCCTGAGGAATCATAAAACCGAGATGCGGAAGAAAACTCCGAGCATGTCTCAGCAACCCCGGCATAAAACCGGTTGAAATCCCTGTCACCAGACAAACAAACCGTCCCATCCCTTTCTGACGGCCCAACATCCCCAAACTCAGAACCAGCCGCAAAGCTCATCACATCCACCGAGTCACCCTCTAGAACAGGCGACAACATCTGCTGCCTCCCAGCAAAATCCTCCTCCCCCTTACTTCTTAACACTTCACAAGAAGGAGTAGAAGTAGAAAGAGAAACTGATGAAGAGTTCCGGACATGAGAAGAGGAATTACCTGGACACGAATGAGAATCCTTATGGGCGACCCACTTTTGTTTATCCTTTCTGGTCCATTTCTTTCTAGGTTGCTTCATAGAATTCCAAGAGAGACACTCCTCCTTCGTGGACTCACAGTCTCCATTTTCATCACCACCAAAAAACCCAGACTGAAGAAGGTCAAATCTATTACCCGAGAGCCATTTCTGACAGCACGATCCATGCCGGAAAGTCTTCGGACAAACCCCATCCCCTTTCGTCATGCTCAAGCTCATCTTCACCCAGTTCGCCTTATCTCTCCTCGACCAAGAACGTGATGCTGAGCTTTTCTGAGACGTGTCCTGATGAGGATCATGAAAAGAATGTCTGTGATTTAAACCTGAAGTGGGCTGCCCACCTTGAAGTGAAATTGAAAGGCTTTTGTTAGGGCCCCATTTAACCACCCTCTCCTTAGCCAATTTTGGCTTAACCTGGGCTGATCCAACAACAACAATAGGCCCAGATAGCTTGAGGCGTCTATCCTTCTTAATGGGCTTTAAGGGCCGCCCCGGCCCAGAAGATGACCTAGGCCCACTCCACGCGTACTTATTTCCCAGTCCCTTTCGAACCCACCAAATGAGCCCCACGTTGAGAAGGCCCAATCCCATCAGGCCCAAAAGAATTGAAATTCAAAAATCGCCGAAAATCACGTGGCTCGTCACGTGAAGAGGCAGCTGTCTTCCACTCAGAACGGGCATCGTTTCTCCTCCAACCACGTGTCACAGGAGTTTCCTTTCCATTGCCACGCGCCTGAGACGCGCGGCGTCTCCCACATCCCTGACCTCGAGTCCGACTGTGTTGCACCTCTACCTTTTGGAGCTCCGGCTTAGATCTACCTCCACCACCAGATCTGCGAACCGGAAGAAGGGCAACCGACGTCGCCGTTGGTCCCGGGACACCTTTTCCGGAGTTAGTCCCAGTCAGCGGGACCATGGTCGGAGCTATTTCTTTAGATAACGAGATTCTGAAAGCCCACTAACCATCCTCCACCACAATACTCGCCGGAATCCCACCACCGTTAGCCACAGTGATCACAATTCTTTCCGTGTCACTCATCTCGAAAGCCTCCACTTCCCGAAAACCTCCACACACATCACCAATGGCAACAAAAAGCTTCTTGCACCAAAGATGCAATGGCAGACCATACAAAATGACTCGCCAGAACCTATTCCTCAACCTCAAACCGGAGCACCCTACCCTGTAATACCAGAGATCGATGAAGAGCTGAGCCTCACCCCAAACTTTCTTGCCCCAATCAAGGACCTTATGAGCCTCCAACGCCGACGGGAACCGGAATAGCAACAGCCTGTCCGGCAAGGAGTTAACCCTAACCCCGCCCGAAATCAACCAGGTCTTCGTGGCCCAATCTTCGATCTCCTCCAAGGATCCAACCTCTCTGTCAAAACGCCCAACAAGACACGCCCTAAGAACCTGTTCGCGAGAGGAAGTGCTGAGATTATCCACCCTAAACACATGATCCTTCTGAGAAGAAATTCATTCCACCTCCCCTTTCAAATCCAGATGAGGAAGACGGGCAACCTCCAAATAAGACAACTTCTGACAATCAAGCGCTTTCATGAGCAAGACCACGATAAATGATACAACGAAATAACGAAGCCAACAGAGAAAGGGAACATAAAAAGAGAAAGTAGCAGAGGATTTCACCGGTGTTAAAGACTCCGGTGACTGGTCGGAGCAGTAGGCTCTGGCCGCATCTCTACCACGGCAAACTTCCTCCGAAGGCTTCAAACACAGTTGTCTAGTGTAGTATGAAAAAGTTATTTTTAATGGGGTCCACTTATTTTAAAATTTTAATTAGTTTAATCTTTTAGGGGTAAATTGGGAATGTGATAAAAAGTAATGTATTGATTTTTGAAATGTGACAACTAAAATGGAACAGCAAAAAATGAGATAATGGACTATTAATATGGGACGGAGGAAGTATCACATATGACATGGTGATCATGATGATATCAATATGTTGTGACAATTGACGTGCTATACAAAGTTTACAACAGTGTTGATAAGAGAAATCAAGCCAGAATTTCAACATAAAGGTTGGACGACTAGGGCTGAAGATTGATCAAGAGGAGTGTTTCAGTGTACTGAATGGTGTAGACATATCAAAAGGCGACCTCGAGATCTTCGAATGACTGAAGGTTTAGTGTAATTTTGTGTCTAGGGATCAACAAATGTTCGAAGGACTGAAGAGATTTAAGTTGTACATCTCAATCTTCATAATGAATTAATTTGTCAAACTAGGACCTGTAGATTTCTGACTCGTCGGGGAGGGAAGTTTTGTCACATAAAATCGGGTGTGCATCTCGTACTTTATTTTTATATACTCTAAAATGCTTCAAATATTTGTGTTTATTTTTACAAGCATGAATGATTGATTAGTATGATGAAATAAATGTTCAATATTTGAAATCAATCAAGCTTGTGTGCTTGTTAGTGTCTTTAAAGAAATTGCCAAAAAGCATAAATAGAGTTGTCTATTGCTTTCCGGGCATAGTACCAATTGAATTAGTATCAATGTTTAGATTGATTTAGGATTTGATTGTTACTGAACGGTCTCAGTCCAGTCACTCTTCAATTAATATCTATCCATATTAATTGATAAAACCGTCGTCAAGTTTGAAAGCAGACAAAGAGGGAAAAGAAAAAAAATCAATATAACTATCACCAAAAGTATCAAGGACTGTAACCTAGTAGTAGTATCTCCTCTACCAAGTCCCCACAGGGGCAAATGGATGTGTTGGTTTCTTGGTAAGAAATAAATTGCACCAAAGTGAAAATGAAAATTACTAAATACGTGAACTTTAGTGGCATTTTCTTGCTACTCCCCTAGAGGAAAGTGCAGGCAAGACTAGACCTGATGCTTCACAAGGGTCCAGGGCCAAGTGACTTACCACTTGAGGCAACCCGTTGGGGTAATGGTACTTATGTTACTCTTACCCAGGAGAGAAAAGGGAAGAATAAAAATTCACAACGGTCCAGGGCCAAGTGACTTACCACTTTAGACTTGGAGTCATATTGCATCCACCTGTAACAAAAATGACATTGGATCAAATAAAAAATTCAAAATTCAAAAAACAGATAGAAGGTTCTGTGCCTCAATATATAATGCCACTCAACCTTACAGACAAAGGAAATGATATTTGTAGAAAAAGGGAAGTGCATCTAAGATATTTTATTACTAAATGGCTCATAGCTAACAGATCAGACATAATTATATCTTTATTACTCAATCCATATAAATCCATATGCCTAAAATAAAACGCCATGCTTATTAGAATGACAAATGCAATACGTATAATACATAAACGAGAAAACACCAGATATACAGCAATATTTGGCAACTTGCTAATAAAATCAAATTAATTATAATGAAAAATATCATTTGACTAACATGGCCTAAAAAGGATTCATGGGGAAAAAGTAATCACAGGTTCCAGTTGCATATCTTTTTTTAAAAAAAAAAAAAAGAGGGTAAATTACACTGACCTGCCCTGAGTATGTCATATTTACACAGACCTCCCCTATGGTTTTCAAAATTACTCTGGCCTTGTTATACGAACCTCCCCTAGTAATGGCATGCCGTCAAATAGACTAACGGAATTGTATAATTTACTGAAATGTCCTCAAAGAACATTGGGAAATTATTTATTTATTTATTTTTGATAAGTAAAATATTTTAAGGGGAACATGTCCGTAATACACAAAAACGAAAAACCTAAGGACCAATAGATCAAATAAATCATCAATCGAGGAGCAAGCGCTTCCTCTTACATAACAAAAAAGAGAACGAAGAATATGAGTTTTCAAATTTGCTAGAGACGATTCCTTTCCTTCAAAATTTCAGTTATTTGTCTCTCTCCAAATACACCACCAAACACAGTGTGGGACAATCCTCCAAAAATCACGGCCATGACCTTTGACTGGGCATCTTCTCCATGCGTTAATTAATTGAATGGAGTGCTTAGGCATCACCCACTGAACGCCAAAAATACTGAATATAAGATTCCAACAACCATACGCCACACGACAATGCATAAGAATGTGATCCACGGACTCACCGTCTGTTTTACATAGGCAACACCAGTTAACAATGGTATTGCTTCTCTTTCTCAAATTATCCAATGTCAAAATCTTTCCCCGGTGACAATCCAAACAAAGAATGCAACTCTAAGAGGAGCTTTAGAGTGCCAAATAGACTTCCATGGGAATTCTTGGCTAGCGAAATTGGACAAACACAAGAACAAGGATCGGACTCCATATCTACCATGAGTGGAAGGGACCCACAGAATATCGTCACAACCTCTACAACATCCTTCTGTCTATACAATAGATCCAAAAAAACACATACTTCCACCATCTCCCAATCCTGAAAAGAATGCCTGAAACGCACATCCCACGTAACCCCACTACTATCAAGTTGATAACAGTCAGCAATGTAAGCATGTTTATTCTCGATAATAATGAAGAGTCGAGGAAAGGAAAGAGACAACAACTGATCACCACACCATAGGTCTTCCCAAAATCGAACATGCCTACCATTATGAACCTTGAATCTAATGTGGATGGAAAACACATCCCAACCCTTCTGAATAAATTTCCACACGCCAACGCCTCCTGTTACAGAGATAGGACGAGAGGACCAACCCCCACTCTCCTCCCCAAAGCGACACGAGACAACTCTTCTTCACTACTAATGACGCTCTTTACCGAACCTCCATAACCACTTTCCTAATAAAGCTCTATTGAAAGGGACCAACCTCCGAATGCCTAAACCGCCTAAATTCAAAGGTATGCAAACTTGCTCCCAGTTAACAAGATGATACTTGAACTCCTCTCCTCTTCCACCCCAAAGAAAGTCTCTCTGAATTTTTTCAATCCGTTCAACAACAGAGCATGGGATTTGAAACAAAGATAAAAAGTAGGTGGGAAGGGACTTTAGGGTACTCATAATAAGAGTGACCTCCCCCCTTCAAAAGATACTGTTTTTTCCATCCTGCCAATCTCTTTTCATACCTATTAATCAACGGATCCCAACTCCCCACTCTCCTGGAGGAAACTCCCAAAGACAATCCCAAATAAGGAAGTGGAAAAGCACCCACTCCACACCCAAGAACTGCAGCTAAGGAGGAAATATCTGGAACATCCCCCACTGAGACAAGCACACTCTTTCCAACATTGATCTTAAGTCCAGACACCGCTTGAAAACAAGCAAGAATGCACCTCAAATATTTGAGTTAAGAGACATCGGCATCACAAAAAACCAAGGTATCGTCCGCAAATAACAAATGGGAAATTTCTATCTGATGAGCAACATCTCTACCGACTCTAAACCCCCCGATGTAACCCAAATCCTCCGTTTTTTTCATTAATTTGCTCAATCCCTCCATGACAATAAGGAATAAGAAAGACGATAAGGTGTCTCCTTGTCTCAAACCGCCCGAGGTCGCAAAAAAATCAGCAGGAGATCCGTTCCCAAGCAAAGAGAACATGATGGACGAGATACAAGTTTCGATCCATTTTATCCACCTGTCTCCAAACCCCATCCTCCGAAGCAAGTAAAGAAGAAACTTCCAACTAACGTGATCAGAGGCTTTTTCGATGTCAAGTTTGCATAAGACGCTAGGAGCTCCACTCTTCAACTTAGAGTCAACACATTCCCCTGCGATAAACCCGGAATCCAAGATCTGCCGTCCTCTAACAAAAGCATTCTGTGACTCTGAAATAATTCTATCCAAAACATTTCGCATCCAAAGAACAAGAACCTGGGCAATAAGCTTGTACATACATCCAATTAAGCTGATTGGCCGAAAGTACTTAATATCAGAGGCGTCGCCCTTCTTAGGAATAAGGGCAATAAAAGAAGCGTTCAATGATTTCTTAAATGTGCCATAAGAATGAAATTCCTGAAAGGTGCACATCACCTCACTGCGCACCACCTCCCAACTCTCCTTGAGAAACCGCATAGTGAATCCATCTGGCCTAGAGCTTTATCACCATTACAGCTTGATAACGCCTTAAGTACTTCCTCTTCAGTGAAAGGAACCTTAAGCTTATCACTATCCAGCGTAGAAATAGTATTGAATTGCAGACCATCAAGTTTGGGTCTCCATCCCAAAGTCTCAGTGTAGAGCTGCTAATAAAAGGAAACAATTCCCCCATGCACCTCATCCTCCCTCCACAACTCTGAACCATTCACACGGATACGCCCAATGTGATTACATCTTCGATGAGCGTTAGCAAGCCTGTGAAAGAATTTTGTGTTGCGATCACCTTCTTTTAGCCACAATGCCCGAGATTTCTGACGCCATGAAATCTCCTCCATAACAGCAATCTCAACAAAATTTGCCTAAAAAGACGCTCTTCTAAAGCGTAAAGACTCCGCGTCCTGCCCCAGCTCATCAAGACGATCAAGTTCAGCAATATCAGCCATAACTCTATTCTTCTTCCATTCAAAATTCCCAAACACTTCTTTGTTCCACTTCTTAAGCTCATATTTGAGAATCTGAAACTTCCTAACACAAAGCTAGTAGAGCCTGTAAAAGTTGCCTCCCCCTACTAAGACTAGACTTTCCCTTGGAAGTCCTCAAATCTCAACCACATATTTTCGAAGCGGAATAGTGTGCGTCGAGATCTCATCCTTCCGCAATTGAGAACTAAGGGCACAAGATCGGACGTTACCCTGACCAAAGTTGCCTGAGTAACATCCGGGAATTTCTCTTCCCAATCCCCAGAAATCAGAAATCTATCTAGCCTTAGAAAAGTAACCGGATCCCTGCCATTAAACCATGTAAAGACTGCCCTTCAATGGCAGATCAATAAGAAAGTGACAATCAATAAAATCGGAGAACTAGGTCATCTCCAAGGACCACCTACCCCCTGTGGACCTCTCAAACGGAGACCTAACAAAATTAAAATCTCCGCCTAAGCACCAAGGCAATGACCACAATTCCTTAACGAAGCTGAGCTCTTCCCAAAAGACTAGTCTATCACAATCAATAACGGGTCCATAAACTCCAGAAAAGACCCAACTGAAGTTATCATCCTCCATCTGAAACACACATCACAAAGAATAGTGCCCTTTCCATAAGTTCGTTCTGGACAACCATCTTTGATCCCACATAATTAGAATTACGCCCGATGTACCGGAGGCATTTAACGCTTCCCATTCCACAAATCTTCCTCCCCAAAGACTCCTAACCACCTCATCAGTAGTAGAGGCCATCTTGGTTTCTTGTAAGCATATAACATGGGCATTCCACTTCCTCACAGCAACCTTGACCACCCTTCTTTTATCCGGATCATTTACACCAAGGACGTTCCGTGTAATAATTCGTAACTTCATTAAGAACCAAAAACGATCATTTCCCCTCCTCCCCATTTCCCACTTTTGGTCCTTCCCCTTTCTTTAGTCACCCCATCCTTCTCCTCATAGTTAACATAGGAAATAAGGTTCTTGACCTCCTGTTCCCCTTTCCGATGTGATGGATGTTTTCTATTTTTTACATTTTTTGTGCCTTGAAAGGTCTCTGTATTATCGTTTCCTGCCACAATAGCATGAAGAATGGACTGAGTTCGGTCATCATCACCCTCCGAAGAGACACCCAAAGCTTCACTAACCACGCCAATATTTTCTATCACCCATTCCATGCCCAAATCATTAGTCGTCTCTAAACAATCAGGGCGCACAACTGCCAAAGGTTCCATTATGTCCACATCAGATTGATCCATTTCCATCCAGGAATAAAAATCATTAGAACAGACCTGCTGAGAAGAAACCCGATCATCATACTCCTCCCCCTCACTCTCTTCGTCATTTCCGTATGTATTTCACTGCGAATCCGGCTTTGTTCCAGAATTATCCGTAACATCAAATCATGAGCATCATTCGCCTCAGTCTCGGATGGTAGGCAATTTAAGCCTTTCAGAGCAACAAAAAGCTTAAGTTCGTTAAGCAAAGCCACAGCTAAATCATCCATCAGTTTGAAATGAAGATCCCTTCCTACACAAACTGTCACCCCATTGGAGCAACCTACACTTCCGGACGTGTTTTTTAAGGTCAGTGACCCTTCAACCCGTGAAACAATGGCCCTAGAAAAGTCCCTCTGTTGAACCGTACTATTCTCCACACCACCACCACCACTTTTCAACACCTCACACGAAGGAGTAGAAATAGAGCTCTAAGAATGAGAAAGAGAGTTCAAAGCTGGAAAATTAGAGGCAGGAGAGCGTGCTACCCACTTCTGTTTTTCATTACGGGTCCATCGAGAGCCCTGGCGACCGGCTGTTGCAATCGTCGTCCTCCACTTTGCTTTCTCAGTCGAAGACTAGTGAGGTGTAACTCGCTGTAGAGAAGAAGAAGAAGAAAGAACTTGAGACTGAACCTGAACCTAAACCTGGGCTTGTCCTTTAAAACCTAACCCCAATGATGGACCTGGATCATTTAAAAAAGAAATGGACAAGGAGTTGGGTCCTCTCTTTACCCGTCTTTTGGTGTGGGCTGTCCGAGGCCCAGATCGAGCCAAAGTCCTAGTAGGCTTGGGCTTAATGAGCCCATTCTTCAAACCAGGCCCATAATGACTTAAGGACTCGGCCTTAGCCTGGCCTGACACCTTCTGGCCCAAATCAACCTTAGCCCAATCAGAGTTGCGGCCCTTCCCACTCTCTTCACCAACCCTTAAAGATAAGGATAAGGAAGAGTCTGGATAGGAGCCCCTACGACCGCCACGGCATCTCTCTCCTGGTCAGCTTCAACGCGCGTAACCGGCGCTTGTCGGCCACTTGTTCTGTCCCCCACAAACTTCTCCACCCTTTGTATTTCTCTTTCCTTCAGCCATTGTTGGATTTGTAACACCCCTTTCTCCCCTTTGCTAAGAAGCATATTCCATTCTTCCTCCGTCATGCGATGTGACCATCGCTGCCTTCAAGACTCTCCGTGGAGGGAACCAGCTCCGACGAGACTTCTTCCCAGATCGCAACCTTGTAACAGAAGGTGTCATCATTAATAAACACAAATTACGGACAAGCTGACCCAATTCTCACTGTGATCCGAGCACTTTCGGCATCCCTCGTCTCATTAGCAACAGCTCTCACAAATCCACCACACAACTTCCCCACTTCAACGAACAAGGCGTGACACCATAGATGGAGAGGAAGTCTGAACAGCTGGATCTGTTTGAGACCTTAGTCTCTGAGAATACCACAACAACCAACACTGAAAGACCACACATCGATCCGTAAGGTTGCAGATCCCCACTGTCGCCGGCCTTCCTTCAACACCCGTTGAGCCTCTGCCTGAGAAGGAAACCTAAAGAGAAGCAACGAATCGGATAAGGGTGTAACCCCCACCCCACAAGACGTGTTCCATGTCCGCGCCGCCCATTCCTCCACTCGATCACACCCCCCAACTTCCTTGTCGAAACGACCAACCAAGCAAGATGAGAGAACCGTTTTTCTCCCTCCGACGGACTCCCCGTCGATGTACAAGGACGGCCCTCGGTGAGGAACTGCCGTCTTCACATCCCCTTTAAGCGAGATTCTTGGTATCTTTGTAATCTCTACAAAAGATTTCATCACACTCCTGAGGAAACCACGGTCGCCCCAAAATCGCCCCTAGCAAGGTGAAATTGCCCCTAGTGATGTCATCACGCAGTAAGAAATCATTAAAAGCGTTCAAAGCATCCCTCAAAAACAATACGAGGCCAAATAGGGCCTCTAAACCCTCAACAAATACAAATATTGATTACCTCAATTACGGGGTGATTACTTTTATTGTGCTATATAGTCAACTTTTGATTACCGCTACTACGACTTCTATACTGGAACGTCCGTGGCCTTAATGACCCGGGCAAGAGGAAGGTAATGAAGATGGCGGTGAGGAAATGGGGGGTTCATTTGGTATGTCTATAAGAAACGAAGATTGATTCTATGACTGAAAGAGTCGTCAAGAGTCTTTGGGGTAGTAGGTTCGTTGAATGGGAGGCGCTGAATTCGGTAGGGACTTCTGGAGGCATTCTTCTCATGTGGGATAAGCGATGGATGGGTAATGTTGATGTCTGTAGGGGGTTATTCTCTTTGTCTTGTGCCTTTGTGTTGGAGGAGAATGGTTTCCCTTGCGCTTTCTCTGGTGTGTATGGCCCGATGGATGACTACGAGAGGTCTATGCTGTAGGAGGAGCTCAGTGGGGTTCAGGAGATGTCTCTTCTAGGGATGGCAATTTTTACCGCCCCGCCGGGGCTCCGCCCCGTCCCGCCCCGTTAATAACAGGATATGGAAACAAATTTTATACCGTCGGGGCGGGTATGGATACATTTTGTGTACCTGCCGCGGGTAACGGGGCGAGGACGGGTTCTGATTCATATCCGCTCCGCCCCGCCCCGTTATATATAATTCTTTAAATTTTAATATATATATATATATATATATATATATACACACACACACATATTATAAGTTACTCTATATAAGTTATAACCCTAATGCATAGTAGCAGTGTCTCCACATCCGCAAGTTCACAACATAGGGGTCGGCGCATCTTACCCAAAAACCAAACTCTCGGTCCACTTAGGCAGTTGAGATCCATGATTCATTTGAATCTCTGGTAAGATCTCTTGATTCTCTTCAAGTTTTTCCTGCGTACTTGAGGTTTGGGTGACCTGCGCAACACAAGTTAGAGAGAAGATCTGGGTTTTGTTAATAGAGAAATGTGAGGAGAAAGAGGGTTGTGGTGGTGAATAGTGGTGGGTTTGTCTTCTGACGAAGGAGTAGAGTATGAGAGAGATTGGTAAGAAGAAAATCCATTTTTTTTAGTCGATTAGTTGTTGTCTAAACTCAATTTACCATTTCACAATTCATGAGAGAGGGAGAGACGCTAGCGACGACTTTATTAGTGCTCTTTGAGTCGATTTAGGTTTGTTCTTATTTTTTTCAATTGCTGATTCTACATATAATATTTTGGTACTGATTTTTCTGGGAGTTTGGTTGAAATTTTTTTCTCTTGCTAATTTGATGAATACGCCAAAGGTAAATTGTTTATTTGTTTGTTTGGTTTTTTCTTTTTCATAATTTTCGGTACTATGGAAGACATGGGTAACCGCATATGCCAATGGATTGATATATATGTTATTTCAGTAGTCAAAAAAGGAAGAAAAAAAAATGTTAACAGGGTAGGCGGGGCGGGCACGGGTATTGTCATCTCCCAACGGGGTGGGGATGGACTTGATAATTCAACCCGTCCCGGGGCACGGGGCGGGTATGGATTTGTCACTAAACAGACGGGGCGGGGACGGGTTTAGCCAAACCCGCTCCAAACCCGCCCCGTTGCCATCCCTAGTCTCTTCCATGGTGTGTGGCAGGGGACTTTAATGTGGTTAGATCCCCGTTGGAGAGGTCTACAGGTGGATTATGGACTCCAGCTATGAGACTTTTTACAGAGTTTATCGATGATCATCAGCTTATTGATCTCCCTTTGGAGAAAGCTGCTTTTACTTGGTCCAGTGGTAGGGAGTTGTCTACTTTTTCCCTCCTGGATAGATTCTTGATTTCTGGAGAGTGGGAGGAGCAGTTTCTGGACACAGTCCGGGCTGCATTGGCTAGGGTGACGTCGGATCACATTCCTTTAGTCTTGGAATGTGGAGGTTTAAGAGCTCGTCGCACCCCGTTCAGATTTGAAAACATGTGGCTTAGAGCGACGGACTTTCAGGGTTTGGTGCGGAATTGGTGGGCGGAGGACATGGTGGTGGGAACTTCGAGTTTTATCCTTGCAGGGAAGCTTCGTAATCTGAAGGATAAACTTAAAAGATGGAATAAGGAGGTATTCGGTAATTTGGAATGGAGGAAGAATAGGGCCCTCACTGATATTGCAGAGTTGGATAGATTGGATGAGACGGGAGGTCTTGATGAGCTTCAACGTAATAGGAGAGCAGCTTGTTAGGCTGAATAAGCTGAGATTGCGGTGATGGAAGAGATCTCGTGGCGGCAAAAATCTGGGGCATTGTAGCTCAAAGAAGGAGATCGTAACACTAAGTTTTTTCACCGAAAGGCTAATGCTCATAGGAGGGGCAACCATATTGGTCAGATTCGTGTGGATGGTTCGCTGTTGGTTTCTGATGAGGAAGTGCGAACGGGGATTGTCTCTTTCTATTAGAAGTTATATACTGAGCCTCTTCGATGGAGGCCAAGACTGGATGGTCTTCACTTCGATTCCATTTCAGTGGAGGATAGGGACGGGCTTGAGAGGCCATTCACGGAGGAAGAGGTTCTGGAGGCCTTAAAGAGTTGTAATAGTGATAAAGCTCTAGGCCCTGATGGCTTCACTATGAATTTCCTTCTGGAAAGCTGAGAGGTGGTCAGACTGGAGATTATGGACACTTTTCATGAGTTTCATTCCAATGGAAAATTCGAAAAGTCGCTGAACACTTCTTTTATTTCTTTGATTCCTAAAAAGGGGAGAGCTTCTGACATCAAGGATTGTAGACCTATTAGCATGATTGGGTATTTGTATAAGCTTATAGCTAAAGCCCTGGTATCGAGGTTGAGGGGGGTTCTGGATGGAGTTATTTCAGAGTCTCAAAATGCGTTTATTGGGGGTAGACAGATTCTAGAGTCTGCTCTTATTGCTAGTGAATGTGTGGATTTTAGGCTTTGTAGCGGGGCTCCCGGAGCTCTGTGTAAGCTGGATATTGAGAAAGCTTTTGATCATGTTTGCTGGAATTTCTTGTTCTATTTGCTTGAGAGGATGGGTTTCGGAGAGAGATGGAGGATTTGGATTGTTACTTGCGTTTCGACTGTCAGATTTTCAATATTGGTTAACGGTTCTCCATCTGGGTTCTTTGGAAGCTCTCGTGGTTTGAGGCAACGGGACCCTCTCACTTGCTGTTTGCGGATGACACTTTGGTTTTCTGTGAGGCAGAGGTGTCCCAATTGAGATATTTGAGATTTGCTCTGGTTTGTTTTCAGGTTGTTTCCGGCTTAAGAATTAACGTGGGCAAGAGTGTTCTTGTTCTTGTGGGGGAGGTTTAGGAGGTGGCTTCTCTTGCAGCTGTTCTTGGATGTAGGACGAGCTCTTTCCCAATTTCTTATTTGGGTTTGCCTTTGGGTGTCTCCTCTAGAAGGGCGGGTAGTTGGGACCCGGTTATTGACCGTTTCGAGAGAAGATTAGCTCGGTGGAAAAAACAATATCTTTCGAAGGGAGGAAAGGTCACGTTGGTAAAGAGTGTTCTATCCAGTCTTCCAACTTATTTCCTTTCCCTGTTCCAAATTCCCTCTTCCGTTGTCAGGAGACTTGAGATGATTCAACGAAACTTTCTTTGGGGCGGCAGGGGGGAGGAGTTTAAGTATCATCTTGTTAGGTGGGAGCAGGTGTGCCGACCTTTTGAGTTAGGAGGTCTTGGGATTCGGAGATTGGCCCCTTTTAATAGGGCTCTCCTTGGAAAGTAGCTTTGGAGGTTTGGTGGTGAAAGACATAGATTATCGAGGAAGCTTATTGTTTGTCGGTTTGGGGAGGAGAGAGGAGGATGGTCTACTAGACCGGCTAGATCTGCTATCGGCGTGAGCGTGTGGCATTCTATTGGGAAGGGTTGGGATGAGTTCTCTAAGCATTTTAGATTCAGAGTTAGGGAAGGTCAAAATGTACGGTTTTGGAAGGATCCTTGGTGCAAGGAACGTCCATTGTGCAGACAGTTTCCAAGGTTGTTTAGGATTGCTGTGGATTGTCATGCTTTGGTTGCCGACTGCTATCACCTTAATAGCGGTAAGTTTTCTTGGGATGTTCAGTTCCGGCGAGCCTTTCAGGATTGGGAGCTAGATGATGTTTTTGGCTTGATGGATCTTTTGTATCGACAGGAGGTGGATGGTACTGACCTCTTGACTTGGATGCCTTCTTCACAGGGGATTTTTCAGGTCCAGTCTTTCTTCTTCCGTATTTCCGGCTTTCAGACATCTGCTTACCTGTGGAAGACGGTTTGGCATTCGAAAGCTCCTCTTAAGGTGGCTTTCTTTGCTTGGAATGCTATTTGGGGTAAGATCTTGGCTCTGGACAATTTGAGGAAGAAACAAAATATCATTGTTAATCGGTGTTGTATGTGCATGGCCAATAGAGAGTCTGTGGACCACCTTTGCTTGCACTGCACAGTGGCCCATGACTGTTGGAGCCTTATATTGGGTCTTTTTGGTGTCCAGTGGGTTATGCCTAATATTTGGAGGGGGCAAAGGGTGGGGACTCGTGCTCGCGTTTTCTGGAGGGCGACTCCCTTTGCATTTGGTGGTGCCTATGGAAAGAACGTAATAGAAGGTCCTTTGTTGGGGAGGAGTTACCCATTGGGGTTTTAAAGTATTCCATCATTTGTACTCTAGAAAGCACGGACACTCCAAAATAGGCAAAGAATCCGTGTCCGACACGTGTCGGACACGCCAAAAAACGTGAATAGAATTTTTTATTTTTTAAAAATTTTCGGACACGGCACGGACACACATCCGACACGCCAGGGGTGTGTGTCCGACACGCGTGTCTTATTTTCAGGGGTCTAAAAGATAATTTTTGAAAGAAAGTTGGGTTAAAGTATAAATATATGAAGTTATTTAACAATTTTTACTTATGTGGTCAGAACATAATAATTTTAAACTTACAAGGTTAATATGCAATTTTAAACAAAAGAAATAGATATTTAAGGCTAGTCATTACACTATTACAAGATGAGATTCAAAGGACGTCTGGGTTGCTCTCTCAAAGTGACGAAGCTCTGCTGCCGATCAAAGGCGACTCCCAGTCCAGCCTCCTGGTCAGTCTCTCTCTCTCTCTCTCTCCCCCCTCCTCCTCCTCTTTTCTTCCTCCTCCTTCCTCTTTTCTTTCTTTTTCTTCACAAACCCCAGTTTCTTTCTTTCTTTCTTTCTTTCTTCATCTTTTTTTCTTTTTTCTTTTTTTTTTTTTCGTTTTCCTTTTTCAAAACCCCAGATTCTTTCTTCTTCTTCTCTCTCTCTCTCCTTTTTTCTTTTTTTTTTTCCTTTTTCACTAACCCCAGTTTCTTTCTTCTTTATTTTATTTTTTTTCATTTTTCACAAACCCCAGATTCTTTCTTCTTTTTTTTTTTTTTTTTTTTTTTTTGCCTTTTTCACTAACCCCGGTTTCTTTCTTCTTCTTTGTTGTTTTTTTTTTTTTTCATTTTTCACAAACCCATCTCTAGTGTTTTTCCTTTTTCAAACCCTAATTTCTTTCTTCTTCTTCTCTGTGGTCTTTATTCAGCTGTTGCATATGACTTGTGAATCTGTGATCAAACAGTAATTTATTCATTCTTTGCTAACTGTTCTTTCATTGCTGACTGCTGTAAGTATGGATTTTTTTTTCTTTTCTTTTCGTGTCTAGGGAATTAGACATGTCATTGTCTACATCAGTTGCTACTAGCACTCCTCAATTCGAACCAGATGAGAACAAACCACTTTGGAACTATGTCACACAATTAGAAAAAATTGGTGGTGGAGAAGGAAATTTTTTATTCAAATGCCACTTTTGTAATAACGAATTCAGGGGGTCTTATACAAGAGTTAAAGCCCACTTGTTGCAAAACACTGGTATAGGTATTCGTATATATCCAAAAGTCACATCTCAAAATATTGCAGAATGCAAAAAGCAATTGAAGAAGCCGAATTGAGAATTAAAAATTCTAAACCAAAAAAAGTTCCTTTGCCGCCATCTAGTGCATCATTGGGTGGTACTACTAGTCTCACTCAAGAGGCTTATGTACTAAAGAAAAGAAAGGCAAGTGGGGCTGCCATTGAGAAGGCATTTAATAATGAGGCGCGGGGACAATTGTACTCAAAGATTGCTAGGATGGTTTATTCGGCAGGATTGCCGTTTCATCTAGCAAGAAACCCGTATTATGTGAGTTCATACAACTATGCTGCAAATAATCCTATGTCGGGTTATTTGCCTCCGAGTTATAATCTATTGAAAACCACTCTACTTCAAAAAGAATAGGCAAATATTGATAGATTATTGCAACCAATTAGGGGTACATGGAAGGCAAAGGGTGTTAGCATTGCAAGTGATGGTTGGAGTGATCCACAAAGAAGGCCTTTAATTAATTTTATGGCTGTGACAGAAGGAGGTCCCGTGTTTTTGAAAGCTGTTGATTGTTCCGGTGGAATTAAAGACAAGTTTTTCATTTCAAATTTGTTAAAGGAAGTCATAAATGAGGTTGGCCCCCAAAATGGGATCCAAGTAATTACAGACAATGCCCCAAATTGCAAGGCTGCTGGACAACTAATTGAAGGGCAATTCCCTCGCATTGTTTGGACACCTTGTGTGGTCCATACTCTTAATCTTGCCCTCAAAAATATTTGTGCTGCAAAAAACGTGGAAAAGAATGAAACTGCATATGCAGAGTGTGGTTGGATTCTTGATTATGCTGATGAGGTTACAATAATAAAGAATTTCGTCATGAACCATTCAATGAGATTAGCTATTTTCAATGAGTTTGTTAGCTTGAAGTTGCTTTCGGTTGCAGAGACACGCTTTGCTTCTGTTGTTGTGATGATCAAAAGATTTACACTTATAAAAGGTGGTCTCCAAGCAATGGTCATAAGTGACAAGTGGACTTGCTACAGGGAGGATGATGTAGGAAAGGCCGATTATGTGAGAGAGAAGCTGTTGGATGAACAATGGTGGGGAAAGATTGATTATAACCTTTCCTTTACTTCACCTATTTATGACATGCTAAGGGCTTGTGATACTGATAAGCCTTGTCTTCACTTAGTTTATGATATGTGGGATACAATGATTGAAAAAGTAAAGATCGCAATATATAGGTATGAAAGAAAGCGAAAAAGTGAAAGTTCTTCCTTTTATGAAGTGGTGCATGGGATACTTGTAGCTTGTTGGAACAAGAACAATACTCCGCTTCCCTGCTTGGCACATTCACTAAATCCAAGGTAAATCATTAGATACTAATTTGTAAGCTAAGGAAGTTTTAATCTTAGTTTAGAATTAAGGAAATTAAATTATGAATTAAATGCATTCTCTTATTTATTGTAGGTACTATAGTGATATGTGGCTTAGTGAAGACCGAAGTCGAGTTCCACCACACAAGGATTTAGAGGTCTCACAACAGAGAACAAGGTGACTTAAAAAATACTTTAGTGACCCACGAGCATTCAAAAGTCCAATTGGAGTATGCTAATTTTTCATCAAACTCGGGGGAATTTGGGGAGAGTGATTTTATATGTGATAGATATACCATGGATCCTAAAAGTTGGTGGGTTGTACATGGTTCATATGCTCCCTTGCTTCAAGAGTTAGCTTTGAAGTTGCTTGTCCAACCTTCTTCCTCCTCATGTTGTGAGAGGAACTGGAGTACTTATTCTTTTATTCACTCAATGAGAACGAACAAGATGGTGCCACAACGGGCTGAAGATTTGGTTTTCATTCATAGTAATCTTCGTCTTCTGTCAAGGAGAACCCCACAGTACAATGAAGGACGAACTAAGATGTGGGATATTGCAGGAGATGCATTTGATTCATTTGGTGATGTTGGGGTGCTTGAGATTGCAAACCTCTCACTTGATGAGCCGGAATTAGAGGCAGTATTATTTACCGATGATGGAAGTGTTAATGATGATGAGATTCATGAGACAATTGATGATGAACAACAATAGATGAATGCTGATATGTTCTTTTTTTTTGTTTCGGACTACCCTTTTGGTATTATAAATGGTAAAGTCTTAGGTCAAATGATGGATGGGAATAGATGATAGTATACTGACTTGTTTTTGTATCTTTTTTGGGACAAGCCTTTAGGTTTCTGTGAATGTTAAGTGCTAACAGTACAGTCCTGAATGTTAAACAGTCATGAAAGTTAATAGTCCTTTCTGTCTATGCTTTGGTATTTGGAATAAAGTTGCAATGATGATTAAATGATACTAGTTATTATTCTAATGTCTTTGTTTTTTATTTGGTTTTATAACTCTACAACATTATTCTTTTATAGTTTATTAGTTATGAGTTATGATTTGTGTATTTTTTCCATTGTGAGGTTGATAAAAAATAGTAACACTCAATAATTTTTAAAGTACTACATCATATATATATATATATATATATATATACTATTCGCCGTATCCCCGCCGTGTCCGTGTCGTGTCATATCCGTGTCCCATATCCGTATCCTTGTCCTTGCTTCTTAGTTTATACTCTTTTTTGTTGGGGTATGGGGAGAGATAGTTCTTCTGTTGAGGAGATCGTGGACTTTTTTGGGTCTCTGGGTCCATAGGTCTCCTCTTTTCTTTGTTTTTTGTTTTGTTCTTGGTTTTGTACTGATCTTGGAACGCGTTCCCCTTTTGAACGCTTTCTAATACAATTTTACTTATCAAAAAAAAAAAGTTTCTATAAGAAGGGTATTATGTAAACTTGGTGAGGCAGTCAATGAATGAATAAAAAAGTGTTATGAAATTTCTTCGCAAGTGATTCACAAGATATGAGGGTGTGAGGCCTTCCCTAGGTGTGATGCCTAGACCCTATTGGTGTGATTCCAATAGGTTTTTCTTGTTTTCAATCCATTATCTCTTCTAACAGCTCTTGAACCCCAATCTTCTTCATTTGAACTTTCAGCCCAAAACTCTTATTTGCTTTCTTCTATTTGAGTCTGTTCTTGTCCTACATCATAAGTAGAACGCTTCTTTATTGTAATTTTTTTATCCAACATAACATATCATAGTTTAAGACACAAATAGTATTGCTTGTGTTATATTGATACGACAATTTGTGTTTCATTGTCGGTGGGCCAAGTTCCGTTCCGTTCGTAAGTTCTCATATAATCATTTTAAATTAATTGGAGAATCGCTAGATTTGTTCAAACATCTAAGACTGTTTTCCTCAATCGTAAGTCCTCTATCCTTAAAACCTCATTCCTCTATTCTTTAACCTCAATACTCCTTGAGTAGAGCAATCATGTTTCTCATATAAAAAGTTGTCCTAAGATGAAGTTGGCTTGTCACAATGGACAAGCTTCAGTTCACTATAGTCTAATTAATGGGCTTGTACGATATCACTGCTCAAGTTTTAAGGATGGTTTGAATGAAGGTCTAGATGCTTCAAACTCAAAATTATCAATTACACAGGTCAATACAATCAAAATAGGATGTAAATGATTGGGAAAACATTTAATAACTCTCTCTCTCTCTCTCTCTGAAGAAAAAAAAAATGAAGAGGGGGTGGCTGTGGGGGATACACAAAGAGAGAGAGAAACTAAACTTGGTTGGACCATCAAGATTACCACATAGGAGTTTAAACATTTGACCACAATACATGAATGTGTCTGTGTGTATATAAAAATAAAAAATAAAAAATTCCTCCTGGAATCAGCATCAACTAGTTAAAACAAGTCCTTGAATTGCAAATTAGAGAATCCTTTATGACAAGCAAGCCACGAAACTGATGAAAGGCAGAAAGAATGGAAAATACTTACCGAGAGTCCAAAAAAAGTGATTGTACATCTGCCTGACCGAGGCCCTCTGTATTCAAGAGGTAGAAGTCTGTACTCACTTCTGCACTCACCGTTACAGGATCCATGCTGTCAGAAACTTTCAAGGTCATGATGGTAACATGTTGAACTTTAGGGGGCACCCTTTTTATTTCAGTCCTCGCCACACAAAATACTTTGTTTCCCAAATGAACAAGACTCGAGGTGTATAACCTATACAGCAGATCATCAAGAGGGTCCGTATCGACAATTTTCACTGGAGCACCAAGAGATTTAATGGTACGATCATCATCATCTCCAGAGGAAAATGTAACGTGGTATGCAATCAATAAACAATTCTCCACCCAAGTGTATACGAAATCATCAACAAATTCAGACTTTCCAATGAAGGCATAATATCTCACATCTCTGTATTCCTTTTCAACGACCTGCCACTTCTCCATTGAACTCCCGATTCTGTAACAATGGAATTCAGTTTTGCCATAATTAGTTGCATTTTCAACTGAAATGAGAATAATGTCATTGATGACTGCGTAACCTACTACAGCCATGCTTGTCTTCGCCGGCACACGGTACTCAGGTACGATAGAATCCCACTTCCGATGAATAGGATCAAAACGTTCAAATGACGGAGATTTTATGCGGAAGCCAGAACATAGGGTATCTGTAGAAAGCACATAAAAACTTCCACCCACTGCCATCACTTTGGGATAGGGTTTTTTTGCTTGTGGCTTTGGCAACTGATCGAGCTCTTTGGTAACTGTATCGAAAAGGAGGGGATCGAACGAGATTATTTTGCGCCCATCCTCTGTGGATAGCGTACATGAAGCCGCCAAGCATATTTTCGATCCTACCATGTCACAATCAACCAGTGAAAGTCGGTTCTCTTCAGAGCAACTAAACGCTTTCACCAGAGGACCATCAATTTTAATTTCCCCTACTCCTCCACCTCCACCACCAAATTTGATTTCATAAATTGCAGCACAGTGTAGGGACTCATGAAAACTCGCAACCATAAACAAACTTCTTGCCGCATCCTCCATCTTTAGTTGCCTCCTCCGCCCAGGGCCGGCCTTGAGATTCCAAATATTTTGAGAGGCCCTAGGCAAACTTTCAAATGTGAGGCCCTAAGTTTCACACTCGCAAAAAAAATTATAATAGTGCAGAATTTTCACACGATGTTTTCAAATTCTATAGCTAATTTAATTGTGTCCATGTGCATTGTGCATAAGACAACTAACTAATAACTATAATCTTCATTCATTAAATCTTCATGTTCATTGACTAACTTCCTATGATCTCATTCATTAAATCTTCATGTTTATTGAGATTTTCTTCATTTGCTTTCGCATTCATATGTTCTTCATTCACCGAATCTTCAACTAAACTCTCTATTTGTGTATTGCTCCTAAAAAAAATTAAGATCATCTCCTTTTTGAGATTGAATCAATTCTTCTTCTCTCTTCTTTTTTTTTTTTTTCCTTTTTTCATGCCCAGATTCAAATTTTCTTATAGACATAATGAAATCTCTTGAAATCTAAATAACAGGAACCATAATCAACATAAAACTAGACTTCAAAAAAATAATAATAATAATTTGCTTTGTTTAAAGAAAATATATATTACCTCAATATACAATGATTTGATTCAAGTTCAAGGCAAATAACCTCACGAGATCCTAAGAAGAGTGTCTTGCTAGCATGTGAAAGAAGATCACAATTAACATAAAACGGATGGAGAATCAAAGAGAAACAATAATAACTAAGCATTGCCAATCATACAATAAATATAATAAAAAAAATCTAAAATCAAGCAGTTTGGTCGAATGATCTCCTGGCTGGAGTTTTTCACTGGAATCTGGAGGAGAGGAGAGAAGACAAAACAGAGTATCCAAAATACAGTCCAAAAGTGGAAATGGGGAACAGAAAACTGCAGCTTCTTTTTTACATTCATTGTTTATATAGCTGCTAAAATTTGATGACTACAGATGACAAAATATGTGGAGATGAGGTGACTATATATATAGGAGGCTGAACTTGTAGTGCTGAAGAAGTAGTGGGACTTTTAGGTTATATGTGGCATCTACTATCATATATAGTTTTGTCTTTCACTCTTTATATTAACTACACTTTGTGTGTGTTTTTTTTTGGAGCCAATTACCCCTTTCTTGATTTCAGGATGAGGAATCAACTTTAATAGCAGTGATTGACTGATCATTGCTACAGAAGACCCGTACAAATTCATAGAAAAAACCATTAACTTTTGTTCTGTTAAAACCTGCTCTTGATTTCCATGTGTTTGTACATACTGATGGCAAGTGCTTTGACAGTATTATTAACTGAAATTCTAGCTGAGCCAACTTCAAATAACATCAATAATGGTGGTATGTATCTTCATATAAAAATAAAATATAAAAAAACCCTTAATTTGGTATAAGCATAATTTAGAGATCGAAAAAGTTAATTATTACCTCAACGGCTCAACCCGCTAGAAGGGATCCTTAATTTTCGTAGGATTGGATGTGAAAATGCAAAAACTTATGAGGAAAAGGGGTATCATTGCTGCTGTTGTGAGATTGGAGTGGAATTAGGGAGAGGAAAAAAAGTGCCTGCCATAGATTATGGACTCGATCGCCATGAAAGACACTTGTAGAAAGGCACACATTTATTAAAATACTAAGAGAACCATAATATATTCATTCAGCTTTTGATAGCCATCACACACAGTGACACGCACACAAAAAACCCTAGTTTGGAAGCTACTTTTCACTATTGGAACAAAGGTAAAGGCCCGAATCAAACGAACCAAAGTTAGAACAAATCAAATGATGAGATGAACGAAAGAAAAAAACATATATAAAAGATTGATTCATGCAAATGGAGAGAGAAGAGATAAAGAGGATGAACATACCTTGTCACCTGAGGCGATAGCGGAGGCCGCGTCCTGCGGAGTGTCGAAGCAGATTGTGTCGCCTGAAACTTGCCCTAACTTAATACTCGTATGTTTTTTTTTCCATCCCCTGTTGGGCCTCAGAGGCCCAAGGCGACCAAGACTCGTCCTTACCTAAGGGTCCATTTTGTTAAAAAAAAATGTACGATGCAAAGTGAAAGCAGGAAAAATTTAGCATGAAAGAGAAAAAAAAAATGATTTCTTACCAAAACTATCCTCGTAATTTTAAATACTTAAAAATAAATTAATTTTGTATTAGATGAATCCTCTTGGTACTTAATTATTTATATTAATTTTTAACAAATAAATAGTAAAATGATGGATTATTAATAATTGTTATTATTATTTATATTCATATTTAAATTAGAACAAACTAAGGAGGACTGGATTTTAGTTATCAAATTCTTTTTATTTTGTGTTTTAAATAATAATTATTTATATTCATATGTAGAATGTAGTTCATTTATCATAACATACTCCTGTTTTTATTGGAATATTAAATATATATTTTTTTGCAAGCCCCTCAAAGAAACACTAAATGACAATACTCTAGGATAAAAATGGTCATGCAAAAGTAACATTTTATAGTTAATGCATAATATTTTTTTGGTTCATGCGCAATTTATCGGTCCACTTCCATATTTTATGACTATGAACCATGCAAAAAAATTTTGTAAAAAAAATAACATATGATTGAGTATAAAACTCTATTAAGTTTCAAAACTATTTAGATAATAAAAAAATAAAAATTATTTTGATTTCCATCTTGTGAGATGGTTATCTCATATAAATAATATGATGACTCTAATTCATGTCTTCTCATATATCTATTGAGATATTGGAAAAAAATTAAAAGTAATATAATTCTACTATTCAATTCTTAATTTATTTTAAAAATTTGTAGGTAATGACAGTATTAGATATGATGAATCCAAATATGTGTCCTAGTAAATAAATGGCATAACTTAATAATCTCTATGAAAAAAATTGGAGAAACAATTCAATTGGGGCATAATAGGAAATTTGGAAATTAAATGACAGTTTTGAGCAAGAAAGTAAACTTTCTTGTGTTTTATGCGGGGAAATATTTTAAGAAAATTTATCCGATACGAGAATCCACTTTCCCCAAAATTTTCTCATTCCAGGTAAATGAACGAACTCAAAAAAAATAAATTAAAATTTCGTTTCTTTTCCTTTCTACCTACTTTATGCTAACCAAACAAACCCTAAATTTTTTATTTTCCATCCTCTACGGGCCTCAAAGCCCTCTAAAATTTGAGGCCCAAGGCGACCGCTAGGCCAGGGCCGGCCTAGCCTCCGCCAACGCCGATCTATTCTCAATCAAAGATTAGGCGGCGGCGGCTCCTTTCTTCTCAATCGGAAATTAGGGTTTTGGTGCCTTCACTCCTCCTCTCCTCCCTCGATTATAAAATACAAAAAAAATAAAAATGGGTAGCCAATGGGGTATTCGTGTTGGGTGTCATGTGTGTTCTTTAGACATGTCTGAAAGGACATTAATACCCTTGTGAATGCTTTTAAGTACCGCAAGGGTCTAGCTATATTTTATTTTTTAATTTATCAATACTTTGATTTATTCTTTCGAGATTCACTGAAATACCCTTCTGAATACTTTTAAAGGACATTGTTTTCCTTCTTTTCTATATTTTTTTTTTTTGGGCACAATATGCGAATACACCACCGAACTTCTTTTTTATTTGCTTCTTATCATGACCAACTTCCAAATCAACACGATATTAATGTGACACTTATTATGTGACCATGAAAATAAATTTATATACACATGTATATATACAGACCCACTCATGCAATGATTCCTGCACTCTAATCAAACTCTTTATCTAGTGAAAAAAATCAGATATAGGTTTTGATATTATGATGTAATTGGTTCACTTTGATGGATTCCCTGTTTGGTATCTGTTTTGCTTTTGTTGTTTTTGTTGCAGGCCCGTTACAATAGACCAAATGAAGCCCAAAACATGTTTGGTTGATTCTGCTTTGTTTTGTATAGTGGTAAAACATTTCAATAAAAAGCCCAAAAATTGAAACACCAAAATGATGTTTTAACTTGTTTCAGCACTGTTCGGCCATCATATTCACTGTAGCGGAGGAAACACCCTGCCCAACTTAAAACATACTTGCCCTAGGTATATAAACATTTTAGGTCATTTTGGACAACTTTTTCTCTCTCCTCTCCTGATTATGTCTCTAGCGATTCAGATTTCACCATCACCGATCAGTTAAGCCCTCGATTTGCTGGTTTTGCTCAAATACAACATGATTTGATTTTTATTTTGGGGTCATCTTTCTCCTCTAAATAAGTAGAAAGTAAGTTCAATAAATTATAATTATAATTTTGTTTTCGTGTTCATCTTTCTCTTTCTAAAAACGGTATATGAGTTTGAGTATGGTGATTACAGAGATAGATATGAGAGCGAGTGACAGGTCCAGAAGTTGCAAGAATCCTAAAGTAGTTGCCTCTATTCTTCTCCGGCAACGATGACGCCGGAATCAAGAAGTAGTTGATGTGGTTGAAAAGAGAGAAATAAATGACTTTGATAGAGGAAACCGTCAGTCCGATCCGATGAAATTGAGGCATAGTTGTCTGAAATTCGATAAAATCGTCGCTCTAAATTTGACTAAATCAGGCAGGCGAGAGCTTTTCACCAATAATCGTTTCTCGTCTTCCTTTAACCCAGGGCTGTCAATGGGTGGCCAAGGAAGTGAATTCATCAAGAAGTCAAGATCTAAGCTTCTTTGCCTTCCCAACTTCCTCGTCTGCAGGCCAGAAGAGAATAGTCCAACTCTGATAAAATTGATTGTATTGTATCCCAAACACTTGATTTTCAGATAACACAAAAATAAAGCCAAACTGTTTTTCAAAAAAGATGACCAATTATAATTTTGTGGTCACCCTTGAGCAAGACAGAGAGAATTTTTCAGAAAAGTAGCGAGCAATTTTTCTATGAGCTACCAAACATGTTTTGCAAGTTTCTGTTTCTGACATTTTTATAGTAAAATATTGTTCCCAAGCATACTTTTAATTTTTTTCTTAGTCAAAAACAAAACGCCTTAAACAAAGCGCATCCCAAACGGGCCCTCAATATTCCAAAGTAATCAAGTGCTGTTAGGAATTGTTTCTTTACCATTAAAAGTACTTTTATTTTAAAAAACTGTGCTGAGATGCATTTGGTGACAAAAATAACTGCTGTTAGATAGTGAAGTTTCATCAAAAAAACGTGTTCACTTGAATTTACAAATAGTAGCTTTTAAAATTTTGTTTTAAGTATAGGTAGATTTTTTATGGTAATTATTTTATTTTTGACAATTTAATCCCTCTCTACTTTTGATAAATACTATTTTGTCCCTAGTGTTAAAAGAATATACAAAAATTATGCAAACCAATTTGTGTTGTCTGAAAAACTAGAACTTGCTAATATTATTGTTATTGTATCACCTATATATTAGAAATTCAGTTCCGTAATCATCCAGTTTTTTTTCATTTATCAGTTTCGACAAAATTTATATTTATATTATTTTTGGTCCATATATCAATTATGGCCATTAACTACCAGAGATATTATGGCAACAACCTTAATGATCTATGAAAGTCACATAAAGTTACAATAAGTGTATTCATGAAAAAATCAAGCTATAATTAGTAAAACTAAGCTTCGATCTTTAATCTTGTACAATTTGAATTTCATAAATATAAGTGCTGATGTTGTATTTTTTTCCTTTGGTAAGCAATAATTCATATTATATAAAATCAAAACAAAATATACAGAGGATGGGGATATTATTAGTAAATTCGGCAGCAATTTTATAACAGCTCTACTACTAAAAGTACTTTCATAATTTTAACAGCAATCTCAAACATCTCCTCAAACCCTTTTTTCTAGTGAAGAAATCAGATATTTCTCTTTGTTTATATGGGTTTTGATATTATAATGTAATTAGTTCACTCTGATGGATTCAATATTCCAAAGTAATCAAGTGTTGTATGGAATTGTTTCTCTACCATTAAAAGATTGCTTCTTATCATGACCAACTTCCAAATTAACATGATTTCTCAATTTTCAGCGTGTTAATGTGACACTTATTATGTGATGAAGAAAATAAATATATATACACATGTATATATACAGACCCACTCATGCAATGATTCTTACACTCTAATCAAACTCCTTTTCTAGTGAATAAATCAAATATTTCTCTTTGTTTATATAGGTTTTGATATTATGATGTAATTGGTTCACTTTGATGGATTCAATGTTCCAAAGTAATTGTAGACGCCTGTGATACCCCTCAGATCCGAGGCCCAGGCCCAAACCCGAGGGATAGCAAACAATTAAGGTATTTTAAATCGAACACGGAATACAAAGTGAAATACGAAATAAAATAATAAGCTGAAAGAAACTAAAAGAAAATCCTTATATCATAATTAATCAAATCCGATAATCCAAAACTTCATAAGTTTACAACTCAGGAATCCATCCATTGGACCCCTTATTAAAATTCTAAAACCAAAACTGAAACAAAAGAAATAACATCCAAAGCTAACATGGAGCAGATTCCTACATAATCGGAGGAATGAATATTTGTATCTGCTCTGCACGTCCAAGCTCTAACCCTGGAACTGACGAACACCTGAAAAATAAAGAAGCGGGTCAGGCCCACATGCAAGTCCTGATCTACTACAATCCAAGCAGTAATCCGATACGCAGATACATCATATGAAGACTCAACAATATCTAGAGTAGTCCATATATGTATATAGTACACACTATAGGACGCTCGCTAGTCCAGTAGGTCTGTCTCAGCCTAAATAGAAGGCAACATGCGAATACGCGCCCGAAGGTGGGCATGAGTACACCAGGGAACAACTCCTATGTCCAGTTATTCATCCTAGGCGATATACGCGCCATAACCATGGTCATGAGACTCAAGCTTATACCACGACACCATATAATATATATATAAAGTCCGTACTCCTCCTAATACAAAATACCATCCATCTGTGTAGTGGTCTGATATATGTATAACAAATCCATCCTGAAACTATAGTAGGTCATTCAATTCTCAATTGATATGACACAAGTAGGTGATGGACTTAACCTATATGATTAATCCATACCTTAATCCAAGTTAGGTAGAACTTAGTGTTTGAACTAGTCCATACCTAGTATGTCACCGTCCCATACCGGTACATACAATCCTCCAGTTAACGCAGTTGATAATATAGTAATTAAATAGTCATCGACTATACTTCAGAATATGCACAAAATAAATTTAATGCGTATACATCTAACAGACATTCAATATAGAGCCAAAAATCCAATTCCAGTAGTGTAAACTGCTATATTAAATTTAAGCATTTACATCCTCCAACATAGTCCATGAATTGATATATTTAATAACCATTTAAGTACCAATTATATCCAACCTAAGTATAGTTGGGTTTAATTAAATCACCATACTTAAAACACTGTAAAACATGATTTATATATATCATTAAATCATATATTAAAACTTTGCAAAGTTTCGGAACATAACTAGCAAAACGGTGTGCAATGTATAGATTTATCTTAAGCTTCACACTGTCCAATCCTTATTCCATTTATGAACTATTGTTTCTCTTTGTTATTACAGGTCCATAACAATCCTATAAAACATTTAAAACAATTTAAACGAGGAGCTAACACTCTGTGTAGTCCAAACAGTGCATAAAAAACCCAAACTGGGCGTTTAAAACCAAAACCCCAACTAAGCAAGCTAAGTTACAACTGAGCACCCTAAATTGCTAACTTAAGGGGCTGAATTGCTAACTTAGGGGGCTGAATTGCTAACTTAGGCGCCTCAGTTGCGAACTTAGGCGCCTCAGTTAGTGCTGAGGTCTTCTTCTTCGTCCGTTCAGCCTCTGTAAACCCTAAAACTTCATTATTAAGGCTCCTAAGCTTCAACCTAAGTCCCATACGTCCATACTAAATTATTTTAAGTGTTTTAGCAGGCAAAGTTTCAAATCAAACCACAGTTCATGCATAAAGATCATAGAAAAAATGAAATCATGTAGAAGCATATAAAATCATGAAACCTTCTGTTTAAATCTAATTAAGCATGCACGACTGTTTCGTTTTATCATTAGCTAAACCCCTTAAGTCTAGCTAGGCATACACAGAACACAGATTAAAGGAAAAGAGTAGAACATAGACTTGCCTCTGATTTCCGATTGGAAATCTAAAACTGTCGTCTCTAGCAACTCCGGCAACGTCAATTGTTGTTATCAACCTCTGCCGTTCCTAGTTAAATCCAGAACTCCTCCTTGAATCCCTCCCTTAATCTCTTAAGATTCTCTTAGTATTTTGTCTCACAAAACACACTCGGCTGCTCTCTGTATTCTCTCCCCTTACAATTCTCTGTATGACTCTGTTCTTACAGAAAATCTACGTTTTGTTTTGTGTTGTTTTAAACCCTGAGCCACCGTAACATACATATTTATAGACCTAACATTAAACCCTAATCCATATACAACTCGGCCCATTGAATAACCTAGGTTTAAAAAAGTGTTGGCTATAAGAACTTACGTAAATTTATAAGTACCAAAAATATAATAACAATGAAATAAATAAATAAATAAATAACCATTAACAAATAATTAATAATTAACAATTAATCAAATAATTAAAACTAATAAATAATTAACAATTAAGCAAATAATTAACAAATAAATAATTAACAATTAAACAAAATACATGCCATTTAATCAACACAATAAACAAGTAAACAATTAACCAAATAAAAAAAACAATTAAAGCAAAAATTAAATACCAGAAATATCCTTTTAAAATTAGGGGTATTACAACGCCTAAAATTTGTGATGGTCTAATCACCGTCAGATCGGTCAAGAAGTCAAATATTTCTAGATTAATTAAATCCCACAAATACGGTTCCCTCCAATGGATACGTCATACGTGTCAAAATCCTAAAGATTTAGACCTTTAAAGAAAAGTGCGGTTAAATTCAAATCAATTCAAATTTGAATTCGAATTGATTTCCATATAAAAGGAAACAAATCCTTTATTTATGGAAAAATTGCACAATATTGGAGAGTTTCCTAATTAAACGACCCACTCTTTGGCCTATACATACAAGGCTACACGTTATGGGGACACATAAAGAAAGAGACAAATAGAATATCGAGACTGCCGAAGCTCTGACTCAACAAAAACTCAAAAGTTTCTGAAGAACAACAATAACAAGCGTGCTACACCTACGCCGTTCTTCATCAAAGGCCTTAAACTCACCATCTGATATCAAGCCCTTGCCGGCCCTCATTCGGAAAGCCATTTGTCTTCTTCAACTTTCCAATATCTTCCTTTCTTCTTCTATCTTCCATAGAAAACATAATCAGAAATAAGAAACACCACTGAAACATATTGAACAATTAGTCACAAATTTCAGACATTACCGAAAAATTCATCAGTCGATCGTAGTTGATATACTCAAATCTACGTAGATGAGCCATCTTGATAAATGAACACGACTCAAATATGTACTAATATCGGCAAAACAGTGTAGAGATCAAATTCAAATTTGTACTAATGTCAGCAACCAATATGGAGGAGGGTAAAAGAAAAATAATAACAATACCCCAAGCGTAAGGTCGGCCTTAATCATCAAAAGCTAAACAATGCCACCCACCAATAGTTGCATGCAATCAATAACCCACTAGTAAATTCCACTCGCAACAGTAACACTTATTCTATGTTCCAATTCAAACTGATATATTGAAATTACTTGGACAATTTGTACATGGGCTCTTTTATTCTCTATTTTAGTCTCGGGGATGTCCTAAAGTTCCTATTTGGTTCCAACCCAAAGTAAAGAACTGATAAACACCCAATTGAAAAAAATAATAAAATAAAAATAAAAATCATCTAACTAACAACAAATAATTCTATCTAAAAAATAATAATATAAAAGCTACAAATCAACCTAACAGTAATAAAGGGTTCTAAAAAGATTGCAAGAAGAAATAAAAAAGAAAATTAATTGATATTTATTTAGATATATATATATATGTGAGTGATATATATGAAGGGTAAAAAGGGGACCTTGCAATCTTCATAAACGGTGAGTGAATTGCGACTTCTGGCTATTACACAACGGACGTTTTGGGACTCAAGAGATTTCATTGTGCAAACCCATTATTTCTCTTCGTTGTTGCCGTTTCCCAGCTGTACGTCTTCCCCAGAGCCCCTGAAAAAAACCAAACCAAAACCCTAAAAAACTCAATCTTTCACCTAACAAAAAAGAAGAATAAAATGAATTGAAGAAGATGCGTGTCTTGGCTATTCTTATTTGTGTGTAGTACAAAACCCTAAATCAAATTTCATGGTTAGGAGGACAGAGAGCTTTTTCTCTTCTGTCTGGAAGAGAATTAGGAAGAAAATGTTTCGAGGGAGTTTGGGAGTTTCAAATGGGAAGTGGGAGTTTCAAATGAGAAGTGAAATTTTGAGAACAGCTGGCATCGACTGATGAATAAAATAATTATATATAATATATACATACTCTGTATAAAGAAGTTGTATAAAATAAATATATATATACTGAAAATGGTAAATATTATTTTACCTCAACTGCCACCTCAGCAATTTTACCCTCACCGGACAGTTTCCAGTGAGAGGGGAATGGAGATGATTTCTTTCCAAAGTACTCAGGCCAATCCTTAGACCTCCTGAAATAAAACCCTTAATACTTTTCAGTTCTTAGATGGAAAATCCATCATTAAAGCTCCAAAATAAAATATATCTAACACAAACTATACAAGCCATTGACAAAAAGGTTTATATTATGGGACTTCACCTCACATACTAGGTAAATGAGATTTATAGAAAAAGGGAAGTGCATATAAGATATTTACTACTAAATTGACTTTTTTTCCAGGGTATTACTAAATGACTCATAACTATAGGACAACCATAATTTATATAATATTGCTCTATGTGTCTTTAGCTCTTAGCCTCCCAATATCATTTTAAAATAGATTGTCGATTGCCTAATGCTTTATCTCCTGTAATATTTTGTATGTCTTTAATTAAAAAGTTCACCATACCATAGCTGATACAATATCCAAGAAAATAAGGAACTGATAATCAACATAATGAATGTAAATTACTTGCAGGGAGTCAAATATATATTTTGCCTGACCGAGGCCCTCCATATTCAAGGGGCAGACATCTACACTCTACGTGACAGGATCTATGCTATCAGAAATTTTCACAGTGATGATGGTAACATATTGAACTTTAATCTGTGTTCCATTGTTGGTGGCTTAAGTTTCTTTCCTTTGCAAGATCTCATATAACCATTTTAAATTAATTGGAGCTAATTTCTCATTCACCTGGAAATGGATTTGAGAAAGTAAATATACCACGTTCATCTTCTTGCGGAGAGAAACGCGCTCATATAGGAATCCACAAAAAATTATTAGCGGAATTTATTCCAAACCTCATCCAAAGTTTATATTTTTTGTAAGGCATACAATGACTTATACATCACATTTATATCATTGTCTTGATATCAGTTTTAATCCACTCAAGGACTTATAAGCTTGCACACTTTCCTTTTCAACAAGAACAAATAACTCAACTCTTCCGTTGGAAAAAGAACTCTTCTAGTTGTTCCATAATATTTTTCTCATAGGAAACAACATGCACTATTCTTATAATATTATAAATGATTTTTGGTTCTATCCAAAATCTCTTAGGATTAAGAACCTTACATTTATAAGTATTTCTTATCTGGTGAGGTAACTCATAGCAAATTTCATCTATGGACAATATCCCCCCGCAACTTTGGGATAATCCTGAAATTTTATATATGATATATTTCTTATGGTTTTCCAACTCTTGAAATACCATATATTAAATATTTCACCTCATCTACCTTTCCAAGGTTCTATATTCGCTTCTCAACAAGCATGCATAACAGTCTCTAGTGCATATGTATTCACTTTATCTCTAACTTGTTCTTATAATATGTCACAGATGTTACTGTGAATAATAGAGATATTAATTACAATGGGTTTTAATTAATATTTGCTTCTACATCTCTTGTATTTATGAATTGAGTTATTCATGTTTAGGTTCATGTTAAGTCAGTCATCTTAACATGTCATAACCTTTCATGTGTCACACATCACATAACTCAACCATTTAAGCAAATAACTCACTTATTGTTTAAGCTTTGGATACATCACCACAAAGTGAGTACTCACTTCTCAACTATTATTACTAGTTAAAAGTGAATTTTTAAGCTCTCATTACTAGCTTAGATTAAGCACACTCTTCTCATTAATTACTACTAGTTTATAATGAGCACCCACTTCTCTGCTATTACCACTAGCTTAAAGTTAAGTTTGCTCAGTTATCAATTATGGTAGCTCTTAACTTTAGTACACACTTAACTAAGTAGTTTACCTTGGTAGTAGAGTAATTTGTTTTGAAAAATATTCTTAAAAAATTACTACTTTACAAGTAGTATTATTTACTCCTACATGAGCAGATATGATGTATAACTCAAATAACTTATGGCTAAAATGGCTACTCATCACCCTCATGTTTTTTTACTACCAAGTAAAGAGCAAGAACCAACTAACAGATTTTTATCTTTCTCTTAGGTTCTGTGCACCTCATTAATCATTTTAACTTATGGCTAAGCTAACTAGTTTACAACTCAGTAACATTTTAGCTTTCAGCTAAATTGTACATTATAGCTAACTAGCTTGATTTAGCTTGTCTCAGTGTACTTGCTTACTGTATCCATAACATTTTCCATTAAACACTTTAAAGTTATCGGAAAATCTTATCTTATTCAGCCCATTCACAACTATACGTGTCTTTAAACACTAGTATAGATCTTTTTCCCTTGACTATAGGAGAATTGACATAGCTAGACTAGTCAATTTTTGTCTGTTTTATTAAATACACAAAACAAGTCATGAACTCATACAAAATTAATAAAATCACACATTAAATCAACTATATTGTAAATTTAAATTACTATACACATTAAGTAATATTATAATCTCAATTAAAAGTAAGCACTTATATAAATAATATTGAACTCACATAAATAATATTATACCACATGATTAATTATATCAGATAACTAATCTAAGAAATAATAATATTCAGGAGAAGACTTTGTTTTCTCAAAGATTTGTGCCTCATTCTCCAATAAACATGCTAGAAAATCAGGACAAAAAGATGTAGACGTTTTAGCCCACAAGAAAATGATATGCACTGATGTTATGAGCATAACCTATCAAATGTTTTATGTAACGATCCACTCCACCACATAGTATGATATTGTCCGCTTTGGGATCGAGCCCGCACGATTTTGTTATTGGGTTTTATCTCAAAATGCCTAATACCAATTGGAGATAACACCACTACATAAAATCACTTTACCGTTCCCTTACGTAGGTGGTGTAGGACTGTGCACCTGTAACTTGCTCAGTGTAATAGCATGTCAGTGCCTCTTGCACCCGCCCACGGCACACCTACCCACAAGGTTGCCACATTATATGTCCCACTTCAACTTTCTTAGGAGTAGGAACTGCAAACTTAGTTAGACACCCCCACATGTAATACCCCTAGTTTCAAAAGGATATAATTGGGATTTAATTTTTATATTTTCAAATTTGAGGTGCTTATGTGGTTATGTATTTAGATGATTTCATGGTTTGTGTTGAATTTAATTAAAGGTATGTTTAACTAATTTGTTTAAATTAAATTTTTGTTTTAATTATTGTATTTAAATTGTGTGGTTTGTTTAATAATGTTATTTAAGTGTATTTTTATTTTTTTTTAATTGAATTACTTGTTTTAAATTGTTTATTTGTTTATTAGTTTTTTTAAAATGAATTAATTGGATTAAATTAGAGGTATTGATTATAATGTGAACTTAGGGTTATATTCTTTTAGGAATTACGGTTTGGCCGACTTGGGTTAATTAGGGTTTCTGTCTCTAATTACAATTGGACCTAGGTTTTAGTATTTCCTATATATATACTGTTATAAGTCTGTATGAGGGTGGTAGAACTCTGTTTCACGAACAGTGAGTTTTTGAGAGAAAACAGAGAGAAGGAAAATTAGAGTTTCGGCCAAGAACCAAGGCTGAACCAAGGAGAGGAAGAAGAGGTGTTGCTCGTGGGTTGAACCTAGGGCAACAAAGGAGTGGACGACAGTCGAGAGGTAGCCGAAAAGTCTGGACAGAGGACGGTTAAAGGTTTCAAACCAAAACTACAGAGGCAAGTTCTATTCTGTCTTTCTCCCTTTGCCTGTGTTCTGTGCATCTTTAGATGATCTCTAGGATTGTAATTGAATATTATATGCTTGGTATATGTTAATTGGATCATCTGTATATGTGCATATTGTCTGGGAAAAATATATACTTGAAACTCTGTTCTTCGTTGTCTGTTTCAAAGTAAACAAATTTGGTGTTGATTTAAATCACTGTATTAATTCTTACTATGTAATCTAGGGACTTGGGATTGATATTGGATGTTTATTAGACTGGTAAGACCAATTTTAAGGAAGAATAGAAGGGTAGGAACGGACCGGAGACGAAGTCGATGATCGGAAACGAAGCTGGAGGGGTACTGGGCTTTCAAGAAATGAGAGAGCCGGCTCCAGGAAGTTGGGAGCCGGCTCCCCCCTTCATTGAGCCAGCTCCAAGGGCAAGGGAGCCGGCTCTAAGATGTTTTAGAGCCTGCTCAATTTTTTTAGAGCAGGCTCAATTGGTTAGTCTTCGTTTGGTTGCAATCCGGAACAGTTTTGGGCACTTTCGGGCACTGTTTGGGTCCAAATTTGGTTTTCTAGACTTGTTGGAGTAAGGAGAGGTTTTTAAATATTAATTCACGAGGTTCTAATGCCCTAGTATGCAACAAATTAGTTATGCTAATGTTTTCTTAAAACGGAATGTAAAATTTAAAACAAGTCGCATGCTGTTCACAGATGTAACGGATAGAGAGGATTTAATTGTTTCAACTGGGTCTAGGAATTCAATGGATTGTACCATGGATCCCAAACATTATATTATGCTAAAATTGAACCCACAATGCATAATTTATTTCTATATGTTAATAGTATTCACCATATGAAAGTTTTAAGCAAATGTCGCACACGGTTGACGGTTGTAAAGTATTTAGTTGCTTACATTGGTTTTGCAACCTAAATAACTGGAGTTGGATTTTAAAGGTTGTTTTGGATGCATAGTAGGACCTTATACATATTAGATTCCATTATGTTTTTCCTGGATTGAATTGAAGAGTTAATTATATAATTTCTGTCAATTTACATGGATGTTGGTCTAGTTTTAATTGCAGAATAGGTAAATTACATTCTGTTAGTTACGTGGATATATACTAGACTTTGAATTGATGAATTTATTATATCTTGTCTCGTCAATTACTTGGATGGATACTGGATAATTAACATGATGAACTATTAAACTTTGTCTTATTAGTTACGTGGATGGATTCTGGATTATAGATGATGAACTGTTTAGATTCTGTTTATTATCTATTTGGATTATATGGATGTGTTTAATGTACTTTATAAAATATTGCATCATTTGTGGATCATTTGCATTATATGTACCGGTATGGGACGGTGACATATCAGGGATGGATTAGATCAAAAGGCTAAGTCTTACCCCTTCGTACATACGAAATGGATTAACTAAAATAGTTAACTCCTACATGGAAGCGTATCCTGTCAACTAAAACAGTTGAACGACATAACGGATGATTGTTTATATTTTCTGTAATAAATGGATAGGGATTTAATTAAAACACTTAAATCCTAATTTTATGTTGTGTCATGGCAACAAACTGTTGAGCGGCACTATGTTGGTTTGGATGGAATTTATATATATAAATTATGGTACCGCGATCTGAGCTTGAGTCTCATAGTTGACGGTTAGGGTGCGTATATGCAGTAGGATGCGTAGCTGGCTATGTTGGTTGAGGTATACCCTGTTAGGCTTAGGTGGTCATGCCCACTCAGGTGCGTATTGCATGTTGCCTTCTATTTAGGTTGAGATCCTCAGCATAGTTCAGTGAGAGTCCTGTAGTGTGGATATATATTTATCTATTACGGACTATATAGATATGGTTGAGACATATAAGATGTATCTGCTTATCGGGTCTCTGTTTGGATTGTAGTTATGATAGAACTTGTTCGTGGGCCTGACCTACTATTATTTTTCAGGTAACGGACGGTTCCAAGTCTTAGATCTTGTTTATGTTGAGCAGAGACGGCTTCTCGTTCTTCCGACGACGTATGAGCTTCTTCATGTTTTAGAAGTGGAGTTCTTCAGTTAATGATTTCAGTGTTGGAGTTTATAGGGGTCCACCAGATGGATTCCCAAGTTGTATTAGAAATGGAGAATTTGGATGTATCATAATAATTCTTTATTAATTTAATTTTATTCTGAGGTTTCAGTATTTGGATTATCATTCTAGTTTCTTTTCAACAAATTTTTATTTATTTATGTTTCCTTATTTGTATTCTGTATTCGTTTATTGCTAATTGGTTTGATATCCTCAGGTAATCGGGCGTGGGCCTGGCCAACTCGCATTCGGAAATCTGGGGGTATCACACCACACTTCTAGAATTTATAGGAAGGTTTTTTTTGACCTTTTTCATAATTCATATAATGTCACATTAGTTTCTTTTGAGGTATTTTATTGATAACATAATTTGTGGAAAGCAAAACTTCCCCCCACCAATTCTGAGTTAAACCAGAACTTGTCAACATAGCATTTATCATTTCTTCGTGAATGATACCATATTCTGAATAAATATCAGCAAATGATGATTCGTATTCACGAACTCTATCATTTCTTAACACCTTGTCAAGTTAATTCTCAACCTCATTTTTGTAATGTTTAAACATTTATAAGGCATTATATTTGCTTCGTAACAGATATAAATAACATCATCTTGTGCAATCATTGATAAAAAGAATGAAATACCTTTTTCCATCTCAAGTTGGCATAAATTTAAGATAATATAATATACTACATAATATTATATTACAAAATTAAAATAATTCAACCAATTTTGAATTATATAAATAATTCAATAATTTACTAATATAACATGCTTCAATTTCACATAATATTGAACACATCAATATTTAGCATATTATCATATAATAATGTATATAACATTATTTTATTATATCTCATTTATTTGTATAATCCCTACTTGTTTATATCTTAAATAGAAATATATAATAAAACATACGCAATGAGTGATTATGTCTTAAGATTGTTGGAAAGATATATGCTTCATGTGACATTTAAGATATAACAAATCTTATACTAATATGTCATGAGATAATTAACAATATGCTAAGAAATCATTAATTAAATATGCAATTATATATTTAATTAAATATGCAAAATAAAGTAATAAAATAATAATAATAAATAAAGAACCTGGACCGAGGCTAGTATTGGATACTATGTCCTTAAGACAGATTCGCCCCGCTATGGTGCTAACGGACTCAGTAGCGTATATCTCCCAGAATACAACGGTCTACATCCACCAGTAACAGTACTACAAACTCGTGGATACGGCGAACCTCCTCCGTGTAATACTCTCTCTAACTCAAAAATGCATCTATACTATATAAATACTGAATTGGGAGCAATCCGAACCAAATGGTTCAAACCAATCTTAATATGGCTCAATGAAATTGAATTAGGGTCTAAGTGGTTCGGACCACTTAACCTATGGTTTGAACCCACTTGAGTTGAGTTCAAATCTAGAGAGGGAGATAGAAGAAATTGAAAAATTAATGAATTGCAAATGATCCAAAGGGATGTATTTATAAGCAACAAGGTGCCTTTTCGAATTGGGTGCAACCCTTTGGAAAAAAACTAAAAAGTAGTTTTTAATTAATGTGCCTCTTCGGATTGGGTGTGTCTCTTCATCATTGGACACAACCATTTATATGTATCTCTTCACACTGGACACATCCACTCCAATTGGTTGCAATAGTTCACATGGTGTCTGTTCACCAATAGACACATCCACTCAAATAGGTTATAATGGTTCACATGGTGTCTGTTCACCAACAGACACATCCACTCCAATATGTTGCAATGGTTCACATGAATAGTTATGTCTGTTGGTTTTGAGTTGCAACCCTTTAGAAACAGATGCAACTCTTTGAAAAACAGATGCAACCCTTTAGAAATAAATGTAACCTTTTGGAAAAAAAAACTAACTTTTAATTTAAATTAAAAAACTAACCACCCATTTAAATAAGCCTAGCCAAAATTAAAGGCCCAATCCAAGATTCCATTTAGTAAAAAGAATAATTAGACTTTACAATTAGGCCCAAGCCCAAGCCCAAATTTGGCTTATTTAAATTTCAATTAGTTTCAACATTTTTTTTCATGTAGGACAAACACTTCTCACATTTTGCATTCCCATTCAGGCTTATCAAAAACCACACTTTAGAGCTAATTTCTCATTCACCCGGAAACGGATTTGAGAAAGTAAATACATCATGTTCATCTCCTTGCGGAGAGAAACACGCTTATCTAGAGATCTGCACTCACTTCTACACTCACCGTTACAGGATCCATGCTATCAGAAATTTTTAAGATCATGATGGTAACATGTTGAACATTAGGGCGCACCCTTTTTATTTCAGTCCTCGCCAAAAAAAATATTTTGTTTCCCAAATGAACAAGACTCGAGGTGTATAACCTATACAGATCAAATGCTATATTTGGAGAGTCTGTATCCACAATTTTCATTGGAGCACCAAGAGATTTAATGGTACAATCATCATCATCTCCAGTGGAAAATGTAACGTGGTATGCAATCAATAAACACTTCTCCACCAAAGTGTATACAAAATCATCAACAAATTCAAACTTTCCAAGGAAGGCATCATATCTCACATCATTGTCTTCCTTTTCAACAACCTGCCACTTCTCCATTAAAGTCTCAATTTTGTAACAATGGATTCAGTTGAGCTATTATAAGTTGCATCTATAGAAATGAGAATAATGTCATTGATGACGGCGTAACCTACGACAGCCATGCTTGTCTTCTCCGGTACACGGTACTCAGTTACGATAGAATCCCACTTCCGATGAAAAGGATCAAAGCGTTCAAATGACGGAGATTTTATGCGGAAGCCAGAACATAGGGTATCTGTAGAAAGCGCATAAAAACTTCTACCCACTGCCATCACTTTGGGAAAGGTTTTTTTGCTTCTGGTTTTGGCAACTTATCGAGGTGTTTAGTAATTATATCAAAAATGAGGGGTTCAAACGAGATCATTTTGCCGGATAGCTCACATGAAGCCGCCAAGCATATTTGCGATCGTACCATATCACAATCAACAGTGAATAACAGTCCTCTTCAGAGCAACTAAACGCTTTCACCAGAGGACCATTAATTTTAATTTCCCCTCTACCACCAAATTTGATTTCATAAATTGTAGCACAGTATAGGGAATCATGAAAACTCACAACCATAAATAAACTTATTGCCGCATCCTCCTCCATCTTTAGTTGCCTCCTCCACTAATGCTAGTTTATTCTTAATCGGAGATTAGGCTCCTCCTCCTTTCTTCTCAATCGGAAATTAGGGTTTTGGTGCCTTCACTTCTCCCTTGATTAAAATTAAAAAAAGAAAAAAAAGGGGGTAGCGAATGGGTATCCGTGTTGTGTCATGTCTGATATCCTGCCAGAACCAAACATCCAAACCGGATCGGACCGGACCTCTAACCTCCCTTTGGTACTCACGCACATATGTCTCTTTCGACACTTAAACCTCTAACCTCCTTTTGGGAGGTAAGAGATTGATACCGCTAGGCCACTGGCCCGTTGGTTATATATATGTTAAATTATAGAGTATATATAATATAATATAATCCTACAATCCAAATCACTTAGAAGTTTATAACAACTATCAATCATATGGTCTATTACCAACAGGCTAGTGGCCTAGCGGTACCAAGCCCTTACCTCTCAAAGAGAGGTCAGGGGTTCGAGCCTCAGTGGAGGCATGTGTGTGTGAGTTCCAATTAGGAAAAAAATAAAAAATAAAAAGTAAAAAAATATCATATGGTCTACTCTTAATTATCTTAGGTCTTATCAATCTATTACATAATGTTTTTTTTAGTTGCTGAATTGAATTGTGGCTGATTGTTTGTTGTTGAATTAGTAATTCTAAATGTATTAAGTTATTACCAATTTTGAATTTATTTACTTCAGTTTCAGAAGTGATAGAGAAAAATGAATTCAAAGTTTTGAATATATTAATAGTTCTCAATGTGCTGGTAACTTGGTTTATTGTTGTGCATGTGGATAATATGAATACTTTAGTAACAATAAAAAATAAAAAAAAAAAGGAACCGTGTAACCGAACCGGTTATTCATGATTTGTTTGATTTGGTTCCTTTGGTCAAATGGTTTGGTTTAATTCAAAATCTTAAGAATCCGTTAGAATTAGTTTGGTTCCAAAAAAACTCTTAAATCGGTCCAAACCAAATCGTATGCACCCCTGATCCCTACTACAAATACACCACCGACCTTCCTTTCTTATTGGCTTCTTATCATAACCAACTTCCAAGCTAACTACCATTATCTCTCAATTTTCGGTGTGCGTCTCTTATATATATACACACACGCATGTATATATATAGACTCATTCATGCAATGATTCCTACATTATAAATCTCATCAAACCCTTTTTCTATTGAAGAAATCAGACATTTCTCTTTGTTTATATAGGTTTTGATATTACGATGTAATTGGATCACTTTGATGGATTCAGTATTCCAAAGTAATCAAGTGGATTTTTCAGATATTTCTCTTTGTTTAAACCTTAATTATTGGATTTGTTCACGGATCATCCAAAGGGAAAAATGAAGATGATTTTTTTGAGAGCTGCTATTCGCGCTCCACTAATATCCTCTTGCGTTCCAAATCTTTAAAGTAATAAATCTAGGGTAAAATATAATGACACCCCTTGAGGTTTGGGCTACACACAAATACAAGTTGGCATATTTTTGGACAATGACACTCCCTAATATTTGATAAAGTTGACAATGACACCCTGACAATGATGAATTGATGTTACTATCTTTTGACACATTAAATTATCAATTTAAACAATACAACCATTTTCGATTGACTAAAATACACTTAGATCAAATAGGTGTAAATGGGTTACCTGGTACAACCCATCTGAAAAACCTATTCCTTTTCTTCTATTTTTCATCTCAAACCCTAATCCAAACAAAGCCGCCACTACCTATCCCTCGAACCCACCATTGTCTCCATCCCCAAAATCACACGCCGCTGTGTATTCATTACTGTCGCCGTTACAACGATGAGGAAGCCGCTGCGCACCACGATGATGAGGGAGTCGCAACAAAGGCCCGAAAAAATAGAGGCAGATCAAATCCACACGCACATATCGACCGCAATAGAGACCCGCAGTAGTTTTAATAAGCAGGGAATGGACGTCGATGAAGGGGCGAGCATAACAGTGAAACGACGGCAACAGAGACCTCTAAAGAATCCACCTGCAACGATCATTGATTTATTCTAAATTTACCAAAATACATTTAACAGTGCAATGCTATTTGTTTAATTTCATTATTGTCATTCTTTCTTGCCTTGCTAGAAAAAAATTCACCTATCATTTGAGGGAGGAGATTAGACCATTTTATAAGTATTTTGCATAATTATTGGAACGAACATACAAGAAGATGTTGCACATCCTCCTCCACCACAACAATGAAATACTTGAAGCCACGTTTGTGAGTGTGGCAAACGTGACTCATATATATATATTAAAAAAAAAAGGTTTGTCTTAAGTGGCAGGCTCTCCTTCTATTGTTAAAATGGATCAATAATAACAAAACATATATAAAAAATATTAAAATTTTAAACTTGAAGAGAATTTTTTTTGGAGCTGTTACTGGGGTTCCACTAATATCCTCTGCGCTCTAAATCTTTAAAGTAATAATTCTAATGTCCAAAGTGCCTTTTTGAAAGTTCTTCCTCTGTCCTTTTTCTGTTTCGTGATTTATTGCTCTTTTGATTAAACTCTCTCTCGATCTGTCTCTCCTCTTGTCATACCCAACTTCATCAATTGTCAGTAGAAAAAAAAAAAATACCCAACTTCATCGTATTATTTGAAAGTCTAGAATCAAATTATAATAAAATAAATAATTACATGCAATATGTAAGAATCAAAACAAATTATATTAATGACCTACAACAAATTTTCATCTTTAACAATGCCATTTTTCTTGATCAAGTAATGACTGCCATGCCGAAACTCATTAATATTTTGTTTGTATAAAGTAGCTAATGGAACATATATACAAGATTTAAGGACAGATCTAGAAATTCATATAGCGTAAATTTATATAGAAATTTTTTCATAATTTCAGTTAAGATAATTTTAAAATTTTATTAATGTAAATATAAAAAAATATAAATTTAAAAGTGTAAAATATAATAACAAAAAGGCGGGATTGCAATGGATGGAATTGAAGTTTGATGAGGATGATATCATGAATAAAGAATTTTATGTGTTTGCACCCTCTCTCTCTCTACGCTAAATATATTGTTCTTTTTGTTCTAAAGAATACGTGTAAGCATACAATGGAATTACATAAAGTCAAATCTCAAATTTTATATGATTCATGGAATTGTCATTGTAGATTGCCCGATGCTCTATTTTTTATAATTCTGATATGTCTTTTGTATAAATATTAAAAGGTTATTTTGTTTTTTTCCCCTAAAACCTCATTGCCACCCTAATTTAAAATTTTTTAATTAGTTTCTTGTTATTTCAATCCATTTTAATTTTTTAAATAGTATCTAACGATCATCTCATTAGATTTGAACTTCTTTTGTCATGTTATTTTACATCTACATTCACATTAGTAAGAGTAATGGTTACCCAATAAAAAAAAAATGAATCTCTCTCTCTCAATAAGTAAAGGTTAAAACTAGTCTCCCATTATTAAGGTTAAAAATAATCTCCCATCAACAGTTGTAGCCTTATTAAGGTTAAAACTAGCCTCCCATTATTAAGGTTAAAAATAATCTCTCATCAATAGTTGTCACATTAATATGGTTAAAAATGGTCTCCCATCAACAGTTGTCACATCTCCACTAATATTATTAAAAATAATGCTATTAGGAGAGAGTGTTAGGATGATATTACTCCATTTTCCTTAAACAAAGGATACAACATAAGAATGTAAATTACCCTTGCAAGAAAAGAGGGGCTTTATAATTTAGCTTCATAGTAATGAGAAATTACCAAATGTTTAAGAGTACTGAATCAATATCTTCGATTTTGAATTAAAAGAAGTGTTTCAAAAGAAGTTTAGTTTAAGATTATACTAAATTTTCTTGGATTCCAAATTCAATCCAATGTGCCAATTCGATAACCCAACATTACACAATAACATAGAAGGAGGAAAGTGCAAGAAAATAATTAACCAACTCCATTGGGATCAAAAGATGAAGCAAATTCAGAAACAAAACATGAGAAACAAATGACACAGATCCATTAATGATTAATATATCAGGAAATTGAATTGCGAATTCAGATACAAATGACACAAGGGTTCAGAAGCCAACACCAAGTGAACTTGAATTCTTATCTTCATACCCAAATGAGACGCAATTTCCAAACCCACATCTCATATAACACACGCACAACATTCATCACCATATCTGAACAGAAAACCCTAGTTACTTTTTCTTACTTCTGTTATCCCCACTACTATTCCCTCCGGATGCTGCCTGAGCTGATTTCCGAGCTGCCTTCTCTTGAAGGGCTCTGGCATCCCTGCACATTAAATTAAGAAAAAATATTACTCTTATCATAAATTTATTTATTTATTTTGCAAGATACACAGCACGAAAAAATATATATATATTAATAAAATAAATTAATGACACTGTTTAACTTAAATTATTATAATAAAATTTTATCTACCCTATTTATTGGGTCATGGATCTACTAATTTTTAGATGAATTTAAAATGATTCATCATTGTACACAAACTTCAGTGATGACTAGTATTCCGTACACTTGTGAAAGAGTACCTGAAATCAGATGAAACTTGACGGTACTGATATTATTTGCTTGCACAAAATTTAAGTTGAAATATATATATATATATACATATTAAATGATGTCTGAGAATACTTCTAAAATTACACACCCAAATTAGAAACAGAGCAATTAGAAACGCTAAAACTAAATCAGAAAGAGAGCAATTGATTTAGAGAGAGAGAGAGAGACAAACCTCTCTCTTCTTTGTTCAGGGGTTAATCCATCCTCTTTTGGGTTCTTGGATTTGGTACCAGCCCTGGCTTGAGCCCTTTCGCGATCTCGCTCTCTTTGGTTACCCCGTTTCGCTTATGTTAAGCTCCAAAACAAACAAACCAAAATCATACACTATCTTACAAAGTGCAAACACAAATGCTAATTATCAATCAATTTTTTGCATTTAAGCAATTTGGTTGCCAATAAAACGTAGGAAAACAACCAAATCAGAGCCTCTAATTTTCCATTATTTGGGATCGGTGAAGACATACAATAGTTCCCAAATTACAGATCCAGTACAATTATTTAGATAATTGCAAGGTATTTTTTATTTTTTTTTCACCAATATAACAAACTCAAATTGAGCATAAAAGGTTGATCTGAAATCAGAGGAAAGAAGCATATCATAAGGATATGAGTCATTCTCGATTGTCGAACAGCCAAACAAAACTCAACAATAATAACTACAACACCCTGAAAAAGAAAGTTCCAAAACCAAAGAATAATCAATATAACATCAAAAATAGCAATCTAAACAAGCAAATTGGAAAGATAAAAGAGTTCCACATAAGGAAAGAAAGAGATGGTCACCTGATCAAGGCTAGAGAGAGGAGTTTTAGAGAGAGACAGAGGAGTTTTAGTTAGAGAGAGGGAGAGGTTTGGTTGACGATGATTGCACAGTTGTGCTACATGAGCAAACAGGGGGAGTTTTATCTGAGCCAGTCGATATCTAGAAGGATCGAGAAGCCGCGGAGAATTTCTTAAATAATTTTAAAAATTAATACTGACGGAGTAGTTTATTTTACGATGGTCTGTTTGGCTTGATATTAGCCGTCAGATCAAGAAGCTTCTTTGATTACCTTCTTTCTAGTAATCATGCGGTTTAGAGTGCTCGTTTAGTTGACTTGATAGATTAAAATCAAGGACCAATCACAATCTCCGAATTTGGAGAATTCCAGGTGAGTCCAGTTCTCCTACATCTAGTTGTTGCCAGTTATATCGTGACACGCGGCAAGAGATTACTGGCAGCGTACCATTCGTTGTGATTGTTCATGGGCCCAAGTTGGGTACATGGGTTCGGCCCTTCTCAGGGCCACAAATTAAGTGGGCCGAGTCCCAGGCCTATAATTGAGTGACGGATTTTTGGGCTTCCTAAACAGTACACTAGTTTTCAACCAACATGGACCACTATGAGAGATTGATTGGAAGTTCTTTACCATATTGAGTGGTACATCAATTAACCCAATAGGTGTGATATACGTGTTTGTTAACACTTTTATGCACTATATACCATCTTTTCCGAACATGACATTTATGTTCATAATATAATTAGTGCTTTGAATTGAAAAAGAGACCAATTCCATGCTGTCAAGCATAACTTGAGCGGATGATGGCAATCCTATCATGATGGCAATGTATGTATGTGTTGTGTGATTTAATCAATGTTTGTATATGTATGTGTTGTGTGTGTATATGTATATATTAAGATAACTATAAGCTTCCCTCAATAATTTGCCTTCTATACCTGACCCCACCAAAGAAATTAGGAATCATTAGTTTATGAATGAGACAAATGTGTAGACCAAATACCACCTCCATTTTTTTTTTATCAATCATATGTGTACCCCACAGTATGACAATATATTGTTTATTTTCTTCTTATTTTTGCAAACAAAAGAGATTCATCAAACTAAATTTAAAAAAACCAAAAAAGAAACTAACAAAAGAGTTTCATCAAACCGCAAAAAATTGGTGGTTCACTAGCTCAACCACTAACATCTACATGCCAGACACATCATCAAGTAACTGCAATAGAGGTTGGCCCAATTAAATCCTGGACATACTTTAATTGGTCAACGAGTCTGCCCAATCCGGTTCAACAATATGTCTTGTCCTAAGTTAAGGGGTGGCGGGCCTATCAGGCCTGGGCAATTTTTTAAACTTTTTGTAATCTTTTTGGTTTATCTAATCTATATATTAGCATATTTAATATTATCTACCTAAATCTGAGACTAGCTTGTACAGTTATAAATTAGTTATTAACTTAAATTTTTTACTTATATGCTATTATATGTCCTAACTTATAATTATAATATCCAATATTAGCAGCAATATTATTTAATATTTTTTACATACCTCTTCGTTAGGATTTATTTATGCTAGTATATTTTAAGGACATCATGACCCAGTTCCAATCATGTTACAGGAGGTCATAGAGAAAGAAAACTCGAGACTCTTTTTACCGTTTAATGATCATTTCTGGTTAGGTTAAAAAATAATAATAATAATAATAAATAATATTTTATAAATCATAACTCTGAAACTTGAATTTACCTCAATATCATTGATACTCGAAAGCTGTTATACTGACAAATACACTAATATATGATTGAACTTCAAAAATTAGTTGTTATTTTTTATTTTTTTCCTTCTGGCTACAATGATATGATTATTCTATTATGGCATGTAGTTTGGAGGTTGTGGGTTTGAAATGAAAAATAAGATTATTACATCCAAAGAGTTTGTCATGCCACTAATATCATAATTAATTATATAGTAATTAAAAATACATTTATTTTAATGCTTATGAAATTCCATGAATTGGAGTAGTATTTAATCAATGGGGTCAAATTGTAGGAGTAATAAAGTAATTTTAAAAAACAAAGGAGGAGCGGTGGACAACGATTCCATAAGTATCGCTACTCTGTCCAAAGGTCCCCTCACCTCCGTCTATCCACCCTCTAACATCCCACAAACAAACACACAACTCACACACACGGCGAGGGGAGAGAGAAAATATATAGCGAGAGAGAAATTCAATTAGTATGAATTAGGAAGAATAGGGGAGAGAGAAATTTGTAGACACAGACAAAAATTGCTAAAGTCTATTCGTATACCACGCGAAGGCTTTTTGTTTTAATCTTCTCTCCCTTCTTTTCCTTCCTTTTTGACTCACTTTCTCTCCGGCATTGTTTTTAGAATTTTCTCAGTATATACGCTTCTTATCCCTAATTGCGAAAAACACTTTTTTACAGACACAACAAAATCAAAAGCGAGAAGTATCAGATCTAGTCCTCTCTCTCTCTCTCTCTCTCTCTGATCGATTGATCAACGTAACTGACCTGACACGGAAGGTATCCAATGCTCTTTATTGTACAGACCTCTCCAACATTTAACAAAATTTTCATGTCCTTAAACTTATCAGATCTCAAGCTTTTCAATATTCTTTTTTCACACTAAATTCTGTTTCTTCAATTTGTTAGTGAATTTTCTGAGAAATTATAGATTTTCTCTAGCAAAAATTCACATATTTTTCTCTAGACAATCCGTAGACGAACTTTCCGATCCTTGAATTCTATAGAAACTCTGAATTCACAATTTTTTTATTTCCGCTTTCGGATTCCAAGATTGTTAAAAGCTTTGCAATCTAGATTTCGTTTATAAAATTTGTGATCGATTTGAATGGAAAGTGGTGGTGGTCGAAGAAGGAGATCGCACTCGGGCGAAGGAATCGACTCATTGAACCTTCGAGACTTCCTTCGAGTGAGAGACGAAGAGGAAAGCCGTAATTCGCTGGCCGGACTGACTCTAAGCGCAATCCTGGAGAGCGAGAAGAGAGCGGCGCCGGTTAACCGGACGCTCCTCGACATCATCCGAGACGACCCCAACGGCGGTTTCAAGAACAACAAGAAGAGCTGGAAAGTCTTCAGGAACAAGCTCCGACTCCGCCGCGCCGGCGCCGCCTGGATCTCCACCCTTCCGGTTCCGCGCTCCGACGTTCCGGTTCAGAACAACAACAGAGTGATAATATCTCGACGAAACTCAACTAGTTCTGTGAACACGCAAAATCAAATTCAACCCCAAATGTCAACATCACCGGCAATTAACAACGGATTGGTGGAAACAAATTCAGTTCCGAATACAGCAATGTTGAACGCAGGCACTCAAAGGGGCGGTGAGTCACCGATAGAGGCGGTGGCGGTGGAGGCGGGTGGGGACTCACCGGTGAGGATGTCATTGATGGCATTGTTGGCGGAGACCGATAGAGAAATGGGGTTGGATGGTTCGGCATATATGGTGGATGATGATGAGATATTGGAAATGGAGGCGGAGGAGGAGGAGGAGAAGGAAGAAGAAGACCACGGCGGAGGCGGTGGTGAAGGTGGAGGGTATAATAACTGCTGTGTGTGCATGGTGAGACACAAAGGGGCGGCGTTTATACCTTGCGGACATACATTTTGCAGGCTGTGTTCGAGGGAAGTTTGGGTTCAGAGAGGTAATTGCCCTCTCTGCAATGGTTTCATTTTGGAAATTCTTGATATCTTCTGAACTAAATTAATCATCATCATCGTTGTCGGTCGGCAACAACCCTGCACAGCACTGAAGTCTAAACTGTTCGGTTATGATATTTTCTAGTAATATTTTTTCTTATCTTAAGTTTTTGTAATTTTGTGTTTTTTATAGCTAGCATCTGGGTTGGTGAACAATAAGAAGTTTGATTTTGGATTTTCAACATGATCACAAATCAGATATTATAGTAATTTGTTATGGCAGTTGGTCGCCATTTTGTATATGCATGTTTGTAGCATTTTTAATGTATGCATTACAATTTTAGATAATACTAATATATAAAATAAATAAATAAATAAAAAGAATTATGAAATAATATGGCGGACTGGATGAAAATATATACTCCGTACCATATAGAATCAGATGTTCTATTCTTACAACACTGAACCAACTGAACCAATGGATGATTAATTTTAATGATGGTCATGGTTGGATGGATTGATGAATTCTTTGATCCACTCAGTTGTTGATAAACTGAAACTTGTTCATTGCAAATTTATTGAATGCTTAGGATGCCAATGTGTCAAATCTTTAAACAGGACACGTAAATATTCAATTTTTTAAAATAAAAAATAATTTGTGTATGCTACAGTGTCGTGTATAGGTTTTAAGCAATGACACAACAAATTGAACTATTTTGATATGTTTTGATGCCTATTTGGTATCCATATTCAAGTATTGTGTGTTTGCCATGAGCATGGTTTATCATATGTATGGCCTGATTTGTAACTCTTTGTCAAAGGTTTCATATCGTTGCACATTTTTTTGAATTGTTCAATTTGATCGATTTACACCAATATTCGTATGAATCCATTATATTGCGACCGATACCGCGGTTGAACCATAGCCTTGAGTAAATTTGCAGTCAAATACATCAAACAAATACTGTAATTTTCCCATAATTTTGCTGAGATTTAAACAAGCTCATGAAGCCTGACTGAAATGGAACACATAAATTTACCGGCCGGTGGTATCTCAAGAGCAAAAAGAAGGTACGTGAATTAGCACTACTCATTAGAGAAATGCAGTTGCCCACCTAATTGCAAGCTTTTGCTGTTAGCTAATAATAGGGTCAACTGTGTTTTTCATCATGCATGGCCGCAGTGGCTTGTTTCTGCTGTTTCAATGATTGTAATCTTATCTCTAGTTGCTAATAAAATTTTCACTCTGTCCCGAAAATTAAAATAAAATAAAAAATCACTTGTTAAATTTGTTACACTTACCTTTCTTTGTTTTCAACATCCGGCAGGTTATGTGAAATTACCTTTATGCACTTATTATTATCTAAACAAGACTAACTAAAAAAGAGCTAAGGGTATTTTTGTCATATAATTCTTTAAATTTGACCACGTTGGGCCCCACAGGAATGATTGTGACTATCTTTATGAACGGTGCGAGATACTGAATGAGTTACAGGGTGTTATAATCCCACTTCGTCAAGGAAGACAAAGTGTTGTATGTAAAGTTTAACATCTTTCTATAACATAATGCATTTTAAAGTCGTGAACCTATCGAAATTCTAAAATTAAACGTGTTTTTTATAAAGTAGTATCAATAGGTAAAAATAGACAATATTGTGTCTGAATAGGAAATAGGGTGAAGAAGCCTGCGTAACATATCCAAACTAGGTGTAATTTTTTATATAATTTTTTTTTTAAAAAAAAATGATAAAAAGTCTCAATCGGATTGTTAGGCACACTAACAAATGGTGTGAGATTTATCCAATTGGCACATTCTAACTGAGAAGTCCACATCCACACCAGCTATAGAGACATGGTGACCATTAGTGGTCTATTCTGGTTTGGGGAAAACATGTTGATAAATGAAACTGACTCTTCTTTGTGTGTGGACGATGGAGGAGCCAAACCTCCAAATCACAATCTATTTATTACAGCCGTAAATTACCCAGGATGATGTTAACGGCTCTCTATACTCTATAACAAAGTGACATTTAAGCAAATGAAGAACCACAAGATTGATCAACTTCATTATTTAATTCATGTTTCAACCAAACTTCATTACTTGTACAGACCATAAATAACTCCATCCAACCTAAGATTTACACAATATTCTCTTCTTTTATTACAAAATCATTTCTCGCCTGCACTTTTGGTGTTAAAAATTAATTTTGGTCTGTCCTTTGACATCCTTGCAATTAACATGAAATGAATTGGTCCAGCAACACCCTGTCACAGGGGAAAATATAATACAATGCCGCTTTTGTCTATATGTTTTTTTGGTAGGTAAATCACATCACGCAATGCACCTATTTGTGTCGTTGGAGATTCAAACTTTTTATCTGATGAAGGATCACTTACAACAAGCACACCAAATAAAAAACTAGTCATAAATCTGATTTCAACCGAGTTTTACACTTGTAAATTCGAACTTTTACTAATGTTTTTTCCCAATGTTACAGGGAGAATTTATTCCACATCGAATGCGAATGGAAAAATGAATGAGTATTATTGGGTGGATATGAATTTATTCCACGTCGAATTCGAATGGAAAAATGAATGAGTATTATTGGGTGGATATGCAGTATTATCCAAGGATAAATGGGCAAGCACTTACCCGTTACAATTGGTATTAAAGTCAGACTCAATCCTTAATTCGGTGTCACGCTAAGCGTCGGGTCTTCGACAGGATGATCAGTTCAGAGTTTGTCTCATGATCCGGTGTCACACTAAGCGTTCGGGTCTTGTCTCATGATCCAGTGTCACGCTAAGCGTCCGAATCTTGACCTCGGATAGACAGGGTGATCAATTCAAAACTTGTCTCATGATTCAATGTCACGCCAAACGCTCGGATGTTCACCCGACCCAAAACCAGTCATTGCAGGATCCTCTGCAACAAATGTGTAGGTTGATGAAATTTAAAGTTGTAGTGAAGTTGTTTGGTAAATTCAATTAAACTTGGTGGGGCAGATTTCAACCATGAGAGACACTCGGGCTGAGATTACCTTTTAAACCCAACAATTCAACCAAATCATATTAAAGACACACAGTACTGGGTTTTTACACTGAGTTCAGACACCATAAAGGACAGCAATATCAGTTCATGGGACCCTTAGCTCATGCACATCGTCATCACGTTCCTTTCACAATTAGCCCTAGTATTTTGCATTTTCTATTTTATTATTCTGTAAACTTTCAACATATATATATATATATATATATTTATATATATATTCAACTCTAAACTTTCTACATTCTCATCCACAGATTTTGGTAAATCATTTGAGAAAACTATTCAAAGTAAATAAATACATCATATATTTGTTTATCCTCCAATCTTTTTTCACTATTAGAATCTGATATAAAAATAAGTGTTAGTACTATATTGGTTACATGATATTTATTTATTAAAATTAAAATTAGAGAAAAATTAGTTCAAATATTAAATTATTTTTTCTTCAATTTGGATTCCTCCGAGACATTAATTTAATGCAAACAAACTTAGCATAATTGAAGTGAAGGGCCGAAATTATCACGACCTCTTGATTTAGTGGAACCTAAATTACATAATTATTATAAATAGCATAATTGCATGTTTTTGTTCTCACACTCTGCGCATATTTTTTCTTTTATTTTTAACTTAAATTTTGTTATTTTTCAGACTCCAACTCAATGCCATTTAAGAATAAAACTCACTTGTGATGCGACTCTTTCCACGCAACTTAAGAGTGAAACCCACTAGTGATTCCCTCTGCATCGAAGGACCGTGACATAGGTCCTCAATTTCAATTAATTGCTTTTGTGAACAAGTATTTCTTAAACATAATAAATGAACAACAATTATATTTTGCAGTTGTTCAAAAACTTATTGACAACTCAGGACTTAAGTTGGGGTCATTTAAAGGACCATTAAAACAAGACCAGACAAAGCTGCATTTTTTTCTGACAGTGAACTTACTCAAGTATTGCTCATTAACCCCAAAATAAAAGCCAAAAAAGGAGGCAAATGGGCATGTGTGTTACTTATAATATAATGTGAAAGTACTAATAATGCTTTCCACTACAAAGACCAATTATTGTGTGTCATTAACACCAACAATAGAGCATGGCTCATTCATGTTCGCATGATTATTAAATCAAGCCAACATCATTTATTAAACTAGTCCATTAAATAAAGTTAATTTTTTTGAATCCCAAAGAAGGGAGATTGACTCTTAAGGACTTGTGAGCATTGAACAATCATAATCACCATTCTCACATTTATTCTATATTAATAGGATGGTATAACATGTGTACATACATATTTGCTCAAAAACTTATATTATCTTACGCTCAAACTCACAGATGCCTTACAGATGCCTTACCTATTTGAATGACACACCCAGATGCCTTTTAGATTGGGCGCTTGGTGTGGTACCAAATTAAGATTGATACCAATTATAACAGGTGCATACTTTTTTATACCCATTTCACTTCACATTCGGATTTGATGTGAGACAAGTTTTTCTTTGTAACAGATGGCCATATAAAAATGGAAAATGATTTTAAACTAATTTTCCAAACCGATTTGACCATTATACTGTGATCCCGTAAATAAGATCTACACTACATTCACTTGGGAATTACAATTTTGGAATTGAAATTGGTAAAATCTGAAGAATAATTTAATTCAATTTTTTGAATTGTTTTTCTCTAATTCCACCAATTTTAATTCTATGCTGTAAAATACATCCTAAATAGATTTAAATAACAATTTTTATTTATTATTATTTTTTTTAAATCCCGGCAAACACACTAAAAGAAGCAGCACAAAATCAACAAAAACAATCCTTAGTTGCTAAAAAACCTGATATGAGGAGGGATGTGGACAAGAGCAACATCCTGCAAAAGATGATTTAAATAGCATTATACAAGTCAGCTTTAACAAATTCGGAGTACATTAATTTATCTTGTTTTATCATTCTACAAGTAAGATCAGACCATTGCACCTTTATTTACCATCTCAATCATGTTCAATTTCGTTTTCCCAGTCTCCAGCATTGACTTTAGTGTTTTTTCATCAAAATCTTCCAAAATCCTAATGGTCCAGTTATTGATCTTTGTTGATTTCATCAAAATTTCTCCAATCCTAATGGTTTAAGTCATTAACATTTGTTGCCCATGTCCAAGACATCATAGTCGATCTTTTCTTATTTTATCTCCAATAAACAATACTTTAAACCATCTCACTAATATAATTATATTTATAATCTTTTTTTTTTTTTTTTTCATTTACATCACATATCCATCTCAATATTTGCCTTTCAGCTACAGTTTAACATATAATAACCATTTTATAAAATTTATATTATTTAAATTTCAGCAATATACAAAGAAAACAAGCAGCTAAACAAAGAAAAAAAGAAAAAAGTTCATGATAATTCAAAAGGCGCTATCAACTAAAAAACACTCTTGATTCTGCTTGGGAATTTAAAGTCACAGGCAAATTGGGAACTGAGAATCTAACAAGCAGGTGGCTCAGCCTTTCCGTATCTTTGTCCCAGACACCTATTTCTATTTTCTATACAGAGGTTGAGCACCTCCCTGAGAAGCTACTTCAAGCAGAATCGCCGTCTGCTTGAAGCAGCTCGCTCTTTTACTATTCAGTATGGGTATTCCTAAGACACTTTCTGAGGCGATGCTGTTCTCAGCCATGTGAGAGCTCTTGACTTCAAGGTAACCACCGAGTTACTTCAAGGTCGTGGAATCATTCATTCCATTCCTCCACGAGTTTTTGGATGTGTATGTTTTGTTCATGGTCACCAATGGTCCCATTCTATACACGCACACAAGGAATCAAAATAACTACCTAATTAGGGGGCTAACATTTGCTAAGCAACAGCAGATCCAACAGTGAGTCAGGAACTAATGAAAATTCTGTGTGAAATTGATTAAGAGTAAAAACCAATTTAATACCCAGAAGGCTAAAATATAAGGTTCACCAAGAACTAAAGAATTTTTTACCTAAAAAAGCTAAAAAGCCTACAACAAATGTGAGTGAGAAGATGAGTGCAAGGAGTGCAAGGAATGGTACTTTACTAAAACTGAAATTCATCCATCCTATAACGAATTTGCCCTACATTATGGGTATCAAATGAAACTTCCAAGACTTCAGTGACGAAAATCATATTTGACATGCAAGTTTCCTTCCCAATCATCCCACATCCTAGAAGAATATACATGTTTCGAACTCAGTTTCAACGAACTTAAACTAACAGAGGGAAGAATCCACTTCATTTGACCACAAAATAAACAAATGAAGATGCACAAACAGTAAAAACGTATAAAAATCCATCCTACGTATGTGCACACAACCTTTCTATGATCTCACACAGCAAAATAGATTGACTACTAGAAATAATAGCTGCACCACGTCTAATATACACATTACACTTCTGGAATATGTTTGAAACCATAGTTTGCACATACCAAATTCACAACCAATTAGTCGTTCTGAACATGTAGCTGTTGCAACTAAGTGTGTATATTTACTTGTAAGGTTCTCAAAAACAGTACACTGAGAATTAATGAAGATTATAAATCAAGTCACACTGATATCTGCAAACAAATTATACTGAGTCCTATTATATGAATACCAATTCAATCTTGTCACACAAATTCTTTTAATATTTTTTTAAAGTTTCTAGATGTATAACAACAACAAGGTTCATGATCTTTTGAGCAACAAAGAATCCCAAGTGAATACAGGATAGACGCATTACAATTTTTTCTGAAAAAGAGGAAGAAAAGAAAAGAAAGAAACAAAGACGGGGGAGGGGGAATCTCTCATACTCAGCCTCAGGCGCTCAACACAGATCTTGTATCAGTGTCCCACCAGGTAAAAACAACAGATATTTGTTACCTAGAAAACCACTTGGAAACATAAACCTTTCACATCCTTAGAGTAACACCAAACCGATGGTGAACTATTAACTTTTATGCTAGGTGGCCCCAGGATGATACATAAAAACTCAACTCCAGAAAAACAACGGAGAAACACCACAGGCAAGGAAAATTTGAGAGAAAGCACTTATCTACTCAACCTTTGGTTCTCATGATTGTGATGCTGCCTTTGCCTCCTTCAGTGCATATCTTAGTTTTACCAACAACAGGCTTCCCGGAAAATGCTGAAGTGGGATAAGAAGCAGGACCTTCTTTACTTTGCTTCAATTTTGATGGTGGCGGAGTGTGTATCAGCTGGTTTATGTCCTTTAGAGTTACATCTCCGTGGGCACCGCATGGTTTAATGAAGGCAAATGGATAGACAACAGAAGCAGCTAACTTTGATGGAGTTTGCATGTATGACTTCCTACCTGAGTATGACAAATATAAGCTCAATTGTAAGAATCTTGCTATGATTAACAAAGTGGTGACTTCATAATTGAGGACACATTAATACAAACATGGAAACAGTGCACATCTTTGGACATAGTTGGATCAAAATGTGATTTCTTGTTCTCAAGCGACCTAAACTGGGAAATCGACACATTATTGAGAGAAAAATTTGGAGTTTATTGTAATTCTTGAGTTTGAACAATATAAGCCAAAAAAAGCAGATTAAGACAAGAGAAAACCTTTAAAAACAACATTTCGACGAGTTTGAGTGGGATGCTCTGGAACTATATTAGCTTCATATTCAGGTGGCACATTGCAGAGCTCTACACAACAGTGAACTATTGTTATAGACTAGTTTAAATGTTAAAAAGGAGGGAAAAAAGAAAAGGCACAATGAATCAATCAGGAAAGGTAAAATAAAATAAAAAGAAAAACAATCAGTTATTGGATGGAAAAAACAGCTTCACATACCTGTAATATCAATTTGAACATCAGATGATGCCCCACACATATTCCTGCATCCCAAAAGATTAAAGTAATCAATTTAAAGAGAAAAACATATTAAATTTGAAGGATTAAAGATAAGATTGAAAAAGGAACATACATATCGTCAGGGCTGAAATGCATCTCAGCATCATTAAAGCAATCAGCTAGCCATCCCTCAGATGACTGATCCAGGCCCTTATAACAAGATGTAGATGTATCTTCTGATATGCATTACATTTTAATTAAAAATCCCGAGTAGAATATTGAGTTCCCATGCATGTCAGAACCAAATTTTACTAGAGACAAACCTGCAAACCCTGAAACCCACTGTGACATATCGGAGAAAGTTTCTTCAATTGAATCGTCCCTTCCCTAAACATATATAAAAAAATATGGATTTAAGTACTATTCATGCAACATGTAAAAATATTTCTATAGAACTTCATTCCACATCACAAGTTAAGAATTAAAAAGTTCATTCCATTGCATACATTGTTAACTAAAACTACTAGAGTTTGAACATGATTACATGAATTATGTATGAACATGAAGAAGAACAACTTATTAAATAAATAGGTTGAGGCCAACTACAAAATGGTTTCAAAAAGAAAATAAATAAATAAAAAGAGAGATGCAAAACATATGAGGTATATGACAAGGTCCCCCATAAACAATAAGATTTTCATGATAGCAATATTTATAAACTTCCACATTACCTTTTGTGCCATGAACATTTCAGTGAGTATATAGACCAGTGACGATCAGATGTCACATTTTCAAAAGAGGAAGTGGTAGGTTGGTGCAAACTTTGATTTTAAGAATGTTCAATGTGGATAGCATCTCCTCAGTGCAAAAATCCAACAAGGAAATAGTATGTTGGCGCAAACCTTTGAATTTAAGAATGTGGATGGCATATCCTCATTGCAAAGGTAGGCATCCAAAACATCAGTGTCGAACTGTAGCATTCGGCGCCTCTTTACTTGTGAAGAAGTCTCCCTGCAATACTCTGATTCCTTGTTCATGTATTCTGCAATTAATTCGTTCAAATAAAAGTAGTTCCTTTGAACTGCACTATCAATTAAAAGCTAAAAGAATGACACTTATCGGGAAGAAAATAAATAAATTACCAGTATTGGTAACACTGTAAGCCAAATCCCCACAGTCTTTAATTGGGGTTGTTTGACCAAACATGTAGGAAAGATCTTCTTCGTTTTGGCTCACTCCATCCCCTAGGAATTCAGATATGTCTGCTCACAACAGTTAGAGCAATTCAATATCAGTAACTCTGCCCCAGTAATTCAGCATTAGTAACTTCACTCTAGTATATTGATTTACTACTGAATCAAAAACGTAAGTCTAGCTCACCAAGATTGGTATCCTTTTGGAGACAATAATTCTCTCCTTTCCAGTCCCACATCCTGCTGCTATCATTTCATACAAAAAAAAAAAAAAACTACTATTAGTTCCCGAATAATAATTAACCTTTAAAGGTAAACATGTGAATGTAAAAAAACACTTCGATTCAAGCTCAAGTAAAAGTGGATGTAGTCTTGTAGAAAAAGTTGCAAGGTGCTATATTAAGGTCATAACCTAATACTTGAGCTGCATTCTAGTTAAATATAGTGAAATTTAAATTGGTTCAAAATAATCAAACGGAAATAATAAATAAATAAATAAATTTATCTACAACCTACACAGGAAAAAGCCAAAAATAAACATAATATAGTAGCATAAGAACAAAAAGAGTGAAACGAATAAACTTAATTAGACCACAAAATAAAAACAGGAGGAGCATTAGATCCAATTACAAGAGCAAATCGGAACAATAAACAGCTCCTGAAAGAATGCTGAAACAAAGTCATCCACAATCATGAAATGCATGAAAAAAGAATACCTATCAATAATTGGATCTGTGAGAGAGAGGGGTGCGCTTAAAAAATTAAATGGAAGAGGATCATAAACTATGTTAGACAAAATCGCTCACTCTGATGAAAATTATAGCAAAAAATCACTTAGAAAAATTAAAAAGACAGAAAAAAAAAAGAAAAAAGAAAAAAAACCATCAAATACTCAACGCTCATACTGATTCTCGTTTCGCGATTGGAGTATAATCAAACAAAACGCAGAAGAGACCAAGTAAAATCAAGAAAAACCCAATCTATCAAGCCAACATTTTCATCCAGAGAAATTCAGATATGCACAAACAAGTACTCCTATAAACAATGACATCGAAGTCAACATTTTCAACTAACCCATTAACACATATCACAAACAATGCATTCCCAAACCAACCCAGTAATCAAAAACCCCAAAAATAGAAGAAAGAGAGGTCACCATACCTGTCATTGTTCTTATCCATTTCAATAATATCTATCTGCAATTGAACGCGAGGTAGAAGAATCGGAAGTAGAGGGTATCTTACTCTAGTCACAAATCACTCTCTCATCTACTACTACACCATCAAAAGTAGCCGTTGCAAGGGATCAATTGTCGGCATATAATCTATATATATATATATAAACACAAAATTACAGTGGTGCTTGAGATTTGTGCAAGGGAGGAAAACGCCGACCCTCACTCCTCTCTATTTTCTCTCTCTTCTTTTCTTGGGCTATTTATTATATCTCCATTCACAACCACGACAGAGCACGCTGGTCCCTCCAAGTCCGTTACTCGTGGGGTTACGTTTTTTACTTAATTATTTTAATCACTTCATTAATCTTGTTTTGGAAAAGTAAAAAGATCGATTGAGCTGGGTCAGGGTGCAGGGAAAAATCCCCTCTAATAAAAGTCATTTACGTGGTCACAATATAAGTTTTATTTTCAATCTATTGACAAGTTACAAAAGCCCAGCTCTGTTCAAGGCCGGACAGAGACCCAACAGTCCAAAGTCGCTAATGTTGAACTTTCAGCCCATTAACAAAGTCTTCTGGACCAAGTTGCATGCGGCTCAAATTCATTTAAAGAAGGAACGAGTCTTGCTAATGACATAATCCAATATAGAAGGAAAGTTCTATGTAGGAAAAGTCTGGCATGAAAAGAATTGTAAAAGGAAAGAATTCTACTTATAAAGAATGGTATATAGAATGAATTGAAGTAATTCCATTACCTTTTTGTATATAAAAAGAAGCAGAAACCTCTAATAAGATTCATCGAGCAATATATGTTTTTCTCTATACAATTCTTGTTAATTATTATTTTATTTGAATGAGTTGTATTATTTATTTTTTAATTATTTTTGGTTAAGAAAATTTTTGCACCTACAGTGACTGACCATTAATTGATGATTGAGACAACAGCTATTACCGTTTTAGTTGCTGGTAGTTTAGGAAAAAAAATTCAAGTAATATTTGTAAGTTATCTAACTTTTTAAATTTAAAATAATAATTTAATAGTAAATCTTTTATCTCACAAGTTGGACGTTGAAATATGGAACTTGTTTGGTTTACAATTATAGAAACAGTTGTTTGATTTGTTTGATTTGTAATTATCAAAAATAGTTGAAAATTATTATAAAAATGTCTTTTATAATTATATAAAAAATATTATATTTTCAGAAAGAAATTTTTTTTAATAGTAAACAAATTCATCATCCCAGATATATTTGAAGTTTGTCATATATATAGGGTCCACGATGGCATGTCAAGTTATTCTATTAAGAACAAAGCATTGTGTTATATTAAGGGATGACTCTGATTGACGCATGAACAATCACAGTTGTCCTCGACTGTCTCCTCAAATTAAATTAGAAACGAATTAGGAAATGAGAGAAAACTCATTTTATGATATTTTGGATTTGGAATCATAATTTAACAAAATATAAGATTTTTTTATATAAAATATTATACTTAGAATATGTTTTACAATTGTATTTAATTATTTAATTTATACAGAGCAGAAACTCCAATTCAATTCCGAGGAAGAAAGGAAATGAGGTGAATGTTCAATTTTAAAGTGAGATATGATAGTTTATTTTCCTTTGTACCTTACCCACCTCATGCACATCCCACATTTCTCAAATTTTCCACCACATCAGCCTCAAATCTCTTACGTCTTTTTTGAAATTTATTTTATATTGTGTTCAACGGTATAAAATTAGAGTTTTAAAATTAAAATTAGTGAAATTTGAAAAAATTTTAATTTTATTTTATTAATTGCATTTTTCCAATTGTACAAATTTTTGCATTTTTTCAATTATACAAATTTCAAATTTATAACTTCAATTCAATACAAACGAATACAACCTTAAAACACTTGGACTTGAAATTGACCTTCTTTTGTAATGGACTGCTTTTTATATTTTTAACAGAGCAAAACAAATATTTACAAAGCTTCATATAATGGATCGTTATAAATTGGGCCTTGTGTAAAAGAACAAAGCTTCTTATAATGGATCGTTTATACATTGGCCTTTCACGCACCAAACCCCATGCCTATTCAGAAGACATAATAAAAAACTCATTTTGTTAGAAATCCAAAGAAAGTGGCAGAGCAGCCCAAATCAAGAGGAAATGAAATTAGGGTTTTGTTAATTTTGATAAACATGAAAAAGAATATATAAAATAAGAAATTGTTTGAAGATCAGTAATAGTGATTGTGGACAATTATGATGCTCTTGTAGTTACCGGAAAAAAATAAAAAAGGAAGGATAAAAGATAAATTATAATGATATTGTGGTTTGGACTTACACATGGACAAGGATTTGGATTCCTTGGGGTGAATATTATAGAACATAAGGATTAATATAGTAATATAGAATTTCGATTTATTTATCATAATTACAATTCTAAATTCTATATTACCCTTTGCGTTCCACACAATTTCATTTATATGTTTTGATGCAACCAAAACAAGAAATTTAAAGAAAGTAAATTTATTTAAGTATTTTTTAATAATAATAATAATAATAATAATAAACATTTAGATCCCAATCTATAAATCAACATATTACCACCTAACAATGCAAAAGGGTTTTGTCTAGTATTGCCACAAAGGTAGAGGGAAAAAATTACTAGAAATGTTTAACTTTCATAAACAAGTGGTATGTACATCATACATACCACTTGAGTTGGATTTGATTATTATTATTATTATTTTATTTTATTTTATTTTATTTATTTATTATTATTATTTTTTTTTGTCGACATTTGAGTTGGTTGAGTAATATAAAATGTGTATAAAATTTTATTACTATGTATTATATAAAAAAGTATATAAAGTTGGGTCTTCCTCGTACCTCGATGCAGTTGTTTACTTGTCTCCATACAGTGGGGCCCATCTTCCTTTATCTCTATATACTCCATTTATACAGCCTAGCCAATGACAAGTCTTATCCACTCTGTTGGAGTGTTGACCGTCCTGGTTTTTTTTAAAAAAAAAACCAATCAAACTCCATCTTTTAAAAAAAAAAAAAAATCTTTTTTAAGCCTTGAATTATTATTTTTTTACTCTTCTCAAAACCAATGTTTGTTTAGCGAGAATTCTTTATCAGAATAAATAATTAAAAAAAATAAAAGGGTCTCAAATATTAATTCTTGTTTTATAGTTATTTTTCAGTAAAAAAGATATCTATCAATTATAAGGAAAAATATAATTTTTAAAAAATATATTATAAAAATTCAAAAACAATATATATCTATTAAAGACATTCTTTTTTTAACAATTATTTTATTACTATACTTTATGTAAGTGATGAATGACACTATCAATGTTATTAGTCACTTATGTAAATGTAGTTAGATGTATTTGACTTTTAGACTTTGTGTGTGAGAGAGAGAGAGAGGAGAGAATATCTGCACTATTTGATGTTGGTTTCAGAGAATCTTGTAATTAGTATGATAATCTGCAACTGGATCAAACCAGAGAAGGGTTCTTTGCTCTCTATTCCCTTGCCCATTTGAGACCACATTGGTCTGTAATGTGTAAGGTTTTCCTTCTCTATTACCCAAGAACTCGAAGTCTAGTTCATCGTGTCGGAGTGCGAAGTTAGCTGCAATAGATTAATAGACCAACCACATACATAGATTAAAAATTAACCTGGATCAAGAGTATGGCATGAGAAGCAAATATTAATTTAATTTTGATTAGTCACTAGAAATTAAATTAATTTTTTTTTTCCCAGAGGATTATTATAAGATTATATATGAAATGAAATGAAATGTAAGGCATGCATGAATTTATATGAAGTATAAATTACATAGAAAGCTGTAACAACTCCTGCAGAGTCCTTGTCTGGCAGCTTAATCCTCAAATGGAAGAATCCAGATCCATAGTTTAGCTTTGACCCAAACCCAGCTCCTATATTATATATAATATATGCACAATTAAAACCATTAAAATGAAGAAATGGAAAGTAGTATATACCAGCCTTGTACCATGCATTCATATATACCAGAAATGCAATGCTAGCCAGAGTCATTCATGCAGTGTATGGTTGTTAATGATAGTCAAATAGAGATCGAGACATAATATATTTAAGAAAAAGTGGATTGAATTTACACAGAAAGACATACACAGTAGGGGTGGTCTTATATAATATATATATATATATATATATATATATACACACGCAATATGTTCAGGGCATAGCAGTGCTCTTGAATCACAAAGTGAACATGCATTTTTTGTGAACATGCATTTTGATAGCTCTTCCCTGATTCACATAAAATTTTTAAATCAAAAAGAAATTCTTTATTTACAAATTTTCAAGATAATTAAGATTTTTTTTTTGAGAAATGCGTGTAGGAGATTTATAACTAAATTTTCTTTAGACTTGTAAATTTTTTTTTTTATTTATTTATTTAAAAATTACCTTGATGTCTCTAGCTAAATGGGTGGAAACAACATGGATTTTAGATTTAAGAAGAAGTCAACCTGTGTGGAGGGAAAAATATCCCTTCAATGAGAATAATCCACGTCATCATAAATATAAACTTATCCTTGATGAGTTTATGAAGCCCATCTCGTTCAAATCCAAATTGAGTTTGAGGCTAGTCTAAGATTACTGTTCACAAGCCCAATACTATTGTTATTTGACCTTCAGCCTGTTGAAGCCCGAATTAAGAGATTATCATCCCAACATGTTAACATTAAACATCCGGCCCATTATTCAAGCCCAATTGATTCAAGGTATATTCAACCCACTTTTCCAAGATTGAACAAATCCTATCGGTAGAAGGATTTATCATAAAAGGAGAATTCTTTGATAGGAAGAGTTCTGTACAAGGCAAGTTCTGCGTAGGAAATATTATACCATAGAAAGAACTCTATTTGATACGATAGAATTGGAGGACAAACAACGCGAGTCTTACCTTAATTTTACCAATTTTTGTGTATAAATAGAGGCCCAGACCTCCAATAAAAGGATCCAAGCACTTCTTTATACACTGTTCTTATTTATTTTTATTATTTTTGAGTGAGTTATTTTATTTTTCTCAATCATTATTGGCTAAGCGAAATTTTGCACATACAACATGATTTAATCAATTTATATATATATTTATATATATTAAAAATAAAAAAAAATCAACCTGAAAATTTATCCATGGAAAGCTGGATTTCTCTTCCTTGGTTTAGAGGCAAAACATGATCATTTCCCCATGTAATACTATAATTCACATCAAAGCTAGAATTTCTTGCTCCAATACCATCCATCACCACACCAAGTAGGAGAATTATTAATGCAAAAAAACTCAATAGAGAAAAACCTATTTCTAAAAAATTTTAACAACCGCTTGAAATGCTCTAAATTTTTTTAATACTTTATATTATTATTTATTTAAAAATAATGTATTAAACTACATTAATGTACTGAAACTCTTTTTATTTTTAATAATACTGATAGTATAAATATAGATATAAGTATTGTTGGTAACTTCGGATCCGCAATTACCATGTAGGTTGGAGTGTAGTAACAAAAGGGTGTTTAGATCAACTTCAATGCCTACAGCCGTAACTTCGCTTATTGGGTTCTAATTCCTGGCCCAAATCTTTGGGCTCTGTACATTACCTTATTTAACCAAACTAACTCTCCATTTCAGAGAAAAAAAAAAAAAAAAAATCAAATTTATTTTCAAATAGAAAGAAGTTTTGTTATTTTTAGAAATTTAAAGAGTTTCCAAATTAAATAATTCACCCGTCTTATAAATAAAAAGGCGTGTTGACTGATTTGGAAGAAGTTATCTAGTTTCACAATCGTCGTTGAGGCATCATTTGTCACCCTTCGCCGCCGTCTTCGGCTCTAAAGGATGCATATAATACCTTCCCCCTTGGGTATCATATTGCAAAAAAATATTGATCTTGAAACAATGTCCTATTTAATTTTGTAGTTTTATTTTTCGTTTCTTGATTGATTAATTTGTTTTTTGTTTGAATTGTTTCAGTTCTGCTTGCGTTGTATTACAATCGCTCTGGATTTCCAGTGAACTATGTTATTCTTGGACTGTTAGATATTTTAGCGTCTGTTGCGGTCAGTTTGACATGTTGTTTTACCAACGGTAAGCAATTTAAATCTTTCTTCCCTTCTTCTTGAATTCATGTTTAATTGAATTTGCAAACCTTCTGCATGGTAGCATCAAATCTTAAGCACGCCAAACTAAATTTAAAAATTCATGTTATTTATTTATTTATTTTTATGTTTGGAAGCCAGTTGCAGTTTTATTTATTTATTTTTATTATTATTTTTTTAATTAAAAAAAGAAAAAGGATGCCAAACAAAATAATCTTAAGTCAACTTTCTGATTTTGGAAACTTTCGATACTTGTAATTTTTTTTTTTTTTTTGAAACTTTCCATACTTTGATTTTTGGGAACTTTCTATATTCTTATTTTTTTTTTTTTGAAACTTTCATCATTCATCACCTTTTTTATTTCTTCCTAGATATAATATTGAAGGATTTTAGTTAAAAGAAAATGAAGTGAAGTGAAAGAAAATGAAGTTTCTAATATCAATTTGGTTAGGAGAAAATTTGGTAAGAAAATTATGTAAAAATAAAGGAAAAAATCCCCTAAATTTTTTTTTTTAATTGGTGCAAATAAGGACATTATTTCAATTTAGCAAAAAAAAAAAAATACTTAAAATACTCATATAAAAAAAAAAATAATGATGAAGCAAAGTGTTAAGTTTGTCCTCTCTATTTCTCTCCTGTTTTCATTTTCTGGTCAATCACTACCATTCATTGACTTTATCATATGTGTATATATATATATATATATTCATTATCACAACACGCCTACCTTTCTACTGACACCACAACTTGTGGCGTCACCACCGCCATCCTCAACCCACCACTACCGCCAAAACTTTATAGCATACCATATGATGGTTGGGTGGAAATTGGGCTTGTGACATATGCAGAATCTTTCTTTTTCTCTCTAATTTTGTGTTTTTTGTTCAGAACAAACTAGGAACGAAATTGAGGATCGGAGAGGTTGTTGGTGGCTTCTCAAGCGCTGTTGCCAACGCTCCGACCTCGGATTGTAAGACTTTTATGTTAACTCAGTTTCTACTCTTGGTCCTCTCCCATATCGATCTTCACCAATTAAATCTCTCAACACAATTAATTTTGTGCTGCTTCGTTATATATATATATATATATATATAATTTTGAAATTTTACATTATTTTTCAAGCAATTTGCTTTAGTAATTACCTCCTCCTTAGAAATCAAACCGCCATATTTTAGTTTCTACAAGCTTTTGCTAAATGAGCCATAAGCATTGCTTCCATATTTGGAACATCTTTGGAGCTGGGATTGTTCAGTAACGTCGTTGGGTCCCCCGGACCCATAACGGTCATCACCCATAGCTTTCAGCAGGAACCACCAAGTCATATCCACTCTCTCTTATTGCAGGGTGGAGAGAGACTCTTGTGAGAGAGTTTTTCTTTATTTGTATTTTAGGATTTTTATAGAAATTTTAGTCAAAATTGATGATTAGGGGCAATTTGCTCAAAATGTTAATAATAGAGGATTTATATATACTTAATTTTTAATAAAGGCATTTTTTTACACTTCTTTTATATAGTGAGGGTTTTTTTGTACTTTAACTCTTATTTATATATGCATATAAAATTAATTTTTGATTATAATTATTTTAAGTTCCATAATTATTAATGATTGAGATTGACTGATGTAGTACAAGTTTTTGTAGTTTGATTAGAAAATTAGGGTTAATGTAGGTGTTGTAGGTCACTGGGATTCATTGAAAACTTACGAACTGAGGTTTTACAATTATTGTGTTTTATATTATTATTTTTAGTAATATTTTATTTTACATTATCTTCTTCTTCTTCTTCTTCTTCTTCTTCTTCTTCTTCAATTTTAAGCCTAGATTCTAGGCATTTGTGTTTTGCCACATTCCAAGATGAAACAAGGCTAATTGTTATATATATATATATATATATATATACATATATATATATATCCATTAAACATGTTTGATGAGAATATTTGAAATCCAGTTTATGTCATCCTCACTATTATAACTATTGTTTGTATGGCTTTGTTTGTTGGTTTCCTGACCTCCGGAGGATGAGATGGATCGATCATAAAATTTGCGTACTTCAGGGAAAGTGAATTTGGTAGCTGTGATTTCAACAACTGTGGTGGTTGTGAGTCTCACTCTCTGTTGGAAAAATATATGCTTAATGTGACTTTTAAGATATAACAATCCTTATACTAATATGTCACGAGATAATTAACAATATGCTAATAAATCATTAATTAAATATGCAATTCTATATTTAATTAAATATGTAAAATAAAGTAATAAAATAATAATAATATGCAAGGAATGAATCTGGACCGAGGCTAGTATTGGATATTATGTCCTTAAGACAGATTCGCCCCGCTATGGTGCTAACGGACTCAATGGTGTCTATCTCTAAGAATACAACGGTCTCTGACTCAAAAATGCATCTATATACTATATAAATGCTGAATTGGGTGTAATCCGAACCAAATGGTTCGGACCAATCTTAATATGGCTCGATGAAATTGGATTAGGGTCGAAGTGGCTCGAACCACTTAACCTATGGTTTGAACCCACTTGGGTTGGGTTCCAGTCTAGAGAGGGAGATAGAAGAAAATGAAAATGAATTAATTGCAAATGATCCAAAGGGGGTATTTATAGAAACAGATATACCTTTTCGGATTAGGTGTATCTCTTCATTATTAGACACAACCATTGCAATAAGTTGCAATGGTTTACATAATGTCTGTTCACCACTAGACACATCTATTCCAATAGGTTGCAATGGTTCACATGGTGTCTGTTCACCAATAGACACATCTATTCCAAGAGGTTGCAATGTGCCTTTTCGAGTGGGTGCAACCATGGGTTATGATGGTTCGGAAAAAAGTGTAACCCTTTGAAAAAACTAAAAAGTGATTTTTTTAATTTAAAAGGTGTAACCATTTAGAAAAACTAAAATATGGTTTTTTAATTTAAAAGGTGTAACATTTTAGAAAAACTAAAAAGTAGTTTTTTTAATTCAAAAAACCAACCACCAAAAAAACTCACTCATTTGTGAAACCCATTTAAATAAACCCAACCCAAAATTAGGCCCAATCCAAAATTCCAAAAGAGAATAATCTGGGCTTTACAATTAGGCCCAAGCCCAAGCCCAAATCCTAAACTCACCTTATTTAAATTTCAATTTGTTTCGACATTTTTTTCATGTGGGACAAACACTTCCCACATTTTGCATACCCATTTAGGCTTATCAAAATACCACACTTTGGAGCTAATTTCTCATTCATCCGGAAATGGATTTTAGAAAGTAAATATACCACGTTCATCTCCTTGCGGAAAGAAACGCGCTTGTCTAGAGATAGGTAAAAAATTATTAGCGGAATCTATTTCAAATCTCATCCAAAGTTTATGTTTTTAATGCCCCCGTTTCCAACACTCTCTACACATTTTGGGCTTCAAGAAGAGGCCACAAATTTAAATTTCATGGGCCCTTCTTTTTTGTTGCTATTGCTGTGCTTCTGGGCTTTGGCATGGCTGAGGTATGTATGTATGTATGGTATGTGCATTTCACACTAGTTGTGTTTGTGAGGACAATGGTTTTTTACCCATCTTCTTCTTGCAGCAATGGTATCCTGACATGGATAAATTGTGGGTGATGATATATGGATGTGTAGCGTCGATCACTTTCTGTGGGTACAGCATATATGATACGAGCGAGCTCATCAAACGCGGGTACATCATATATGATACGAACGAGCTCATCAAACGCAAATCCATTGATCGATATATTTGGTCTGCTATGTCATTGTATCTGAGCATCATCACTCTCTTGCTCGAGCTGTTAACCGTCTTCAGGGCTGCTGATGGTGAAGGAGATTTTCTTCAACAGATATACACATCCACTTTCTTTGAATTCAGAAGCAACCTTACTCATACTAACATGCAAGTATGAACCACTTTGTTATTGCACACATTCCGTGGTATTCCATTTTTTGGCCCTTTCACGCACCAAATAAAAGTGGCAGGGCACCCCCCAAATCAATAGGAAATGAAATTAGGGTTTTGTTAATTTTGATAAACATGAAAAGGAATATATAAAATAAGAAATTGTTTGAAGATCAGTAATAGTCATTGTGTGGACAATTATGATGGTCTTGTAGCTAGTGGGGAAACAAGTATTACCACAAAGGTGGAGGGAAAAAATTATTAGAAATGTTTAAGGTTTAGAAACAAGTGCTTTTATCATTCTGCTAACCCTTTTTTTTTTTTAAGAGTATATATATCAATCGCATAATATACATATCATTTAAGAAGTATAATTCAAATGCTATACTTTTATTTGAATTGGATGAGTAATATAAAACGTGTATAAAATTTTATTATTAGTTATTATATAAAAAAGTATATAAAGTTGGGCCTTCCTCTTACCACGATGCAGTTGTCTACTTGTCTCCATACAGTGGGGCCCATCTTCCTTTATCTCTATATACTCAATTTATACAGCCTGGCCAATGACTGGTGCTTATCTTTTTTAAAAAAAACACCCAATCAAACTCCATCTTTTAAAATAAAATAAAATTATACCATTGGCTTGGTGGGTAATGGGCATGGGTGTCTAATTTTATGGAAATTAGTCATATTGTTTATTAATTGAGATAAAAACACTCGGCATGTGAAAATCATTAGAAAAACATGTTTTATATAAACCGAGAATTGTGCCTGTCCCAATCCCAGTCAGATAAACTGTTCTGAACCACCAACTTAGACACCAGTTTAACCATTCTAGAATCTAGATTGATAAACTGATTAATTTATATATAAGAATTGTGTGTTTGTGTGTGTATAGATATACATATATTTGGGTATGTATATTTCGGTATTCTGTACAACTACGTATTTTGATACTTAGGAGGAAACAGCATCCAATATAGATCATGTTGGGGATTAAAATATTATTAGTCGAAAAGACACGTGCATTTTTTTTATTAAAAATAAAAATAGAAAATCTGTTAGCACCAGTATTAAATATGCAACTTGGTGACATAAAAGGGTAGTTTTTATTGGTGGACTATGGGCCCCATAACTTTTGGGCACTACAAGACGTGTAAGACAGCCCAAGCCCAAAAACCCCTGTGATGTCATACCCATTATGGTCTGGCCCGCGGTGTCGTGTATTGGTGCATGTCAAGATAACCCAACCAAAAGCCTTTCAACCTTGTAATACCAGTATGGATGGCAATTTGTCCGGTGGGAATGGGTATCCACCCACCCTGTCCTGTTTACAATGGTTTTAGAATTGGATGAAAATAATTTTTATTCGTGAAAATTCACGCGGGTTCGGGGCGGGGGTGGGGGGAAGTCGTTCCACCCTGCCCTACCCCGTTTAGGTAGGTAAATTATTAAATTACCCTGATTTTATTATAATATATAGTTAGCTCTAAAACCGTTCTAGAGATCGGCAGATGCATATGAACTAAGATCGTTCATGCCCATAAAATCTATGTTAAATTATTGATTGTTCATTTCTTATAAATTTTTTCAATAGCTATATAATTGTATTTGAGGAAAAAATATTAAACAAGGAGGAAAAATTTTGGAACTAAACAGAGCGAAAATGGGGTGAAAAGGGCCCCCGTTTAGGCGGTTTTGGGCCGGGGTTTCTAAACGGTTGCGGAGGCGGGGAGGGTCCACCCGCCCAAAACCACCCCGTTGCCATCCCTAAATACCAAGGATAAAATTGTCCTCTCACCCAACTTACGTCCAAATAAGCTACAACCATATTCCTCTTGTTTATATTATTATTTATTAATTAGGAAGAGTCACTAGCCTATCAAGTGCTAATTTTTTTTTACTCTTCTCAAAACCAATATTTGTTTTGTGAGAATTCTTTAACAGGAAAAAAAAAATAAAAAAAGAAAAGAAAAAGAAAGTAGAAGGGTCTAAATATTAGTTCTTGTTTTATAGTTATTTTTCAGTAAAAAAAAATATCAATTATAAGGAAAAGCATAAATTTTTTAAAAACTATTATAAAAATTCAATAATATATATCTATTCGAATCATTTTTTTTTTAAATAATTATTTTAAGTGAATACATTTCATTTGCATGAACAATCTAATTGACCGAAATCAGTTTTTTGCATTGAAAAATAATTTGTAATCCGATAATTGAACTGATTAGACTAATTATTTTATGTGAGTGAGGAATGATATAAGCCCCATTAAAAAAAAAATTATTGTTTGAAGTTAGTATGACTATATATCTGTTTGAACTCTGTATATATCATGTATTATGTATATATGATGACTCTTTTGAGTTTATTATATAAGTGATAGACTAATTAATGTTAAATATATCCACAAATAAATGACACGTTATTGGGACAGCTTGTTGACAACCAATGCATGTAACAAAATAAATTTGGCAAAAAACAGCATACTTTTGAAAGGAATATTTGCCCATACACGTACAATGATGATCCTGCTGTAGTAGTACTACATGGGACTTGATAACAATGGGTAACGTACAATTCCTAGGCTTGGAAAGCAACTTAATTCAAGCAAAAATATTGAGGTTTTATTTTGACATATATATATATAAATCCTATAGATATATACATTCTTCATTTTTTATTTTCATCAAACTATATATATATATATATGTATACGAGAATGATAATAAAAATATTTATCTCTTGAATTCCCGAACTAGCTTGGTATTGTGATGTCAGATGTGGTTTGTTATGGGGATAATATGGAAAAGTTGATGGCGTGTGGGGAAGGTACGTAGAAAAAATAGCCCACACACTTTGTTGCATCCTTTTTCATGTCCTCTTGGAATTAAGCTGATGTCTAGACCATACATATATATGCATCTTTTTCTCTCTCTATAAATATGTATATTTTGCACACTCTTTCTCTCACATTAGCTACTCAAATATTACAGTATATAGCCAGCTAGCTAGGGTTAATTTCTCTTTGAAATGGGTTTTTCTCTATCGAGTTTTTTTGCATTAATAATTCTCCTACTTGGTGTGGTGATGGATGGTATTGGAGCTAGAAATTCTAGCTTTGATGTGAATTATAGCATTACATGGGGAAATGATCATGTTTTGCCTCTAAACCAGGGAAGAGAAATCCAGCTTTCCATGGATAAATTTTCAGGTTGATATATATATATATATATATATATATTTTGGGTAAGTAATATATATATATTTGTGTGTGTGTGTGTATATATATATATATAATATTAGGTAAATCAGGTTGATCTTCTTCTTAATTCTTTATTTTATATTCTTGATGTGAGTGATTTGAGAACTTAGGATACTCCTCTCTCTCTCTCGGCCAGCTTTCTAATAGGATTGAGTTCTTGAAAATATAGGTCAAATTCTAATAGGATAAATCTAAAATCCATGTTGTTTCCACCCATTTAGCTAGAGACATCAAGGAAATTAAAAAAATAAAATAAATAAAAATAAGAAGAAGAAAATTTCCAAGTCTAAAGAAAATTTTAGTTATCAAATTAATCTCTCCTGCCAAAAGGAAAAGTTGATGTACATATTGTGAATAATTGGGTGTTTTCTTTAACTTAGAAAAAAAAAATTTAATTTTGGATCAAGGTGAGCATTAAATAAATCTCCTACACTCATTTCTCTAGCAAAAAATCTTAATTATCTTGAAAATTTGTAAATAAAGAATTTCTTTAATTTCTTTTTGATTTAAAATTTTTATGTGAATCAGAGAGGAGCTATCAAAATGCATGTTCACAATTTACCGGAAAAAAAAAAATGCATGTTCACTATGTGATTCAAAAGTACTGCTATGCCCCGAACATAATGGGTACACTAGCATTGCATGTGTACCCATTAACGGTATATATGAATGCACGGTACAAGGTATATATTACTTTCCATTTCTTCATTTTAATGGTTTTACTTGTGCATATATTATATATATATAATATAGGAGCTGGGTTTGGGTCAAAGCTAAGCTATGGATCTGGATTCTTCCATTTGAGGATAAAGCTACCAGACAAGGACTCTGCAGGAGTTGTTACTGCTTTCTATGTAATTTATACTCCATATAAATTTATGCACGCCTTACATTTCATTTCATTTATAATCTTATACTAATAATCCTCTGGAATTTTTTTTTTTTTAAAAAAAGAAATTAATTTCTAGTGACTATCAAAATTAAATTAATATTTGCTTTTCATGCCATACTCTTGATCCAGGTTAATTTTTAATCTGTGTACGTGGTTGGTCTATTAATATTCTATTGCAGCTAACCTCACACTTGGATAACCACGATGAACTAGACTTCGAGTTCTTGGGTAATCGAGAAGGAAAACCTTACACATTACAGACTAATGTGTTCTCAAATGGGCAAGGGAATAGAGAGCAAAGAACCCTTCTCTGGTTTGATCCAACTGCAGATTATCATACTTATAAGATTCTCTGGAACCAACATCAAATAGTGTAGACATTCTCTCCTCTCTCTCTTTCTCTTACATTTACCGAGTCTAAAAGTCAGATACATCAAACTACATTTACGTGAGCTAGTAATGTCATCCGAGTTAGTAATGTCATCCATCACTCACATAAAATAGTCAAAATGTGTCCGACTCTAAGACTACTTATCAATTTCTATAACTATAACCGTGTTTTTTGTATTTGATATTTTTGTTATTCACGAAATTAATGTAATTAATGTGGTGCTTTGATTTCAGGTTTTATGTGGACAACATCCCCGTTAGGGTATTCAAGAACAACACAAAGATTGGGGTTAGCTACCCTACACAGGCAATGCAACTAGAAGTAAGCTTGTGGAATGGGGATAGTTGGGCAACAGATGGAGGCCAAACAAAGACTAATTGGTCCTATGCACCATTTAAAGCCAATTTCGAAGGTTTTGACATTGGTGGTTGCTCCAATAATAATAATGTTGAGAATTGTTATTCCGAAAACTATTGGTGGAATAGAGAGAAGTACTGGAAATTAGAGACTACTGAACAAAGTGCACACGAGGGTGTGAGAAACAAGTATATGACTTATGACTACTGTTCTGATAGGCCTAGATTTCCTGTTCCTCCTCCAGAATGCCTTCAATCATAATCATATACTTTATGAATAATGAATAATATACTGTAACCGTGAAGATTGAAGATGATGCTTGAATATATACCTTAGTGTATTCTTTCATTGGTACGTTGATTAATTTATCTTGCATGAACTTCATTTCATATGGTCACAACATCGTGCTGTGCACATAAAATGATTCGAGCCTTTAGGTAGTACTGTCAATATAAATGATAGTGCGCCTAAGGTAAAATATCCAAAACTTTAAAAAAGATATACATGATCATTAAGTCAGGCTCTCAACAATCAAACACAAGTATCACAATTGAAATTTAACTCAAAACAATACCTAAGTTCCTCTCCATATAGATATCACTAATAATAATAATTAGTCCAATACACGAGACTCCCGATATCATTTCCAGATTGACCTTGGTGTTGATGATTGGGCAGAGGTGCAGTTTTCAAGCTTGTGAAAGTACTTTTGGGCAGAGTTGCACTTCTCAAGCTTCTGAAAGTACTTTTGGGCATGACTTGCTACTTGGGTTGGGTTCTTTGTCTGTACACAATGTCTAGAAATACTCTTCCAGTCTCCCTTACCATACTTATCCAAACCAGCTAGAAAGTTCCTATATATAAAAATTAGATGGAAAAAAGAAGAACATATTTATACAAACAAGTCCTAATTAACAAATAAAAAATAATTCAAAAATTTTAACCATAAAACAAATACATGTCAAAGCTTTGATACCATAGTAGATTCAGTTCTTAAAATTTCAAGGCACAAAGAACACCGGGGCTAACAATTTTTTGTGTAACTTAATTAATAGAATAGGGTGCAAATTGAAGAAAAAAGAGTTTATATATATATATATATAATTGAAGGATGAGGAAACTAACTGATGCTCTTCTTTGGTCCAAGGAATCCCCCTCTTCTTGGGATTAGGACGGGTAGAGTTGTTTGTGGGTGGATTGGGTGATATATTCTGATAGTTTGGCAGTGGAACAAAGCCTGACTCAATCATCTTCACATCTTCAACCAATTTCTCGTACTGTTTTTTGATATCTTCAACTGTTTTTGTGGGAATCCTCAGACCTATTTTCTCAAATAAATCGGGAGAGTCGAGGTTGAACTCAGCAAGACAATTCTCAAACAACTTGTTCTCCTCAAAACTCCAATCACTACTGTGTTTTGGTTGTGGTTGTGGTTGTGGTTGTGGTCGGGGTGGTGAAGAGATATAAAACAGTGATGGCTCCATTGTTAAAGCAGAAGAAACACTTATCAAAAAAAAAAAAAAATTGCAGAAGAATCAAAAAAAAGTTCTATACACAATAATATACAATGAAATTAAGTTTTAAAGATTTATTATGGTAAATTTCACTACCTAGATTGGAATGAGTTGTAAATTGCTGATCTCTTTATCTCTAGGGAAACTTTTTAAGGAAATTTTACTAGCTTGCATCTTATTAAATATATTATTAATTATAGTTGGGTAAAAGTGAATGTATATATATTGAAATCGACCAAATTAAGGGAAAAAAATCCTCGTGGAGATATTTGATGTACCGCATTTATGGATTTTCAAATGACGGTAGCATTTGCTGGGCACATGTGAATTAACAAAACTAATTAAGTGCTGAAAATGTTAAGAACTAGTAAATTATATGAGTTGGACTTTTAAATGCTTAAATTTGAATATTTAATTTCGTTTAGGGGTAAATTTCTCCAATTTAATAAAAATTGAGGATTTTTTGTGATAAGTGAAGTTTTAATTAAAACTTTTGATTCATTTTCAGTGATTTTTTATTTTTATTTTTATTTTTTTTAGCGATAAACAAGTTTTGTTATTAAATACACTCAATTATCATAATATAATATATTCAAATTTAAGTGTTGATTTTGTCGATTAAATAGTTATTTTAGCAGTCATGCCAATACATTACTTAGTATATAAATAATGATCCCATTGTGGGTTGCCTTTTTTGGTTGATTTGGTCCATTAATATATATGATGTAACCGACACAAAAATAATTAATTTCAGTTTTTGAAATATCAAAGAACACGAAAACAGGCTACCACTGCTTTGTGTCACAATAATTTCTATGTTGGGAATTGAATTGCTAGTCACACTTGAAAATGAATTGGGAAAAAATTGTAAGCTGGTTGACACCTGATTTATATATCTAAATCGAAGACTTTTGTAAGTTGAGCCATTTGTTTGAGATCAATTTGTGTTTGCTAGTTATAATTGTTTCGATTTAAGAATTTTTTATTAAATTGATCCATCTAAATACGATTAGTGTTTGTTAGTTATAATTGTGTCGATTTAAGAATTGAATAATCGCAACCTTCAATACTTACACTACCTATTTATTAGAAGGTTGGACATGTTAACATATTTAATGACTTATTTTGATTATATTTTTAAATTAAATATAATCTTCAACCAAACAATAAATATTAATTAAGGGTCTTGTGGTCTAGTGATATTTTTCTTACCTTTCAAAATGGATGGTCAGAGTTTGAGTCTCCAAATAAGCAAAATAGGTGTGCGAGGATCAAACAATAAATACTGTTTGGGCCAGAATTAAATTTGGTATAATTAAGAATGTTTATCGTATTGACTTGTATTGTAGAACTTTGCCAACCCTAGTTTGAATAACCAAACAATTTAATTCAATTCCTTATTTAGTGAACAACATTTTTATTGAATGTGCATGCCAAATGAATTAATGACCAGGTATATTGGGGCTCACTCAATATTTAAAAATGATAAGTGTAACGGTATTGCCCGAGTGGTAAAAGGGCTAGATTCAATTCCCTCCTCCCAACTAACTACAACCATTACGGAGATAAAAATAATAATAATAAATAAATAAATAAATAATGTATTTTCTTTCTCCAGTACGTGGTAAATAACTTTTGCTAATTGAATCTGTGACACATGCTTCCAAAATTTCAGCAAATTTACACTGCAAATTTGATTTCATGCCTTTTTTAGCAATAAAGTCAAAAACAAAAAGAAAAAGAAAACTCATGTGGGAATTCAGGAAGGAAATTATTTATTTATATTTTTTATTTCTTTCTTAATTTATTCACGCTTGCCTTGAAATCAAGTACACTCAAATTTCAAGGCATTTGCTTTTCAAATTTCAAAAAACATGGATGATTGAGTCATGAGCATAATTTCATCCTACCCTTATACATAACAGAGAGAATTACGGCCAATCCTTCCTCCCTTAATTTTCAAACCTTTCTAGGCTTTTCCATGGACAAGGATTCGAAAAGAAAAATTATGATGATCTTGTGGTTTGGTAGCCATACCTAATCGAAATCCATTCTCAGCGGTGTCATTTCTTACCTTGTTTACAAGTCCACAAGTGGCCTTCACTTAGACGATAATTAATTTCCAATTTTTATTTAACAATTTCTTTCACAACTAATATACTATTGCAAAATCATGTATTAAATTACATATTACTTTCTTTAAAGTACTTGATTCTCAAAAACTAAATTTTCTTTGTTTAAATATTAATTTATTGTATGTTAATATTTTGGAGAATTTAATTATTAAAATTTAATTTATAATTTATTAAAAAATTGCAATAATTTTTATTTTATTTTTTAACTTTTGAGTAATTTATGGCCTGTTTGCCTGGGCTTTTCAACGGGCTTCCAGGCCGAGGAAACTCTTTTTCCGATAATGGCGAGTGTTTGGTGAAATTTGTAAAATGGACTTTCAAAAAAATCTGGTTTAGAAGCGCGTTTGAGAGAAGCTAATAAAACCTACTTTCATATCAACATCCCGCAATTGCAACATTTTCTTAAATAATAAATTCTAAATTCCTATATTGTCCAATTATTTGAACCTATTTTTCTGAATCCATCTTCTCCATTCGTTTTCCTTCCATACGCTGCCCACATCCATCTTCTCTATTTGTTCTCTCCCCATAAATTCTCTGAATTTCTAGCACTCAGCTCCTCGTCTTCCTATGCTTCTGAATTTACAAATCTTTGTTAAAAGGGTAAACTACATGTTACTCTTAATTATGGCACGGATTCTCTTCGACGAGGCGAAAGAGAACACTGAGAGCGACTTAGAATAAATTCACCGGTGATCCACTGATGCTGACCCAGTCGGCAACGGAGATAAGGCAAAAAATCGAATTGAAGAGAACCATGACCACTGACCACAATTATAAATTATATATCTATATATATGTCTGTGTGTATTTATGTGTATATAGAGAGAGCGAGAGAGTTGGAGAGAGGGAGACTGTGTGTATGAAAGTGGACTCCAAACCGTCATTAGGTGGTGAATTTCTAGAGGATCGATGGATCTATTGCACTGCTCTTAAAGATGAAATCCATGATCAACTAAGCTTGAGGGTTGTAGATTGAAATATGGATAAAAATGGGTCTGTCTAGTTCATTGTAATTGATTGGATAGGTATCAAGATGAAATTTATAGGTTGTGGATTCTTCTAGAGATTGCATCGGGAATTAAAAATTCATAGTAAAAGCTGCCAGAGTTGTTAAGGAAGGAAAAATACCACATATTTTCCGTCAATATAACTTCAGAGACGGTCACCGGAACAGTGTATTCTAGCACGCTGGTGTGTATTATGACTTTTAACAGTGGACTACTTTTGAACTTAGTAACTTTAAATTGATGAAAAATAAAGATACCCATCTATAACTATAACTATATATATATATATATATAGATGGGTATATATATGTAAATGCAAGAAAATATCTCTCTAAATTTCTTTAGAGTTTCATTTCAATTGCCCTTTTTAATGCAACATTCTTGTATATTTATAGGCAATTACAAGCACTATTGGGATAAAGTTTCATTTCAATTGCCCTTTTTAATGCAACATTGTTGTATATTTATAGGCAATTACAAGCACTATTGGGATGTCATAACTGATTTTTTTTGCTGGGCCCAGCTTCAGGCTTCCTTCCTAATGGGCCTGACTTTGCCGAGTAGATCTCAAAGGTTTAGCCCATTCTGCAGTGCCTTTATGTGGGCTGAAACCAATCGTTTGATCCGATGTTTCTTTCGCGAATCATATCCGGATCATATTCGGCCCGTGCCGTTTTTGGCATCCTCAATTGCCCCCATAATTACTCCCTAATAAATTTGGGAGTAGTTATCGATGATTGCTAATCATGATTTAACGGCTCAAGGAGATCTCATAGAAAAACGAACAGTTGGATCAGGAACCAACGCCTTGAAATTCGAAATCTTCTCGTTTTCCCGACGCCTCGGTCTTCGGGCCCACTTTGCCTTTATAACCCTCAGAGATGTACTTTCAACTTTTTTTTACTGCCTCTACTTTATCTCTCTGTTAATCAAACCGTTGTTCGTCCCTATTGCAAGGCAAGTTAAATCTTCTCCGGCGAGGTTCTGCAAGAGCTACTCATTTTTCATCTTCTTGAAGCTTCCTTTCAATCCTTCAATATCCGTAAGGTCAGTTCTGTTTTCCTTTTTCTTCAATCTTATTAAAAGCAAAAACTTTTTCTCTTTCTTAGGGTTTCCGCTTTTTTTTTCATCATGCCTATTGATCTTGATATCCTCCGTATAAAACTTCATCTTCCTGACGACATACAAATTAGAGAATGTCCTGAAGAGGTAAACATTAGGACTGGAGCAAGGCTCCTTCCTGGTGAAGTTCTGTTTTCCCTTCATCAACTAAACATTATCAGATTCCATTTGCACTCCTTTTTCAACTATGTTTTCAATAAATTGGGGCTCTCTCCTCTGCAAGTGAATCCCAACTTTCTCAGAGTTATATCCGTTTTATTGCTTCTGAGTCGTGACCGAAGTCTAGATCTTGACATTATTGACTTCATTCTTTGTTATAAGGTCAACAAAATCAGGTTGAACGATTTGTACTACCATATCTACCCTCTGGAAAAGATGTCAATTTGTACGGACAAACTTGACTCTGAGAAAGGGTGGAAAATGAACATAGTTGGGGTCAGGGGAGCTTGGTCCACTCCTGCCGCGTAGGATTACCCTATTCCGACCGCCTTTAGCAAGTGTTCGGTTTTTTCATACAAGAAAGACAAAAATCATAAGGCAGATTGTCCTTGCGAAATTTGCGTTCCTTGCTTCTGCATTTTCTTATGCCGTTCCCTAGGCATCCCTAGTAATGACTTGAGCTACGGTGTTTGCAGGGATAGGGTTAATTATCTGAAGAAGTACGTTCTAAACAACGTCCCTTCCTGCTCAGATCTCCTCACTTCGAATAATCTTGCTGACATCTCTCTTCTTGGCAAAAGCATGAGTCAGCTTCAGATTCCTTCCTTCGGCAAGAGGAAAAATCCCCCCTAGGTCACTGCTGCCGCTGCGGCAACCTCTTTTCCTGCTTCGGCATCTTCCTCTGCTACTATTTCTAACACCACTCCGAACGTAGTGGCTGTTGGTCCGACTGTTAACGTTCTTCCTGCTACCCAGAACGTAGCTCTTCAGGCTAATAACTCTTCTGCTGTCATTGCAGGTGCTCAAGACAAAGAACAAGGCAAAAGGCCTCAACCTGACAGTGAACCCAACCTGGATGATGTCCCTCTAACAAGGAGGATTCGAACCTCTGGACCGAACTTACTGCACCGTCCAATCAGACCTACTGCCCCCTCTGAGTCTGCTGCAGCCACTACCTCTGCCTCTGCTTCTGTGGTGTTACCATGGACTCCTCGGTTCATCCGAACGGATGGGTCAACTGTAAAGTTGAATGAGACCATGTTCAAGGATAGTCAGACCGCCATGGCGTATTACAGGAACATGTGGACCCCCAAAGACATTGAGGTGGCCAAAGGCCTGTCTCAGAAGAAGGTATTCAATCGCTTTCCCTTGTCTACCATGGAGGTAACTCTTTCCCTTTAAATAACAAATCTTTGCATAGTCCTTATACTTGAATTCCTCTGACTAAACGCTCGGTTTAATCAGTACTTATGCATATCTCTGCAGACCTTATTCGGGATGATGGCCATGCAGAAACAAGTGGAGTTGGCTAATGTTAGGGCTCGTAAGTTCTTTGACAGCCTTGATGTAGCCAATAAAGAGAGCAAAGCTTTAGGCGCCCAGAATGATGAACTGACAGTGCAGCTAAGGAAAGTCGAGAACGAAAGGGACGTTCTAAAGAAGGAGGCAGACTCCCTTCAAGACAAGAGGGATGCTCTCCAGATTGAGAAGAGCATCTGGCAGACTGAACGTGAGTCTCTCAAGGCTGAGAAGGAAGAACTTCAACGCCTACTAAGTGATGAACAGTCTGCGCGGATGGCTTTTGCGAAAAGGGCCTTAGCCGAACGTGATGCCTTACTCAGCACCATTAGTAAGGTAAATGGTGGTATGCTGGCCCTTCATGCAGGCTTTTCAAGGATTGGTGCCCTTAGGTATGCACAGGGATTCCGAAAGGGCTATACCGATCGTGTTCCTGTTGAAGGCCAAACTGGCTCTTCTCCAGATGAAGTTGACAAGGAATTAGAGGTCGACCCCCCAAGACTCTACGTTGACCCAGACTCCACTCCTGCTGAGCACATTTTTGATGAGTGTCAGGAGATTGCTTCCTCAAGGGTCATTTCTACTCCCTCCACTGCTCTTCCTCTGGACGTTCCTCCCTTGTCTTCCATGGTCCCATCTGCCAATGCTACTGAGGAGGGAGGTTTTCAGAACGAAATAGTCATTCAGCTTGACTCCCCTCCTCGTGGAGATGGGACTACCAATGATGATGATGGGACCGCTCAACACCATCAAGAAACCAATGGGGCAGATGCAATTAGTTAGGGCTTTTCTTGATGTATCAATTCCCTCATTTGCTTTACATGTACTTTACCCTTGTAGGCTCAAAATGTTATGAATGAAATGAAGGGTTTTTGGTTGAACTTTGCCCATATTTTCTAATATATTATATTCTTGGCTGAACTGGTTAGTGCTTGATGCTCGGCTGGAATGTCATTTGCCACTTTCACTTTCGTTTTTGGCAAGTCTTTGTTATTCAGCTAATAGTGCCAGCTGCCACTTATTTTGCTGAAGTGATTGGCGCTCAGCTAGAATGCCACTTGCCACTGTCACTCTTCACTTTTTGACAATTTTTTGGAGTTCGGTTCATAGTGCCAACTGCCACTTACTTTGCTGAAGTGATTGGCGCTCGGCTAGAATGCCACTTACCACTTTCACTTTCTTTTTTGGCAAGTTTTTGGCGTTCGGCTCATAGTGTCAACTGCCACTTACTTTACTGAAGTGATTGGCGCTCGGCTAGAATGTCACTTGCCACTTTCACTTTCGTTTTTGGCAAGTTTTTGGCGTTCGGCTCATAGTGTCAACTGCCACTTACTTTGCAGAGTGGTTGGCAATCGGCTAGAATGCCACTTGCCACTGCCACACTTTCGTTTTTGGCAAGTTCTTGGCGTTCAGCTCATAGTGCCAGCTGCCACTTACTTTGCAGAGTGGTTGGCGCTCAGCTAGAATGCCACTTGCCACTGCCATTCTTTCATTTTTGACAAGTTCTTGGCGTTCGGCTCATAGTGCCATCTGCCACTTACTTTGCTGAAGTGATTGGCGCTCGGCTATAATGCCACTTGCCACTTTCACTTTCGTTTTTGGCAAGTTTTTTGCGTTCGGCTCATAGTGCCAGCTGCCACTTACTTTGCAGAGCAGTTGGCGCTCAGCTATAATGCCAATTACCACTGTCACTCTTTCATTTTTGGCAAGTTTTTGGCATTCGGCTCATAGTGCCAGCTGTCACTTACTTTGCTGTTTTTCAAACACTCAATTTTTCAGACAAAGATAGCTCTTTATAGATTTCAAAATTTCGTACATTCATACGTACACAATTTGAAAATGAACAATGATAAAAATTGGAACTCGACTTTCTATTGATAATACATTTTCAGAGATGTAGCATTCCATGGCTTGTTGACCAGCCTTCCGGCCATGGTCTCTAAGGTGTAAGCCCTATTTCCTATGACTTCTGCAATTTTATATGGGCCTTTCCAAGGTGACACCATTTTTTTAACCATTCCTACCTTCCTCTTTAGAACCAGATCACCTGGTGCAAAGTCTCTGTGCTTTAGCTTTTTGTTATGGCTGTTCATAAGGGTTTGCTAGTAGGATGCGAGCCTTATTGTCGCTGCATCTCTCTTTTCCTCTAACATATCGAGGTTAAACCTCAATATACTGTCGTTTTGTTCTCGGCTCCATGCTAAGCTTCGGACAGTCGGAACCAAGTGCTCGACCGGTATAACTGCCTTGGTACCATATGCCATGGCGAATGGGCTCTCTCCGGTCGACCGTCTTGGGGTCATTCTATAAGCTCATAAAACGTTCGGCAGTTCATCTAACCATTTTCCTTTCTGATCCTCAAGTTTCTTCGTGATGCAAGCAAAGATTGTTCTATTTGTGATTTCTGCTTGGCCATTTGCCTGCGGATGACTTACTGCTGCCAACTTCTGGTTGATTCCATACTCTTCCAGTAACTCTTTTACTTGTTTACTATCGAGATTAGTTCCATTATCCATGACAATCGACCTTGGAACACCAAAGCGGCAAATAATATTATTCCAAATGAAGCACCTCACATGAGTTTGGGTTACACTGGGATATGGCTTTGTTTCTACCCACTTGGTAAAATAATCCGTTGCTAACAGAACGTACTTGTTCTGTGATCTTGCGGTCGGCAGAGGGCCAACCACATCCATCCCCCATTGTGCGAAAAGCTAGGGCGTGGCCATTACGTGCAAATCTTCAGGTGGTTGGTGAATCAATGGTCCGAACCTTTGGCATTTATCGCATCTTCTAGAGAATTCTTCTGCATCTCATGACATGTTCGGCCAAAAATACCCCTGCGTCATTGCTTTGTGCGCTAAAGACTTCCTCCCTGAATGATTCCCACATACACCTTCATGAATGGTTCGCAATATCTGCCGAGCCTCTGTGGGGGTGACACATTTTAAGTATGGCCCATAAAAAGATCTTCGGTACAACTGGTTATGCACTATGGCATATTTCGCTACATTTAACTTGATCTTCCGAGCTTCATCCCTTTGTTCAGGCAAAATGCCATCCCGTACATAAGTTATGATCGGATCTATCCAGCTCGGTTCATATGGAATAACATTCACCTGCCAAGGATCTGAGCCTAAAGGTTCTTCGAAGATGGATGACTGGTTCAATATTCCTACTGGGATCACCCTTGCCAATGTCTCCCCAGAACCCGAAGCACTGCATGCCAACCGATCGGCATCTTTATTTTGTTCCCTTGGTAACTGGACAAACTTGACATTATCAAAGTTTTTAGCCTCGCGCATGACGGCAGAACAGTATGCCTCCATTGTTTCTTCCTTAGCTTCATATTCGCCATTCACTTGCCGAATAACCAACTGTGAGTCACTAAAAGCGGTTAAGTTCCTGACTTTCAGCTCGTTGGCTAACTTAAGTCCCATTAGCAACGCTTCATACTCTGCTTCATTATTAGTGGCTTGGAATTCAAGTCTAAGCACTTGACTTAGGAATATGCCTTCTGGCGTCTGTAATTTGATCCCAATGCCTGCCCCCATCTGATTTGAGGATCCATCTATGAAGAGCTTCCATGGACAACTGCGAAGGTCTTCCTCCACATCTTTCGAATCGCATTCTAGCAATAAATCAGCCACTGTTTGCCCTTTGATAGCCGTTCTGGGTTCATACGTTATGTCAAACGAACTTAACTCTATGACCCACTTCGTCATTCTCCCTGAGAGGTTGGGCTTATGCAAGATCACTCTGATCGGAAAAGCGGTCATAACGACGATAGGATGGGATTCAAAGTAATGCCTTAGCTTCCTTTTTGCATTGACGAGCGAGAGTATTACTCGTTTGGCCTTCGAATATCTCCGTTCGGCATCAGTCATTATTTTGCTGACATAAAACACTGGATACTGAACTCCTTCCTTGCAGCGGATTAGAACAGCACTCGTCGTAATACTAGATACCCCGAGGTACAAAAATAACTTTTCTCCTGGTTCGAGAGCAGACAGGATCGGAGGGCTCTGTATATATTCTTTTAAACTAGTTAGCACTTGTCGTTGTTCATCCCCCCAGGCTTGTCTCCCATGGCTTCGTATGGTATCAAAGAATGGCTTGCAGCGATCTGACAGCTTAGAAATAAACCGGCTCAACGCAGCTAACCGACCTGTGAGGGCTTGTACTTCTTTAATCGTCTTTGGTTCAGCATTCTTGGTCAGAGCCTCTGCTTGGGTTGGGCTAGCCTCGATTCCTCTATGATTAACCACATGTCCTAAGAATTGACCAGAGCTTACGCCGAATGAACATTTGGTTGGATTAAGCTTCATTCCATATCTTCTCAATACCTCAAATACATCCTGCAGATGCTTCAAATGGTCAACTCTTCTCTTATTTTTCACTACAATGTCGTCAATATAAGCCTCTACAGTCTTCCCCATCTGATCCTTGAAAATCCTGCTGATCAGCCTCTGATAAGTTGCCCCAGCATTCTTTAATCCGAACGGCATAACTTTGTAGCAATAGGTTCCTCGTTCGGTTACAAAAGAAGTTTTCTCCTCATCAGCCGGGTTCATGGGGATTTGATTGTATCCTGAATAAGCATCCAAGAAAGTTAAACGTTCGTATCCAGTAGTGGCGTCCACCATTTGATCAATCTTTGGCAGCGGGAAACTATCCTTCGGACAAGCTTTGTTTAAGTTAGTGAAATCAATGCATACGCGCCACTTCCCATTCTTCTTTCGCACAATTACTACATTCGAAAGCCAGTCTAGGTAATATACTTCTCTAATGAATCCCGCATCAAGCAACCTATCAACCTCCTCGGCTACGATCCGATTACGCTCTGGAGCGAATTTTCTCTGCCTCTATCTTACAGGCTTCGCGTTTGGATTGACATTGAGGGAATGGCAGGGTACCGAAGGGCTTATTCCGGGCATGTTTGAGTGGCTCCAAGCGAACACATCAGCATTCTGAGATAAGAAATCAATTAACTCCCGTTTCTCTTCCTCGGCAAGTCTTACTCCCATTCTGGTTGTTCATTCCGGTTTGTTATGATCGATCTGCACATCAACAAAGGGTTCTTCGATCAAGTTCTCCAACTCCTCCTCCCCACTTTGGCTGGGTAGAGGCTCCTGTAATTGCTATATGGGGCTTGCAGAACGGATGGGAGCTTTTCCCTTTGCAGCAGATTTCAGCATCACAGAATAACATTCCTTAGCTGTAACCTGGTCCCATGAATGTCAATCACCTTATTTCTGTTAGGCCCCAGGCATCTCATCACTTGGTGCAGAGTTGAGGGAACACCCTAAACTCTGTGAATCCACCCTCTACCCATCAGAAGGTTGTAAGATGGATGGATCTCAACAACCACAAAGCTCTCTATCAGAACCCTTTCTGCAGCCTGCACTGCGACTTCTACTATACCGATGGGTTCCACCCGTTTTCCAACGAACCCCAGCAAGGGATTTGCAGTGGGCTTGAGCCTCTCGGGTTTTATTTCGAGCCGATCGAACGTGTCCCTCGGCGTAACATTCGCACTACTTCCAGGATCAATCAAGACTCGTCGTACCAGGCACTCCGCTACTGTAAAACTAACGACTAACGGATCCTCATGAGGAATTTGAACACGTAACAGGTCAGTTCTGTCAAACTTTATCTGTGTTGATGCGCTCTGCTGGTGCAGAGTGTTTACACTGCCTATCTTCCTCTTCATCTGTGCCTGGCGGAGGCGTGTTCGAAGCAGTTCATCTGACTCCTCGGTGGGTTCTGGCCGACCGTGAATTGCATTGATTATTCGAACTGGCTGCGAGTCTTAGGAGTTCGGCTTCTGATTCCTCTTCACGTGCTCCATCGGTCGATTCTGTTCTACCGCCGGGCCTTGAATATAACTTGCGAACTCCCCTCTGGCTATCAGCATCTCTACCTGTCTCCTTAAGTTCCTGCATTCATTAGTCTGATGGCCAAAGTCAAAATGGAATGCATAATGCTTAGACTAGTCCCTCTATTCGAGGGGTTGTCTAATCGGTAAAGGAGATCGGAACTTATCTTTATTTTCTTGGTACAACCTTGCTAAGGTGACTTTCAATGGAGTAACTAGCTCTTCCTTTCTAGGCCTCTTTTCAGATTTCCAAGAGGTCTGACGCCGTGGCTGAACCTGCTTTTGCCTGATCTTCGCTTTGGTTTTCTCTTCTATTGATATGATGGATATCTTTCGAGCGTTAGCAGCTTCCTTTTCTTCTAAGTGCATAAAACCGTCAGCTTTTTCATTGAGTTCATCCAGAGTTCTCGGCGTATTCACTACCAAGCTAGTGTGGAATGGAGTGCCACGAGTCATGGCCAATTTAAACGCTTGAACCGCCGTAGAATGATGACATTCAATCACCATGCTCTTAGTAAGGTTAAACCTGGTAAGAAAAGCTGGGAGACGCTCGTCCTCATGCTGCTTCATTGTGAATAGGCTCGAAATGTCCTTCGCTGGACGTTTATTCCCATAGTATTGGCTTATGAACTGATCGCATAAGTTTCAGAAACTATCCACTGAGCCCCTCGGTAGGTTCTTGAACCAATTGAGCGCTGGTCCAGCTAGACTTGTAGGAAAACATTTGCACATCAAGGAATCGTTCTCAGTGTTCAAGGCCATTTTCAACTGGATGTGATATACATGATCAATCGGATCGGTCGTCCCGTCAAACAGAATGAAAACGGGCATGGAGAATTTCCTCAGACTCAGAGCATTCAGAATTTCATCGGTAAACGGCGAGTCAACCATTCGAGCCGCTGAGCGGAGGGCTTCATTCTCCCTCAGGAGCCCTGCGGTAGCTCTTTGATCTATAGATCTCCTTTCTGAGCTTCGATAATCGAACGTCGCCATGGAAGACCGATAAGACGGATCGAATGATCTTTCCTCCATAAACTCCTTGTGCCACGGCAACATAGCTTTGTGGCGATCAAACTCTATTACTTCTTCTCGGTTGTGCATTTTTTGATATGGATCAAAAGTCATGGCTTCGTTTCGCCTGATCTGTTCACGCCATGGATCCACGTGAGTTGATCCTTCACGATCATCAACATGATGAAGATTTGGAGGCAAATCATTTGGCCGGACCTCCTTGTGGTGAAAATTTGTCTGGTTGTTTCCTACCTCCTCACCGTGATGTGCAGCACTGGGACGTAGAACTTTTTCTCCTGCCGGAAGCGGTCGCGAAATCACCGGAGCTTCTTGACGCTGCATTTCAGTCCTTAGCTCTGCATTCTCTCTCCGGAGAGCTTCGATCATGTTCATCAACTCATCAAGTTTCATCTGCTGGGCATTCTCTATCGGATTGGAATTCTCACCCCCAGTCATCATTCCGGAACGGAGCAAAGGCATGAATTACAAATTCTAAATCAGATCTTGTAATACCTCGATATTTTAAAGGATTTATTAATTAGAATTAATTACTTTTATTTTATTTTTAAATAATTTATTTGATTCAATTTGAATTAATTGCGTTTATTTTAATTTTTAATTGATTTGTTTTATTGAGTGCTTAGATTAATTATTTTATTTTATTTATATTTTGTGAATTATTGATATGACGATTGTTGTGTGTGTGCTTAATTATTGATTGAATTGTTGGCGTGTTGATTTTATTGGTATGGTATGACTTGGTTGTAATTTATTGTTTTGTTTATGTGCTTAGTGTAATTAATTTTTTTAATTTAAGTGTTTATTTAATTATTTTATTTATTTAAATTAATTGGATTAGGCTTAAGGAAAGTTGGATCAAAGGATATGGTCTTAGGCTTGAATGAAGCCTTATTAGGTTAATTAATAAAGCCCATGATTTTATGATTATTTAAATTATCATTTTTTGTATAATTATAAATATATATTTAATTATATATAAATATAATTAATTAATAAGTGTTATGGAAGACTATATATATAGATATATATATATTTATGGATATATATATGTATATATGATTTAATTAATTAATAATTAATTATGGAATGTAATATGCATAAATATATTATATATAATATGTGTGTCTAGATATATATATATTAATTAATGATTATTAGTTTCCTTTTATTTAATAGTCATTATTGGAATAAGATTAGATATTAATGTGTATAAATATACACTGAAGGTTTTATCGATAAAAATTTGTCACGTTAGAAAAATAGGAGAGGCGAAGAAAGAAGAAGAGAGGGCTGACAAGGAGAATGCTGGATCTGAGAAAGATGATGCCGAAATTGGAAGAAACAATCAAGGCTTGAAACGTCGGTTTCATTTCGAAACTTTCAGGCGAGTTTTCTCTATTTTTCCTCTTATAACCCATAATGATTTCACCTTGAGTATTAAGACTTTAATTAAATTATTAATTTGGCTTAATTAAAGCATCAAGTTAATTTATTTGATTAAATCATGTTTAGATATGATTATTTAAAAGTATGAATTATTATATATTTTAAATTTTGGATTATTGGATTTTATTTGTATATGTAGGTGTTGTATATATATTTTAAAATCAATGTATAGGTGGAACTGTGACCCAAAGGGATTAATTTGGTTTTTATATTTTCTGGAATTTTTCTGTGTTTTTCAGAATATTTTTAGAATTTGTTTTGTAATTTTTTTTATATTCTAGAATTTATTTTAGAATTATTTTTATTAAATTTTAAATTAATTCTATGATCTAGTGTGGTAGTATGCATGGTAAGGGGTTACATCACTGATCTGGGCCATTGGAATAGTTTAAATATAAGTGGAATGATTCGGTGCATTACGGTGTACACAATAGAGTGCACATGTGAATCTGGACCATGGATTAGGTTTGGTCAACAGAAGAATGATCTGGTGTGGGTGCATTTGTGTGAGCTCAAGTGAGTTAATCCTGTGTGGGCGCGCTCACAGTAGTGTTTGTGCTCAGCCAATTATTTTTCTTGTTTGTGACATAAAATTAAAAAGGTCATAACTTAGTCATCTTAAATCGAAATTGGGTCATTCTTGAGCTCAAATTCAAGGATTTTTCGTCCTCTTTCCAATGGTTCCAATTTTATTATTAGATTCCCATCCTACTAGGAGTAATTTACGTTTTAGTGAGATGGTGTCGGAAAACTATTTAAACCGATATGGAGTATTTTTGGAAAATTATTTATGACATATTTAGTAGCATTAATTTGTGTAAATATAATAAATTAATAATTTGTTATGGAAGAAAGTGTATATATATATATATATATATATATGTATGTATGTTGATTTTAAATAATTAAGGATTATTAAGGATGTTAATTTTAAATAATTAAGGATTATTAAGGAAGGTGTTAAAAACATATATATATTAAATAATATATGTGTAGGTGTATATGTATATATATATATATACCATTTAAGATGATTAATATTATCATTCTTATTTGGTATATCTTGATAGGTTGATTATTAAATTAATGATATGCGTATAATATGCATGAGATGGTTATGTATAATTTAGCGTATTGTTAAGTTTAAAGTGATTCATGGTTAAAGTGTAGGTATGGATGAATTGTCAAAGGATTAAAAATATTACCTAAATATTTGTATGAATAGAATACATACATGGGAAGTATGGATGAGTAACTAATTAAATGTATGAATAAATATACTTATGGAAACATGGTTGAATTGCCAAAGTATAAATAATTATACTTAAGGAGGCATGATTGAGTTGCAAATATATAAATAAATATATTTATAAGGGCATGGTTGATTTGCCAAAGCATAATTAAATTGGTATGTGCTAGATGATTAAAATTTTATATAGGGTTATTGTGTGTATCAGTTGGATTAGGAATACATTAGAATAATCTAGTGTTTAAAAGTTAGTATATTATTTTATGTATAGCAATAAAATAATACTGGGAGAGACATGGATGATTTGTCAAAGCCTAGATATTGGCTATGTGATTTAGTGAATAAAAATCATTATCGGGATTTGAAATTTAATATAATTTTCCTTTTATTATAATTGATTGTTTAAATGATTCAACAATTGACTATAATGGAATTATGGTCAATGGAGTTTCTTTTTAAAAGAAATATGAATTGTAGATTGGTCTAGGAATGATTGTTCATTTAATCATTGTTTAGTACTTTTGAATTTAATGAACCTAGTAATAGATGTAACTAATGTAGTATATATAATTATGTATATATGCATATCATGGTGTACTAAAGATAAAAGCTTTATTAGGATTGGCTTTGGTCAGAGATGATCTTTTTATTGGGTTTCAGATGCTAGGTAGAGAGAGCTTGCTCGTAGGGTTTTCGTGATTTGTTTTTCAAGTTATTAAAAGTTCAAGTCTCAAGGTTGAGAATCCGCAGCTGGAGGACTTATCCATTATTTCTTCTTATTTCAATATAGGATATTTTCTTATTATTAGATGATAGACTTAATTTAGAGTTCACTGGATTAATGGATTATGTTAAGGGGTCCTTGATTTATGGAATTCCCGAGTTGTAACATTTGGAGAATTATTAATGGAAATTTATTATTTAATAGATTTTCCTTCAGCGAGTTATTTATTCTTTTTATTTTCTTTTTGTACTCTGTGCTTGTTTGAAATACTTTAATTGTTTTGATATCCCTTAATTTTGTGCACGGATTTGATCAACCCGTGTTCCGAAATTAGGGGGTATCACAGATCTGAGCTTCACTAACGCGAATCACGTCATATCCGGACTCAAATTTTATGAATTACGTTCACCATTTGCTAAATCTGAGCTTTCTTGGCTTTGAACTTGTCAGATCAAGCTACAATAGAATGAATCACCATTGCGTAAATCTGACGCCAATTTCTCAAAATCAATCAAGAATCAAGAACTTCTCAAGAGCAAACCGCAATCCCTTAGATCTGGATTCAACTTCCAAAAATCAAGCTTCGTCTTCACGAATCAGTCTGAATCAACATGATGTTGATCAAACATGCATCAATCTTCAACGTTTCCCACAGACGACGCCAATTGTAAATGCAAGAAAATATCTATCTAAATTTCTTTAGAGTTTCATTCCAATTGCCTTTTCTAATGCAACATTCTTGTATATTTATAGGCAATTACAAGCACTATTGGGATGTCATAACTGATTTCTTATGCTGGGTCCCCAGCTTCGGGCTTCCTTCCTAATGGGCCTGACTTTGCCGAGTAGATCTCAGAGGCTTAGCCCATTCTGCAGTGCCTCTATGTGGGCTGAAACCAATCGCTTAATCCGATGTTCCTTTCGCGGGTCATATCTGGATCGTATCTAGCCCATGCCGTTTTTGGCATCCTCAATATATATATATAATCCATTGCTCTTCTTGCGGGGTTAATGGGTTTAGACAAATAATTAATGTGGAGGAAATGAAGGGTTAATGGGTTTAAAGGATGAGGGAAGAGTTTCATTTTGTGTTTACTGCATTCTTGGAGATGGGTAAAATTGCTAGATAAATGACTTTTAAAAAATACAACTATAACTACTATAAGTGGGCGCTTGCTTATTTATGCAATCATTCTCTTATCTAAATTCAATGTGGGACAAATTTCCTTTGTAACATGTGACTTATTAACCTAAAGTTCAGCCCGAGTCCGAGTTTAAAAATAAAAAGGAGAAAAGTGTAAAAAACTCCCCTTTGAACTATTGGGGTTTTGTAACTAACCCCCTTGAACTACATAAAATCCCCTTAAACTAACAAATTGTTGCATTTAACCCCCTTGAACAAACAGTAGAGTGCCGAAAAAGCCAAAAGACAACATTACCCTCAATTAACCAACCTCTCTTTATTTTCCGCTCTAAGGCGTACGAGCCCATCCTCTTCCTGGGTCGCCACCGCTTCGCCGGCGTCGACATGAGGACCAGAGTCAAAGGCGGTGGTCACACCTCCTAGTCCTTATAAGCAACAAAGCCAAACATGGCTTTAACCAAATTTCCCCAAATTAATTTGTGTTTAGACACACCAACTGAGATGCTCCATACCCAATCACCTCTGCAATTAAACCCATCACCTCTGCGATTAAATTCAATACCCACACCCCAGTTGCAAGACCAACTATTACAGAGTCTACAGTGAAACTAGCAGACTCGCTGTGCAAAGCCCGATCATCGCCGATTCGATCCAGACCCACTCCATCGCCGGTTCAGACTTGCTCCTTATTCGTCGAAAAGTTCTTTCTCACAGCCCATCCATTTGCAATGGATTAGCGACTTCTACAGTCGCAGTAAGACATCCCAGCCGCTGTGCAAAGCCTACCGTCATCACCCCAACTCTGCCGCCGATCAGGATCAGTCTTCGCCCATCTCCTCTTCACTGCCTGCTTTGTTATCGCCGGAATCACGATTTGGAGCAACCAAAGAGAGAAAAATTGACTCACAGAAGAAAAGCAAAGCTGCCTCGTTCAAGAGAATAGGATGATTTGGCTTTACAAGTCGTTGTCCGTCGCTTCTCTCATCACAGTCGAAAACGGGTTAAGTGAACGGCGATTGGGTTATGCGTTTGGGCCATCGATTGGCGATTGACGACGTCGGCGATTGGGTTGTGCGATTGGTGACGACGATGATGGGTGATGACGGCGGCGCGTGGAGGATGGGCTTGGTTTTGCAGAGAGCATATGATTAATTAATTAATTAATTTTTTCCAATTGGGTTGGCTTTGTAATGGGGATAAGTGGTGATTGTGGAGGTTTTGGGTGGAGAAGCGGTGATGGTTTTGGTTGAAGGGGGTGGTAGTTATGGGTTTGAGGTTTTACTTGGTCATCGATTTAGAATGGGGTGATGGGTGGTGGTGGTGGTTATGGGTTTGTAGAAGTGGGTGGTGGTGCTGTTGGGGCGACGACTACGGGTTGAAGTCGGAGGAGGTGATGTAGTAGACGGTGGAAGGGCATTATTGTCCCAAAAATTTAATTTGTCTGTAGCGTGATTCTCACGCGCTCATTTTTGGAAGCCCGGTGGCTGGATAGAGTGATCTATAACAAATATATATAGTTCGGGGAGTTTTTATGTGATTTTGATAATTTAGGGGCTTAATTGTAAATTTTTCAATAATTTAAGAGGATTTTTTGCACTTTTCCCAATAAAAAGATAGATCAAATTTGAATTCAGCAATTAGAGTTGAATATTTGGGTTAGGCCTCGAGTTGTGAGTCGGAAGTTTTGTGAAGTTTATTGCAGTTGGACCAATATTAATGGGGTGCGTAGTTTTTTTTATTATTTATTTATTTTTTTAAATTTAAAAAGAAAAATCCCGCTTGCTCAGCACGCGCCTATCCGTTGCTCCCTGATGACCGAAATTCCTTTCGTAGCCAAAATGTATAAATTCTAGTATAGAAGAATTAGTAATGTTTCTCAGGAATTAGAGGGAGTGTGTGTAGACCAACCCAGAAGGTTGCTTCTAGGGATTTTTGCTCGACTCGGTAAAGAATCAGCATCTGGTAATCTTTAATGGCGGTTTTCTCTTTGAGGTTCTTGGCCTCTACTAGGGCTCTACCCAAGTCCGCGGACAAGCATCAACAATATTTATTCCTCAATTTTCATTCCAATTTTTTCCCAATTCAACCAGAGACGCCATTTGACAACTCTCCACTTTTCATCGCCAGCCTTCTGTGTCCATATCCGTATGATTTCTAACTTCTTTTTCATTCTTTAATGGTTTATTTTTATTGATAATTTTTTTTTTGATAAGTAGAGATTCAACTATTTTAGTGTACTTTGATTTGTATTGTGAAGATTTTTATATTTATTTCTCTTATATCTTCAGGCATTTTTGTCTGGTCAATTTTTGCAGATGTATTGGTCTTATTCTATTTACATTTGTGTTGGTAGCATTCTCATGGTTATGGTCTTTTTATTCCCATCCCTGGGTCTTATCTTTTTTATTCTTGATAGCAAAATGAACGTAGTTTTGAATTATTTTCTTTTATATGTGTGTGTAGACTAAATTATTAGATGCTGTTTGTCCATATATCGGACTATTATTCCCTTGTACCATCATCATTGCCACACAAACATAGCAGGCCTGCTCCCATTATTATACCCATGTTAACCATTGTTACCACAACCAGTTCCGCCACTACCACAAAAAATAGTTCCAGCTACGAAACTGCTACCATTGATCTAAATTCACAATACCACCTCTAGCAAATACAATATCTATATCAACATCAAGAACTCTTTCACTGCCGCTCTCCGTTCTGTTGTTCATTATCGCAGAACCCACCAATTCTGTTTTGGTCATTGTTTTCCCAAGGTAGGTCTTAAGCTATTATCACCTTAAATGTTATTATCTTTTGGGTATCTCTAAAAAGCTACATTCAATAGCCTATATCAAGGAATTTTTAGACAATGACAAGAAATATGAATATGAATATGAAATGCATTCAGGTGAGTTCTAAATAGCATCCCTATATATTACATTGTAAAACATAATAGCGCCAATGCATAGACCCATATCATTTCTAATTTTCTATGTTTAATTATGTTTTACCCTTGATAGATCTGGATATTGGTTTATAATAATAATATATATATCTATATATATATATATATTTGTAGCTCATACCGACTTCTTTGAGTTTTAATTATATACCTTCACTTATTTTCTTGAACATGTTTTCGCTTGGTGAACTGTGGAGATCTCTTTGTACCTTGTTTCAATTTAATTTTGAGATTTGTAATTAATTGATATCCTTTTTTATTTTTTTAATACATCAGAAATGGCTGTTCCACAAGTAAACAAGAAATTTCTAAGTGAACTTGAAGCAATGGGATTTCCACCGGCTTGGGCAACGAGGGCACTCCATCATTCTGGTCTGTCCATTAATATAAAATAGTGTGTATATCTTTTTTTCCTGAATAAATAGTACGTATATTTCATAGGACAGGAAGTTTTTTTATCATGGAGAATGGGAAATACAGAAGGATATCGCCAAGGCCCTAATGAATGGACAAGTGGAAGGAAGAGAAAGTATGAAGTACGAATGACGTATTCCTAAGGAAATGAAGGAACCATTCCCTTATATTGTTTAGTCAAACTAAATGCAAAAAGGAGGAAAGGAAGGATTATTTCTTGTTCAACTAGTACATTTTTCAATAATTACAATATGCTTTTCATGGAAGATAAAAAATGTAAAAAAAGGAGGGAAGATGCTTCAGTCCTTCTTTGGTGGTCCATTCCTTTCCCTTCCCTCTTCTCCTCTACCAAACGAAGCAACCATTTATTTAAAATGGACTTTGAAATCACCTTCAGTTATCAAGTTTATTGATTCCATGACTTGAGCTTTGTGAAGGTCTAAGAAGTGAGCAACATTTAGCCTTAATAGCTAAAGCACAGACTGCCAACTTCGAGTCCATTTATATTCAGTCCATGCATCTCTACTGTTTTGTGAATATGAGTTTTCTATTCTTCAGGTAATTCTAATATTGAGGCTGCTGTGAATTGGATTGTTGATCATGAGAATGACCCCGATATCAATCAGATGCCCTTGGTATGGTTCCTTTTATCTTCCTTTTGTGTTTGAATTGAGGGAGTTGAGGGAAAGGAGGAGGGAGAGCTCATATCATGTTTCTTTTGAAAACGAGGAGGGAAAGGAGAGGTGTGGGAGGGAGAGTCTACACTATTTATCATTCTCCCAGGGGGCATAACTATAATCTTGAAGTCTTTCATCTAAGTACCTTATCTGAAAAAATCTCTCTATTAGCTACATTGGGCGATATTCGGTTCTTGTTTTGTGTATTATGCTGCACGATTCCTTTTACCTTGGGATTCATATTTTGTTGAAGAGCTTCCATTGTGAATGTTTAATGAGCTTTGTCAAGACGTCAAAATATGTTGGACCTTAGTTTCTTTCACTCTTGTTGTTGTTGGTGGATCTCATCCTTCATGAGAGGAGAGCTCAAAAATTTCCATGCCTTTGTCTGCTAGGATATGTCCGGGGACCTGCTTTATTGCATGATGAGTTTCTGTAGTCATACGCTTTACTTAAAACTAGTGGTGTTTTTAGGTATCTTAGTCTATATTACTACATATACAATCTCTGAAAATCTTTCTTTATGTGCAAAGATATGTTTTGGGGTTCTGCTTTATTGCCTAACGTGCGTATTTGAAATCATATGTTTGTCTTTAGAATACTTGTTCATTTAGGTACTTAGTCTACATTATTGCATCTGACTTACAACCCCTGAAAACTATGTAATATTTTGAATTTACTTTAATGGGGATTAACTGTTTTACTTGTTCAAGTACATCCAGGTTCCAGTGAACATTGAGATTGAAGCTTCTGAACCTTCTTATATCACTGAACAAGTGAAGATAAAAGCACAAGAACTAAGGTTTGATTATGGCATTTCCTTTATGGTGAAGCCCTTTGAAGTTTCTCTTTAACGATTAACGTCTAATTCGGTCTTGTTTGTTATTGTTTATCTGAATCCTCTAGTAACCATCACTTGCAAAAGCTTTCTTATGAAGTTGCTTCTCTGTTCATAGCATCACTTCTGTGTTCATAGCATCACTTCTGGTTGTGTCCTTCTCATCATGATCGTTTCCCCTTTCACTCAATTTTAGGGATCGAGCACGCAGGGAAAAAGAAGAGGAAAAAGAGAAAGTGGAAAGAGAAAAGGAGAAGGTACTTTTGAGATATGTTGATTCTCTCTTCCTTCTGCTGTTTGATCTTTGATTTTCTCCTAACATTGTGGCGAATTGAATGTCTATAACTGAGATTGGGAATTTTGTGGTTTATTATTTTTCCAAGAAATTTGTCTGATCTATCAATATATCTTGATCTTTGCAAGCTGAACGGTTTGAGAAAGTGTTAAAAAAATCAAGGGTGCTGGGAGGGGTGAACTGAATATAGACCTAACCTTTCACATTATTTGCACAAGGTGGTTGTTCTCAAGATTAGAACCTGCATTCGCGGAGAATGTGTAACATATCTCTGTTTCTCTTTTTAAAAATCTTTGGGTTGTCAAAGGTTAGCAGTGTTGGATGTTTGTGTGCTGGGGAGAGTAACAATACTTCACTGCTCATCCCTATCAACTAGAAGAGAGGATGTATTACATATTGAAGCACATGTCAAAAATACAATCAAGCAAGTTATAATATTTACTGAAATTGGTTTTCTGAATTATGTTATCAAGTGATACCTCTACTAAAATGTGGATTTGCGGTGACCAAGTGTAAAAGACTGAACGTAAGGATCACTTTGCTTACATTAAGAAATGAAAAGTAAATTCAAATTTTAGTGAGATTTACCTCATGATTTTGTTCCACATCACTTCAACAAGAAGTTGCGTTCATGTTAGATCACTTTGCTTTATTCTATTTCTAATTTTTAATTTTGGTATAGCTATGTTCCTTTTTAGTCCAGTGAATAACTCTGATTTCTTGCTTACTTTGTTGCTCCATAATATGTTACCTGTGTTTTCTATTGATATTTTCTGTAATTTTATTACTGAAGCGTATTCAATAAATCTGTTCACTGAGATTGCTATTACTCACCAAAACAAAAATATAGGTCTTTTTGCTTTCTATTTTACATGCAATCTGATCCCGCATCTATTAAGTAAACTTAAATGTTTTGTAATCACTTACAGGAGAGGATTCGAGGAGGTAAGGAACTTCTTGAGGAAAAGAGAATGGCAGAAGAAAGTGAAAGAAAACGGTTTGTCATGGATTCATAGTAGTGTTAATTTATACAGTAGTAATTTACATGGTAGTATTACATTCTCTTTATAGTTTATAATGTTTTCTGTTTTTGTATACTCATAGTTATTGTTTGTTCTCTGTTATCTAAGATTTCTAGCCCTGCGAAAAGTAGAGAAAGAAGAACAGAAAAGAGCAAGGGATAAAATTCGTCAGAAACTGCAGCAAGATAAGGTTTTCGCTGGGCTTCTTTACCTCTAATTTTTCATACAGCTAAAAACAGCATTGTGGCGCAGTTGATTGTATTAATTATTATAATTCTCTCAAAATTGTCTTAATCTGTTGCTACTGTTGCTATGTGCATGTATACTGATATTTTCTAGTTTACACCAGTGAAATATAGTAGACGAATTTTCTTTTATACAAAAAATACAGTTAGAATGGATTTCTTCAGTTCCCTGTTCATAAATTTTCTCTGCCATCTCATAGACTGGAAAGCTCTCAGAAAATTTCAACTGTTAAACTTATCCGATATTCCTTTTCTATTAATCATTCAATTTAATTGTCGTTAATTTTTTTTTTTTTTTTTTATCAACTCAGTACGATTCTTACGAGTCTGGATATGAGTTGGACAACATGCATGTGACTTGATGTATCCCTAGAATTCTTAGATGACCGTTGTATGTTTATCTTCACAGGCTGAAAGAAGGGGGAGACTTGGGTTGCCTCCAGAAGGTCCTGCATCTTTAAAATCTACCACACCTATAATGCAGGAAGAAAAGGTTTGGATATTTGATATCATATTTATTTATTCAAAGATTGCAGCAGTCCGATAGAACTTGAATTGTTTTAAGTGTTCTCCCATTTTGCAGAACTCGGTGCCAGTTTGGTCTGCTACGTTGCCTTCTATTGCTACAAAAGCAGAGCTTATGAGAGACTGTTTAAGATCTCTCAAGCGCAACCACATGGTAAATGATTTTGTTTTGTGTCATGTCATGGTAGCTTCTAGTAGGATAATCATGAGTCTGAAAATATAAACGCATATAGGCTGCTTGTTGTTGCTACAGTGACATAGTAGCATAAATTGATATAGAATGATAAAGAGGTAGTCGTAAGTTTTCTGAATATTGAACCTTTTTCTCATTGCAGTATATAATGCTTGTACTTCTCTGGGAGGGGTTACTTTTGTTCTAACTGTACAACCTTCTTATAACTTTTGTTATGAACATTTTACCTTCATTGCTCATCTGGCATGCTTGTTAGAAATTAAATGGGTGTTCATTTCTCTGAATAAATTTAAGCTTATGTGTATACTGGAAATCCTATTTTAGAGGGTGTTAGGATAAAATCACTCAGAATAGGACAATGATCATTAGCAGAAAGGTGCTTTTGATTCAAAGTAAACGTGCAACATCCTTTATTATTTTGCAGCTTTGTTTTATATACGTATTACTTTCTATGACCCCCCTCCCTCTTTTTTTGTTGGATCTAGGATGACGATGCAAAAGTGAAGAGGGCATTCCTAACTCTTTTGATATATGTCAGAAATGTTGCAAATAATCCTAATGAGGAAAAATATAGGAAGATCCGACTATCTAATCCAGCCTTCAGGGTAAGTCTCTCATTTTATAGATTTTGTTGATAAAAATGATGCAGAAATAATCTGCCCTCTGAAAGGTTCAAATATCCAGTAGGTGGGAAATCTAGGGTTGGTACTAGACGCTAATTTTCTCCAACTTTTTTTCTGACCACTTGGCCAACTCTTAGTTGACAATGTATTTTGGAGTTCCAAAATATAGCAAAAGAAAAAGAAGATAGAGGGATGGATGGATGGACCTCTAATATGGATCTCTAATATGCCCCCAACATTGTACCTCAATTCAATGGTGAATCCAATATTCATTCCTTCAAGGGAAAGAACAGGGAGGGTCACTAAAATTCTAAAATAATGCATAGATATAGACATATATATGCATGTGTACTGCATATAATTACCATTATCAATAAAAAGTAGTTTCCTTTGTTGGAAAAAATATCACAAAATGTTTCTATTTGTTTAATTTTTTTAAATGCTAAAACCCTGGAAAATATTTTTACATCCAAAAGACCTAACAATTGATTTATTTTATCCTAAAAGCTCAATCGTTGAGTTATTGTTAGCATGCACATCAAAAATTTGACAAAAATGTCCCTTGCATGTGTCTACATTTTCAACACGTAAGATGCAGAGTTTGAATGACCCTTTCTTCTTGGGCTGCCTCTGGATACCAACAAAATCTTTAATTTCTAGAAAATCTAATGGGTTTTTCTATTATATGTGTAGATATAACTACACACACGTAAAGATAAACTACCCCACCTGACTAATCCCTTCATTATCTTGTTTTAATCAGTAATAGCTCTGAGAGTCAAACCTGCATAGCGTTACCATGCACCAATCGTTGACCCATACATATAAAGGAATAAGTATATAACTGCTGACCATCATCCCTAGCTTTTTCCTCAAACCATCATAATTGATGTAGAGTTTGTAAACAGTTTGCTCTCTTAGATTGATAAATTTGAGGATCCATTTAAGCTAATCTAGTTCCTGGCTTGTTCATTATTCATGATGTACAATCAATTGCTTCTGGGACTTTTGGGAAAGTGATTGTTTAATATTTACCGTTGCACCAAGCAGTGACTCTTTACTAAGTTTACGAAGTTCTGCCAAATTAATGGAATTTTCTGTTTCATAACAAACTAACTGATTAATTTGTGTTCTAAATAACAGGATAGAGTTGGGAAATTGAAAGAAGGTATTGAGTTTCTTGAGCATTGTGGGTTCGAGAGAGATGAAGGAGGTGAGTTTTTATTTTTTCCTAGGGACAAGGTTGACATGGAAGTACTAAGATCAGCTGGGAATTTGTTAAACTCTGCAATAACGAATCCCTTTTTTGGACTTCTATCAAAATGAAAGAAGATTAAGGTTCTTCCAGGGTGATTGACTTCTTCAAATTATGATAAAACGTGGCTATAGCGAAAATGTAACTTGAGAGTTTGTATCCATTCGAGAACATAATGTTCTCGAGTCTTATGTTGGGGTCTATCCTGTTTATGAGGGTTTGTAAATTATACAATAGTTTGGAAATGATTGTAGAATATGTTGTTCCAGCTTATTCATCTCTCAATAAGATCCAACATCACTTATCTGGAACATTAGTATTGTCTGAGCTTTTGTTCGGAGTCTGGATTGTGATATCAAAGTACTTTGTTATTTGTGTTAATGAATTGTAGGAGAATTGCATAATCTGGACTTACTGACCCATTTATTGACATGACATAGCCTACTTTGCTCTGTAAGTATTATTTCTTTATTCGGAAAAATGGAACTTTTTTCTTTTTGACCGTCAATCCCCATCACAATGTGTGTATGTATGGGGAAATTTTGTAACTTGACGACACCACGTAGAGTTGGACCCACCACCTGCGGTTGTGATAGGTCCCACTTTTTTGTGAGAGCCGATTAGTCGGGTTTGCAATAGTTGGAATAGAGGAAAAAAGAGACAGAAGGCCCTTTTGTCGAAGAAGGGAAGGGTGCCTTCCCTCTTTGTTGCCCCTGATAAAAGTTTACTTTTAATTATACTCGAATATAGCAATCAACTAATACAATACTTATTCCTTTCCTCTATGCCATGTCTGGTAGAGTGGAAAAGATAAAGAAATGAGAGAAAAAATAAAAGATATGAGATGATAGTAATAATTACTTATCTTGATTAATTTGAAAAAAATATATAAAAATAATAATCATATTTGAAGAAAAATGAAAAAATTATTTTAATGAATTTATTTTATATATATATATATATATATTGTCCTGGTAAAATTTTTTGAATTAATATAATTTTATTACAAAATTTATACTCCCATTCTGCTTTGTTCCATTTTTTGTTTTTTTGAATGGTAACAAAACCAACACATCAGCCTAATTTGAATCCTTCCATTTTCTTTCTTTTTCTTTAAAATATATACCAAATGCAATATTTTATTTCCATTCGTCAACTTTCTTTTATTTTCGTCTGATTTGGCTGAAAAAAAGAAAACGAAAAAAAGAAGAAGCAGGTGTCTAGGATTCAGAGAACGGGTCGGGTCTATGGGTGGATGGGTTAAGGACATTCAAATATCACGGTGCCACCCGTTTTCAAGAAAATGCCCAAATCGTTTAATCAGTGAATTGTAAGTTTATAACTCTTGATGTACCTTGCTTTCTTTCTTCATAAATTCGTCGTCGGAAAATATCCAACAACTTCCTCTCTCTCTCTATAGAAATCGATTCTTAAATTTAATTAAGTTTACTTTTTGGATTAGGGTTAGGGTTTCAAACTGCGAAAGCGTGGTGATTGTTTGGATTGTGTAATAATAATACCATGTATGCTGATCGAGTGGAAGCTGCAGCGAAGACGTCAATAAAGGATCGCCTTAATGGCAGCAGCGTAGACGATTCCGGACGCCGAAGGCAAATCGTCCGCAAGAGGTTGGCTTTCTCTCTCTACTCTTTGTTGGTGTGGTGTTTTGAATGTTTTCTAGACTTCTTTCGCTCTCATTGTCTGTATAGGAATGTGCTAACTTGATTTTAATGATTCGATTAGTTTCGTTTCTTTGCTGCATGCGGTGATCTTTTTGAGTATTGATTGCTTATTCTGGACTGTAGGTTAAACTTCTATTATGTTTTTTTGAATTTGAAATCAGTCTATCTCTCTTTCCTTTCTGGACTGTGTTGCATTTATATATTGAATATTTACCAAATTATGAACGTTGGTTTTGAGTTATTTATTTTGTGGAAACAGCTAAGTTTTGTGGTTGGTTTTGTGGGTGGGGATAGATAGCAAAGTTTTATAGACTTTTGAGAATTTATTTGTTCATAATTCGGTGTGAATGATGCAAGTCAGCTCTTTGTTGTGATTTATAAATTTTATCAAACCCGCTCCCTAATTTGCAATATGGGGCTTGATTTGACTAGTTTGGGGAAATAGATGTACTGGGTGCTGATGTTAGGAGAAATTTATTTTTCACCTGCTTCGTGGTCAAGTGCATTACTCCAATGGGGTAATCTAGAATGTACAACTCAGTTTATTGTTTCATTCTTCTTATCCTCCTTTCTTTCTTCTCATTTGTACACATTCTCATGCATGCACAATAACCGTAATTTTGCAATTTCCCCAGGCTTAGACTATTATATGGAAGAGAGTGTTACTCACAATTTTGCACTAATTTACATCCTATAGTATTTCTTTTGACACTCGTAAACAAAAATAAAAAAATTGCTGCCTCATTCCAATGAGAGATGAAAATTTGAGATTCCGAAATATCTAGACCCTTATCCCAACACTACTCATACTTGAGCATCAATGTTGCACAAATGAAGGCACGCAGCACAGCTTGATTATACTATTGTGAAGTGAAGCTTTTCTTTCTGACAACCTAAAGTTATGACAACTTTAATATGGGAAAACAGGGCTACTCTCATCAAGAAGGGATAAGCTTAGAGAATTGTCTAAGTGTTGTTTGATAACCCAATTAAGTACTTAAACTGAATAAATTGAGTGATTCTCAATTAAATGTGTTTGATACAACTAAAATGAATTGGTTTCATAATTCCATTTAAGGTCAAACTTTGAAGTGAAAGAAACTTATCTTTCTTGGCAACGACTTTTCTCTATGTGCCCAATGCAGTCATAATGTCATCATATTCCTATAATTAGACAACTAAAAATATTGGCGTATATGACGTTGTTGGCAATCTTGTCTTCTTGGTTCCACAACACTTAGTTTTCTCTTTTTTCCAGTGCTCTCGGTCGCTCAATAAAACATTAGCATATATTTCTAGATGTTTTTCTTGTAAACTTCCAATTAAAGAATGTCTATTAGGGAAAATTCCTGTATTTATTTATTTATGGATAATTTACACAAACCTTCCCGATGTGCCATAATTACAGGACCTCCCCTCCTGTTTGGGAAATTACTTGGACCTCCCCTACTTTTGAAAATATCCTACACGGATCTCCCTTCCGTTACGGTCAACGCCAGTCAACAATGGAAATTGATGACGTCATCTACTATTTTTTCTAAAATTCCTAAAATACCCTTATCTATATAATTTCATATTATATCTAAAAGATATATATATACCTGATATTATATATATATATATATATATATATATATATATATATATAGCTCTGTTCATCAATGGCGGAATTTTGCCCTCTTTCGGCTTTATCAGCAACGTTTCTGTTACAGAGCGAGACGGGTCCATGTGGTTTTAGAAGCAAGCTGAATGCTCAATAGATGAATCGTTGCATAGTTTGTCGTTGATTGAACAAGCAGGGATGGGGATTGGGCCTTCATTTATTAATTGCCACAGTTCCTTCTCAATTTGATCGGAAGTCAAATAATAGATGTCTTTTGCCTGCTTACCACTCAGATAAACTCTTATGTAAAGGCCTGATAGATGAGATTTTCCACAAAATTTGGTTTGATTCATAATCAACTTCCAAATATTAGTATATAAACCCCAGGTAGGTGCAGCAGCCCCATGAGAGTAAAGTAAAGATAATTCCGGACCTCTCGTATGTGAAACATCACCTGTAGGTATTTTCCTTTTCACTCTTTGTTTCTCAATTAATTCTTTTTACACAGAAATCGCTATTTTTTCATCTATTTGTTATCTAAAACAACCAGTTGAAAGAAACCCATGTTCTCTTTTTCCATTTTATGAGATGTATTATTAAAACACAGAGAAAGCAGCACACGAATTTAGAGAGAGAGAGAGTTTTGAGGTGTTGCAATGGCACCCAGTTTTGATTGTGCGGTATTAAGCCTTCTCTGTGCAGAAGACAACAGCAGCATTTGTGATGATGATGTTGCTAATGGGTCTGAGGGAAGACTATGAACCCACTTAGAATCACAGAATGCCTATACCTGACTTATTTAAACTAATCCATGTAACATAGCAAATTATTTAGTTAAACTCATTACATAGTGGGGAACCCTATCTCCAATTATCTTGAAAATGAATGAATCGAACTCATAATAATGGAAGAGAAGTTTGAAAAGTAAACAAAATCAACAAAACCGGAAGAAATCTACTGATTGAAGAAAACAGATCCAGTTGTTTCTTGAATGAGGAACGTAAATCTGTATTTCTATATAAAGGGAATGGTAAATTAATTAAATTAATGGAAAACTTAAGCTGATGTCATGCCTACCCAATAACTTATGGGGGAAGTTTAGCAATTTCAAATGCCAAAGAGAGGGTATTTCAGTAATTTTGACAGGTCTGTTAGTGTATTTAATGGTCCATCACATATAAGGGAGGTCCGTGTAGGATATTTTCAAAAGTAAGGAAGGTCCGAGTAATTTCCCAAACAGAAGGGGAGGTTCCTGTAATTATGGCAAACCATAGGGGAGGTTTGTGTAAACTACCCTTTATTTATTTTTATATGAAGGGATGTTAGTGTAATTTTTTTCGCTCTCTCTTGAATTCATATAATATAGTTTGTACTTGTGTGTATGTAAATGTAAATGAAGTATTGATATGTTGCAGCAAAGACTACCATGATAATGAATTATATCTTTGTTTCAAATGAAAGGCTAAAAATGTTCGAGTTGAATTTTTTTGTAAGTTTTGAGTGGTAAAAGATATATATTTTTTTCAAACTCACTATTCAGAGAGCGCAAGTTAGGTTTGTTTACAAAATCACTATTTTCGGGGGGCATGAATTAAAATTTCAAAATTTTTTGGGGTGGCCCTGGCCATAGCCTACCTTTGCCTCCATGTTTGTGTATATATATATGGTCAGAAGGGGATTGAAATTCAAATGGAACAGAAATAAAGTTTAAGACTATCTAAAAGATGTCCAACTGGAAACCTTTTGATACCTTTTTTTTGTATGAATACTTATGATTCCCTAAAGAAATATATATATATATACTTAAATTTATTTTTTTATTTTTTATTTTTATGAATTGCCCAAAGGCCCCAAAATAATTGCACATGTGGGTTCTCATTTATGTATCATATGTTTTGCATTTTGCATCCTAATAAAAGCATGACATTTTTATTTGAGATATATGGTTAAATGTGGATTGAGTTATAAAGCTATAGGGCATTTAGCGATGACAATGCTATAGATGCACTTTTCCCTTCCACCAATTTCATTTAGGGCAAATTTCTGTAAACCCCCAATACTATCAAAAAGTGATCAAAAAACCCCAACCAGTTTTAAAAACCCCCAATAATATAATAAAGTTATCATTTTACCCTAACTCTGTCAATTGGGCATTAAGGGTATATGAAATGACTAAATTACCCTTATTATATTTCCTTTTATTTAAAAAACTAAAAAATCATATTTTTGAAATTACAATACTATCCTTTAGGTCAAAACGACCACGTTTAGTGCCAATACTATCCTTTAGGACAAATTATTGTATGAACCATTGTCGCCTTCACTGGAGTCTTCCCCTATTGTCACCAACGCCGATCTCTGTTCAACGCTGATCATTGGCTTCGTAGTCTAGGTCCGCCATCGCCCAATCCCAAAATTGACGATGTGAATCTTCATCGCTCTGTAGGTGGCTTCGAAGATTGCTTGGTTTGCCGTCAAATGGGAGAATTTGGAGTACGGTGAACTGGAACGGGGAGGGAATCTGCAATTACCTGAGATGGCTCGCCGACGATGGCGACTGTGACTTGGAGTGGTGCTGCCTTATACAATAATTTCTCATCCTTTAGGGCAAATTTCTGTATATTTTTGCTCCGGCGCCAAATATCCCAAAGTCCCCACCACTCTCGTCGTGTTCGGCACCTCCCCTTGCGTATACAACTTCGCTAGACCAAAATCACCCAATCGACCTCTCATGTCAGACCCCAACAAAATGTTGCTCGACTTAATGTCTCTGTGAATCACCACTTGGTCCCAACCATGGTGGAGATGGTTCAAGCCCTCTGCAACGTCGGCGAGGATTTTTCTCCGATCATCCCAACCCAAAAGCGTCTTGGGTTTGTCGAATATCCATCGATTCAGGCTACCATTCGGCATATAATCGAACACAAGCATCAATTCGTTACCCTTTTGACACCAACCTCGCATTTGAACCAAGTTCTTGTGTTGAAGACGACCCATACTCGAAATCTCCGCCATGAATTCTCTCAAACCCTGCTTCGAATCGTGGTTCACGCACTTCACGGCGACGACTGTGTTGTTGGGTAGTGTAGCTTTGTATACTTTGCCGAACCCACCAGTCCCGAGAAGCTCATCTTTGGAGAAACCATTGGTGGCCTCACTGAGCTCTTCGTATGAATATCTGTGCGGCCAGTATTCGAGCTCCCAATCTTCAATCTCATCCTCTTCTTCTTTCGTAGTCTTTCGCCAAAATCAGTAAAACCCAGATAAACACACAATGAATACAACAGATGCAATCGTATTTCCGGCAATAGCTCCGGGAGAGAGCGAAGAGGACGATGATTGAAATTTAAAAACCGGTAAATTCGTAGTGAAGTTAACTTTGGTAAAACGTGAAGTTAACTTTGGTGGGTTTTTACTATAACATAGTTGGGGGTATTTTCGGTATAACAGATTTAAATACACATCACTTGTTTGGCACATGTTATAGCAGGGGTATTTTCGTCAAAAAAGTCAAATTGTCAAAGCAATTGTTAACCACGTGCTGGGTTAACGGCCCCAATTAACAGAGTCAGGGTAAAATGATAACTTTATTATATTATTGGGGGTTTTATAAAACTGGTTGGGGTTTTATGATCACTTTTTGATAGTATTGGGGGTTTACAAAAATTTGCCCTTTCATTTATTTATTCATTTGTAAGGTAGAGAGTGCCATAGTTATTGAGCCATAAAGCCTTCTATTTGGTTTGTCAAATTAAAATATTTTATTTGAATCAATGCCATTTCTTTTGCAGGCAGAGGCAGGATGATGACAAGTGGGAACACGATCTCTACAATGATGAACCTCAAGTTTCAGGTATGAATTGTTTGAGATGTAGTTGTGTTCATCTAAAAGCTGCAGCTTACTTGTTTCAGGTATGAACTGTTTGAGATATAGCAGCTTTCTGTACATAGATTTTTTGATTTTATGTTGCTGTCTTGTAAAGATCGCAGAGTTGGTCCCAAAGATCTTCGTTTGAAGCTTCAGAGAAAAAATCTCCAACAAGCAACTCAAAGTGGAAAGGGATCTTTTTCAGGAGGTGTAAAGGATTTGCGTGAAAAGCTCTCTGGTAGCATGCATTCAAAGCCTGTGAACACTAATCCTCCAAAGCCAAAATTAGTACTTGAGGGCAGTAAACCAGCTAAGAAAAGTGTTGTTGTTGACGCCCCTGTGCCTGAGACCAAAGGAGTTGCCAGCTCGGTTTCTAGAAAAAAGACTCAGCAAAAGGCACAAATCTTACCGTTTTCTTCTTTTAAAATATTACTCTGCCCTTGCATTTTATCACTTTTATGAAGAATAAGGTTCTAAGTTGTTACCGGTGCATTTTTAGGTATATATCTAGATTCAAACTGTTATATTATGCACACATTTTTCAGATGTAAAATAAATAAAATTTTAATTATTATTTTAGTAACCACACGTGGTTGGAAACTTCGTATGCAGTGCCACATGATTTATATGATATGTGTTTGTTTATATTCTTCATACTACAAAGGATTTCCAGTGTTATATCTAATACTTCAACTGCCAGTGATGGACTTATTATGTCCTAATCAGCACCAATATTTTTGTTCTATTTGCTGTTTTTACGCCTGAAGGGAGGGGGTTGATAATACAGTGTCTTGTTTGAGATCCTTTAGGTGTCTATGAATATTAGATGCGGTTTTGCAATTATAGAAGAGTTTTTGTTCTTTTTATTTTTCTGTTGTGTAATACAAACACAAGCATTCCAACGGGTACTGAAACTTGCGTGGCTGGCGACAAGAATGCGATTCAAGTTAACAGTTTCTTTTTATTATTCTTTTCTTTTTCTTTTGGTTTTTATTATTTTCGTGCAATATAGATTTAGATTGAATTTCTTTATTTATGCTAATTTGCAAATGTATTTAATAGTTGAGCTTCTGGAAGGGAAGATTTTTTAGTCATTATACGTTGATCATGTACTTAGATGACCACTTTATTTTTTTGCGTTGAAACTTGCGTTCACTGGAGATGGTCCATTTATTAGCAGTTTTACCAATGATCTAAACTTGTGTCTATTTGTTCTGTTTGAAAGGTTGAACCACCCTCTTGGAAGGTTGCCAATTAATTTTTTTTTCAGTTACTTATCAAAATATATATATATATATATATTTTTCAGTGAAGTTGTGGATTTTTTTTTTTTTTTGCCCTTTTTTGGGTGGGGTGTGTGTATATTCTTAACATCATCTTAGCTGTATCGGTGTGGGTGTGTGGCAGTCTATTGGGAAGGGTTGGGATGAGTTTTCTAAGCATATTAGATTCAGAGTCCGGGAAGGTCGGAGTGTCCGGTTTTGGGAGGATCCTTGGTGCGAGGAACGGTCATTGTGTCGACGGTTTCCAAGGTTGTTCAGGATTGTTGTGGATTGCCATGCTTTGGTTGCCGACTGCTATCGCCTTGATAGAGGTAGGTTATCTTGGGATGTTCGGTTCCGGTGAGCTTTTCAGGATTAGGAGCTGGATGATGTCACTGCCTTCTTGGACCTTTTATATCGACAGGAGGTGGATGGCACTGGGGCGGACCTTTTGACTTGGGTGCCCTCTTCGCAGGGGACTTTTCAGGTCCGGTCTTTCTTCTTCTGTCTTTCCGGTTTTCAGGCCCCCTCTTATCCATGGAAAACGGTTTGGCATTCGAAGGCTCCTCTTAGGGTGGCTTTTTTTTGCTTAGACTGCTGATTGGTGCAAGATCCCGACTCTGGACAATTTGAGGAAGAGGAGACATGTCATTGTTAATCGGTGTTGTCTGTGTATGACTGATGGAGAGTCTGTGGACCACCTTCTCTTGCACTGCTTAGTGGCCCATGACTGTTGGAGCCTTATGTTGGGTCTTTTTGGCGTTCAGTGGGTTATGCCTTGGACCTCACAAGGTCTTATCGATATTTGGAGGGGACAAAGGGTGGGGGCTCGAGTTCGCGACTGCTGGAGGGCGACTCCCCTCTGCATTTGGTGGTGTCTCTGAAAAGAACGCAATAGAAGATCCTTTGTTGGGGAGGAGTTACCCATTGGGGCTCTTAAGTATTCTATTATTTGCTCTCTTTTTAGTTGGGGTATGGGGAGAGATTGTTCTTCTGTTGAGGAGTTTTTGGACTTTTTGGGGTCTTTGGATCCTTGGGCTTTCTTTTTTTGCTCTTGGTTCTTGTATAGCTCTTGGGATGTGTTCCTCTTTTGAACGCTTTCTAATACAATTTTACTTATTTAAAAAAAAAGAAAAAATGAATTTAAATATCAATAATGGGGATTGGGGACCAAATACAGATACTGGGCAGTTTTCCTATTTCTAAGTGATATATATTTGGTGCAGGCTGAATCGGTGGACGGTTTCCTGCAGTCCCTGGGTCTTGAAAAATACGCAATTACATTTCAAGCCGAGGAAGTAAGAGAGTTTTATCGCTTTCATGTATTTATAGTAAGTTTTAAGCATTACATTAAGAAATTCCATCACTACTTTCAACTTTGACACTTAATGCTGCTTCTGCAGGTTGATATGGACGCCCTTATACACATGAGTGATGAGGATCTCAAAGCCATAGGAATACCAATGGTATCTTAACTAAACTCAGTCTGCCGTTTGTATAGTTTCTATTTTACCATTATGCCTTGAGTATATATATTGCTTAGCTAGTTGATTTGAGGACTTTCTGATATAGGATTTATTACTTTTAACACATCTAATGTTTTTATCATTTTTTCTTATCTATTTATGAAAAATATATGTATATATATACACTTTGATGAAAAGGGAATAGAAGAGATACAAGGAGTAGGCCATCCTATAAAAAACAAAAAGAATAGGAATGCAGACAAAGCAGCCAAAAAAAAAAAAAAAATTAAATAAATAAGAAAGACTATCTGGCACTAAATTCTCGCTTGAGCATTCCCTTAAATTTCCTCTCTCTTATGGCCAAGAAGTCTGCTCAAAAGGCACAGGTTTAGGAATTCTTTTGATTATCTTGTGAGGCATGAGCATGATCTAAAGTCACGGTATTAGTGACTGACTTGAGGGATCCCAAAACAACTTGGTTGCAGTGTCGTGGATTGTTATTGAAAATTGTCTAAAAATAAGCTATATGTGTTGCTGTAGAAATTTCTTTAAAGAAAATGAAAATTTTAAGAATTTGTAGTAATAAAATGGATCAAGCAAATAAACAAAATACACCATCTGGTACATGTAACATTGTCTAAATGATCATACAACCACTACTGAATTTGTCAACTACAATATAACAAAATAAACATTTAATGAATAAACAATAAAAAGATGTTGTTTACTTTGATTTATTAAGTAGTTGAATATATATTATATTTGTGAATATAGTTGTTAGTTTAGTAACTTATAAATTTTATTGAATTAAAAAAAGAAAAGAAAAGAAGATAAGTATAAAAAGTTCAAAATAATTGCACGAGAAATGTATACAAAATTCAAAATAATTGCTCATTGTAAATAAATTATAATCTAGCCTAGGGCTTTGATTCTGTTTTTTCCTTAACAATATAGATCTGCAAGGAATTTACAGAATTGTAGTATACTGATTATTTTTTATAAAATATAATTAAATTAAAAAAATGCATAGATACTCATAGATCAAAGATATAACATATAGATGTACAAAGACAATACTACTATTTGAAAATGATACTTAGTTAAATTGAAATTTGAAATCAGGCAAATACTATTTTATTGTTTTAGAGAAACCTCAGGTATTAAGTGGTTTGATATGTTTTATGGCTTGAGAATGAAGGAGGAGAGACATGAGTGTTGTTTGTTGGCCTAAGAGTGAAGGATAAAGACTTGACTGGTAAGTGGGATGTGCTTAGAAAGTGCAAGATTGAGTTGCAAAAGAGTGCCAAAAGCTCTGTTTTTGCAGGCTGATGGCGAGATGATGTGTCAGACTAATCATCACGGCATCTCGAGATGTCCTGCATGATGTCACGGGACAGTGGTGCACGAGATGTCTCACCATGCCTAACAAGGCGATGTCCGAACCCTTAGATGTTTGTACCACGTCTCCTGATCAAACCTTACGAGACCAAGATGTCTTGGACTAATCATCGTGGTCTCAGCCACAACTTCGAACCATGGGCATAATCTTCTTAAGCAAGTGAAGAATCTGCAAGGTTTTAGGAAAATTTATGGACTTATTGAACATACAAGAAAAATCACATTTTCATATGATTGGCTACAAAGCTACTCTTACAGTCTAATAATAGAACGGGCTACAAATTTTTCTTTCCATTACAGCCCTCAATACCCTTTTGATTAACTGAAGAGGAGTTTTCATCATTGAGCTCAAAAAATAAGGGGCGTTTCAAATAGACAGAGATACATGGGTTTGTAGTATGAGCTGAAATACATTTGCAATCTTGCATGATGTATTTCAGAGTGATTCATAAATATTAAGGCAATGTCAATGTGGGTTGCTTGAGGCAAAGTGAACCAAAATTTTTTTGAACCTTGTTAAGCAAGGTCTACTCATTATAAAATATTGTGTGTTTCATTCTAAATCATTTTAAATGACTGCGAGGGTCACACATCTGTAGAGTAGTTTCTATCTTGGTAGGACCAAACTTGTTGACATTGGCCTGATTTTGGTTGGAAAACCAAACTTGCTCGCATCAGCACAGGGAAAGGAAAGGCTGTCTGTGATCTCCTCAGCCAGTCTGTACATGGTAAATATTAGAGGAGAGATCTAAGGTTATATATTCTTTCGTCCAACAATTTCAATTATTAATCCTATCTGGAGCAACTATTAAAATCTGAGGGCTTCAACTTCATGGGTTACAACAAGAGAGAAGAAACATAGTATTGGTTACAAGAATAGAATTTCAACCATGGACTCTCAATGAAAGTCTCTTAAGATATACTTATCAAAAAATGATATTGCTCGAAATATATAAGGTCTTGGTTAAGTATAAGAGATAAATGACCTCCAAATTTTATTATTGGATTTGTTTAGGTTGGGAGTCCAGAAAATCCATTGTTTGAGAGGAGATTTAAGATTGATTGAAAATGGAGACTGCAGGAGTTATGGGTTAAAGAAAAGAGATGGGGAAGAGAGTGAAAAAGTCTCCTACCCACCAAAGACCAACTTTTAGGATATTTGGAGCTAGTGGCCTATCTGGTGTGGGGGGGATTTTGGAGATTGATTTTGCTGGGGGCATGGTGGACTGGATTAGGAATACTGTTACCATGAAGCTTGTATTAGCCAAGTTATTTTGTACTAGAGATTCTTAGGCTCCCTGGTAATATTGAAAGTTATTTCACACGAGCGCCTTTATTAAGAAACCATGGTATCTTGCCAGACACTGAATTTGCTCTACTCACCCTCTTTAATTAAAGATTTAGAATCATATACTTGTACATATAGTAGTGCGTAGAACCTACAGGATAAATGTGTTCTAACCTCTTGTAGTTGTAATCTCGTTCAAGACGATGGCCAAAAAAAAATTGGTCTGGTAATTTTTGCAAAGGATTGCATTTTACTTTTATCAGCATTAATAGCTGCTATGAGGAATTTTCAAGATTGATCTTTATGCTAAACACCATTTAAAGATGCACATTTTCTATTGTCCTTGCTGACATTTGATGTTAAGCTTTTTGGCTCACCTTGCGTTTCAGGGTCCAAGAAAGAAGATACGGTTGGCATTGGAGTCAAAAGTTTGACATTTGGAAGTGGACCAGGTCATTAGATTGTTTGCCTGGATATCAATGTTTTGGTCTAACATCCGACAAATCAGCAGGCCTGTGTTTTAATTGGTACGAAGTGTCTGCATGTAACTTTTCGGGACTGAAATTGTCAATTGTATTGCTGAAAATGGCTTCAATCAGCTAGAAGATTGAGAGCAACTTAAATTTAACGAGTTTTATGCTTTATTTTATCAAGTTGTTTCTCCGAGTCATTTGAGAGCTTTTTTCAACATTGGAGGAAGTGACGAGTGTTTATGAAGTAGTGGCGTTAAGTCTATTTAGTGCCCTATTTGCGGTGGTGAGTGTTCATGAGGTAGTGGCGTTAAGTCTATTTAGTGCCACCCACATTCATTCGTACCATGTACATGAACACCTGTTAAAAATGAGCAACATCGTATTTAAGATTTTCATCACCTCATGCTTTTTGACATTTAGAGGCCCCTTGAGATGGAAAATGTCTCTTATTTAAATCGTGTTATCTATATGTTTTATTATCAAGTCGAGAATGGTTTGACAGAGTTGTGAAAATGTTAGCCAATTGCCAAGTTGGTTAGCCAAAACCACAGCTAATGAAATGATTTATTGAATGTTACTGTTTTTTAAATATACAAGGTGCTAATTTTTTCGGAATGATCTCTTTTTTCTTGTTTTTTTCTTTCGGAAATGGGATATTCAGGCTTCGCCCGCTAATTCCGAGGACACTAATTAGCGATCTTAAACTGATGCTTCCGAAGACAAATCCAAGCTTCTAACCACTTGAGCCCCTCACTAAAAGTTTTTTTTTTTTATTATTATTATTATTATTATTTTGATAAAAGAGTTTATGACTAAAAAGAATACTCCCAGAGGAGTAATACTAGTTTTATTGATAGTGGCAGTCAAGTTTAGCTACCTATTTAACCGAAATTTGTTTTAGGCAAAATTTCTTCTCATAAAATTCTGCATTCCAACTTCAAAAATTGGCATTACATTAGTCACGAGTCTATCAATACATATGCATACAGTTGCTATAGGACTTCTTGAAAATTGTATACCGTAGATATGCATGTAGCAGCGCACAAATTCTCATCCTCCGATGGATCTCTTACCATTGAACCAAGTAACAAACAAGATCCAACGGACATGGTGCGTTTTTACATTCACAACAAACCAACAGCTCACATAAAATCCAAATGTTCACCAACCTTTTCACCACTCTAAAGTAAAATACAGTGGCAACATCTGTCAGTAATTCTAATCATAACGGCCAGCATTATCTTTGGATCTGAGAGATGGTAAGAGATGACACTGAATCATATCTTTCAAATAGCAGCACCAGAAGCTTATACCCCTATGTCGCAATGGTTAACGTGCCTATTTGACATCAACATCTCTCACTCCACATATCACAGCCTTGCTTGATGTCAACATAATTTATGAAATATTCAGATTCTAGCTTTGGCTTTCCATGCTAGATACTTACTCCTTTCTTGCTTGTACCTTTTCCATTCTTTCGCAGTTGCAAGAAGGACGTGCAATGAAACTGGTAGAAAGAATGGCTGTAAAATTGAAGACATGTTAGTGAGAATTATTCAATTACATCAAATTGTCATCACATGTCAGGTGCAATTATGCAGAAGTGCATCAAATCCCCAAACAGGGCATGTGAACACTAGTAAATATTCATATTACTTTTATTGTTTAGAGTAAAACGATATTTTTATGTAACTTACGATTCAATGTTAGCGTTTCACTATTTTCAAAGCCATAATTTTATTTAGAATTAATACACTAGATATATATATATATTTTTAAGTGCATGTTTTACCAAAAGTGTCGGACACATATCCCATCTCTAATCTCTATGCCCTAGTATTACATGTCTGACCGGGACACTTCACCTATTTTGAAAGGTCTATGTAACATAGTTATAGGCATGTTTATTAATTTATCTACTAATAATCATCTATTATTTTTTTCACAGGACATGTTTGTTTATGTGCAAAATAGTTCATATTGAAACATACAAGTATCACAGCAAATGGACCCCTTTTCAGATCATCCTTTGATCATTTAGGTTGACAAATTTCTCGTTTTTATGATAAGATTTTCAATGGGTCGCCCTATAAAGTAGTCAGAAATTTGGTCTGCCAGTCTAGCTCCACGTACTTTACTTTACAAAATAAACATCTTTCTCTGAATCAAGATAGACACGTCTGAGTGTTATGTAACTAACCGAGTAGACAGCAAAGCAATGCTCAACTGAGAAGTAGCTAACAGACATTATGGATGGGTGAAAAAAGGCATCCTCTGCCAATGATCTAGCTTGCCTTGAGGACACTACACAATAAAATAAAGCAATCTATTTGTTAGCATTTATCTGCCATACGGAACGCGGCCAAAAGATTCATAATTGAAGCCACGTGCAAATTGAAAGTACACCCTACAAGTAGGATTGTAGGAGTGGAACATACCAGCCGAAGCATCCAACATTCCAAGAGACGCATTACTTTGAGCTAATTTTGCATCCTGGAGAGAATACCTTACCTGCACAGAGAAATAACCACAATGTTAAAATTGCAGCTAATGCTACTACTGTATCCAAAATTAAAAGCACTTGTTTTCAGATGAATAAATTTTTAGCTAGCAATCTAAAATGGAAAAAAAAAAAACAAAAAACAAAAAAAAAACAACACTATCGAACACAATTAGAAGTAGAACAGTTTACTCAATCCAGATACAATCCATGTTCAAGGGAAGTGTTTTTTTTTTTTTTTTTTTTTTTTCCTTTTCTTTGTCTTGTTTTAATAATTTATAAAGGCGGCGAGATATTCTTAATCATGCATGGATGCAATGAACCCCAACAACCGTCCTTGAATTCAGGGCAGGTGCCAAAACTTTCATTATGGCAGTTGGAAAATTGCAGCTGTAGAAAAATACAGATGATCAATCAACAAGTGAATCTTGACTACTCACCTGTTTTCCTATCTCATCCATGATAATCATCCTTGGAAGTGATTGGACCTGCATGGAGGACTTTGTCACAATCCACAAACTCAAAGTTAAATCTATGAACAAATTAAGAAACGAGGAAATACCAGTCGAGAAAGTGATCCAAGGGTGGTAGCACATGAAACAAGGTTAAAACAAGTATGCTGCCGCGATAACACATCCAATTCCCTACAAAGGATGCAACAGAAAAAATACAGACCGACTGAATGATCGCACAAGAATATACCAGTTAAGGAGATCATATAAAGCTACATATTATTACCAAGGACAATATATTCAACAAAATTCCTATGCTTTTTAATTAACTAAAACTCGCTACTACAAGATCATTATATAACAAATGGCAAAAATCGTGTGACAAAACCAACTAAATTGCAATCCTTTGTGGCAATCTGAATAAAATCATGGCTTTAGCTTCTAATAGGTCAGGTTAATATTTGCTTAACAAATTTCATCTAACCAAAAGGATGAAATCTCTTATGAAGCATTTCAGACAGTTATTTAACCCCAAAAATCTGAATGCATCATAATGGAACATTGCCTTACCATTCTGTAAAGCCTCTTTCACTGGCTAAAATGATGGATGTGCCGGATGCACCAACATAAAGGTTGTCAGATTTAAGACCAAAAAGTTGTCGTAACTGCCCCATAAAAACTTCAAAAATATTCTGAAGGTCCTGTATCAGAATGGTAAAGCATCAATCATGTGAAAAATGAATTAGAAGCCATTTGCTATAATACCACATGGATTTCTAGCCATTTCAAGTTGAGAACAATTGAATACAAATTATTAAGTCTAGCAAATACATGATGTCACAAAATAAAATAACTGTAAACCTGATGGTGTGCAATGAATTTTAAGTAAAAAGGAGGGAAAAGAGAACAATTACACTGAATTAAAGATGGTATATTGATAGCAGTAAAAATTACAAGATAAAAAACATGTTCATTCCTCCAACATATCCACCTTTGTGTTTTCTGTTCTTCAGGTTAAGAAATAATCAATTACTAGAAGTAACTCTTATCACCGTGTGCTTCTTAATTAGCAAACTGCATCCATTAATGCTCCTACTGAAAATATTCATATGCTTAAAAACCTGATGGGATAAAAAAACCACCGGTCTTAAAAATAAATAATAATAATTAAACGAAGCGAATCCGATTCCAAAGTAGCTTTTCTAAATGTAATTTGAATCACAAAAGGGTTAATCTATGGATTTAGAAATGGAACCAGGTATTAGAAATAAGAATCAAACGAGAGCAGCAACCAGATTCTCCTTTCATACTTCATCCTTCCAATAAACTTTCACATTGATCCAGTTTCAAGCTCATCTCCTATCAATCAGAAAGAAAACTGCTTTTAATTAATCCACTAGTATTACATCCCATAGCTGTTTAGAGGCCTTCTTTGATTTCGATTAGAACTTCAACTTTGGGTATTTAGCCTTTAATCTTGTTTTAAAGAAATTAAAGCAGTTCTAGCCAGCAGTTAGAAACCTAACCATTAGAATATAATTATAATACTGCCTTGGGAGTTGGGACACAACTGGAAAATTTCAGCAAAATTCTAGTGTTGGGCGTATTGGCCTGCTTACAGCCAACTACTTTTTCTGGTTGTGTTCTTAAATATTTCCAACTAAGCCTCAGAATTCCTTATTACAAGTTAAGTAGAAACTGCAAGCTTAAAACATTACAGCTCCACTTTCTTCGACATAAAGTACTTGCTGAAAAAATTTAGGCATTTGGTTGGTTGTATAATGATTTCCAAGTTCTTTTGGAAAAACAAAAATACCTTACATGATGCTTTGTGGATTAAAAGTTTTTCCCCCTAATCTTCTTTTACTAAATACTCGGGCCTCACTGCCCAAAGAATAAAGTCTATATACACATGCATAGATGCCTACACACACATTTACATACCTAATGAGCATGTTTATGCACCCTCTTTTAGCATGTATTGTACACTCTATATATGTACAGATGTATGTGCATCATCGGTGCATGTTCAAGTTGTTAATTTATATATGTCTGCAGATATATACTCTGTTATGCACCCTCTTTTAGCATGTATTGTACACTCTATATATGTACATACGTATGTGCATGTTCAAGTTGTTAATTTATATATGTCTGCAGATAGATACTCTGTTATACACATGCCTATATATAAGCCACATTGTGCACCTCTTTTTGACGAGTGTGTCTCATTGTGCACATTAATATTTCCTTTATCTGATATATACACACCTATAGGAGCACAAATACATATATGCACTCATATAGAAGCACATATGCACACCTTTCTATACATAAGATGCATGCAAATGCCAGGCTATATGTGTGCATTTACACATGCATATAGATAACATGTATACGCATGCATGTATGTAACTATATAATTTTGTCTGCCCGTATATACACGATACAACTTATACATGAGTGTCTATACAATACCTACGTATGCACCTATAAGCATGCTCATTCATATATATACGCATGCATATACAGAGGGATGCTAACGTACATACACTTAAAAAGTACCTGGAAACGTATACATAAAATCAGTTTTTAAAAATTTTGTAGCATAACCAAATGTGTGGAGGAAGATCATTGTTTTCCAAATGAAAGAGATTACAGGGAATCTTTTTTTTGCCGCAAAACATTTTACATTGAAGAAGAGAGACACAAAATGTATAACCCCAACTAGAGTGCTATCAATCAACTAGAATGTTATCGTTACTGGAGAAGTATGAAGTAATTTTAAAGTTACTGAAGATGCATACTGAATGCGAGGAAAGGACATAAAAGCCCTAGCACACTAATTAGTTTTAAAATTGCATTCATTTCTCAGTAACTATATGTTTTTTTTTTATAAGTAACTATATGTTAGAATACATAAAAGTTGGATAAATGTACACATGGGTTTCTAACCTGAGGGGGAATTTTACGCCTGAGAGGACGCATACTTTCTGAGTCCCTCAAACAGCCTGGGGGATTCCAAACAATAACACCTCCCCACATCTGCAATGTGACGAACTTAATTAAGTTGTGCCATATAAATTTACAAGAACAGACAAACAGGTTGGGAGATGATGAAGGCAAGATAATTCACCGGAGAAATAAAACCATTTGTCTTGGAAACCTCTCCATTTGGAAGCTGTAAAAGAAGCGGGCACTCCTTTTCAGATGGTACGTATCTGGCAATATAGAGAACATTTTTGTATCGAGCATTAAATAGTAGTTATTGCCAATTACATAGATTTTATGCTAGTATTAGCGACAAATCAATCACCAAAATGACCAAATTTAAGAAAAGAATTCAAATGGATGACAGAGAACTATGACAACTCTTGGGATTACATCTTTCTTAAAGTATTTATGATACAAAACTAAATTTCTTTCCAAACAGCCTTGAACATCTCCATCCCGAAAGTACAATCATTCAAGGGACTCATCAATAATTATAATCAACTTTATTTTTATACAAAGATATAAAAGTTCTATTTAGTAAAAATCATAAAGTATTATGCTGATGGTGATATATCAACTAATTGATAAGATATTAATTGTATCTAAACTTAGTGGTAATTAAATTATGAAATGGAGCAAAGCGATTGTAATTTTTTTAGAGAAAAAACTCTAACAAAGAGAGATCTTGAGGAGAAGAATATACACCACAACTTGCAAAATCTTTGACCGCCCGCCTGCTGCAATGGAAGTATCCAAGTGCCACTCATTTGAATTTACCTACAGAAATTAAACAATGACACTAGTGAAATATATTCAACGCGCGAAGCCACTAGCATTTATGGAATACATCAAATTCAATTCCTTAATAGATGTAACGTAAGAGATGAAAGAAACTATCTAATAGTGTCATTCAGTGGAAGACACCACCAAAAAAATGTTTCCAAAAAAATGAAATGCATGATAAATATGATCCTTTTGTGTAGCTCGTACCAAATAATAAGATATAGCCATCAACACTGGATGGTATTAGTTTTGTATAAATTGAGGTGCAATCGCATTAAGGCATACTAGATTTAAAAGATGTAACTACTAAAATTCTTTTTAAACTCCAGTTAATAAGAGTGGTTCAATGAGCATACAAAGAAAGGCAGATCTTTTGTACTAAAAACGAAGCTTTCGTGTTTGTCATCCCAATAAGAAAATGAGGACTTCGGAGTGTGGTACAAAACCTGCACATGCAAAATAATTTTATAATATGTAACTGAAGGATAGAATAATAACCTAAATTTTTCAAAACTTGAAAGAAATTGCAATAAGCATCTCCTAAAGAGAGCTACGGAATACCTGACTTTCCACACTTATATTTGCCACAGCTCCCAAAGCCTCAATAATAGGAGACAACAGAATCTCATCTATCATTTGAAAATCCCTGCAGGAACAAGAGAGTGTTAGATGGACAATGTGTGTGTGCATGCTTGCATGGTTAAACAATCAAGAATACACATTCACATGTTTGAGCGAGTGTCCTACCATCCCAGGGACCAGCCTCGTCAATGTTTACTAATACAATTTCAACAGCTCCAAAAATAGCTGAGGAACTCAGATTTTATGTAAGATGTATTACAACAGTTTTATGAGGACACAGTCTAAGGTTTTGCTGAGCAGACAGAGTCTGCATGGTCATAATAATTCATATCTTAGAATTTTATCATTTGTGACGTAAGAAAACAAAAACCTCACCAGGCAAGCCTAAAGCATATAATTGGTGTTGAGGTGACTTTCGTTTTGAAAATAAAAACAATAGTATTATAGGATTTCAAAACTTGTTCTCTTTTCTTCCTTCAGGCCTACTACTTCTAGCAACCAATTAGATGGTAGGCGTAAAAGTTTCCTCCAAATTTAAGCCAAACCTAGCAATTTCCAAGTTCTTCCAAACCTCACAACAAATATATCATTATTATATCTTTTGTCAAACAATTCTTCTCTTCTTTTTTCATTTTGGAAGTAAAAATTATCATGATCATATATTGTTGCTGCTACTTGTCACTGTGCTGCATTATGATATCTAAAAACTATCTGTATTAAAAAAGACGCCAAATGAATATATCCATATTTATATACTCCAATTTATAATGATAAATTTAAAATTGTCAATATGGTCATCAAATGCGCTTCAAGTAAATAAGGAAGAGATAGTTAAACTGCATACCAGACATAAATCCAATCGCTGGGATCAGCATTCAACAAATTGAAAGAAAGAACAAGCCTCCCATCAGCACCCACAGGCATAAACTCCCCATGAATTGCCCCTTCTTCTTTCCCACCATTCACAAAGATCTTAACAAAAATCTCAGCAATCCTCTCTACCACATCAACCTCCGAAACCTTTCCAACAATCCAAGCATGCCGATGCTTCCCAACCACAGCCTTAACCTCATCATCCCGATTCACCACCACCACAGTATAAACCTTGCCACCTAAACCCGAACAATCTTCACCTTCCCCCAAAACAGACTCTAAATATTCATCAAGAACCTCATCATCCTTCAAATCACTATGTACTTTAAATTCATTCAATGCGCCACATTTCCAAGAGCATGCAGAATCAACATTTTGGTTGCGAATACAACTAGTACTGGAGTCTAGGGTCACCGAGACACTGTAATTGTTACCGCAAGTACCACAAACAGTTTCGTCGCCAGTGAATCTTCGCATGTGATCAAGAATTGAAAACCCTAATTCTTCTGCGTTTAACTTAGTGGAAGTTCTATGATCGAAATCTACAAATACTGCTTGGAATTGACAAGGGAATAGCAATGGATTCGATTCGATGGATGTTGATAGTGAATCGATGTCGCGAAATGGGAGAGGTGATCGGTAGATCTCTATGGATTTCAGCAAGAATGGCAAACCTGTCAAGAATCGAACCACCAAATCACAACATAGATTAGCAACAACAAAATGATATACATAATATATATATGTATGTATGCATAGATAGAGAGAGACCTAAGAGGAAAGAGAAGAAAAGAGTTATAGTTAGGACGAGGCGCTTCAATCCAGGTTTGGTCTTTCGCATGGTTTTGGGGTCGAAGTCGGAAGCGGACTCTGATTTTTCAGATATTTCCGACTTCTTCTTGTCGGAAGCGTCTTGCGAAGTTTCTGAGATTTCAGCCATCGCAGAAGCAGTTCGAGCTTCGGTGGAGCTCTTTTGGAGGCTCTTGTATGCAACAGAACCAGAGGTCTGTCAAAAATAAAATAAAATAATTACAATTATATCCTAAAGAAAAGAGTTTTTCCTATAATTTTAGAAATAACATTGATATTATTACCACTTCAATTTAAACAAGCAGAAGTACACACGACACAACTCCAATAAATTTCCCTTCAGTTTCATAAATTACATGTGCATCCCCCAATTAAATAACACGAACAAAAACAACAATACTAATAAATTTTTTTAAAAAAAATTAAAAAAAATTACCAAAAAATAGGGACGGAGTCAAGAAATTATGTGGAGTCATATAACCATGACTAAAAAAAATTCCAACTAACATGTCACTAATAATGTTGCAAGATAGTGAGTTGAAAGACCAAAATGTAATAATGGTATAAACTATTCATAATAAAGGCCGGTCCATCTTAATGTAATTTGTCCAAATATCAAAGAAAGTCAATGTAATTTGCCTAATAAATATATATGAAAACAAATAAAATCTGAAGATAAAATAATTACAAGGAGAAGGAAATTTTTAGTTGCATATTCTTTATTAACAAATTTTGAAGGAAGAAAATTAAATTTAAAAAATTTGTTAAATTTTAACATTCTATCAAGTTGTCACAATTTATTATTAATTAATCAAAGTAATGATTTCAAGGCTTCAAGTTGACTCCACCTATAATAAGTGAGTTTTTCTTTTGGGTTTTTTAATCTATAAAAATGAATTAGCTAACCGAATCCAAAAAACAATTAGAAAAATAATAATTCTCTAGATTAATTAATTGAAGGTACAATGGTTTTATTACTTTTAATGGACTCCTAGAAAAAATATAACTATTGAATACATGTCAAGCACAGTATGTTGGAGCAATTTTGTTAATCACCATACCACAAGAACACAAAAAAAATATATATATATCAAGTTCTTACCTTGCAACCAATAAACAATTAATAGATATATGTATATATATACATTTTCTTGAATAAAATGGTATTAGAAAATGTGTAAAAATGGATATAAAATTTTGAAAAATGATAAGTCTTCCGACGTTAATTATCGACTCTTCCTCCGAATACAACGTGGTTGGATCCATTGGAACTCTTAAAAAAATTCCCGTAAACATCTCTTTGACTCATTCCCAACCACGTTATATTCGGAAGAATAGTCGCAATTAAAATCGAAAGATCTGTCACTTCTCTAAAATTTTATATACATTTTCCAGAATCACTAATTTTTTTTGTAACAATGAGCGCCTGACAAAAAAAATGTAGTCAATGAGTGCACAATATTTACATACCGAATGAAATTTGCAAACATTTTGGTTTCTAAAGGCAATATTCCGCTATTATACTATATTTTAGATGTGTAGAAAAAATATGAAATTGTCTCTGTTACAACCACCCCAACACACGACAATTACAAAGATCCCTTTTATAGTCTAATCTCACACTTACAAAAATCAAGACCATGGCATTCACATCTTTAAAAGAAAGTTACAAAAGGTATAAATTAATTATCATGAGGTAAAAGGAATCTGGCCGTAAAATACATCCTGGTATCAGTTCTGAGATTGCAGAGCTAAGACCCTATGTTGTACAAGTCCCTCAGTACAAAGAAGAATGGCACAGATGTCACCGCTTCAACGAATGCACTTGCATTTTCTCTGGGATAAAGAATGTCAGAACTGTGTATGTTCGAGATATTTGTTACTCTTCCGAAACAGAATTCGTCTCATTTGATCTGTTAATGGGTTCCCAACTATCAGTTTCTTCCCCGTGCAAACCAGTATTGAGTCTTTCCATCACATTATCAGGTGGGCACTGGTCAGCAGGATTCGTAGCCGATGTCTGGCAGAAACACTCAGGCCAAGAATTTGTATAGAAAGACTCAGGATGGACACGCTTGTGAGGTCCACCGAACTTTGAGTTGAACATAACGCGCCTGATGGCACCTTCAAAACCAGATGTTTGGCCCTTTTCTCTATCGATGAATATAGGAGCTAGAGCTTTCCTGTTAGGTTGGATTGTGGTCCGGAAGCCATAGTAAAGACGATGACCCAAAAGATTGTTGGCGAAGTTGCTTGGGCCATCATAAGTTGGCATGAAGATATCAGAAAGGAGACAGACCATGTAATCTACAGCAGAGCCCACCAATCCCTGTTTGTTTTGGCTCAGGTCTTCTGTAGGGAGCACTGTATTATGGTTGTCAAGGTGAGGGAAAAGTGCTCTAAATGGCTTCATGAAACGCGCTCCGCCAAATAGTTCACCTGCTGCAAGGTATATACGCGTGGAATTATCAAATCCCATACCACGTAAGACGAGACCAACCTGCAAAAGGCAGTACTTGTAAAGTCCCAACGACAAATAAAACCGAGGAAAAATGACAGGAGTTTGGCATAACACTGTAAAAAGGCCACACATAACGTTGAACAAGAAACAGTGTAAATCATCACTACACTTGGTCAGTAATGATGATAATATATGCTACAATATGTGAAAGGTTGTGTCTTTAAATGACTAGAGGGAAAGACATGTCCTTTTCTTGTTGCAGCAACATGTTGCCATTATAGATATTTAAGTCACAATATGAAACACAAAAGGCAAAAACCAGATAGCAAGAGGGCGGGCCTTGGCGCAACAGTAATGTTACTCCATTGTGGCCTAAAGGTGACGGGTTTGAAATGTGAAACAGCTTCTTTGCATGTAAGGCTGCCTACATATAATATGAGCATCTACAAACCCCACAATGGCGGAAGCCTCGTGCACTGGGTTAGCCCTTTGTATATGGCTAAATATTATATGTATAAACTATGTGAAACACAATTCTAAACAAAATGAACATTTTACACTTGTAAACAAGATGCTTGGAGTAGCATAATGGTAATGAAAAAAAAAATAGTTCTAAGGATACTAACATCCCTTGCCACACTAATCTAAGCACAAAAATTGGGTGGACTGACAGGAGAATATCAGCAAGCAGGCCACACTAAGGGATTTCTCACTTGGCTGAATATGAGAAAAATAGGTAACACAGTAAAAACAGAGAGAATTTTACCTCTTCTGGAGTTAATGGACATTTCCCAATCGCTCGTCTTTCATTATAATTCAGTTTCTTCTCTGCAAAATTTTCTTCACGATACTTCTTTAATATACGCTGTTCTTCAGGGGTAAAAATATCTAGACACCTGTGAGATTCTGTAGAAGATTAAATTTGGTTTGAAACTAAATAGTTTTCAAAGGAACTATCAAGCATAATTAATAACTGTGGGTGCGGCTAGGAAGTCATGACCACACAAACACATGCTCAAGTCCAGAATTTCTTTAAGGCATGGAAATGGTTGACAAGATACGCATGACAAGGTTACAGATATGATATGGATATTCATATTTTAATACAGAGATGGGAGGTTGTAATACATACAGAACATCTCTCACACAATCAAACTTCATGACTACAAATCTGAATAAAGTTAGGAAGACATGAGTGGTAAGTTGCTGAGAAATTGGAGAAGGTGAAGACAAATGAAAACATAAAACAGTCATACCAATCCAAAGAGGTAGAATTCCAAAATAGTTCTGCTCTATATGGAAATCAAACCACCATAATAAATTAGGTTGAAGTGTTTAAAAAAAAAATGATAGTTAACATAATTTTATGAAATTAATTAGTGTAAAAGTAAAAGAAAATAATGCCAAACTATCATACCAAGATGTGTTGGATGCAGACAGCGAGACTAAATATTGAAATTTTTACAGGTATAAGGAATTTAGAGATCTAAATTGCCTGAACTTTTCTTTAAAAAATTGCGGAGCCAAATATTTGATAAGTCTATCACATACAACTAACAACTTTTGAAGAGACCTACTACTTCAGAAGCTCAAAAATATGGCATGAACATTTGCACTAAGATTCACCATGTACTGCAACAGAATGAAAAGAGTCATGGCAAAAAAAATAGACATAATATATGCCCAACCAGACAATTTCATTTGGATATTAGTGGAATAATAGCATGTTTGGAATCAAAGAGAATAATAGATGATGATGACGACGACAACGACTAACATGGAATACTCGACTAATCTTTTGATTAAAATTTTGTAAGAACCTATGCAAAAAATTGTCAATCTTTAAACAAAATCAATACATCATGTAAACCGACAGAAAATATTTAGATGAATACAATTAAGAATATATTTGTTCTTCTGAAAATCCTGTATTTAAAAAAAATGTTGTTCTACCAACGGGCTAGTAGCCTAGTGGTAACAGACCCTTACTTCCCAAAGGGAGGTCAAGGGTTCAAGCCTCAATGGAGGCATGTGAGTGTGAGTACTAACTGAAAAAAAAAAAAAAAGGTTGTTCTATTATAACCCCAAAAGACAAAAATTGGATTATATACCCTCCACCGGGGACACAAGATAGTTAGGGATGAGAACATACCCAGCAAATGCAAGCATATCCATCTCAAATCGAAGGTGTATTGACATGAAATGACCTTGGGCACGGAGTTTCCTGACAATAGAGTTACTTAATTTCATGATATGTGGTTTAAACCGAAGGGCATGGTAATTAACTCTGCATCTCAACCGCTGATATTCAGGATTGTCTATCTCTTCTGCTAATCGATGTGAAAAAGGAGTGAGATAAATTGCACCATGTTCCTTCATCTTCTCCAGTGCATCTGTCGTATACCAACTAATTTGAGCATCTCGTGGAGGCCGAAGCTAAACAAAAAGTTGCAAACATTTAATCAATCATACTAGATACCGAGATAGAAGTTTTTAAATTTTCATTGACAAGAAAACATCAAACTATAGTATCTAACCTGATGTGCTTTCATTTTCTTGGTCCTCCCATTTTTTTGAATTTCAGGAAGTTTTTCTACAATCCGCACATCATACCTCAATGCCTCGATGAAATGTTCAACGTCATAGATACCATCAAAGCCACTGTATACAGGTTTGGAATTCAATTCAATTAGATAGAGTTCAACAATTTTCTTTTCTTTCTGGTTTGCAAATTTTTCACAAAATGAAAGAAAATAATAGGGGCAAATAATACATGCACAATGTTAAAAGAAGGTACTAAAATTTTTTATGCCCTAGCGGGTGGAGCATACAATCCACGATTTGGGGAAGGAGATTCCTCTATAGGATCAATAAAGATTTAGGTCCAATATTCTGAGGGCATAAGAAAGAAGTCAGGATGTGTGGTATTATGGTTAATGGTGGCAGAAATGTCGTTCACTATTGCAGGAATATGATTGCATTGCACTCATTTACTTTATAAAAAAAATAAAAAAATCTTATCGATCATCCATTTTTCCAAATTATGAGCTTAACCATTCTTATAGAAGTATAAGCTAAACGAACATTCAACATGAAGAGTTGCATGCAGTATTAACCAGTCAACACATCATCTAAAGTTGGACGTGTGCAGTTTGTTATCTGAATCTGATTGCTAGAACTAAATTTACAATGGAAGTTAAAACACACATGTATACATACATTCAGTACCTGTCATCATGCCAGAAGGAGTTTGCATCTAACTCGGGCAACACGAGGGTAGCATTCATGATTCGGGCAGCAAGAACAGCATTACATATCTAAAACAACACAACTAGAATGTATTATTCCTCTTTTTGATACGTAATAATAAAAGTACTTCTTAAAAAAATAATATACGTATAAAAGCAAGGAACGGTTTCTGTTCAAACATGTGCCTTATTGACTGGTTGCTCTCCAGGACATGTTTATCAATTCATGGGAATGGTCATAAGGTCAGTACAGTGATGCTCCAACTGGCATTTAGTTGTATGCAGTCGAATAATTATAGATGCATAATTCTTTATAATGATATTAGCCAAAATAAACTCGATTCAACTAAATGATCATGGTGACAGCTGAACAACCTATTTAATTCCAAGACCTAACTTGCATCTTTTTCACAAAATCAAGCATGAAATTATGAAAAGTTAAGACTTTGTATAGTTTTCACCTAACAAACTGATGGCAAAAATGAACTCATATCAAGAAAATCAAAATGTCTTGCGTTATCTTATTCAAGCAAGAAGATGATACGCACCGCAGTACGCTGCTGATTTAGGCCACCATTACAACGAACACGCAAATAACCATTGCTCTCAACTGGAGGTGCTGCCAAAATTGAAACAATATATTTACAATCAGAAACAAACTTTGCTTATGATTTAATATATGAGATCAACACGCTCATTTACTAATTTAGAGGGACTATGAGAAACTACATACGGGGCCAATCAGATCGCGGAGCAGATGATGGCCTCCATCCACCAGAATCAGCAGTCTCCCAAAGTTTATCTACACCGATATGCTATAAAACAAAACAAAAAACAGTGTGAAGTTCTTTTGAGTGACCAGGAAGAGATCATGATTAAAGTTCACTAGAATGATCCAATCAAATTTTGAAAGAAATAATTTATCATAGATCCAATATGTATATAATTAGTCTTTAGTCACTGCATTGAAGAAATTGAAATGCACTAAATTCAACTCATCAACTGAATTTGCCCATTACACAACAGAATTACCACTAATGTTAATGAAGATTGTTTTAAAACAATAGCTTTCATTTTTTAAATCATATCCAAATTTTGTTTCCATCACTGCACGATAAAGAGAGAAAATTGACAAATAAAAAGCCTCTAACAGAGCAGAACAAAAGCAACAAACCTGCAAATTTTCGACTTGGCGGTTGCTTGCTTTCCTTGTGAAGAGCAACGAGACTGTGCAGATCAATAGGACAATCACGGCCACCGACAATCGACCTAACAGTCCTTTCATACCCCAACCCAGTTGCTTCAGTTGACGATTTCCATATCTCCTTCCTAATGCATCCCCAGTTCTGCCAATACATATAGATGTGTATATATATATATATATAGAGAGAGAGAGAGAGAGAAAAGGGCTTTTCTGTAAGAAGTAGAAAGAGAAAGACGTGCAAGAGTTGAAATGGTGTTAGGGTTTTACCTCCTCATTGGGATTGGAGTCGATAACCAGAGAACAGCGACGTCAATTCTGATCTTGTCGGATATAAATAGTAAACCCTAGATTGAGGACTAGTGATGGTATTGCGAGTTCTCTTTCGTCACAAGTTATAATTCTCTATACTCGAGCTTTTGGATCTGATGATTTGCCAGAAGCAGAGTAGTAGCGGAACTGCACGCGCCAACGCGAGTGTGGCGATACTGGGGTTGCTTCAGGAGAATCAGGCTTTTTACCCCCACAGTGTTTTTTTTATTTTTATTTTCAATTGACGAGGAACTTACACACCCATTATAATACTTTAGAAACAGAAACTCTCCATGTCACAATGCCCTTGTACCACTACAGTGTTAACTGGTTTTTTTTGTTTTTGTTTTTTTTTTTTTTTTTCTTCGATGGCCCTACAACACACACATTATTCAAAACGAGACCTCAAGAACTTACCTCTCAAATCCTTACAAACGCCGCTATGCCCTGGGGACGTGTTAATTGGTATTCATTGGCCAAGTATTGTCGATGTGTCATTTGGAAATCCAATCTCTATGAGTTTTTTTTTTTTTTTTTTAAATTGTTACAGTAATTTATAATTTTATCATTTTTAAAAATAAAAGAATATTAAAACTGTTATTACACCTTCACCATTTTTTAAAAATAACATTTTTTTTTGGTTCAATCTGTGAAAATAATGATTAAATGTTTATGTTTCAATTGTTTCAAATTCATGAATTTGAGTTTTATTGAACTGTACCTATAAATTCATTAACTCCTGAAATAATGAATGTGGTTGACTGTCTTAACAAAAATTATGTTAAGTTATTATTTCAATAGTTGATACATTATATTAAGATGTCATAAATGCAAGAGAACCTTCTTCTTTCTTTCTTTTTTTTTTTGTTTCTTTTTTTTTCCCTAGTGAATATTCAGAATAAGATGTAAAAGCAATATGAAAAAAAAAAAGAATTTAATGATTTATAAAATTATACTAATGGGAACTGAGTGGCCAATGAAAACCAATATATATAAAATGAAAGTCCAAAATTGATTCATAAGCTTAAATATAAAATGCAAAATACTTATTAACTTCACATGGGAAGCAAATGCGTTCGTTTTTTAATTTTTTTTTCAAGAATTCAAAACCGAAACCAAATTAGTAGATAGGTCATGCCAGGTGATGAAACGAGCTTAATTTCTCGAAGTCAAACGGCTTGAACTTCCTTAACCATCTTAAAATACTCAATATTTATGCAGAAAATTATGAGAGTAAACTATCAATTCTAATCATTTCCAAGAGCATTCACCCTTTACTTTCTTAAGTATACATAAACCAAGATAAACAAGGAATGATTCATTTTTAGCAGTATTTATAAAAACAATAATCACCAAGGTAATTAGAACTGATACATGTTTTATTATATTAATTATTATGTCTTAAAAAGTATTATTTACACACATTCCTTTCAGGGAAGGATGTCTCTTACAGTATAAAGTAGAGTAAATCACAACACCTTGAATCTTAATACTTTACTGATCCATTAGACATTGATGAAACCTTGCAGACACACCCACATTTCTATAGCGCAGGTCCAGTTGCAATGTTCCGTATTATTTAGAGTTATATAATGCTACCAGCAACCCTCTTCCTACTACAGCAGAATGGGGAGGATCAACCAACTGTCAACCTGAAAGTGCACCAATTTATGAAAACTTCAATCAGCATTCAGGTTTTGGTTTAATATCATCAGCCTTTCATGTCTGTACAAAACTAAACATAATAAGCTTCTGCTCACCTCAGGCCAAGACTGTAATAAACTAAAAAAATGTTCCATATACAACACAACACAAATGGATTTATTTTCAATATTTTCTTCTCTTGATTTTTAGTCTTGATCAGTCTATTCATGAAACTTGTGTCATTAATTGGGGGCATGTACATGGATCCATCACCTAAGTTAGGCTTTGTTAAATTCAAGGCAATTGTACCCTTTCTCACAGCCTTAAATCACGTCCTTTTCGGTCTCTTCTCTTCCTGATACCTTCAACTTTTTGTTTATATCTCCTTTTCTTGTAATGCCACTCATCCATATCAATATCCTCTTGGGAAAAAGTTGAAAATTATATATATCAATATCCTCACTTCAGTGACACACATGTTGAACATGCTGTGTTTCTTACTAGTGTCTGTTTAACAATTTGTATCAAATAGCTAATGGGAGTAAAATATGATCCTTCAGTTCCAATATCAAACTAATAAAATGTGTGAAAGCGCTGCAAAGAGAATCAGAGTTTATAGATTGTTTTAGATGGTTCAAGTTTGGTCCAAGCAAAAAGTAAAAAGACAGCAAGTTGTGTTATAGTAGAAGTGGTAGAGAAGAAAGATAACGAGACAAATAAGAGGAAGTATAAAGAGAGAAGAGTAAGGAGAGAAAGAAAGCAATCTCAATCTTTCAAAGCAAGCAATAAGGCTATGATTCTAAATTCAATATTCAATGACTTCAAAACAGATGGTTAGGATATAAAAACTTTAAATGCTAAGAACAATTTAATGAAACCCCTAAAGCACACTCATCTCTTCCGTAATTAAAATATAGATGACTTACTACTAACTGCTGCAGTAGCATGAATAGTACAGTACCATCATGACCATCATTGCCTTTGTCCCATATGAATGGGCTGGCTACATGAATTTAATTTCCATCCTTTCTTCTATTACAATAGAACCACCATAATATGCTACAAAAAATTCCTACTTAAAGAAAAGTAAGACCTATAATTAAATAAAGGCCAGCAAATATAATTGAAAAAATTAAAAATTACCTAACAACCAAAAACTAGGACTACATAATGCTCACTTTTCCTTGTCCAGCTAATAGATATGGGGCATCAAACTATCCAACGCAAAAACTTCTGTAGAAAAAATAAATTACCATTCTTTTCCTTATCACCTCATTAGACAGCTTAGTGTTCCTCTCGTCCTGGCAACATCCAACGTGGAAACTGAGGAAAACATCACACTTCCTCTTTTTTGGTAGCTGTCTACCACAATCGAGCAAGTCACTTTGGTTTTTGTATTGTACAATGCATCCATTCTTGTTCATTTTTATGCAGATTTTTTACTCAGGTTTACCAATTAAAAATGTATAAATTCAGAAACTGAAAAATTTAAAAATTTGCAAGTTGTAAAAATGACGGTGGACAATCAAAGAAGCTACAAAGGGTTGCATAAAAGAAAATTAATTATTGACGATACAGAAGGTTTTTGTCCCCTATTGTTGAGAAGGTTGATGATTAGCTGACTCAACTTCAATCTTAAGGAAATCAATGGGTGCACCCAGGAAAAAACCAACTCCTGTTGAGGAGGGTCCAAATTTCATATATGACCCTTGCAACAAAGCAGCATGTACAGGCCAGCTAAAAAATAGATTATAAAACCCAAAACTCAACAAACAAACTTTCTTGGGACTCGTTACATCTTAGCATGTAGGAATAGTATTTAACAACATCAAGAACGGGTGCCTATCTCACCTACTACAAGAATTCAGAATGAAAGTAAGCCAGCCCTATATAAAAGAAAGTGTCATATTCTTAGGCTCTGTTTGTTTCGACGCAAAATATTTTCCTCGTAAAATATTTTCTTTTTTCAGGTAAAATATTTTCTTTTATTTTTATTTTTCGGTGTTTGGCAAAGGTCTAGATCGAGGTTGAGGTCAAGTCCATCGGGTGGGGCATGTAGAATAGCTTGCCAAAAATTGATGAATTCATTTTTCTTTGCTTTTTTATTTAACAGTCATTAACGACAAACCAAATGCGGCTTCCAACAGGCTACAATGTGATCCAATACTAAAAAATACATAGATTAAAGGCATTATTGTTTTGGAACAAGATGGAAGTTACCCATACTCACTGACATGTTGTTTTTGACAAAGTGAATTCAGGAAGACGTGAGATTTGGTTTAACAGCCATTAGAAGTGGCAGTCACATTGTAAGGAAGATTCACTAACCTGAAATTTTCGTTTTCTCTGGAGGCTCACCTGTACTTTTTCCTTCAGCTTCTGCCTTTAGAATCCTATCAGCTTGACTTCCAGCGAACTTCTTCCTAAAAAACTCAATATCTCCATCTTTCTGTACCAAAATGTAAAAGGATTAAAAAAGGAGAAAAAAGAAAAGCTAAATGAGTATTAGCAGACAAATGGAAATATCACCATGTTGAAAAGCAAATAATGAAAAAAAAAATAAAATTATATATATATATATATATATATTCTTAAACAGTAAGATATATACCAATTCCTTAAACAAAGGTTCTGGTTTCCCAATTTTGTGACCAGTGGATATAATCTCCCAAGGTTTTCTTGCCCTTCCAAAATCTCCATTTTCATCACAAAGTGAAAGTCGTGTTTCAGGAGGCAAATTAAGTTGCTTTAGTACCTTGATTGCCAAAATTACAAAAGCATCATATTAGGAAACTTTTGAAAATAAAAAGGGTAGTGACGAACATTAGGAAAATATTTTTCAACCTATTTCTTACAGAGTGCGGGCCTGATACATACCTCAAGAGAAAATGATGGCATGAAAGGTTCTAGCAAACATGCAAGTAGATAAACCAAGCCCACTGAAGTTTTTACAACTATTGAACAGGAAGCTCTATTTTCCTTGTAAAGCTTCCAAAATTGGCTCTCCTACGTATCACATTAAAGTGATCAATATAATTGTAACATACCATGTGAAATAAAGAACATATACAGCTTAACAGCTTACTTGCAGATACGCGTTCCCTTCACTAGAGATGCTCATTCCAATTTTAAGTCCTTGCTTTAGTTTAACCTACTTAACATTATGCATTAATATTCCCCGTTAAGAATGCAACATTGAATGATTAAGTTAATAAATCATAGGTAAGAATTGTAATACAGCACAACAACGTTAGACAGTTTCAATTTATCACCTTTTCCATGGATTCTACATATTCCTCAACATATTTACCAACTTTTTCCGCCAATGTCTTTGTCAATAGATGTGATTCTGCAGCTGGAGCATCAGGAATGACACACCCATATCCTTCTCCTGCAAAAAGGAATTATCAGAGAATGCATAGGAATATTACTCAGGTTGATATAGGCAGTGCAGTGACAGAAGTCTAGGATGAAATTCCTCAAGTCTAGCACGAAGTTTCAATAATATGCCAATTTCTAGGGCGATCCTTCAAAGTGAAAATACACAATGAAGTACGTAAAACACAATTAAGATATCACCCTGAAGGACCACCGGGCCATTGGACCACGGGGTAGGAACTCTCCTCCCCAAAGGAAAGGTGAGTGGTTCGAGTCCCACATGGTCCATTGTGGTGAGTGGTGTGTGTGTGTGTGTGTTGTTTACCTACCAAAAAAAGTAAAAAACAAAAAACAAAAACACCTGAAGGGCCAAGTATTGATACAGGATGGAAGACTCCTCATGCAGGGAGATACAACTGAAAAGACATTTCAGAATACCCAAGTGTGGAATTTAATATTATAGGCACACAAATCTAGAGATCTTGCTAAAAATACCATGAAAAAAAATGCAAATTCCTTCAATAGTATATAAATAAAGCATAAACAGTTCAAATGAGATCCCTAAAACTTCAATATTGTCACATGATAAGTCTTATTTTACTTTATTTAGTTTGTTTATATTATTTTTTTTTTCAGAAAAATGTATCAATTTCTAAGAATCTTATTATTTCAATGGTTCCATTCCTCATTAATAAACTTTTAAAAGCCCATTTATGTACAAACAAATCCCTATATGTTCACTGTGCAAAATAAAGAGCATGGAAATTCAATTAAGTACCCACACAGAATAGGGAATTAAAACTATAAAAAAAATTGGCAAGACATAAAATTTTACCAACAAATCATAATTTTGTGGAACTAAACCTAAAGTGCCTAATGTCATATCCATACCATCAAAAACTAGGGATGCACAAGGAAAACCATTGGACTGATCCAATCCAATCCAATCCAATCTGTGCGGATTGGTTCATTTCTGAAGGGCTACTGGTTTGTTTGGTTTAAATTTTTTTGGAACCGTCCAAGACGGAATGGTTCACAGATTGAGGGTAGAAAAATACAGTCCATTCCAAACCAATCCGTGCATTATGTAGATATTTATATATACACACACAATAGGACTTCATATGATTGGTTGTCTACACAGTGACACAGCCACACCCATCCCCTCCCTTGACCGCTCCCTGCCGCCCCTCTTTTCCGTCACCCTCAAGTGCTCACTCCAGTGAGCCCGTTGTGTTTGGCTGGTCTAAATCGCATGCACACACACAGTCTCTCCCTCTCTCTCACACACACGCACTCAGTTCTCTCATCCTAGTTCTTTTTTCTTTTCTTTTTATTTAATCAAATGAAATTTGGATTTTGATTTCTGATATATGCATTTCAACGTTTTGGCTTAGGTTTTTAAGGGTCGAAATTTTGTTGACTTTTTTTAGTATTAGCATGCAAAACTTGGGGATCTGTTTGTGCATTGAGCCTTTAGGACACAAATATGCAAGACATTCTGTCTTTTGATATATGTTTTGCTAGATGCCCACCCCGCCACGGAAAGTATAGAAATTATTTCTTGAATTTTCCGAAAATTAGTTGTTTCATAAAGGGCCAAACCAATCCAATCCGTTCTCCTACAATCCGAACCATGGTATATATATAATATCCCAAAAAAAACACAATGAAGAAACCATGACAACTCAGCAAGCATCAAGTTTAATATAAAAAAGCCCCAGTGAGACTTATCGAAAAAGAAAAAGAAAAAGGGAAGCCCCAGTGAGATTAATTGCATTCTACAGTGAAAATTCACTCTCACAAAACTAGCTGTATTTCAGGAACTTAATTACATGGCACCGACTGACCTGGAGGTTTGGCAATGAAGCTCAAGACTCGATTGATAAAATTGCCCAAATTATTCAGCAACTCAGTATTTAGTTTCGCTTGCAAGTCTACCCATGTAAATAATGTGTCTGATACCTATTAAAAGAAAAGGATATCGAAGTTGACAAGTAGAAAACAATTATAGATGACCTTTAAATTCTATATCAAGTTATCAACAGAATTCACCTCCGGCCTGTTAATTAGCAAGTAATATCGCCACACTTCTGCAGGAATGTTTGTATCTTTTGCATCATTTCCAAAAACTCCTACTCCCTTGCTCTTGGAGAATTTTCCTGCATCATCAAGCATATATTAACTTTCTGTCTGATAATTTGAATATATATATATATTTAAGAACCCAAGCATCATAATATCATGAAAAGCTCATGTATCATGAGGTCAAGTCAAATAACCATATTAACATAATGACAACCATTTAAGAGAGCTAATATATGCCTGCTTCATAGTTCAAATATTCTGTAACGCTGATGCTATTCATCAATGTCCAATTTTCTCCAGTTCCAAGAAGTGTAGAAGGAAACATTACCTGAAACAAAATAACAATTAATATAGGCATATTCTGCAACAAATTTAACTCCACCAATGATCATAAAAATAGTCAAATATTATTGATAACCTCATACATATTTACTTTTGGGTCTTTCTGTTTTCAGGAATTGGCAGCAGAATTGAGGATGCGAATGGGATCAGCAGTCCCTATTTCCAGTTCTTGTACAGTTCAATCTTTCATAATCGGACTACCACGCCAAATCTAAGAATTGAATATTAGCCCAAAAAATGAATTTTTTTATTCTCAGGGGAAGGCATTGTCAAATGCAGATCCTACTAACAAGCATTCCACAACAAAGAAAAAAAGGAAAAATGAGCTACCAGTACCCTAGTGCCATCACTATTGCCACTATATTGCTCTATTTAATACCCCTGCTCATGCATAAGTACTACCACCGCTGTCCCCACTAATGCAACCATCCATTAATATCACCATAATATCCCCGTCAGTGCTATATCACGGGAACTGCTGCCAAGTCTATGCATCCATTGCTACCACACTATTATGGTACCACTGTCAGAATTACCATCTAAGTCTTCTAAGACCATCCATAAGATTACCGCCACATGCCCTCTCTAATGCCATGCCAGCAATCGCCATCACACAATGCTTATTTCAACAACAAATCACCTCTACTACCATCTCCATCTTCGGTACCTTGCAAGTCTACCACCACCAATACCTCCAACAACTGCTAATTACTATCATCACCATCAAAACTGATAACTAGTCACCATTGACACTGCCAGAACCGCCTCCCACTAACTTTTAGCACTCCATCATCTCCATCACCATTGTCGACCACAATGATCTCCAACAAACTGTCAACACAGCCACTAACCAAACTTCAGCAAGCTATAACCATTGTTGGAATTGTAAATCCAAGAATAAATCCCTAATCCTAAATCAGAAACACCAACCATCATACAGATTCATCATAGACTTTAAAAATGAAATTCTTTCTCAGAACATAAAAATTTAGTTAACTGTATGTGCAAAAAAGGAACGATGATTTGGTTATTAGCTATAATATCACAAATTTGACAGCTGGAAGCTCTTAAAAGGTGTGAGATTGGAAAATGTGAAATTGCCAGGTAAGAAATTAAGATTACTTATTATTGTAAGTTGCATCATAACACACTGTCAGTTATCATTTGTAAATTATAATAGTTAATAAGAGCCATGGCCATGTTAGGGTTTTTCCTTTTCTTCTTTTCTTATCTAAATAATGACTCTTAATGATGAGCCCTTTTTAGTAAAATAATAAATTCCAACATAAAGATGATTACAAGAAACGTGTAACCATCCAATCGGCAAGTCTGGTACACGAAAGGAGGGGGCACAAAAAGTAAAAGCAGGAACCATGTAGCCTTTACTTCAAAAAATCAATGACATTATGAGAAATGAACTCTTACAGTGTGGAATGGTATATTATCCTTGCCCATAAACTGATACAGCTCCACGTTATTAGGGTCTTTCCACCACTTCTCCCAATGAGGCGTATGGCATGCAGTAATGGACACATATCCAATAGGTGCATCAAACCACACATAGAACACCTGAGTTTCATGTCGTCAGAGAGAAAATTGGTCAAAGAAAATTCAAATGCGTGCTCAAAATTATGCTGCTTCTACAAAAAATTACTAAGTAAAAGAACATTGCTCAACAGCAATAATTGCATCTTAACCCACCTTATCCTTAAATTTTTCATGTGGAACAGGAACCCCCCACTTAAGATCTCTAGTAATACAACGGGGATTTAGTCCTTCTTTAAGCCAAGCATATGTAGCTTGTATGGCATTCTGGCTCCAAGACCCTGCAACTGACATTTTGTTGATATACTCTTCCAATTTATCCTTCAGCAGTGGCAGCTCTAGAAACAAGTGTTCAGTGTCGCGGATTTGAGGAGTTGTTTGACATACCTGTTCACATTACACGCTTGCGTATGAAATAGCAGAGAAGTGCAGAAGAATGTGAACGCCTCTAAATTCCAGTAGCCAGAATTTAAACAATACTGTGATTTCAATCAAACCTTTTGGCAAATTCATGACATATGAAGAAAAAATATTGACATTCATGAAGATAAGAAGTACCCTGCATCTAGGATCTTTCAATTCTGTAGGGTTCAACAACTTCCCACACTTTTCACATTGATCTCCACGAGCAAAATCATAATTACAATTTAACGTTGGACAGGTGCCCTCCACAAGCCGATCAGCTAGAAAACGTTCGCAAGTATCGCAATAAAGCTGTGTCACCGTTCACATTAAGAGTAAATATTTCTTCTTCTTTTTTTTTGATAAATTAAGAGTAAATATTTCTGCAACTTAACAATGAAGCATTAATCCAATTAAAAGGTCGGACGTTACCTCACCATCACAGAAAATATACTATCTAAACATAATATAACTAACTGTGTACCTGCTGCATTGTATTTTCAGAAAGCCAGTTGTTCTCCATCAATTTCCTGAAAATTCCTTGGCAGACCTCAGTTTGCTGGGGCGTTGATGTACGTCCAAATTCATCAAAACTTATATTGAACCAATTGTATACCTCTTTATGAATTGCATGGTATCTACAAATGCAGGAGACATGAATTAAATGAGCATATATGCAATTTATGCACAGACAAGTCAACTCAATGACAACGAAGCACGTGTTCCATGAGGAAATGCCCTCTATAGAATATGAAATCAGCTAAAGGATACAACTCTAATATGCTTGAAATTATGTAAAATTCAGACATCTGACCAGTCAACTCTATAACCTCTTAAAAGAATTCCGATTAAAGAAACAACACTCTGCATCACAAAGTATATACACATTCAATAAGATATAAATTCTCCTCCAATGATCAATCTGACTATCGGGTAGTGAAAGCCAAGTCAGAGCCAATTAGCAAAGAATTGGATCCTGTGGAGCCTGAATTATTGCCATATAAGAGAGGAGGATGACATGCATGAGAAAGAAAAGAAAATCAGCTTAAGGATTTATCTTTCTCTATCAATAATAACACGGCTTACCCTCCCAATATTGCTTCTAACCATTTACATGCTCAATAATTGAGACCCGGAGTTCTGATTTGCAACTTACTAGACTAGAAATTTGTAAAAAAATGGAAAAAAGTCTTGTACAACAAAAGGGATTCCGATATCTGAATCAGGATTAAAAAAGTTTTAGAAGCAAATTATCCTACTTGGTATGGAACTTGGGATGGTTATTACAAAATTACAGAAATTACATCATTAGAACATGTATAAAAACTAAGGCAATGAATTTGAAATGGTTTATTCCGAAGGGGGGAAATTGAAATGGTTTGACAAGAATAGCATGAACTTGAAGTATAGCAACCTCAGGGGACCTCAAAGATGAAGACAACTGTATTACATAGCAAAATATGAAATCAATTCACATCAAGAATAGTTGAATGATAGGACAGGACAATCCTTGACATGATTCCTGATAAAGAGCCACATGAGAATATTACATGTTCTATATGGGACCAAAATGATTAATGAGCAAGTGACTAGGCAGAGATTATAAGACAAACTATTTTATTATAATAAACCAACAAAATTTAAATATTGGTTTTGAGCTCCACCGCTGGACAAAAAAATCACCAAGGCAAAAAGAAAATCAAAATTTTGTTATAATGGTAGCTGAAGTGCCTAAGCAGAAATTAGAACTTGAACTATTTATTTCACTAAATGATTTTCCATTTCATCCAACTTAGAATCTTTTGGCCAAATACACCTATTACAGGAAAACAGAGACTTTTGGCACATTTTTATTATTTTTTACAAGCATTTGCATCACATTTCTCCGACCTTTGAATAAAGAAAATTTTCATTCATCAAATCACCAATATATATATATATATATATATATATATATATATATATATATGTATGTATGTATGTATGTATAGAAACCTTTAAATGGCAAAACTTAGTTGCAAAACAAGATAAGATAGAAGGTGAGATAAACAATTTACTTGTCACAAATCTGCTGTGGAGTACAATTCTCCTCCATCGCCTTTGTCTCAGTTGCTGTCCCGTACTCGTCAGTCCCGCATATGTATAATGTATTGTAGCCGCGTAGACGACAATAGCGAGCAAATACATCCGCACTCAAAACAGCTGAATTAAAAGAATTTACAAACTAGATTTAAAAAAAAAAAAAAAAAAAAAAAAACAGTGAGAAAGAAATTGTACAGTGCAATCAAAGAATGGTACTCTTGGCGGATTTTATACGTTTCTGAATTTAAATAGTGATAAATAGATACAACTTTCTAAAAACTTTCAAATGATCTCCAATCCATAGTCCGTAACCAGAATAAAAATAAGGTATAGTTTTGGAAAGATATAAGAAGGTCGAATATGTATTTAGTCCTTTATAATTGGTTATTCAGTAGTGGTGTTTTTACGGCTAATGTTTCGTGAGAAAAGAAAGTTCTAAGAACTTCTTATGAAATAATATAACTCTTATCTTTTTCCTTCGTCTATCGTTGAAAGTATATTAGAACTGATCGCTTTGATTCCCCCAAAATGCAATTAGAAAAAGTAAAAATAAGAACGAATGTGTAAACACAGGTGATTTAAGAACAATAATTAAAAATAAGAAAGGTTGCTTATTCTTAATAATTATAATTATTCTCGATAATTATTCTTGAAAATTATTCTTAAAAATCATTCTTGAAAAACAGTGAAGAATAAAAGTTATTCTTGAAAATCAACAATTCAAGAGAGAGAACAAAGATTGCTGGTAATAATCTTGCTCTATGGACGGTTACTAAGGAAAAGAGGGCTAAAAGGAAAAGAAAATAATAGAAAAATTCAGTCAATGATTATTCTAGTTCAAAACTCGTATTTCTTTTATTTTCCTACACTTTCTTGGCAACCAAACGGAAATGTTGGGGAAAATTCGAAGAATTAGATCGCATTCAGTGTATGTGTGTGAAAGAGAGAGAGAGAGAGAATTTACAGCCGATAATGTTTCCGAGATGAGGGACGTTATTCACATAAGGCAAAGCGCTCGTGATCAGTATATTCCTCTTCCCCGGAATCGGTAAATTTGGAACTTTCCGTCCATCTTCGGCCTGATCTCCCATCCCGCTGTGACTTGCTTCCATAACGTGTGTATTGAGAGTGAGAGTGAGAGAGAGAGAGTGTCTGTGGGTGTTTCACTTCACTCCCTCCGCTCTGTATATGGAAAAAGAGAGACGTTGCAACCGCCACAGAGTGACCTTTTGTTTCTTTAAAGCTGATCGTCCGCACTTGCCCTTAAGTTTCAGTCCTAATTACAGTCAATACCATGTTAATACAAGTATATTTTGTGGTATAATAAGAATAAGTCATAGACACGCATAATTAATATATAATCCTAATGAAAATAATAATAATAATAATTGTTAATTGCACAGAGTGTGAGAGACAAAGAGCTCCACTTAAACTAATTTGGGATGGGCAGATAAAGAAAGATTTTAAAAAATTTAATTTGGTAGGAGATTTGGTTTATGATATAAAAGAGTGGGTAAAGATAATTAATATGGTTGGTCTTTGTATAGGATAAAAGCAAAAATAATAATGATGATACCGATCAAATATACAATAAAAAAGTGAAATTAATTTTCTATTATTATTATTATATTTATATATATAATATTTAACTCAATTCTATTTGAGGTGGTATAAATGTGTCTTTTGGTATAAAAAAATAATAATAATGATTTGAGAGGATGGAAGGTTTTTTTTTTTATTTGAACTATCACATTCCATTTTGGATTTTTTTTTTTTTATATTATTTGATCTGACAATAAATTCATGCAAGGATACACTCACTTGCCTTGTGAAGGAGTGATTAATAGACTTTTTTCAAATAAATACCACGTAACCATATCTCTTGATATTTTGAAAGGTTGAGAAAATATTATTAGGGTACAATATTTCTTGAGGATGAATCAAAGAGTTTAGTATAAGAATTTCGTGAGAGCAACGTGAAAAAATACTAGTTATAATTTAACAAATGGATAAAATATATAAAAATTATAATTGATACTTTGCGTTGGTAAGGCCGATCTCCAAAATTAAGGTGAAGGGTAAAGATGGGAGAGTAGTTACGGTGGATGAAAAGTTCCCCCACTTAATGAGCATCTTAGCAACAAAGAACCTTAATGAGCATCTTAAGCAAGTGGAATATATTGATGTCACCCACAGCATTTAAAGTTCAAAGACTTCATCTAGGCTCTCTCTCTAATAGGAGATAAAAGAGAAATTAAGGCTACTTAAATACCATGTTAATACAAGTATATTTTGTGGTATAGTAAGTCATAAAGACGCATACTTAATATATAATACTAATAAAAACAATAATACTAATAAAATAATAATAATGGTTAATTGCGCTTGGTGTGAGAGAAAAGAGCTCCACTTAAACTAATTTGGAATGGGGTGATAAAGAATGATTTTAAAAAATTAAATTTGGTAGGAGATATGGTTTATGATATAAAAGAGTGGATAAAGATAATTATTGTCAATGCATAGTTCAGTGGGTAGTGTCTTCTGGTAGACCTTGACACTTATCTACTAATTTAATTTCTAACATTTTTTGCCTTGTAAATATATATATATATACATTAATTTTTCATTGTTATTATTATTTATACATATAATATTTAACTCAATTCTATGAGAGGTGGTATAAATGTTGGGGAAAAAAAAAAAAAAAAAAAAAAACACAAAAACAAAAACAAAACAAAACAAAAAATTTGAGAGGATGGAAGGTTTTTTTTTATTTGATCTATCGCATTCTATTTTGGATGTTTTTCTTTTTGTCTATATTTATCTGACAAGAAATTGATACACCCACATACCCCTGTGATCCATTGACTTTTTCTGAATAAATACCACATAGCCTATACCTTGATATTTTGAAAGGTTGAAAAAATATCATTAGGGTACAATATTTATTGACCCTGAGGAAAATAGTTTAGTAGTATAAGAATTTCGTAAGAGCATCCTTGTGATATATTTATTATTATATTGAATAAGTGAAAAAAATAATACTTGTAATTTAACAAATGGATAAAATATATAAAAATAATAATTGATACTTTGCATCGGTAAGGCCGATCTCCAAAATTAAGGTAAGGGTAAGTTTGGAGAGTGACTATGGTGGATGAAAAGTTTCCCCACTTAATGAGCATCTTAGCAACAAAGAACCTAAGCAAGTGGAATATATATAAATTGATGTCACCCACAGCATTTTAAGTTCAAAGACTTCCTCTAGACTCTCTCTAGAAATTAAGGTTACTTAAATCACCATGCATGGGAAAAGCTAGATCACTTGTGAAAAGCTCCCACTCCAGATTCTAAATGCAAATATGAGAATTTTCATGGTAAGTACAAAGTTGGCTTCATGTGGCCCATTGCTCGTCCTTATATACTCTAAATTTAATAATCTCTAATGTTATTTATTTGACAAGTTATATGTAATTAGGGGTGGTAAAATGGGTCATAATATACTAATCCGTTTATATCTGCTTGCTTTAAAATAAAAATAGGTGAATCATTTTAAAATATGGGTCAAAATAGGTGACTCATATTCAACCTATTTTTATATAAGATTTAATATAGGTTACTTATTTTAAATAAATTAAATATGGGTCGTCCATTTTAACCCATAGTCCACCCATTATATAAGAGACCCAATTTCACAATCTTTATTTGACTCAAATTTACCTTTTTCTTTATAAATTCTCTAATGCGATCCCAAATCCCCATTTTTTTTTTTTTTTTTTTTCTCTCTCTCTCCCTCTCCCTCACTATCTCTCTCTAAAGTTTTCTCTACTTCATGGACTCCTCATGTATGTAATACTACGGTTCGAAAAAAAAACTTATGTTTACATTTGTCTTTGAAAATAGAACGACCTGATTTATTCATTTAATTATTTATTCTATAAAAAACTTAACAAATGATTTCATATAATATATATGTGTGTGTGTGTATATATATATATATATTATCTTACATTCATGCATTTTAAAAATAAATTAGAGAATTTACAATTATCCATACATATTTTTACATGCTTTTATTCATCTAAAAAAAATAATACTATAATAATGAAATTATTCAAAATAATAACTTTTTTTCCTTCCTAAAACAGAGTTGGCGTGTCATGACAAGTTAACCTAACCCGTTTTCACCCAATCCATATTTAACCCGTTACAAGATAGTTGAATATAGGTCACAACCCATATTCAATCCACCCATTTACCACCTCTACATGTAAGGATAGAATGACAAAAGGTTTATTACTCGTCAATCCATCCTTATCGATTTGCTTTAAAATGAAAATGGGTGAATCATTTTATTCATTTAATTTTTATAGAGGATTAAATAGATTAAATAAAAAATATTCATATTCAACTCATTTCACTAATTATACATCATATTTCACTAATTATACAAGAGATCCAAATTCACATCCTCTATGAACTGAAATTTACCCTCCTTTCTCTCTCTCTCTCTCTCTCTCAAATTCGCCCTCCGCCGAGGCAGCCGGATTAAGTTCCAAGCCTAGGGCTTGTTTGCCGTTGCTGGCTTCGCTACCAGATTGTTTGCATGATTGACTGTTATCTCTGTTTTTTTTTGCTTGAATTAGGGTTTGGGCATGGGCCTTGGAATTATGTATTGGGATGGGCTATTTGTTTGCCTGGATTAGGGTTTTGCCTTGTATTCCCTTCTTTGTGGGCTGGGTTTGGCCAAGGCCTTTTTTTGTTGTACAGTTCTTTTATATTATAATATTGCTTAACCTTTGGAAAAAAAATTCTCAGCCAAATTCTCTCCCACTCCCTCTCTCTCTGTCACATTCTCTCCATCTCTAAGATTCTCTGTCACATCCTCTCCATCTCTAATTCTCTCTACCTCGTCCTCTCATTCTCTCTCTCTCTCTCTCTCTCTCTCTCTCTAAAACCTTTTGATGCTTTCTCTTTCTGTCCCCCCCCCTCTCTCTATACATATATAATATATGCGTATATGTGTAGTGTATATTTGTATCCATCTTTTGACTGTATTCATTCTTTTGTTTCTGAATACTAGCATGCTAGTAATTTTTTTTTTCCTAATACGGGTCAGTGAGTCATAACGGATTGATCCGAATTATTTTGTCTCAACTCATATTTAATCCATTACAAATGAGTTAAATATGAATCACAACTCACATTTGACCCGTCATATTTGATTCGGCCCAAATCCAACACAATCCATCCATTTGCACCCCTCCTGTGTAACTAGAGCTGCAACTCGGGCTGGGTCAGGCCGAATTTATTCGAGGCCAGCCCAAAATTTTCAGGGCTTGGGCAGTGTTTTTTTGTTCTAAGTCTGGTCTTGGACTAGATATTCTGAGCGTAAATTAAATTCGGGCTGGGCTTGGGTTGATATTATATAAAAGCCCGAAACCCAGCCCGAGCCCGAAAAAAGTATATTTATTTTAAAACTATGTTATTTTACAAATATATAATAGCTTAGTTGGTAGTGTGTGTAATTTTTATTAGAGAAATGTTGTTCGAGTGCTTGTAACTGCACAAATTTCTTATTTTTTATATTCTGAATACAGAGGCGTGGGCTCGTGGGCGGGCTTGGGTAGGAGAAGTTAATTATGGGTTGGGCGTGGGCTCATGGGCGGGCTTGGATAGGAGAAGTTAATTATGGGCTGGGCTTGGGTGGCTAGGATTGGGCTTGGGCAAAAGATTTTGTACATGGGCTAAGCCTGAATTAAGTCTCTAGCCCGTCCAACCCGCCCGAGTTGCAGCCTTATATGTAACACGGTTACCGTCAACTTAATTTTACAATTAGATAAAATAATTTATTTCATCCAACGATTGAAAAATAATAACATAAAATCTTTCGATCTTTACTTTATAACTCGAAAAAGTTGGATATTTTAAGTGTATCCGAATATAATTTTGAAACACACAAATTACTTTATATTAAAAATTAACACATTTATATCAAAGTTGTTAGTAATCTCCATGTAATAAATCTGGAAACTTCGATTGTGTAAAGACTAAGAATTGTATTGTGGCAAAACTATCTGAAGACAATCAAACTATCATAATCTATCAGCTTCTTTCTGGAGGGAATTTAAGCAGCATGAGCTTCGGCAGTTTCAATGAGCTTCCGATTTATTTGTCATTTGTTTTTCCTTTTTATTTATTATTTATTTGTACCAATTGGTTGGTGTCAATAATATTCGTGTTGCTGAACTGGCATGCTTTGGTGGCACATTGAGGAGATTAGTTTCCACACAAGCAGACAAACCGAGACACACAGTCCCTTCATTACTCTTCCAACCAACCACAGCCGCCCTAACAGTGAATGCATTACCTGTAGCACCGGTCAACGGTTAATCAACTCCCCTCCTCTGTCTCTCTCCCTCGTGTTGTGTTTTTTACTACTAGCTCCCTCCCTGTCCCATTTTAAATGTGACTTTTTTAAAGTCAAAATCGACATTTAAAATAAGATAAAGGGAATACTTTTTTGATCCCACATCACTATGTGTATAGAAAATTACTGAAAATATCTAAACATTGCCACATCACAGTTTTAGTATATTGGTTACTCATAGGATGAATTCTTGTATAATAGATCAATACACCATCGTTTGTTTTAAGGAGTACAATAGTCAATATTTGTTCATGTATTTGTTAAAAAAAAAAGAAAGGCTTTGACCAGTTTATTATGGTGGAGATGGTGTTTTGAGAGTACCGAAATAATATTTTGGATTTAAAATATGACAAAATTTAATATTCTCGTTGGGATTGATTCGAAGCGAAACCAATCACAACTTTGAAAATGAGCTATTTCTGAAAGGAAATTCCTCTAACTTTGAACTGAATTTCCTCCGATATCAAATCCAAATCACTGATTTCATAATCTCAAACAAACATAAGAGTAATTAATACAATTAATACTTTTTTATATTTTAATTGAGATATTTAAAAACTATCAACAAAGTAAATTTTTATTTTTATCTTTATTTTTTTTAGTTTTATAAGAACAATTATAAAAAACAATTGAACCAATTAGACCATAAATCCTTAACAATGATTTTAATTTTCTAATTAGGCTTTTCGAATCATAATTTCATTCATTTTTTACGTACGCTTATAAAATTAAACAATTTCAATAACACTTGGGTTTAAAACGTTTTTTATTTTTGCTGTCACAAGAAACGAAAACATAATTTTACTTTCCGGAGTTAAAATAAGAAAGTCGAAATGACGTTTATTAACCTTATTACTGTCACAATTTAAAAAGCTGAAAACAATAATAGTGTTTAGTAATACATTTTTTGTTACGAGATGTACAACGGTTTTTAAAATATTTTTTATTTTCTCATTAGTTCTAGAAAACCTTAAAATACGGAGAATGTATGCAATCCAATTATTTTACAAATATTAGCAATAACAAATACATGATAATAAAATACAATGTTTAATTTAAAATCACAAATCTTAATAATACTTAATAAATAAGTATAAAATAAGAAATACCAAGACAAAAACGATCAGGTATACATTTATTAATAAAATATATAATGCATTATAATATTATAAATTAATTATAATTTAATATTTACATATAATATAATATAGATATGGTATGTAAGAATATAAATTAAATAAAAGTATATAAGTATATAATAATATAAAATAAATAAAAAATACATAATAAATCATAAATATTATTGTCTCAAAAAATAATTTACACTATTATATAATATATTATATATTAAATATATATATTTTATTAATATTTAATATATAACATGAATAACGTGTATTTTGTTTGAAATGATTAGCATTTGCATAGAAAAAAATTGTGAAAACGATTTTGTACTACAACACCGAAAACAGTGAAAGTTTTTTTTATGTTTTCATTTTCCTTCACATAAATGAAAAATATTTTCGATTATAGAAAAACAAAAACATATTATTACACATAATTTTTGTTTTTGTTTTAGTGGTTGGGAATAGAAAACAAAAAATGTTTCCCTCAGTGAAACTCAACATTTTTTTTAAAATTTTTTTTTATAACTATTAATTAATGAAGGATAGTCCATAGTAATTGCATATTAGGTGCGCTGGTGCACAAACTCATTCGAATCGTACATGCATGACACGTACTATTTCAATGAGACCGGTACACTTAGTACACTCCATACCTTTTCTAGGTAAAGATGCATCGTCCAATGGAAAATTGGGAATTGTAAGAAAATGTACAAATTTCAATTCACAATCCAAGTGGAAAATAAAGAATCATTGTATTGTTTCAAATTTCTACGAAAAATGCCAATTACCACAATCATTCAACTAATTCTCATTTTTATAATAGCAACACGTTTGCTACGCTTAATTAACAAAGGAGAAGTTTAGCGCGTGTAGAGTATAAACTAGTACAAGTGCATTGCACGTTGGAATAAAGAGAGACAATAGAAACACGTGCATAACATACGCATTATATCATATATATATACGCATTATATCATATATATATATATATATATATATATATGAATCTGTGTGTATATGGGTTCATAAAGAAGCCGGCCGTGTTATTTATTGGGTCTGAACGGAGAAAGTGCTGGATTCAACTTTAACTACTAGTTAATTAATTATCTAATCAATCCCACAACAAACTTCTCTTTCTAGGTAAGGTGGCAATATTTGGAGATTAAATTACTCATCATGGAGAAATTTGGTGACCCAGAAATATAGCATAAAAGTCAATTAAAATATTTCTACATCACTCAACAGATTATAATTTGGAAAATAATAGTCTCGGGGTGTCGTGTCTGTTAAGTCAATCGAGTTGTCTGTTATTTATTTATTTATTATTATTATAAAAAAGTTATAATATATCATACTTTTTCCATTTGATAAACCAACAAGAATGGGATAAATAATAATAATAATAATAAATTTAAATAAATAAATAGTAGAATCACCACCAACTAATCACCTTGTCATTATATCATGGTTAATGCTTACCATTTCCAAGGAACAAATTATTTTAAACAGAGAATTACAATAATAACAGGCAGTAGGAATCAACTATTTTAACGATTTTTTATTTTTTATTTTTTTGTATAAAAAAATCAGAACTAAAATCATTAAAATATGGAACCGAACTGAATCATCCATAACCGGTTAAATTTGATTCTAAATTATGATTGTATGGTAAAATAGATATTCATTTTAACTATTTAGACTTGAATTTTATCTAATTTTCATATGACATCCAAACACACAACATAAAAAAAGAGGTCATAAACTGAAAACCAGAATCAAAATAAACACCAGTAATACAAATGAGAATACTGGTATCAAATTTATATCATATATGCATCATCCTATTAATTTTTATAAATTTAAGGTAACGCAGATTTGATTGTCAGTTAAATTTTTTTTTTTTTTTTTTAATCGAGATATCGTAGAAGACTAGAAAGTTAGTGCAGTGGTATGTTAATAATAGCTCTGTAAATCTTTTACATTTATATATATTGTTTAACTTTTCAATTATTTATTTATTTTTCCAAAATAGTTATTTATTTATTTTTTAATATAGATTTTCATAGTTTTTTGGGCAATTACCATAAGAAATTTCTTTCTTGTGCAGAGTAAGAAAGAGAGACTTTCAAAACTGAAGAGAAGACTTCCAGGGGAGAGAGAATATAGAGAGAGAAAGAGAAGGTGAATGGTCAAACATCACCGGTGGCGCCGGTCCATGGTTGATATACCCATCTCTCCCTCTCTCTCTCATCTCTTTCTCCGCCACTCTTTCTTGTGCGGGTCTCTCTCTCTCCTCTTGCTTCTTAGTTGTTGAAGGACCTTGTGTGTGAGCTCCGAATCTCTGTATTGGTTTGGTCACAAATATTGAATTAATTTGAACAATCATCCTTCTTTGCCATTTCTGGTTTCTTCCAAGCTCCGTGCCGAGAAATGGCTGTGAGTTTCTTTCTTTTGATTCTTTTCTGCTATGAATTGATTTTTTATTTTATTTTATTTTTTTGTCTTTTGTCTTTAAAGAAATTACAATGATTATGTTGTATTGTATTGTTTGATGAATTATCTGTACAAAATTTTGACGGTTGTGTTGTCTGTTTAATTGTCTTCAATGGTTTTGTTTCTTTGATTGTTTTTTTTTTTTCCTTGGAAGTGTTACTGTTATTTTTCCTGTTAATATCTAAAATTTGGGTGATATGGGTTGGTTTCAAAATTGTTCAATTCAGCATAACACATTATTATGAATATAAGTTGGTTTCAGATTACTTAAATTCTGATTTTGGTTTAATATTTTTAATTGAAGGTGTTCTAATTTGAGTTTTGGTGTTTTGGCATTTGGGTTTGGCTTGATCTGGTTTGTTTGGTAGTATTAACTCATTTTGGGGGAAATAATTCCCAGCTGTTGAGGTAATACAAGGACGAACACAAAGCAAAAATCAAGTAAAAATCATTGTTAGTCCCAGCTGTTGAGGTAATACAAGGACGAACACAAAGCAAAAATCTGTGTTTAACTGATGAATCCAACCACAATCACAAGAATGGAGCACCCAAGAGAAATCCACTTCACTCCAGAACATTTTTTCTTTCTTTCTTTCTTTTGTGTGTTCTGACATGGGGCTTCTGCTCATACATATATTGAATTGTTTTAGCCATTTTCTTTAAGGCTCCATGTCTCCTTTGATGGCCATATGACAACACATTTACCTCCATGACACACCTCACAAATCCACCCGCTAGATGCACAAGAGAAAACATCAATTAACCCCTCAGCAGACTCCAATTCAGCCAGCTTTCATAGCTAGTGCTATTTGATGGGAATGACCTTAGTCATCATATAAGTATATATATATATATATATATATATATATATATATATATATATAGATTCTTGTCAGTTTGAATTTCCTCGAAATGCATACATTTTTTTAATCACCTTACATTTGTAGTGATATCTAACTAAGAAGTACATTTCTAGTGATATCTAACTAAAAAGTACTTACTGTGGGATTAGTATGTTGCATTCATACTCAAGTCAATAGCCCCTCTCATTTTATAAGTATACCACATATTCCGCATCTTGAGTCACAATCCAGTTCTTGTTGGAGAAACTGTTTCATCCACAACATTCCTTACCTACTTTAGTAGTAACAATATATTCAACGCCTACATTACCCAAACAGATAATTGTATTGGGTGCGGGTGTGTGTGTCGTCTTGGACCTCCTTCAATGCCAAAATGCAAGAATATGTGTTCAAAAGTTGGATATGATTATGTGCACATGTACTAAGAATTTAAATACATTATATATATATAATTAGATAAGTACTCAAAAACACATTTCACAAATTGCCCATTACGGGACTCGAACCTCTCACATCCCTTTTGAGGGAGGAGAGGTTATACCATTTAGGATTCTTATTGGTTGGATTTCCAGTTATCTTGGTAGAAATTTGATATCTTTACCAATGACCTATTGGTAAATACATTATATGTTTTATTATAGTGTAAAGTTCAATATTGTTGCTTTATAAGAATATACTCGATTATTATTCAAATTAAATAAGATAGAAAAAGGCTTCCAACTACTACTAAATTTGATTTTTTTCTTCTTTCTTAATCATGACGTGAAGAATAGCAGTGTCCAATTTGGGCTCGTGTGTCGGAGACATATCCTGTATTCATACCCATTTTGGGTCGACATGTGTACATAAAGAAAAATACGAGAATCCTTGTAACTGAGTTCAACCTCAGTTGTAAACAAGGCAACATAATATTGTTGTTGAAGTTGTTATGATATTATTTTCACTACAAAAGTAACAAGGATTCTGATATAGACTGTTTACCATCAATATTATTTGTCATGTTTGCATCTCACAAGACCAACTGCACAAGCAGCGTCATGCCATGTGCAAACATAAGACATTCCTTTGCTGAAGAGTAGAGTTAGGAGCTTCTGTCTTCTGTTCTTTGGTAGAGGGACATAAGCTTTTACTTAGCTTAAAATAACTGGCTTCATGTGTGCTAACTAGACTAACTTAAATGTGCTAAACATGTGCCAATCACCTCTTACATTTCTTGTTTCAAAAGACCTTAGCAGATTTGCTGTGTCGGGTCTAAGTCCTTCGTATCAAAGGGCTTGAGCAACTCCTCTTTGAGTTCTTTTGCACTTATGACCCACCATAAGTAAGTTGAACATTTGTAAGTACCATCTTGATGCTTGCTTGAGAATATAAACATTGTTTTTTTCCGTCTAAAATAAAGCTCGTCCGCGCAAGTTCTTTGCCAAGAACTTTAGATGAGAATGATAACTTGTTTGATTCATTTCCTTGGTGTTGTAAGTTTCAAATTAGGGAAAAAAGAGCAACTTGGGAGTTTGTGCATCTGAATTTTGGTTAATTGCTTTATTGTTGAGCTGAGTCTATATTTGCATAATATTTTTGTTGATTGTTGGAGGTTCTTCAATTGTATGTATAATTTTGGGAAGGAGCAATTTAGATATTAGTAAGTTGTTTCGAGATATGGATTATGTTCTTCTCTTTTTGGTTATAGTTGAGGCTACGGCTGAAGCTTTCTCGGATCTGGGCTGAATATAGCTGGTAATATATTTTCTGATTTTCAATTATTAAAAGTCTAGTTCGTCGAGGACATCTGTATGATGGCTGGGCTCTGCATTATTATTTGATTTTTTTGCTTGCAGAAAATTGTTAACTTATCTAGGAAGCATTTGCACGAAATGGAAAAATATTTATGTACTACAATGTCATTGTGCACTCAGTACCCTTATAGTACAATATCATTATGCAATTGTGCCCAATAAATGTAATTATGTTTTCATGATGCCCAATGGCCTTTACCACAGCTACTCATTCAAACATGTTTGGTGATTTGGAACTTCTCATTTTTCCGGGTTTCATCACCCCAATTGTGGCCTATGTAATTCATGGCTGTGCTGCTAATGGATTGGCCATGTAAACATATTTTTGTGTTTAATGGATGTGATACTAATGATCAAAAAGGAATCTGTAAGAATGATGATGCTCTTGATCTTGTGGTAGGACCGTGCACATGTACCCAAGTTTGGCAATTGGGAAAGTGAAGAAAATGTACCTTACACGGTCTACTTTGAAAAGGCACGAAAGGGTAAGGGTAGAACAGGTGGGAAGATGATAAATCCAAATGACCCCCAAGAGAATCCAGATATGTTTCCCGATGTAGCACCTCCAGCTCAAGCTCAAGCTCAAGCTCCTCCCTCGAGAACCAGAACTGCACCGGAGGAACCAATAGGACAGGTAGCAGTTAGGCCAACACATGAGCGTCGAGTGAGCAGGGAAGATGTTGACGCTATGAATTCTACTGACTCTCTGGCGCGTAATGGCAATACACCCCGCAAAACTGCTAATGATCATCAACGTCATGGAGGCCGTGGAGCGGGTTCTGGTCGACCTGCAAGGCAAAGTGCTGGATCTGAACACAGCATTGAGCGGTCACCACTCCATCCACATTACCAGGCGAGGATTGTTGGGAAAAGTAGTGGTTCTCCCTCCAGGGAAGGAAGGAACTCATACGATGGTAGCCATGGTACTCCTGGGAGGTCCCGATTGAAACCAGTTACACAAGGAGATGAAAGTGTTAGTTTTCTCCTAATATCCTTTCAATTCATATATATATATATATAATACAGTAGACTTCTAGTAGCTCCACTTGATTCTACAAAAGTTACTTCCTAATGAGGAGGTTGTGTTTTGATTTAGCAAGCTCTACTTGTTGCTTTAATTGGTTGCTATGCTTGTCGTGTTTTAATCCTCCTAAATAATGTAATAACCTGCAATAAAAGTTAATCAAAGGAAAGAAAATGTGGAGCAATTTATTTGAACACTTCTCTAGTATGATTCAAAGCACTTGCATCACTGTGGTAATTATTATGTGAAGCATTTTATGAAGATCCCTTTCCCTGAAATGATTTGCATGTAATGGCAGCCTGATAGAGGTGCTGCAGTTCCAAGATTCGGTGAGTGGGATGAGAAGAATCCTTCATCAGCGGATAACTACACTCACATTTTCAACAGAGTGCGAGAGGAAAGACACACAGGGCCTGGAAAGTCACCGGGAAGGGATTCTGAGCATTCTTACAACAACATTCGGAAGCAAAATCAGAATGATAATGCTAAGGTATGTTGATCAATTTCCTTACGCACACTCAATTGCCTATGCTCTTCTCATTTCGGTTTTGCTTTTTTCTGATTCTATTTCTCTCATCTTTCTTTCCTCAGATATGCTGCTTTCCATGGGGTAGAAAATGAGAGACTTTCACTTTGTGCTATGTAAAAGGTTTGTGGGACCTGTAAATAGCTTTAAAGGCTCTATCTATCTGTCTATGCAGAGCTAACCTCTTAAACATTATGCATTCTTTCTCTGTGTTCGTGTGCTTTTTTTTGTGACAATAAATAATATAAGGTTTTGATGGGTAAAACATTTCTGCTGCTGCTCTTCGTCATTCTTCTTTCCTTGGCTGTCCACTGGTGTATATTACTTTCATACTTTGAATGAACTAAGTGTTCTCCGATTCCAATTATGATTTCAATGCATCGAATCGGTGCTCCCAAATGCAACATTCTTTTACGTTTGTCATAGCACTAAGTTGCTGCACATTTTTCTCCTCAACTGGAGGATCCTATACAATCTTAGAAGTATCAAATTGTTAAGCACATGGCTTTCTTCTCTTTCATGTACATCCTGCTCCGCAATTTCACTGTTCTAGCGTTGCGAAGGAGTAGCATAACAATGTGGTTTAATTTTGTATTTTCAAACACTTTTTTTTTTTTTTTTTTTTTTTTTTTTTTTTTTTTTTTTTACAGCTTTACCAAAGCAAGCACTTAAATTTTTTGTTGCAAGGGGTATATATCCAGGAGAAAATTTTATAAAGGTCGAATTATTTCTATCCAAGTTTTTTCCCGGGAAAAAAAAAAAGAAAAAAGCACTAATCAATTGACACGGTGAAAAATTCAACTATTTTTTTTCTTCTCTAATTTCAATTCTGAAGTGCTGATTGATACTCTAAAAAATAAAATAACATTATTGTTTTAAAATGACCAAAATCTCTACTATCTAAAGGCTTAGAGTAAAAATAAACTCCAAACCAAATAAGCTTGTAAGCACTAATTTGTTCATAAATTAATAAAACTTAAACTGCAACAGGGACTAAAAGGCTATATAAACTTGGGTCTCTATTCCAATTCCGGTTCTGGGCATTTAAATAATAATAATTTTCTAAACATCTCATAATGCAATTTCAATCAAAGAAAAATTATAAAAAAAAGGTGTAATACTCATTTGAGCCTCGGGGAAGTTGAAGCACACACTTTTGCCTGTTTAATTTGACTTATAATAAAATAAATTCAACATTCAAACACGGATAATGGTGACTTGAACATGTTTGACTATGTGAGAAGTGAAAACACATGTGGGAATGACATTTAGAAAATGAATTTTCTCCATTAATTTTTTATTTTTATTTTTTTTTCTAATCTATTGTCCAACTTAACATGTCACAGTGTAATTATTTACTATATTATAGTTATGCACACAACTAAATCATAATAAAATGATGGCATGACATGTTTATACTCGTTGAATGATAACTTGGAAATAATTAAAGGAGATGATCAAAATTCATTATTTCAAAAGTGTAATGTTGGTATATTTTAAAAATATATAATACCTATTATATCAAGGACCAAAACATTATTGATATTACTAAGTTCATGATATTTGTTCCTTTAGAATAACATATTTTTTAATCAAAATAATGATAGAAAGTTGAGAATGTCACAAATGTGAATTTCTTGTCAGAAAAAAAAATAAAGTGCAATACAAAAGCAATTATGTTAGGAAGTGTCAAATCAATGGCTTCAAATTCAAATTAGGACGGTCACTCACCAAATCGACCGTTGGGATTAGAATCGGTGGTCCTCAAGACGCAGATTGAGTGCACCAGTCGGTCCAACAGCGTGGACTTGAGAGACGTGTTCCAATTTTGGACCAAACCGACTCGGCTCAGGAAAAACCAAAGTAGTGAACGTCTGGTTACAGTATTCCCCTCTTTCTAACGCTTAAAAGCCCTAGACGGGGAAGCATTGAGACCTTTGTGCTCTCTCTGTCTCCATCTCCATCTCCATCTCCATCTCCATCTCTATCTCTGTCTCCATCTACATCTCTCTCGCCATAATATTACAGAACAAATTGGTTTCAAAATCTTGGATATTAGGTACGATCTTCGACCTAATCTCTCTTTTTCTTTTTCGAAATTGATTGATTTCTTTGTTCTTTGTTCTTTGTCGACCCTTCTACATTTTCATTGCTGTATCGATTGTTTGATTTTGGTCTATACTCCATAGAGTTTCTTTTATCTGTGTTTGTGTATATATATATATATATTCCTTCTGTATTGCATGCTTCATCAATCGGACACATACTTGTGACCTGATTTTCTTTTATTTTCAAAATGGATTATCGGATTGTGTTGAAAAGTTAAAATTTTGTGCCTTTCTAGAACTGTTCGCGATCAAAAATTAAATTTTTTCATGGTAATTGAAATTTATGCAATAAAATTTGGCGATGCTTGATTTAAGTAATAATTGTAGAAAAAGAAGTTGATTAAAATTTAATATGATCATATATATATAATCTGATTAGAAACTAATGCTATAATCTGATTATTTTTTAGATTTACCTTACCATTTTATTGTTGAAATTAGGAAGTTCTATAGAAAAACCATTTCTGACTGATAAAATTAAAAGATTATTATATGTTGGAGTATCTCATTCTTTTGTGCAATTTAAGTTTTAAGGTTGGGGATTTCAAGGGAAGAATCTGTCTTGAAGTAAATTAAGCATCAAGATGAATCTAAGATAAAATTTGATATTTTAGGGTAAAATATGGAATTTTGCATTTATGGATTATGAGAGAGTAGTGTGCGTATGTGTGTGTATTTGATTTAGTTGTTAAGGATTGTGTTACCTTTACAGGAAATCCATAACTAAAAAGAATGAGCACCAGAGGGTTAAGGGGTCCTCCTCTAAAAGGGTATGTGAGGAACTCTCGGCGTAAGAGAACAATACTAGATGTGGACCTTAATGCACCACCTGCGCAGAACAGGTATGAGGAAGGAACTTCAACTCATACTAATTCTCAAGATGTGCAAGCTGGCCAACAAGGAGGATCTGCGCAACCTGCAACTATTGACGTAGAGGCGTTTGATGATGATGTTATTATATCGTCCCCCAGGGCTTTTGCAGAAGTAATATATTTTTTTTTTCTTCAAAATTGTAGTCATAGACATCACACTTATATCTATATGGGTTTACTCACATTCTTGTTTTTTATTTTATTTTATTTTTTTTGTTTTTGTTTTGGTAAGTTAAACAATTAAATTGGTTAAAAAGGTTTACTTACATTCTTGTTATTTGTTTTTTAAATTTTTGATCAGGCTAAAAACAATTCCAGAAGGAATCGTGGAAGGACTGTTGTACTTGATGTAGATTCAGGTAATTCAAGTTTTCCGCTGGTGTTTTTATTGATAGCTGCAAGTAACTTTGTGTGTTTCTTTTTGGTTTTCTTTTGTATTTTCTTTTGTTGATTTTTCTTTTGTATTTTACTTTGTAGTTTGTTTGAAAACTTGAAGCCTTTGAATTATATAATTATTCTTGCTATTATTGCAAAAGTTATGTTTTTGAAAATGCTTAGCTATTATGTTCTGGTTGCATACGGTAATGTTGCTGGTTATTTTTTTGTTGTCCACATTGCATACTAGTTGTGGTTGGATGAAAGTTGTTTTCTTGGATTTCAAACTGATGTGTATAAATTTGTCTGAACTCACTTCAGATTTGAACTGCACGCCTATTATCTTTTCTTTCTTTATTTTGGATGGATGATCTTTTTGAGGTCTGGGTTTTAAAATAAAAAGCCAGCTGCTTGATTAAATACTGAGAAAAGAAATAGAACAGTCAATGAGAGAGTTACGTAGAACTAAATTTTGGAACAGTCCATAAGAGAGTACCATAGAACTAATTTTTGCCTTACAGCGAATGTGATAGGCATTTTATATTTATTCCTCAATTCTAAAGATAGGTGTCTTACATATTTTCCTTTTTTTGACCATGCGGATGAAGCATGGGGAGCAAAGAGCGACCTTACTGGTTATTTGTTAACCTTCCTTTTTCTTGTGTCATGCTTCCAACAGAGCGGGCTACTGGTCATATCCATACATTTAATTTACCTAATACTCCATTAATTGGTGTAACTTATGTTATCTCTCTCTCTCTTTCTCTCTCTCTCTCTCTCTCTCTCTCTCTCTCTGTGTTTTAATACTGAATCGATTCATAATCAATGCAGAAGAACGGTCATCGAGGTTCCCTCCTAATAGTCATAACAAGCGCAGAAGAGTTTCTTCAAACCAAACTATTATAAATTGTGACCTTTACATAAACTTGGAAGGCAGTAGCAACTCTATGGTAATAATCAATTTCCTTTCTTTATATGCTTTTTTTTCCTGCCTTAAGTTCTATATGTCAGTTGAGGCATGTTGCATGGACAGTTCTGGAGGAGTTAAAACTTCACTGTGCTGTCATATATGGATTGACGTGTTTATTTAGGAGGTCGTCATATTTTAATCGCACTATAAATTCCTTTCTCACCTTAGCTTTGTTGCATGTATAGTTTGAACTCCGAAGCAACAATCCAGTAAATACCGGATTTCATATACACTTCAGTTCCCCTAGGGTATGGACCGATTGGCACTTAAACATACACCTTGGGAACTGGACTGTTTGGCACTTCAAATATACACCTTGGGGACTAGACCATTTGGCACTTAAACACACCCGGGAGCTGGACTGTTTGGCACTTAAACACACACCGTGGGGACTGGACTGTTTGGCACTTAAATACTCCTTTATACCTGTGTGTTGCAACAGACAATGTAGACACAATGCACCCATAGCACGTCTGTTCATTGTGATACTTGATGCTTGTGCTGTGGTATACTTGTGCTCTGTATCACAAAATTTAAGATGTTCTATTTACTTTGGACTCTTCCTTTTTTGAATAAATGTTGTTAATTGGAGTCACCATTTGCATAAAAATTAACAGAAAAAGAATCTGTGGATATGATTAGTAAAAGTGAAATGTGCTGGTGGGACCTGCTTCATGTGCATTTATAACCATGCATGGGCATTTGTATGTTGTTTACTCTGCTCAGTAAGATTTGTTGTTTATATTCAATGACAGAGAGAGAATGTTTGTAGTATGGTTCCGCCCCCGCAGTCACGGCCACCTCCGCCCAAGGAACCCACCTTTAGTTGTCCAATTTGCATGGGCCCATTAGTTGAGGAGATGTCAACAAAATGTGGTCACATTTTCTGTAAGGCGTGTATCAAAGCTGCAATTTCTGCTCAGAGTAAATGCCCCACCTGTAGGAAAAAAGTCACCATGAAAGATACCATTAGGGTCTATCTTCCTGCAACCAGCTGAATGCAAGGTGCGTTATTATGTAGTTTTGCTCTTTTGTTCCCATAGTATCTTCTAATCAAGCTAAGTCGAAATGAAAGTATTATGTGCTATTGTTAATTTTAAATTGTAAAGGTGTACAATTATATACTGACTGAATAATTTGTGAAAATAATGAAATGAAATGCAATATCCATACAAAACTAACACAAATTAGTTTAATATTCATCTACTGACTGGTTGATGTGTTGGCCATATTATTAAATTCAGGTAAAAGTTCTCTAAGTTGGTTCTAAGAATTTTAGTATGCAGTTTGGTGGATTTTTATTTTATTTTTTACTAATTATTTTATTTTATTTTATTTTATTTATTTATTTGCATGAAATTAAATGAATGACCCTAAAAGTGATTGTAAGATTGCCTATATGTTCATCGCATCGATTAGATGGAGAAAAAGTAATTATTTCGAAGCTTGTTTTATTTCTGAGACTACCGACTGCAACATATGTAATCAAAATCATAACAAAAACAAGTTTCTACATGGTCAGATTTTGGATGTTAATGATTATTGTACGGAAACTTATGCTATGTTTGGTTGGAGGGAAGGATTGAGGGGGGATGGATGAGAGGAGGGATGGATAAATATTTTCGTGTTTGGTTGGAGGGACGGGAAGAGAGGGAGGAAACAAGGAGGGATGCTTCATCCCTCCTTCCTTTATGTTTTTCTATCCGCCCACTTTTGGGGGGAAGGGAGGAGAGAAAGAAGGCATAACTACCTATGAATTGGTAATTTACATTTTTAACCTTTTCAAAAAATTTTAAATAAATATCTACCTTTTATAATTTTATATAAAATGGTATATTGGTAAAAATAATAGAAGAACTCTCCTTCCCTTCCTTCCAACCAAACAAGAAAAAAGTATCACTCCATTCATCATTTATACTATCCATTCCATTTAACCAAACATAAAATGGGAAAGACACCCTCCCTTCCCTAGGGATATCTCATCCATCCCTCCTCCTATCTCTTCCATCCATTTTTCCATCCCTCCAACCAAACGAAGCATTTGGGAGGGGAAAAAAGGATTACCGTGGTACCATTTAGATTTAATCAAAACAGAACATGTTGGTTTTTGTTGTCCTTTTTACTTTTATAACGTTTTCAACTTGCTGATTATTTCCATGTTTTGTCTGGGATTCTTGATGCACCATTTTTGGCCAAACACTACATGATTTATATTCTTCCTGGTGAATCTTGAGAATTTTGATCTTAACATGTGCATAGCTGGGAGTTAATTTAATGCAGTTTTGTGACCTTTTGTGTCAAATTATTAAATGTTCCATTGCTCTGTGAATATAAAGAAAAGCGATTTCCGTTTTGTATATATAATTTGTATCAATATGTCTAATAAAATATTTTAATTAACAGGATTTGGCTCTTTTGTGGATGCAAGAAGCTAATATTTACAGAGACTGCTTTGCCCTTTTGTGAGAACTAAACAATGGTTGCTGAACTCTATCTTCAACTTTGGAACCAAGGAGTGATTATGTGTTCATTTACCTCTTTTTCCCTTTTTAGAGAGAGAGAGAGAGAGAGAGAGAGAGTTCCTATTGGCAATATTTTTTACATTGTTCTTCAGTGAAAGATTTAGTTATCTTTTAAAAGTTTGTACCTGTAGGCAGTATTTTGTCTTGGACTCCTGGTCTAGGAATAAACATTTTTTATTGTTGGCGTAAAATTCTAATTTTATTATTTACTTGTCCTAGTCGAATGATTGCGTGGCTCAAAAAAGGTTGCCCTCTCCCGCTTTTTGATGTCCATGGTATTCTAGTTGTTGAATTCAGCTGTGAAGAGTTAGAATTTTGTAAATTGGGGCTTTACAGGGAGATCATCTTGATGGGTTAATCTAAGGGTTCAATTATGGTGAACTGACTCGAATCCTTTGAGATTGTGAACAGTTGGATTTTGTAGGTGCCAAATGGTAACCAGTTAGTGAAACCCTATATGCTTTTGACAATTCTGATGCAGCTGAAGTTTGGCGACCGGTCGAGTTTGAACCTGTTGGTTGATGTAACAACCAAAAATATTGGAGGAGTTCATTTGTATTTTACATCTGAGGTTGTTTTGGTGTACGAACTTATGCTGATAGTGTTGGATGTGCATAATTGTCTCTTGCAGCTCCTATAATGCCAGCGTATTGAGGATGTTCAAAATCACAGGTTTTGAAGTTGCAAAGTGAGATTAGATTAGGAGAAATGTTTTATTACAATCATTGTTCAATATGAATCTCTTTCAGCATAAATTCTTATTCACTCCTTAGAATTTGTTAGGAAAATAGTTTTTAATTTTTAAATTCATTCACATTGATTTGAGACTGAAAGAAATTTAGTAAAAATTTACAATCTCAAATCTACAAATCTAGAGTCCAATTCAAGGCCATCAAACATAACAATTTTTCATTGGAGAGAGAATCACCAAACTCCCCAAGGCCAAAATGGAAAACCAAAATGGAAAACTTTGGTTTATGAGATTAGATCATCATACTATAGGGTGCTTCCGTTTATGTTCATAGTCAGTTTTGATTAACACAAGCGGAGCTAGAAATTCAGATCTCCAGTATCGAACTGACATGGTGAGATGAAGTTGGATCAACTGAGTTTGCAGTGAATGACTCGTACCTAGATACACTTCATCTTTGCTCAGTTTATTAATTTATATAAAATCTGTTGATCAATCTACAGACAAAATAGAAGACAAAATCGAAAAATCTGTCCTAACTTCCGCATAAAACCCGAAGCAAAAGCCCTTTATAAGGAAGCACATTAAAAAAGGACAAAAGCATCAAAAAAAGATAAAAGGGCATAAAAGACCACTAGAATAGGCAAAAGCGAAAAAAGGTAACTCAAAACTCATTGTAAAGCCTGGTGAAACCAAGAGGAAGGTACAGCAGACGGAATAAATTGCTCATCTTTGTGGTTTCTTTCTCCACTCGGTGCGACCCCTGTTTATTTCTTGACCATCATGAGACAATCTCAACAAGTGCAAGAACTCACAGCAGTCTTGTTTGTCTTTAGTTGCACGGGGAGATCCATTAGTTCCTTGAAGCTGTAAAACTGCAGCATCTAGTTCTGGATTTGTAAGGGAGTCAACTACATCATCATGTTGGCATTCACGCCTGTAATCTAAGGTGATAGTTTGTAGTTCATGGGTGTCGATGATTTCTTGAGGCATACTCTGTCAAGAGAGAATTCATTACTGTTAGATGGAAAACTGAAACTAAGAGCCACAATCGGATATTTATGAGCAGTAAACTAGGGTGGTATATTCCAACCCTAGTCTATTTCCTCCATATGATGCAACCTGCTGTCACAGTTTGAGAGAGAAAGAGAGTACCCTACAGTTATTCCATTCATGGTTTTTTGAGTCTTCAGATTACTTTGCGCCAAATTATACCAAATGTCATGTCTATATCACCCAACGGGAGAAGGCTTGATAGACACTAGATAATATATGATTTCTCATTTTTGGGTTTTTATTCCTTTAATGAATAGCAGGACGTTATAAACCCGAAAACGTTCCTTCTCCTGAAGTAACAATCAAGACAGTTCGTTTGCCAATAGGCCATTAGCCAAATGGTTAACCACTCCTCCCCCAAAGGGGAGGTGAGGGGTTCGAGCTCCATAGTGGGTCCAACCAAAAAATAAAAAAATTCAAGTCAGTTTTTAATAAACCTAAGAAAGTGTTAAACATGCTTTCCAGTTTTCATGCCCCCGAAAGGGAAAATTTTAGTCCTTGACAGAAGAACCAGCTTCCATCCATGAACTTACGTGGCTGTGTGAGCAATTTTTTATCTTTTGTCTGCAAAAATGCAGACATTAGACACTCTGGAGAAAGATGACCAATATTTAGGTTTACGTGATCTCCTAATCTTTGACCATGAAATGATCATTTCCTAATTTGATAATTCTGGATGATGGTTGATGACGTGTTTATACTTTATAGTGCTTAACCCCTTTCTAAAAGTGTCAAATTATATTTAATCAGGAAAGGGAGATTCTGTATTAAAACAATGAGATCAACACATACTAAAATGAAGGGGAAGTGCATTTCTACCAACCTCCAGAACCCATCCAATGTACGTGACGTTGTTGACGTGCTGGTTCATGTCCAGATCAGCTCTTCTTGGCTGTAAATTTAAAAGCGTGCTGAGAATTTAAAGAACTTGGGTGGAAACCGTGGAATATAGATAAAACCAAATGATCGTACCACCAGTCCCAGCCTGGAATACTGAGCTGGATCCTCCAGCTTTGATATCTTCCTCACACTGCTATTGTTCGCCTCAGGAAATGCTAATCTAGAAGCAAAAACAAAACCGATCAAATACACAAAGCTATATTCATCCAAATCATTGTTTCAGAGAGAACATGAATAATTAGATAGTTTGGACTTCTGACAGTAGGAAGTTGGCGATAATCCACTTTCCATATTTTACAATTTCAAGTGATTTTTTAGTGGATCCTGTAACCTGTAAAGTGTATACCCTATAAACTAGGTTTATTTACCATCATTACAAACCTTGAGGAATCCCATCTAGCATTGTGTTTCATACTGAAGAAAAATTCAGTCACAAGAACTTCATCAGGCATAAAAATTCCAATTCTAAATTGTCTGCCCCTTAAAGAAGATATCATGTATTGCATTGTTGTTGGGGAAAAATAAAAGAAGATTCTGTAACATTGTTAAAGATAATGAAATGGAATGGGATTTTTGGGAAATATAGCATTACAGAGTAGTATTATATGGAGGCATGCAGCAAGAAGAATGAGGTAGCACCGAGGAAAAATGACGTGTCATCCAAGAAAATTCAGATGTGTGCCATGAAGAAGAACAATTTGATCAGTAGGAAGAAACACTCTTGGTCAAGCTGGGGCAAGGAAATTATGCAGTTAGTTCCAAGTAGTTGGGACAGAGGTCTTTCTTGAGTTGAGTGGGCCTGAAATAATTCTACAATTTGAAAATTCTAAAAATAATATTCAAGTACAATCACATATTATATTTTAGATATTTCCAAAGTTGATATGTAGTAATGACGGATAGCTGCTTCATTGAACAATTAGAAATATTTTCAAATTGAAAAAGGGAACCCCTATTCTATGGACTGACCAATAAAATCTGAAAAGGGAAATCCTCTCTAAGAGCTACTGGCACCTAACCAAGCCCATGGGAATAACGATAATAACATTACTACAACTTTAGAAGTACAAGGTCAGTGTTATTAGAAGATTTTAAACTTCTTCTAAATGCATAAAATGGCAAGGAGAGTTATCAAGATTGGAATAGCAACGAACCGGAACAGAAAACACAGCCAGTGATTCTTAACCACAAACCATTTCCACCATATACCTAGATGAGCGAAGGACTTTCTGTATATTGAGATGAGCTAAGCAGCTTAAATAATCAGGTTTATTGTAGGCAGGTAAACACTCGATTGAGTTCCCATCAGTTTGAAAATTACTGTACAAGATTGGAATAGCAACGAACCGGAACAGAAAACATAGCCAGTGATTCTTAACCAGAAAACCATTTCCACCATATACCTAGATGAGTGAAGGACTTTCTGTATATTGAGATGAGCTAAAGAGCTTAAATAATCAGGTTTATTGTAGGCAATAGACACTAGATTGAGTTCCCATCAGTTTGAAAATTTCTGTACACACTCCCCAAATTCCAAGATAATCCCACAAGGCGAGACTCCGACTAGAAGCCAAATAGAAGTATCGATAACATGGAGTACCTTAACTGTCTGTATATGTGTAATGTTTGTTTACATTTCATTACAATTCACCAGTGCAGCACAATTGTTTTTTCAATATATCATCTACAAACATATATTACAGAGAAATTTAGATTATTATCTAGACAAATTTTTATTTTCACAGTTAAGTAATCCATTTGATAACAACTAATCATTTACTAGGTTCATTTGGTCTTGCCTCGTATTTAAAACCACTATCCTACAATTTCAATGTTTGAGATTCTATTCACCAGGGGAGGGGGACTTTTGAGTTGATTCTTTTATGTTATGCAACATTTCAGTTCTTATTAACCAGAAGAACACACATAATTGGAGTTTAATGTTTCATTTGAAGTTGAAGATGTACAGCTACAAGCTTGCTATACCCTGTAAAGATTGTGAATCTAAATCTTGCCATGCCTAGAAAAGACCGTGAATCTATCCATGGCTAAAATGATCAGTAAGTAGCTTAATTTTTCCTAAACCTCAACATGGAGTACATCATCAAGGTATTCTCAATAATTTTATGCTACTTTATGCTGTCCATATTCAATCCCCTAAATATTGAAGTGGCGAGCACAAGGCCTTGAATAAGTAGGTCAAGGGAGGGGCTAAGAATGACTATAATTTTATTATCTCGTAGAATTTAATCATAACCAACTCAGTTTCACTTATGCTTGACACTTCAAACATATACAAAGGCATCCAAAGAATAATGAACTAGATAGTGAGGGCTACAGGGAAAAACAGCTTACCTGGGTTCTATTGGACAGAATATTAAATATTCATCTCGGACATCATCATTGACTCTCTGAAGTCGTCTAGTATCTTCATTCATCATCACCCACTTGCTGCGATTAAAAATTATAAATGGTTTAATTTGTATACACAGATAAACTAAGGAAAAAAGAAAATTAGATGTAAAGTAAAATATGTGCAGTTAATCTGAAACATAGGAAAGAAGCTGCAGCCAACATAGATTGCTTCAAGATGGTTATTGACACAAGGAAGGAATTTCAAATCATTGTATTGAAATTTGGAAAGGACTATGTTCAAATCAAATAAGTATGATAAAGGGAGAAGGAGGGGGTGGGGGTGGAAGGCTTTGTAGGAGAAACATAGAAAACCACCACAATTCACAAACTTATATTGTACAGTTATATGGATTTCCTCCAGATTTTTTAGAAGAAAGTAACTGAATAGCACTTATATTGTACACTTATATTGTCTAGTCTTTATAAATAATTGCATTTAACCGCAGTTGAAAGTATACCCCACCCCAAAAAAAAAAAAAAATGATGCTTCTACAACTTCTTAAACTCTATGGTTTAAGAAGACAAAATGCCCCTTGCAGAAAACAGAGCCCGAAAAAAATCTTTTCCCCTCCCATTTCCACAATCTTCCTCTCATCCTCAACTCCATGCCGCTGTTGACTTGTCACCACTGCCAACAACTATTCCAGCAATAGTGACATCACCAGCGAATGTCTATATCATTCTCTATTTCCTATCCTTTACATAACACCATTATGAATATTGCCTGATCAGGATGAGGATGAGGGGAAGACAACAACCATCACCATTATTCCACTCACTGATGACCTACCAATTCCTCCATCATTGCCATTGTACACCACCTAACTGATAAAGAGTATTGCACACACTGTTCATATCATGCTCATCCTGGATCATCAAATCACTATATACATGAGAAGTCATACTTTACTGAGGTGATGCTATTGGTGTATTTGTAGAATGAATATAGAAAGTAAAGGTGCCTATGGAGGAGTTGAGATGTTACTAACGAAGTTATTGGAAGAGGGGAGTGAGAGAGATAACAGTTGCAGTGCCCACACAATGGCGTAAAGATGGCGTTCTTAAGTCCACCAGCAAGGAAGGATTAGTGAGAAATGGAAGCTACTTTTTGAATAAATTCTTTTGATTTCAAGGGGGCACATAAGTCTTTTCAAATTTTAAGCTTTAAAGATGCCATAGAAAAATCAACCTGGAAGTTCAGTTTTTTTTTACAATAGTTTTATGTTCTCAGACAACTTGAAAAGCAAAAAAAGTTCAAAAGTTTGTTTATTGACATTTTTCTGAAAATTGTTCTTAAGAAGAAGACCCAAAATCAGATTCATGAAAACAGGTCCCAAATGTTTCTTTGGCAATATAATCATCCTCGATGGCTAGTTCAACAAAGCGAAAGAGTAATGCGTTCCCAGTTTATTAAATCTTGCCGCTGCTATGTAGAACTGGTTGCTGAGTTTCAATTTCTTTCAAAATCAGTTCCCTCGTTGAATGCTTAATTCCAACATCTTTTTTTACAAAAACTAGATCCACTCTCTCACAGCCCCTTTCAACTTTTTTTTTTTCAAACGATTAAAAGAAAGAATAAACTTGAGCATTTCCTTGCCAAGTCAATTAACCCCTATCCGAAAATGGCTTCTTCATTTTTTTTTAATAAGTAAATGTTTTCTGACTTCATGTTTCTAGAAACACATCCTTCCTCAGGCCTACGTGATCACCTAGTCTGGAATTCTCAATCACCATCGAATTTGTTGAGGGTTTTATCAAACCCCATACAATCATAACTTTTCTTACTATTTGAACCCGTCTTTTTTCAGTCTTCCTATTTTTCTAAGATGATTCTCAATGTCTGTGACTCTTCCTCAATAATGTAAGCCAGTTGTCTTTGTGCTGCATAACTAAATATCCCCACTTCAATAATATACTCGTAGTTCGGACTATGTTAAGTACCACAACTCCTATTAAACCACATATTATCAAGTCTTTTCCTTGCTTTCAGAACCCATATTACCTTTTCTCTTCCTATTATCTTAACATAACAAAGCCTACATAACCAAAAATCCCTTCATGGTATCGTCCTTTATATACGTCCAAGCCTCAATAGGAAGACCATTTGGCAATGAATTTGCGCAGATTTTTTAACATCATTCTTAAGGAGAGTTCAGTGTGGCGTGTAGCCGTTGGAGTATGTTCCCAGGGCTTTTCTGAAGTGATATACAGCTTTGCAAACATTGGCAGAAAGTTGTCTTGGGTAAACTAAGTCCTGTCAATGAAGTTCAGGTCATTTATTATCATGAACATGCTAATTTGCTGTGATAATCAATTACTTGGGGACAATAATCATATACTTGTTGACAATTTGACAATAATTATATACTTGCTGTTGACAAATTGTTAATACCAAGTGTGGTATTAATTCTTTTGGTTAGGGGAAAAAATTTGAAGTTTAAATTGGCAAACAATGGAAATTGAACATGTAATCTATTCTTTGATTGGGCTAATTTCTGAGAAGCCCCCGTCCCACCAATCCTATCCAACCCGGTATTATATAGTTCGGATTGGTTTGGTTTTGACACATCGGATTGGTTCGGTTTTGATGCTCACATCGGTTCGGTTTGGTTCGGTTCATTTTTTATGGAACCGTTTGGGCAGAGTGGTTCTGGTTATGGTTCTATAGGTAAACCAAACCAATCCGATCTTTGTACACCCCTAATTATTAAATGCCACTCATACCACATATGAAATCTGGTTCAATTTTGATACATATGGACGTCTACAAGACACAATATATATTAAAATCAGTTCTAAGTCTGCAAAATCTTCTTCTTCTTCGAGTTTAACTGTGAGGAACAGAACACAAGAATAGATAAAACACACCTTGTAGCCCTCCCAATGACCTCACCAGTGGCATAATCTTTGAGAATCCAATCACGTCTGGTCCCAATCCTTCCTTCACCTTGGCACCATGTCTCTATTTCAACCACATCACTCCTGTCCGAATATCAATGTATGAAAGGTAAATAAGAATTTCAAACCCAAAATTTTTTATTATCAATGTCATATCAGGAATCAAAAATTTCACCAAGCTGGATATTTGTAGATTTCGATGTGCATGCGAGCAGTCACCCATATGAGATGCAGTTTTCTCATCGTGTGAGTTGTTGCAAAACCATCTGTTGAAAATCCAACACTCTGAGCATGGTTGCATCCTACCTCCTACATTTTGAATTTCCCACAAAAGTTAATGACTGAAGCAAAAAAAATGAAAAAGGGGCATGAATGGTGCAAAAGATCCAATAAACGATTTGCCCAAAATCAACAGTAGCACACTGAAGAAAACTCTAAATTTACAATCGATAGCGATTGCAGCAGAATTTGTCATTATAAACATGCAAGAAACCAAGAAATTATCAGAATGAGACAAATAACCTCCAGTAAACAACAAAACCGCATCTGACAGAGTAATAGAAAACAAACAAAATTTCAAAGTGAATCAACAATACCAAAAGAAACAAAAAAGGTTTGTTAAGCCAACAAACAGCAAAACCACATGACCTAAAGGATGAGAATTTGCTAAAAAACAACAATTTGCCGAAGAAAAATATCTTTATTAAGAACACATACCACATAATTCAAATTAACACATGCAATGCGATTGAGAAAAAGAACGCCAATAAATCTGGCGAACATTTTATAATTAAAAAAAGAAAAATTGAAGTTCAAACACTTGCAATTGCTAGAAAGAGAGAGACAGAAATGCCAAAGGAGAGATTACCTGCAAAAGATTGGCAATGGTTTCAACAGTGGCAGTTTTGTTAATCCCAACCTCATAACACCTCACTATGAACCTCTCCTTATAAGAAAGGCCGTCCTCCGTCAAGCTCCCCAACCGGAGCCGGTCCGCCAGGCTCTTCTCCAGAACGATCGGCCGTTCGGTCCCGACGGCGAGAATCGGAGCTCTGCTGTGAGAAGAAGAAGAAGAAGAAGAGGAGGAACGGCAGGACACGACGACCTTTGGTCGGCGAATTGAGAGGGGGTTACAAGTGCCAACAAAGCGGGAGTGGTTTAGGGCTCGAATGTGATCTCTCGCCGCATTACAAGGTGAAGGTCCCCTCAACATCTTCTCCTTCTTCTTCTCTGTTTCTCTCTCTACTCTCTCTCTCTACAACCACACAGAGAAGAGAAATCTGTGTTTGTAAAGAAAGCCCCCCCTTCTATCAACGAACACTTTCTGAGTCGATGGGACCGAGGGTGTGAACAACAACGAAGTTGCCACCTCTTTTGCACAGTATTTGCGATCTTGCCATTTCTAGTTAGTTTTAGATGTTGACTATATTGCGTGGGGAAGACCATCACGTAACACGTCCGGACTACGAATCCAAGTGGAGTCTGACCTCTGTTAACGTGGCAATGAACAACTTTAATTACCGACTTTTCTTGTTCTCCTTTTCCCATTATTATTATTATTATTTTTTTTGAAAAAAAAAAGAAGATATTTGTGGTGCTAGTGGACCAATTAATTTCCATTCATTGCCTCAAAATTAGTTGAGAGTCCTTGTCAAAACTTTAATTTATAGTATATTAAGGTAAATAATTATGTTTAAAATTTCTTACCACATATCTCTTATTATTTGTGTGTGTGAGAGAAAAACATTTAAAAAGAAATTTTATGATGTGTCTTGTTAATTTATTTTGAATTTTAATTTTATCAGAATAATTAACGAATTAGTGAACCGACGGTATCAAATTCAACTTTCCTTCCAGCCTTAGCAAAGGGGACGTGTGTTAGTGAGTTTTTTTACCTTTCATTTGTACGATTCATACACTACTTTAATCCGATCACTTTTTTCTTTTGACAGAGGAGGGAGTATAACAAATATTAGTGGTGATTTTGCTACCTTAAAGTTTAGGATTTAGGCTAATACATCTGGTGGCATTGAATGAATATGGGATTGAATGGCAGACATAAAAGTAAAAGAGTAGTGGACGAAGTTGACGAACTAGGAAGGAAATGCTTTCATTCTCTCTGGTCTTCATCAACATCAGTTGTCAAAATAGAAATCACCTTTAATCTGTGTGGAAGTGATGTGATAGTGACGTGGCTGAATGCAATAGCTGCAATTTTCTTGTTTTTAATATGTGTGTGTATATATATATATTTTATTGTATACGACGTTCTATCTTTTAAAATATGAAATTAGTAATTTGAGTAAATGAAAATGGATTTATATTATCTATCATTTCTCATTAAAGGTTTTAATTTGTAATTTTGAAAATAATTTTTTAAAATTAAAAAAATAGAGAATAATTTTTAAAGAATTATAAAAAACGTTATCTGAAAATAGATATTTGTAAAACTTAATTTTCAGAAAATTGAACTAAATTAATTTTTTGAATAATTTTTTATTTTTACTTTTTTGATAATAAAAAATTATTTTCATAATTACAAACTAAGCAATACTTGCATGACATACTACCATTCCATTATTCTTCTCTCTCGTTAATTTCCTCCACCATAATTTCTTCCTCCTACCTACCCATGCTGGCAGTACAAGCCGCTATATCAACACCGCCAATTAATGGAATTTAGGCGTTCCATCAGTTTTCACAACCTTCTGTTCCCCCACCCACCTAGGCTGTCCGAACCACTCACATGAAGCCGGTGTATAAATTGGTTAAATGGAATGCGATGAGCCCCATTACACTTGTTTGCTACTGTCTTTTCATATTCATTTGGATCTAGACATGAAATATCTTTTTGTTCTTTATAAATTTTAGATAAATCACAGTACATAATAGGAATCAGAATTATACCATTTGGACTAATATTATTAATATTATTATTTTTTTTTGGATTCTTTCTGCATTGCTTTTCCATCTTTTCCCTACCAACTTGAGGAAAAACAAAGAGGCCACTCGTATGGAAACTTTTACCTCAACACACACACACACACATATATATATATTGGATATACATACAAAAGGTCACTAAATTAACATGAATATATTTATACACCCACACATAGATTGTATCACCATGCAAGTCAAATATAGCTCACTCTGTACAACAGGCATGTGGCATAGCACTACAAGACTCTTACTTTTTAAAGGGAGGTCAGGAGTTCGAACTCCAATAAAAACAGTGTGTGTGAGTCCCAACTGAAAAAAATATATATATACATAGCTCACTTTGAACCCCAGATGCATCATGGTCAAGCCCAGCTCAAAACTATTAATTGCTATTAATTGTTACCAATGCAAACAATGCCAATCCATGAATATTACCCGTTGATTGCTCCATCTCCAGCTTTTTCCATTGTCTTATTCTAGATCCGTCGACGTAACAAAATCTTAATGGTATTACAAATCCACAAGCCAAGAACATATCACAGACACTGCAAGCTGTCATATGGTATCTGACGTTTCCAAGGTAATAACCAATAAGGAAGACCGGACGGAACTTGTTAGAAAAGGCTTACTATTATTGAACCGATATAATAAAATAGTAAGTATCGGAGTTTAGAGGTGCGTAATCGCTTTTTGAATATAGTTGAAGTCTCTCTCACCTGCATTAGAAGCCAAATGACAACACTATCTCCGAGATTCAACTAAGCCCAAATATCAAATTTATATGTTTACGAAGGTTGCACTTCTCTTCATAAACAACTGAAAATATAAAACTCACACACTCAAACTCAATAGTTTGAAAACATTTTTTCAAATCTCTTTTTTTCTCTTACTTGTATTGAGAATATGTCCTTAGGCTATGTAAATTTATATTAGCATAAGTTGGGATATAATAAATTAGTATTAATGAAGTTATATTTAATTTTTCTCTTAAATAACACATAAGTTAAAAGTTAAGGTAAGTTAATATATCATGTATATAAAACTTTATTTATAGTTGTAGACAGTAAAATTTTAAGGACTTTTGTTTGGACAAATTGACTTATCAAATATGGGTCTAATGTTTAATTAAGTTATTTAATTGGCCCAAATTTGGTCCACTTAAATTATTTAATTAGCCTAGTCCAAATGATTAAATGGAAAGATCATTATTCCTAATAAAATATATTTGGAATAATTATTTTTAAGGATAATTATCCTAATATAACCGACCGGCCCAGTTATGATTTTTTTCTTATCGGGAGAGGACACGTGTCATCATCCTATTAATCCAAGAAACCTATAAATAGAGGTCTGAATGAAGGAGGAAAGGGTATATAAATTCAGAGTCCATAAATCTAGAGACTCAGAAATCCAGAAGGTTCAGAAATTGAGAGAATTAGAAATCCAGAGGACTAGAAATTCAGAGAGCAAACCTGAAGGCGAAGAATACCAAATACATCAAAAGTCGTGCCATTCGTCACCAAATTCAACAAATTCTCTCTTCTCTGAAGACGAAGAATAACAAACACATCAAAAGACGTGCTGTTCTTCCTCAAATTCAACAAAGGACACAAATTCAGAATTCAGAAGTTCAGAAATTCAGAAATTCAGACACAAATTCAGAATTCAGAAGTCCATAAATTCAGAATTCAGAAATCCAGAATTTTAGAGAGAAATACAGAAACTTTGCCCCAACATCCAAACCCAAAGACGAAGAACACCAAGCACATCAAATCGTGCCGTTCTTCATCCAAATTCCAAGTGATTCAAGCTCAAGCTCGTGCAGCCCTTGGATCCAACCAACCAAAAAAATGAGATCGAATCAGAGGACTATCTTCTTTGTAAATAATATTATTACATAGGATTGTACTCAAATTTTCCAAATTAATAAAATATTCTATTTAATCCCAATTTATACACACAAATTTTGTAAGTTTGCAAATAGAAACAAAATTGGGAGCAAATAGAATATTTTATTAATTTAGAAAATTTGAGTACAATCCTCTGTAATAATATTCTTTACAAAGAAGACGGTCCTCTGATTCGATCTCCTTTTTTTGGTTGGTTGGATCCAAGGGCTGCACGAGCTTGAGCTTGAATCATTTGGAATTTGGATGAAGAACGACACAATTTGATGTGCTTGTTGTTAATCACCGTAGAATTTGATGAAGAATGGCACGATTTGATGTGCTTGTTGTTGATCACCGTGGAATTTGATGAAGAACGGCACGATTTGATGTGTTTGGTGTTCTTCATCTTTGGGTTTGGATGTTGAGGCAGAGTTTCTGTATTTCTCTCTGGAATTCTGGATTTCTAAATTCTGAATTTGTGTTTGAATTTATAAACTTCTGAATTCTGAATTTGTTTCTGAATTTCTGAACTTCTGAATTTTGAATTTGTGTCTTTTGTTGAATTTGAGGAAAAACGGCATGTCTTTGGATGTGCTTGTTGTTCTTCGTCTTCAGAGAGGAGAGAATTTGTTGAATTTGGTGAAGAATGATACAACTTTGGATGTGCTTGGTATTTTTCTCCTTTAGGTTTGCCCTCTGGATTTGTGATTCTCTCAATTTCTGGACCTTCTGGATTTCTGAGTCTCTGAATTTCTGAACTCTGAATTTGTGCACCCATGTCCTCTCCTGATAAGGAAAAAAATCATAACTGGGCCGGGCTGGTTATATTATGATAATTATCCTTAAAAATAATTATTCTAAATATATTTTATTAGAAATAATGATCTTTCCATTTAATCATTTGAGCTGGGCTAATTAAATAATTTAAGTGGACCAAATTTGGGCCAATTAAATAACTTAATTAAACATTAAACCCATATTTGATAGGTCAATTTGTCCAAACAAAAGTCCTTTAAATTTTATTGTCTACAATAGTTTACTAAAATATCATTAAGACATTAGTTAGAGTTTTAGTAAATTAATGGCTAATTAATTTGAAAATCGTAACTCCAACAATCCAACATGGCCAAAGAACAAACCCACACGCTATTGTTCTTGGCAGCTAACTTCTCTTTTTGAGATATATATCGGGAAAATAATAATAATAAAAAAAATTAATAAAAAATACTTTTCTTCAAAAAATGAGCGATGATGAGACTGTCTATACTATGTGTGTGTATATTATATATATATTTGTTTCCTTCAGCAACCTTTTTCTATCTTTTTCCATACTAAGTTGACACAGCAAAACAAAAAGGCCAATGGAAACTTTTCTTCAGGTAAATACATTTGAACGGAGACTTTCACCTCCGATAAATATTTACATGGTCCGGTAAATAAATGTTTCAATTTTATTCAGATTATTATTTAGTCCCCGATGTATCAAGTATCAACACACACAAGGTCGCTATTATTAACATGAATATATTCATATATCCACACATCATACATGTGTCAAATGAAATTAGCAAAACAACGAGCATGCAGATCAGATATAGCTCACCTAGCACGCTGAGATGATTGGTTATTTACGAAAAAACCAGTGGTTGCCACACCAAGGAATAATACAGGTTGAAGGAGCTCCAATGACAAAAAAGTTTCGAGTGAAAACAACATTCTTGCTGAATTTTCTTATTAATTTTTAATTGTTCTGCACATTTAGTCACGACAAAATTACAGTATAGGCACATGGAGATTAAATGGATGTGCATTCAACCAAAAAAGAGACCAGTTGCATCACACTTGTTAGAAGTTAGAACATCCATCTTGGAGATGAGTGAACTGCAGTTTGGCGGGGCCTGATCGGCTGCTGCTGCTCTGAGTTGTTCCGCTTCTTCATGATTGAAGAAACAGTTGGGCTGAAGTAGTCGTTACTCCTCTGAGAAGTTGCCCCTTGTGAATAGATTTTCCTTCCTTGGGCGAAGCTCTTCTTTTCCAGCAATGCTGTGGATGCCGTGGCGTTCCTTTGAACAGGCCCCCATCTGTTATAATTTACACAGCTCTGACTCCTACCTACTTGCTGAAACCTTTTCTCCCTTGGGCTTGGATAATTACGACTTTCAGCAGTTTCTGCTGAGTACATAGTAGTCTCTCCCTCACTGACATACCCATTATGTGCCTCTGAAACCTCAATCAGCGACGAACTTGACTGGACCTCGCTCCGGGCTCCATTTACAGAACCTGATGAGGCAATCTCAACATCTGCCATGGGACCAGTTTGTACTCTGTCGCTGAATTCTTCTTCTTCTCTCGACTGGGGCAGTAAGGGAAATTCCTTGACACAATTCTCATCTGAGTATGGAACCAGTCTCTTGGCATGCTGTGGCAAGACTGTACCTTTGGCAACCCTTGGAGGGAAATTAATATCCAAAAGCTGGATTTGCGCATTTTCCTTCTTCCCTATAGGGATTGAGGTTAATTTTGGTGATTCATAAATTTCTGGAGTTGGAATCCCCTGCACATGGGTAGCAGCATGTTGATCGGTAATTTGGGTTTCATCTTCAAGAGTATTTACCACAGCAGAACAGCTTGGTCCTGCCCAATTCCTGGGTTTCGAAATTACATTTGATGATGATGGTGTTCCTTCATTTTCAGGCTCTGTTGACTTGAAAACCTGCCGCATTGTGAAGGAAGCACAAGAATGGTCACTCTTCTGGCCGGCAGACATCAACCTCATGATTGGCAACTTGGGCTTGTTGAGTTCATCGAGGTTACCCTCCCAATGCTGGTTTAACCAATCACAGATTATGGGAATGGGTATACCAAATTGCATAGGTAGATCCTTCTTCCAAGATGATGAAGAAGACGTTGAAGTTGAAGAAGATTTTGTGTTTGGAGATGTGGCTAGCTTCATAGGATCACAGACAATGAATGCAAGATTGCCTTGTACATCAAAACCAGCTGACCCAGGGCTCCAAGTTATGCCATCAGTTGACAGCTTTATCAGATTGTCAGTGGCTATCACTACCTTCCCTTCAGCAACTGTCAATTCTTTTTTCTCCGTGTAACCTAGAAGGTAAACTACACTACCCAAATCTAGATTTGGCTTAGCAGAGGTTTTCAAGTAGTGTGGCTGCTGCCCCTGCATATTTGAGTCTCCATCCAGGGCATCTAGACCCACTATAGTAAGATCAAGAACAGAGCTGGTGATGAAAAACCTACAATTAAATGCAAGTACAATAAAATAAATATGAATTCCTTAATACAACCTCAATCAAGCACAATTTATTTTGGGATTATGTCACCACATTCTAAAAATCTAAGCATAGCTCCACTTGGTGGGACAGAAATGTTGCATTAGGCATGTCTCATTATGACTGCATTTTTATTAAATACTGCAAATTTTTAGAGATTTCAGCAATAGCCATTTTGTTCCCTATAAAACGTCATTCAGAAAAAAGGAAATACTATTAACTATCAAAGCAATAGCAGAGCAATGATAAATGTGTAAGCTTGACAATTGGAAATGGAGAGGTTAGGGCCAGTTTTGGCAGGTGTAACCGTGCAAGTGTTACTAATTTTCATCAGTACCCTCAAGAAGTTCTCAAGAATCATTTTGTGCATCTTATCTTACCACTAAAACCACTTCAAGGTAACAATGATAACAGAAAGCATCATGAAGTTTCTAAGAATAGCCACCACATCCATCTTATTCTACTCAGAATGCCAGAGAAGTACATGGACAACGGACCATAACCTGTAAGTATCTACTCCACCATTTTACATATTCCTGAGCTGACTAAATCTTCATGACATCTTCATCCAAAAAGGCCCTTGCATAGCTCCTGCAACTCAACACGTGACACCTTCAAAAGAAATGATTTTTCAATCTCCAATTGAAAAGAGATACATCTTTACAAGACGTGGTCCCTCTAGACATAACACATGTTGCATCTCCATGAAACTCCAAAATATGGAGTCGTACAATGAGTGTTGTTGAACCCTAAGGTCCATCAACGTGTACCCTCTCAACGTAGCAGCATCCTATAGGACCATCCGATTGTGTTCCATCATGCTTTCTAATTTTGTCCGAACGCAAGTAAGCATCTCATTGGACCATGCCAAAAGACGTGGATGTGCCGTATTGGACTGCCTGTTGGTATGAGCACTATAAATAATGTTTGACCTCATCATATTATAAGAGAGATTCTGACACGTTGCATTCCGAGCCATTTTCAAGCGGGATTAAAGCAGCTTTACTCATACTAAGGCAGACTCAATTTTATCTAAAACTGAGAACAGCATTAAAAGGTCAAAGGCAGCAAGGAATTCCTTGATGCATCAAAATGGCTTTTACACATAGATGACATTGTAGGAATATTTGTTAAGATGGTTTAATAGAATGGAGGGACAATGCGAGGCTGAATTTGAAAATGGCTTTTACACAGAGATGTGCCAAGTTCAGTTCTTGAAAGAATTTTTCCTTTAGTATTCTCAATTAAGTCGAATCTCTGTAGGTTGACTTTTTTTAAAAAAAGGTATTTTGTTATTATCTCAATCTGCAATTTTCCACAATTAAAACTAAAGCAAACAAATCCAAATTACCACCAAATAAAGCATGTAAATTCTGACTCTGGTGAAAATAATTTGTGTCTTTTATGACAACTCCAGGAATCATATGATTGATATCAGAATAAGTAACTTTCATTTGCTACACAAAGGAGATTAATATACACAAGAAATAATAAATGCAGAACAATCAATCAGAAATGTATAAATTAAATGTTGTGACCTATTTAAACAGAAAGTCGAAAAATGAATACAAACAAACACTGTCATAAAGCAGAAGAATGCAAGCCTATAAGCATGATACAAGATTGTATGGTGAAGGTTTTTGATTTTCTAAACAGTGTGCTGAAATACATCATAACTTTGTGAAAGGACAAAGGTTACACTATAAACATCCAACTTTTCCACCTAGGTTTTTACACGGTTCGGAATCTTCTAATCAAAACCCCAAGTCCAAACCTACTTCCTAAATCCAAAATAGTAATCGAACCTCAGAATGGCTGCATATAATTGGACTAGGCATGCGAATACACAATACAATGGACACAGTAGCCGTCAAAGATTTCATAACAGTGTTGAGAAACTACAATTAGAGGGTATGAGTGGCAAGTAGTAGTAAAAATTGTGTTAATAGGGTTGGTGGTGCTAGAAAAAGGTGGTTAAGGGGCAATGGTGTAGAAAGTACAGTGTAGTTGGCCATGTTACATGGATTTGGGTTTTGACTTTCCCAATGGATAACAAAACTCAACATGTAGTATATGGACATGTGTCCTCTAAAAGAATATAAAAATGGTGGGAAAAGTTAAATATTAATCTTCAAATTCTTATGTATTTAATTTCCACTGTCTAAGGAGGAATTAAATGCCGCGTGATGATTGAACCCATGGGTCATGGATATCACATTCTATGAGAGGCTAAGAGCGTATCTTCTAATGACCGTTTTTTAGATCATCCATTCCTCAATAGAAAACGAAGGTAATGCGTTTCCACAATCCATTGTTACCAAAACATGCCCCTACCACATCATAGTTTCTTCAGATCGTAACTGATCTGTTGGCGATATATTTCACGCACAAGATCTCCAGAATAAAGAAGTCAATAGGTTGAAGATGCATAATAAACATGATATCAGCAATACCATATGCGCCCATCGTATAAATGCATTTCAATGGTGTTCATTTTGAGCCACTAACCATCTTTCAGATTGATTGGGTTAAGGACCATAATGGTGACTTCCAAAAATTTGTGATCTTTAAAATGGTGAGACCTTCCTACCGACTACTCTTAACTAAATCCTACACAAGCACAAATAATCCAATCCAATGGGAGCTTGGTTCACTATTTACTACCAGAAATATCTCAAAACAGAATGTAAATGTATTTCAAGGTGTTCACTTTGGGTCACCAAAAAGCCTTTTAATTTGATTAGGTTAAGGGCCAGAACCATGACCACCAAAAGACTAATAAAGTTAAACCTTCTCCATCATTCAACCAAGTGACAAGGCATAAAGTGCCTTAATTCCCAATGCTATCACAGGACACTTAGGAGTTAATCAATAATTCCCTATTTCTCTAGATGGTATTGAAATTGGAAAATAATCAATGTACTTAAATATTTAAAAGCTTAAAATAAAGGGGGGAAAACGCATAAATAACTTTTTTAATAATAATAATAAATAAATAAATAAAGCAGTAATGAATTTCTTTAATAGAAATCCCTTTTTTACCCAGGTTTAACCAGACCAAAACAAGAAAGAAATAAAACCAAATAAGCACCACTTGTATCACGCTAATTTTATGCAAAACAACGATTTATCGCTCAGAAAAAAGTAAGAACTTGGTCAGATCCAACACTATAACAACCATTAAGATATTTCATATATTTTACAAATAAATCACATTCAGTCCCCAATGTTTGTGAACAATCCAAATCATCTCTCTACACCCATTGTAAACAATTCAATCCAAAAATTCAAACATCAAGAAGAAAAAGCACAATAACACTGACATAGATAATATAAGTATGTACATTCGTGTGTATGTAAATGAAACCTAACCTGTGAGGAAAAAGGCTAGCGGCGAGACCATTTTGCAGCCGGATCTCCGCCGCCTCAGCGGCGGCCACCGACGGGAGATTGACGTGAGTGGTGAGGAGTAAATTCCGGTGGATCAGGAAACCGGTGCCGGACACTGCGCCGCCACCGGCGATTGTGGCCATTGCTGGACCTTTGCCGGAGAAAATGGCGGCTTTCATTCTCTCAGACTTGCCTCCGCCATTGCAGAAACACCAAGATTCGCCCAAAACCCCCATATCTTGAATGAATGTATGAGTGCTCAGCTCAGAATTTCAGATCCACTATCAGAGCTTGTAATGCATTTTCTCTTTCTCTCCTATCTGTGGCTTTGCTGTAGAGTGTCAAAATGTTCTTCTGCGATGATAGATGTAGAGAGAGAAAGTGTGAGATTACTTCAGAGATAGAGACAGAAGGGGAACGAAATGCTCATGAAATGCGTAAAAGATGGGGTATTTTTAATATGAAATTTTTGGGGCTAATAAGTAGTGATAAGTTTGTTAGAAAACGAGAGACATTACTGAGTAAAGCAAACCAGTAAGCAATGTAGTGAATTTCAAAAAGAAATACTCTTTTTAAATAAATAAAAAAAAAAATTTAAAAATTAAAATAACCGACATCATATGAAACATGTGTGAATGTATTTAGGATGTATTTATTGATTATTTCGTTTTGGGTTAGCTGTTGGGATTGAATTAGCTTGACATTTTATAGCATTTGAAAGATTATTTTGTTCTGATAGTCCCTAGTTCAATAAATAGTGCAAATTTCATAGTTGTCTATCTAGTGTCGGTTTATACTAAAAAAAAAAAAAAAAATGGTTACTTTTTACAAAGAGTCTCGTATATTAAACCAAAAAAAAAATCATATATTAAACCTATAATTATAAAAAACACATATTAAGTTGATAATTATAAAAAACACATATTAAGTTGATAAAAATTATTTTACACAAATAATATTAAATTTTAAAATTCAAGTTGGTATTTGGTCATCTTCTTATACTTTTGTTTTGTGTTATTAAAAACCAAATTGAGTAATGACCTAGAAAATTCAATGATGGTTGCAAATTGCTTTGATAATAGTAGTAGTATTAAATGATTAAAATGTAAATAAAGATCACGTGATATTTTCTTTTAACTTATATAAGAAATTCATTAGCGTTATGTCTATTTTATATTGAGGAGATGAGAAATAAATTTCAAGACATCAATTTTATAAAAACAATTTTTTAAAAAAATTATTAGTTAATTACAATATTTTTCCTAAAGAAACATTAGAACTAGGTAGGATAAAATTTAAATTCGTGATTGTCACGTCTTATGTTGCATCTTATGTTTCCTTTTTTCTTTTCTTTTCTTTTTCTCTCTCTCTTTCTTTTTTCTTTAGTACCTCGAGCATCGGATTCATATGGTACCACATTGGTGCCAAAGTTGTCAACTTTTGGAGCATTCCATGGAGAGACTTGAAGTATTTTCATGTACTCACTACATTACACAGAAAATTAAGTAAAACCAATTCTTGGTTGGATGAACAATTTTTATGATTAAACATGGAGAAGAGAGGAATATTTGTTTATTAATATTGGGCAAGTTATTATCTTATGTTTAACTATGAAAGAGAAGCCGAGGGATCATGTGATATTTATAACTACATGAAAATAATTGAATATATATATATATATATATATATGCGCGTGTTTATTTCTAAATGGATACAATTCAAGTCTTGCCTTCGTTGGGACTCGAACCGGCAAATTAAGAGTAGCATCTCCAAAGGGTTTAGTAATCAAACTCAATTCTAAAGGGCAGGCACAAACCATCAACCTAAGAGCATTATCTTCATGGCTATAACAGTCAAACCACACTCATGCAAAAGGGATCATTTGCTGTTATGCACACGGTAATTTTTTGTTGGGGATTTTTAATATTTTTATACATTCTTAAGTGTCTTCACGTAACCATATCAAAATGCACTTTGATCAAAACATTTCTATATTCATATGACAATGTAAAAATAACACAATATGTAGTATAAATAAAACAATATACTAAAGTAATCGGCAAGTAGAATAACAACAAACGTATAATAAAGTAATAGAGAGTACGAGTTCCGCTAGGTAGCCTCCGCTGTCCCTGCAGTGACTTATCCGGCCTGAGTGGGGAGGTGCCCTTTCGAGTTCTTGGAGATTAATCGGGTTGTTGAGGGGCAATAAGGGTTTGTGCCATCTCGGACACCCTGGATTAATAAAAATTAAAATTAAAATTAAAAAAAAAAAAATAGTAGAGAGTAAGAAATTTCTGACCTGTTTAATGGAGAGACACGCAATACTGCACTGTCGTAAAGTCTTTACAACTTCCCTACGTGCAGGTTATGACGATTATGAAAAACTCCAAGATATAATTTTAATGTCCTCTGTAAACACGTTCACAGAGTAACGATCACCAAGTTTGGTAGTATCATGTTGCCCTAAAAAACTCAAAGCATAAGAATATAATATAATAATATATATGGGCTGCAGGAAGAGAATAAAGAAGGGACGTATAAGGATATAAGTTCATATTTACAGGCTACCTTATGTCTCTAGCCAATAAACACAAACACATTTTCATATTTACTGACACCTCTTTAATTTAATCGTAAAATGAAGTTTAACATTTTAAAAACTTTATACAAGTAAAAACTTTAACATTTTTAACATATTACATATATTTTTCAACAAATTACATGTCGTGAATAACATAAATTTAAATATCTTAAAAGCAGGAGGCAATAGTATTCCACTTTCTCTCTCTCACTCTTCCTCTTTTTTTATTTTTTTAGTTTTTACTCTTTTTTTATTTTATTTTATTAAAACCCTTATCTGTGTGAAAATTGCAGAAGAATCTGAACTTCTGGCATTGATAGCTACAGATACGAATAATGACAGTCTACCTGGTAACAAAATGCATGACACGGGACAGACATGTCACGTGTGTAAGGGACCTTTATTTAGCTCATTTGAAACCGATTGATAGTTCGTTCCATACTAACCCATCTATTCTAAATGATGGAACCCAACCTCTTGCTTTTGTGATTAGAGCCATAAACTTGGAATCGTTGTGACAAACATATCGCCCAAGGGAAACACTAATCTCCCCCGAAACCTATTCTTTGAGGGAGAGGTTATTTATTTGTACTTCACTTTTTTACATTTACAGTATATTCTTAAAAGAAATAATATTTCTATCTTAATTTTATAAATAAATATTTTTTTTAGAGTACCACAATTACCTTTTTAGTTATAAAAAAATATTTCTCCCCTCTCTCTCTCCCCCCAATTAACGTTTCTATATTCTTCATTTAATTTAGGCATAGTAAAATTATGTAGTCACATAGTTACGGATTAAATATCAATTTCAGAAAGAAAAAATGAAAAAAAATAAAAATAAAAATAAAACTTATAATAGCAAACTAAATGAGAAAAAATAAGTTGCAGTTAATAAAATGCATATGATATGTGAAAGAAATTGATGTTACACTCACTGCCATTGAATTGGAGTTGTGTGTCCATGTCTCTTCTTTTTTCATTTTCCTCTATTATTAGTCTCCTCCACACATGCACAATGTCTTACTATTTTATTTTATTTTATTTTTTTGTCAATAATTTTCACCATTTTGTCACTGAATTTAGCATTAATCCATCATTTTAATAATTTTAGTTGTGTAAATTCTCTCCTCATGAAATTAAGGAGGATGCTCAAAGTGCTTTAACTAAGTACTCATCAAGCCTTGAGGATCTCAACAAGGCTTTACTTCACCTGACCCTCCTAGAAATTAAGAGGAAGCAACTTAGGTGGAGGACGAGGTTGAAAGGTTTCAGATGTCCATTTTCAAAAAAAGCTTGGAGACTCTTGCTCTTACCTTTGGTTGCTAAAAAGTGGGCCACTAAAGTTCAAGAATGTCCTTTAGAGATTTATAATATTTTTTTTCAATTTCCACTTCATATTCTCCTCTTTTCACATAAGCCGCCTTATTTAAAGCGTAATTAATATGTTGCGGAAATTGAAAAAAAAAAAAAAAAATTGGAAATGAGGAAATATTTGAAAACAAAAGCCCAGTAGATGTGTATTTGAGAACAAAAAAAAAAAAAAAAAGAAAAAAGAAATGCTTTAGACCAATGAAATCATATCATCTCCTTCAAAAATTTAATTAAAAATAATAAGGGAGGAAAAGAGAGCTTGTGTTACCTGCAAATTGGGTAGAGAGTGGAGAGAGAGAGAGGGGTAATGGATTAGTGTTGGTTTTAGGCTCCCTTTAAAATAAAATAAAATAAAATAAAAAAGGGTAAAAAAAGGATAGTTTATAATGCAAAGAGTAGTTTGGGTATAACGAAATAAGAAATGATGTATTAATTAATTTAGGAATTTTTTTGTCATTTACTTTAAAGAAAAAAAAAAAAAAGTGCAAGTGTAGAAAAGTAATGTGTATCTATATATATATATATACATACACAAATCATTAAAGCATTTATTCTTTTCTCCAAATTATGTTACATTTATTATACTAAACAAAAGGCGACAAACTTCTTCTAAGCATGAGATAAAAACCAAATCAAGAAAATTAATTTTATCACAACAAACTATAACGGTTTTTTTGAGAATCTTAAAGTCACACACAATCAATTCAAGTAGGACCACCTAAAGCATTCACTTGGTTTTCACAACAACAGTTGGTTTGCAAAAAAACTAAATTAAATTTTGGAGAGGAGACAAAACAATAGAAAAATTTCCAATATCAGAAATCTAACAATTGATGATTATTTACAGTTTATAATACACACACAAACACAAACACACCAAGGATTAATTTACAGTTTCGTCAATATAAATTAGCATCCATCTGTAACAATTCCTATTAAATTGTAATAATACCCACCATTATAAATCACATCAATTTTCAGCATCACAGCTTTGGGAGGATCCAATGGTTCCCAGCAGGCGGCTGCTAGCTCACAGCAGCTGCTCTGCTTTATCATCATCAATAAAGCCATCTTTAAGAAAATTACCAATCATGTCTAATCCACCGGTATTCAATCTAGTCGAAAAGTTTCACACAGAAGAAAACAATTCATAAGCACAAACATGAATAACAGTTGACATAATTGCCAAATTTTGTCCATATTTACCAAAAAAAAACAAAGGAATGGCTATTCACTATAAATCACATAAATGATCGGCATAATCTGCTGTGAGGCTCCAGTGGTCGCATCTAAGAAGTCGCTTTTTAAGAAGAGAATTAACAACATCAAACGACAAACAGAATTCAAATTACTGGTACCTCGGTTGGTCAATTTAGAAGAAAGGTTAGATAAGCTCAAACAGTTACAACAACCGGTTACATTACAAGCACATTGCTTTCTTATTTTTTACACTATTGTTCGCTTCATCTATTCCAAATACGAATAATCTAACAGAAATCTCAGAAGAGAAACTTAAACTACTAGATTTTCATGGTAACAGATTTTTGAATTCCATAAGCCTTCTCAGCTGCCCTCAGATTTCTCCAGAGCTGCAAAAAAAGGCCAAGTTAGTCCTCCAATAATAAATAAATTTAAATATGGAACTCGCATACAACTGTGTAGCTCCTCTCTAGTGAATTTTCTCCACTATCATCCATTGACCAAAATCCATGTTATTCACATTAACTTTAAAAAAGAAACACAACTGCATGCTTAATATTACAGAAATCACAATTGGTGAAATGACCTTGTTTTAATCTTCAGTATCAGTTCTGATCAAATTCTTAAGAACAGTAGAAAATTTCTGATGATGTATTTATTGAAGAAATTGTCCTTGAATCACATATAACAACTCAGAGGTACAAAATAATTTTTCGTGCATGTTAGTCCACCAAATGGCATCCATTTAACAATAGCCTCTCATCCTTCTATACAAGAAAAGATGACACAATTTTAGATGTTAAAGGTGGATAGTAGAAAATTCCCAGCAAAGAGCTCCTCCTCCCCAACCCCACCAATAATAATAATAATAATAAAGAAGAAGAAAAATATCCAAATCAACATAGAGAGAGAGAGAGGGAGAGAGGGAGAGAGAGAGAGAGAGAGAGTGTGTACTGTTGTAGTTCAAAAGCTTCTCAATGAGGTCAACATGAGTCATGAGCATTCGTCTACAGCAATATCGAACCAACCCCAGTGCATCAAGAGCATCTCTGCAAAGTGTATACCAAGCAAATAAATGTGGCATTTAGAAAACATCAGTATGCTAAACAAAAGAAATTAATAAAACCTTCTAACTTATTCAAAAAAGAATAATATCTGGATAATGTAAATTATAGTCATTAACATTATGGATGCATATGTTATGTTGTTTTTTAAAAAAACTTAAGTGGTGCAAAATGCAAGGCAAGCACATTTCTTTGTGTCGGATGGCTTCCGTTGAATGATTTTTGATCTTGTATTTTTCAGCAAGAATCCTCAAAAAGATGATCTAAATGAAATAGCAAAGTAAAGAAAAGAAAAACAATGAATAATAATTTAAGTTCTCCAATATACTGAGTTTAAACTCTGGAAATTCAAAAACAAAAATAAAAATTGACAGTCTTCTGTCAGGATTTAGCTAGTGTAAGCAGCCTGTATTAAGTGCTCGTAGAGAAGGGTCTTTAATCGTTCATTTGATCAACACCTAGCGAGAATCACACATGCTTTTTAGGACCATATATCACTTCTAGTTCTAACTATACTAACTAAACCTCCGCGCCCAGTATATTCAAATTTTGATTTCTCAAATTCCGCTACCTCCAGTTTGCATATGCAGTTATTTTACATAATTAGAAACTTCCACAATGAATTTCTGTCCTACTCCAAGAATAATACTTGATAAAGAAAGTTTGCAAGCCCAACAATAAGAAATGGGCGAGCAAATATAACAAATCCTATCCTTTCCTTAGCCCACATGTTATGGATTTTATCCAATGCAGGGGTGCCCAAGTACCATCCGGTGGACTGTGATGCATGTCTTCTTATATGACATAACTATATAAGAGAGGGCTCAATTAAAATAATCTCACTGTCAAATACCTCATAGGTTTAGTAATTTTATAGACATGATCTGAAAACCACTGAAATGCATAATAATATAATGATTCAAAAGATTCAGGTAAGAAGGAGAAGTCCAATTTAGTGGTCCTAAAAGGATTTCTATAAAGTGAAGCAAGAAAAAAAGACGATAATAACAATGGAAGGGACAGTCTCAGTATTAACAATTATATATATATTTTTATAAGTAATCAGTAGCAACAATTATTGAACACTTGGAAAGCAATCGGCCACTTTTTGGTGTAATCATATGCCGATGTTAAGATGCAAACCAAAATCTGATAGAATCAAAGAGGTTAGATTTTAAAAATATTCTTAATTGAGAAATCAATATAATCAAAACATTAGTTGCTCTAGGTACTCACAAAGAAACTTGGGGTTATAGTATAAGTTCTTACTAAGACTATAAAAGGTCAAATACGATACTAGATGATTACTTCAAAAAATTCTTTATGAAGAATCACCGTTATCAATGCATTATTATCTTTAGGTACTCAATACGGAACTCCAAGATATAGTTGAAGCTCTGATTTTCTGCAAAAAGAAAAATGTTTCATAGCAAGTAGATTCTTGTTAATTTATCTTACCAATATATGTGTGTTGGTGCGTGTGTGCGTAAATTATGGTGTATTATACATAGAGCAACAAAAAATTAGATATAAAGGAACAAAATGGCAAACTTGAAATGGGCACTCAGACATCATATGTATAGGGATTTCCATCAAGAAAACCATGTTTTCATTCATCGAATTCTAGCAATTGACAACCAATAAAGCGTATTCTTAAAGAATCTTGATAAACAACAAGAAAATTAATGAAATATAAGTCAAAAGAAGCTACTTAAAAAAATAAAAATAAATAAAAAAGCGAGTGAATGTTTCTCACCCTTCGGTGTAATCCGCCTGAAGAAAATCAAGATAAGTGTCCCATTTGTTTCCAATGACCTAAGAGAAACAAACGCATTTGAAGAACAACCTTACGAACAATTACAAAAACAAGTGTAATAACGATGAGGGGGGAAAATGTTAATCAATCGCTTGAAGAACAAAAGATTATCTATCGGAGACAAAAAGTTATAATACAGTGATGTACCTTCCCGCAAGTGAAGCAACGGACTGGTATGATCATCTTCGCTTGCCCTAGTTTTCGTTCTTCCTGTCTCTCTGCTTCTAATTTATATTTATGCATATGTTGTATATATATATGGTCCTGATTTGCATCGTGGCTCTGCTATTGGAGCCCAATGGAATCAAGCCTTGGACTTGGACCACCGGTCCACCGTCATGACCAAAAGTTTTGGGCTAAAATTGGATATCATATCTACTGAACGACTATGGAGACTTACCATAACCGAATACCACCCTTAACCCATATGGCTGCCTGAGTTCGATAACTTTTCGATCCAATCAAATAAAGTTTTCCATATGTGTATTTGTTTAGCATGAAAAATTTTTAAAAAAATTTGTGAGAAAATCATTTTATAGTTTGAGTAGCGTTAAACTTACCGTATAAAAGAAATTACATTATTATAAGTACATAATTTTTTTTTTTAAGAAATCAAATTTTTCCGGAAAACTTTATGGAAAAGTTAAGTGGTTTCAAAGTGTTCAAAAAAATTCCAAACCAACTAAAGCCATAGAAAAATTTTGCTCTTTAGAAAAAGTTTCATGTTAGAAATACACTTTTGGATTCTTGAAAATGTTGAAAATACCTTCATGCCGTCACAATGCTGTCAAATTAAGAACAAAAATTAAATCAGTTAACAAAAATGTATTTGCATAATTGGATCCGATTTAAAACCAATTGGCATACTTGAAATCTCAATTTCATGAATAGACCACATAGTTTATGGAGATAGTCACAACAAATTTGACTTACACAATTCTTCTAAACATGCGAATCAGATCTTTCTTCTAAACATGCGAATCAGATCTTTGGTTATCTTTGGTAATATGGAAACCAGTGCATACAGTGCCCAGAAATAAAATATATAAACGAGAACTCCATTGAAAACAATAAAATGATTATAATGATAGGAAAATTTTAACATCATTTGCCATGAGAAATCAGTATATGAATTGCATTTGTACAGTACCGTTATTGATTAAATGCTCTCATTAGCTTCAACTATTAGACTATCAAAAGCTGAACATAACCCTCGGAGATGTTTTTATATTCCTTCCGAAAGTATCAAATGAGTGTCAAAAGAGTTCAGTAAATGAAGTGCTCATTGTCATCATCTGTTATTTGTGGTTCTTATATCTTCTCAAAGCCAATGCGTACACTGCTGTAAAAATGTTAACAAGGCACAAAAAGTCTATGACTCCATGCTGATTCCATGATCAGTGGCCCCATACAAATCAAAGGTATACAAAATTTTGCTTCCTGTTAATTGGATTTTGATTCCAACTTCAAATTCAGTTGAATTAAATGAAATTGTAGACCCGTTAATCAACTAATTTGATAACATTTCCTGATTTTTCTTCCAGATGAAGCAATTCTCTGTCAAAGACAACTCCTATGCACAGGCCCAGTTGTAGATGGTGAAATTCAAGAGACATCCATGTTAATTCTTTTCCAGCTTCAGTGACGAGACAAAATAAATAAAAATCCTTTGCCGGTCAAATCATTCAGAACCCACGTCAACCCCTCTTTGCTTTAGAAATTCCTTGGCCTCGATAACGTCCTACAAAAACAAAGCTATCAATTATGCATCCATAAATCATTCAACAAATTAAATTATGACCAAATGAATGAGAAATCAGCCACAATTCTATCAGAAGAAAACTAAAAATTTTGATTTATCAGTACAATGGTGAAAATACAGGAAATAATAAGTATATGATAATCTAGCCCAAATTGAATCTGCCAGAACAAACCAACCCAGAAAAAAAAATAATAATAAATAAATAATAATAATAATAATAATAATAATAATAGTAGAAGAATACCGACAGCAAAATAATTACTAGAGAAAAGAAAATGTCACATTGTACAATAACAACAATTCTTAAAGCTCATCTAGGTTTGCGGTTTGACAGTCCAAAAGTATTTTCAGTTTAGCTATGTCTTACATGCACCATTAGGCAGTCTCAAGCCATTGCTTTTTTGCTGTAGAGATTTTAGCCCCACAGCCAGAACAAAATTTGGTACCTTCTGAGTTGCATTGGCACATAGGGGAGGAATTTATTTATATTTCATGGAATTTGTATTTTTTTTTTTCCTGGGTAATTTGTATATTATTTTACTGCTTCAAGTACTGCATAATAAATATCGAAATTTTTTTTATTTTTTTGACAGCTCTATAAAAAAATTGCATTTTTAGAATCTATATATAAAGTCCAAACAGACACTTAGCCTAGCCCACACTGCTTCAACAGCAAAATAACCAATGAAAAAGAAAATCACAACGATAAGAACAATCAAATTAAGTATAGAAGTCATAATGCCCAAGAATAACACTAAAAGAAATTGAACCCCGAGGAACTTAAGGGGGTAGGTTAGGGGTGTAGTTCGTAGTCCAGCAGCTTGTTAAATGAACTTCTCCACTTGAATGGAAGTACTTCCAAAACACATCTTTTAAATAGAACTCCACAACATAAGTAAACTTGCTCATTGAGGTGAACAGAAAATGGTAAAGTGAAATACCTGTTGCAGCAGCACTGCCTCATGGGGACAAGTTGGAAATCGCATCAAACCAACCCCAACCATTAATAGGCCATAGCATCCTAATGACACAATAAAGTAAAGAGGAAGCTGGGAAAAAGAAGGTAACACCGGTAAGCTATAAACTATAAGAAACAAATTGTAAATATATAAATGATGTAAAAGCTAGAAGAAGGAACTCACCAACCAAGCATAGCTATGAGAAATAATTGATGTCTGCAAGAGGCCAATCCAAAAGGCAGATATTGCCACCAGCAATGTCATAATCTTCACAATATGCTTCATCGGAGCAATGAAAAGATGCCTCCTCACTCTTCAATCCTGATTGTTTTTAGAAAACATGAAATCTTACAACATAAATTTAGCGATTGAACAATAATAACTCAGATAGCCCCATGTGAACTCTCCCTGCACCCCTGGGAATATTTAATGCATACATAATTATCCTATGGTAATGAGCATGCTACAAAAGTGCAATGCCCGCTAAAAGACTACCGTCCTCATGCACACATTGAAGTGTAGAAAAATAAGTCCAGTACTCAGAACTAACTATATTTGTCCCTTAATGTTTGTTCAAATACTTTGAATTTACATCACAAGAATTTTAAAATGATTCACCTAAAGCATGCACTAAACAAAACCTCAAAGCACAAGCCTTAATTGCCAGTAAAACAACCATAAAATATATGCAACTTATGCACACCCATAAAGCACCACAGCTATTAACCATGGTTCTTCAAAGCACATGCGTTAATTGCCAGTAAAACAACCATAAAACATATACAACTTATGCACACCCATAAAGCACCACAAACCTGACATGCTATTAACCATGGTTTTTTTCATTAATATTTGATCCATGAATTGTAGAGTAGAAAAAATCAACAAAAAAAGACTTCCGAAATGAAGTAAATTTCAAATCATGAATAAGCATACACATGCTCAACTAATAAGCCTAATCCCAAGTCCCAACAACTTGGAGCTGTTATAATCATATATAGAAAAACAAGGAAAATTCAGTTAAGCCATGGCTTAAATTACTACTGCATGGAGCGGTAAAAGGCCCGAATGACAACATTTGACATTTGATGTGCACGCATTCCTCTCAACACAAGCATACCACACAGGCCAATATATTTTAAAAATAAAAAAATAAAAATAAAAATAAAATCTGTTAGAAATATCCCACTGTTTGCAACTCCCAAGTTCTCAATTCTCAATATTTATAAGCATTACGACACCCCAAAAAATATATAAAAGAATGATAATAATAGGAAAAAAACGTGTTGTATCAGATAAGTAAAGTTGCTTCAGTCCTATGATTCTTCATTTAAGGGCATCAATTAAAGGAATAAATCAAACAGTGTCCTCTGAAACATGCAGATTGGTAAAATTCTGTGTGTTGCTTAAAAATCAATCAATATTAGAGCCATCAGAAGGGATATGTAGTTGAAATTTTCTCAACGTTCCATTTTTGGAACATTTGCTAAATGGAACTCAAAGCCCTTGCGCAATTTCCCAAACATCATATGGCAGCTTGAACTCAAATCACTATTCTCTAAAAAATAATTAAAACCTATATGCTACCGGCAAAGAACATTGTGAATGCCAAGAAGTATTTATAAGATGTTACAAATCAAATATAATTTAGCTTTTCATATATATATATATATATATATATATATATATATATTCAAAGGCATCAAGTTGACGAGAATCAATGTTACGATCATTTATATACAATAAAACAATTGTATGTATATTACAGAATTCCAAAAGAAACCTAACCACCAATCCATCTAATGAACCCAAAAAAAAAAAAAAAAAAAACTTGAATCTAGGGTTTTCATGTTCCAATCATATGATCATTAAAATCACAATTTTTTATGGAAAACCACAATTAAACCAGTACATCGCATACGTACTATATTTTTCAAAGAGAAAAAGAAATTTAGGGTTTTGATTTTTCACATACCTTACTTATTCGTTCGCTGCCTGCGATCTGGCCACCGACTTTGCGAGAGTATGAATTTGCCAATCAAGTTGGATTTTGGGACCGAAATATATATAAACAAGAGAAAAGTGCATAAAACCCCCCGGAACTATGGGGATTTTGCAAGTTACCCCCTACACTACAAAAAAAAAAAAATCCACCAGGTTAATGGCTGGTGCCGGCAATTCTAAAAGACAAGTATACCCTTAAAATAAACGACGTAGTTTCAAGTTTTCAACACCATCTCGCTGATCGACTCAATCTCCTCTTACTGTGTCGACTCGCTCTTCTCGGCCCTTGATTGAGGCACATATATCCAAACCTCAAATACCTAAAAGTCTTTCAGTTCGTTCTCTGCTCTCTGCACCAAACACGCAGATTCACCGATAAAATAAAAGTTAAAACCACAAAATTGATCACAAATCAACCAAACAAGCCACACAAATTGCCACTACATAATCAGATTAACCTCCCAGATTAAAATTTAACAATAAAGTTAATCCTATATGATTAAGGCTTAATACTTCGAAGTTACGTTAGTTCACCTGTGCGTGGAGTCCAGAGAGATAAATTGCGCGTCGGCGATCTCTTCGTTCACTCTTTTTCTTTAAAAAAGGTGTCGTATACCACAGTGTGACCGACCTCTTCTCTTTAACACACTGTCACGCAAGACGGAATTGGGTCTTCAATGGGAGTTTCTGTTCGGAGCTTTCGCCGGGGTCAATGGGTCAAGGTTCACCGGAATTTTGCGATGGGTTTGCTTGGCTGTTGGCTCGGTCGTGGAGAGCTTGGGGCGGTGAGCAGTGGGCTGTGATGGTGAACTCGCGGTGGCTAGCTCGGCTTTGATGGTGTCGGCTGTGATGGAGGAGGCGGCGAGCTCAGAACGGGGAGGTCGGTGGATGAGGCGAAGCTCGGCGGTTAGCTTGCGGCGGTGCTCGGAACACTGACGGCGGTGTGCTCGGCCGGTGGAGACGGCTGGTTCCGGACGGCAGCGAATCAGCGATTAAAGAAGTCGCGATTCCGGTGATGGGCCGTGATTGGGTTTGATGGCGACCGGCGGGACTGAACGGCTGCGAGCTTGGCTTCGGATGATAGCTGCCGGCGGCGGAGAGGACGGCTGTGGCGTGGCTGGTCCTCACCGGACAGTTTGCTCATCGTCACCGTCGTCCGGTCCGTTTCTCTTCGCCGTCGCTGGAAGAGTGGATAATTGCAACAGATTTGTGGATAGGGAAGAGAGAGGTTTAGTGGATAATTTTGTGAAGTTTGAAGCATCAAGGGACATTTTTGTCCTTTCCTATGAATAAGGGTATAATAGTCTTTAAATTGTAAATTTTGCATCACGTGATAGCATGTGCTATTTTTTACGGTCATATTCAACCGGCGGTTAGGCTGATGAGGCAATCTGCAATTTTTTTACATAGTTCAGGAAGTTTTCTACAATTTTAATATTTTAAAGGGTCAATTACAAATTTTTCAATAGTACAAGAGTTTTTTTTTTGCACTTTTCCCTGTAAACAACGTTGATGGTTGATAGTTGATACCTACTTTAAAATGGGGAAGCGAAAGGACGTAAACACCCTCGTTTGATGCTTTCATTGGAATTTGGATAGATGATGGTGAATCTAGTTTAAAATGATGGTGAATCTAGTTTAAAAGTATGATGGTGCAAATATGTAATTCGTTGATGGTACTTTGGTCACTCGGGTCACATCTTGCTGAATGATAATTGGAGAATAAAATTAGCCGGCCTTTAAGTGGTGTTTGTTTGCGGGGTTCTACTATCCTGAAGGATAAACTACGATAATTTATTGTGAATATTTCTGATAGAGATTGTTTGGCTCTGAAACTTCTAAGGAACTAACGAAGAAATTTTCATACCTTACAGGCAATTGCACAAGTCCAAAATTTTAATCTTATCAAATATTTCCAAGGATTAGAAATCACTCAATTGACATTTTCCGTATATATTTTTGTTCTAAACTACATTGTCCCAACTTCAAATCATCAATCAACGCCAAATTGAAAACCACATATGCTTGGACAAGAGTAGTAAAAACCTATGTGAAGTACTCGCACTCTCTCTCACTCACGTCATTTGGTACTTTTCTTGTTACGGTTTAGTTCTGTGTGGGACTAAATTTCTATTAGTCCAACAACAACAATTTGCAGAAGTACCTTGAAATATGGAACCAACCAATCAATATTTTTGAGACAATCAAGTATTACATGATCCAGAAGCACGTGATCTCGACCATTCACAACTTGACACGCAAGTAAATATGTCAATTTTATTCAAATTTTTGCTTGCGTGTCAAACTGTGTGTGAAGATAGAAGGAATATGAAGATTTTTCTTTCCACAAAAACTAAAAATTCCGAATGTTCAATTTGAAAGAAAAACAATAATAACAGAAGTTGAGGTTGGGTCGAATAATTACATTCTAGCAACTAATTGAATAGGGTTTATTAACTTACCTAAAACTAAAACTGAAGCTTTACCCATGAAATGGATTAAGAGACATGTAAAATTGAACTCCTTGTTTTGTTGGAGACAGAAACCAGCTACTAACAGAGATAAAAGTCCACCATGAACCACCTTGTTAGGGCCATTTATACACCATTTAAAACTAAATAAATAAGAGTCTTAATGGCTAATACAACTGTTAGAACCAGGTTGTTCAGCCTTCTTTCTGAAAATCAAGATTTCAAGAGACAGATGTGTCTGGCTCTGCTTCTTCCAAAGCTGAGAAGCCATCGACTCCTTGCTCCCCCTCCAAGTCACTGTTCTGCATTGAAGGCTCGACCTTTCTTTGCATACCTGCCCCACTTCTTCTCTGGTGCTCTGAAAATTTCATGTATGGCAACAATTGAAATACCAGAGGATAAATGACACAAGTGGGTTAAAGAAGAATGAGACAACTTTACTTTTGCTAGTAATTGCAGAACGAGTCATTGCGAGGAATTCCACCCACTTAAATTTCCTGAGTTCTTGCTTCTCTTCCTCTGCGAGTTCAAAGTTCGGTTCCCTCCCACACATAAAAGCAGCCCTACAAACATGGAAAAAGTACTAATGAGTTATCCAAACGTATAATTCTAGCACTTCTATCATGCAGAGAGTTATACAACAGGCTACAAGTAACCAAATGTGTATTAAAAGTACATGATCCAATAATGGAAGAAAAATTAAATAGTTACTCAAGAATAAACGAGATAGCAATAATTATGTGGTTACACAATATACCTGACTTCGACACACGAGGGGTAATAATATCCAATTTATTGAGTATAGGAAAGGACAGAGAAGACAATTGGCTCGTAAGCCAGAAATAGTTTGCCAGGATTCTAAATACGTCAAATAAATGAGAAATTTTCCCATATTAAGAAAAGGAGACATTTCTGAAGTTTAAATAACTCTATGTTTGCCATGACTGTTCTGAAAACCTTTTAGTCTTTAACTATCTAAGCTACTCATTACTGTGTATCTTATTAACCAAAACGTACTATAGTTCATAATACTAGTACCCAATTGGATCTAGTTTTACTCGATGATTACTATTACCTATTACCCAGAGTTTTTAAAATGTTCAAGTCCATTTCCACACCGAGATGACAATAAGTCAATTCTATTACCATAAAGAGCATGTTCCTCCACACAATCAAAAACAGTGTATGCATTTAATCTTTACAAATATCTCTTTTCTCGATTATTTCCCTGGCATTTCAAGTCCAGTGGCATCTCTTCAGCTGGGAGTAAGAGCAAATAGGTATCTTGTCTGTAATCCCACTACCTAATCTTCTTATCCCTTACATTCACTGCACATGCTACACAACAGAAATGGATTTCTGTAATATACATATTGCAGTGTGAACTACTTGTCTGAATATTGAATATCTGAGAATAATTAACTATTGAGAATTCAACTCTGCACGCAATAGTTCACCATCATGGGAAGCCCAGAGGAATCAAGGAAAATTAGAAATAATTTCATGTCAATATCTGGCAGCTACTTAGAGATTTTCATATTATTTCCTTCTCTTGCTTCTAAGGATTTCCTGCCATATCTCTATCCCTAGTCCCTACCATTCACAAGTTAATATGAAGAGGGAAACAGAAGTAAGGGCATCTGGTAAGCTAGGAATGTGAAATATGGAGAAAATAAATAAATAAAGGAATTAGAGATTTTCATTTCAAAATCTTAGAGGGAGAGACTGCCCATAAGCTCATGCCATGTCAATCTTATCAATTCAGTGATAATTACATTTATTTCTAAAATAAAATGAATTATAGGGTCAAATGGATGAAGAGAGCACCTCAGTCAACACATTGTTGCGGGCAAGCTATCTAGGCAAATTTACTTCGGGTAAGGCAGCTCATAAATACCAAACTCATTTTCAACATCACAATTAAATCAATGCTTATCTTACAGAACAATAAAGATTGTTAAATGTTCTTTCAACAGAACCTGAACCCCAGTAATACGGTTATTGTGGTCCAGCAACCAATCAAAACTTCAAACTAGTTAGGACAGGGGAATTAGTGAGCCGGCACATTAAATAATAAATAATTAAAGTTTTATTTCTAACAATTTCCCAAGGTTAAATGTGTGTCATTTTCCATGTGTTTTTACCTTCTCCTTTTTTTTTCCCCAATCTGTTTATTTAATTTTGACTTCGTTAAGAGATTTACTAGCAAAGGTCAAATTCATTTTTCCTAACTTGGAAAGAATATGAAAACGGACTGCATCTTAACAAAGAGATTTTACTTTTTTTAAGTGATTCAAATATTCATTCAGTTTACATTTTATATACTATTGCATCAATGGAACTCTCAATTAGATTGACTTATTTGATAAAAATTATTATTTAAGAGCTTGGTAGGAATAGGATAGAGTTCCAAGTTATGGATTATTAGAGTTTACTCATTTTTGTTCTGTTTTATACCATACAGTCCATACTAGCGGAACACCGAAACTCAGAGGTCTCCATTCCAATTCATTTCACATCCTTCTGGTCAAATTCCACCCATTTTGGTTTTCGAACAGTTATCTAACAATTCTCGAGATTTTGACACTTCGAAGCTTTCATCTCAATTTTTGTAAAAAATACTACTTACAATTTCGTAGCTTTGATCATGTATGGTTAACCCAAGATAATTAACTTATATAAAAATAACAAAAAAGAATACAACCCAAAATGAAACACTGCACACCTTCTATACGGGTAATATTCCTTTCCAAATTAAAATGGAAATGCAATTAACCAATTAAACAAAATCAATATATCATTTGCAACGAAAGACCAATGGTTACAGCTGTACCAGTAAGAAGCGTGGAGTGGTATTGTGATTTGATACAAAGCGCTAATAATAGGCAAAACGGTCTACCACTTGATATAGGGTGAATTTTCCTTTTCCTTTCTTTCCTGAGCAGATACACAGGATAGGAACTAAAGTGGGTAAAATGGTGAAAAATAAGACATCTGAATGACCAACAGGGATAGAGCCACATTGATGTATGTAATTTTTTAAAAATTTACAAAATGTCCATATAAAATTATCCCTTTCTATAAATCTCTGTAACTCTTTTTTAATTCTCTTTTACTTTTTTGGCTTTTCAAGTTTTTTGATCCCTTCAAAAAAAATTGCATTCACTTTCTTCAATCAAACCATAATTTTTGCATAGTTGGTACACACACACACATGCCTCCAGAGGCTTGAACCCTTGACCTCCCTTTGGGAAGTAAGGGCCTGATACAGCTAGGCCACCGACCCATTGGTATATATTTTTCTTCTTCAAAGTTCTTTCATTTTTCTTTTCTTTTTCTTTTTATTTATTTTTATTCTTGCACTCATATACTATGTATGTGAATAACCTTTTTCTCGCTTATTAATTCTTTTTTTTTTTTTCCTCTTGCTCTTTAAATTTCACTACAATTTTATGACTATAACGTTCATATTTTATATATTTTTAGTATATATTTTTCAGAAAAATGACATAATATTTGAATCTTGATTACTGAAATTCTATTTTTTGGCTTCCTGATTTGCTGCACTGTTAATTGGAAGAAAAATAATATTTGACCATGCTCAGTGTGCCCCCCCCCCCCCCCCCCCCCCCCCCCCCCCCCCCAATAAATTCCTGACTCCGTCCCTACTAACCGAGGCATTTATGTGTTTAAATTGTCAGTAGTCACATGTGAAGGGAACCTCAAGGTACAGAGAGCAATAGGTAATAATTCCCTCAAGTTCTGCTAACTACAGTCCTTTCTAACATTTGCTAGCACTATAAAGGTGAAACTCAATATTGATACCTGTCATATAAACGAGCAGCTTCTTCTTGAGATCCAACAGTCCCCAAGTGGATTTGCTTCTTGTCTACTTTTATGGCTGCCTGCCATTTCATATTTTTGAAATAGACACCCCTCATTACACATGGTTCTTGGTTTTCAACGTGCTTTCTCCTGTGTCGCTTTCTGCGTTTGACTTCTTGCACTGCAGAAAAACATGACAGAGGAGAAAGGGGAAGGTTTAGCATCTCTTTGTCTTCTATACATAAAAAATAATAAATAAATAAATAAAATATCCTGTAAGAAAGGTGGAATTCCAAAATCAGAAGGAAGGTCTCAAGAAATAAAGAAGAAAATGAAGAATACAAACAATCAAGTAGGGTGACATTTGCATTGCCATTCTGATATCCAGCATTATCATATTTCAAAATAAACTCGCATTTCTGTTTATAGATCTCTTGAAGACGGGCATTTAACATTTGTAAATATTCAAAAGAAATTAAATTAGCTGTGCCGCAAGCTGCGTGTTATTAGTAAAATAATTGTAACTAAGTTCTTTGTGCAATTTGTCCATAAATACCAAAGAGTCTTGTGTAAAGAAGGTGTTTTAGTTGTTCTGCTGAACTGATGGTCTTCATTGTCATAACTACATGGGAGATAATGACATCTGAGATTTTAAAGTGTGACAATTGTGGATTATTTTTGCATTGGTGAATTCTATAAGTAGACTTGCATTATATACTCAACTCTTCACTTGATAATTCAAGCAAACACAAATTGAATAATCATCTAGGTTCATAAATAGTTACAAAGATTGCACGAAACATGCATAATAATCAAACAAATTATTTTTTTAGCTTTCACACAAATGCATTCCCCTCACTAGGTCAATGGGAACTTTAATATGTAAATATGAATAAAAGACAAACCTGGAATATGTTGATCCTTTGACGAGCTAGACCCCGATGCGTCAGATGATCCGTTACCTATTTTGGAGATAATTTTCTGGGAAATAAAATATTTAGTATGAATATAACCTTCAAGTACAGGTGGAACATATAAACAACTGGTAACCTATATTTTATACCATAAAACAATTAAATCCTGTGCCAAAATTTTATATCTCTGCAATTTAAACATATCTGTTGTAAACAGCTTGCAAATTACATAGAACCACTAAAAAACAAAATGGTGGTTTAAGAATCTAAAATTCAAATAATTATATCCAATCAATACAAACAGATGTTGTAACTTTCAAGTTAAAGCCACTAATTATTAAAGAGAGAGTTAGTTGCATGCAACTCCACTTGATGTTGGGAAAAACACATTCCGAAATTCCATTCTATAAACGTGAACGATCTTAAGCATGGACGGAGATCCAAATTTGAACTAAACCTCCCAAGATAAGGTCGCAACCAAGTCATCATATATCAACAGGATTTATCAGTTCATTTGTATGCAAATAAAGAAAGAAAAATATGATTTTTGTCTGGTTTCCATATATGTACAAATAGTTTCAGAAATAACCAAATTCAACATTTTGGAACAAGCATGTACCATGTTTTCAGTTATTCAACTCAATGTTTTGAACAAGTGGTATTAGTCAATTTTGGTAACTCCTTTTTTGACAAAGGGGGGAGCTAGAAAGACAAATAATATCACACTCAGATTATCACAGAGCAAAAGCTCTAAACACAAAAGAGTTATAATTTCTTACTCAATTTTTCACTTCAAAATGGGTGTATTGCTCTTCAATATAACGTACATATTTATATGCAAGCCTGCGGCAATCCCGACCTTTAGCCCGCCTATGCCTATTTTACTAGCTTGCAATCACTGACTTTCACCAACTAACTACCTTCCTATTCATTTTGCTGCCATTTAGTGCACTCACATAAAGAAGGCTTCCTAAAGGACTATTTATGGCCTCACGGGCACTCCTGCAATCACTTCGACTCTTACACACACACACATATCAATCATGTGCTACATAAATATCTCTTTGCACACACCAAATCACCTTTTTTCTTTCTTTTCACCTTTTATATGTGGACCATGTGTTTTCTCCAATTACTACATTATATATATATATATATATATACATATACACATACATACATACATATCACTACACACGCATTACCATTTAAATCTAATACCACACCCATGCACACACCATACACACACCACTACACATTCACACATTATTTCTCATTTATTACCACACCCCACATTCATTGTTTGCTTCTTTTATTGTTTTCACTTTCTTGCCACTATTGTCCTACATCAGTCCCCTCCACTTCACAAAAACTCCTCCTCAAGTTTGGCGGATAAAGTCGTTCACCGGGTGGATGATACTCGAATAAATCACCAACATTAAGGTTGAGGAAAAAGAAATGTCCCAAGAAGATCAACAACATAGGCACATCCCTCTTTCATTTTGAAAGCACACTTGTCTCCAGGTCTAATATGAATCTGATGATAATTGCTCTAGTCAATCTTGGGGAAGATTTTTTTAACCAACCACCATATCCAACATATCATCGAAACGCAGTGTAAAAACCAACTCCTTAATTTGCCTTACCAACTCTTTATTCCTGATTGGACCAATGCAGTAATGTTGAAGGTTTGGTAAACTCACATCAAGCACCAAATTTTTGTGAGGTTGATTATCTCGCATGAGAGGTAACCCTTCTGGCAACTTATTTGAGGTCAACTCTTGATATTCTACCAATAAAGGTCGCAATGCTTCCGAAATGAGTGCTTGTTCCTTCACCTCTTCGCTCGTAACAATGAACGTTATAATCTCATCTGACTCCTATACTGCCTCCACGAAATGTGCCTTAGCCATAGTAGGAAAAGGTTACCCCTCCACTTTACAAGCTTTGAGTAGTTCTTCTCTCGCTGCCTTTTTAATTTGATAGTGGACTGCCACCTGCAATCCTCCAATATATCTTACTGCTTGCCGGCTCTCCCACTTTGACTGATCATTGCATTCATTCAATTTGTTGAACTCATTTGTATGGTTCTTAATACACCAATTCTTTTGCCTGCAATTTTGATTTTGGTGATACAACATATGTTCGTAATCTAGTGCTAGGAATCTTGCCATCAATAAATTCTTCATCTTAAGCCACGTCCGCACAGGTTGTTTTCCTTGCCATCTGTGGTTGCTCTTTGTCTGTTCCTACCAAGCATAAGCACCTTTTTTAAGTTTGAATGCTACAATCAGAACTTGCTTGTTTTTAAGTATGTCAAAATACTCGAGAAAGTGTTCAACTTTATCAAGCCCGTCCAAGACATCGTCAACATGAAACTTCCATTGAAAGTGAGTCAATTAAACTTTCTCTGAAACTCACTATTGTCCAGATATCTACAATTTTTGTCGCATCTACATCGATCACGTTGACCCATCGCAATTCCTCTTAATCCGAACTTCTCATCATTGGAATTATCTGCATAGGCTGGAGGCCTACGCGGATATATAGGATCATAACCCATGTTTAGTTGGCTGTGAAAGCCATCGTCAGCACGATCCCCCAAACTGGAACACAAACCTGACACCAATCCCAAGACTAGCAATTTGTTTAGATCATTGAACAAATCACTGTTCTTGAGTATGCATGGCTGCCCAAGGGGCCTGCACTCTGCAATAATCATCGGCAAAGCAGATGTTGCCGAAACCATCATTTGCCATTAGATCAGGGTAAATCAAGGCTCTCATACCAACTGACAAAGCAAAAGCTAGAAAGATAAATAATCTCACATTGAGATTATAACAGAGCAAAAGCTTTAAATTCAAAAAGTTATAATTTATTACTCAATTTTTCATTTCAAGATGGGTGTATTACTCTTCAATACAACATACATATTTATATGCAACCCTACGGCAATAACTACCTTCCTAGTCATTTTGCTGCCATTTATTACTAAAGCTTTCTAGAGCACTATTTATGGCCTCACATGCAATCCTGCAATCACTTTGACTCTTACACACACACACACATATCATATGCTATATAAATATCTCTCTGCACACACCAAATTACCCTTTTTTTTCGTTTCACCTTTTATATGTGGACCCCAAGTGTTTCCTCTAATTACTACATATAATATATATATGTATATATCACTACACATGGACCATTTAGATCTAACACCATCCCCATGCACATATCATACACATGCCACTACACATTCACACACTACTTTTGATTTATTACCACATCCCACATTCATTGTTTGCTTCCTTTATTGTATTGACTTTCTTGCTGCTATTGTCCTACATCATTTTTACTTGTCCAATTAAGATCTTGATCTTTGGATCACATAAAACGTCCCTGAACAGCTGGATTAGATTCTTCTCTTCTATTGTTGACACAAAACATATGTTACATGGTCTTGGGTAATGCATTCCGGATGTGTAAATGTCTCTAATGTCCGCCATTATCAAGCACCCAGACCCCAGGACAAGGGGCACAATAATTACTGATATTTTTTTGATAATCCTATGTTAATTCCCATGTAAAATGGTGCTTTTTGTAACATAAACCATCTAACATGGAAATTTCACTCATTTTCCTGGCTGCATGGCTAACCAGACATGTGTATCCAAGTTACATGGGTACTCTACGCATTTAGAAGAGTCCAAGCAACATAAGAATAACTCCCAAATGACTGTACAATCTGTATTACTGAACAAGACTGTACTTGTACGTAAATATATATCATACACAGTCCTGTTTATGTACATGCAAGAGACAAATACTTCAGGAGCCACAATATTTTTATCACTTCCAACTCAGGAAGTGAATTGTAGAAGTTAAGGTAGCAGACCAAAAGATCCACATCCTCAACCAGTTACCCTTCTGAACACAGAAAATTTTAACCTTACAATTCCTCCCACCTTATAATCTAAAAACACTCATTAATTTAAACAAAAAGACGAAGATAAAAACATAGATATGTGCAAATATACAATGATTCTATTTTAATTATCAATTTAATGCAAATTTTAAAATTAACAACAGATATGAGTGAAAGTACTCCATTGAACAATAAGCAAAAAGTGTCGGAAAAACACATTCTGAATTTTCCATGAAACAAAAACAAGAAATTAGGGTAAAGAAAATTTCACATATGAAGCAATGTTTTTACCTTGTTACTTAACCATGTGAACTTCACCAAAATTTGTAAAATGTGAGGAAGCATAGGGATCATTCCAAAGGGCAGGGAATTATACACAGATAACAGTAAAACAATAAGGATATATAAATTATGTCATGTGATGTTGATGAGAGGCTTACCCCATAAATGTAAAAATGGAAAGGCTTAATACTAATACTAAATTTAAAAACATTATTGACAAGGTAAACTAATTAATTAGCTTTTATGTGGTTATACGGTTTTATACCCTTACACCAGGTTAGGGGCCACGAAATATAACGCACTCGCCAAAAACCTAATACTCAAACATTGATTGAGTTGACTGAAATATACAAGGATATTGCTCATAATGATGCAAGAAGATGTGTTGTGTCAAAAACTTGCTTCCTCTTGTACCTTCTTCTCAACAATGTCTAACCCAGCCCCTGAGATAAAGTTTCAAGTCCAACCAGCCTGATAAATGTCAGTGTATCAATGTCCATATGTGTTGTAATGGGAAAAGGATTGACACAAGATAGCTTCTCTTTCGTTCACTCCTTCATGTTGTCTGTCCAAATTCATGCTGCTTTGCGAATATAAGATATCTCTATTCAGATAATTAATGATACTAAGTTCTTATGGCACCTAAAGATTCCACAACATAGTCCCGATAAAATGTAGCAATTCATGGCAGACCAAGAAGAAATCTAGTAAAAACTTCAAAGATTATGGTACTGATGCATGTCAATCATTTACATATTAGATTGTCCAGAAGAAGATAGTAGATATGATAAGAAAAAGCACAAGATGACAAACAAAAATATAAGAACTCCATCTTACATCCTTTGGCTGGTAAGCATCAACTGAAGGCATCTGATGAACACTGGCTGGTTTTGTGTTCTGGACAAGATTTTCAGGAGCAGTAGCACTGTCAAAATACCTAGGAAATGGAGCAAAGAAAGAACTTCGCCCTACGAAGGCCCAAATATTAGTATGAATTTTGTTGCAATAAACACAATGTGAGATTCAATACACTACGTTCTCGATCATTAAACTTGTTATTTATTTAGAAAGTAAATATATAAGCCTTTGTGCAAATAACACCAAAGGTTAGATCTGTAACCAGTCCACCCCTCCCAACACCCTCGATTATCAGGGACCACATTGGGTGCCCTTTATTTGAAAAATAAAATAAAATAAGCCAATGAAACAATAATGTACACAACCTGTGATACACAAAACCCTCCATGAAAGTTTCACTAAATATTAGTCAATGTTATGTCTATTTTAAGTGAAGCACTTTACATGACTAAAGCAGTTTTCAACATGGGAGATACCAGAGCAAAGTCCCAAGAGTTTGCGCCTCCGTATGCTCACCATGGCTGATTCCAGTAATCCTAGTAATAGCACAATGGTTCAGTCGATGGCCTTGAATTTCTACAGAAAGCAGACAGTTAAAAGAGATACATGTGAAACCAAGTTTCAAAAAATGGGGTGGAGAGGAAGAGTCTAAAATGAAATATAACAAAATCAGTTACTAATACTAATACTGGAGCCTACTTCAACCAAAAAAATAGGTAAAAGAAAAACAAAATGCCGCCACATAATTAGATGACAAAAAAAGTATCAGGATACAGTAACCGAGCTGATTTTAAATGTTACACAGAGATGAGGAAATAACATGGAACATCATGCAACTTGGCCCAAGAATAACTCTCAAACTACCATAACTCATAGTGCAGTACATTCTCAATCAACAAACTCTTGTCCCAGCTATCTGGGGTCCTACTTAAATCCTATTTTGTCAAGCCAAAATGTCTAGAGCCATAACTTTTGTTAAACTACGTGCTATTGAGTTTTTCCTTACAATCTCAACCCACCTTAGTTTTGGTCATCCCTTCCTCAAGAAGCCCGGAATATCAATAAAAAGATTAATAGATTAGACATTCAATAAACAAGTTTAAAGAGAGATTTAGCAAGCTACAATCCCTAATCTCGACGTACATATATAAATACACACATAAATATTTAAGGATTTTGGTGTTGGGGGGGTGGGGGAGAAGAAAAAGAAAAAAAGATTGGTATGTAAAATAAATAAATGAAATTTGAGTCGGGGCAGCCACCCCCGCCAGCCCTACATGGCTCCGTTCATTGTTCTATGAACAACATATTCCCAATTTCACCCTCCCTATAACTAATTGGGCTTAAATAATAGAAAGGTATTCACTGTTGGCATTTCTCAACCTTCAATAATCACTATGTCATCAATTGTATTTAAAACACCTCCCCAAACCTTTAACATAACATGTATCCCTAATTGAGTTTCATTAGTGACATGAAATTGTGACATTTGATCTATCTCCAATATAAAATTTTCAACTTCAAGTCATACCACCTAATATCATTAAAAGATAAAAACAAAGACCGACAGATAACTACAGTACAAAACTGTGGACTAATTTTCTAGCCCAAAGAGGGTAAACAAATATTTCGTGAAAACATTGATCAACATTCTTAACAATTCCCTTTGAAAGTTCTTTGAAATTCATGTGCAGCTTAGATTATACATGTGCAGTTTAACAGAAGAGAGTAAATAATTAAACAAAGGCATTGATGCTTGCATTACGTAGATTATTATAAAGACAAAACCTAGTAGAAACACTGAAATCCTTTGAAACAGTTTCCAATCACCACAATTTTGGTGAACTCTCACTCAAATAATTTCATGGAAAAAGAAAATTGAAGATTTTTTGGTTTCAAGGAATAAGGTGACGAAACATTACACACATCACCCAACTTTGTTTACTAACATGCCATTAATGACTTTCAAGAAGTAAACCCCAAATACTTACCCTGATAAACAGAATTAGAAATCAAACAAATCAACCCAGTACATCCAAATCTTTCAGTTTAAAGAATTCCTAATCTCTCTTCTTCAAAAATAAGTCAACCCACCAACCTACCACCTTTTTCGGAGGGATAGGAACGAAAACAAGCCCAATAAGAGAACTATAAGTGAAATACACACTTCTTAAGGCGAGAACACATCAATTGAGAGAAACCCATATATCCAATGGACCTGAGGAACAAAGACAATGGTCATCTGTCTGCCTTCAGACCCATCAAAACAAATGCCCAAAAACAAGAAGCAAAACAGAGTAAATAAACTCAAAGAAAGACAGAAAAAAACAACCATTATAAGCAGAGAGTCTCGAGTTCAAACCTGGAGACAAAGAATAGAAGGTGGTTGGTGGAGCGTAGAAGAAATAAATAAAAATTAACTCGGTTTGATCGAAATCTGGCAGATGGGGAATAGATTACGAATGGAAGGTGATAAGGGTAGAGAGGGAAAGAGAGAGGTTGTCTTTCATGCATCTACCACCTTTTGTTTTATTTCTTCTCTCATTATGTCCTCTTTGATGGTGGTGGTGGTGATGCTGTAGAGAGAGAGAAGGGGGGGATGGTTGAATTAAAGAAGGGGAACGTATGCTTCTGTGTACTTGTTTAGCTATGTTTCAAACGGACATTTATACCCTTTTGAATTTTTCAAATACCACAGAGGTCTAAATAATGTTTGATATATTATTGAAGTACCCTTTATAATTGGGTGTTTATCAAAAGTGACAGTGTGACATCGCCAACAGTCATACACAGTTGACCCACATATTCAACCACAAAAGCGGACAGAAAAAGAGAGAATGAAAATATCTAAGGCTATAACTGTCAACAAATAATTTTGGCCTCTAATGTCGCGAGTTTTGATTTTCTCATACTCCATATGTGTTTTTTTGTTTTTTTGACCGGCTAAATCTTATACCTTTTTTCCAAAAACGCGTCTTCACAACAACAATGTGAGACACATCAGAATTACTTGGGATTAGCTCTATATTATTTTGTAGATATTGTTTTGCATGCTCTATTTATTTAAAGAATATATATTTGGTGTGGTGTGCTGGAGTAATTAAAATTGTATATGATGTATATGCGTCTGTGTGTATTGTGTACAAACAGTTCTGGTTAACTTGATATATCGAATATCTATTCTTATTCAAGGTGTTAAAAAAAAAATTAAACATATTTACACAGTTACATAATAGGGTATAACCAGTTTCTTACACAATGTGAGATGTTATCTCTAAACATTTATCCACTAAAAAATATATTATGTCATCATTTTCTTGCAGAAGCTCAATAAAAATAGCCGAGTTATAATCTTTTATGTAAAAATCAAGCTTCTTTTGCAGAGAGTCATAAGAGGATTTCATAATATGAAGGACAATACTTAGGTCTTCATCAACGAGGATCTATTATTATTGACCATTGATCTGGATCAGTAATAAATAGACACATCTTATTTTAATTATCAAATTATAGATGGTTATTCAATTGCTATCTCTTATTTACTAAGTGAGTATCTACTCACCATTTTTAATTTAATAATTAAAAATAACATATCTATTTATTATTGGTTCCCTTCAATTATCAGTATGTTATACATTATAACATAGGAGGGTAAAGTACACTGACACCCCCTGAGGTTTGGGATAAGGACAGCTAGATGAAACTTAGCCTATTTTGGGACAAACACACCCCCTCAAGTTTGATATAATAACCAAAGACACCCCAATGGTAATGAGTTGACATTTCTGCCCTTTGACTTTTATATTGACCATGAAATGACATTTCTATCCTCAGATACCCGTTCCAATTTCTCTCTCTCTCCTCTGTTCTCTCTTTCGCCGCCCCAACACCAACGCGCACACATACATATATACACAGACACATACATATATATATATATATATATGTATATACAAATACATATATATATATATGCACACACATATATGTATGTATATACAGGTGGCGATGGTGAATGGATGCGGGCCTTTATCCTTCGATTCCATCGGTGAGCTTACCCAATGCCGGAGTACGCAAGTCATGAGTTGGGCTTAATGGTGGTGATGGCAATAGTTGTTCGACGAGGGCGACGGTGAGTGCTCTCGCTCGGTTGATTCTCTCTGTCAGGTCTTGATATATCCCGCGGCGGTGGCAATAGTTGTTCGACGAGGGCGACGGTGAGTGCTCTCGCTCGGCAGAGCACAAAATTGGAGCCATCAGTCTGACGAAGCTTCAAACTACAAGACCCGATTCTGTCCAGCGAGCCCCAAATCCGGTGAAGCCTAGTTCAGATCGACGAACCCCAAGCACGAACAGTTCCCGCGACCCAGAAGAAGAGAATGAGGTTTCAACAGATTGAGAGGGATCGCAGAGAACTGGGTGGTTGCGCCGCCTTGCGTAATCGGAGGGTATGCTGAGAAGGGTACGCAGATCTGACTCTGCTTTCTGGATGATTGAGAGGAACTCTTTCCCTTTGTGGCTCATTTCCATCACGCTCATTCTGGTTCCACGCCAATTTTAGAGCTCGGATTTGGCCATCTTGGGCACGTTTTCAGGTAGAGTGGCCGGACTGGTGGCGAAATTGAAGACCCGATCTTGGGATTGGGAGGTGGAGGTTGGGCGATCTTGGACTTGGGTTGTTGAATAGGTGATCGATATAGGTTTGTTGAGGCACGAAGATAGGTTGAGGGGGAAGCCATTGAAGTGGGTGGTGGTGATTGTGTTGGGGCTTTTGAGAAGGTGAAGGTTAGGGTTTTTCAGGAAGAGAGGATGTGGTGAAGTTGTTGACGTTGCCATGTTGTTTTTGAAGTTGTTGACATTGCCATGGTGATAGACCAAAAGCTTGATCCTTCCCTTCCATTGGAGAGCTTGAAGGCACGGTGGTTTGGGCACGGTGGTTTGGGGGTGGGTGTTGGTGGTTGTGGAGTTTTGGTGTGGTTGCTGCAGAATTCGGTTGTAGGATTGATGGGGTGTTGAGGGTAATTTGGTCATTTAATTATTTTAATATTTTATAATTAAAATTAATAAAATAGTGAAGGGTAATGTTGACTTTTCATATGTTTTAAGGCTCTGTTTGGCTTGTAAATATTATGAGGGGGTGTCATTGTCCCAAAACAGAGCAAGTTTCATCTGGCTGTTCTTTTGACAAACCTCAAGGGGTGTTAGTGTACTTTACCCTTCAATCTTTTAACAAATTGGGCAACTGTTGTGTATTCAATTGTCATCATGGGTTACTTCACATCAGTCACCTATTCAGGCGATGGAAGTCCACAATTACTTCATGCTAAAAATAAAATAAATAAATAAAATTGTCATTATGCCACCCATCAATGTTCCAAAACATTTCCCTTGTTACAAGTTTTTTAAGTAACATTTTGTATTTTTTTTGGTATAATGTTTTCTTTATATTTTTATTTTTAGTGTTTGGCAAAGATATTGAAAATATTTTTGGTGTATGACTTTTAAAAGTATTTTTAAATTAAAATTAAAATTTTTATTTGAGTCATTAATTATTCAATTTTTTCCTTATCATCAATTGATCCAATTATTTTTATATCAATAATAATAATTATTTGACAAAAAATAAAAAAAAAATAATCAAGTGATTTTTGAAAAAAATAATAAGGAAATCGAAACAAGTCTCTCATCGAATGCAACAAGTAAGTTTTTTTTCTCTCCACTTTACATATCATATTTTAAGGTTTTCAAAAGTAATGCCACAAGTTAACAACTAAGCCATGACAAAAAATATATATAATAATAAAATTAAATTGAATAAACAAGAAAATTATATGATTGTTATTAAAGAAGATATTGCCTTCATACCTCTATAGCCAAAGGTAGATTCAGGGGTGGGCAAAAGTGAGCTTCAGCCGACCAAAAAAAAAATTTGTTTTACCACACTACCTTAAGCCCAATCCCCAAAAATAAATAATAATAATAATAAATGGTAGTCCACCCCAAAGTTAGCCCAATCCAAAGTTAGTCCACTCCATTCAAAAATGCTGAATCCGCCCTTGATATAGCACATTTAAAATGGCTCATTTTTTTTCTCTTGTTAGACACCTATCTGATTTTTGGCCATTGTGTAACTCTTCCATGTCCTTGATTAATATTTTTGATGCCTTATATTTTTTTTTGGAAAATTATGTAATTTTTTTTTTTTTTTTAAAGGTGCTTTTGAGTTCATAAAATTTTAAAAATGTGTAAATAAGCACCCACATTATTATGTTTTTTTTTTTTTTTTTTTTTTGACAAAAAGTAAATATGAAAACTTGCTGCTCTGTAGCTTGAATAACACAACAACTGAAAGTTTTGACAGGGAAACTATAAATTAACAAAATAAGGAATTTACAGCAAACAAAAACAAACATCTGTTTTTTTCCCTCTTGCTTTGATATGAATTTAAGTTTATGTAATATATTTTATGATTTTTTTTGAATGGATTTTGTTTGATATGTGAAACAAAATGGATCTTCTCTTGTTTTCTTTTCTTTTTTTTTTTTTCTCCCAGATTTGAGTTTTTTAGCCCTAATTGATTCAGATCTTGAATTTTTAACCTTAGGTTTGAGAAAAGGGGTTGGAGTAAGAGATTGAAGTTAAAGGTTACAAATTAATGTAAGAAAATTGGGGATGGAGTGTGAGAGTGAACCGGAGCAGAGCAAAAAATTGAAGATGGAGTATGAGGGTGAGGGAGAGAGAACAGAACAGAGCAATGAAAACATCTTCCCTGTTGTCTCCTGATTGAATAGATTGAATGGGTTGTGGAGTGTAACAACCCCCTCCTCTTTCCAGAAACGGCTGCCATCAGAATGACAGCTTCCATGCTATGCCTTCCAACTGTCCAACCAAAGAAAATATTTCGGTAATTAAAACAGAGTTCGAATTAAGTTGTAATTTTTCATTTATATTTGAGTCACGATTTCAGAAAGGAAAAATTCAAGTGAAGTTACTTACACTTTTTTAGATTCATCAAAGAATAACATATAGGTAATGTAGAGGAGCACTTGTAATATATTTAAAATTGGATAAGAATACATAAGCTAACACTGAAGTCCGACTTATTAAAAATCATATTATAATCGGTTGAACTTTCTGCATGCGAATCACTATCGGGATAAAAATCCACCCGTTGAATCTCAAAATAAATTAGTTGAATTCTCTGCATAAAAATTACACTTTAGAAAAGTCCAACCGGTTGAACTTTCAAATAGAACCTACTAAACTTGTCGGTCAAAAAAAAAAACCTTGTTTGTCAACTTCAATTACATTTTTAAAGTCTGATTTAGATAGATGTTTTAGCATGAAATCGTAAAGTTTTTATACACAAATCATTAGGGCTTTTGATTAGAGATTTCAAAACTCTAGATAGCCGCCTTTTTGAGTTTTTAAGAGAGTATTATTTTTCTGTTTTTGAGAGCACACAACTATACACTTGAATGATTTAGGTTGTTGTACTACGATTGATTGGAGCTTGTGTGATTGAAGAACTTCTTGCTGCCGGTCATCAAAAAAGATCATATTTCAACTTCAAAATTAATATTTGAAGAAAATGAGGAATATATCTCACTTTGAAGGGATCAAAACTTTTGTGTAGTGTTTGTTGATCTATCAGCAAATCCTTTTATAAGAATCAAGAAAGTAAGCTTAAATTCAACTGGTGTTGAACGAGGGAGTCGCAACCAGGGATGGAGGCACATTGAAGTCAGTGGTGGCAATTTTCCCCATTGAATATATATATATATTTACTCTAAATTACAAAAAAAAAAAATTACACTAAATTCCCCCCCCCCCCCCCCCCCCCAACTTCCTGAATCTGTCCCGAGTCCCTCTCATAACTTCTTGAATCTATCCCTAGTCGCAACCGAAGAAATTCAGCGATTGGTTCTTAGTAAAGTGAAATTGTGTGAGATTAAGTCGAAAACTATTGTATTTTGCTTCATTTATAGTGAATTTTTTGCTAATAAATAAATTTTTCGCTTAAGACCACGTGGCATAACAGCGTTGGAGATTTTTCGAACGTTGAATAAATTCCTTCAACTAGGTTTCCTCAATAAAAATAGATTTCTCTCTGACTCTACCTTTTACGTTACTTGCACTTTAAGTTTTGTTTTGTGGGTGATTTAATTTGTTTTTATTTTGATAAATTTAATTTAATAAAAAATCAAATAAAACAACAAGTTGAACCTATTAATCCATTATAGGTTGTTTATCTATATTATATTCCACCATCATTTCGCATTGTGCAACTCACAAGAAAGTTGTAAACTAGGAAGCACATATACTGATACGGGATATAAATACGACACGATACAGGTATGGTGATACGATAAATCTCAAAAAAACAAGATACGAGTATGAAATAATATTTTATATATATATAAATTAACTTTTGAACAATTTTTAAAAAATATTATAAATCTAAATGCAATCATTAATATAATATAGAAGTTCATTTTACAACACATGAAATGAGCATTCCTTAGTCATCATCACTAATAAAATTTGAACATTTCTTATTAATTATAATATGTTATTATTGTTGAAAAAGTTGCATTTTAATGTTTAAACTTGTTTAAAATTTGTTAAGAAGTGTTGGATACGCAGTCGAAATACTTAAAAAGTATTTGACAAGTATCAGATACATGTTAGAAATTAAAAAATATATTTTAAAATTATGAATACGTTTAAAAAGTATCAAACACGTATTAGCGATTATCCGTGGAGTATCAAACACGTATCCACGATTATCCGTGGAGTATCGATATATCCGATACGAGTACGTTGCTCTCCTAAAAAGTATTTATGTAAATCATTTGATTTATTAAGAAAAAAGAATAGCCATTTCATAATTTTTAAATTAATATTTTTTTTAATGTAATATTTGTATTTTATAATTAAGAAAAAAATTAATAAATAAGTACTTAAACGAATCTTATTACGAATTATGCCATTCATCATTTATTAAGCACGTTATATGGATTTTGTGTTGCTACCTCAAGTTTTTTGTTTTTTGTTTTTTTTTTTAAAACAAAAAAATAGAAATAATAAGTTATACTCCACTTATTTCAGAACGATACTAGTGAGTAATGTCACTCATTCGCAACCCTACCATGGAGTTTTTACTGTGAGAGTTGCACGTTGAAAAAAATGGAATTGGGTCAACACAAATATATATACACCGCGATCTCTCCACCTTTTCGCCGCCTCTCTGCTCACTCTTTCCGGCGACTTTTCTCTCCGTTAGGTAAGCAATGTTTATATTTCTTTATTAATTTTTGGTTTCTTTCTTCTGCATCTATCTAGGGTTTTTGTTTGCGCCCTCTGTCGCATTCGCTATCTTGGTTTATGTTTCCTTTTCGTTAGTAGAACAATCTAGGGTTTTTTCTTTGTTATTTCTTCTTCTTCTGATTATTAAACGGGAAAGGGACGGGAATGAAGGTGTGAATTACAAAGACAATTCAGGGTCTTGGACTTTGATTCCTCAACAACCAAAAAGGGTATTGACGGAGGAAGGAGAAACTGAAGTGCTCCAGGAGCGTAATTACGCATCCCAAAATAATTTATCTCCATTGATGATTCTTCAGAACATCACTGCGCTGATTAAGCCAGGTGCTTAATTAACCCAAATGCATCGTTTTAGTTAAAGTCACGAGTTCAAACTTTTTCAGGAAAACACCAGAATCTACAGTGGACAGAAATCCGTCCAAACCCTAATCCCAATCTGTATGCTTGGTTTGATTCTAAAGGATCATCAGGTCGATTCCTATTCCACAAATAATATAATTGTTATAATCAGTTCATTATTTATTATAAGGATATAAAAGAACAAATCAGTAACAACCAATCCATGAGATACATATACCTAGATATAATCTTACTTCTTGCTGGTGGTACTACTAGTTCAGCACAACAAATAATATTAAAATTACCATTGGCTGTTTTGTATATACTATGTTAAACTATATATTTGTATTTTTAATAAGTTTTCCATAATTCAATGAGGTTTTCCAGTCCTGCTTCAATCTTCATTTTTAACTAAAATTTTAACTAAATTATGAAAAACAATTTATTTGGGTACTATGAATAAATTATTGGAGACTGGTGGGTACCATGGATTTTACATACAGAATAGAATGAATAAATATTTTTTTTTTGTTAGGAGTTAGTATTAGTTTCACTTATTTAAGGACATTCCTTGAATTAAAATTTAATAATTTGTACATAAGTTTTAACAAGAGTCATATATTTGATCCACGTATGTAGGAACTTCAAATGACAAGGTTCTAGAATTTTTTTGAAATCTATGTTAGTAGGGATTCTATGAGCACCGAGATTGTGAATAAATCTATGTAAGGAAAAGAATGCATTCGTTCTTAAGTCTCTTTGTCATTATCATTTTTATCTCTTCTTAGTATCAGCATGATTTTTTTTGCAGATTTGAACTGAAAGAAATTAATTTATTGAGGGGCCTTCTCTTGTAATGGATTCACCTGAACGTGGTCGGATTTACATTTCACGGGAATTCGATGATAGTTCAGATATAAAGAGTGATAGGGTCAGAGATGATGGAGAATGGGATGGTGCTGATAAGAGGAAGCACAGGTCAAGCAAGTCAAGAAAGACTGGGAATGGAGAAGAAGCTGAAGGATTAGACAGTAGTGGAAGGAAGAAAAGTACTGGGGACAAAAATGAAAGCCGAAAGAGGCCAAGTGAATCGAGCAGAGCAGGAAGTGATGAAGATGACTATGACACAAGAAGGGAGTCCCTTTCTAGGCAATTGAAGAAGAAACAAGAGGAAAGTGCATTGGATAAATTGAGCAATTGGTATCAAGACGGAGAATTAGATAATAAGCAAGATGGTGGAGATAAGTCCGGGAGTAGGGGACATGGTCGACCAGATGAGAGTGAGAGAAGGAAATCAACTTCAAAACTTTCAGGTAGCGAAAAATCGCAGGGCAGAACTAAAGGCAAAGATGAAATATCAAATGATGGAGATCTTGAGAAGCCACCAGAGAGAGATTCCAGATATTCTGAGAGGAGGGAAAGTAGCCGAGAAAAGGGTCATGGATCTTCTGAGCAGGGTCGGAACCAGAGGAGAAAATGGGATGAATCAGATGCTCAGAGGAAAGCCGAAGAAAGTAACCACGTGGAAAAGTCTGATCTTAGAAGTGGGAAGTCTTCTGATCCCAAGCATGAGAGTGCTAGAGAGAGAGGTATGTCTTTGAGAACTGAACCTAGTGAGAGCAAAAGCAGGGCTTTAGACTTCAGCAGTGACAAGGGTATGAAATCATATGATAGGGAAGATAGAAGAGTTGATGCTGAGAGGAGTAAGAGCAAGGGGAGGTCAGACGCCCCAGAAGAAGACAATAAAGGCATTTATTTGGCTCATGAAGACAGATCAGATAAGGAGGGAATCGAGAAGCATAGACAGCAGAGAAATCCCTCTGCTCTGGACGTTGCTGAAAGTCGGGAGAGACCTTTCAATCCAGATGAGGATGGTCATCCATGGACAAAAGACAAAAGTAGAAGAGAAGTAGAGTACTCTAACAGGACCGGGACCCCTGAGAGGAGTGGGAGGCGACATCATGAAACAGAGAACGCTGACGTGGATAAAGAAAGAAACATTACTTTTCAGCAGAAGGAACTCGAAAAGGATGGTTACAGGGATGATAGATTTAAAGGCCGAGATGATAGCTTTGTAGACAGGAATAGGAATCGGGAAGGTTCCAAAGACATGCTGAGAAGAGGGCAACCAAGCAGTAGTGATAAGGACACAAGAGATGGGAATATTGCTTACAATCAACCTAGAGATTGGGAGTTGCAGAGACATGGTCGTGAGAGGAATGACAATGAAAGGCCTCAGGGTCGCTCTGGTGGTAGAAAAGATGGAAACAGGACCGAAGCTGTGAAAACCTCGTCAAATTATGGAATTTCTAACGAGAACTATGATGTGATAGAGATCCAAACCAAGCCCTTCGACTATGGAAGAGAGGAGACTGGATCTGCTTTTGGCAGGAGAAACGAAGTTGGTCAGCAATATGATACAAAATTGGCACCAAATGATGAGGAGTGGGCAAATATGAGGGTGGACAGAGCAAGGAGGACTGATATACTCGGGCTTGGTTCATCTGCTGATGATTCAAAGGATAGATTTATGGATTATGGTACCACTATGCGAGATCAGAATTCATGGAGAGTTGACATTGACACTCAGGCAGGGAAAGCAAGAGGCCCGAAAGGTGTTGCGCCCAATCATGGTGCTAATAGCCAAAGTTCTGGCAGTGGTTCGCAGCCTCCATATGGAAATCAGGAGCCAGGTTCCTTTAGTAGAGCTGGTCCATTAGGAGTTAAAGGGAGTAGAATTGGGAAAGGAGGAAGGGGTAAGCCAGCTGGGAGAGACAGCCAACAGGTTGGAATCGCAGTGCCCATGATGGGATCACCTTTTGGACCGCTTGGAATGCCACCTCCTGGACCAATGCAACCACTGACTCCTAGTATGTCTCCTGCACCGGGCCCTCCAATATCCCCTGGCCTATTTATTCCACCATTTTCACCACCTGTTGTTTGGCCTGGAGCTCGAGGTGTTGATATGAATATGTTAGCTTTTCCACCTAATCTCTCTCCTGTTCCTCCTGGAGCATCAGGGCCAAGATTTCCTCCTAATTTAGGGAATCAGCCAAGCCCTGGCTTGTATTTTAATCAATCCGGCCCTGCAAGAGGAGTTCCTCCGAACATATCTGGCCCTGGTTTTAATGCTATGGTACCTGCGGGACGAGGACATCCACAAGAAAAAGGTCCTGCTGGTTGGGTTCCTGCAAGAAACAACGGACCTGCTGGCAAAGCTCCTTCTAGAGGAGAGCAGAATGATTACTCCCAAAACTTTGTTGACACTGGTATGCGACCCCAGAATTTCATCAGGGAACTAGAGCTTACTAATGTTGTAGAAGACTATCCCAAGCTTCGGGAGCTCATACAAAAGAAGGATGAAATTGTGGCCAAATCTGCTTCTCCTCCTATGTATTACAAGTGTGACCTGAAAGAACATGTGTTGTCTCCAGAGTTTTTCGGGACCAAGTTTGATGTCATTCTCGTGGACCCCCCTTGGGAGGAATATGTTCATCGTGCTCCTGGTGTCACTGACAATATGGATTATTGGACATGTGAAGAAATAATGAATCTTAAGATTGAGGTAATAATGTTTGCTCATAGCTCTTCCTTTTATACATCTATGATTTGTTGGAGGGTAAGTCGCTGAGTTTTAATTACCAAAATTAATGATACACAATGAGGCTCGGTATATACCCACAAGCTTAATGTAATTCTTCTCCAATGCTGTTGATAGATGGAGTAGTGATATTTATAATTGTATGAAATGATTATTCCATGTACTGAAAACTGAAATGTAGATGATATAGAATGTTTCTCATGTTGCATATAAAATAAAAGGAAGCCACACAAGTTAACTCCCGGGGGCATAAATGCATCTTGCATGTGTTAAACTCGGAGGACATTAACTCAAATATATTTTCTTTTTGGACCTTATTGTCAAAAAAAATGCGGCCCCGGGACTTCCTAAAGAAACTGCAATCGCAGTTTACCACTTACAAGACCACTGAGAGACCCTTCACCCACCCGGCACCAGTGGAAGCAAGCTCTATTGAATTAAGAATTCTCACAACAATGAGATCTACTCGACATGAATTAGGCGTTAATGAAACTTTTTACAGGAAATTTTTACAAAATTGTCAACAAATTCTAATATTATCAACTAATTAGAATGCTTCATTATTAGACCATGCTATTTGATTCGTCAAATACATCTTTATTGTATACTCTTTCATTTGTATGGCGAAAACCCAATTCTATGAAAATGAGTTATAAACTTATAGGACACCCAAAGAAGTCTTATATACGTGTGTGTGTGTGTGTGTGTGTGTGTGTGTTTTCTTTTTTCCAAAAAATATGCCTGCACAAAAGTAATAACAGAGGGTGTGATAGAGCCTCATTCAGAGAGAGTATCATTTTCTCTAATAACAATAGTTGTTAGAAACCACAAAAGAACAGGAGAAGAAAATTTTCAGGATCAAAAGTGAAACGAAGAAGCATCACTGCACATCTCCCGCCTATGTTGGTTGCCCCCTAGATGGGTATGCTATAAAAAACCTAGGAGAAGAACAATACTAAATGGATCAATTACTTTGACTGGTAGATCCATAAAGTTCTTGTCTTGACATTCTCCAATCCAGGTTCTGCATTTCAAACTTGATATTTAATGTGTTGCAGGCTATAGCGGACACACCTTCTTTCATTTTTCTTTGGGTTGGTGATGGTGTAGGCCTTGAGCAGGGCCGGCAATGCCTAAAGAAGGTATACAATTAAATCCTTAAGAAAATGGTTGCCTGGTTGTTAATTTCTTCCATTTTGGTTGCTGTAATTCATATGTCAGTGGTTTTTAACATGTTAAATTTTTAACTCTGTTTTCTTTCATGTAGTGGGGTTTCCGTAGATGTGAAGATATATGTTGGGTGAAGACAAACAAAACTAATGCAGCTCCAGGATTGCGTCATGATTCTCATACTTTGTTTCAACACTCAAAGGTTGGTTCTTATGTGCCTTCTGCTTTGTAGGCGTCTGCTGCCTTTTCACTTTCGATCTCACTGTTCCTTTAACTGCTCTGTGCATGCTTATTTGGTTTATTGTACCTTCTATTGTCTTGCATTGTGATGTAGGAACACTGCTTAATGGGCATAAGGGGAACCGTTCGTCGCAGTACTGATGGTCATATAATCCATGCAAACATTGACACTGATGTAATTATTGCTGAGGAGCCTCCTTATGGTCAGTTTTCTTTCATATCTTGGACTTCAATGACCCTGACATTGAAGCAATCTGTTTTATCATTTATGTTTTTGCTCTTTTTCATTTACGGTGGTCGTGATCTCATGTTACATTTATTTGATTATAAGTTGATTCAACTGCATATGTTTTTGAGTTGATTCAATTGCATATGTTTTTGAGTTGGGACCATTGTTTGGTGTAATGATAACAACTTCATCTCTAAGAATGCGAGTCCGGGTATGAGAGCAGGCATTTTGTGTAAAATAGTGTGTAATGGTTAGGTTTGTTTTCGAGTCTGTTTGTTCCAGCAGCCTGTATGGTTGGTACAACACTGTATAGTGGCCTTGTTTGTTAATTAATGTCTTATTTTAAAAAAAAAAAATTTAAAAATTTCAATCAATATATGTATGCTGTTTGTAGACATATAACAAAATGAAAGCTGGTGCTTTGATTGACACCCTCGAGTATGAGGAACTCATGTCATGACCAAACTATTATTTTAACAAGAAAAACAAGTAACAGGTTCCTAAAATGCAATCTTGAATATTCTGAAGCCATTACATGCAGTTCTTCTACGTAGCATTACTGTATTTGTAAGTCCGCACTTACACTGAAATCTTTCTGCTAATGGTTTTGCAGGTTCAACAGCAAAGCCCGAAGACATATACCGCATAATAGAGCATTTTTCCCTTGGCCGCAGGAGGCTTGAGCTCTTCGGTGAAGACCATAATATTCGGTCTGGCTGGCTGACTGTTGGTAAAGGACTATCCTCATCAAATTTTGATGCTGAGGTACAATGTTTTTTATCATGCTTACCATCTCAATAAGGGGAGGGAGAGTATTATAACTTGCTGAATCATCTTGCTCATCAGCTGATTTTCTCCCGAACTGGTCCAAATGTTAATTCAATTTTCCTCCATATGTTCAGTGGAAAAGAAACATTGAATTTTGGGAATAGTGTGTGTTTATGATTGATACGAAAGAGTATTATAACTTGTTAAAGCAATTTGTTATAGTACCTTAAGGTGTAGGGAAGTGGTTTTTTGCAATGGGTGTAGGTTTTTGTGATGGAAGTCATTCTTTGAGGGGAAAAAGAAAAACTACAATCATTGGCTTTAAATTTTAGCATTTGCATAAGATACTTTTGGAGGTAAAAAGGATGGTAAGATGTCGAAACAGATTCTGCCCTTTTTCCTTGTGGGAAAAGAAAAGGGAGAAGATTACTTGTCCAAAAAAAAAAGAGAGAGAAGGGAGAAATCGCATCTCTCTTTAGGTTAAATGAGATCCTGAAATAAGTTGAGAATATTGTTTCTTATATGACAAATTTTAGCTGCTAGGACAAACATTGTGATTTTCACTAAAAGGATGACTTCTCTTGCAATAAACAAGTATACTATGCACATCCATATTTTTCCTTTTAACTAATTTCTACTAGCAGTAAGTTAGTAACACTGTTCCATCATAATTTTCTAAATGGTGTGCATATCATGAGACAGTATTGTAATTTTTTTTTTCCTGAATAGACAGTGTATTTTCCTCTGCAGATATAATTATCTGAGTCTATTTTACTTCCCCGCAATTTCTGACATTGATTGGGTTTACTTCAGGGATATGTCAGGAACTTTGCTGACAAGGATGGGAAAGTTTGGCAGGGAGGTGGAGGACGAAATCCTCCACCAGAAGCACCTCATCTTGTTGTTACGACCTATGACATAGAGTGTCTTCGGCCCAAGTCACCGATGAAGAATCAGCAGCAACTACAGCAGCAGCAGTCGGCTTCCATCTCTCTCACAACGGCCAACCCCGCCAACTAAATGCCAACTGGAAATTCACCACAGAATCATAATGCTCCAAGTCTGAACCAAGAAGCGTCCAGCTCTAACCTTTCAGCTTCAGGTCCATGGGCTCCATCCATGGAGGGCTTTAAAGGACGAGAAGACGGCAATATGGCTTCAGATGATCGGCCTGTTGATGTATGGGTGTAATGAGTCTTGCCAGCACGTAAACAGGGAATATGGAGATTATAAATCTCAGAGAGCAATTATTGTGTTTTTAGCCAAAAATACTGGAGAGAAGTAAAGAAGAATTTTTTTTTTTTTTTGGTGGTTTCCCTAAAAATATAAAATGAATGGGAATGCCATTACATTACATCCGATGTAAAAATCTGAATCACTCTTCCGTTATGGAAAGCTGGAATAATTCTTTTCCCAAAAGGGGAAAAAAGTAATGCACCGTGACCATTTGTAACACAATTCGTTTACGTAATTGCTGAAGTTACTCCCTTATCAATTAGTGCAGGTGTAGTGTTTTATAAAAGTCCTCTTTGTCAATCTGACTATACTAGTTAATCTCATGATTGATCACTAATGAATTACAATTGGGTTCTCTCAAAATAACTTTTATTTTATTTTTTTAGTAAATAGTTGTTGGTAAATTTATAAGAGTATCAAATTCAATTATAGAGTAAAGTGTGTAAAAACTCTTCTTATAAAAAAATGTGTCACACGAATACAAATTCCTAACATTTAAAAATATGTACAAATTATTCTTTAATATTTATAAAAATTTCAAAATACTTTAATATGCCTTTAAAAAATGAAATGAAATTTTTTATTTTTATTTTATTTTAAAGATATTTAAGGTATTTCAATTTTTAAATTCAGCAAATAAGAATTATTTACCAGCAAATAAGAACTATTTACCCAATTTAAATTAAAAGATAGATTGCAGGGTTTGTAAATTAAAGTTTAGATCTAAGTTACATATAGTGAAAATAAGAACGAATTCAAGAATGAGGGCGCCAAAGAGATAAAATTAAGTCATAATTCATAAATAATGAGAAACCGAATGAAAGCATGAACGCAAAAGCGGGAGTATTTGCAACGTGAGAACGCACTTGGAATACGAGAATGACACTGGTTTAAAAGGATCGCCTCAACTTGGGTTCATAAAAAAGGAAAAGAAGAAACAGGGGTACAAATGGCATTGAGGCGGTTGGGTTTTGTTGACCCGATCCACTACGATCCATAGTATATAACGGCGATTCCTCATCTCTCTCATACACATTATTATATCGTTTAGAGAGGGTTATAGAAAGTTTGGTACTGCGCTACAAAAGAATTAGGTTTTCCGAAATAAGGGTTTTTGTGGAAGCTTTTCGAATCGATAAGGATGATCTACGACGTCAACTCTCCTCTCTTTAGATCCTTCCTTAGCCAGAAGGGAGGTTCTTCTGACAAGAGGTATTCTACTACCCCTCTCTCCCTCTCGGTATTATACGTGTATGGTGGCTTTCATTTTATTGTATATACTCATATTCATTGAATTAATTGATCTGTTCTTTTTATTCTTGATTTTGTTTCTGAAAATTTTGAAGACTAATTTTTACGTGTGGTCTTTATCGGCTTGAATTTGAGTAATAGACCGTTTAATTCGTTGCTTCGAAGTAATAGGGAAGACTGATTTGCACAGCATTCTCAGTTGCATATATGGCCTCATAAAATTTTCAGCACAAGAAGGCCGCGGGAATAGTAATTTTTAAACTATATTGATTTATGGTAGTAGAAAGCTATATATTAATGCTTGGTTTGGTGGCCACCATATATTATCTTGTAAATGCTTCAAAATATAAACGTTTAACTATAGTTGGAATTCTTTTATTTTTCTTGTTAATCTTCCGCAAGTAATACTAGATAATATTGAAAATTGACTTGGTTGGCTGAGTTAGAGAAATGGCTTGTGATTTTTAGTATCTAATGTTATTTTGGATTTTGTAACCACACTAGATAATAATGTTAAAGTTATTATTATTTCAATGCAAGTCCATCTAAGGAAAGGAGAATAGTTGGACATTCGACTTATTTATTATTCTTTGTTCTAGGGTTAAATTTTGTTTGCGAAGTAGATTGTAAGATAGTTATTCCTATAATATTACTTTTCAGTTGGAAAGTGTGTCCTTGTAGGTAGTTTCTTGATGGGATACGCTACTTTAGCTAAATGAATTATCTTGTGTAAACGCCTCCCTGCTGGATACTGTTACTGAATGCTAGGCTACTTTCTCCCTCTTTCTTGGGTATAATTTTGTAGGTAGTTTCTTGATGGGATATGCTACTTTAGCTAAATGAGTTATCTTGTGTAAACGCTTCCCTACTGGATACTGACATACTGTTACTGAATATTAGGCTACTTTCTCTCTCTTTCTTGGGTATAATTTTCAAATTTTGTACTTGCGGTTGTGCGACAATAAATTATATTTAGTATGGTTAAGTTATTGTATCCATTGCTGCTGTTTGTGTTCATTCAATTCCTTTTTATTTTTTTTATACAGTTGGCATTGTTTTAGTAGCCATTAATACCATCTACTTCACTTAGTGTATAAATGTTAGGTTACTCATCGACTAGGGATCTTTTAGTACACAAGAGATGTTGAGATCAGTCTTCTTCTATTTTAGAATTTGAATAAGTTAAAATATTATCAGGAGTTCTCAAGTGAATCAAATATCACATGCTCAGGTCTCTTCATTTATTTGTAGTTAGTACACCAGCTATGGTTTTTAGGGGATCATGATTATGTGATTGTTGGTTTTCTTCATTTCATGGGTCATTTTAGATACCATTTTGATATTTTGTTTTTCTGTTGTATTCAACAATGCAAGGGCAAAAAAAAAATCGTTATGGATATGCAGTAAAGCAAATGAATGTTTCACATAGAACTATTTGAACTTTGTAATTTTTTAAACGAAAAGGATTGGAAAGATATTCTAATGGAAGACGAATTGATGAATCAGATATTGGAAGACATAAGCTACCATGACCCAGGTAGAGAGACACCACCGATCCTTGTTGCCAATTTTATTTTTCTAATTTAAATATAAATAAAATTAAAGCTGAACTTAACAGCTTCCAACTTCAAAGGGAAGGAAAATGAAAATCTCTGCTCTTCATCAAAGATCTGATATTGTTTTCTTCATTTATTTTCTGGCTTAGTACTTTCAAGGTTTCATTCCCCAAATCGTAAGTTGGATGAACTAGACTTATTGCTTAGGTCGAATATACTGAATCTGCTGCTCGGGCCACTTTTCCAGTTGTTCTCAATGATTCCAATCTTTTGACATAATTCTGACATGCTGGTCTAATTTTGACATCTGTTGGTGGTATGATTGTGTTGTTCGTGATTTTCTAACATGTTTCTGACATTTCCAGGAAAAATGAAGAGCAGAAGCCGAAGGAACAGAGGCCAAAAGCTAATGAGAATAAGCCTGTTATGAATGAGTAATGGCTGTATGCAATGATACCTTAGCATGGGTAGGTTCAAGCTCTTTTAAGTTCAATTATGGTGGTTGGTGATTTCTTTTTTTTAAGTAACATGGCAATTGCTGAGACTGCGACTTTTGATTTTGCACGAGTTCCCTTCCTATGTACTGTCTGAAAATAGATATTATTATGATTGTTGCAGAGGCTAAGCTTTGTAAAATTTAGTTTGCTAAGTGAGTTCATACTTCCCGGTATGATAAATCAATCACTAATGCTATCTATGAAATTATGTTTGCTCCCTAAAATCATCTTGTCTTAACATATATATTGTCGTCTTTAAAATATCAGTAATTTTAACAGTTACAGATCAGTAATTTTAACGGTTACAGATGCTTGTTTTGGTAGCAGCTTCTAGAGGGGGTGATATTTTGGAGTTAGGGTATATCTACCCAACCTAATGTTGGACCAACACAAAAACCGAGTTACACCTCTACCATCTAGGACAACCACCAAAAGCAAGTAGTGCCTTTGTGACATAGTCAACAAGGTAGGGTCATGGTGCATTATTGTGTGAAATCATGTTATTTGGACACGGGCCATGACCAAAGAGGATGTTATTCCTTTTCACCTGTTTATGGGCCAAACACGAGGATGCCTATATTTTCTTTTTCTTTTATTATATTTTATGAAAATACAGTGTTCTTTAACAAGTGACCATGACAGATGCAAAAGAAAAAAAAAATGTGCAACCTGTGTTAGTGTTTTTTCTTTGATTTTTTTTCCTTTGTTATTGTGTATTTTCTACAATTCGTTCTTTGTTTTATTGAGATGATATTAGACAAAAAACACCGAGTTGTTTTTTTTATTTGGAATGTGTATTAGTAAATTATTAAAAATGGTTATTCACATAAATTTAAATTAATATAATGAGAAATGTAACGGTCATTCAGGTATTACTTGAATACCGTTAGGAAATGTTATTTTGGCTTCCAAGGAGAGTTGATCATCTCTCTCTCTCTCTCTTGGGTAGGTCAATTTAGGCCAAGGCATGAATTTTGAACTATTCATCATTGTATTACATTATGGGAACAATACGAAGTGTTAAAGTTTCCATCCACTTGTAGCTCATATATAAAAATGAATTAAAATTAGTAATTTTTTTATACTTGTAGCTCATATATAAAAATGAATTAAAATTAGTAATTTTTTTATAAAAAAATTATTGTACCCTAATGGTATTTGGCAAACTATTGTATTTTGATGAGTCATTTTCATTGAGGTCTGAAAGTGCATTACATTTTTTTTTAGTTGATACACACACACTTGTGTTACTGAGTTTCGAATTCCACTTGCTTTCACTGAGTTTCGAACCCCTGGCCTTCCTTTGAAAAGTAAAAACTTGATACTGTTAGTCCAATGACCTGTTGGATGTTGAGTGAAAATTGTGAAAAAGACTCCAAACAAATCTAACCTTTATTTTTAGCATATAAATATTTTAATTTAATTATTACACCAAGGAAGGACTCCTTTCAACTTGTACTTTAAGACTCTGAACAGAGTTACAGAGGCACAACAAATCTTGGTCAAAGAAAATCCGAACAAAGTTTACATTAAAATTAAATACTGTGTGTGGGAATACTAATTAAAAAGGCGTAACGGGGTTTGACAGAAAACACATTGGTCTCTCTTGAGGTGAAAAGTTGGGGGAGGCAAGGAGTGCATGGCACTCGAGTGGCCATAAGTGGTTTCCCATGTGAAACCAATCTAACCCTCTACCTCAATCACCTCCTGTCTACTGTTCTCTCAATAACCTATTTACCAACATTACCCCTTCCTATTTACAAAATGTGGACTCCTCAATTAATTAGTAATAATAATAATAAAATTGGTAAACAAATAATATTACAATTTAGAGAAAGTTGAATTAGAAAACATAATCTAATAGCCAAAAGGAGGAGATACAGAACATGGTTTGTTTGCCTTTTCTTTTATTTGTTTAATTGTAGGATATCCGAAAAATAAATAAATAAAAAAATTGTAGGATATAATTTCATTGATATGGAGCCCATATGGGCACTTGATTAGTCAAATCTGTCTTTATGTGCTATATAATACTCTATTATGGTTGTCTATTATGGGTCTATGTGCCTTAGCAAATGGTGTGAACGTGTTATTTCTTTCGAGTCCATGACATGCTAGTGACACCCACCCCTTTCTTAATGCTAAGAGTGGTGGATGAGTGGTACGAGTAGATAATAATAAGATGCCTCATTCAAATTAATTAGTTCTATCTCCTTGTATAGCTAGCTAGCTACATCCTACACCTTCATCAGTATGCTTTGATTCGAGTTTGACTTTATGATCAATCTTATAGGCTGCATTTTATTACTATCTCTGTCAAAAAAATAATAATAATAATTAAAAAAATAAAAAAATAATAATTTAGTGTCAATTTGAGAATTGTGACTCAATTGCATTTTATTACTTGCTCTATCTCAAAAAGAGTCATGTTTGGAGAAATGCGACATTCTTTTTAAGACAAAAAATGTATATGTTACAGTTTCAAAGCATAATTTTATTCCTGATAAGTGAGTATTAAATATTATATATATATATATATAAAGTCCTAACAGGATAGAGTAGATTGAGATGTATTGTTTGGACGCATTTATGGAAGACCAAGAGAGATGCGCTGGTGAAACGATGAGACGGAGTCCAAAAATCTTTTCCTTGTGGATTTTTATTACTCATTACTGATTAATGTGGCATTTATGCAGATTCTTCTTGTGAGGGCAGTGGGTGGGTGGGAGGGATAATTTGGTAATTTAACAAAAAGCAAATAATTTGGTGGTTATAGAAGGAAAAAAGCTTGTAAAGTAAATGCTTCTTCTTTCCATTCGTTAGTTAGTCTCTCTCTCTCCCTTCTATCCCCCTTTATTCACGCCGCTTTCACTTCCATTATCACACATTTCTTTCCCATTTCCTACAACAAAACAAACACCACAGACCCTCTTCTTCTCCATTCCACCACCATCTTCCAATTTTCTATTCCATTCTCTTCTCTGTCTCTTTTCTAAACAAAGAGAGAAAAAAGAGAAAAACAATGTCTGAGCTGTGCTTGTCAAGCACAACCAAGACTACTACCAGTCTTCTCCTCTCTGACTTCTTCCTATTTTGTTCCTTCATTCTCTCTCACCCTCTCTACTTCTCTTACTTCATCTTCTTCTCTCCTTACCTTCTCAAACTCCTCTCCTTTCTCTCTCCTCTCTTCATCACCACTTCCCTCCTCCTCCTCGCTCTCCTCACCCTCTCTCCCACCCTCCATCACAATTCTACACCCCAATTGCTTGAATCCAAAGTTGGGTTTTTTCTCTCTACATACCATGCACTTGTACACACACTCAAGTCCAAAACAGAGCACAAAAATGAAGAGTTTCATCAATTTGATGAGCTTGAAGCCTGTAGAATTGTGTTCGACACATCTATTTTCGATGTAGAAGAAATCCCATTTCAAGATTGCTCACCACCACTTGAATCAACCACCATTGTCGAGAGTTTGAGTACCGAATTAGGAAAATCAACACAAGTTACTCACACAGAAACTACTGATCATCAGCCTGACATGGAAGCAAAGTCTTTGGAAGGTTTTTTACAAGCATTGGATGAGTTTGAGAGCATGACTAATTACAATGTGGAAGAGAAGAAAATTGAGTCAAAAGGCCCCAAGCCCGATAAAGTTGAAGGACAACAAAAGGAAGAGTCAATTGCGACAAGGGGATCCGAGGCAACACTTATTAAAATAAGAGTTGCCACCAATAAAGTTAACACTGATAACGGAGACGAGTACACTAATTGTGCTGACAATGGCGGAGAGTACACGTCAGACGTCACGGAGACGGAGATTAGTTCGCGGACATTGGATTCGAATCTGGGGAGCTATGGATCAATGAGGAGGGAGAAGGAATGGAAGAGGACGTTGGCGTGCAAGCTGTTCGAGGAGAGGCACAATGTGGAGGAAGGCGGCGAAGGGATGGATTTGCTTTGGGAGACGTACGAAATGGATTCGAGTAAGAACAAGGGGAAGGCCATGGGCAGCATGAAGAAGAAGGGGAAGAATAAAGGTGAGAGTGAGTACTACGAGGACGACGAGTACGACGAAGAGTTGGATGGGCAATTGTGTTGCTTACAGGCATTGAAGTTCTCAGCAAGAAAGATGAATCTAGGAATGGGAAGGCCTAATCTTGTTAAGTTTTCCAAGGCCATCAAAGGGATTGGATGGTTGCATCGTGTGACCAGTACTCATGGTAGTAGAAAGAGGTAAAAAAAAAAAAAAATCTGAGTTGGTGTTGGTGTTTTGGCTTTTAATGTTAAATTGCCATGGCAAAGTATGTGTAATTTATTTCAAAATTAAATTAAGTAAATATGTTCCTTCCAATCCTCGAAAATTCGAATATGTATTCTCACGCTTAATATTTGTTATTGTATTTTGCAATATATAACTCTTTTAATCCTCATATTTACCAATTTAAACTTTTTACTATTGCACACAATAATGATCTGAAATGAAGAATATTTTACCATTTTGGTGGGTGTGACATGATAGATTATGCCCTTATCGGTGCTGCTAAAGTTCGTTAGGTGATTAATCATAGTGCTACCACATTATGGTATAAGAAAGTGGTTCTGGAAATTGTGTGTCTGTGAATGTCCATGAGTGAGGCATGCTGTGATTTTTCTTCTTTTTTTTTTTGTTTGCTGGACATGACAACCACATAAATGATTTCCATCATTCTCTTGATTCTGATCATATTCTCGTGGTGGAAGCATCCAAGAGTAGTTGTCATCTTTGTTGTCACATTGATTCCAAAACGAGTAAAGCTAAGTAAGAGAGCCCTCTCATGACAAGTCACGAGCTCTCTATAACTAGGGATTAAGACAGGTTTTTTTTTTTAAAAATATTTATGAAGATTCAAAATCTTTCAATCATGTGATAAAATATAAAGAGCTCATGACTCTTCTCATAAGAATTCTCTTTAGACGTTGTTCTTCAATATTTTGCCATAACTTTTTCACTATCACGTCCTTCTAATAAACCGCCTCTTTTTAACTTTTTAAAATTTGAGAATTCATAAGAGAAACAAGATTTGGAATTAATAGTCATCCCAGATTATAATGTTTAGAAGATTGCATTTTGGAAAAGAAGTGATCTTTTGGGATGAAGACTAAGACCTAAAGCCAGAGATGGTGTAGTGCCCTTTTAACCATGTCAGAGTAGTAGATTGACAAGGCCTAACCTTAAAAATTACTGTAATATTTGAATTGATTTACTGCTGGAACTCGTTAATCAATGTTGCTCATAATGTAACGCTAGCACATCAACTTTAAACTTTATAATAGGTGCAAAAGACATTAAAGCGCAACTAACAAGTACATGAACAAAATAACACCCACTTAAATGGATAAGTTGGGGCTTTCAATGATATGGTTAGCAGTTGATGATGACTACTTAATATTCCCTCAAGTCCCAGAATTCTTTTTTTATGGTTGTGAATTTTTAATACTCTTTTATTATATTGATAAGAAAGAAAATTTAAATTTACAGTATAGTATTTCGTTCATAATTAGTGGTATATAGTTAAAATGATAGTTTGTAAATGTTATAAAAAATAGTACATTCATTTTTTAAAAATATGTTCTTTTAAGCGTATTTCCTTTGAACTAGTTTCCAATTAGAAAATGTGTTCGTTTTCTAATTTTGAGGTAAAATATAAAATGGGCTGGCATTGTTATCATCCGCCAAAATCATAAAAATTTAATAATTAATTACAAATGAGTAGTGCTAATGATTTCATTTGAAATTCTTGACCGAGCAAAATTTATTGGTGAGATATAAAAAAATGCGACTCTCATTTTTTTATATTTTATATATCCAACCAATCAACAATCTTCTTCAAATAAAACATTTAACGTTTGCTTTAGATAATTCGGCAACCCTAATGCACCAAGGTAAGGGTATGTAGGGTCCTAAGCAACAATCCCTTTTATTGAAATTCAGATCAAATTGGTGGCACGTCATTTCTGTCTAACAAATGACTCTTATTATCATGCCCTATATATATAATTTCAGAAGTGCCATGTACATTCAATATCGAAATGAATATAACTTTGAAAATTAGCGAGCATTGGAAACCTAGGGATTTGTCATTTTGTGGGGCTTAATTATTTGAGTTAGTTGTTAGTTAGTTGACTGTTATAACAGAATTGAAATTCCTAAAAATGATAAGCAAAATAAGTCTGGTCTACTCACTCACCGGTGTCCTGCTTATCGGTGATGTGGTTATAGTTTCTAATTATAAAATTAGAAAAGTGCTATAAGGACAATAATTTTTTTTGGTATTTTTTTAATCACCTCTCTGATTTTTTTATTTATCAATTTTTAAATTTTGTAATTATAGACTATTTATGTATTTGTCATTAGACCACATAAGTGGTAAGTAGACAAATCTTGTCCTGGAAAAAAATAATAATAATAATAATAAAAATTACAGTATGAATTGGGATAGGAAAAAGAAGAGTGGCTAGAACATTGATTAGGCATTTAATTAAAACACCAGAATACTTTGCTAGCCCTGTGTGGTTGGAGGTTTACAAAATAGACCTAAATGGGGTATGTCTTGGTTGGGCTTGACGACTTCTCCTTCTCCTTGGGAAGTGATGAAGTGTGGCCCGTCAGAATCAGTAGCTGGTCCATCTGGACTTCTCCGGAATTAGGGGATTTATTTTACAGATGAAAGTTTCATATTTAATGGTCCAAGAGCCTGTAGTGATTTGGGCATATTCAGCTTAGATGATGGGAGTATTAAGTCCTTCTTTCCAACTGAACTGACTATCATTCATATTTGTCTTCTCCCATATGGTTTATGCCGACTCAATTCCAGTATTGATATTCGGAATTGATTTCATACTATTGTGTTAATAAAACAAATTTCTTTCCCTGGATTACAATGTATCAATGTTCTTGTATTGCTATTGTTATATTCATTTTGGTAATTCTAGGTTTACCATAACCTGCCCTTTTTTATAGCAATATCTATTTATTATTATTATTATTATTATTATTTTTCAGTCGAAACAACCAGTCCTCCTTAATTTTTCTGTTCTCATGTCCCAACATTGTACATGACCTTGAATTATAAATGGGAAATTTCATAAACTAATTTATCTGCATTTTGTTAATTTGCTTGATAAGGAGGAAATATTGTTTTTGGCTGCCAACATTTCATCTCAAGAAAATGATTGACAATAACAAGACCATGCATATGCAAAATTTAAAGTTTCAGAATTTATTGGCCCTTCCTGGCTAATTGAATCAGAGTAATATTTCTAATGGATGTGGATCTTCTCTTGCATACATTTGTGTTCCGTACCTCCATTTATTCAAGGGTGCAATAATGACCGTAGAATGTGGAGTGTTACATCTCGATGTAGTATGTTGCATCCACAAAGTAAATGTGATGCAGGAGTGTTTCATCTCCATGGTCGAAGGTTATGGTTTAATCAAGAGAAATATAATTTTAGGAGTCTTCATCACAGCCTCCACTTTCTTCATCATCCCGGGCAGTATCACTTTCATTCTCTCTATCGATGTTTTTGACAAGCAATTTAATCTTCCCGGGCTGAAATGGGGATTGTTTTTCATCACTGTGCCCACTTTCTTCATCATCCCCGGCACTCTCAATTTCGGTCTCAACAGCAACACTTTTGCCCTTGCAGCTACCGCTGTGTCTTTGCCTGCAATCACCTTGTCCATTGCTACCACCAATGGTTTCTCTGCTCTTGCAACCACTGCTATGACTTGCTTGTCACCGTTGCCTTGTTCACCAATGGGGGTTTCAGGAGAGAAATGGGCTAATTCACTTTCTTTTGGAATTAATGGCTTGTCAAAGATTGAACCTTTTTTTGCAGTAGTGATGGCATCAATTGAGCTACCAGAAGGCCATTTTATTTATTTATTATTATTTTTTTTTAAGGGGAATGATGGGGGCGGGAATCGAACACAAGCTGTGGAGGAAAAAGCCCTTACCACCGGCTACGTAAAATGTCAATTGTTACATCTCGATGTAGTATGTTGCATCCATGAAGTAAATGTGATGCATGACTGTTGTATCCTTGTGTAATGTGGATGCATCTTCAATTTAAATTGCGTGTCACTTAATTTATGCATAATCGCAACAAGTGACCAAGGAAGAAGAGATGGAGGGTTATGTTTAATCAAGAGAAATATAATTTTCTTGTTACTTCTCAGATTGAATTCTAGACAAGGCCTATATCTAATTATCTATTTATGTATGTATATACAGAGGGAGAGACAAGGAGGCACTGCATTCACTTAAACACGTACCAAATTTGAACTCAACTGCCTGTTTCCTCACTTCGTAGTTGGTTCCAAGCATACAGAAGAAGCTCACACTCAGACCTTTCCTTCTTTCTTTATTATGAAACTACATGGCTTATCTGATGACTATCCCTCGATCTACAGAAGCTCTAGTATGCTGTTACTGAGAGTACTACTTTGGCTTGCCTTGATCATCACACTCACTTTCTTTGTCATCCTCTTCAGTATTACTTTTACAGTACAGGTTCTGGTTTTGCGATCGCAACAATAGGAAGTTTGCATTGGCACCTACCACTATGACTCTGCCTTTGGAAGCCTTGCTTGCCAATGCTGGATCCAGGAGGGAAATGGGACTTTCTTTCTTCTCGAATGAGCAGCCTGCTGAATTTGTTAAAGACCTTTCAGGAGTTAATGGGCTTTGGCTCTGAGACCACTTTGGTTTGCCTTCATCATCAGTACTGTCGCCACTTTCTTCATCATCCTGGGCAGTATCATTTTCAGTCTCTATATCCATGTTTTTGCCAAACAATTTAATTTTCCCGGGCTGAACTGGGGATGATTTTTCATCACTATGTCCACTTTCTTCGTCATCCGGCACTGTCAATTTCGGTCCCTGTACTGATGTAGTTGCGAAACAATTTAATCTTCAGGGGTTGAACTGAGGCGCATTTTTCATTCTCAAGAATAGTACTTTTCCCTTTGCAGCAATCACTACGACATTGCCTTCCATTACTTTGTTCATTGCTACAAAAAATGGTATCTTTACCCTTCGAGCTACTGCTATGTTCACCAATGGCCGGTCCAGAAGGGAAATAGGCATTGTTAAGAGTTGATGGGCTATTGCACACACAGTACTTCTTTGGCTTGCCTTGATCACTAGATTCACTTTCACAATCCCTATGGATGTCCTTGCCTGATATTTTAATCCTCTTGGACAGAACTGGCAATGGGCTTTCATTCTCAACAGCAAGACTTTTTCCCTTGAAGCTATCGCTACGACTTTGCCTGCAATCATCTTGTTCATTACTACTACAAATGATTTGTTTGCCCCTGCAACCACTGCTATGACTTTGCCTATCATCATTGCCTTGTTCACTAATGGGGGATTCGGGAGGGAAATGGGCTAATTCACTTTCTCTTGGAATTAATGGCTCATCAATGAGTGAATTTTTTCGCAAAAATTCAGCAGTGATGGCATCAATTGAGCTAGCAGAAGTTGACCACCCCCAATCCTTATTAGCAGACGGTCATGGATTGATGCTCTGTGCATTGATGCTCCTTGCAGCAGATGAGTATCTGCAGAGGAGAGAGCCAAAAGTAACTCATGTTAATTATAACAAAGAGATATTGGTATTTTCATGCATAATGATGACCATTGTAGGTTCACAACCATTTTGATTAGGGTAGGTTTGGCTTATGTGTGGTAATATAGTGAGCTCTGTATCTTTAAAATTCAATTCACCAACCCATCAATTGATGATAGCTCTATATGACCATGTCAGAAGAAAGAAAAGAAAGTACAAAAATTCTATCACAGAGTCGATCAGTAGTCCCATTGATGTGTTTGTTTGATGAGAATTGAGAAAGAAAGAATATGAAAAAGAAAAAAAAAAATTATAATTGTTCATTCATTTTATGACATATATCGTTCCAAATTCCATTCTTCTTCTTAGAATGCAACAAAGCAGTAGGCATTTAACATATCCACACACACACACACACAAACACACGCATATGTAAGTATGGGCCATCTAATAAGAATCAAGAAAAATGGAAATTTCACCAAGACTGGTCTTCCCAATGAACTAATTCCAGGTTTTCATGGCAAGAACAGGGTAGTCTCACAGTCACGTTGTTTTGCACGATTGGCCTATGTAGATTGTAGACTAAGCTCTGTATCTTGTAAATTCAATTAAAGAAAAAAAAAAAAGAAAAGAAGCGAGAACTCTGATCACAAAGATGATCAACCAAACTGGTGCTCTGTTTGGTTGCAGAGAAATAGGAAAGAAATTTTTTTATCTTCCACTTACTATTATGATTCCAAATTTCATTCTTCTTCTTGGCATAAAACTAAACAGATGTGATAATATATTCAAAAGAAAACTTTACTTACCTGGGTTTCGATTTTGCTGACAGATGATTGCAGGTTTCATCAATGTCAGAGACCTCTTGATGATCAGTAACAGCTACCATTGTTGTAGTTGCAGATGGAATTCGTTGTTCTGAAACACATGTAGTTTCTTCTTCTTCTGAAATCATCTTCCTTTTCTCTTCTTTGAGCTTGTGACGTAAATTAGTGTCTGTACTATCAGTATCAGACATCTTTCTTGATTCTTAATTTCTTGAATGTAGTGAGCTTTGAAAGAGGAGGGTCTTGAAATCAGAGAATTTGATATTTGAAGAGATCATGTGTGTATATAGAGAGAGATTTTGTTTTCACGAAAATTATTTTCAAAGGAAAAGCTTAAAACCAAATGATTGACGTGAATGAGAGAAAAACCCACCGAAGATATGACATTGCTTTTGTTTTTACCATTATAGAATATTATAGTTCATCAAGAGTTACTGAGTTACTCAGTTACCATGCTTTTTTCAATTGTTTTTGGGCCCAAATGTTTTCCTTACAATTGTCAAGTTCTTACCATCAGTAGCTTTGAAAAATTGACGGTTAATAATTCAATTGAACAGAACAAATGAGTTAAGTCGGCTGGTGAAAATCACCTCCAATTAAATTGTGCGCCATTTTCTCTTTTTTAAAATGAATGATCCAAAAATAATCACGATATCTTTGTCTGGGATGCATATTAGGAATATATTGGGAGGCACAGTAGGAATATATTGGGATAAAGTAAGAATATATTAGGATGCACAGTAAAAAAATATTGGGATGCACCTTACGAAAATGTTGAAATGTACTTTTACTTAAAAAATAGAAGAAATAGATTACTGTGCAATTGGAGATGATCCTTGTCCGTTAGTAGGCACCAAAGCTTAAAGTAAGAAGCTAAAAAAATAAGAAAAAAAAAATTATTTAAAGGAGTAGAAAGGAAATTTTTTTTTAAAAAGGTAAAAAAAAAATGACAACTTAAAAAGGAAAAAGTTAGAATTTAATTTATCAAGAAAAATTTAATATTTTTTTTTAATAATTTGAAGAGTAAATTAGGAAAAAAACTAAAACAATAAGATGTAATTTAAAAAATTAATAATTTTTGATTGGCGTTATATAAAAAATTTCATATATCTACATGTAAAATATAAAAAAATTACCATTAGTGGGCGGAGCCAGCCAGGGGCAAGTGTCTTCTCTGGGCATACACTAACTCCGCCCTTGACTCCACGATCAAGGGCTTAACACGGATTGGATCGGTTTGGTTTGGGGGTAAAATTCAATCTAATCTGGTGCCTGCGAATTGGTAAAATTTGAAACCGAACCAATCGGTGGAAACTTAATCCGAACCAAATCAATCTGTGAAATAATGGATCGGATCGGTTCGGTTTTTACAGATTGGGCTTTTCAAATAGTCCAATATAATTATTGATTACACTTTATGACCCATTAAAATCTCAAATTAATAATTAAAAACCTAACTAATGACTAATGATTTTAGTGACCCAGAGTTAACTTAAAGTCTTAGATAATGAATAAAAAAAAATACACTAAGTAAATATATAATTATATATATATATATATATATATATATATAAAATATTAATGGATTATATAATTAAGGTAATGGATCGTATCGGTTCGATTAATGAATTTGATCAATTTTTATAAGGTTTAATTCGTTAACTGAATTGTCAATAGTAAATTTTTATTTTTTTATACTACCGCTGAACTAGGAAATCTAAAAACTGAATCAAATCATATGAATTGAATTCGTTGGAACCAAATTGATAGACTAACCCCTACGACGATCTCAAGTACCACGCGAGAATGAAAATTGCTCTGGTTAGTCCCATCCAGTACCACCACAAGTCCATCTTAGGAAAGTCACTGACTCAATGCTGGCAATGCCACGTGTTCCTTCAAACTAATCTTTACTGATGAAATTACCATCCTAGTAATCGTACTTATTTCCAAAAAAAAAAAAAATTTGAAGTCTCAGTAATCGTAATTACAGTCCGAGATCCATACAAAGCTTAGCTGGACCTCACCGCTAAACACGGTCCCACGGAGGCCCATAGACGGTTGTGGGACCCATCAACACCAACCAATCTACACACTACACCATCACCGACGGTCCCCGCGTTCCCTTCACATGCCACTTGCCACTCCCCGTACAAACAATCATAGCCCCCTCTTTCTCTCTCTAGATTCCCATTCCCAGCAAAACCAGTTTGAGATCTCTCTCTAGAAAGAGGACACAGAGATGGCGAACACAACGCTTCGAAGCTCTCGCACTTCACTCTCCTCCGATCGAAAGAATGGAGTCGGCGGTGGAGCGATTCGAGTCCCTCTCTTCAGCTTCAAGCTCTTTGTCTCCGCCATCACTGTCGCTGTCTCTCTCTTCTTCGCTCTCTCTTTCCTCTTCACTTCCTCCACTAATCCATCCGATCTCAACTTCGTAAGTACTTTAATAATCGGCTTTATATTCACATATTATATGTATAATTGCTCTCAATTTCTGTGTGTGTATATATATATATATGTATGTATTATCAATTTTGTATATGTACGAGTATTTACTGTGTTTCCTTTTCGAATTAGGGTTTTTCTTCTGATTCATATGGACTTGGACCGATCAGACGGACGATACTCGCTATCAAATCTGACCCGTTGAAGCCGAGACTTGATCAGATCAAGAAGCAAGCAGACGACCACAGATCTCTTGTTCTCGCTTACGCGGCGTATGCTCGGAAGTTGAAGCTGGAGAACGCGAAGCTTGTTAGGGTTTTTGCAGATCTCTCTCGCAACTACACGGATCTGATCTCGAAACCTTCTTATCGCGCTCTGTTTGACTCTGATGCGAACTCGATTGATGAATCGGTGCTTCGGCAGTTGGAGAAGGAGGTCAAAGAACGGATCAAACTAACGCGCCAACTGATTGCGGAGGCGAAGGAGTCATTCGATAATCAACTGAAGATTCAGAAGCTCAAGGATACGATTTTCTCTGTAAATGAGCAATTAACCAAGGCGAAGAAGCAAGGAGCGTTTTCGAGTTTGATCGCAGCAAAATCGATTCCGAAGAGCTTGCATTGCCTCGCGATGAGGTTGATGGAAGAGCGAATTGCGCATCCTGACAAGTATTCAGATGAGGGGAAGCCGACGCTGCCAGCATTTGAGGATCCCAACCTTTACCACTATGCTATTTTCTCCGATAATGTGATTGCAGCCTCCGTTGTGGTGAATTCCGCTGTTAAGAACTCGAATGAGCCATCGAAACACGTGTTCCATGTCGTGACTGATAAGATGAATCTCGGAGCAATGCAGGTTATGTTCAAGATGAGGGAATACAATGGAGCTCACGTTGAGGTGAAGGCTGTGGAAGATTACACGTTCTTGAACTCTTCCTATGTTCCAGTACTTAGACAGCTTGAATCTGCGAACTTGCAAAAGTTCTACTTTGAGAATAAGCTTGAGAATGCAACTAAAGACACCACCAACATGAAATTTAGAAATCCCAAGTATTTGTCCATGTTGAATCATCTCAGGTTCTATTTGCCAGAGATGTACCCAAAATTGCATAGGATTTTGTTTTTGGATGATGATGTGGTTGTTCAGAGAGATTTGACGGGTTTGTGGAAGATAGACATGGATGGAAAGGTGAATGGGGCTGTTGAGACTTGTTTTGGGTCATTCCATCGGTATGCACAGTACATGAACTTCTCACACCCTTTAATCAAAGAGAAGTTCAATCCAAAAGCATGTGGATGGGCTTATGGGATGAACTTCTTTGATTTGGATGCTTGGAGAAAGGAGAAATGCACTGAACAGTATCACTACTGGCAGAATCTGGTAAGATGATTTTTTTCTGAAAATTATCTTGCTTTAGCAAATCGTAACTCAAGCAGGGCCTTTTAAACTTACCCATCTGATCTGTTTAACTTGTTATACTGTCTATTCAATTTTTTAACTATGATGAACTTTCGAACCATTAGGATATGTTTGTAGCTGTATAAACGCCAATAATTTAATGGTAAGCTTATAAAGGACTAGCTATGTTTCCTTGAGGCTCTTATAAACGTATACAGAAATAAAGTTATTTCCTTCCACAAGTTGTAGTGTCTGTTTTTATGTATTTGTTGGATTGTGCATTATAGAATGGTTGGTTGTCATCTTTTGTATTATTGGCGCTGTAACAATGATTTTGTGTTTTCGCTAACCATAGTTGATAAAATTGTTGCAGAATGAGAATCGTACCTTGTGGAAATTGGGGACACTGCCTCCGGGACTGATCACATATTATTCAACAACAAAACCCCTAGACAAGTCTTGGCATGTTTTGGGGCTTGGTTACAACCCAAGCATTAGCATGGATGAGATCCGCAATGCTGCAGTCGTGCACTTCAACGGGAATATGAAACCATGGCTTGATATTGCCATGAACCAGTTCCGGCCACTCTGGACAAAGTATGTTGATTATGATATGGAGTTTGTTCAGGCTTGCAATTTTGGACTCTAAATAAATGGCTATAGTTCTATTATGCTTGAGGTATCTATCTGCCAATCTGGTCCTCTGCAAGAAGCTGCCGTTTCGTGAGACTCCTAACTTCTTCTAGCATGAGGCTACTCATACTTTTTATGTGGAAGAATCTCATGTCTACTCAATTGCATCCATCCTTCCTTCATGACACGACAACACACTTCCATTTATGTATACGGAGAAGTGTCAAGCCTCTTCAAGAAACATCTGCTTGTGGCTGGACTAGCGTTGTTAGAACCCTCCAAGCATAGGCTTCAATAGTTGAGAGTTTGCTTCTAATTGTTCATATATGGTTACAGTTAAATTTTCTCTGCTAAATATTTAATTATTTAGACAAATGTGAACTTTTCTAGTTCAACTATTTGCTATATTTGTAGCAAACATTTAATATATGATAATGCACTGAACTACTGAAACTTGTCCTTGTCAAATCTGTTCGTAGAAGTATTGGAGTAACTCTTTTGTAGGTGATTTATTGGTTTTTTCGCTTCCCAGGAGGACACAAATTAAAAATAAGTCATTGTGAGTGCATTTTCACATCTCCCTCTAGTGAGACGTTTGAACTATTTTAGATGAATAAGCCCTCGTTTGGCATAACTTTTGCTTATGCTTTTGCTTTTGCTTTTATGCAGAAGAAAAAGAGAAGCAAAAGCACTCACTTCGACTCAACTTACGAAAAAGCGTTTGACAATAATATGTTAGAAGAGCTTTTAATGACATAAAAGAGTTTTTTTGTGTGTTTGGTAAACCATTTGCCAAATCTCTTCTATTATTGAAAATCTATTTTACCCCCGGATTGAGATACCAATTTTTTCATATCTTGTTATCCCATCCATTGTATTTTGTTACCTTGTCCCAACCAGTAATTTCGGTTCTAGCTTATTCTTTTGAAAACATAAATAATGCTTGATAAAATTATCTATTGCAAAAATTATGTTAAAAAAGGAATTGTTTGTATGAAGAAAAAGAAATTCAAATTCATATCACCTTGATGTTCCATGCATCTAACAAATCACCACAAGAGCATGAAGTAGGTACTTTTCAACCGAACTATTCTCATAAATAGAGTTTCATCCGTGACAAATATGAGTTGTGAGCACCCATAGACAAACCCAAACCAAATAAAATGCAATAAAATAAAATAAAATAAAAATCTTTTAACACTACAGAGAAACAAGCCCATAATCCAAACGAAAATCAGGGTTTAACAAGGCCAAAAAAAATCCCATGCGTACTCAATAGTCCCATGTACACAATCTGTATAATTAAAAAACACAACTTTTTTTTTCTTTAATAAAAAAATATCAATGGAAATTATCTATATTCATGAGATACATTTTTCAATGGAATACATATATTTTTTCAACAACAAGAAACAATAAATTTTATTTCAGAAAATAGTAAATATCAAGATTACATTTAGCAATCAGTCCAGCTAGGAATTCATCTTCCACAATTACACTGGACGTTTACTACATATAAACAACCCATTAAACATAATGAATTACATAAACAAATTTTTTTTCAGTATTTAAGTGGTATGGTATAACAAAAGAGTAATTACAATAAAAACATGAGACATTACCAACAGGCCAGTGGCCTAACGGTACCAAGTCCCTACTTCTCAAAGAGAGGTCAGGAGTTCGAGCCTCCGTGGAGGCATGTGTGTGTAAATACCCAACTAAAAAAAAAAAAAAAAACATGAGGCATTCCCCAAGCCCAGACAAGTAAAGATGGGCAAAAAAGAAATTTTGAAACACTGTCCACAGTAGTGGCCCAAAAAGAGTACAATGCAATACAAAACTACAAAACTGGTACATCAAAACCTTGTGCATACACGTGAGTGGGATAATAAACCAGATGACAGTGTCAGTTCACTGGGTTGGGTGGGTCTGGTGAGGGTGGTGACTGCCGGTTTTGGTGGTGGTTTGAGGAGAAGGTACATTCTGCATTTGTGCTTCAAAAAATATCACATGTTTCATCTCATCACATATTCTAACCCTCTTTGTTCTTGTGTGCTCTATTTGCCTTCGCGTGTAGTTCTACAGCAAGATCAACAAAAATCTCGTACATCCCTGAGTCCCATATAGATTTCGTTTCACTTTTGTCTCCTCGAATGTCATCTAAGTTACAACAGAACATGATCAACTATTAAGTAATAGGAATACCAGTAAATACAATAGAACAGCCTAAGAAATTTATATTAGTGTAGAAAAGGTTGAGAATAAATAAATAAAGAAAATTGGTTTAGTCTAATTGAAATTACCAAGCATTTCAAACTTTTAAACAACCATTTAACACAAACAACACCATTTCACCATTATAAGAGATTTTCCAATCAAACAGAAACTGTTGGAAAACCCATCCACCCATACAATAAAGAGTGATTAAGAACGAAATTGAAGTATAAAGCAATACCATCATTTTCATAAAATCTTGGTACTGCTTCTATAAGTTTTATACTGGTACTACTGCCAAGTGCCAAAACTACTTATTTATAACCCATAATTGTACGTAATGAACTTGAATTCAATCTCGTGAGCCCCTTAATCAATATAATTATGCACATCGAGGTTCTTAAATATTTTCAACCCTCTTTGGGCATATCGCGGTAAATGCTACAAACTTTTATGAATTTAGAAAGCAAAAATGGGGACAAATCATTGACCATCAAATATCCTCTATGTTTTGTACTCAAACTAGTCCAACTGCATTTCTTATGAAACCATAATGATCGGCTATATATTAAAAATTTATGAGTTAAAAGAGCCACCAACTTGTACCAAACTTTTTGTAAAAAGAGATTAACCTATTACTTTTCTCCAAACGTACCATGAAATGAAGTAAACTTATGAGATAAAAATGACACAGAAATGAAGAACTGTTGAAATAAACATATATTGCAATAGGAGGTGCCTACAATGGAAGTATGTGAGCTTAAAGTCGCCCCCACAAGAGCCCTCAATAAAGCATACACACAGCCAGTAAACTTAAGTAATTTTTAAGAAACATGTCCCAATTGGGTTGGTATCTCAATTAAACCAAAAATTAAGATAACGATATACAATGGAATGAATTTTGCAAATTTCCCAAAATTAAGTCTTCCGAAAATGAAAAATAAAAAGGGAAGAAAACAAATCACCTCCAATATGGATGGTCATTGGTTTTAGTGGAGGTCGCCGCCGGTGTTGTCTGAGAAAAGATAGGAAACTGAAAGAAAAAATTCATTATATAGATAAATGAGAAATTAGGGCTGATAATGCAACATAAATGAATATATATTTATATCTATATATATACACAAACTTAGTTTTATTCTGGGTGGGATTAAAGATGAAAGGAGGAACGTAGCAAACCTGAGATAGAAATTGCAGAGACGATCTTCTGCAGAGCATTAGATTGTCGTACTAGGGTTTAGGAAGAATCAGAATGAGGATCTTATAGGGACACGGTCGGAATTTTATTTTTTCACTCACTAAGAAAAGAGGTACGGTTGTCATTTGAAAATATTCATTAAAACTTAACTTTTGGAAAAATTAGGGGGTATTAGTTTCTCTAAAACGGTTTTTTAAAATTCGAAACTTCTTTTAAAAAATTAGTCAAACAGTATTTTATATAGCTTTTGAGTTTCAAAAGTCAAAAATAACGTTTGAAAAGTCAATCCAAACAAACCCTAAATGCTCTCGATTTATGAAGGAGGGGTGTAAATATAGTGAATCTGGGATAGTTTTACGAGGGGGATTAAACACTTTGACTTAATAATTAATGATGAACACCATGATTTATTATAAGTTTTGGAAATTCTTTATGTTTTCTGAATTTTGACAATTTGGGTGTCAAGGGCTAGTAGGGATCCGCGTCATTCTTTTTTCTGGGCTCCTTTTATATCGCAAGCTACTAAATTTTACCATTGTAAATCAAATTATAATCTTTTTACTTCTCGGAAAAAAGAAGAGAAAAGTTATGATCATAAATTGTACTTTCTTTATGTTGCAAATGCTAAAGAAAGCTTCCTAGTACTTGGTTCCGTGAACAGTACTTTCTTTCTGTCCAGTTGGAGAGAGAGAAGGGAGTCGGGAGCCTACCATAAGATTACCAAAGGATCCGAAGAAAGCGAAGCTCCGACCATAAGATTGTGGGCTGTAAATGCGAAAAGAGCTCTCGTGTGAGGCTAGGCGATTTAGCTCATGACAAAATTCAAATGAATGCATGGACGTGTTAAAATGTCAAATTTAATTCAGTGGCAGAATTCAAGACACATACTTGGCAAATTTGTTACACTTGTTACACTCAATTTTAATGCTTGGTTTGGTAGCAAAAAAAAAAAAAATTTGAATGAAAAGTTGAGAAGTAGGGACAAAGTAAACATCTCTAATATTCATCTTTTTGTTCAGTTTGATGAAAGCTAAGATAATAAGCTCACAATTTAATGTGTTTGTCAAGTAAGAAGGAAAATGAGTTTTAAATTATTTTTACCATTATATTCATCCTTGTTTATAATATTATAGTTTAAGATACTATTGTAATTCAAAACTTCCATAAAAACACTTGTCTTTCTTCCTCTCTTTAAGCCTTATTTAGAGGAATGAAAATTTATATTGGAGGAAAGATTGCTTGGAAGTTTATTCCTTCCTTTTTATTTTTCCTCCACCCTTGCACCCTTCTTCCTCCCTTCCTAAGGAAAAATGCATAGGGATAGTGTGATCCCAAAAAAATAAATAAATAATAATAATAATAATAATAATAATAATCATGACTCATCTTTTAAAGTTCCGTTTGGAAGGAGCGGAGAGAAGATATGAGGGAAGAAACAAACTTCCTACATTTAGTAGAGAGGCAATGAGAAAAGTGAAAAGACAAAAGGAAGAAATATGGAGAGAAGACAGAAGGAAGAAAAACAATGATATTATAAATGTTTTTTAATTACAAAAATTTTCATACAATTAGCACTTTTTTTTCCTTTTTCTCTTAACAAACAAAATAAGATATTATCTTAGGGTGTGTTTGGTAGGGTTGATTTGGAGGGATAGGGAGAGAAAAGAAAAGAGAGGATAGTGTATGTTTGTGTTTGAGTAAGTTAAGTGGAGAGATAGGGAGGGATAGTTATCCCTCCTTATCTCTTATTTGTTTTCTCTTCAATTTTGAAAAGATAGGGAAAGAAAGCGAGCATTTTGATAATACCACAATTAGCCTCCACAAATCAATATACAGATTTATTATTCCATTCAAGTCCCATGGTTATGAAAGGGTAAAAAAGTAATTTTTTTACTATCCTTTCTTTTCTTTTCTCTCATCTATCTTATCCAAATAAGAATAACTATTATTTCTTTTCTTTTCTCCCCTATCTATCCAAACACTAATAGAAATTATTACTATCCTTTTTTTTCTTTTCTTTTCTTTTCTCCCCTGTCTATCCCAACCAAACAAAAAGAGGTACGTAATCTCTTTTTTAGAAATGTCTCATCCATCCATTCTTCTCTCTTTCATCCGATTTTCTTCACCAGGGAAGTCTCATTCACCCTTTCTTCTCTCTCTTCTATTCAATTTTCTTCCATCCTACCAAATAGAGCATAAAGGATAATGCAACGAAGAAGAAAAAAAAACACTTTAGGATTTTTCAGGGACCGTGCAGCTACAAGTCGCATACTATCTGAATGGATCTCTCTCCTTGCTGCGACTATCTGAATGGAATCTTCCTCCTTGCTGCTTTCGACGACCTCCTCGTAGACCACCGGACTGAGCTGCTGTCCTCTTTTTCTCCTTCATCTCCTTACCTCCATACGATTAGTGCTGACTACCGGGTTGTATGGCACACAACTAACATTAACGGCTATTTAGCAGTTATTTCGGCTATCTGTTTCTTGAAATGGGTTTGTTTTGGGCTCTAGTTTTTGGGTTACCTTCTTTTGGCTGGGTTGCCTATTAGTTTAATGGGCTTGTTTAGCCTAAGCCCTCCTTTTGTAATTATTATTTATTTTCCACACACAAAAAAATAATAATAATAATAATAATAATAAAATAAATAAATAAAAATTGTACCAGCATCCATGCAAATGCAACAAAGTGGCATTTTGAAAACAAAATCCTTGATTCAATTGTCATCGCTCATAACAAAATGCATAGCCCCAAATGACCCAAACACAAATATTTTTAGACAAACATACATGCACACACCCAATCATAAACACATGAATACATTGACTTGCAATATCAATCGCTTATTACCCAACATAAATTGAAAATACAACTGAATAGGTATGATGTTCAATAATCGTGTCACTTTTTTTTTTCTTTTTTTTGGCAGCAACAAATATCTAAAAATAGTTTAGCCAATACAAAAAGGCCACAAAATTAACTTAGAATTAATCCCTTGGGCACTTGGAAAGAGATACCACACAACAAAACCTACTTAAACTCATTTGTTCTCCACCTACAAGGCTATAACTTCATCCACGAAAGGGAAAAAAATAATAACCCAGAAAAAAAAAATCAGACAGCCCATCCACAAGAGGATAAGAAGCTGCCAGTCGCCCGAAAAAAAATCAACACTAAATCACTACATTCCAGGAAAAAATAGAAAGTAAAAAATAAAAACTAACTGCTACAATCACTCACCGATAACCTTCCACTCTATGGTTCCTCAAGCGGTGGCAGATACCTGCGGTGCCATTGTTTTAGCTGTTCCATTAACAGCCATTCCACTAGCTCGGTTCATGCGGCTGCCATTGCTCCCCATGCTATCGGTCCTCTGATATCCTTCACCTCCTCGGTTCGGAAATCCTCCACGATTGCCACCCCTGTTACCAAATTCAGTCCTGCCATTGAACTCGCCACGGCTATAACCTCTGCCCCCTCCATAATTTCCACGCCCTCTAACTCCCTCATTCCTGAATCCAGACCCCCTTCCATTTGGCAACCGTACCCTACTGTTCACTGAAGAGAAAAGAGTAACCATGTTTAGTGAGAAGAAAATACAGAAGGCAGGGATAATTAGCCTTGAGATCAAATGTGAGAAATTGAATTCAGTTGCAAAACAACATTTTCCCATTAGAACAGAAATCAGCCTGGCACTAATATTGATGGGTCCCAATCCTGGCACCAGTAACCTGAAAAAGGTGCTGGTTCAGCCAAATGCGGGTTTGCTGTGAGTTGACTACAGACAGACCTAAGATCTGGCATTGTTTTGCACAAAGTAGTAGTCGTTCTTAAACTTGTCTGCCCGAGCTTTTACCATTGCACCAAGCAATGGCCCCTTTTGGCACCAGTTTTCTATTTTCAATTTACACCAAGCTTTTACCATTGGAACAAGCAGTTCTCTATAAAAAATGAGCAAGGTTCCAAAAGCCCAACTTGCCTCGAGAATTGGTAGACCTCTTTTCCTCAACATATGCTTGTCGTCCACCTATCATAATGGGTGAAGCCTGAAAATTCAGAGAAGCAAATATTTCACACCACAAAGCAGGTACATATAAATGAAAAAACTAGAGGAGGATACTATTTCAACATAGAATTACCTGGACATAGAAGGCATTAAAAGCAACATATTGCAAATAAATAAATGAATAAATAAAGACAATAATACAAATAATGAAATGGATTTGGACTTCAAAATTATAGATTAAAAATTCAAGTGAAACTACTCATCATATTAATATTCTTTGTCCATGAACAGATAACCACACATGCAAAATTTCAGGTAAGTATATTGAATTCTTAAACAAAACAAAGAGAAACAAGAGTAATATATATTATACGGTCAATTTGGCGTTCGTTTGACCACTCAAAGAAGCCTGGAAAGTCTAGCTCTTTAGTGCAGTCTACAAAAATTTTCCACCACACCAGTCCAACTTTTTCCCGAATGCATTTACTGGTCTAACTTTGGCATGCACCGATGGAACATAGTCCATAGAATAGTTGCAATGGTTCAACTTTAACTTGCAACAGTTGAAATTGTTTACTTGTTTTTTTTTTTCTAATAAGAATCACACACTTTTGCGCAAGTTAGTTTGTGTATGTCCTCACTGGTTGTTTGAGTATGAGCTATGCTATAGAGATCATCCTAAACGATCATAGCAGCAGATCAAAACAGTTCCTTCACGAGAACTAATGGAAGGAGGAAGGCGTCTTGATCACTTTGAGAAGGACCACATCACGAGGTGTTCGCATGAATGTGGAATAGTGTTGCAGATAATCCTAAACGGAACCTGGATCAAAGGACACTGAGTGTCGAAGATAAATCAACTATATGTGATTCTGAAGGCATTGGAACCAGTGATTAGACTTGTCAGTAGATCGGATTTTGATCCAAATCTTATCTGAATCTGGACCAAAAATTGGTTTGACAATCCGTTAGCTAAACAAACCAAATATGGATTTATGATTGATCCAATAAAAATCTAATCAAACATAATATAATATATAAGCTGCAATAAATATATTATCTGATTATAAAACACATATTATATACATAGTATCAGAATGTTTTTAGCATTATTTATTCTTTCTTCTTTATTACGCTATATTTTTCCTTTAACAATGAGATGGTACCTAATTTTCCTCCTTTTTTGTTCGTGAGTTATTGTTTGACGATCTCTTTTGACATTAATTCTTTTAACAAAAAAGTATACCCTCAATGGATGGGATTATCAATTTTGATAACCATGGGTTCATTCACAAATAATCCATTGGGTTATCAGATAGGATTATAAAATACCTTATCTATTCATAACGAACTAAGCCCAATTCGATCCATTTATAGGTCTACGCATGGTGAGCAGTTTCAAAGGTACTAAGTATCAACTTGCCAAAGACTTAAGTCTCTGATTTTTCCTTGTTGAGGTTTTATCCATAAAAGATCTTGATGTCATCTTTCTCATTGCCCTTAATTTTTACTTGCTATCGTGTGTATTTCTTCGCATTTCAATTCACTAAAAATCAGATTAAAAACAAGAAAAGGAGAGAACTAGACCTATTTACTCCCCTCTAGGTCTGTTTAATTGAGATGTTTTCTCAACCATTTCGGCATTTGTGCAACTGTCATCAATGACAACATAATATGGCATTCGTTGGTACTTGGTAGTAAAAGCGTATACAGTGTTTGCAGCTGCAGAATGCTGAATGGAACACTGCCTACCCAAATGTGAACATACTAAACCATCACAGGAGGGGCAGCTCCGAGTGGATTGCCTGAATTTCAAGACAAATTGCCATCTATAGGTGGCAGAAAAAGTAATGATGGCATCTATTAACAATAGTTGTAATAGCAGTAGTCATAACACATTGGAGGTGATAGCAGAAAAGGATGTTAAAATTGACAAGAGAGTTGGTGTTAACAGTGGTGGACAATGGTAGTAAAGATGTTTTACTTTCCTCTTTCTGCCTTCTCTCCTAGCTACTGTTTTGTTGACACAAACATTGTATTAAAGCCAGTAAGATCTGTAATTCCTATATATGACCAAGTATGAACTCATTGACTTTATGCGTGCTTTAAGGATTCGAAGCTGTCATATATAGTCCTTGTGTTTAATTATAAGTCACCAAATGTAAAAGGGCTTCCACTTATCTCAAATCAATAGGCGTCATTTTAAAATTTTATTCATAAAAGTTTGAGCGAACTTAACACCCCTGCTCCTTTCTCCACCCAAAATAAAAGTGTGCGACAACAGAGGATCGGCAACTAAATACACTGTAACCACGATCATTACAAATCAGTGTGCATCACCATCGCCATCCTTAACATCATCTCCACCACCGTCATCTTCAACATTATCTCCAGCTCAACAATAACTAGTACACCTTTTGTCGCACTCACTGCCATGATGTCATTATCTTCACCCGCCATGGAAAAACCAATAATATAATCATGTCAAAAACTTTCATGAAAAAGTGGCTTGGCATGAACACAAATTATCAGCGGGTAAAAAACAAAACTGGAAAATTAAGAATTCAATCATGTTTTAATGTCTCAAAATCTGAAAGCCCTAGATGGATCCTGGCATGAATATAAGCCCAAACCAGTGGAGCAAAACAGAAGTCCATGAAAGATAAATGCATGCAACCATATGGCCTTTCTGATCCTATCGCATCCTCTCATATCAAATGTTACCCCTTTGATTAAATCAGAGAATACTAAAAAATCAACCCTCCTACAGCTCCCAACTGATTGACAAAAACCACTTCAATATTCCCCCAGTTACATTCGTCGTTACAGCATATAATACTGCATCTTGATTTCTTGGTGCACAAGCATTTCTTTCATTCTTGTGCATTTCCAAGCCTCTTCCAAGAAGCTCTCAGTATGATAATTTCCAATGGAAATTACAAAGACAAGCATCAGAAAAATTAAAGTGAATTGGGAATTATCAAGCTTCACAAATTTAGGCTATGTTTGGGAAGCTTAGTCCAGGAATTGCCAAACAAAAAAAAAAACCTTGACAAGTACCAAATATAGAGCTTTCTAAGAATTAGAACTATTGAAGTTGGAGAAGCTATAAAAAAATTAGGAATAATTTCAAAACCATTTGATATTGTAATCAATGTCTAAAGGCATAAAGGAGAGGTTTTTCCAGTAAATAAAGTTGAACAATAAGATAAAGTGTTCCCATAAAAGATATCTGAGACACGAAAAACATAATGTCTGTGAAATTAAGAATACAAAATTACATAATGATTTGGAAGAACTTATGATATCAAATATACATATCATAAAATTTCATTATGGGAGTATGAACTAAAATATCCACTTATAGTAATTAGACACTGGAGCTTTTCTTCTAAGAAATATGTAAATTTTTCACAAAATAAAGGAAGTAAAATAAGCAGTCTATACTAACTTGAAGAAAAGAATGAAAAGAGGGTCCATAAAGAAAAATGGACCAGAAGAAGTTAAGATTAGTGTGCACACCATGCACACACATCCACACATACAAAAAATCCAGTGCATGTCTCACCTACACAAGGTCCAGGGAGGGGAATATTAACCACTTGTTTGTCATTGTTTTGCACAAAGTGGCTATTCTCTGACTCAAAACCGCATCATCATAGTTATTCAGTCGAGTTATAACCAATGTTTCAAGCAATGACCACTACACCCCTACATCAATATATATACATATATATATATATATATATATATATATATATATATATATATAAATATATATTATTTTTTATTCAGTTGCTACTTAACGCGGATGGGAGTAACATATGTGAATTAGACCATGTCGATCCAATGTCATCCTATGGCTATTATGTAAACCATCTTCTTTAGAGCGAGAATGGGTTCCCATGTGAATGGGGTCGGTCACATGAAATCTCCTTTTCCATTCTTGCCTTATTATAAGCCATGCCTCTTACAATATTTAGTTTTTTAAAATCATTTTTAATTACTTCATCCCATGTAAGTTTTGGCCGTCCTCATTGTCGCTTACCTTCTAGGCACACGCCCCTTCCTCTCCTAACCAGTGCATCTTACACTGTATGTTGTATATGGCCATACCACCTAAGCCTGCTTTCTCTAATTTTATCACTAATAGAAGCTACTCCCATTAGGAATTTAGGGCAAGCGTGATAAACTGCATTTAGCATAAGCAAAATAGAACAGAAAAAATAATAATTCATAACATACATATCACATTCAGTATGTATGCCAATGTTATATTTTAGAATATATTATGTTAAATTATTACAACTTTAAGAAAAATGAAGGTCCTTTCTGTCAACAAACTACATATCAATTAGTATAGATATATGAAGCTAGATAAACTTGGTGCACGAGACACAGCTTAAACCTTACCCATAAAAAGATGAAATCAAAGCTAATCTAGAACCACAGACAACACAGGCAATTGTGACCATACCACAACATTCAGTGACAACTTATTGAGTAAAAATTATTTTCTATTATTGACAAATGGTATACAAAAGCAAACTTACAAACATTTTGCCACAACTCTTCAATTGTTTTAGAAAACTATGAAACAGTGGAGTATATGCAAGCACAATCCAACAATTAAATAATTATATATGATTGTGCTGTATTTAAAATATTTCAAAATTAATTAACAAACTACTAAATGCTTCATAGTCATGAATGCCTTCAAAAACTCAAAATTAAATGATAGATTCTACCACCATCCAGGGACACTTAAACTATATTTGTTCTCACTATTATTTGTTGTTCTACGTCATGGTTCCATTTCTTGTTTCCCAAACCAACATAAATGTTAATGCAGATAGCCAGTCGTAAGACTTGTCACCACGATGTCCAGCTCTAGCAGGTTATGTACAACTGGGTGGTTCAACTAATAACTAGTATCAGAAATTTCACACAAAGTCAAAAAAATTCAAGCTCAATTTATGGTGTAAGAGAATGCATGTTTGTGCTGGTTCTGCCACCAAAAATTCCACCTGTAATGAAATATCACATAATACGGCCTTTTCAAAATGAACCCAAGAAATAAAAAATCACTAGGAAAGGATGTTTCTCACTCTAAAGAAGATGGATATAATGGTCATACTCACTCAAAAAAGATTTTTCCCAACTACTTGGGCAGGTTCCATGCATCCAAATTTTTTCCATTCCGCTTTGCATAGCTTTGATCAAACTATATGTTATCATATCTGTTGGAAATCATATCTATAAGTTGACTCGATGATTGTGGCAGATTTATTGGGTCTTCATTATAAGCTAATGTTTAGGGATTTTATTTTTATTCTGATTTGATTTTACCATATTTGTAATTTTCCTCTTGTATATGATCATAGTCAGGCTCTCAAATTGAGTACGCCAATTTTACCAAATTTCTTTTTGGTATCAGAGCCTCAAACCTACGCCTCCCCCGTCTCTCTCTCTTTCACCGCCTCTTTTGATCTCGTCACAGCCCCTTCCCTCTTTCTTTTTTGGCAAAAGAGCAAAAAACCCCCCTAAACTATACTATTGTTGCATAATGCCCCCGAAACTATTTTTTGAAGCAAGTTGCCCCCCTTAAACTATACCATTGTTGTAAAATACCCCTTAAAAGCCACCGGAGGCTAAATTCCGATCAACAAAGAGACACAATTACTAATATAGCCTTCCTTAAAAATTTATTATAAAAGATATAAAATATCATGGGTACAAAATACCAATAGTGCCCTCATTTTTTTTTTATATATATTTTTCCTATGCATTTTCTTCGTCTCCCTCAACCGTAGAACGGCGGTGGTGAGATCGGAGTTGGCTTCGAACTAGGCATCTGACGATTTTCAAATGCCATGTTAATTGTTAATTCATGTTAGTCATTTTTCTCATCCTTATGAACTTGAATGTATCTTTCCAAGGGGCAGTAGATATGATTGGCAGTATCTTTCTAAAGTTCTAAACAACATTGCTATATTTTATTAGCCACAGACTACTTTTTCAAGTGGGCAGAAGGCATGGAAATTGAGTCTTGCATAATATGATGTTTTAAGTTCGGTTAACAAGCGCAACATTCATTTGACCAAGTCTTTTTTTACCAATCTGAACAGTCTCCTCCTCACAGTCCATGCGTGGTTGGATTCATTAAGAAATTACTGAAAAATCCAATTGTTTATCAATTTTGCTAAATTCTTTCACAATCAATGAAAATTGGATGAGGAAGAAGTGGGCGCCTTTCCTTTAATGGCTTGGTGATAATAGCGTATGCTGTTTTCCTTGAACTGAAGGTGAAGGAAGCTTGTCGACAAGCTCTCCTCCAAGAACTCTCTCCGGCAAATACTGAACTCGTGCGAGCACTCCTTGCCGAATCCGACAGCCACCGTCCGCTTCGCGATCTCGTGCAGATCGTTTATCATTCCCGACTCGCTGCCTCGCTCCATCAACGATCTAAACTCGTCCTCAAACCGAAACATTGCCTGCTACAGTGGATCGTCGGCGCGGTCGAGACAGGAAGCAACAAGCTTATCAGCGGCCATGGGAGTCCAATCACGAATGGCGGCGAGCAATTCGTCGATGGTGTCGATCAGTTGTGGAGGCGACGGTGCATCTGAGTCCTTTGATAACATCTTTGAAATTCTTCCATGTTATCTCTGTTTTTTTTTTTTTTTTTTTTTTTTTTTTTCCCCTTTTATAGATAAAAACTTGTTTATGTATATGAAAACCTCTTTCTTGTATATAAGAAGGTGCTTGGTCTCCAACTGAAATAGAGATTTGATTGTCGTCCTTCTGCGATGGCAATAACTATCAATTTGTTCCCAGTGATGGAGAAATCGGGTGATTTGACCCAAAATTCAGCCTCGTTTGGAAAGATGATGAAAAAAATCTTAAAAGGGCATTATTGAAATTTTATACCTAGATATTTTATATTTTTTATAATAAATTAACAAGTAAGGATAAATTAGTAATTATGTCCCTATGTGGCCGGAAATTGGCTTCCGGTGACCTTTAAGGGGGTATTTTGCAACAATGGCATAGTTCAAAGGGACAATTTGCTTCCAAAATTAGTTCAAGGATACATTATGCAAAAATGGTATAGTTTAGGGGTGTTTTTTGCTTTTTTGCCTTCTTTTTTTTTCCTTTTCTTCACAGACCGTCTCTCTTCTTCAGGCCGCTATTGCGACAGTCCTAGGGGGAGCCAATCTCCTCTAGGTTCGACCCCTGTAGGGGTATTCCCTTAGGTTTGGTGTCTTTTTAAGGGTCAGAAGACGTGTTTGTAATTTTTTGGGGCTGCTGGGATATTCGGCAGCATTTTCGAATCAGATTGCCGTGTCTCTGGCTTCTTGGTTTGATCAAAATCAGGTTTATTCCTCCTTTATTTGAAATTATTGGTGATCTGTTGAATTCTTCTATTTAATATTATGATTGATTCGAGTAATAATAAAGAAACTCTTTCTTCGACACAACACACACCGGCTCAACGAGTTACCAGTATGCTATTAAATGGCCGTAATTTAGCATCCTGGGCTCGTTCCCTCCACCTCTATGTTGGTGGAAAAGGCAAATCAGGGTGGATTTTGGACATTGAAAAGATTCTCAATATGAGCCTCTCAGTGAATTTCCTCCCTAGGCAGCCTCTCTTCTTGTCAAACGTCTTGATCGTCAGCATACCTATCAGTTTTTTATGGGATTACGCCCAGAATTTGAAACACTAAAGTCTCAGATCTTGAACGCATCACCAATGCCATTCCTGTTGGAAGCCTTTGCTACTGTTGATGGTGAAGCACGCAGGCACCGTTTAATTCAGCCCTCACTTGTTCCTCCACCAGTGTCTGAGCCTGCTGGGGAAAGTATGGCTTTTGCAACCAACTTTGGATCACGTACTTCTGCAGGTCAGATTATTTGTCACCATTGTGGAGGGGTTAGACATGTTTAGGCTCGTTGCTTCAAACTTCATTCTGAATTGAAGCGAAATTTTCTAGGAACCATTTATCTAGATCTGGTTCTTCTCGTATTACGGCTGTTGCAGAGACTCCTGCTACTACTAGTGGATCTACTGTATTTCCTGGACTGAGCCAGCTTCAGTCTCAAATTTGGCTCCCTTGCTTCTAGAGTTGGTGTTCCTTCAGCTGCTCCCACTGCCACTATTGCTACAGGTACTCCTACTGCATTTCATGTTAAGGCCAAGCAGCCCACTTCGGTTCTGGATTCTGGGGCCAATGATCACGTGACGGGTGAGTTTTCAGTTTTTTCTTCCAATGTCATACCTGTCACCCAATCTGTGTATCTTGCGGATGGCTCTACATCTTACATTCACAGTAAGGGTGATGTTTGTCTATCTCCTGATATTACTCTCTCATCTGTCCTTCATGTACCTAAATTTGCCTTTAACCTTTTATCCGTTAGCCGGCTTGCAAAAAACTTCCAATGTGCAGTTATATTCTCACCAGATCACTGTTTGTTGAAGGACCTTTGTTCGAAGAGGATTTTTGGCAGGGGTTATGAGTGTGATGGGCTTTACTACTTTGGGGAACCACCAGGAACGGGTCTTTAAGCTTCTGTCCTACCTACTTCTAGTGTTTATGATGTTTCTTTTCGCACTTTTAGTTTGTGGCATGCACGTTTGGGGAATGTAAACTTTCAGTATCTATGTTTATTGTTTCCTTCGTTAAATAAAGCATGTAAGGACCATAAGTTTCAATGTGAAGTTTGTGAGCTTTCTAAACATATTAGAACTAGTTATATTTCTCATATGAGACGTGCTCCTAGTATGTTTGATCTTATTCATTCTGATGTTTGGGGCCCTTCCCCAGTTACTGCTTTCTCTGGGCATCGATATTATGTGACATTTATTGATGATTATTTTCGTTGTACTTGGATTTATTTATTGAAAAAGAAATCTGATGTGTTTTTTTAATTTACCCAGTTTCTTCAAATGATCAAAACCCATTATAACACTGTTGTCCGTAATATTCGTTCTGATAATGGACGTGAATATTTCGAATGAATTCCGGACTGAACTTAATAAAAAGGGGATTTTACATCAACTCACTTGCCCCTACACTCCTGAGCAAAAAGGCATAGCTGAACGCAAAAACCGTCATCTTATATCTGTGGTCCAATGTTTTCTGAGTGGTATGCATGTGCCTAAATTCTATTGGCATATGGCTGTTCTTACAGCTACTTTTCTGATTAATCGTACTCCCAGTCGAGTTTTGGGTGGTAAGGCCCCACTTCAGATTCTCTAGCCTGACTATACATTGTTTCACCTTCTGTTTCATGTTTTCGGCTGTACTTGTTTTGTTCATAACCGTAATCCTTCTCCTCATAAACTTGATAATAAATCTATTAGGTGTATTTTCTTGGGGTATTCTGCTATGTCAAAGGGCTATCGTTGTTATGATCCCGTGGCCAAAACATATGTATCATTCTCTTGATTTCATGAAACTGTTCCTTTTTATAATACTAATTTTGTGGTACAGGATTCTCTCTCTTATGGTCTGGAGAAGGAGATTTCTCCTATTGCCCGTCCTGTTCCTCTCTTTGAAAATCACACTGTCCAGGAATCTCCTTCTCCATCCATAGAGGGTTCCCCTCCACCTTTGTAGGTCTACTCTTGTTGCCATCGCACTCAACATCCCCTGCCAGAATCATCTTCAGAACCAGGTCCAGGTAACTCTCCTTCCCCTGTGGCTCCTACCATTCCTGAGCATACATCCCGTTATCCTACCCGTGATCGTCACCCTCCTAATTGGTATGGTTTCTCTAGTAGCACTAACCACCCTATCTATGATGGTCTTTCAGGTGCATATAAATTCTTCCTGGGCAATATTGGGACCGTTTCTATTCATCGATCAGTGTCAGAGGCCCTCCAGGATCCCAATTAGGTGTCTGCCATGACAACAGAAATGGATGCTTTACAACATAATAATACATGAGAACTTGTTGCTTTACCTACGGGGGAGAAAACGGTTGGCTGCAAATGGGTCTTTAATGTGAAGTGCTTAGCCGATGGTTCTATCGATCGGTATAAGTCTCGGTTGATGACAAAAGGCTTTACTCAGATTCCGGGTAAAGACTTTGGCGCTACCTTTGCTCCTGTGGCAAAGTTGATGTCTGTACGACTGCTTATCTCCTTGTCTACTGTCCATTCTTGGCCTCTGCATCAATTAGATGTCAAGAATGCATTTCTTAATGAAGACTTATTTGAGACTATATACATGGATCCACCCCCTGGGTTTCGGGCTGAGGGGGAGTATGCTGGGAAAGTCTGTCGGCTGCGGAAGTCTCTTTATGGTCTGAAGCAATCTCCTAGAGCTTGGTTTAATCGTTTTCGCGATGTTGTTTTATCCATGGGCTTTGTGCGCTGCCACTCAAACCATACTTGCTTTATTCGACGTCGCTGTGATGGTCGCTGCATTATGTTATTGGTATATGTGGATGATATCATTATCACGGGTGATGATGCTTCAGGGATTGCTCAGGCGAAACTTCATCTTCAAAAGTCCTTTGATGTGAAGGACTTAGGCCCTCTTCGATATTTTATTGGAATTGAGGTTGCTAGATCCCGTCGTGGAATTTTTTTATTTCAAAGGAAATATATTTTGGATCTTCTTCAAGATACTGGCATGCTTGGGTGTCGACCCACTTCCACTCCTATGGACCCCAATCTCAAACTCTCTGTTGAGTTAGGGGAATTACTTCCAGATCCGTCCGTGTATCAACGTTTAGTAGGTCGTCTTATCTACTTGACTAACACAAGGCCCGATTTGACATTTGTTGTTAGTGTGATTAGTCAATTCATGCATGCCCCTCGCTCAGTTCATATGGATGCAGTCTACCATATTTTGAGGTATCTTAAGTCATGCCCTGGTCTTAGTCTGTTCTATGCATCAGGAAATCAGTCTGGACTCTCATGCTTTACTGATGCAGACTATGCTGGATGTAAGACAGATAGACGTTCTACCTCTGGCTTCTGTACTTTCTATGGTAATCATCTCATATCATGGAAGAGTAAGAAGCAAGTTGTTGTCTCCAGATCCTCTGCTGAAGCTAAATACCGAGCTATGGCTCAAAGTACTTGTGAGCTCCTTTGGCTTCAATCAATTTTGGGAGAGTTGGGTCTTGTAGAGAAAGGTTCTTTGAGGCTGTTTTGTGACAATAAATCAGCCATTATGCTTGCTTCCGATTCTGTCTTACATGACAGGTCAAAACATATTGAGGTAGACATTCACTTTATTCGAGAGAAGGTTCAATCAGGTATCATTAATCCTATTTTTGTTCCCCTTCAGAACAGACTAAAGATGTGTTCACAAAGTTTGTTGGGCCTTCTCTTCTCCAGTCTTACATAGTCAAGCTGGGCTTGGTCAACATATTTGCTCCAGCTTGAAGGGAAGTGTTGGAAATCATATCTATAAGTTGACTCAATGATTGTGACAGATTTATTAGGTCTTCATTATATGCTAATGTTTAGGGATTTTATTTTTATTCTGATTTGATTTTATTCTCTTTCCATATTTGTAATTTTCCTCTTGTATATAATGATAGTCAGGCTCTTAAATTGAGTACGCCAATTTTACCAAGTTTCTTTTATATCCATCATTACTAACTCTACACATCTTAACTTTGTTCTTTCTTTCCTTTATTATCACCCTCAATGTGGACCATGTCACTCTTTCTAATTCCGTCGGTGTCATTTTTGCAGGCAAGCTAAAGGAAACTGAGATGTAGTAAGCACATTCTTTCCAATAGCTAATTAGCAAGACAGGAAGTGAGTGACCAGTTCGTAAAGATAGATAATGAATGGTAATATATCATGAATAGGCCGAAAGCCTGAGTTTTTTAACAAGCAAAAGGGAGAGACCGTGATCATATTTTAATCAAGACACACATACTCCTGTGACTACATCCAATTTCAATCATATTTTAATCAAGACACACTTCCCCTTTGGATGTTAGGAAATACCACTCAAACTACCAACTAGAAAAATAAGGTTAGTTGTATATATGTGCAAATAACTAAGTCATTACTATTCTACTAAATCGCACATAAAAAGCTACATTGCATTCAAATTGCAAACAAACTTATCAGCCATACATCTTCTCATTAATGTATAGAAACAACGAGAGACAAGCTAATGTTTCAGTAAGAAATTAAATGATGATACCTCAATTGCGTTTTGCACGGCGTTTGCCATCTCAAATTCCACAAAGCCAAAACAAAATCCCTGCTGCTGTAATACAAAATAAGTGAACTAGTGGCTAACAATAAGGAACCAAAAATAAAGCATATAAAAGAATCAGATGAGTCATACTCTGTTGCTCCTAACTTGAATGCCATCACTTCTAATTGGTCCAAACCTCTTGAACTCTTCCTCGAGTAGTGCAGGTGTGGCATTAAAAGGCAAACCTTTTATGTAGATTGAGAAACCATCAGCTGAAAGAAAAGGAAAAAATTAGATAAAGGGGATGAATAGATAAATAAATATACATTAAACAATTCACCACCATTTAGTATGGAAATTCAACAATAACAAGGAATAATCAAAGGTAACGTTTGACATTGGGCTTCATACCTTCGCCATCTTGGTTATTCACATTCTCAACCACATCTGAACTGGGAACTGTTGTCTCAGCAGCTGGGGTGGACGGCTGTGGGCTCTTTGAAACAGACTTCCGAGGAGCAGGTGCAGGAGACGAATATGGCATGACACTCTCCTTCATATGCATCACCTAAAACAGAAATAAAAAGTTGCTTAGCTTTTAGACATCCAATGCCAGGCAAACAACACCAGAAAGACTTGGGCAAAAGAGATCATCTTGCCCGGGGACTCAAAAGAACAAAAATAAAAAAATACCAACAATTAAAATAGGGCATAATCTGTGCCCACCCAAAACTCATCACTCCAATGCTACATACTTAAACATACATGTAAGATTACCAAGGAGCAATCTGTCACTACTATTAAAGTAAACCAACTCTTGCAAGTTAAGAAATATTTCAGTGTTTTAGAGGAATTCTTCAACGGCCACCACTTACAATGGATGCATAAGACTTCTTTGGCACTTCTTCAATTTTGGAATTAGATGCAACAATCATCTGTGAACCATCCTGTATTTCATCAACAACCTCGGGTATGGGCTCTTCCTCTTCTTCTACAACTGGCACTTGTCCATTGTCAGGGGGATTGTACACTTCTTCCCCATTGGCTACTTCAGCCAAAACCATTGTTTGCTCAGATATGTGATTCTCTTGCACAGGAGAAGGATCTACCGACCAAACAAAAAAATTCAACATACGCAATAAAACATAACTATATTAAGCAGGAAAAAAAAAAAAAAAAAAATGATTTTATAAATTACCCAGCTCTGGGGTGAGAGGAGCCTCTACTTCATTAGCCGAAACCTGATTTCCATCATGTTGACTGATGTCTTCCACATATCTAAATATGTCATTCAAAACAAAGTAGCCTCTGTCCTGTGGCGCAAGGAAGAAAGTTTGAGCGAAATTCCGAATCACGTTGTCCTTCCCCGTCAAATACCCAGTTACAAGGACATGGACTCCACCATCAAAAGACTCTTGTGCATCCACGGATTTGATCTCCGCCCTGAGTTCTCCATAGTTGAGTGACAATATCTTCTCATTGATAGACTGTGCATAGAGATTCAGCAACACATACAGAAAAACACATTAGAATTGCAAAATTCCCAATTAATTTACACTCCATTCCAATAAGTTTTAAGACCCAATTAGTAAAATAAACCCTAAAGTAATTGTGAATGTGTTTGAGGTATGGAGCGAGAAAGCTCACATTCATGGTTGTAGTAATACCCATGGTCCCATTGTCCTCAGGACGACCAAGCTTACTGATATCCTGATAAAAACGAAAAACAAGCCCAGGCGATTTGTGCAGTATTTGATAGTATTGTTGAACAAAAGCATTGCCAACCTAACAGCACCCAAAAGATTCATTCAGAACCAACAACTCAATGAAAAATATAGCAAAAGAACAAAGATACATCATAATCAATCAAAACATACAACATGAGCAGATACTGGTTGCTGCACCGCCGCCGCCATTACTGATCGATCCCCAAAAAGCAATCAAAACCCTAATAAACCCGCCAATAGCTCAACTATCACGCCAACTACAAGATACGTTAAAAAAAAAAACCATAAAGCCCTAATTTTTATTGAATTATAATGAATTTGTTCAATTTGAGATTATCTCGCATAAAGCATTACATGAATATAGATATAAAGATCCATTGATTCAAGTAAAAGAACTGTGTACCTGAATTTGGTTCAGATCGGAGAGGCTCTCGGAGAGACTGAGGTGATAAAATTGGCCCTCTCTCTTTCTCTCTCTACTTTCTCACTCCTCCCGTTCGCAGTTCCTAGGGTTTCTTGCGTAAGGGTCTTGGGGATCTTGAAGGGACGCAGCTAGACAAGAGAAAGGAGGAGTGAGAAAAAGGTTTCTGTGGGTTTATATACACACACACACACACGACAGAGGACTTTACTTAAAGAGGAAAGCCAAGTACAAATAGGAGCTGTAACATGGTTATTTACAGTTGAACAGTAGTGTGGTGTTTTTTTGATCTTTTACCTGCCAAGAATATGAATATTGACAAACAACGAGACGATATAAATATATATACTCATATACATGGGAGTATTACATAAATTTAGATATTGGACATTTGACGAGTGACGACATTTCTAATTATATTTTAATTTATTTTTATGTAAATTTTTAATCTAAGCTCACAGTACAAGGTGGTGTTAATCCTTTCAATCAAATCCCATGGACAAGACTTACAATATATCTAATAATCTTAAAATTATTACTCCGTAAGTAATTAATAAGATGATGTACTACAAATAGTTGAAAAAGTCTACAAGTTTTATCTGAAAATCAGGTTAATTTCAATTTGAGAGAATATTTATAGTTGAAGGTTGTGGAGGTGAAGTCAAATAAGTGTGTGAAATCAAAATTCAATGGGTGATCAGATAATATTTCCTTTTGATGGATGTATAATTTAAATATTCATAATTAAGGAAAAATTACTAAATTAACACACTATTAAGATAGGCTCTGCAGATTACGATAAGGATTACAGATTGAGATAGGCTTTACAGATTACGATAAGGATTAAAGATTGTGATAAGGATTAAAAATTACGATGACGATTAAGTTTACAGATTACAATAAGGTAATTCTACGTGACATCTTAACCTAAACCCTAACTCAATTTCTCGATTTCTCCAGGGAGATTATCATTCACACTGACTTGTTCGTCGGAGCCTACTCCACCGGTAACACACCGGTGTTCGTAGGATCACTTTTTTTTCTCTTTATTCAGGAAGTCAGATCAGATCCAGGTTGCGCAGAATCCATCATCAACAGTTGGCGCCGTCTGTGGGAATGATTTTAGTTCTCTAAATAAAGTATGGTTCGATTGCGATCTGGTCTGGTTGCTGGCGAATACGAAGCGTTGCAAACTTCTGATCAAGGGGACTCGACGAGGCAACCCCCCGCCGTCCCAAACGATCAGGAACGCATCACAGCATTGGAACAACAGGTTTAAACCCTAAATAAGGGAATGAACCAATTAGTCCAGAAAAATTCAATGATTCTACAACGCTTAACCGCCCTTAATGAGGTGGAGAATAATGAAGTACCCAAGAATGACTCCCGTAGGATTGACAACGACGCTGAGCTTAGTCAAATAGGGGGTCAACAGAGAAGCCATCACCATCGGTCTCTTGAACGGAATAATACCAGGCTCCGTGCAGGTACCTCTGGTTGTGTTGGTGACAAGACTGAAGACGTCATTTATTTCAATCTGTAGATGCAAGATCTGAGAACTAGGGTCAAAGACGTCATGCGAGCAATGAAAGGGAAGGGCCAGGCCACAGTGAACGATCTGGTACAGAAGACCAACCTAGCATTTAGCCTCGCTGTTATGTTATGAGTTGTCCTCTACCTAGCAAATTTAATATGCCAACTCTTGAGAGCTTCGATGGGACGCGGGACCCTCTCGATCATTTGGAGACCTACAGCCAACTCTTGAGAGCTTCGATGGGACGCGGGACCCTCTCGATCATTTGGAGACCTACAAAGCTCTTATGTATTTGCAAGTCGTACCGGATGAGATTGTGTGCAGGGCTTTCCCTACCACACTAAAGGGTTGGGCTCGTCCTTGGTTCAATAAATTAAAGCCAGGCTCCATTGAAATCTTTAATGAGTTGAGCAAACAATTCATTGGACACTTCATCGCTGGGCAGAGGCATAGGAGACAGCAACATACTTATTGAATGTGAAACAGCAGAAGGGAAAGCCTCTCCGTGGTTACATAAGTCGTTTTAACGCTGATATGCTGCAGGTAGAAGAGGTGGACGACAAGGTTGCCCTCACAGCCTTTATGGGAGGACTACAGACTTCTAAGTTCCTATTTTCTTTATCAAAAGAAGCCCCTACAAGCATGACAGAGTTGATGGTTAGAGCATGGAAGCACATGAACGCTGAGGATGCTATAAATGCACGAAAAAACAAAGATGGTGAAGATAAGAGGTCGGAGAAGAAGAGGCTAGCACCTAACACTAGGGAGGAAAAGGAATTGAAGTACAAGAAATTCTTAAACAACCAGGCTGACAGATCGTCTCGCCGCCCAGTGAGCCCAGGCAGGTATAATAACTATACCCCCTAAATACATCTGTAGATCAAGTCTTTCTGCAGATTCAAGATGACGCATCATTGAAATGGCTGCCAAAGCTAAAAACTGATCCAACAAAAAGGTCTCTAGGTAAATACTGTAGGTTTCACCGGGACCATGGACATAACACAGAAGATTGTTTCGACCTCAAAAACCAGATCGAGAACCTTGTTCGTAAAGGTCATTTACGCAAATTCACAACTGGAAATGGAAAAGGAGGCTCCAACCCAGCCCGGGGGGCCGAGATGATCGCCCTCCTCAACACCAACCAATGGGTGAGATCAAAGTTATATCGGGTGGCTTCGCTGGTGGTGGTGAGACGAGTTCAGCTCGGAGGGCTCATGCTAGGAGTATTCGGAGTTTTTCAGAGGTGAATGAAGTTGGAATGACAAGTCCTCCAACAAAATTACCTCGAGTTGAGGAGCCGGTTGTAATACCCCGTAATTTTAAAGAGTTTATTTAAATTAATTTTGTGTTAGGTTAATTCTTTAATGGGTAGATTTATTCACCTTTTAATTATATATGTTAAATTAATTAATTAATTTTATTTATTTGTGCATGTAATATTGATTTTATGTTCTATATATTATAATGATTAGTTTAGACATTTTTATTGGTTATGTTTTAGATTAATTAATATTATTTAATTAAAGTATTTAATTTGTATTGTATAACAATAATAATAATAATAAAACAATGTCATGATCTAAAGTTAATATTATGATAGAATTTCATTTACTATGGTAGAATGGTAGATCAAATAACTTGACTAGGATTTGCATTACCTTAAAGCCATATAGGTGGGAATGTTGAAAGTTAATGTAAATTTAGATATTTGTATTATATATATTATATAAGTTGTATATATATATTAGTTAGCCAACTTACCCTTAAGGCAACTCACTTAAGTTAGAAAGCTTAAAAATTACAGAGAGCTATTTTATAAGAGTGAAAGGAAAAGAGAGAGAGAAAGAAGCTTGTACCGGTGTAGGCGATTTTACCCGACTACGCACAACCGGCGGATTTATTTTAAATCCATAAGGCAAGTTATTATCTACTTTTCCCCTTTGAATCCATAAATTATTCATTTAATTTATTTCGGCTTTTTAGAGACTAGAAACCATTCTAGGAATTTCAATAAATTAAATTTTTTAGTTTATTAAAGTAATGAGATTTTAATTATTAAAGGTGTTAGATAATTATTTATTAGCCTATGTAATTAAAATATAGCTAGAAATAATTATTTAAGGCTTTAGGGATTTTTTTAGAATTTTCTAAGACTTTTCGGGAATTTTCTGCAATTTCCGGCGAGACTCCGGCGAGGTTTCCGGCCACCGGCAGTGAGGAAGGTGACCGGAGTGATCCGGCGTGATACAGCGCACAAGGGTTACTATGCGCGTGCATCAGCAGCCGTTAGATTTAATAGCAATCAGTAGATCAATTGCATGTAACGCAGAACATTGTATATCGATGTACACGCATCAATAGCCGTAGGATTAATTTAGGATCAGTAGATTAATCCAGTGCAGCAAGCCCACGGAGAAGCGGTACAACCGACCAACCAGCACACGCCACGTCAGCTGGAACCATTAATGCGCGCGTGGCAGCGCGTGCGCGCGCGTGACTGATTCCAGACGCGCGTGGGGGCGCGTGTAAGCGCGTGCGCGTGTGAGAATAGTGGAGGCGCGTGTGGGAAGCTCTGGGAGGCGCGTGGGGGCGCGTGAGGGACCCCTACAGCTACTGGAAAAGTCCAGAATACCCCTAGGGACTGTTTTGTAAATTCCAGAACCTTAAACGTGCATTTTTAGGTACTGTGTTGGTATTTACGGGTTTAACGGGCCACGAAATTATTATTTTAATACCCGGTAATTATTCTTATGGGCGATTAATCTTTTCTAAGCATTTATTGGCTCGTTTACAGTACGGATATTAATGTGATTTATTTAATGACATTGTTAAATATAAATAGTGTTATTATCTTATTAAATGGCAGCAAACATTACTGTTAAATTAAATAATGCCATGGTTTTAGTCATATAAATTATCCATGATATCTTATGGGATGTTTATACTGTTAAATGATATATAAACCATGATTATTATGCTGTGTGCATTTCAGGAAATAAATGGACTGTTTAACTATGTCGCACTTATATTATATGGGTGTGTTGCCATATAGAACCATGTGAGCTGGCTAATAAGTTTAGACTCATTTATACCTTATACATTCGTTGCGATAGACAGATGTGTGGCTGTCGGGGTATGTGGTTTAATATTATTGGCATGTGTTGCCTAATGGACATACTCAGTTTATTTAGTATTATTATTGGCATGTATTGCCTAATTGTTATGCTCAGTAACTCATTAGTACATTGAAATGCGTTACTACTGTGTAGTTTTTACAGTCTGTGTTGTCAGTACCGTGCACCATGTATAATAGCTGATTTCCCGGGTGGGAAAGGAGACACTTAACCACCTAGTGTGAGTCTAAGTGATCACCGTCTATTTTGGTTGAGGTCATGTTATACATTGGATAGTTCCCTTAGGATGTATGCAAATATAGTACTCGACCGATTCATAATGATTAATTTATTTGATTCTCTGATTTGGGTCATAGTAGAGAGGACTTGCTCGTGGGGTTGACCCACCATTGTTGTTATTTCAGGATACGGTTAGTACCCGTTCCAAGGTTGAGGTTAGCAGTGTGGGACCACCATCCGAACTCATCTACTCTTACGATCCAGTTTAGGGTAGAAGTTTTATGTATTACTTCAGTTTCAGTTTTTATTTACTTTTGACGTTGAACTCTCAGGTTTATATTTAGGGATCCTTGACATAGGATTTCCAAGTTGTAATGGAAACTGTATTAAATAAAGGATGGATGGATGTTGTCTTATTTAGTGTTCCTTTCCTGTCTAAATTCTTTTATTATCATCGTTTTGTATTCCATGCTTGTATGTTGCCAATTGTTTTTAATATCCCTCGTTTTTCGTGTATAAGCCTGATCAACTTATGCGTGGAAAATGTGGGGGTGTCACAGTTGGTATCAGAGCATTCCAGGTTCGAGTGTCTTAGGGATCTGTGATTACTATACTTCCGCGTTGTGTATTATGATAATTAGAGCCTAAGTATTAGGGTTCTTTGTGTTCTTTTAGTCGGTCCATTATAATGTACCGACGTTCGATTTTTCTGAATTCAAAAGAAGGATGTCTCGGCGTGGGACAAGGAATGCGAACCGTCATCGCAGTATTTCCCCAACTCAAAATGAGAATCAGGAATTTTCCCCTCAAGTTGCTGATATTATTGCATGAGCTGTAGCAGCAGGAGTAGCATCTGCTCTACGAAACCAGCAACCTCCTCCGATAGTACCTGTTCCTGAACCAGTGGCACAGCCAATGTCATGGGACAAAATTCGTCACTCGTTCATCCGGGGAAATCCACCAACATTTGCAGGGTCCATAGATGTCCTGTTAGCATATCAGTGGAAACAAGAGAGCGAGCGTCATCTTCGGATGGTAATCTGTACCGAAGTGCAGAAACAGATGCTAGCTACGTTTATGCTGATAGGCAATGCATTACAGTGGTGGGAGTCTATTACTACTGTTGAAGAGAGGACCAGATTGACTTATGCTGAATTTCAGACTCGCTTTGATAACAAGTATTTTCCTATGTCTGTAAGATTAGCGATGAAGACTGAATTTCTGGATCTGCAACAGGAGGATATGACTGTGGCTGAGTATGAACAGAAGTTCATTAATTTGTCATTATTTGCACCAGAGGAGGTCAAGACGGAAGAAAAGAAGAGAGACCGCTTTGTGAAGGGGTTGATATGGCCGATTAAAGTGGTGATCATAGGTAGTCCTGCATATACTACTTATATCCAGGTGGTTAATGCCGCTTTACAGCACTGCCAGATGAGGAGTGATTACCGGAAGTCCAAGGGAGATAAACGGGCTAACCGAGACTACCAGACAGTGGAGAAAGGAAGCAGCAGTGGTACCAAGTCCAATGATCGGGGCAGATTTCAAGGACATCAACATTGGAAGAAAAACAAAGGAAACCCAGATGTGCAGAGGGATGGAGTCCCTAATCAGGGTAGACAAGGTGGGGTACCTCAGACCGGACAGGAACAGTGGTCGGGAAATCAACAGAGAAGGCAGACAGGTCATTTTACAGGACGTTGTTATCACTGTAAAGAGATTGGGCATCCGGCCAAGATGTGTCCCGAAGCTAAGCAAGGACAGTATGGGCAGCCGAGACCTAACCAGCCATTACCTCTACCGGCCCCACCGATGCCACGTGGGCAAGTTCATAATTTTTCGGCACTTCCAGCACCACCATTTCCTCCGGGACAACCTCCACAGCAGTTGCATCATGGCAGAGTTTATAACTTTATGCCACATAATGCGCAGGCTCCTCAGGCTATTGAGGGTATGTTTTCTATACATGGTAGAACTGCTCGTATACTGTTTGACACTGGTGCATCACATTATTTTGTGTCTAGATCTTTTGTTATCTTATCTGGTATGACGACTCAGTTATGTGACCAACCTCTTAATATTTATACCCTATTGGGAGTTGGCGCAATTTTACGAGAGTGTAGCGGTGATATCCTTATAGATATGGGCCGGCTTCGATTTCTTGCAAATTTGCTAGTGTTAGATATGCATTCGTATGATGTTATACTTGGAATGGACTGGTTATCTCAGTACCATGCTCAGGTTAACTGTTACGAAAAGTCTATTGTATTTGCTATACCAGGACAGGAGATGTATCTTCTTGTTGTACCACAACCTGATAGAGGGCCTAGCACTTATTTATTCGTTCTTGAGGAGGACTCACAGGAAGCGACTGTGGTATCTCTTGACAGTATCCCAGTAGTACAGGAATTCCAGGATGTATTCCAGGAAATTCCAGGCTTGCCACCGAGTCGAGAGATAGACTTCGTCATTGATTTAGCTCCAGGCATTACGCCTATTGCTAAGGCGCCGTACAGAATGGCACCAGTGGAGATGCGAGAGTTGAAAGATCAAATTCAGCAGTTGCTCAGCCAGGGATTTATTCGCAGGAGTACTTCACCATGGGGAGCACCAGTACTGTTTGTCAAGAAGAAGGATGGATCTCTTCGTCTTTGTATTGATTACAGAGAATTGAACAAGGTCACTAATTTATTTGATTCTCTGATTTGGGTCATAGTAGAGAGGACTTGCTCGTGGGGTTGACCCACCATTGTTGTTATTTCAGGATACGGTCAGTACCCGTTCCAAGGTTGAGGTTAGCAGTGTGGGACCACCATCCGAACTCATCTACTCTTACGATCCAGTTCAGGGTAGAAGTTTTATGTATTACTTCAGTTTCAGTTTTTATTTACTTTTGACGTTGAACTCTCAGGTTTATATTTAGGGATCCTTGACATGGGATTTTCAAGTTGTAATGGAGTACTGTATTAAATAAAGGATGGATGGATGTTGTATTATTTAGTATTCCTTTCCTGTCTAAATTCTTTTATTATCATCGTTTTGTATTCCATACTTGTATGTTGCCAATTGTTTTTAATATCCCTCGTTTTTCGTGTATAAGCCTGATCAACTTATGCGTGAAAAATGTGGGGGTGTCACACCGGTCATAACCTTTTCTGAAGAAGATGACAAGGGAATTCACCAGCCCCATGATGACCCCCTGGGCATACGAGAAATTGAAAATTGGCCGAGATAAGCTCCGACCCATGAAATCACTACTAGTGGGATTTTCAAGCGATAAAGTACATCCACTGGGGGCAGTTACCCTTCCAGTTACTGCAGGAGCCAATCCAAAACAGGTCACTGTAATGGTGGACTTGAATGCCATGAAAGCAATCACGTCCACTTACCATCTCCTGATGCGCTTCCCAGCTGAATATGGTATGGGAGAGCTAAGAGGGGACCAAACAATGGCTCGCGAATGTTATGTCGCCTCTCTTAGAAAAACAAAATCGTAAGAGGCATTTACGATTGAAGGGCTGGAAGGGAAAGATAGACCAGACTTTCATAGAGCGGAACCTATAGAGGAGCTAGAAAAGGTCATCCTTGGTGACGGTGAGCCAGATAAAAAAGTGAATATAGGGTCTTTACTCCCCCCAGGTATCAAAGATAAACTTACTCAATTCCCCAGGAAGAATCGAGACCTTTTTACATAGGTCCATGAAGACATGCTGGGTATAGACCCCACTATCATGGAGCACCGCTTAAATGTAAATCCTGACTTTAAACCTGTCAGACAAAAGAGGAGGACTTTCGTTCCAGAAAGGAATCAGGCTATATCAGAAGAGGTGGCAAAGCTCTTAAAAGTCGACTTTATTCAAGAGGTGTACTACCCCGACTGGCTGAAAAATGTGGTCTTAGTGAAGAAGGCAAATGGAAAGTGGAGGCTATGTGTGGATTTCACCGACCTTAACAAAGCTTGCCCGAATGACAGCTTTCCTCTCCCAAGAATCGATATGCTCGTTGAGGGAACGGCTGGACATGAACTATTAAGTTTCATGGATGCATATTTTGGATACAACCAGATATCTATGTACACCTCAGATAGAGAAAAAATGGCCTTCATCACTGATAGAGGTTTGTACTGTTACAAAGTAATGCCGTTTGGGCTCAAGAACGCTGGTGCAACATACCAAAGGCTAGTGAATGCAATGTTTAAGCATCAAATTGGTAGAAACATGAAGGTATATGTTGATGACATGTTGGTGAAAAGCTTAAAAGCTGAAGACCATTTGACTGACCTGCAGGAAACCTTCGAGGTACTTAGGAGGCATAAGATGAAACTCAACCCCAGCAAGTGTGCCTTTGGGGTTTCCTCAGGAAAGTTCTTGGGATATATGGTAAGCAGAAGAGGAATTGAGGCCAATCCAGAGAAGATCTGAGCAGTCATTGACATGAGATCGACAAGATCAAGGATCTACAATGACTAACAGGGAAGATTGCTGCCTTGAGTAGGCTAATCTCTCAGTCAACTGACAGGTGTTTACCTTTCTTTCGTGTGCTAAGGAATGCGTTTGAATGGACCCCAGAGTGTGAGTAGGTATTCAAAGAACTAAAACAATACCTTAGTTCTCCCCCACTACTGTCTCGAACCATACCGGGAGAGGAACTATACATAAACCTTGCAGTCTCCACGACAGCTGTCAGTTCAGCTCTGATACGAGAAGAAGAAGGGGTCCAAAGGCCAGTATACTTCGTGAACAGAGCACTTAGGGGTGCGGAGGAAAGATATCCAAGGATGAAACATTTGGCCTTTGCTTTAATTGTGTCCGCCAGGAAACTGAGACCATACTTTCAAGTGCATACGATAGTGGTCCTAACAGATCAACCCCTTCGACAGGTCCTACACAAGCCAGAAAGCTCTAGTCGACTGATGAAGTGGTCAGTAGAGTTAGAAGAGTTCGACATTCAGTATAAGCCAAGAACAGCAGTAAAGGCTCAGGTGTTGGCTGATTTCTTAGCTGAGTTTACCCCTTCAGAAGAGGAGAAACAACCCCAATTTTCGACAGAACCAGGTTTAAGTGAGCAGATGGGCCCAGAAGTAGTCTGGGACTTGTTCGTAGATGGGTCATCTAATGTTCAGGTTATCGGAGCCGGGCTTGTTCTTGTCTCCCTAGAGGGAGAAAGTATACAGTACGCACTTCGGTTTGGTTTCAACGCACCCAACAACAAAGCAGAGTACGAAGTCTTGATAGCAGGATTAAAAGTGGCAAATGCCCTAGGGGTTGAGCAATTACACCGACTCCGAGCTGGTCGCTGGACAAGTTCAAGCGGAATATGAGGCACGAGACGAGAAGATGAAGAGTTACCTACAAAAGGTGAAGGAATTAAAGAATCACTTCCAAAGATTCTCAATTCATCAAATACCACGAGAAGAGAATGGGAAAGCAGACGCTTTAGCCCGGCTAGCTACTGCATTGAATCTGAGATCAATAAGAATATACCACTGGAATATTTGAATGAACCATCTATATCTCAGGAGAGACAAATTGAAGTGCAACAAGCGATATTGAGTGTGGAATGGGCAGATCCTATCATCAGATATATCAAGGATGGGGTGCTACCAACAGACCGAGCAGAAGCTCGAAAGGTCAAGATGCGGGCAGCTAGGTATAAGCTTATCAAAGGGGTGCTCAACAAGAGAAGCTTCTCCATGTCGTATTTACGATGCGTTTCTAGCGAGGAAGCTGACTACATTTTAAGGGAAATCCACCTAGGAGTTTGTGGAAACCATGCTGGGGGTAGGTCACTTGCTAACAAGGCCATCCGACTAAGATACTATTGGCCCACCATGCAGAAAGATGCACTTGACTTCGTTCAAAAGTGCGACAAGTGTCAACGATTTGCCAACATCCCGAGACAACCGTCAGAGGAGATGACTCCCATGTCAAGACCATACCTCTTTCCCCCTTAAAAGAATGAAGGGTCAGCTTCATCTTCTTCCCTCGATAAAAAGATGAGGGGTTAACTACTTCCCTTATTAAAGGGTGAGCTCAGTGAAGCTCATAGTAATCTACTTTCCCTGTTAAAAGGTGTAATACCCTTAATTTTAAAAGGATAGTCTCGGCATTTATTTATTATTTTTATTGTATTTTTGCATGATTATTTGGATTAATTATTTTTAGTTATTGTTTTGATGTAATTGTTTACCTATGTGTCATGTGTTTTAAATTGAATTAAGTTATCTTTTATTCTTTAATTGGCATTTTATTGTTTAAGTGTTTTTAATTATTTAATTGGGTTATTTAATTGGAATTAATTAGTTAAGTGGATTTAATTCAATTTATTATTATTTTTTATTTAATTCTGTTTTAAGTTACAGTTAAATTTAGGGTTGCAATTACATAGGTGGCCGACGTAGGTATTTATCTTAGGTTGGTTTATGGGCCGAGATGGGCTCTGGCTTTAAGGTTACACGGATTAGGGTTTAATCACTAAGCCTATAAGTATGCGTGTCACGGTGGTTTAGGGTTTGAGAATAATTAAACGTAATTTCTGTAAAAACAACAGAGACCGTGAGATACAGAGAGAGAGAAACAGAGAGCAGTTGTGGGAAAACAGAGTGAGGCTTAAGAGGATTTGTACAGAGAGGACCAAGGAGGTTGAGTAAGGATTAGAGACAGAGTTATAGGAAGCTTGGCGGCGTTCAGAATTGCAGGAAAACTTAGAGACGACACAGGGATTTCATAATTGAAATTACAGGCAAGTTATTCTCTTTCTCCTTCCCTTTGGCTCGTGTTCTGTGCACCTAGATAGTCTCTAGGGATTAACTAATTAGTAGATGAAACTTATGTGTTCAATGTATGCTTGTTGATGATGTGTTTGCATTGAATCCAAATCTGTTTATAGTTCGTGTATTGTTGCTTCCTGTTCTGTTCATTAAAGCATATTAAAAATCTGTTGAGTTTTGGTTATGATTCTTGCCTCTACCTTCTGTAAACAAACCCTAGGGATGTTAATGGGATGTTATAAGACTCCTAAGATCAGTTTGTGAAGAGAAACAGAGAGGTTGGAATAGAATTATAATTTCAGTTTTGTTCCTAACGCAGGTTAGTTCGGTAGCAAATTTAGTCTCAGTAATTGTTTTTAATTGTTGTTATCAAGCCATTAGGATGCTACTGGGTATTAATATGACACCTAAGTTTGGTTTTAAAAACTAACAGAGGGTTAGGAATAAGCCGGAGAAGGAGCACAAGAGCTGAAACGACGCACCGGGGACGAAGGCTCTCAAAGGAGGTGAGAGCCGGCTCCATAGAAGTGGGAGCCGGCTCCCATAACAAAGTCGAGCCGGCTCTAGGGAGTCCTAGAGCCGGCTCTAGGCTAGAAAAGAGCCTGCTCCAAATTCTGGAGCAGGCTCCCTTGTTATTTTTGATTTATTTTACGATTTTTTTTAATTTTCTACATACTATGTTCACTGTTGGAGCATGGAGACTGTTTGAATGAATTTGGAACTTTACAGAGGGATCAAGGAATGAATTTTGAGTGTTATTAAGACCCTAAATTGAGTAAAGTTTAATTCTAAGTTGTCGGGACAAACAGTGTAAAAATTAAGGCACTTAACAAATAGAAGTTGAATTAATTGTTGAATTAAAATTCAGCAATTTGATGGAACATAATGTGTTTATAAAACTTGTTTTAGAATGCATACAAGTGCATGATAAGGTCATTTAATTATTAATTTTGATCTATGCATGCTTAGGAGGCTAGTTGCTGAATTATTAAATTGTTTACTGCAACTATATGGTTAAATGCTTGGATTTAAATTGCTGAAGCTTTAAATATTTTTCTGCAATTGTTTGGATGGTAGTTTTTGGTCTGTAAATTATTGAACTGTTATATATGTTGTAATTTACATGGATATGGAGGATGGTATGTACCGGTATGAGACGGTGACATACTAGGGACGGTTTAGCTCAAAACGCATAAACCTAACCTAATGGATTAATGGAATGGATTGAAAGATATCGAATCCTAATTGTGACTAAGTCAGATCAGCTGTAAACAAGTTGGATGACTTCCTGGATTAACAGATGGTAATTAAGTCATATCAACTGAATAAGTTGAATGACTAACTAGTTGGTTTATTGTATGACAGTTTAATAAATAGTTGAACTGCATACCCTGGATTTGGACGGACTTTATATATATGGTTATAGTACCACGAGTTGAGCTTGAGTCTCAGACTCGTTGGTTAAGGTGCGTATATGCAGTGGATGCGTAGCTGGTTATAATAGGTTGAGGTGTACCCTGTTAGGTCTAGGTACTCATGCCCACATTTGGGTGCGTATTCGCATGTTGCCTTCTGTTCAGGTTGAGACCCCTATTATAGACTGGTGAATGTCCCTTAGTGTGGATATATTTATACGTAGGACTAGATAGATATTGTGAGGTGTCTACGGTGTATCTGCGTATCGGGTCACTGTATGGATTGCAGTTAGATTAGAACTTGCTCGTGGGTCTGACCCACTCCTTTATTATTCTTTTCAGGTACAGGACGGTTCCAGCCTTAGAGCTTGATCGTGCTTGTCGAGGATAGTCTCACCTTCATCTGATTACGTAGGACTTCTCTCGATATTTCTAGCATTATCTATTTTCAGTTTTCAGTTTTCAGTTTCAGTTGAACTTTTGGTTAGGGGTCCATCAGTGGATTCCCAAGTTGTAACCTTGAAGTTTTGGAGGATTGGATTTTCAATTTTCAGTTATACATGGAGGATTTTATAATTAATGTTACTTTCAGTTTATTCCATCACTTTTGTTTCATTTTGTCATCTGTGTTCGCTTTAAAATACTTTAATTGTTTGATATTCCCTCGGGTTTGGGCCTGGGCCTGATCAACCCGTGTCTCGGATCCGAGGGGTATCACAAAAGGTGACCTGGGTGAAGCTCGTATTAATCTACTTCCCTTGTTAAAGGGTGAGATAAGTGAAGCTCATAGTAATCTACTTTCCTCGTAAAAAGATGAGGGGTTAACTACTTCCCTTGTTAAAGGGTGAGCTGAGTGAAGCTCATAGTAATCTACTTCCCTCGTAAAAAGATGAGGGGTTAACTACTTTCCTTGTTAAAGGGTGAGTTGAGTGAAACTCATAATAATCTACTTCTTCTGTTAAAGGGTGACCTGGGTGAAACTCGTATTAATCTAGTTCCCCTGTTAAAGGGTGACTTGGGTGAAGCTCGTATTAATCTACTTCCCTTGTTAAAGGGTGAGATGAGTGAAGCTCATAGTAATCTACTTCCCTCGTTAAAAGGTGAGCTGGGTGAAGCTCATAGTAATCTACTTCCCCTGTTAAAGGGTGAGCTGAGTGAAGCTCGTATTCATCTACTTACCTTATTACGAGTTACGTGAAACTCGTCTTAATCTACTTTCCTTATTAAAGGGACGAGCCGACTAAAGATGTCAATAAAATCAAGTATAAAATAACGGTAGCATGCCAGCAGGGCAGCTTGCCAAATAATGGGAGCATGCCAGCAGGGCAGCTTGCCAAATAAAGGCAGCATGCCAGCAAAGCAGCTTGCCAAATAACGGCAGTATGCCAGTAGGACAGCTTACCAAATAAAAGCAGTATGCCAGCAGGGCAGTTTGCCAAATAAAGGCAGCATGCCAGCAGGGCAGCTTGCCAAATAACGGCGGCATGCTAGCATAACAGCTTGCCAAATAAAGGCAGCATGCCAGCAGGGCAGCTTGCCAAATAAAAGCAGCATGCCTGCCAGGGCAACTTGACAAATAACGGCAACATGCCAACAGGACAGCTTGTCACGGTAGCATGGCATGGCAGCTTGCCACATAACGGTAGACTACCAGCATGGCAGCTTGCCACATATACGAGCTGCCAATGTGGCACTACGACAAATATACAAGCTTGCCAATATACGACAAATATACGAGCTTGCCACATATACAAGCTGCCAATGTGATACTATGACCCCCGACTGTATTCGCGAAATGACAATATAAGTCAGGCTAATGGACAAGGCTCTGCAATTCTAACTATATATTATTATGTGATATTTTGGAATTAACGTTCCGGTGGTTTGACAAACAATCCTCCGAAACGGGGAGCAACTGATGGATGTATAATTTAAATATCCATAATTAAGGGAAGATTACTAAATTAACGCACTATTGAGATAGGTTCTGCAGAATACGATAAGGATTAAAGATTACAATGAGGATTAAGTCTACAAATTACAATAAGGTAATTCTACGTGACATCTTAACCTAAGCCCTATAAAAAAGGCGGGGGAATCAACGTTTTGAGGTACGCAATAAATCCTAACTCAATTTCTCGATTTCTCCAGGGAGATTATCATTCACACTTACTTGTTCGTCGGAGCCTACTCCACCGGTAACACACCGGTGTTCGTAGGATCACTTTTTCTTTTCTTTATTCAGGAAGTCAGATCAGATCCAGGTTGCGCAAAATCCATCATCAACACCTTTGGTCCAATTTAAGTATAGTTTATGGGGTGTAATAATTTTTAAGAGAGTACGTAAGACGTACATTGTCTGTCTGAAAAATTATTAACTTGTTTTTTTAGAATTTGAATATTCAACTTTAAAATCTTAAACTCAAAGGACATATATGGAAAGAAATGAAATATATTATTTGAAAAAAGGAAGTGGATTATTATTTTAGGACAAATAAAAAAGGAAATTATGACACTTATTTTGGAATGGATAGAGTATGATATAGTTGAAAGATTGTAAATTAAGAAACACAAATAATCTGCTAAAAACACAAATTAGTGTGATTTCACAAATCTTGCAATGTCATAAAGGAAAACTTTATTTTGTGTTTGAGTATAGTCTATGGGGAGTAATAATTTTTAAGGGAACATGTAAGACAAGTATTGTCTGTCTGAAAAATTACTAACTTGCCTTTTTAAAATTTGAATATTCAAGTTTAAAATTTTAAACTCAAAGGACATACATGGAAAAATATGAAATATATTGTTTAAAAAAAGAAAATGGACTATTATTTTGGGACAAACAAAAAATGAAATCATGACACTTATTTTAGAACGAAGAGAGTATGATATAGTTGAAAGATTGTAAATTAGGAAACACAAAAAATCGTTAAAAACACAAATTAGTGTGATTTCACAAATCTTGGAATGTCGCAAAGGAAAACGTATTTTGTGTTTGAAAGGGATTCTAAATGTGTGTGTGTGTGTGTTTTTATTTATTTATTTATTTATTTATTTTTTTTTTTTTTATTTGACTATAGAAGTTACTAAAAAAAAAGAAAAGAAAAAAAAAGAGTCTATTAGATAGGAACAAGACAGGAATGATTATGAAATTAATCTCTTTAAATAATGAAAAATATAAATTAAAAAAAAAAATGCTCACGTTAAAATAACATGCACGGATTGTAAAGACTATTCAACAATGCTCAATTTCATGTTAATTAGAAGTATGATTTACCAATATAATTAGTAACATTAACTATAGCATGTTTTCTTTGGCCCATTATTATCACTTTAGCCAAGAAGGAATATCTGGGCTTCAATATTTCCATGCCTTTAGCTGCAACCGGAAGATTATTTCAATTCATTCACCATCAATTTCATCATTTTCTACCTAAAAGAAAATTTTGAAACGAGTTTCAACTCCGTGCTAGTAAAATATTCTTCATTCTGAATCCAACTTCGACTTTCTTTATTCTCTCTATATACAAGTTTCAAAACTTTTACCCATACCTTGAAAATTAATATCCAAAATCAGTAGGACAAAGGTAAAACAATTAACAAGAAGCAAATTTGGATTGCACCTTAGATATGGACCAAACCCTAGACCAATTTAGTGTCACCTACAGTTTTTTCTATAATCTACAGCAGCACAGTGACTTTCTCATAGTCCTTGTTCCATCACCAAGCAAAATATTACCATACAGCTATATTGATCATTAAATCGAGAGAGAGAAATATCCATTTGTAGGGAAATTTTAAATATAATCCTGTTGAGGTAAATTCTTCTAAGTGGAATTTATTTGAAAACCATCTCATTTTTTAGAATGAGATTAACATGATCAATATATTCAAAACATTTTTTTACTTACTCACAGTTCTAAACCATGTAATACACTTCACCATCTCTCCGACACACCAAAAATTATTATAAGAATCATGTAATTCCAGATCATATATATATATAATAATTTCTTGTGTGAGAGACTTTGTGTTTTCTCATAAATTAGAAAGGGAGAAGCATAAACTAGAAGTTTCACATGGAACAAAGCTTTTGGCGATACTAGTATTCTGTATACAAGGAATCAAAAAGTTACTTATAAGAAGTCCGTCTCTGACGGGTCTCTACTGTCGTTATGACAGGAAGAAAGCCTAGCTAGTATAAGTTACAACACCATCGTCTCCATGACCTCACCATTCCATTTCCATTCAGCCTCCTCTCAAATTAGACTAGGGCACAAAATGGAACAAGATGAATCAAAAAGGGATTTTTATATCGATATCTTCAGCTTCAGCTACAGCTATTATAATCCAAAAGCAGAAGAAATCATGGTGATGTGCTTCAAAGGGTGTAATATGTCCTTGCCTCCAGCATGCTCCACAAACTCAGCCGGTGAAAACGAGCTTCCGTGGCAGTAGCATATGATGCTGACATCTGTTTTTGTGCATCGGCACAATAACCCGATAATGGTTTTGCCATTGGGGCCATTCCCTGTCGTTGAAACGCAGGGCGTGTGCAGCAGAGAAGGGATACCGGAATTACAAGTTTGAGGCTTGCCCTCGTCCCAACTTCCCCCCTTCAATGGAGCAGGGGTTGGGTTTTCACAAGCTGGAATATTGAACTTATGAACCGGATCAGAACCATCAGGTCGGGATAATTCTGATTTGGTGGTTTTTATCCTATTACAAGATGCACTGTGCTCAGATTGGGAGTCGGCAAATGGTTTTTTGTATCACTGCTGCTATCACCTACAAAGATAAAAGTGTATATTAGTTAGTATATACATTCAAGTGTGGTGGATTTGTGTACCCCTTATGCGATGCCCAATTGCACATTTGGGAATTACACTCCATGTGTGTTTGAACTTTGGATGGCCCACCAATAAAACTACACTCAACAGCCTTAATTGAGCTTATGCATTAATGAATTTTTATACTCCCATAAATCAAGTGGACCATTACCGGCAAGGCAGTGTTGTGATGGTACATAAAAGGAAATCTGCACTAATTACCTAAAGTAGACCCTATACCATTTTGAGTGAGGAATGTAGTGCATTATGTGCCTTTACAATATTAGTTATGCAACAATTTATGCAATAATTACATTACATTGTTACGACGCTGTTCCATTGTAACGTAATGCAGGGCCTGGGGTACGGATTTGTGGATGACACAGGTTGTTTTCAATTATGTTGATCATAGGGAGCGTGCATGGAATGTGAACAAAAATTAGAAGAATGCATAAAAATATAAAGCAATTTGAATCAAGGAATTAATAGTACCTCGGAGAGACTTGCTTGGATGATCCAAAACCACAGACAAATTCCTAAGAGGGGACCAATTGGACACCATATTCCCATTTCGGCCATCTTTGCTGCTATTAACCTCGTAATCAAAACATGATGAATCACGACTTGTCCATAAATTGTGACCGGAATTCTGATTCCCCTGATCAGGCCGAAAATTTGGGAAAGTCAATGGCGGAAAAACATCATTGTCATTCTTCTTACCTGCAACGTTGCACAAAGGCAGAGTACTCCAATTGGGCATCGCATAAGGGTACACAAATCCATTACTTAACGGCGGATACGAATACTGAGCCGGAGCAGACGGAGACGATGAAAGCATTGGTGGATTCGAAATGTGAGTCTGATCAAAGGACCCGTTGCGGCTCAATGTGAGATTCAAATCTTTCATCTCTGCACAATCTTCCTTCTTACCTCTCTTACATGCTCGCTCTGCTACAAGAGCCCCATTCTCTCTCACCTTTCTCTCTCTAACCGGATTCTGCAACCATTTTGCTTCTGACAACAACTTGTCGTCGGAAAATTCATTCGTCACCGGATAACCACCGTCCGTTCCTCCGTGAAGTCCGTTTCTCAGCTTCTCTCCTCTCTTATTTCGTCTCTGAATATTCTCATGCTTCGCTTGAGGATTAGCATACTCGGATCCGCTGTCCTGCTCTGACAATGTTGAGAAGCAATGATGTTTTTGGCTAACATTCGTAGACACTGAATTGATTTCCTTGTTGAAATTGAAATGATTTTCGTCTATCAACTTAGATTTTTCTGGTTTTCTGAAACTACCACCAATTGAAAGCCCTAAACTCAGCTCAATCTCATCTTCTTCTTCCACACCAACTCTTGAAACCTCCATCATTTTACCACTAGGGTTTGCCATTGAACAAAACATTTCAAAGCAGAGATTTGAATGTATAAAAGAATACAACTTTATTGAACTTGAAAAGTTTTCTTTTTTTAGGGTTATGTGATGGAACTTGGGAAGGTTGATTTGAATTGAATTTAAGAGTTGTAAACAGATGGTGATGAAAGGAAGGAAACAAATAGAGAGTGGAAGAGAGGGAGGGAATGCCACGTGGAGGAATGGGAGAAGGGGAGAGGGACGGTTGGTGACACGTCAGAGGGTTGATTAAATTTAGGAGAGGTCATGAGCCACTAATGCTTATATAACGGTAATTGTAATCGCCGCTAAGTATGGGTTAATGGCCTGCCTGCATGCGATAAGACCGACACGTGTCATTCGTGTACGGAAGGTCTTCTTTGAAACAGGTGTATCTTCTTCTGATACGTGTGTCTGTGTCTTTTTCTTTTCGAATCTTGAAATTCTCTTTCATTGACGGAGATGACGTAAGCCCATAAAAGAAGTGAGTTGTGAATTGGACACGTAGAAGTGTAGGAAATGGATAGGCATGCGAGGCTGTGTTGTAGCTCATAGAATGCCACCACTTATGGTATGGGCTTTCATGAGTGACAGCTAGGCGGACAAAGTTGTTTTTGTTTTTGTTGCTTTGTTGGATTTGATGCGATGAGCCGACGCCGTATTTGATTGCAGAACGAATGGGACCAATGGGTGTAACATTGATAATGTAATCTAATAAGTATATTGAGAATGTAATATTTATAAGCAAATATGTGCATGTCTGTTATTGTACAATTTCCATTGATTTGACTTAAAAATTCAATTTTTTATTTTATTTTATATAAAAGTCATGTCAAATAAGATTTGGACGGGAGACCAAAATTTTGATGAAGTAGACTTAAAAATTCAATTATATTTATTGCCCAAATATAATTGTTCTCACTTTAAATTAAAGTTGATGACTCACTAAAATGATATATATAGTGATCGTGTTAATATATACATATATATATAATGAATAGTGATAGATGGGCCGATTAATTTGACAGAATATACGTGACAATCCAGGTAAGCAACTTTAATAATTAAAAAAAGAAAAAAAAATAAAAAGAGAAACAATATACGTGTCCCGTAGATTCATATTTCCCAAGCTGTCAAGTTATAGGCTAAGTTCTTCTCTTCTGATAGTTATCAAATCTCTCCCTCTTCATTTCGTCACTTCAAACAATATTTCTTACCATTTTAACTTCAAAAGAGAGAGAAAAAAAAAAAAAAAAAAGAACTTTTAATTTTTAAAGTATATGGTTGCAACTTCATATCATATTTCATATTCATACATTCATATATATATTGTATCATATGTGTAATTTTTTTTTTGGAAGGTAAATATGTGTATTTATTTGTTTGATTATATTATTTTTCATAGTCTATAAAAAAATTTCAAAGAGATATTAGAAAGAGAAATACAATGAGAAAAAGAAAGAAAGGAGAGAGAAGAGATGAGAGAGAAAGAGATGAGAGTGGCCTAGCTCGACAGGTCACGTAGTTTCTGCCAAAGTAATCGGTCAAATGCTTCGATTGAAATATCATTTTTCTATATATATATATATATCGTGATCATGGTCATATAAGATTTGAACACTCACAATTATGTGATATAATCCAGAATTTGTATGAGCAAGGTTAATTTATTTTGATATTCGGACGGGGGATGGACAATTAATTATATTTTTGTGTTGCTTCCAATTCAAATTGGGACTTTGTTTGAAAATTTTCAAACCACTCTCAATTTTTTGATTGCAATCGGTACAAGTATTAAATCCAATTGGAATCCTACTTGATATTATTGTTTATTATTCAAATATTTGTAATATAATATGGTTTACTATCACACACTCGGGTATTATCTCTAAGCCTAAATCAAGTTAATTTGACATATTCAGCTCAATCCATGTCATAACCTAATCGATGAATTAGTTTGTTCTCTGGACCAACACTGCATGATTTGGTTGGTTGGTTGGCTGACGCCCACATTGTCTCAAAATGTATTGTTTCCGAGCAGTTTTATACCGGGAAAAATGCAAAAGATGAATAATATTAACACAACCAGCAAGTTAATGGACACTGTAACATTGACAAGAGAAAGGTAACACATTTTGTTTGAACAAAAGCATGAAAGCTTTTGCTTAATGCCTCTACATGTTAAAGATGAAATGTTCACTGCTACACCTTCTTCCATGGTTCATAATCAGTATTCTACACAGGAGGCAGGCTCACTAGAAGTTGACCATTCAATACACTGCGAATCAGGAGATCGAAACAGGTCAAATTGTTGTGAATTGTGATCTACAGTTAATATATTTGATGGAAGTTGGGAAGGAAGTGAGAGTAACTAGTGTAAATTGAACGATAAAATAAAGGGCTCACCTCTTGACGTAATAGTAACAGAAGTCAGCCAAGATAAATGTTTGAACGATTTCTGAGAGGAGAACCATTGGTAGCCAAAAGTATCCACCTCCAAGCAAGAACAGATAATTACCAGCAGTATCATAAACCTGTGGACATTACACAGAGATATAACAAAAAAAAAAAAACAGATTTTTATGTTTTAAAAAGTAGCTCATTATCTCGATAGTGATGAGAGAGAAAAGGGGGTCATGGAGATGACTCGTAACCAAACATGATGCAAAGAAGGCAGCCCAGCTTTCTTATGTGTGTGTGACTCCATTCTTTAAATACAGAAGAACCTAATCAATACTCATTTCGTTCCCATAAATGTCAATGGGATGCTTCCAAAATGCTGACAACTTAGAAATAAGGTTGGAGGATTTTTCTTTTGGCTGTTCAAATTTATCACTTGTACCAATAAACGCATGATGGTTTCTGTAATTAGTACAATCCAATTGATGGAAGGAAAATAAAATGTCAACCATGGTACTGCTATCAGGGTGGTATTGCAAGAGAACAATTTTAAATCAAAAACCTGGATAACAGTACTACAATCCTCGAAAATTCAGAGCATAAGATATGATATGACTCGAATGTATGGTTTCCTATGTTGCTTTTCAACCAAATTCCTTATGGGATGACTCTATGTTTCTTATAATAAGATACATGACTTGTAATAGAAAATAATGGAAAAAGATAACTCATGTGGCTAGGATAAAGGCAAAGACGACGATGAAGGCCCATTGAATCGAGATTGTCATACACAGTAGCTAGAACCAAATTACTGCAAGCCTTTTCTAATGCTGGGGCCAAGCCATTGCTGCCTTCCCATTATAAGCATTTTCTAGATGGTCCTATATGTGTTTAAGATTATAGTAATTTGTTGATCGAAATTCACACTTCGTCAACATGTGACAGGTTTAGTATATCAAAACTGACCTGAATGATCCAGTGAGCGCATCCCAAGAATCTTGCAACACCCAATGCAAATACATAATGGGCTGTAAATGGTTCAACCATCTGAAAAGACATTTGATTGTAAAGAAGTGAATATTACTACTTGTAAATTTATAAAATACTCATGTGGAAGCATATACAGGTCAACCAGACATAAACCTTAGCATTCTGCATTAGGCGAAGCTGCGGCATAACTGAAACAGATTCCAAGTACACACAAAATGCCCAAAGAATTCGGGTGATGCGTAAATGATGTGTATATGGATGAATAAGTAATGCAAGAGCAGCAGCAGGCACTACCTGTCAAACAGATGGAAAAATGTGATTGCATCATTGAAACTATTGTAATGTTACACGAATCTCCAGAGAGTTAATGGTGCCCAATTATTGGGAAAAAGAACCAACTGATGGACAATATCAACTACTGTATGGTATCATTTCTTGTCAGAAAACAGGAAGTTCAAACCAAAAAACTCTAAACAGCACAATGAGATATTAAAAAAATAAAATACATAGAACAACCACATAGAGTAGAAAGTACTACTACTCCATGCTAATAGGAGGTGCAGAGAGGAGTGGATGTTCATAGATGCCACATACTGAATTAAACACGCAGTTGAATGTATAACCAAACTTTACCTCTTCAAGTATCACTTTTCATAGTCCAGTAATATTAGAAAGTGGCCAAGTATGTCTATTCAACAGTATGGCTTTGAACATATTTTTCTCTCTATTTATATTGTTTACTGGAAATAAAATAATGCTTTGACAAGTATTGCTTAGAAGCATAGGGGAAGACAAAAACTCCCAGTCATATACCTCTTAGATGAGCTTTGTCGGAGATTTCATGCAAGATATAAGAAGCTCAAACAAAGGTAAGTATTTCTGCCTGACCAATAACGTTGACATTATCCTGTTGTGCGACAAGCTCAGATAGCAATTGTGGAGGGTAAAGTTCTGATCTCACTTGACCCACAAACTTACATATGCATTGAGATCTAGTCATAAATAACTAATAAAATAATATAACTGCAAGAGCCACGAAAAATTTATTGTGGTCGAACAAAATCCGGACTACATGGAAACAAGAGAATCCACCATGTACTCGTACCGTAAAGAAATTACAAAGATCACTGATATCTGAATCAATACCCTGAGTCCTGAAACATGAAGCAAGCAAACTTCCCCTTTCAAAACAGCACATTGAGGTTTCCTATTGGGAGAACTGATTTTGTTATAGTGGCAGATTAGATAAATGCCACTTTTGGTTGAAAATCCAGGAGAGGCATCACAATTACTGGGACACTTGTTTGATGGTAGGTAAATGAATTGGAGTCCTTTTAGCATCTAAAGGGTGCACTTGGTGGGTCAGGTTTATTTGAGCACCCACAGTTATGGTTACTCCCTCAATATGTACCAACCTTCTTACCAAAACAACACAGGGCTAATTACCCACAGTTATGGTTACTCCCTCAACATGTACCAACCTGCTTACCAAAACAACACGGCTAATTTTCCAATCCTGTTTACTTGTTAGTGGTTTTCTTTCTCAAAATACAACTTATCTCTTCCTCAAATATCAGGGATCAAATTCCTATAATTTCTCCACATAACTATGCTAATAAAATCTTGGCAATGATTACGTTGTTGTTAAATAAGGTATAACTAATGCTGCTTAGAGTTCAGACATCTCATTCATATCATTGCAGGAAATTTCTAACACATTTAACAAGATGCAAACTTGAGATAAGAAATTCCATGTATTTTAAACCATGTTCTAAAGTGTGTTTTTTTTTGGGAGGGGGAGATGTGTATGCAAAGTCAAAGTTGGCACAAAATAAATAGTAGACTAGACAAAGTTGACAAATTTACAGCATGAATTTTAAGAAGCACACACTATGTGGATAGGCTTCCACTTGGCCTTACTTCATTTGCTGTATGTGAAGAAACAAGTGATTCAAAAACAACTAATTAGCAAGGACCATAGAAAATCATCACGCAAGGTAGACTCATGTACTTGCTTATCAAGCGAAGAGGACAGTGTCTAACATCTTGAAGGCGAGTTCAACTAATCTTGAAGATTCAGATGTATAGAAAGGGAATGCATATTGAATATGCATGACAATCACACAAAGACTAAAAGTTTGCAGACGGATGCAATGTTATGTATTTTACCCAAAGATGAAAAGTGAACAACGTGCTTACCATATAGTATATGCGCAAGTTGTCTAGCTCAGCAATGTAGGTTGACTTTAATTTGAATCTTATCATGTATATAACCCATGCAGTTGAGACAAGTGTTGCAAAATCAAGCACGGTATGAATGTCACCTTCCATGACAAAACTACAGTACAATCTTACAGCTAGGAATGTAGCTGTGAGCTCCTGAGTCTTCAGTGAAAGGCCTAAACAAAGGAAGAGAAATTCAGTTATTGGAATAATTCAGATACATGAAACGTAAGAGCAACGTATTAAAGCGTGCTACATTTTAAAATGCAAACAAAAAACATGAATTATTTGATTTAGTATAACCCGCCCAAATATTCATGCCTGTTGTCACGAGGAAAGTTGAAATTAGTACACTTACTGGAAACGTATACAATTAAATTTAACAAATTTATGGATAAAATTATGAACTATAAAAATACGACTTAAAATTAAAAAGAAATTTATGGAGAAAATTATGATACGTAAAAATATGCCTCAAAATAAAAAAGAAGAAGAAGACAAAGTAGTGAACTACTTTCACCGCAAGGTTTCAAATTCTTATAGCAATGTTCCCAAACTTATTGAAATTAAAGACTTCTCGTCTCATTCATCCAAAAAGTCGAAAAACTCCATTTTGTGGCAATCATCAACCCACTAAGAGATCATTGAATCAATAGTAATGAGCCCCATTTTGAAGAGGCTAATATATGTAACATTACGGAACTAATACTCGGCATGGGTATTCAATTACCAAGAGTAAAAACTGAAATTTCATCTCCACATCAATATGTTTAACCAAAGCATTCATAACAAAACCATCATCCATTGGAGCTTTTTGTTTCAAGATGATGTTTTTCCTCTCATTTGTCTTGTTAATCTGTGGAAGACTATTATACTAATTTACCTGTTTCCACGTATAATCTTTTTAGAGTTAGCAAGTCATATAAAGGTCGTGTTCATTAAATACCATCATCACCATCATCACCATCACCAGCAACATCCCTGCCTTAATCCCATATTAATGGGGTCGGCCACATGAATTCTCTCTCCAATCTTTTCTATTGCATGCCATTTCCCCTACTATGTATAACTTATAAAAATCATTTTTAATAACCTCATCCCACCCTCTCTGTCTCTTACCTTCTATTACAAATAGGTGGGTTTTCCATGCTACACCAAGGCGTCACTATTGCCATTAACCCTAAATTTCTAATTAAATAAAAATTATAAATTAACTTACGTTGCATTAGGAAGCATGGAAAAGGCCTTTAGAATTGGAATTTGAGCAAATTTAGTTTATATACTAATTTTTCTCTAATTCCAATTCCAAGGTGCCCCCGGTTATACATGCTTACACTAATTTTTCTCTAATTCCAATTTCAGGGCTTGAATTCCAGGTTACCAAACATAAATTTCCTCCTTTTCAATTTCAAGGCGGGGGTGGAATACTGGGAAATTGGGAATAATGCAAAAATGTATCCTTTGATTGGTGTGATTAATGCACAAATTAAAATCAAGATTATAAGGAACATAAAATAAATAAATAAAAGGTATAAAGATAGGAAAGCATATGTAGATATACCAGAACAAGTGTTCTGAGCGGCGAGCTTGTAGATCAAGACCACGATGCCAGCAACATGAATGGCTTCAGAGGCAACGAAGAAGTGGTTGTGATTTTTGACAAGAAGTTTGAGAGCCACCAGCGAACAGAGCACAGTCGTAACGGCTAAGAAGGTCTTCACCTTCATGGACTGCCTCCGTACCCATGCGAATAGCTTGTTCACAGGCGACCCCCTTCTCCGTCCCATCACTTCTTCTCCTCCTTCCCCTTCTCCGATCAATCAATTTAGAGAGAGAAACGTGTGTGTATTATATATGGAGAGAGAGATTTCTTTTTTCGGTAGAACGGGCGCAAAGTGGAGACGGAGAGAGCCAATTGGGAGGTATTTCAGTTGATGGTGTGATTATGAACGTATTTAATAATTCTTCCATTTTTCATTCAAATATAATAACTTGTTTCTAAAACCAACGGATTTGATACGGAAATTAATGGTCCGTGATTTTGACATATTCTTCAACATTTGACTCTTTTAATGAATTTTTTGAAGCGTTCAAAGGTAAATGAAAAATGAAGGAATTATTATGTGACCGGAAGATGTTATGCAATAAATAAATAAAAAATATTTGAATAAATATGACATAATTAAGTTATGGTAAATTTTTTAAAATTGAAGAATTGAAATTGAAACTTGTAAAAAAAAAAAATTAAAAAAATAGTTTAAAGTTACAAAAAAAATAAATTATTTTATTTTTTTCAATTACACAAATTTTAATTTGAAGATTAGTATGTTATGCTATACAGAATTGAAATTTTAAAATTTATGAAATTGAAGAAAAATAATTCAGAAAATTGAATTAAATTTTTTTTTCCAATTCCACCAATTTCAATTGTGAGATTCCAATTCCATACTAACACAACCTTAACATAATCAATGACACATTTTGTAAATAATTCTGTAGATATGCCTCTAAGTTTAGATTAATTACACTAGTGATAAATACAAGTCCTTAAATTAGATAAGTCTTTCATTAGTGTTTTAGGTCTAATTCACCAACTCAAATATTATTCTTAAAAAAATAATAAAAAGGCATATACTAGTTCACACATGATTAATTATTATAACTCTAAAATATTGTGGCAGACCACTTTTGATCATAGCAAAAGAGCCGTGATTGTCAAAAGTTTTAGTGCTGCAAAATTTTCATTCGACTTATATATAGGTCTCTTCACTGATTTGGTTGTCCTAACTAGCAAATACTTGGCTACCAACAATGTCACCTTCTGTTATAGACTCAGGACTAACTTAGCTATCGATTCTATATCTATTGTCCACCAACCTTCCCCAATTGTTCGAGTTGATGTAACTGCTGTTCGAGTTGATGTAACTGCTTGAAATTGTGTATGTATAAATTTTTCAGCCTTTCGGCTATTATTTGGAAATTACTGCTGACTAATCGTAACTCTTAAACATAGAAATCGTTGCAATCATGTCTTCATATTAAGTTTAAACTAATATATTACATGCATTACACACATACCAAAACCTTTTCATATTCTTCATAAATATAACAAGAGTCTTGTGGTTTTATTAGGAACGGAACATAAAAGTCTTATGGTCTATCTCTATTTCTGCTCACAACAAACGCTATATGCTGCATGCATGGAGTTTAATTTTTTCATAAAATGTAGATGGAAGGCGCGGGGTGATGACAACTTCTAGTGGGGTTGCCTTAAGCATGGTAGTGCCTAAGCCTTCAGTCATGTCCACAGGTTCACCATTTGGTGTAGTGAAGTTGAACCCTTGGAGCAATCGAGCCAGTGTCAAGTGTGTCACTTGCGTGGCAAATGTGATCCCGGGGCAAGATCGCCTACCGGAGCCAGATGGGGTGTACTCAAAATGCTGACCACCAAAATCTACCTCTTCGTGGCTCGTCAGGAACCTTACCGTATGAATTTGTCAAGGTCCATCCACACACGAGGATCTCGGTGCAGCTTCCACAGATTTACTAGCAAACGAGTGTTCTTAGGAATGTGATAGCCACCCAACAGTCTTCCCTGGCCTCGTGTGATACTGATAAGGGAGCTGCAGGGTATAGACGCAAAGTTTCTTTGACAATTGCTTGGAGGTGGACTAAGTTCTTGATGTCAGATTCTTCTACCCATCTCTCTGTGCCAACTTTGGAGTCTATCTCTTCTTGGGCATGCTTCAAAGCATGGTTATAGTTCAATAAGAGAGACAAGAGCCATGTCAAGGTAACAGATGTGGTGTCCGAGCCTCCTAAGATGAGGACCTGCAGGGCAAGATTAATGTTAGAACATAATAAGAAGAGGATCATATTTTGCAAATACATCAACACAATTATAATTTCTCTTTTGATGTAAATTTATACAACACACAAACACCAATCAAAAGCAAAGAAACCTGCTTCACAACTATTTGGGGATGGCTTCTATGGATCAAATACTATTTTATATGGCAGTGTTAACAGGTAACCTCATAGTCCTGTGCCAAAATAAGAAAAAAGATTTGAAAATTTTGGTTAGGAATGAAATGAAACTGAGTCAGAGTCAACACTTGCCTGGAATTCTTCAGTTCTTTGCCTCAAAGGTTCAAACTTGCCTACAGAATAATAGAGGGACTATGACACTTGAACACTAGGGGAAATCAATGAATAAATAGAATTGCAACCAGATCTTGTCCTAAAATTTTCATCTGAATAATTAGTTAAGTTGAACTTTTGAATTCTTGCTAGGATTTACCTTTTCCTATGATCGGTGAAGCCAACAGTTCTTTTTCAAATGAATATGTTATAAATTTGGGCTAAGGTGTTTTTTTATGAATATGTTAGGATTTACCTTTCTACATATTATAAAATTTTGTGAACATGAATTTAAAGACATACCAATATTGTTGCCTTGATGACACAGTTTGTTTTGTATGGCCATAAACGAATTCATCATCAATTATAGAGAGCATCACATCTATGAAGTCCTGCTCATCACCCCTCACTCACAATTCCCAAAAATGATGATACATGATAACTTTATATTTTTCTTAGTTATTTTAGTATTAGAGTGGACGTGTTCAATATGCTTGTGCATAGTGTTCACGTGTATCATATTGATTTAAGTTCTGTAGATGTACTTGAACCCAACTCTCAAAGATAGAATCCAATTCTTTTCCAATTCTCTTCATGGTCTTCAAATCTCCTCCCATATGATCAAAATCCATCTTAGCAATGGAAATGGAATCACATCTGACAATACAAAAACCCCATTTACATACATAAATTCCTTTATAACTCTTTTGAATCGCCTTGTCTCTTCATCATCCGCGCTCTCAGAATATCTCTTACCTGCAATCATCTTCACAACAATATTCAAAGTAAATTGTTCAAGTCATTCACTAATCACCCCCCTGTTTCTCTTCTTGGCAAGCAAGTACAACTCTTTAATGCTAGTGTTCAATTCCAAGACTTGGACATGCCTGAGCGTGTCAAATCTGCGACTTGACAGCAACGGGAGGAGTGCTATTCTGCGCATGTCACGCCAGAATGGCCCGTAAGGCATGAACACGAAGCTTGCATAGTTCTAGCCAACGTACTTGCCAGCGCTATTAGCAAGCCGTGAGGCCAAGGCTCTGTCATTAGTGGTGAAACACTCTTTGACAACTTCCCAACTGCTCACCACGAGTGCACGGTGCACCCCGAGCCGGATTGTGAAGATGGGCCCGTATCGGTCGACCATGGCTCCGAGGATCCGAACCACCGAGGTCTTGAACCACCGGATTGTGACCAATTGAACTGGCGAGCTTCTCTTCCGTTCAAACCGGTGTAGTTCAGTCCCGCGCACTTCTCTTCAGTTCGGTTTTTTGTGTTTCAGTCCGGCTGACTTGAGTTCGGTTTCCTGATAATGTGTTTTTATTGATCATATATGCACACACTCATGTGGGTTTGACCGGTCAAAAGCAAAGGCAGAACTTGCTTATATTGTTTCGGTGCTCTGTTTATCTAATTGATTGGGTGATGAAGAAAGGAGCATTGTGGGGAGCAAGAAGTGATTCACCCAGGGAGTGTGATTATTGTTCAATAAGATAGACAAGCGCCATGTCAAGGTAACAGATGTGTGGAGCCTCCTAAGATGAGTACCTGCAGGGCAAGTTTAATGTTAGAACATAATAAGAAGAGGGTCATATTTTGCAAATACATCAACACAATTATATATTTATCTTTTGATGTAAATGTACACACACACAAACACCAATAAAAATCAAAGAAACCTACTTCACAACTATTTGGGGTTGGCTACTATGGATCAATTACTATTTTACATGGCAGTGTCAACAGGTAACCTCATGGTCCTGGGCCAAAATAAGAAAAAAGATTTGGAAATTTTGGTTAGGAATGAAATGAAACTGAGTGAGGGTCAACACTTACCTGGAATTCAGGGCAGTCCCAGGCCCAAGACGACCAAGGCGGTCGCATTGGGCCTCAAAATAGAGGATGGAAAAAAAAAAAAAAAATTAAGTTAGGACAAGTCTTGGTCGCCTTGGTTGAGGCCCATAGGGGATGGAAAAAAAAAAATACGGAGTGTTAAGTTAGGGCAAGTTTCAGACGACACAATTTGCTTCGACACTCCGCAGGCCGCAGCCTCCGCTATCGCCTCAGGTGACAAGGTATGTTCATCCTCTTTCTCTCTTCTCTCTCCTTTTGCATGAATCAATCTTTTATATATGTTTCTTTCTTTCGTTCATCTCATCATTTGATTTGTTCTAACTTTGGTTCGTTTGATTCGGGCCTTTACCTTTGTTCCAATAGTGAAAAGTAGCTTCCAAACTAGGGTTTTTTGTGTGTGTCACTGTGTGTGATGGCTATCAAAAGCTGAATGAATATATTATGGTTCTCTTAGTATTTTAATAAATGTGTGCCTTTCTACATGTGTCTTTCATGGCGATCGAGTCCATAATCTATGCAGGCACTTTTTTTTTTCCTCTCCTTAATTCCACTCCAATCTCACAACAGCAGCAATCATACCCCTTTTCCTCATAAGTTTTTGCATTTTCACATTCAATCCTACGAAAATTAAGGATCCCTTCTAGTGGGTTGAGCCGTTGAGGTAATAATTAACTTTTTCTGTCTCTAAATTTTGCTCATACTTAAAAGTGCCAAATTAAGGGTTTATTTATATTTTATTTTTATATGAAGATACATACCACCATTATTGATGTTATTTGAAGTTGGCTCAGCTAGAATTTCAGTTAATAATACTGTCAAAGCACTTGCCATCAGAATGTACAAACACATGGAAATCAAGAGCAGGCTTTAACAAAACAAAAGTTAATGGTTTTTTTCTATTAATTTGCACAGGTCTTCGGTAGCAATGATCAATCAATCACTGCTACTAAAGTTGATTCCTCATCCTGAAATCAAGAAAGTGGTAATTGGCTCCCAAAAAACACACACACAAAGTGTAGTTAATATAAAGAGTGAAAGACAAAACTATATATGGTAGTGGATGCCACATATAACCTAAAAATCCCGCTACTTCTTCAGCACTACAAGTTCAGCCTCCTATATATATAGTCACCTCATCTCCACATATTTTTGTCATCTGTAGTCATCAAATTTTAGCAGCTATATAAACAATGAAGGTAAAAAAGAAGCTGCAGTTTTCTGTTCCCCATTTCCACTTTTGGACTATATTTTGGATACTCTGTTTTGTCTTCTCTCAATCTCTCCTCTCCTCCAGATTCCAGTGAAAACTCCAGCCAGGAGATCATTCGAACAAACTGCTTGATTTTAGATTTTTTTTTATTTATTATATTTATTGTATGATCGGCAATGCTTAGTTATTATTGTTTCTGTTTGATTCTCCATCCATTTTATGTTAATTGTGATCTTCTTTCACATGCTAGCAGGACACTCTTCTTAGTATCTCGTGAGGTTATTTGCCTTGAACTTGAATCAAATCATTGCATATTGAGGTAATATATATTTTCTTTAAACAAAGCAAATTATTATTATTATTTTTTTGTAGTCTAGTTTTATGTTGATTATGGTTCTTGTTATTTAGATTTCAAGAGATTTCATTATGTCTACAAGAAAATTTGAATCTGGGCATGAAAAAAAGAAAAAAAAAAAAAAAAAAGAAGAGAGAAGAAGAATTGATTCAATCTCAAAAAGGAGATATCTTAAGTTTTTTAGGAGCAATACACAAATAGAGAGTTTAGTTGAAGATTTGGTGAATGAAGAACATATGAATGTGAAAGCAAATGAAGAAAATATCAATAAACATGAAGATTTAATGAATGAAGATCATAGGAAGTTGGTTAATGAACATGAAGATTTAATGAATGAAGATTATAGTTATTAGTTAGTTGTCTTATGCACAATGCACATGCGCACAATTAAATTAGCTATAGAATTTGAAAACATCGTGTGAAAATTCTGCACTCTTATAATTTTTTTTGCGCATGTGAAACTTAAGGGCCTCACATTTGAAAGTTTGCCTAGGGCCTTTCAAAATATTTGGAATTCTTTAGTTCTTTGCCTCAAAGGGTCAAACTTGCCTACAGAATAATAGAGGGACTCTGACACTTGAACACTAGGGGAAATCAATGAATAAATAGAATTGCAACCAGATCTTGTCCTAAATTTTTCATCTAAATAATGAATTAAGTTGAACTTTTGAATTCTTGCTAGGATTTACCTTTTCCTTTCTTTTTCAAATGAATATGTTGTAAATTTGGGCTAAGGTGTTCTTTTATGAATATGTTAGGATTTATCTTTTTACATAGTATAAAATTTTGTAACATGAATTTAAAGACATACCATTATTGTTGCCTTGATGACAGTTTGCTTTGTGTGGCCATAAACGAATTCATCATCAATTACAGAGAGCATAACATCTATGAAGTCCTGCTCATCACCCCTCTCACTCACAATTCCCTTTTGTAGATGTTCTTAAACCCAAACTCTCAAAGATAGAATCCAATTATTTTCCAATTCTCTTCATGGTCTTCAAATCTCCTCCCATATGATCAATCCATGTTAGCAATGGAAATGGAATCACATCTGGCAATACAAAAACCCCATTTACATACATAAATTCCTTTATAACTCTTTTAAATTGCCTTGTTTCTTCATCGTCCGCGCTCTTAGAATATCTCTTACCTGCAATCATCTTCACAACAATAATCAAAGTAAATTGTTCAAGCCGTTCACTAATCACCACCCTGTTGCTCTTCTTGGCAAGCAAGTACAACTCTTTAATGCTAGTGTCCAATTCCGAGACTCGGACATGCCTGAGCGTGTCAAGTCGCAGACTTGACAGCAACTGGAGGAGTGTTATTTTGCGCATGTCACGCCAGAATGGCCCGTAAGGCATGAACACGAAGCCTGCATTGTTGTAGCCAAGGTACTTGCTATCGCTATTAGCAGGCTGTGAGGCCAAGGCTATGTCATTAGTGGTGAAGCACTCCAAGGCTATGTCATTAGTGGTGAAGCACTCTTTGACATAGCCTTGGCCTGCTAATAGTTGGGAAGCTGTCAAAGAGTATTTCACCACTCTTTGAGGCCAAGGCTATGTCAAAGAGTGCTTCACCACTAATGACATAGCCTTGGCCTCACGGCCTGCTAATAGCGCTGGCAAGTACCTTGGCTACAACTATGCTGGCTTCGTGTTCATGCCTTACGGGCCATTCTAGCGTGACATGCGCAAAATAGCACTCCTCCAGTTGCTGCGCTCAGGCATGTCCCAGTCTCGGAATTGGACACTAGCATTAAAGAGTTGTACTTGCTTGCCAAGAAGAGCAACATGGTGGTAATTAGTGAATGGCTTGAACAATTTACTTTGAATATTGTTGTGAAGATGATTGCAGGTAAGAGATATTCTGATAGCGTGGACGATAAAGAGACAAGGCGATTCAAAAGAGTTATAAAGGAATTTATGTATGTAAATGGGGTTTTTGTATTGTCAGATGTGATTCCATTGCTAAGATGGATTGATCATATGGGAGGAGATTTGAAGACCATGAAGAGAATTGGATTCTATCTTTGAGAGTTGGGTCCAAGAACCTCTCTGTAATTGATGATGAATTCGTTTATGACCACACAAAGCAAACTGTCATCAAGGCAGCAATATTGGCATGCCTTTAAATTCATGTTACAAAATTTTATAATATGTAAAAAGGTAATTCCTAACATATTCATGAAAAAACACCTTAGCCTAAATTTGCAACATATTCATTTGAAAAAGGTAAATCCTAGCAAGAATTCAAAAGTTCAACTTAATTCATTATTCAGATGAAAAATTTAAGACAAGATCTGGTTGCAATTCTATTTATTCATTGATTTCCCCTAGTGTTCAAGTGTCATAGTCCCTCTATTATTCTGTAGGCAAGTTTGAACCTTTAAGGCAAAGAACTAAAGAATTCCAGGCAAGTGTTGACCCTCACTCAGTTTCATTTCATTCCTAACCAAAATTTCCAAATCTTTTTTCTTATTTTGGCACAGGACTATGAGGTTACCTTTTAACACTGCCATATAAAATAGTATTTGATCCATAGAAGCCAACCCCAAATAGTTGTGAAGCAGGTTTCTTTGCTTTTGATTGGTGTTTGTGTGTGTATACATTTACATCAAAGGATAAATATATAATTGTGTTGGTGTATTGCAAAATATGATCCTCTCTTCTTATTATGTTCTAACATTAATCTTGCCCTGTAGGTCCTCATCTCAGGAGGCTCAGACACCACATCTGTTACCTTGACATGGCTCTTGTCTCTCTTATTGAACAATAACGCTTTGACGCATGCCTAAGAAGAGATAGACTCCAAAGTTGTTACGGAGAGATGGGTAGAAGAATCCGACATCAAGATCTTAGTCTACCTCCAAGCAATTGTCAAAGAAACTTTGTGTCTATGCCCTGTAGCTCCCTTATCAGTACCGCACGAGGCCAGGGAAGACTGTAATGTGGGTGGCTATCACATTCCTAAGAACACTCGTTTGCTAGTAAATCTGTGGAAGCTGCACCGAGATCCTCGTGTGTGGACGGACCTTGACAGATTCATGCCGGAAAGGTTCCTGACGAGCCACGCAGAGGTAGATTTTGGTGGTCAGCATTTTGAGTACACCCCTTTTGGCTCCGGTAGGCGATCTTGACCCGGGATCACATTTGCCACGTGACACACTTGACACTTGCTCGATTGCTCCAGGGGTACAACTTCACTACACCAAATGGTGAACTTGTGGACATGACTGAAGGCTTAGGCATGGCAACCCCACTAGAATTTGTTATCACCCCGCTAAACTCCATGCATGCAACATACAGCATATGTTGTGAGTGGACAGACCCTGACAGATTCATGCCGGAAAGGTTCCTGATGAGCCACGCAGAGGTAGATTTTGGTGGTCAGCATTTTGAGTACACCCCTTTTGGATCCGGTAGGCGATCTTGCCCCGGGATCACATTTGCCACGCGACACACTTGACACTGGTTCAATTGCTCCAGGGGTACAACTTCACTACACAAAATGGTGAACTTGTGGACATGACTGAAGGCTTAGGCATTACCATGCCTATGGCAACCCCACTAGAAGTTGTTATCACCCTGCGCCTTCCATCTACATTTTATGGAAATTAAACTCCATGCATGCAGCATATAGCATATGCTGTGAGCAAATATATATGATATATGTATATATTTGTATTGTGTTTGATGGAAGAAGGCAACAGGTGCCAAAATGAAATGGGAAAAAGGAAATTGAGATGGTGGGCGGGTCCCACTAGGTGATTTTCTTGGTTGGCTTTCATGTGGGTTGTCTGACGTTTTGAGAGGGGCTGTATTTGGTTGTGTATCATTATCAGATGGATATAATGATAAGGATGGAAGGGCAAGTTTCAAATGACACAATCTGCTTCGACATTCCGCAGGGCGCAGCCTCCGCTATCGCCTCAGGTGACAAGGTATGTTCATCCTCTCTCTCTCTCTCTCTTCTCTCTCCTTTTGCATGAATCGATCTTTTATATATGTTTCTTTCTTTCGTTCATCTCATCATTTGATTTGTTCTAACTTTGGTTCGTTTGATTCGGGCCTTTACCTTTGTTCCAATAGTGAAAAGTAGCTAGGGTTTTGGGTGTGTCACTGTGTGTGTGATGGCTATCAAAAGCTGAATGAATATATTATGGTTCTCTTAGTATTTTAATAAATGTGTGCCTTTCTACATGTGTCTTTCATGGCGATCGAGTCCATAGTCTATGGCAGGTACTTTTTTTTTTTTCCTTTCCCTAAGTCCACTCCAATCTCACAACAGCAGCAACCATACCCCTTTTCCTCATAATATTTTGCATTTTCACATTCAATCCCATGAAAATTAAGGACCCCTTCAGAATGTACAAACACATGGAAATCAAGAGCAGGGTTTAACAAAACAAAAGTTAATGGTTTTTTCTATTAATTTGCACAGGTCTTCTGTAGCAATGATCAATCAATCACTGCGGGTAATTGGCTCCCAAAAAAACACACAACAAAGTGTAGTGTAGTTAACATAAAGAGTGGAAGACAAAACTATATATAATAGTGGATGCCACATATAACCTAAAAGTCCCACTACTTCTTCAGTACTCCAAGTTCAGCCTCCTATATATATATATATAGTCACCTCATCTCCACATATTTTTGTCATCTGTAATCATCAAATTTTAGTAGCTATATAAACAATGAATGTAAAAGAAGTTGCAGTTTTCTGTTCTCTAGTAAACTGTTCTCTTCATTTTTTATTTGTGCCTGTGAAAATTTCGCACTCTTTAATTGATAAATTTATTGTTATTAGTTAGTTGTCTTATGCACACTGCACATGCGCACAATTATTTATTGGTGGTAATAAAAATTTATAGTTATTAGTTAGTGCACGCAGCACATGCGCATAATTATTTATTGGTGGTGTTATACTTATTAGTTAGTTGTCTTATGCACGCTGTACAGACGCACACTTATTTGTTGGTGGTGATAAATTTATAGTTATTAGTTAGTTGTCTTATGCACAATGCACAGGGGCACAATTATATTAGCTATAGAATTTGAAAACATCGTGTTAAAATTTTGCACTCTTATAATTCTTTTTTGCGCATGTTAAACTCAAGGGCCTCACATTTGAAAGTTCGCCTAGGGCCTCTCAAAATATTTGGAATCTCAAAGCCGGCCCTAGTTCGGGAGAGAGAACACGAGAGAGAGAGATGGCTATGACAAAGGCTAAGGAGATTGTTTCCTCCAATCCAGTTGTCGTCTTCAGGTTGATTTCTTGTTTTTTGATCTATCTTTATACATGTCTATTCCTTAATTTATAGTAAATCTACAAATCTATTGATTTGATTCGTTGATCTTCTGATGTATATGGATTTATGTATGGATCGGCAGTAAATCGTATTGTCCGTACTGCGTGACCGTTAACTTGTTCGCAGAGCTTGGAGCCACTTTCAAGGCTGTTGAGTTGGATCCTGAAAGTGAGTCCTCTCTCTCTCTCTCTTTATATATATATATATATACTCATAATATGTTTATGTCAGTATTTATGTGTGATAGATTCACTGATTCTTCTATGATCATTTTAGTCAATTTCATATTAATCATGAATGAATTGGAGAATAGTGTAGTATATATGTTTGTAGGAATGGCTTGAATTCTGTGTGTGAGACTACTTTAGCAATACTATGGACGAGGAAAAAAATTATTGGGAGTTGGGACAAATTATTTTTTTAATAAATTAGATGCATAGGGATTAGGGATTCAATTACTTAAAAAAAGAAGATAGCATTGGGATTCAATGATTTATTCATTGTGTCTAATTCACATGGCCTGTATCAATCATGAATAACTAGATATCCATAATTCCATTGGGATTGTTTGATCACGAAGGCCTTGCATAAATGAGGCTCATTTTAAAGAATTCTAAAGATGGTCTGTTTGAAGAACTTATGATTGAGCCATTCAAATTCCCTTTTTGTCGTCTTCATATTGTGTAATGATATCTACCTTTGTGGAAATGGCTTTTTTACTCTCTACGATTCTATCAATTACTTTGAAGTCTTTGTAAAGTTAAAAAAAGAAATTTTCAAAGAAAATTTCTTTTTTATGGACGTAAATTTAAGATTTGTCCCTCATATCTAATTCAGGAGAGAGTGTGTGTATCAATCATGATAACAAAATATCCATAATTCCATTGGGCTTTGATTGTTTGCTCACAAGGACCTTGTTATAAATGAGATTATTTCATTAATTGGCAGTGTCTTTCCGATGCCACTGATCTATATATGTGTGTGTGTGTGTGTGTGTGTGTGTGTATATATATATATGCAGGGATAACACATTTCAAAAAGTACTCATTCAATGGTGCTTCTAATTTGTTGTTGTTGGTTGGAATGATTAATGTTTTTGTTGGTGTTGCATCTTGTGATATGTATATGTATTAATACAAAATCACCATAGGGATGTTGCACGATTATGTGAAGATTGAATGGCTCTGTGTTTTACATAGCATTTTCAAATGTATGAATCTGTTATTGCGAATTGGCCAATTACAAATAATAGTTTTCACCACCCATAAAGCTAAAGTCGAATGCTACCAAATAAACAGTGATGGTACCTCCCAGTCTTTTGATAACTCTCCATTTAAAGAAAATCCAAGGATAATCTCTTCGAAAAAAGTATGATTAAGGCTCTATTTGTTTCGACGTAAACATATTTTTTTTTTCTTTTTCGGGTAAAGTATTTTTTTATTTTTATTTTTTTAGTGTTCGGCAAAGGTCTACCTCAAGGTTGAGGTCGAATCTATCGGGCGGGACATGTAAAATAACTCATCTAAAATTGATGGATAAGTTATTTTTATTAAATTTTAATATATTTTTTTTCTTGGTAAATATTTTACTGACAACCGAACACCAGAAAATAAAAAAATATTTTACTTCCCCTCCAAATGTGCCTTTTTTTGTAGCTTTTCATAAATCTGATGCTACCATGGATGGTCATTTAGTGAATGGGACAGTAGGCTAGTACCCATGGGTATATGGATCAACAGCTTTGACATTGGTATACATAGAGGAGATATTGTTGTCGACTTGCATGGTTCATCACTTCGTGCATTTGTACAAGCAAAAGCTTTGTGTGTGTGTGAACAATATATTGTGCATATGCAATGATCAATTACAAATTTGCATATTTTGCATTTTGAAGGCTATGGAAGTGAGGTACAGTCGGCATTGCGCGAGTGGACTGGACAGCGGACTGTGCTAAATGTGTTCATTGGTGGCAATCACATTGGGGGCTGTGACAGTATGGCCTTTTTCCTTTCCCACAATTGTCGCAATTTCAAATGTAGTTGTTTTTTCCTTTCCTGTGTTAATACTCTCTCTCTCTCTCTCTCTCTGTGCAGCTAACTGGTATGCACAAGCAAGGAAAGCTCGGCCCTTTTCTGACCCAGGCTGGAGCTGGAGCTGGAGCTGTAGCTGTTGGTAAATCATCTTATTATATATTTCCTATATATATACAAAGCTGGAGAGTCCCTGTAACTCCAATCTCTACTGGATATGACCGGTGCTAACAGCTTTGTGGATCAACTTTGAGATAGGTCACCTTGTTACCGATAGTCAGATACAATACTTATATCCCATTATCATTCTTAAGCAGTTGAAATTGAACCCAACCTTTCTATAAGTTTGCTTGGTGTATGCGCATTGGTTCAGTACACAACATCATATCTGTCCCAAAAATAGGTCCCACGTGAATACAATTATATTCTTTTTTCTGTTTTTATTATCTCTAACGAAAATGTGTATATGCGTAAGTTCTAATAAGAATAGTATAATATTATTATGTATCTCACTAAATGTCATATAAAATTATTTATTTTAAGTTCTTATAAAGAAAAAAACAAAGAAATAAAATATTTGGTCAATATAAATTTATTAAACTTATTATACCATTTAATAAAAATAAGGGTAATATATATATATTTTCTTGAAAGGTTAAGCAAATACACAGGCCAATTCCTCTTTCATAGAGGCTCAGATATTTCGTTTGAAAGGCAAGAAAAAGTAAAGTTTGAGATGAAAATTTTACATTCTTAGAGTAAGCTACGTTAAATGTGTCAATGCATTACCTTCTAATAAGAATAGTATAATATTATGTATTTCACTATATGTTTTATAAAATTATTTATTTTAAATTCTTTTAAATAAAAAAATACTTAACCAATATAAATTTATCAAACCTATTATCCCATTTAATAAAAAAAAATTACAACTTTTTATTTAATTTAATTTATTTATTTTCTGAAATACATATACTCATGCCTTCGTGAAGGTTCAAATACCCAATCTCTCCTCAGGGGAGGAGAGTTTGTATCATCTGGGTTATTACCTATTTGGTAAAATAAGAACAATTTAGATAAATAATATTCATTTGGTTCCAAAATAAATGTCCACATTTCTATTTTTCAAAGTCCCAACAAAATATATATAAAAAGTCAAAGTACTATTTTTTGTAACATACTATCTTAATTAAAAAGTCGAAAATATATATATATATTTGGTAACATTTTCAATTCAACATTTTTACATTGAATTTATAAAAAGTAAAACATCACATCCCTGAAAAAACTATTAGGTATAAATTTGATAATTCCACTACCAATACAATAAAAAGTTAGATTATCAAAAGTATTCATCTGGTTTCAAAATGTATGTTTTAATAATTTTTTATTATATTAATAAGAGTGAAGTTTCAAATATGTCCTTATTAAAAGTTAAAATTGTGCTCCTAATTACTTGTTTAGTTAAAAGAATAGTTTGGAAATATTAATATTACATGACACATTTATTTTGGAAGGGAGGAATATTTTCTTGTAAATTGTCTAAATCTTGAAATATCTTACAATTTTTTAGAAAAATTGTAATGCTAAGTATAATTCATTCACTTCAGAAAAAATTGTAATGCTAAGTATAATTCATTCACTTCACTTTCCTTAACTAGAATTTTCATCTAACAAAACCAAAGAAAAAAAAAGGCTAAATGAAGAATTTTTAATGTTAAAAAAAATTGATGGTAGGCTTTTATACAAGTTTAAGATGTTTAATTTTCGGATGATGTGCTGGTTAGGAGGCAGAGAATATTCAAATTTTAAACATATACACATCTGGGAGGGAGAGAATATTGTTATTAAATCTGTCGGTCGTTTAAGTCGGTGGCAAAGATTGCTCTGCCTCTCTCTATATAAAATAGCGTATTGTTCGCATTAATTGCATTGCACTGAGTATTGGGAGAGGCTGCTCGCTGCTTGCTCTGGTAGCCGCAACAAGTGCCTACTTTCTAGACATTTCAAAGTGAAACAAGAAAATCACAGTCACTTTCATGGTGTTCTTACTTGCCAAAAGATACTAACAATGATTCATTCTCAGAAATCATGTGAGTCTCACCGTCCTATTTTCATGTTATCTTGATGAATTAATATGATTAATCTTTCTCATGTTTTTTTTTTTTTTTTTTTTTTTTTGTCGTAATTCAAGAAAAATGATAGTAGTATTTTGATTTCAATTTAAATTGGGTTTAGGTTTCCAATTTTATTTTTCACTTTTGAATCGAATCAATTGAAAATGGGGCAAATGCTTTCAATTTTCGGAATTCAAGAAAAATTTTGTATCGACATTAATCAGCTGCTGCCTGAGGATGTGGTTATTGAGATCCTCTTAAGGCTGCCCGTGGAATCACTGATTCGGGCCAGAGCAGTATGCAAAAATTGGTACACTGTCATCATAAACCCTAGTTTTGTTACTAAGCACTTCAACCACCATGCCAACCCTGATCGTCTTTTTGTTAACCATTTTGACAACATTTCCAAGTAATATTTTTTGTCATTGTACCTTGATGAAACACTCTGGACCGGTTCTGCCCCGGTGTATCAGGATGTGGTGGTGGATATGCCTCACCACCTAGGGGTCAGTCACTACAAGGGCATACTGGGTCTGTACAATCACTATGAATCCCACAACCGAAGAATTTAGGTTCCTCCGGGTACCCCCACTTAACTTTCCACCCAATGTGGTGATTTTCCAAGGTGCTTTTGGATTTGGTTTGGATCCCATTACTAATGATTACAAGGTAATTTGGATTTTGGACACTGCGGATGAGGTTAGACATATGATGTGTGGTCGTAAGGTTGCTGTGTATACTCTATCTACTGATATCTTGATGTTGATTTGCCTCATTCTGACACTGAGACCCCTCAGTGTAACACATGCATTAATGGTGTTTATCACTGGCTTACATATGTCTACAAACATCTTCCCGTGATCCTTTCATTTGACATGGGGAATGAGTTGTTTCACAAAATACGTGATGTTCCAATTCTAAGTTCAGTTCGTGCTGTTCTTGCAACGTACAATAACTCTCTTGCTCTGATTGTCATTCTAATTTCCATCCAATTGTTGACATTTGGGTGATGATGGAAGAAGGGTGTTGGGCAAAACAATTAACTTTTGAAATCCTTAATGATGTGGGATTGCCGCTCGGGGTTTGGAAGAATCGTCAGCTTATTATGCAAACTGATTGTGATGGTCATGTAGCCTTGTATGATCCAGACACTAATGAAATTAAGGACAAACTAATATATTACATGCATTACACACATACCAAAGCCTTTTCATATTCTTCATAAATATGACAAGGGTCTTGTGGTTTTATTAGGAACGGAACATAAAGTCTTATGGTCTGTCTCTATTTCTGCTCGCAACATATGCTATATGCTGAATGCTTGGAGTTTAATTTTCATAAAGTGTAGATGGAAGCCGCGGGGTGATGACAACTTCTAGTGGGGTTGCCTTAGGCATGGTAATGCCTAAGCCTTCAGTCATGTCCACGGGTTCACCATTTGGTGTAGTGAAGTTGAACCCCTGGAGCAATCGAGCCAGTGCCAAGTGTGTCACTTGCGTGGCAAATGTGATCCCGGGGCAAGATCGCCTACCAGAGCCAAATGGGGTGTACTCAAAATGCTGACCACCAAAATCTACCTCTGCGTGACTTGTCAGGAACCTTTTCGGCATGAATCTGTCAGGGTCCGTCCACACACGAGGATCTCGGTGCAGCTTCCACAGATTTACTAGCAAACGAGTGTTCTTCGGAATGTGATAGCCACCCACATTACAGTCTTCCCTGGCCTCGTGCGGTACTGATAAGGGAGCTGCAGGGTATAGACGCAAAGTTTCTTTGACAATTGCTTGGAGGTAGACTAAGTTCTTGATGTCGGACTCTTCTACCCATCTCTCTCTGCCAACTTTGGAGTCTATCTCTTCTTGGGCATGCTTCAAAGCATGGTTATTGTTCAATAAGAGAGACAATAGCCATGTCAAGGTAACAGATGTGGTGTCTGAGCCTCCTAAGATGAGGACCTGCAGCGCAAGATTAATGTTAGAACATAATAAAAAGAGGATCGTATTTTGCAAATACATCAACACAATTATATATTTATCTTTTGATGTAAATGTATACACACACAAACACCAATCAAAAACAAAGAAACCTGCTTCACAACTATTTGGGGTTGGCTTCTATGGATCAAATACTACTATTTTATATGGGAGTGTTAACAGGTAACCTCATAATCCTATGCCAAAATAAGAAAAAGATTTGGAATCTGTATGGTCATGTTAAGATTTGGGAAGTTTTGGTTAGGGATGAAATGAAACTGAGTCGGTCAACACTTGCTTGGAATTCTTTAGTTCTTTGACTCAAAGGCTCAAACTTGCCGACATAATACAGAGACCATGACACTTGAACACTAGGGGAAATCAATGCATAAATAGAATTGCAACCAGATCTTGTCCTCCTAAATTTTTCATCTGAATAGTGAATTAAGTCAACTTTTTCAATTGATCGATGAAGCCAACAATTTTTCAAATGTATATGTTGTAAAACTCTGTCAGGACAAATATGAACATAAATTTAAAGAACGTATATGTTGTAAAACTTTGTCAGGACAAATATGAACATAAATTTAAAGACATACCAGTATTGTTGCCTTGATGACAGTTTGTTTTGTGTGGCCATAAACGAATTCATCATCAATTACAGAGAGCATCACTTCTATGAAGTCCTGCTCATCACCCCTCTCACTCACAATTCTCTTCTGTAGATGTTCTTGAACCCAACTCTCAAAGATAATATCCATTTCTTTTCCAATTCTCTTCATGGCCTTCAAATCTCCTCGCATATGATCAATCCATCTTAGCAATGGAAATGGAATCACATCTGACAATACAAAAACCCCAGTTAAATGCATAAATTCCTTTATAACTCTTTTGAATCGCCTTGTCTCTTCATCGTCTGCGCTCTCCGAATATCTCTTACCTGCAATCATCTTCACAACAATATTCAAAGTAAATTGTTCAAGCCATTCACTAATCACCACCCTGTTGCTCTTCTTGGCAAGCAAGTACAACTCTTTAATGCTAGTGTCCAATTCCGAGACTCGGACATGCCTGAGCGTGTCAAGTTTGCGACTTGACAGCAACTCGAGGAGTGCTATTTTGCGTATGTCACGCCAGAATGGCCCGTAAGGCATGAACCCGAAGCCTGCAAAGTTGTACCCAAGGTACTTGCCGGCGCTAGAAGTTGGGCGTGAGGCGAAGGTTATGTCATTAGTGGTGAAGCACTCTTTGACAGCCTCCCAACTGCTCACCACGAGTGCACGGTGCAACCCGATCCGGAGGGTGAAGATGGGGCCGTATTGGTCGGTCATGGCTCCGAGGATCCTAGCCACCGGGGTTTTGCTGGCTAGTTGGTGGAGGTGACCTAGTAAAGGCCATGCACCTGATGGTTCAGGAGGGAGTGATATGATGGTCTTAGTAGTGGTTTGGCTGTGATTTCTTGATCTCCATAGACTGTACAATAGCAACAATGCTATGAGAGTACCAATTGCTTGTGGAAGAGAGAGGAAATCCATGAAGCAGTGTTGTTTGAAGAATGAGATCATCGCTACAATTTGGTGCTTCAATGTCTACGACAATTGTAGCGGTGTACCGTCAATTTTGAATAGAAACATATAACAATGACTTTTTGTCTTTCTTGCTCTCTTTCTCGGTAAGCGAAACACTCCACGGGTCAACATGAATAGTATTCAATGTTGTATAGTAGGATGGGAAAGGATCCTCTGTGCTTCAATTTAATGTGTTGCAGTAAAGGCTATTACATGATTTAATTGAGGCTGCTCTAATGATGGTACATTTTTCTTCGCTATCCTCTTACCATATCTGGTATATAAAAGCAAACAAAACAAATAGGCACATGCCTTGTCATACGACTCTTACACCCTTTTCTAAATTTCTAATATACTACACTAATTCAATGGCGTATCAATTTCAACGTTCAACGCTTCTTGTGATATTTTTTTATCACCGCTTAGGAAATACGGACACTTTTATAAATGAGTCGTATTGATGTCATATTGATGTCATATATCGACATTTTTTGAACGTTTTTTAATTACGTGTCCAACACTTCATATATGTGTCCATAAATAAAAATTAATTTTATTATTTGGGACACTTCAGCGACACTTTTCGAATACTTCATCAATACTTTTCGGACATTTTATCGATACTTTTCGGATACTTTGTCGACACTTCTCGTACATTTCTTACACAAATCTATTCAGTAATCTTAAAAATAATATAAATACCAATATGGTAAAGCAGTGAAATAATGGTATATATGATATAAAAATGATTACAATGACATAATTTCATTTTTTAATTCACTTCAAAGCAACCCTTAATATAATAATTATAAATGAATTAATGTTTTATAATACTATTGCTGAATAGATGTATACTAATAAAAATTTATATTATTATGTAACCGTGCTCATGCCATACCTGTGCCTTACTTTTTCAAAATTTGACGTGTCGACCTATCCATGTCATATCGTGTCCATATCTCGTATCCGTGCTACATAAACCCTCACAAATCAACTTATAAATTTCTTAAAAATCAAAGTGTTGACATTTTAAATCTTTTTTTCCTATAGAGTTTAAAGAACGAAAAATGATATGAAAACTGAATGAGAGGTTGAACTTGACATGGCTCGGCCATCTCAGATTATTTCTTAAAAGTATAAACACGTAAGATGTTCCTACCTCTTCGTTTTTCTCTCCTCTCTTCCTCTAATTCTCTAATTTTCTTATGTACTTAATCTTATCTTCCATTCTGATTTTGTCTCTTTCGCAAAATTGAAGATAAAATAAAAAAAATTAAAATTCTTCATGTTTTGTAAATACAAAAGCATATAATAATGATCACTATAATAACTTACAAGTGTAGCGATCAACCGTCAATTATGAATAGAAACATATAATAATGATCACTAGAATAACTTTACGTCTTTCTTCTTCTCATTGTCGTAAGCGAAACACTCCACGGATTGACTCAGGCTTCCTTGTTTGGGCTCCGATGCTTGGGCCGTGTTTGTTGGGTTCCTGACTGTCTATTTGGGTTAAACCCATTATACATTTCTTATATATTTATACAACAAGTTTAATTTTCGAAAAAAAAAAAAAAACATAAATAATATTCAATATTGTATAGTAGGATGGCATAGGATCCTCTGTCCTTCAATTTATTATATTGCAATAAAGGCTGTTAAAGGCTGCACGGCCTGCATCGATGACAGTACATTTTTCCTCCTTCTCCTCGTATCATATCTGGTATATAAAAGTAGGGTTGTAACTTGGACGGGCTAATCCAGCCCAACTCAAAATTTTAAAAATAGGGTTTAAATTTACAAATCGGGTTTATGTTCAGGTTGAATTTTGTCAAAACCCAGACATATTCGGGTTGGGTTCGAGCTCAACCCGAACCCAACTCGAAATTCAATTTTTTTTTTTTTTTTTTTTTTTTCTCTCTCCGCTGCTTGAGAGTTGAGAGACAGCAGTGAGATCCAGCGGTGTTAGGAACGCTTCCAGAGACGGTGACCTCCTCCGCCGGAGAGACGAGAATATCACAGCTGATGCCATTCAAATTCCAAACTCTCTCTCTCTCTCTCTCTAAATATATGTATATGAATAGATATATGTATATGTTTCTCTCTCGAGAACCTATATTGCAATAAAGGCTGTTAGAGGCTGCACATGTAAACTATAATTATTCGTGTTAAACTATTCATCACAAATAAATATGAATCTCATAATCTTAGAACTTCATGATTTTCACATATCTATAATGCATAAATAAATAGTTAGATTTAAATACCTCAATTCATGATATCAAACCTTGTTGAGATTAAATCCAACTTCTAGATCCTTTAATTACGAACTAATCTGCAACTCTGATCAACAGGCAAATGTGGAAACTGGTTTCTCTCTCTTGGCCTTTTGTACACATAAAACTTTTACGTGTTGTATCATTAATTGTACATAATTGATGGAGTATATGCACTTTTATAAAGGCAGAGAGAGGACCAGTTTTCCTTATAGTAACATAATTCTACTTTCCATCAAAGTAAGGAATAAGAAAGGAAAACACTTCTCCAATAAGTAATTACTAAAAAGTAATTATAAGTTGACCAAAAATAAATAATATTAATTAATATCTATTTACTTACCCACCAAGTAATATGTCACATGTCCAAATCATGTGGGTCACAATTAAATAAATAATCTTACATTCTCCCACTTGGCACATATGATAATTTCTGTAGTGGTTTAGTAAAATAGTCATTAATGTGCACCATATATCAGATTAACTCATTAAATTGGTCATCATAAATACCATGGTAAATAAATTACCAATGCGAGTCATGGCGGTTATATATCCTTAAATGACACAGTCCCTTCCATGTACCACAACACTAGTAATATATTCAATATAGTCTATAAATGAGAAGTATCAATAATGATCTAACAATAATGTCTTTTCCAACACTATTCCTATTACCACTTAGTAAAGCAATACGTACATGTTCATTAATTAATAGGAAATATCAGAAACACATTTAATTAGCGCAAAATGTCAAATATATATAAGCAATATTTAAGCAATCCACAATTAAAAAATAATCATCATTGACTACATTTAAGACTCATTCTTTCAACATGTTCCATAAATGTCTTGGATGTTAGTCCATTCATTAATGGATTGCAATCATAAATTGTGTACTTATAATTTCAATAGACATTCGTTGTTTCTAAATATATTTTTTAATGATAAAGTATTTCAACTTTAGAATACCTATCATTTTTCATACAAGAAGATCAACAATTGTAACATAAACTTCAGCAATCTGAAAACGGTACCCATAACTCCAAGTCCTGAAATAAATTCTACAACTATAAATTATAGCCTCAAAGCATGCTACAAATTAAAATTTCATAATAGACAAAGTAATTATAAATTACTTTGCACTTTTTCATAATATTGTTCCTCCAACCAAATCTTCTAGAACTCTTTTAATATATATTTTATGAGACAATTCTAAAAACAAATCAATGTGATCTATAATGAAATATTTCTATTCCTATCACATATATCACATAGGATGCCTCATCTATATATTTCACTTCAAAGTTCTTAGAGATAACTTTTAGTTTCATAAAATAAACTAAGATCACTACTAACAAATAAAATATCATCAATATATAGAATCAGAAATATAAACTTACTCCCACTAACCTTCTAGTATATACACTGATCAACAGTGTTTTTCTTTAAACCAAAAGAAATAATGGTATCATTAAACTTAATATACCATTGTTAGGAAGCTTGTTTAAATCCATATATTGACATCTTAAGTTTACGGACTATGAATTTTTTACCCTCTAATATGAACTCTTCAAGTTGTTCCATATGGACTTGCTCTTATAAACTCCTATTCATAAAAATTGTATTCACATCCATTTGATGTAACTCTAAATCATAATAAGCTACTAATGCCATAATATTTCAAAAGATTCCTTCTTAAATACTAGAGAGAAGGTTTCTTTATAATTTCTTCATTCATGACACTGATCCATTTAGTAAAATCATTACTGTTAATGACTTGTGAATATGTAACCGGATCCGTATATATCTCACTATATATCAAAATCAGATTCTTACAGATATATCACATAGTCATCCGGAATAGCAGATCTCCTTTCTCTTTGAGATCGTCTTAATGTTATTCCTTATGATTCTTCTACAATCTATTCATTGGTGACAATCTCATTATAGAGTTGTTGATCATTTAATTGTTCTTCGTTATTATACGGTTCAACAATTGAAGGAACAATTATTTCCTTATAAGTTATGGGTAAAGATATTTGTACCCTAACTTCTGAAATGATCAAATTCTTATTTTTATCACTCCCACTGATTTCACCATTCTTAATGAATCTGACATTACTTGTTTCAATAATTATCGTACTATGTTTCGGATAGTAAAACTTGTACCCTTTAAATTACTTAATATCCACAACATTATGAGTAACGAGGAATTACTTAACATACTCATAACCAATTCCATAAGAGTATGATTACGCCTTACAGCTACACGCTTCTACTGTGGCATATATAACAAAGTGTATTGAACAAAAATGGCATACATTTCAAGGAGTTTAACAAACGGTTAGAATATTAACCTGTTTCATCATACTTTACATAATATTCACCACCTCTATATGACCTTATGATTTTAACTTTTTATCTAGTTATTTTTCAATCTCATTTATGTATACTTCAAGAGTACCCACTACTTGAGATTTTTCACACAACAACTAGATTATCTATAACGTGAAAAATCAACTATAAAGGCGATAACATACTTTTCTCTTCCAAAAAATGGAACATCAGAAGGTCTACAAATAATTTCAAGAAGCTATGTACTTATTGTGGCTCATTTCTTTGTGCGTTTAGTTTGTCTATCCTTAATACAATTTACACACACATCAAAATCAGTAAAGTTTAGATTCAGAAGAATCACATCCTTTACTAATTTTCATAACCTTTCACTAGATATTGACCTAGTCTTTTATACCAAAGATAAATTTTCTATTAATTGAGTTACGCTTAATTCTAACATTATGATACAAGATCAAAATGATTTTAATAAATAAACCATCAAATTTGAATTTACAGAAATCATCAATAATAATACCATAACTCACAAATTATAATTTCTTAAATAAATATCATTATCAAATTTAAATGAAAAACCATTAACATAAAGTTTTTGAAATAAAATCAAATTATGGGAAATTGAATAAACATAAAAAATTTAAAATAATTTAAATAAAATCCATTGTCTAACATTAAATATAGTGTCACAATGGTTTCAACAAAACTTTTTCCCAATTATCATAAATAAGAAATTCTTATTTGAATTTATGGTTTAGGCCATAAAAAATTCTTGCATCTATTAGAAACATAAATATTAGTACTTAAGTCAACCTATCATGTATTAAAAAGAATTTCAACAAGTAATGCGCAATATACAAAAGCCAAAAGCGTACTTTTCTTTTTCGAATCATTCTTCATATATCATGTAATCTTTCTAAAAGTGTTCAATACATTAATGACACTTTTTCATTATTACATTACTTTCTTTTAGTAGATTGACCTAAATCTTTTAATTTTGGGTATTGCTCACTTATTGCCTTTTCTGACTTATTCCCAAATTTCTTTCTAACTTCTTGAGTCATCAGATGAACATAATGATTACCTTACTACTTAAGTTTTATCTCCTCATAAATTAACATAATGGTCAATTCTTTTACTTTCCACTTGTCTTAATAGTGTTAATTCGAAATGACCCATACCAAGTAGACAAAAATTGAGATAAATTGAATAAGAAAATTCTCATTCACAATCATCTATAAGGTTCTCAATTTGGTAGCAACATTAGTCATCCTAAGAACATACCCATACATGGTAAGAGTACCAACAAAAATGCATAGTAGTGATATCAATTAATAATTTTCGTTTTAGATATTTACTTATAATACGAAAACATTCTTCTTGTCAAAATATTCCTTAGCACTATAACTATGGAAAACAATTATTCGCATAACTATAATGCTTAATCTGTTCAATATCTCCCAAGCTTTATGGAAAAAAATTTCTCACTCACTGTCTTTATCAATAATAACAGTAGGTTTCTCAATTTAAAATGCTAAATTAAGATTTAACACATCTAAATTTTGAACTCAACTTACTCATTTCATTATGAGAAGTTAGTCATATTGAGAATTAGAACAGATGTAACATGCGCATTAAGGGATGTAATAAAACAAACATAATAAGATAAACTCTTAACAACAATAATGCTTTGAGTTAATAACATGTATGTATAATTTAAAAATATAAATACAATGTATAACTATAGTACCCCTTTGGGTGGCAACTATAAAATACTAATAATGATGCTTACATGTATTTATATGTATACCTTTATTAGTGATGCATTATTTAATTAAACAAATAAGTTACCTTTGGATATCCTATATTTACCTAATTAAAAAAAAAATACATACGACCCTTTAATTTTTATTTAATCACTTGAAAATCAATTCCCTTTGAGGAATTATTTCTCATAATTAAATAAAATCAATATTCATGAATATCACAAAAAATTATAAGCATCATAATTCATGAAATATTGCAATTATGTTTACTACTAAAATTAATATTCATCAACTATTATGGTTAGGCCGCTTTGGTAGCTACCAACCTTTACATAATATGAATATTAAATTAGATAGTAACTAATTTATGATTAATTATGTTTATTACAAAAATTAATATTCATCAATCATTATGATTGGGCCACTTTAGTAGCTACCAATTTTCACATAATATGAATATTAAATTAGACAGTAATTAATTCATCATTAAGTTATATTTACTAATAAAATTAATATTCATCGACCATTATGGTTAGGCCACTTTGGTAGCTACTAACCCACACATAATATGAATATTAAATTAACTAGTAATTAGTTAATTATTAATTTACCCATTTAACATTATACACACATACTCATAATTGTCGATTAAAGTTTAAGCAACTTCGATCTCAAAAACTTAATAATCCGAAATTTCATAGAAAATATCTTTTTATTTTATATACATAATAAAATATATTATTTTATTTTCGGACTTAAAGATCATAATTGAATCAATTTAAAATTGATTCTACAATATGTATGTATGTTTGGGTACGAAACAATAAGTTATTTACATGTCTAATTTATTAGATTAAATTTCTAAACTCACAAATTATTCTAGAAATTCAAATTCCTAAAATAAATAAATCAATACATATATTTTATGTATTCAATAACTTTAATTTTAATTTAGTTTAAATTAAAATCAGAATCTTTAAATCATTGGACAAATACTTATAACAATAATTTAAACCTCTTTAATGAAATAAATAAATACACAAACTTTATGTATTTATTAATTTTTAAATAATAATAATAATGAGTCTTTGTAATCCTTTCACAAATTACTGTTTCTATAAAACAATAGCTAGACAAATGTAATTATTATTATTATTATTTTAATTCAATGTTCTTTATTAGTCATGCACGAAAATCAGTAACCTAAAGTATTGAAGTTGTTTGTCTTACACACATTATGCATACATTTGTATTATTACACATATGTAAACTATGTATCAGTAACTAACTTTCATAATTCAATTTTGGCTCAGAAATTGAGGTACCTAAACCCAAAAACCACACGGACTGATCTAAACATACGATTCTAAAAGAATGGATTATACAATCATTTAATTTTAAAATTATACATATTATTTATGCAACTTTAATGAAAAATAATGAGTTCCTAAACCGTTAGCTCTGATATCACATGTAAATTATAATTATTCGTGTTAAACCATTCATCACAAATAAACATGAATCCCATAATCTTAGAACTTCATAATTTTCACATATCTATAATGCAAAAATAAATAGTTAGATATAAATACATCGATTCATGATATCAAACCTTGTTGAGATTAAATCCAACTTCTAGATCCTTTATTCACGAACTAATCTGCAACTCTGATCAGTAGACAAAAGTGGAAACTGGTTTCTCTCTCTTGGCCTTTTGTACACATAAAACTTTTACGTGTTGTATCATTAATTGTACATAATTGATGGAGTATATGCACTTTTATAAAGGCAGAGAGAGGACCAGTTTTCCTTATAGTAACATAATTCTACTTTCCATCAAAGTAAGGAATAAGAAAGGAAAACACTTCTCCAATAAGTAATTACCAAAAAGTAATTATAAGTTGACCAAAAATAAATAATATTAATTGATATCTATTTACTTACCCACCAAGTAATATGTCACATGTCCAAATCATGTGGGCCACAATTAAATAAATAATCTTACAGCACAACCTGCACCGATGATGATACATTTTTCCTCCTTATCCTCGTACCATAAACAAAACAATGCAATGTTTTGTCCACTTCATTTATTATCCCTTGTGACTTTTTACAGCAAAGACATATAATTCAATGAATTGTGTGTGATATGGAGCAAATTATTGTAGATTTTTAAACTGTGTCACTAAAATGCAAGGGTAAGTTTTGGTGGTGAGAAACTTTGTACATATATGCTACTGAGGATCTAAATAAGATACACTAAAAAAAAAAAAAGATATACTGAAAAGAGAAGAAATAATATAAAGCTCATTTCTCTCTTTCTTCCTTCTCATCTTTTATATTTTTTTCTCTATATTTGTTCTATATTTATAAAACGTTATTAGAAGAAAAAAATATATATTTTTCTTTCTTGCTTTGAATTTATTGCCCTTGATTTTTCAGACAAAAACTACCTATCATGGATCCTTGATGCCGAGATTCATCTCGATGCCATGGATCTTGGACATATAATTAAAGTAGACAATAAAACGTCCTTGCAGGACTGTACAATAGTAATGATTTTCCTTCGACATCATTTACATGACGAATTAAAAACTGAGTACCTATCTGTTAAAGACCCACTCATCTTATGAAATGATTTAAAAGAACGATATGAGTATCAGAAAACTGTATTTCTTCCAAAAGTTCGATTTGACTGAAAACATCTGCGATTGCAGGATTTTAAAACTATAAGGACCTGTTTACTAACGCTTTTACTTTTTTATTTTTACTTTCTTCAAAAGTAAAATCATACTTTTACTTTTTAGAGATGAAATAGAAAGTAAAATCGTGTTTAATACGAAAATTTTATTTTTAATATTTTGAAAGTAAAAATCAAAAAGGAAGTTTAGTAATTTTAATTTTGCTTCTTTTACCTTTCTCTCTCTATATTTTTTTTTCTTTCTCTAACTGGGTCTCTCAATGCCGGATGAACTTGGTCATATCCGGTGAGCCATTAGTCAATCCATCGTCTAAGCCCGTACCCAGAGCTATACCCCTTGCATAGCACGCACCGTAAAACAGACTAATAGAGTGAATCAGACAAGCTGCAGGTATGGGGGTCAACTTTCTTTTTTGACAGGCGAAGTGATGTTGAAGTTGAATGAATTTCTTGTAGAGTTGTTCGCTTCCTTAGCGCATTTCCATTACAGAAAGGGAGTGGAATCAGATTGTGCCTTTCAAGAATGAATTTCCATTTGAATATTTCTATAATGAATTTCCATTTTTGAACCTGATGAGGGCAGGTGAGAACTCGCTCTCACGATCTCTATTCTTGGGAAGAAAGGGAGTGGAATCAGATTGTGCCTTTCGAGAATGAATTTCCATTTGAATCTTTCTATTTCTGGTATTTTTGGACCTGGAAGGTCTAATCTTTAGGGATCAAAATCAAAAGCTGACTTTTCATATCTTTTCTTTTTCAACGATTTTTGACTTTTGAAAGCAGAGTAGAAGAAGATTGTCACAGCCATTTATGTCTTCTCTCACCTCTCATCGAATGCGACTTGAACTCCATCGGCGGCGGCGGCATTTGAGACCACCAGGGTCTCCGATTCGGCAGAGAATTCCGTTGATTTTTACTTCTTTGAGGAGGAATTTCATATTGACCTTGCTCTTTCAAAACGATGAAGGGTTTCAGTTTTCGACAGTGTTTGGTAGTGTTTGGAGAGAGAGAGAGAAGCGATGATGGTGGTGGTTGTCGGCAATGGCGGTGGTGACGGTGTTTGTCGACGGCGAGGAGGTGGCAGTGGCAATGACCGTGGTCGAGAGGAGGTGATACAGATGATTAGTTAGGATATATATATATATATATATATATATATATATATATATATATTATATCAATGCTACAGTAGAGGAAGTGATTTCTACAAACAATGTAGAAAATATAGAAAGTGAGGATCTTCACAAAATCAGGAATTACTTTCTTAAAACAAAAAAGTGAAAGTATTTTATTAAACACAATTTTTACTTTTGATTCTCAATTTTAGGAATTGACAGCAGAAATCAGGAATCATTTTTGTTAGTAAACAGGCCCTAAGTGAATTATATTTTTTTTCAAAATCAGCCACAATTAATTTTATGTGGAGAAAAAATTATTTACTAGGACATGATAGAAAAACATTATCCAAATTTTATGTTTCGAATGTGCTCTTGCAACAACAGTATAGAAAGCGTCAATTTACCAAATATTCTAAGCTGATTTCGTATTTATTGTAACTGAACAAAATAATAAGTTTTTGTTGAAAAATTACCACTACATTTAGTCTCCAATTTGGTTCCTCAATACGTACAACAAATGTAGCGGTCTAATGTCAATTTTGAATAGAAACATAAAATGATGATCACCGGAAATCTTTGTTGAAATTGAGAGAAAAGAAAAGGGTAAGAAAATTATAATAATGAAATATCTTTGTTTCTCAAGCGTTGGGAAATTGTGGATAAGCCAAACACTCTACGGAACTTAGGCGTTGACATTTTAAAACTTTTTCCCTATGAAGTTAAACGTGGTTATTTTTTGTCAAGAGCCATGGGATGATTAATCAAGCTTAAGGTGGCCCGCGACCTAATGGGTGGCTTGACCCCTGAAGGGCAAGCCTGGCCCAGCCCTATAAGATGGTGGGACAAGCCTGGTATAGGTCTTGGCCCACTGCCTAGTTCGTAAGCTAGCCAACCAAGACTCGTAAGCCCATCCACCGAGGCCCATGATATCTTTTCAAAAAAAGGATAAAATACGCTAACACCCCTTCAGATTTGGTAAAAGAACACGCAAATGAAGGTTACTTATTTTTGGGACAATGACATCCCCTTGAAAAAATTCCATCCAAACAAGGCCTTAAATTATATGAAAAGACAAAATTACTCCTTAATATTAAATTCAGATTTATTGTAAAATATAATAGTTGTCAAAATAACGCAATTACCCCTAAATGTTTAGCGCACAAGCACTTGAATGTTGAAGTTCTCTTTTTCTTTTCCATTCTTGTGATATTGTTCGAGGAATTGTATTTGTTCTCCTTGGAGTGGCGTTAGCTATTTTTTGCCTTTTCCTGATGACGTCCTTTTTATTTTTATCTTCAGTGAAGATGAGAAGCCAGATTAATTATTATATTTCTCTGTCCTAGTAAAGAAATGCCAGTTGAAATCTTCGGGAACTGCCTATTGCTTCAAATTTCATTGTGACATAATTTCTTCTTGTTGGAGGAATTGCTTTTTTTGATGCAAGAAAGCAAAAAGTTGGCAAATGTTTTTATACACAAAATTTTCGATCTGCCTGCTTGCTGCAGATTATTGAGCAGTTCCAGAAGTGTCATTTGGATCACCCTATTGCAAAATTTCTAGCATTGTGGCTGTTTGTTTGGGGTAGTTTCGTTCAATTTATTAGCTTGTAAAGTTATAACGGTCAACTAAATGGTCAAAGGGTAATTTGGTCAATTTTTCATGCCGGTTGGTTTTAAGGGGTGTCTTTGTCCACTTTTTAATCTTAAGGGGTCCCTTTTCAATCTTAAGGGGTTTCATTGTCTCAAAAACATGTAACTTTCATCTGAATGTCCTTTTGACAAATCTTAAGGAGTGTTGATATACTTTACCCTTTTAAAAAAAGATGTATAATATATAGATATATATATTGATACCTCTTTATATAATAACTACAAAAAAAAAAAAAAAAAAAAAAAGCAGCGAGTAATGTTATTCCCAAAAATTGTTAGTTGTTTTTGGTGTTTTTTTCGCAACTATTTATCTATTAGACTATTACAAGTAAAGATGTCACGGTCAATATGTACTCATATTGAACTTTTTATATACGTGGGTTTTAAATGACACCATAGTTAATCTATTACAAACTTTCAACAATTTTTCCGGGTAAAAATGTTTGAATATACCACCATAATAGATAACATATGCAAATGAAATTATTCATTTAATTGAGCTTAGTAGAGCGAAATTTGTGTTGGATCATAGTTACCTTCCATGTTTGGAAGAGGTAGCCAATGCTGACTATGTATTTTGATCTGTTAATAATAGGTTTTTATTTTTTTATTTATTTTTTATTTTTGGGTAAGTGATTTGTTAATAATTGTTTATTCTTGTTTTTGGATAAAACAAAATTTCATGAATAATGTGGATAAAGGTTTGTTGTTTTGATAAGAATTTTTAAAAAGCCAATATGAGTTGATAAAAGGTTTGACCAACATTCCCAAATAATTAATCTACATGCTCATCAAAAGATCATCAGCAAATAAGTTATATATGGATTCATATCAAGTATGACAAGAAACTAAAATGACATGTTTGATTTAGTTTTCTCATTTTTAGTTAACAAATTTTAATTTAAAAAGATTTGTTTTCAGTTTCTTCTATAGTTTTATTTCTATTTTTGAGTGGTACCACCAAATACCCCCAATGCTTTCGAAAGTTTATTTATAATAATGCTTTTAAAGTGTACGAAATGCGAATGTCGTAACAATCAAAATTATTTTGACAATATTAATAACCTTTTCACTATTCTGGATGTACAATGCAATTTCGGTAGTAATATTCCATTTCAGCTGGAAAACGTAGTTAGATGTTTAGGGCAGTATAAGTGATCAAGGGGTAGTAACTCATATTACGGGAGGAAACTTTGCACAGAGTTCCATTACTGTTAATGGGTGGCTCCGCGATTTCTTATGGGCGCAGGCATCTCAGGTAATTCAGTCTTATGGTTCTTCATTATCTGCATATGGCCTTGTTCTTACATAAATATGACAACAGTTTAAAGTGCTTTTTTTTTTTTTTTTTGGGAGGGGGAATGGGACATATAATAGTCTTGTGGTTAATTTGTATTTCTGCTCACAACATATGATACAGGTAAATAGAGTTTAATTTTCATAAAATTTAGAGGGAAGGCGTGGGGTGATGACAACTTCCAGTGGGGTTGGCTTAGGCATCGGAATACCCAAGCCTTCAGTCATGTCCACAAGTTCACCATTTGGTGTAGTGAAGTTGAACCCCTGAAGCAATCGAGCCAATGTCAAGTGTGTTACTTGCAAGGCAAATGAGATCCCGGGGCAAGATCGCCTACCGGAGCCAAATGGGATGAACTCAAAATGATGACCACCAAAATCTACCGCTGTGTGGGTTGTCAGAAACTTCTCCGGCATGAATTTGTCAGGGTCCGTCCACACACGAGGATCTCGGTGAAGCTTCCACATATTTACTAGCAAACGGGTGTTCTTATGTGGTACTGATGAGGGAGCTGCTGGGTATAGACGTAAAGTTTCTTTGACAATTGCTTGGAGGTAGACTAAGTTCTTGATGTCGGATTCTTCTACCCGTCTCTCTGTGCCAACTTTGTAGTCTATCTCTTCTTGGGCATGCTTCATAGTGTGATTATTGTTCAATAAGATGGACAAGAGCCATGTGGTGTCTGAGCCTGCTAAGATGAGGACCTTCAGGGCAAGAATGTTAGAAACATAATAAGAAGCAGATACATCAAATCTATGCTATATGTGTCTTTTGATATATTTGTATACACAAACAAACACCAATCAAAAACCAAGAAATGTGCTTCCCAACTATTTGGGGTTGGCTTCTATGGATCAAGTACTATTTTATATAACAGCTAGCCTCATAGTACTGTGCCAAAATAAGAAGAAGATTTGGACTCTGTATGATCATGTTAAGATTTGGAAATTTTGGTTAGGGATGAAAATGAGTCAGGGTTAACACTTGTCTCTAGTTTTTTTAGGTCTTTGCCTCAATTTTTCATCTAAATAATGAATTAAGTTAAAACTTCCGAATTTTCAGTACTATTTACCTTTTCATACGACTGATGAAGCCAACAGTTTTTATACGAATATATAGAGCCATGCGATTCAAAGTAAATAGTGACTTCGAATAGTCTGATGTAATTAATTACTACTTTCAGATGTCTTAAACTGAATATTTATCTTTCATATAGTTTCCTTGATAACAGTTTACTTTGCGTGGCCATAAAAGAATTCATCATCAATTGCAGAGAGCATCACATCTATGAATTCCTGCTCATCACCCCTCTCACTCCCAATTCCCTTGTGAAAATGTTCTTGAACCCAACTCTCAAAAAAAGAATCCAATTCTCTTCCAGTTCTCTTCATGGTCTTCAAGTCTCCTAGCACATCATCAATCCATCTAAACAATGGAAATGGAATTGCATCTGACAATGCACGGGCTGGCCCTGAGATTGAAAATTTTTTTAGAGATCCTAGGCGAACTTTAATTGTGAGGCCCTTGAATAAATTCTTCTTCTCTCTTCTCTTTTTTATTTTATTTTATTTTTCTTTTTCATGCCCAGATTCAAATTTTGTTGTAGACATAATTGTCAAAAAGAAAAAAAGAAAAAAAAAACAGAAATAGAAGTTATATAAATAAAAAAATGTTTGTTTTGCTGAAAAAAAATATATATTACTTAAATGCAATGCAATGAATTGATCCAAGTTGTTGAAATAAAATATAGATATTACCTCAATGCAATGATTTGTTTTTCTAATTTATTTGTCCTTAAGACTCCAAGTGAAGGATTGCTGGATTGGAATACCGTATTACAACAAATTCATTTGTCAAATAATAATTCTATAATAACTTCTAACTTTATGCATTCTAATTTATGAAAATCCGAGACAAGAAACTGAGGAGCCAACAACCAAGATTGTTCTGTATTTTTTTTCGAAAAGTAAGAATGTTCTGTGTTTGGTTTGCACTTAACTGTATAGTGTGATGTTCATATGTATATAATATATACCAAGAGATTTGACTACTCAAAGGGCAGAAAACATATAAATAAATTTTTTGTTATCAAACGTGGAACAAATATATGAGGTTGTGTGCCCCTTTAAAGAAAAAGGCAAAACGAGAAAAGAAGAGGCAAAAGGCATATGATGATTATATGATTCATATTAAATTTTGTCAATGAGATTCTAAGATGACTAAAATTTGAGGCCTTTTCGAGTTTTAAGTTAATTGTCTTAATTTTTTTTTTTTTTAAGTCCATCATCAACGGGCTTGCAAAATTTGAGGCCGTATAAATTTTGAGGCTCTAGGCGACCGCCTTGGGCCAACCGTGACAAAACAAATGCCTAGCCTACATCAATAAATTCCTTAATTACTCTGCTAAAATTTATTGTCCGCAGAATATTTCTTACCTGCAATTATCTTCACAACAATATTCAAAGTAAAATGTTCAAGCCACTCCCTGATCAACACCCTCCTCTTGTTGCTCTTCTTGACAAGCAAGTGTTTCGAGACTCGGACGTGCCTGTTGTCACGAGGAGTGTTGAAATTAGTACACTTACCGAAAACTTATATAATTAGGATAAATTGTTATATGAAATATAAAAATACGCCTCAAAATTAAAACGAAATTTATGGAGAAAATTATGAAACATAAAAATATGCCTCAAAATAAAAAAGAAAAAGAAAAAAGAAGACGACAAAGTAGTGAATTGAAGCAAGTGCAACTCAGGCATTGTTTGCTTCAATTTAATGTATTGCAATAAAGGCTGTACCATGATTAAATTGAGGCTGTAGTATGTACCATATCTGGTATATAAAAGCAAACAAAATAAATGGGCACATCAAACAAAATAAGTGTGACATTTTAAATCTTTTTTCCCTGTGAAGTTTAAAGACGAAAAGTGATATGAGTTTTCCAAAAGCACAAACGAGTGAGATGCTTCAACCTTTTTATTTCTCTTTCTACCTCTTTGTTTCTCTCTCCTCTCTTTCTCTAATTCTCCATTTTTATTATGTATTCAATCTTATCTCCGATTTTGGTTTTTTTTGTCTCTCCTTTGATTTCGCAAAATTGAAAATAAAATAAAAAAAATTAAATTTCTTCATGTTTCGCAAATACAGAAGCACAAAACCGAAAAAAAACAAAAAAAAAAAAAAAAAAAGAAGAAGAAAAGAAGTTACAACTATTGTTTATCTCTTTCCGATTTTGTATCTATGAAAAAAAAAAAAAAAAAAACACACACACGCATTTAGAATCCCCTTTCAAACACAAAATATGTTTTCGGGCGGAGTCAGAAATTAAATCCAGAGAGGGCATAATGTGAAAAAAATAATTTAATAAACATAAAAACAAATATAGATTCTTCAAATTATAAAGAGGCATAGAAGAAAAAAATTATTGCAAAATAATATGTCAATCAATAATATAAAAAGAGAAATAGTTGACAAAAATTAAAAAAAGGAAAGAAAAAATGAGAGAACTTTGAAAGGAAAAAATGATAAAGTTAGACTTAAAAAGGAAATTTAACTTTTTGGTAAGGAAATAAAATGAATTTAAAGAGTAAGAGAGAAAAAAAAGTAGAAACTTAAGAGATAATTTTAGAAAAGAAAAATTTAAGGGAAACATTATATGTATTTTTTTATATATACATACAAAATTATATAAATTTAGTATCTATATTATAGTATGCGGGGCTAGACCAGGGCATGTGCCCTTTGAACATACACCGGCTCCGTCCTTGTTCCTTTATGACATTGCAAGATTTGTGAAATCACACTAATTTTTGGTTTTAGCAGGATTCTTTGTGTTTCTTAATTTGCAATCTTTCAACTATATCATATTATCCGGTGACCCATTGAATTTTGATTTCACACCTGAGGGACAGGCTAAGGGTTGGTACTTATTTGACTTCATCTCCACAACCCTTCAACTATAAATATTCTCTCAAATTGAATTTAACCTAATTTTCAGATAAAATTTATAGACTTTTTCAACTATATATATGTAGTACATCATTTTATTAATTACTTACGGAGTAATAATTTTAAAATTATTAGATATATTGTAAGTTGTCCCTCGGATTTGATTGAAAGAATTAACACCGCCGCCTTGCAGTGTAAGCCTAGGCTAAAAAATTTACATAAAAAGAAAATTAAAATATATATATAAATTTATGAAATACTCCTATGTATATGTGTATATATATATTTCTGTCGTCTCGATATCCGTGTCCTAAACTTTCTATTTCTATCTGATAAAAATTCTGTTTGTTTGTCACAATATTCATATTCTTGGCAGGTAAAAAAAAAATACACTACGTCACTACTGTTCAACGGTAAATAACCATGTTACGGTTCCTATTTGTACTGGCTTTCCTCTTTTAAGTATGTTCTCTCTCTCTCGCGTATATATTATATAACCCACAGAAACCTTTTTACCCTAGACAGAAAAAGGTTATCACCTCAGTCTATCTCCCTCTCCGATCTGAACCAAATTCACCAAATTCAGGTACACAGCTCTTGTACTCGAATAAACGGATCTTTATATCTATATTCATGCAATGCTTTTTGCGAGATTATCTCAAGTTGAACAAATTCATTATAATTCAATAAAAATTAGGGGCTTTATCAATTTTTTTTAATGTATCTTATAGTTGGCGTGATAGTTAAGCTGGGTTTATTAGGGTGTTGATTGCTTTTTGGGGATCGGTCAATAATGGCGGCGGCGGTGCAGCAACCACTATCAAAAGGACCATGCAAAAGCAATGAATTTTCTTCAACATCGTTGACATGACGAATTAAAAACTAAATACCTAACGGTTAAAGGCCTACTTATCTTATGGAATAATTTAATTGTATTTCTTCCAAAAGCTTGACTTGACTAAATACATATGTGATTGCAGAAATTAAAAATCATAAATGAGTATAATTAAGTTCTTTTCAAAATCAACTCATAATTAATTTTATCTGAAAAAAAAAAAATTCATTGACGAGAACTTGATAGAAAAAATCAACTCATAATTAAAAATCATAATCGAGGGCATGATAGCAATATCAAAAGCGTTGATTTATTAAATATTCTGAACTGATTTCTTACTAACTCGTAATTGAATAAAATAATAAATTTTTGTTGGAAAATCACCACTACATTTAGTCTCCAATTAGGTGCCCCAATGCCCACAAATGAAGCGGTCTACCGTCAATTTTGAATAGAAACATATAATGATGATCACTGGAAATCTTTGTTGAAATTGAGAGAAAAGAAAAGGATAAGAAAATTATAATAATGAAATATCTTTGTTTCTCAAGCGCTGGGAAATTGTGGGTAAGCCAAACACTGAATGGAACTCAGGCGTTGACATTTTAAATTTTTTTCACTATGAAGTTTAAAGAATAGTTAGAAAAAAGACTTTAAAGGTTCCTGATAATTTCGAATCTTATCAAGTTTAAATTTATTGCCCTTGATATTTCGAGCAAAAATTATTGTCATGGATCCTTGATGCTGAGATTCATCTCGATGCCATGGATCTTGGGCATACAATTAGAGTAGATAATGAAACGTCCCTGTAGGATTGTGCAAAAATAATGATTTTTCTTCGACATTATTTACATAACGAATTAAAAAATGAGTACTTAATGGTTAAAGACCCACTCATCTTGTGAAATAATTTAAAAGGACGATATGAGTATCAGAAAAATGTATTTCTTCAATAGCTCTATTTGACTGGATCTATCAACGATTGCAGGATTTTAAAACCACAAGTGAGTATAATTTAATTAATTTTATGTAGAGAAAAAATCACTGACGAGGACATAATAGAAAAAACATTCTCTACATTTCATGTCTCGAATGTACTCCTGCAACAGCAGTATCAAGAGGGTCGATTTATCAAATATTCTGAGCTGATTTCTTACTTACTCTTGATTAAACAAAATAATGAACTTTGTTGAAAAATCACCCCAACATTTAGCCTCCATTTTGGTGCTTCAATGCCTACATCAATTGCAGCAGCCTACGGTCAATTTTGAATGGAAACATATTATGATGATCACTGGAAATCTTTGTTGAAATTGAGAGAAAAGAAAAGGATAAGAAAATTATAATAATGAAATATCTTTGTTTCTCAGGCGTTGACATTTTAAATCTTTTTTCCCTATGAAGTTTAAAGAACTGTTGGAGGAAAGACTTTGAACGTGTCGATGGGGCTTGAGAAGTGGTTTTTTTTTTTTGTCTTTTTTGTTTTATTATTTTTATTGTTAGGGTGAGTAAGCCGGTAAGAGCCATGGGATGATTAATCAAGCTTAAGGGTGCAAAAGTGGCCCGCGACCCACTGGGTGGCTTGAGCCCCTGAAGGGCAAGCCGGGCCTAGCCCTATAAGATGGCGGGACAAGCCTGGTATAGGTCTTGGCCCACTACCTAGTTTGTAAGCCAGCCAACCAACACCCGTAAGCCCATCCACCGAGGCCCATAATATCTTTTTTTTTTAAAAAGACGTATAATAAATTTTTGTTATTATAGTAGAATTAGAAAAAATATATTGTGCGACTTATTATGATGAGTAATTAGAATGTGTTTACAAGTAGTTATAATTTGAGACGGGTCAGAGAAAAATATATTGAATTTTTAGTTTTAAAATATCATGTATTTAGGGAGGTATACAATAATTTAAATTATAATCTATTAAATTTTTTATGGGTGAAGTTTATGCAAGAGTGGTGATCTCTTGCTCCCCATGAAGCAAGAAAATTCTTCTGCACTTTTTAGAGTGACCATTAGATTAAATCTAATGGTCACATTCTAAACCCACCTATAGACTTTCCTTATAATAAAAAACCACTATCACTATTTCTAGTTTCAAAATTTAATATTTACAAATACAATTAATTATAACAATAAAAGATAAGTACTAAAAAAATAAAAATAGAAATCTCTTCACCTCTCCAAATCACACGTCTCACTAAAAATAAAGTTGACATTGTCTCTTTGAGTGTGAGAAATAAATTAAAAATTGCACTATTGACATACAAAATAATGAAACATCAACTAAAAAATAATTAAAAAATTAAAAATAAAATGTCTATTTTTTTATCCACTTGATCAACTTAATGTAATCTGTGATTTGCATAAACTTCACCCATAAAAAATTTAATAGATTATAATTTAAATTATTGTATACCTCCCTAAATACATGATATTTAAAAACTAAAAATTCAATCTATTTTTCTCTAACCCGTCTCAAATTATAACTACTTGTAAACACATTCCAATTACTCATCATAATAAGTCGCACAATATATTTTTTTTAGTTCTACTATAATAACAAAAATTTATTGATGTAAGGACGAGATTTAAGACAAAACATGCTATTATTTTATGAAATTTCATATTTTCTTTGTAAATTAGTTGTTTTTTTTAGTATTTTCTTTAATACTGCTATTATTATACTATCATTATTTTTACTTTTTTAGTACTTGCCTTTTAATGTTATAATTAATTATATTGGTAAATATTAAATTTGGAAAATAGAAATAATGATAGTGTTTTTATAATAAAAGGAAAGCATATAAGTGGGTTTGGAATGTGACCATTAGATTAAATCTAATGGTCACTATAAAAAGTGCGGAAGATTTTTCTTGCTCCATTGGGAGCAAGAGATCACTGCTCTATATATATATATTGATACCTCTTTATATATAAATACAGAAAAAATAAAAAAAGCGAGTATTGTTATTCCCAAAAATAGTTAGTTGTTTTTGGTGTTTTTTAACCCAACTATTTATCTTACAAGCAAAGATGTAACGGTGAATATGTACTCATATTGGACTTTTTATCTAGGGTTTTAAATGACACCATAGTAAATCTATTACAAACTTTCAACAATTTTTCTGGATAAAAGTGTTTGAATATACCACCATAATAGATAACATATGCAAATGAAATTATTCATTTAATTGATCTTAGTAGAGCGAAATTTGTGTTTGATCATAGTTACCTTCCATGTTTAGAAGAGGTAGCCAATGCTGACTATGTATTTTGATCTGTTAATAATTTTTTTTTTCTTTGTCGGTAAGTGATTTGTTAATAATTTGTTTATTCTTGTTTTTGGATAAAACAAAATTTCATAAATAATGTGGATAAATGTTTTGATAAGAATTTTTAAAAAACCAATATGAGTTGATAAAAGGTTTGACCAACATTCCCAAATAATCTACATGCTCATCAAAAGATCATCAGCAAATAAGTTATATCAAGTATCACAAGAAACTAAAAGGACATGTTTGATTTAGTTTTCTAATTTTTAGTTAACAAATTTTAATTTTAAAATATTTGTTTTCAGTTTCTTCTATAGTTTTATTTCTATTTTTTGAGTGGTACCACCAAATACACCCAATGCTTTCGAAAGTTTATTTATAATAATGCTTTAAAGTGTACGAATTACGAATGTAACTATTTATAGGTAACAATCAAAATTATTTTGACAATATTAATAACCTTTTCACGTTCTTACATAAATATGACGACAGTTTAAAGTTTTTTTTTTTTTTGATACATGGTACATAGAGTTTAATTTTCATAAAATTTAGAGGGAAGACGTGGGGTGATGACAACTTCCAGTGGGGTTGCCTTAGGCATCGTAAGACCCAAACCTTCAGTCATGTCCACAGGTTCACCATTTGGTGTAGTGAAGTTGAACCCCTGAAGCAATCGAGCCAATGTCAAGTGTGTCACTTGCAAGGCCAATTTGATCCCGGGGCAAGATCGCCTACCGGAGCCAAATGGGATGAACTCAAAATGCTGACCACCAAAACTTACCTCTGCTTGGCTCGTCAAGAGCCTCTCTGGCATGAATTTGTCAGGCTCTGTCCACACACGCGGGCGAGTGTTCTTTGGGATGTGATAGCCACTCACATTACAGTATTCCCTGGCCTGGTGCGGTACTGCTAAGGGACCTGGTGGGTACAGACGTAGAGTTTCTTTAACAATTGCCTGGAGGTAGACCAAGTTCTTGATGTCGGATTCTTCTACCCGTCTCTCTGTGCCAACTTTGGAGTCTATCTCTTCTTGGGCATGCTTCAAAGTGTGAATATTGTTCAATAAGATGGACAAGAGCCATGTCAAGTTAATATATGTGGTGTCTGAGCCTGCTAAGATGAGGATCTTCAGGGCAAGAATGTTAGAAACATAATAAGAAGCAGATACATCAAATCTATGCTATATGTGTCTTTTGATATATTTTGTATACACAAACAAACACCAATCAATAACCAAGAAATGTGCTTCCCAACTATTTGGGTTGGCTTCTATGGATCAAGTACTATTTTATATGGCAGTACTGTTAACAGCTAACTGTGCCAAAATAAGAAGTAGATTTGGACTCTCTATGATCATCTTAAGATTTGGAAATTTTGGTTAGTAATGAAAATGAGTCAGGGTTAACACTTGTCTCTAGGTTTTTTAGGTCTTAGCCTCAATTTTTCATCTAAATAATGAATTAAGTTAAAACTTTTGAATTTTCGGTAAGATTTACCTTTTCATATATATGACTGATGAAGCCTATTAGTTTTTATACGAATATATAGAGCAATGCGATTAAAGTAAATAGTCACGTCGAATAGTCTGGTCTAATTAATTACTACTTTAAGATGTCTTAAACTGAATATTTATCTTTACAGTTTTTGAACATGAATCTAAAGACATACCAATATAGTTGCCTTGATAACAGTTTGTTTTGTGTGGCCGTAAAAGAATTCATCATCAATTGCAGAGAGCATCACATCTATGAAGTCCTGCTTATCACCCCTCATTCCCAATTCCCTTGTGAAGATGTTCTTGAACCCAACTCTCAAAAAAAGAATCTAATTATTTTCCAGTTCTCTTCATGGTCTTCCTCAAGTCTCCTAGCACATGTTCAATCCATCCAAACAATGGAAATGGAATTGCATCTGACAATACAAATGCCCCACTTACATACATAAATTCCTTCATTACTCTTCTGAATCACCGTGTCTCTTCATCATCCGTGGAATATCTCTTACCTGCAATCATCTTCACAACAATATTCAAAGTAAAATGTTCAAGCCACTGACTGATCAACACCCTCCTGTTGTTGCTCTTTTTGGCAAGCAAGTGCAACTCTTTAATGCTAGTGTCCAATTCCAAGAATCGGACATGCCTCAGTGTGTCAAGTCTGCGACTTGAGAGCAACTCGAGAAATGCTAGTTTGTGCATGTCACGCCAAAGTGGCCCATAAGGCGTGAACCCGAAGCTTGCATAGTTGTAGCCAAGGTACTTGCCAGCAAGGTCGAATCCATGAATTGTCAATGGGGAGATTAATATTAAATAAGAGAGAATTGGGGATCGAAAGATTAAATAGTTGAAAATTTTTAGAGGAAATAAGATTAGACTTTAGAGGGAGAGAAGAAGTGAGCTCTCAGATTTGTGCGAAGATTAGGAATTTAGAAGTTCTCTGTACTTTGACTTAGTGATTGTTTAGGGCTTATTTGGTTTGGACCTATTTGGTTGAGTCTTTGTTTTAAAATTGTGGCTTAGATATTGTGCTTGTTTGGATGGGTTAAAATTAAGGGGTTAATACTACTACTATTTTTTTTTTTTTTTTTTTTTAAATATTGGGCTAAATATACCTATATTATAAATAAATTTTTTTTTTTTTTTTTGGGGGTGCTCGATCCCACCCAAGCCCCCTCGGTTCCACCACTGCTTGCCAGCACTATTAGTAGGCATTAAAGTGAAGGGTATGTCATTAGTGGTGGAAGCACTCTTTGACAGCTTCCCAACTGCTTACCACGAGTGCACAGTGCACCCCGAGCCCGATTGTGAAGATGGGGCAGATCCGAACCACCGGGGTCTCGCCGCCTAGTTGGTGGAGGTGACCTAGTAAAGGCCATGCACCAGATGTTTCAGGAGGGAGTGATACGATGGTCTTTGTAGTGGTTTGGCTGTGATTTCTTGATCTCCATAGACTGTACGACAGCAACAATGCTATGAGAGTACCAATTGCTTGTGGAAGAGAGAGGAAATCCATGAAGCAGTACTGTTTGAGTAATGAGATCACTTCTTTATTTTGAATATTCCAATTTGGTGTTATATTACGTGTATATATAATTAGTGTCTTTCTATTGAACTTGTTTAAACAAATATCTTAATTCCTAGTGGTACTTTAAAAATAATAATAATAATAATAATTGATAAATTACATTGATATGTTATTTAGCCTTTACTATTTTGATTTAAAATATTTTTCACATCTTTATCTAATTTAATAAATAAAAAAAATTATCAAACGAACCTATATATATATATATATATTAAAAAAGACATCTAATCAAACCCTAAAGAACACCTAATTAAATGTCATTAACCTAAAAAAAAAAAATTATTAATTTATAAAATTTAATACTAATATAAAATTAATATAAAAATTGATATTCTAATGACATTTAATGATATTTTCATATTCATATTGTATCTACCACACATCCGAAACTGACACGACTTCACCCCACTCTCTGTCGGTGCCTGTTCTCCATCAATTGAAATAATAAATTGATAATGCATGTTGAGCTTCTCCCATTTGAAATTTTGGTTTTCAAGTGCTCAGCGCTGCATGCTGTGAGTAGTTCAAGTCAATGGCCCATGGATTGAAGGTCCACAAGATTGGCATTTTTAGGAATGCAACGGGCGAAGGTCGGACAGGTTTGACTAAATCCTACTCCTCCTTATTAAAAAATTTGTCATATCAATTTTACTCTTATTTCGGAACAGGTTTATATTTGTTATACCATCTATACTCTTATTTCGGTAGACAAAATACCGACTTCGCCCCATATATTCCGTTTAATTGAGAGGTGCGCCGGGTTATGCCACTTTTATTATGTAAAAAAAAAAAAAAAACTAGCTCAATGTGTTCACTTCAAATTGGGCTGATAAATAAACTAGCCCAACTTTTAAATTACTAAGTATTGAATATTAATATATTAACAGTAAAATAACAAGAGTGTCAAAAATATAAAATATATATTTTATATATAAAAAAAATTAAAAGATACATATATAATCGGGGAGGGGTCATCACTAAATCCGTTCCCGCCCTAAACCCGCTTCCGATTTTCAATTATTTTACCATACCCGTCCTAAACACATTTAAAGGCTACTAAATCCACCCCATTAGGGGCAAGGGCGGGGGCATGGCGGAAACCCACCGAGTCAGAGGAAATTGCCAATCCCTAGGCTTTTTCTCATGTTAAATTCTTTTATGTCATTTAACAAAATAAGCAATTTTGGTGTGGTGGGAAATTTTCCTACCAATGAGAACGAAAAATTTGTCCATTAGAGGCCAAACAAACACTTAACGCTCCAAATACCAATACATTAGGGAAGAATTGAAGTCGTAAAAAAAATTACAAATTTAATTTGAATTCTATTTGTTATTGGGCTTAATCCGAATATTCTTGCAAATCTTATTATTTTTATTTTATAAGAACGCATGTGTCACCTAGTGATTAGGCAACTATTTCGGGCTTTTAAATATATGAACAATACTTGGGTCCAACCGAACTTCATCCAACCTACTAATGTGGTCCAATGGATCTAAAATAAGTGCCCAAAATTAAAAGTTAGGATTTAAAAGACATGTCCAAAAACGAAAGTTAGGCTATGCCCAATTTAATTTTATAATTAATTTTAACACTTGTCGCAATTTTATTGGATCACATTAACAGGTTGGATGATACTATATTGTTAGTAGTTCAACCAACCTGGATTGGATCCGAGTATTATTATTATTATATATATATATGAGGAGGCCCGAAGTGACATGGGCCGGATATGACTTGCAAACGCGACATCTGGTCCGTACAGATGGGTCAGGCCCATAGAAAGACACTGCCATATGGGCCGAACGTGAATTAGCCCATCAAAGATGACCAGAACTCATAGAGGAACGGGCCTATATCCAGCAGTCCATCGACATTTGTAAATATCTATAAATAGGAGAAGTAATGAATAGAGTAAGGGGAGATATTTTTTGGGGTTGAAATGCAAGAGTTCTAGAGAGAGAAAGAGAGGAGGAATTTCCTGCATCTTTAATTGGCGCCATCTGTGGGAAGCGTGGAAGATTGATTGATCGTTGATTAATATCGCGTGGATTCAGACCAATCTGGGGGAACGAAACTCGATCTTTGGGAGTTGGATCCAGATCTGAGCGATTGTGACCTACTCTGGAGGAATTTTAGTTCCTGTTGCTTTGGCAGAAGTGGCTTCAGATCTACGCAACAACGAGTTGTTCGATTGTGGCAGGATCTGACGGATTTAGAATTCGGACAATTTAGTTCTCGTCAACCGTGAGCATAATTCGGAGAATTCGAAACCAAATCTGAAAAATTCCCACTCACGAAGCTCGGATCTACTCACGAACTTGAGATTAATGCCTTTACTCCGTTCAGGAATAATGATAGGTGAAAGCTCCAATCCGATGGAGGCTGTCCAGCAAACGAAGCTTGAGGAGTTGATGAACTTGATCGAGGCTCTCAAAAAAGAGAATGCAGAATTGAAAGCTGGAATGCAACATCAGCAAATACCCGCGGTTTCGCGTCCACTTCCGGCCGGTGAAGGAGGTGTTCAATCCAATATCGCGCATCAAAGCGAGCAGGACGAGAACAATCAGTCAGCTCTCCACCGTGATAAAAGGAGGATGGATGATTTGCTGCCAAATGCTCGTCGAGTTGAGGATCACGAAGGATCGACTCACGTTGATCCGCGACATGAGCAGATCAGACAGAACGAAGCCATGACCTTCGATCCGCATCGGGAAAGGTTCAATCGAGAGGAGGTGATAGAGGTTGATCGCCGCCAAGTTGCGTCGCCTTGGCAAAGAGAGCTCATAGAGGAACGGTCGTTCGATCCGTCCTACCGGCCCTCCATGGCTACAATCACTCATCGCGGTTCGGAGAGCAGAACCGTATCTCACAGGGCTACCACTGGGCGCCAAAGAGAGAATGAAGCACTCCGATCCGCGGCTCGGACGGTTGATTCACCATTCACTGATGAGATCCTGAATGCCCCGCATCCAAGGAAGTTTGCTATGCCAGTCTTTATTCTGTTTGACGGAACAACCGATCCGATCGATCATGTGTACCATATCCAGTTGAAGATGGCCCTGAATACGAAAAACGACGCTTTAATGTGCAAATGTTTCCCTATAAGCCTAGCTGGACCGGCGCTCAGCTGGTTCAAGAACTTGCCTAGGAGCTCCATTGGTAGCTTCTGAGACCTGTGCGATCGGTTCATAAGCCAGTACTATGGGAACAAGCGTCCGCCAAAGGACATCTCAAGCCTATTCACAATGAGACAGCACAAAGATGAACGTCTCCAGGCTTTTCTCACCAAGTTTAATCTCACTAAGAGTATGGTGATCGAATGCCACCCTTCTACAGCGGTTCAAGCCTTCAAGTTAGCCATGACACGTGGCACTCCGTTCCATACCAGTCTGGTAGTGAATACGCCGACGACTATGGATGAACTCAATGAAAGAGCCGACGGCTTTGTGCACCTAGAAGAAGAGGAGGCAGCCAATGCTCGGACAGCGTCGCTCGTGTCGACCGAGGAAAAGTCCAAGGCAAAGATCAGGCAGAAGCAGGCTCAGCCGCAGCGTCAGACCTCCTGGAAGGCAGAAAAGAGGTCCAGGGAGGAAGAGCTGATCACTCTGCTGAAGGTCACTCTGGCGAGGCTATATCAGGAGAACAAAGATAAGTTTCATCCACCACTGCCAATTAGGCAACCCCTCGAACAGAGGGATCAGACTAAACATTGTGCTTTCCATTCCGATTTCGGTCATCAGACTAATGAATGCAGGAATTTGAGAAGGCAAGTGGAGATGTTGATAGCTAGAGGGGAGTTCGCGAGTTATGTTCAAGGCTCGGCGACAGAGCAGAATCGACCGATGGAACAAGTAAAAAGGAGTCATAAACAAAGCTCCCACAGTTCACAACCAGTTCGTATAATCAATGCTATCCACGGTCGACCTGAGCCCAGCGAAGATTCAGATGAGCTACTTCGAGCGCGCCTACGGCAGGCGCAGATGAAGAAAAGGGTCAGTAGTGTGAATACTCTATACCAGCAGATCACATCGATACAGATAAAGTTCGACAGGACAGACCTGCAGCGTGTTCAAATCCCCCATGAAGACCCGTTGGTAGTCAGTTTGACAGTGGCGGACTGCCTGGTGCGCAGAGTTCTGATCGATCCCGGGAGCAGTGCGAATGTCATGCCGAGGGACACATTTGATCGGCTCGAGATTAAACCAGAGAGGCTCAAGCCCACTGGAAATCCCCTGTTAGGATTCGATGGCAAGAGGGTGGAGCCCGTCGGAATGGTGGAAGTAGAAGTTCAAGCTGCAGAACGAGCTCTTATGGAAACTTTTGTGGTTGTAGAGATTCACCCCTCGTACAATCTCCTGATGGGAAGAGGATGGATTCACAGAGTCCAAGGTGTACCCTCAACTTTGCATCAGGTCATGAGGTGCCTCGGACCCGATGGAAAGAAAGTGATAGATATTCGTAGGGATCAGGTTGCAACCAAAGAGTGTTATTCCGTCACACTAAAGTATGCTGGGAAAGGGAAGGCGCCCGTCCGATCGGCAAGCCCCAGATAGCAATTACAGGAACCTCCGCCCAAGCAGAACAGGGTGGGGGAGTCAGTCGACTTGACCGAAGAGCCCCTTCTGGATGTGCAGATTGATCAGTCCAGGCCAGAGCGAACTACCAGAGTAGGAATAAGACTGACCAGGGAAGAGCAGCAAGAGCTAGTTGACTTCTTGTCTCACAATGCCGATGTATTTGCATGGAGTCACCTAGACATGCCTGGAATTAATCCCTTTGTGTCCTGTCATTCCTTGAATGTCAATCCCAATTTCAAACCAGTAAAACAGAAGCAACGAAGATTTGCTCCAGAACGCAACCAAATCATAGCCAAGGAAGTTGATAGGCTGCTTGATGCGGGATTTATCAGAGAAGTACACTACCCTGATTGGTTGTCCAACGTCGTTGTCGTGCAGAAGAAGAATGGGAAATGGCGAGTATGCATTGATTTCACCAATTTGAACAAAGTCTGTCCGAAGAATAGCTTCCCGCTGCCAAAGATTGATCAAATGGTGGATGCCACCACCGGGTATGAGCGTTTAACCTTTCTGGACGCTTATTCAGGTTATAATCAGATCCCTATGGACCCGGCAGATGAAGAAAAAACTTCTTTTGTAACCGAGCGAGGGACATACTGCTACAAAGTTATGCCTTTCGGACTAAAGAACGTGGGAGCAACTTATCAAAGACTTGTTAGCAAAATTTTCAAGGATCAGATAGGAAAGATTGTGGAAGCCTATATTGATGATATGGTGGTAAAGAGTAGGAAGAAGGATGATCATCTGAAACATCTGCAAGATATATTTGATGTGCTAAGGCGATATGGGATGAGGCTCAATCCAACCAAGTGCTCGTTCGGTGTGAGTTCCGGTCAGTTTTTGGGACACGTGGTCAACCGCAGAGGCATCGAAGTTAGCCCCGCTCAAGCAGAGACTTTGATTAAGAATGCCGAGCCAAAGACGATCAGAGAAGTGTAAGCCCTCACAGGACGAATAGCTGCATTAAGTCGATTCATTTCTAAGTTGTCAGATCGCTGCAAGCCGTTCTTTGACACGATTCGGAGTCATGGAAGACAGGTCTCGGGGGATGAGCAACGACAAGCATTGACCCATTTGAAGGAATATATGCAGAATCCACCAGTCCTGTCAGCCCCGGATCCAGAAGAAAAGTTATTTTTGTATCTTGGAGTATCTAGTGTTGCGACAAGTGCCGTTCTGATTCGTTGCAAGGAAGGGGTGCAACACCCGGTATTTTATGTCAGTAAAACAATGACCGAGGCAGAACGAAAATACTCGAAGGCCGAACGGGTGATACTTGCACTTGTAAACGCAAAAAGAAAGTTGAGGCATTATTTCGAATCCCACCCTATAGCTGTTCTAACAACTTTTCCAATCAGAGTGCTTATGCACAAGCCAGAACTCTCGGGCAGAATGACAAAGTGGGCCATAGAGTTAAGTTCATTTGACATAACATATGAGCCGAGAACAGCTGTCAAAGGACAAGCGGTAGCCGATTTCCTGCTAGAATGTGACTCTGAGGATACGGAAGAAGACCTTAGGTGCGGCGCTTGGAAACTTTATGTAAATGGCTCCTCTAACCAAATGGGGGCTGGAATTGGGGTTAAACTGCAAACCCCAGAGGGTACTTCTTTGAGTCAAGCACTCAGACTTGAGTTCCGAGCCACCAATAATGAAGCGGAATACGAGGCGTTGCTGAATGGGTTAAAGTTGGCCAGAGAGCTACAGGTCAGAAGTTTGACTGTTTATAGTGACTTACAGTTGATTGTTCGGCAGGTAAATGGTGAGTACGCAACCAAGGATGACATGATGGAGGCATATCGTTCTGCCGTTCTGCATAAAGCCAAGGACTTTGCGAAGATTGAATTCATACAGTTACCGAGGGAACAGAACGCAGATGCGGACCGGTTAGCATGTAGTGCTTCGAGTTCTGGTGAAACATTGGCGAGGGTGATTCCAATAGGAATATTGACCCAGCCATCTATTTTCGAAGAACCTTTGGACTCTGACCCTTGGCAAGTCAATGTCATACCGTATGAATCGAGTTGGATTGACCCTATCATCACTTATATTCGAGATGGCGTTTTGCCTATGCAAAGGGATGAAGCTAGGAAAATAAAAAAGAATGCTGCAAAATACGCCATCGTGCATAACCAGCTGTACAGAAGGTCCTACTCTGGCCCATACTTGAAGTGTGTCACCCCCGCAGAGTCGCAGTAGGTATTGCGAGCTATTCATAAAGGCGTATGTGGCAATCATTCTGGGGGAAGATCGTTAGCGCATAAAACAATGACACAAGGGTATTTCTGGCCGAACATGTCAAGAGATGCGGAGGAGTTCTCTCGAAGGTGCGATAAATGCCAACGATATGGACCATTGATTCACCAACCACCTGAGGAATTGCACGTAATGGCCTCGCCATGGCCTTTCGCGCAATGGGGGATGGATGTGGTCGGTCCTCTGCCAACGGCAAGAGCTCAGAACAAGTATGTGTTACTGGCCACGGATTACTTCACTAAGTAGGTGGAAGCAGAACCATATCCAAGCGTGACTCAGACTCATGTGAGACGATTTATTTGGAGCAATATTATCTACCGTTTCGGCGTTCCAAGGTCAATAGTCATGGATAATGGCACGAACCTCGACAGTAAGCAAGTAAGAGAGCTGCTGGAGGAGTATGGAATTAATCAGAAGTTGGCTGCAGTAAGTCATCCTCAGGCTAATGGACAAGCAGAAATTACAAACAGAACAATTTTTGCCTGCATTAAGAAGAAGCTGGAGGACCATAAAAGGAAGTGGTTGGATGAGCTCCCGAACGTCCTATGGGCTTACAGGACCACCCCAAGGCGGCCGACTGGAGAGAGCCCGTTTGCAATGGCATATGGTACCGAGGCGGTTATACCGGTTGAGCACTTGGTCCCAACTATCAGAAGCTTAGCATGGAGTCGAGATCAGAACGACAGAATGTTAAGATTGAACCTCGATATGATAGACGAAAGGAGGGACGCTGCAGCAATAAGGTTAGCATCATACCAGCAAGTATTGGCGAATAGTCACAACAAACGAGTGAAACACAGAGATTTTGCCCCTGGCGATCTGGTTCTGAAAAGAAAGGTGGGGATAGTCAAAAAAATGATGCCACCCTGAGAAGGCTCATACAGAATTGCAGAAGTCATAGGCAAGGGAGCGTATACGTTAGAGACCATGGCGGGAAGGTTGGTCAGCAAGCCCTGGAATGCCACGTCTCTGAAGAGGTACTACCAATAAAAACTAAGTTTCGGCTTTATTGGGTGTTGTTTGTTGTCAATCAAGTACGTATGAATGTGCAAATTCCTGAAATTTATAAAAATAACTTTCCTCTTCAATGGGTTTTTTTTTAAAAAAAAATGAATGAAAAGCCAAGTGGCAAGTGGCATTCTAGCCGAGCGCCAGGTACTTAAGCAAGATAAGTGGCAGCTGGCACCATAAGCCGAACGCCAGGCACTTGCTAAAAAAATGAAAAGCCAAGTGGCAAGTGGCATTCTAGTCGAGCGCTAGGCACTTAAGCAAGATAAGTGGCAGCTGGCACCATAAGCCAAACGCCAGGCACTTGCTAAAAAAATGAAAAGCCAAGTGGCAAGTGGCATTCTAGCCGAGCGCCAGGCACTTAAGCAAGATAAGTGGCAGCTGGCACCATAAGCCGAACGCCAGGCACTTGCTAAAAAAATGAAAAGCCAAGTGGCAAGTGGCATTCTAGCCGAGCGCCAGGCACTTAAGCAAGATAAGTGGCAGCTGGCACCATAAGCCGAACGCCAGGCACTTGCTAAAAAAATGAAAAGCCAAGTGGCAAGTAGCATTCTAGCCGAGCGCCAGGCACTTAAGCAAAATAAATGGCAGCTGGCACCATAAGCCGAACGCTAGGCACTTGCTAAAAAAATGAAAAGCCAAGTGGCAAGTGACATTCTAGTCGAGCGCCAGGCACTTAAGCAAGATAAGTGGCAGCTGGCACCATAAGCCGAACGCCAGGCACTTGCTAAAAAAATGAAAAGCCAAGTGGCAAGTGGCATTCTAGCCGAGCGCCAGGCACTTAAGCAAGATAAGTGGCAGCTGGCACCATAAGCCGAACGCCAGGCACTTGCTAAAAAAATGAAAAGCCAAGTGGCAAGTGGCATTCTAGCCGAGCGCCAGGCACTTAAGCAAGATAAGTGGCAGCTGGCACCATAAGCCGAACGCCAGACACTTGCTAAAAAAATGAAAAGCCAAGTGGCAAGTGGCATTCTAGCTGAGCGCCAGGCACTTAAGCAAGATAAGTGGCAGCTGACACCATAAGCCGAACGCCAGGCACTTGCTAAAAAAATGAAAAGCCAAGTGGCAAGTGGCATTCTAGCCGAGCGCCAGGCACTTAAGCAAGATAAGTGGCAACTGGCACCATAAGCCGAACGCCAGGCACTTGCTAAAAAAAATGAAAAGCCAAGTGGCAAGTGGCATTCTAGCCGAGCGCCAGGCACTTAAGCAAGATAAGTGGCAGCTGGCACCATAAGCCGAATGCCAGGCACTTGCTAAAAAAATAAAAAGCCAAGTGGCAAGTGGCATTCTAGCCGAGCGCCAGGCACTTAAGCAAGATAAGTGGCAGCTGGCACTATAAGCCGAACGCCAGGCACTTGCTAAAAAAAAAAAAAAAAATGAAAAGCCAAGTGGCAAGTGGCATTCTAGCCGAGTGCCAGGCACTTAAGCAAGATAAGTGGCAGCTGGCACCACAAGCCGAACGCCAGGCTCTTGCCATAAACACGCACACGACAAAGTTAATATAAAAAAAAAAAAAGAAAAGGCATATATATATTGAAAATGGGTTTGAACAGAGCGTAACACAAAGAAAAAAGAGAAAAAAGAGTTCTGTCATCTCATTCATGATAAGCATTGGAGTTACAAAAAATGAAGTATTCAAGTCACATTGTTACAAAAAAGTATGGAATCGAAGAGTCTGGAGGAGTCCTAGCTAGCTGCCCCAGTACCGACAGCCTCCTGGTTGTGCCGATCCGCCTCCTCGGTCCCGTTAGCCATCTCACCCTCACGAGGTGGGGAATCAAGATGAATAACAGAGTCATTCTCCTGGGGGCCAACGTCAGCAGTGACTATGGGAGAGACCACAGTTGACGAATGAGGAGCGGTTAGAGGCTGAATGGTAGGAGGAGCTGTAGTGATCCTAGAGGAAGCAATATCCTGACATTCATCAAATATATGCTCCGCTTTGGTGGGTTCTGGGTCAACATAGACCCTCAGAGGATCAATCCCTAAATCCTTATCGACCTCATCTGGAGTTGAGCTGGTCTGTCCCTCAGCCAGAACTCGGTCGGAGAAACCTTCTCGAAATCCCTGAGCATATCTAAGAGCTCCGACTCTTGAGAACCGAGCATGAAGAGCCAGCATCCCACCGTTCACTCTGCTGATGGTATCAATCAGAGCAGTACGCTCGTCCAGAGCTCTCTTCTCAAAAGCCATCCGAGCAGACTGTTCATCAGCCAGAAGGCGCTGGAGCTCTGCCTTTTCGTCTCTGATTGAATCACGTTCAGTCTGCCAGACACTCTTCTCAAGCTGGAGGGCATCCTTCTCATCCTGAAGAGAGTCGTTTTCCTTCTTCAAGACATCTCTTTCTTGTTCGGTTTTTTCAAGCTGAGCCAATACCTCGGTATTCTTGCTGGCGAGAAGGTCGTTCTCCTTATTGGCCACCTCCAGGCTATCAGAGAACTTACGGGCCCTGGCGTTCCCTATTTCCACCTGCTTCTGCATAGCCATCATTCCGAACAAAGTCTGCATAGATATACATTTATAATGGTTAAACCGATAGTCTGGTCGGACGAAGGCAAGACCAAATAATATGAGAGGATTCATGAGTTGGAAAATAAAAGTCACCTCCATGGCAGATTGGGGAAAGCGGCTGAACACATCATTCTGGGATAGACCTTTCGCCGCCTCAAGGTCTTTCGGAGTCCACATGCTCCTATAATACGCCATGGCGGTTTGGCCATCCTTTAGCATGGTCTCGTTCGGCTTCACGAACGTCCCATCCATTCAGGTGTACCGAGGAGCCCATGGTGGTAAAGTGGGAAGAGAAGGGGAGGCTGAAGCAGAAGCAGAGGCACCAGCTGCAACAGGCCCGGAGGGGGCAGGAGCTCTGACTGGGCGATGCAAGAGAGCACCCGGCCCAGAGACCCGGGTCCTTCTTATAAGAGGTTCCTCCTCAGGGTCGACCCCACCGTCAGGATGAGGCCTTTTGCCTCGTTCTTTGTCCCGAGCGCCCCCAGCGGCAGCAGGGGCAGTAGTGATTTGTGGAGACGCGCTCGGGTTGGTAGCAGGGGTGCTGACAACAGAATCAATAGCCACCGTGCTCGGGATGGTGTCAGAGATGGTGGCTGAGGAAGAGGCTGATGCAGGAGAGGAGGTTGCCCCAGCAGCAGAAGTGGCTGGGGGAGTATTTTTCTTCCTACCAAATGATGGAATCTGAAGCCTGCTCATGGTATAGCCGAGGGATGAGAGCGCTAGAAGGTTGTCTGAAGTGAGGAAGTCTGAGTAAGAAGGAATATCGTTCAGAACGTATTTCTTCAAGTAATTACTCCTATCCCTGCAAACACTGTAGCTCAAGTCATCACAAGGTATGCCTAAGGAGCGACATAAGAAAGTACAAAAGTGAGGAACACATGTTTCGCAGGGACAATCGTTTTTATGAGATTTGAATTTCTTATATGAGGAAACAGAGCAGACGCCAAAGGCGCTCGGGATTGGGTAATCCTCTGCAGCCGGCGAAGACCAGGCCCCACTAATGCCCACGATGTTATCCCTCCAACCCTTTTCAGATTTGATTGTGTCCGTACATATGGACATCTTGTCGGTCGGGTAGAGGTGGTAGAAGGGCTCGTTAGTTCGGATCTTACTGACCTTATAACACAGAAGAAGATCTATGAGGTCAAGGTCCAGACTTCTGTCACGAATCAACAGTAACATAACGGATATGATTCTAAAGAAATTGGGGTTTACCTGCAGGGGGGATATCCCCAGTCTATTGAAGACATAATTAAAGAAGGGGTGCAGAGGGAACCTAACGACATTCAGTTAAAGGTTTGAAAATAAAACTTCGCCGGGAAGAAGGCCGGTACCGGTCATAATATTAACATCCTTAGGGCAAACCCTAACTTGGATGTTGTCAGGAAGTCTAAGTCTCATACGAAGAACATCTAGATCTACAACCATGGTGGAAGTGTTTGAAGGATCTAAAAGGGTAAAAAGAAGCCTGCCGAAAGTAAAAAGGAACAAAACTAACCTCTGAGATAGAAAGCAACAAAGAGCACTGCAAGACCGCTGGAAGAATGACTCTTGAAGGATTTCACCGGAAGAAGTTTAGCACTGTTCTAAAAGGATGAACGAGAGATTTGACTGATGATGGAGACGGTAAAAAGGCATGAAGTGGTATTCTAGAGCCTTATAAAGGCGAGGGGGACCCGAGGGCCGAAGCGTCAGGAAGGCGAGAAATTCATCGAGCCCCGGAACATTGATTCTGGATCTGACCGTCCGTTCCCCCATGTGAGTTTCTCGAGCCGTCAACGTCATGATGAGACGCCTTCAATAATTACCCCCTTATTAAACAAGGGGTAATTATGGGGGCAGTTGAGGAGGCCCGAAGTGGCATGGGCCGGATATGACTTGCAAACGCGACATCTGGTCCGTACAGATGGGTCAGACCCGTACAAAGACACTGCCATATGGGCCGAACGCGAATTAGCCCATCAAAGATGACCAGAACTCATAGAGGAACGGGTCTAGATCCAACAGTCCATCGACATTTGTAAATATCTATAAATAGGAGAAGTAATGAATAGAGTAAGGGGAGATATTTTTTGGGGTTGAAATGCAAGAGTTCTAGAGAGAGAAAGAGAGGAGGAATTTCCTGCATCTTCAATATACTTTATCTATTTTGAGTTCCTTCCGTAATTAATTAAGTTATCCTAATTACCTAATATAGTTAGTTACCAGAAATGTTGTGTATGTGGTGCATTATTGTTCGGGTTGATGTAATAGCTTGAAATTGTGTATATATTATATTTAGTTTGGTTTCTGCATTTTGTGTTGTGTATGTGGTGCATTATTATTCTGAAATTACTGCAAACCAGTCTTAAGCATAGAAATAGTGACAGCATGTCTTCATAGTTAGTATGAACTAATATATTACATGCATTATAATTTATACACACAAGAAGCCTATGCATATTCTTACATATATATATATATATATATATATATATATATATATATATATATATATATAATTAAAAACAGAGTGGCTTATTATGGGAATGGTACATATAGTCTTATGGTTATCTCTATTTCTGCTCACAACATATGATATTTGGTTAATTTATAGAGTTTAATTTTCATAAAATTTAGATGGAAGGCGTGAGGTGATGACAACTTCCAGTGGGGTTGCCTTAGGCAATGTAATACCTAAGCCTTCAGTCATGTCCACGGGTTCACCATTTGGTGTTGTGAAGTTGAACCCCTGTAGCAATCGAGCCAATGTCAAGTGTGTCACTTGCAAGGCAAATGAGATCCCGGGGCAAGATCGCCTACCGGAACCAAATGGGGTGTACTCAAAATGCTGACCAGCAAAATCTACCTCTGCGTGGCTCGTCAAGAACCTCTCCGGCATGAATTTGTCAGGCTCTGTCCACACACGCGGGTCTCGGTGCATCTTCCACACATTTACTAGCAAGCGAGTGTTCTTTGGGATGTGATAACCACTCACATTACAGTCTTCCCTGGCCTGGTGTGGTACTGATAAGGGACCTGGTGGATACAGACGTAGAGTTTCTTTAACAATTGCCTGAAGGTAGACCAAGTTCTTGATGTCGGATTCTTCTACCCATCTCTCTGTGCCAACTTTGGAGTCTATCTCTTCTTGAGCATGCTTTAAAGCATGGTTGTTGTTCAATAATATGGACATGAGCCATGTCAAGTTAATGGATGTGGTGTCCGAGCCTGCTAAGATAAGGTTCTGCAGGGCAAGAATGTTAAGAACATAATAAAAACCAGAGGATGTATTAAGGCTATGTTTGACGGGTATGGAATAGGTAGAATCTGCGAAAAAATAAAATTTTCTCCAATTCCATGCCACCAAACACAACTTAAATCTATGTTACACAAGGGTTAATGATAAGATTGCTTTATTGAGACCTAATTACCATATCAAAATAAAAGTATAGTGTCACCGCATACTAAAGTAAGGTTGCTTACGTCAAATCTTCCCGAAATAGTGGAAGCATCATGCAATTGTACTCGTATACCCATATAAACATTTATATGTATTTTTTAATATATACAAACACCAATCAAGAGCCAAGAAACCTGCTGCACAAACTATTTGAGGTTAATTGGCTTCTATGGATCAAGTAGTATTTTACATGGAAGTGTTAATAGCCAACTGATAGTCCTGCACTCCTGCCCAAATGGAAAAAGGTTTGGACTCTGTGTGGTCATGTTATCGCTTGCCTGGAGTTCTTTTATTCCTGCATAGGTAGCACTAAAAACAAATACAGTAGCGTCTTAAAATTGGACTATATATATATGCATTTTCTTCAAATTGAAATTTAGCTCAATATTTAGTTCGAAGTGTAAGTTGAAAACCATGAATGGGGGAATTTGGCAGATATATTCAAGGCACTTGGGTTACCTTGCCCCACCCTCTCACTCCAAATGGTACCTGTATTTGACTGCCTCACTAATTCATTCGCTAGCAAGACGTCGATTGTCTAGTCTTAAGTCTCCCATATACTTTTGTGACCTTGTGTATCCGACCTTATACTCTAATTCCAACCATGACCCTTTGTAGGAAACTTCCCGGAAATCACTACTTGTGTTGTCCCAATTTGGCCATCGTTTTCTAATGATATTTTTTTTAATTATTTTTTCCACCATGAAGGTCCCAACCACCATTAAGACTTTTTGGTATCATGAATGTTGACAATGTTGCTTACGTTTTACAGTACTATTTAAAGACAGCATTGAAAACTCCGTCTATCCCAAACCATAATTTGACAGACTGCTAACTTAAAATTTTGTGATGACCAATACGAATATGAATATAAAGACATACATACCGATATTGTTGCCTTGATAACAGTTTCCTTTGTGTGGCCATAAATAAATTGGTCGTCAATTACAGAGAGCAACACATCTATGAAGTCCAGCTCATCACCCCCAATTCCCTTCTGAACATGTTCTTGAACCCAACTCTCAAAAATAGAATCCAATTCTTTTCCAATTCTCTTCATGGTCTTCAAGCCTCCTACCATATGATCAATCCATCTCAGCAATGGAAATGGAATTACATCTGACAATACAAATCCCCCACTCACATACATAAATTCCTTTATAACTCTTCTGAATCGCGTTGTCTCTTCACCATTCTCGCTCTCCGAATATCTCTTACCTGCAATCATTTTCACAACAATATTCAAAGTCAACTGCTCAAGCCATTCACTGATGATCACTCTGTTGTTGCTCTTCTTGGCAAGCAAGTGCAACTCTTTTATGCTAGTGTCCAATTCCGAGACTCGGACATACCTCAGTGTGTCAAGTCTGCGACTTGACAGCAACTCGAGGAGTGCTAGCTTGCGCATCTCGCGCCAGAATGGTCCGTAAGGCCCAAACCCAAAGGCTGCATAGTTGTAGCCGAGGTAGGTGCCAGCGCTAGATGTGGGGCGTGAGGCCAAGGCTATGTCATTAGTGGTGAAGCACTCTTTGACAGCCTCCCAATTGCTCACCACCACTGCACGGTGCACTCCGAGCTTGATGGTGAAGATGGGGCCGTATTGGTCGGCCATGGCTCCGAGGGTCCGAGCCAACGGCTTTTTGCTGCCTAGTTGGTGGAGGTGACCTAGTAAAGGCCATGCACCTGATGGTTCAGGGAGTACTGGTATGCTCTTGGTAGTGCTTTGACTGTGATTTCTTGATCTCCATAGACTGTACAATAGCAACAATGCTATGAGACAACCAACTGCTTGTGGAAGAGAGAGGATATCCATGAAGCAATAATGTTTGGGAAATGAATGAGATAGTTCTGCAATTAGTTTCCAATTTGGTGGCCTAAAAGTCTATATGACAATTGACGAGGTCAACTTTCACTTTTGAATTAGGAACATATTATTATGAGGACAAGAAAACTTTGTTGATATTCAGAGAAATGAAAAGGATAAGAAAATTATAATAATTAATTTTTCTTCTTTGTTAAGCGTTGGAATCATTGATGGGGAAATATATCTGTAAGCCAAACACTCATTGATGGGCGTTTACTAGGTCCAATTTGAATATTGTATTATGAATATTGTTTTAAGATGATTATGGATTTTTTTTTTTTTTCCACAGTAAATGCACTCTTTACATAATTTATTGTCTAACATATGTATTGAGTTGACAAATAGTTGATATCTGTGGCTTTTTGAGTTAGCTAGTGAATTTGAGACAAATTTCGAAGCTTCTTGTAATTTTTTTTTTTTTTTTTCTTCCAAAAAATCAGCTTCTTCTGATTTTCTAAGAAAAAGCATAGTATTCTTATTTTATTTTTATTTTCCTTAATGTTCACATTTTATTTCATTCATATTATATTGATTATTTTATTTTATTTCCATGAACTTGCTAAAGCCAAGACTGGATTTATATGTATTAGGATAAATTACATTGATATCTTTTGAGATTTTGCTAATATGCATTGACAAGTTACACTTACCTCTACTAAAATTTATATGTAAATATTAGAACATACCTCCCCTTCGTTAATTGTCAACACCTTCCCTTTGTTAACAATCAACACGTACAGTCAATCACAAAAAATGTTAATGTGAGTAATTTTATAATTTTTAAATTTTTATTTTACCCTCAGAAGACATGTTTATTAATGCAATAAAATTCAATAAATATTTTATTAATGTAATAAAATACAATTCATCTCTGAGGCCAGAAACATAATTACGAACCCAACTTCCCAAAAGAGAAATGTAATTACAAACTAAACAAGTTTAACAGGTAAGTATATTTTGATAAATTAAAAAGGAATATCAATGTATATTGACGGAATATCAGTGTAATTAAACTACACATATTACTCTTTACTCTGTTTGGGCTTGGATTAGCTGGGCTTGTCACTACATTGTGTACAGCCCATAAAATCCATCCTTCCAGCCCACCGGAAAGTTCAGAGACACACACTATTAACGGCTAATTCGGCCGTTAATTGTGCATTACTGTTGGAGGCATTGGGTTGGGCTTGTCCCTGTTCAATTGGGTTGAGTTTGTACCTTGTTTTGCTTATTTTGAGTTTTGTTTTTCATTTCATGGTTTGCTTGGCCAAAGGCCCATAGTTGCTTAATTTTTCGAAGGACAAAAAAAAAAAAAAAAAAAAAAAAAAAAAAAACATGTTTTAAAACAAACCTGTGTGCATCAATGTTATATGACCAACTAGTATATATATTATTGTGTATCCATTTTTTTTACCCATTCTCAGATCTAAATAGATGTGTTAACTCTTGCAGCTTATAGCTTAAGTTTTTGCCCAACTGATTTCTGGAGGTTAAGACATGAGGTGAAATATTTAATTGGGATTTTTTTTTTTCATTTAATATATTAGTTATATTATGAAAAAGAGGGGGAAAAGAAAAGTGAGAAGAAGATGAAAATGTCTATGAGAGATAACAGGATAAATAAAAGCGTAATTAACTATACCAATTTTATTTTTTAATGATTGTAATTAACTATCTTATTATCTTCTTAATTTTCTCTTTTTAGTTTCTACGTACTTTAAATTCATTGTAAAGTCGTAACAATTTCATTTGTAATAACTTTTTTTTTTTCCTTCAAATTGCTTATTTTGGATAATGATGACACCCATATCAGTGTAATTTAATATATGATATCATATTGTATTTTCGACATGTGGGTGTTAAAATGACTTGTTTAAGTAGTTTTAATGGGTTTAAGGTGAGCATACTCTAAAATATTTTAATAATTGTAACCATCTCATTATGTTTTTTCTTAATATGCACTAGTAGTTTCTACTTTAGTTGTAACTATTTCATTTGTAATAACTATATATTTTTTTTCTTAAAAATTTCAAATTGCTTATCTGCGATAATGATGAGACCCATATGCATATGAGTGAAATTTAATAATGAAACCTGATTTTATTTTCCACATGTTATTAAATGACTAGTTTAAGCAGTTTTAATGGGTTTAAGGTTAGCAAGGTCTAAAATATTTTGGCAAATGGTGGGTTAAGCTTGCCCAAATTAGCAACCTTAAAAAACAATATGTGTACCACTTGGAACATAATTTTTGTGATAGTCATCTAAAACTACGTGAGATATATACAAATATATATATATATATATATATATATATATATATATATATATATATATATATGGTGATTAAATAGCTGACGCTGAAGTTTTAGATGAGATCAATTGAATATTAAAATGAAATGAGCAGGGATTGTTTTAGATGAGATTGCTGAGTCAAAGTGCTTACTATTTAATGAATACCAAAATGGAGCAGACAATATCCAAGTTTCCAACCAAACCCAGATGGCAACCTTAAGATTCAATGAATACTCCCGATTTATAATCCATAGGGCCCGACGGGACGGTACCAAGGTTTGCGTATTTTTGCATTACGTGTTAAATAAAACAAGGGAACACCAACAAGTCGCTTCACCAACTTCACCGCCGATGGGTACCACCAATCTAGAGAGCCAACAATTGCACAAGGACTTTTACAACACGGAGTGTGTATAATATATATATATATATATATATTGAATAAAATAAAAAAGATACGCCGTAGTATCTTATTTATTATTTCGGTCTAATATAGCGGGAGAGATATAGTGATAAAATAATATTAAAACTTTTTACCTTTTTTTTTTTCATCTCTCTGGTTTTTTTTTTTTTTTTTTAAATTGAAGAAGATTGATTTAAAGTTATTACATTTAAATGTAAACTTATTACATTAGACACAAGACAAATATAAGATCAAAATGATAAATGGTGCATATGTTGTGGATCGTACTCTAAGAAATATATATATTAAAATAGTAATTGTTGAATCTTTTTATTTAAACCTAAAATCTTATGCCAGCATAATGTGGTGTACAATTCGATATGGATTTCTTTTATTTAGAAAAATACATATTGATTAACTTAATTTTTAACATTTATTTATCAAGTTCAAGAAATTTCTATTCATACGATGTAATGAATAAATTCAAATATAAATCATATTCACTCCATCAAAAAATAATAATAATAAAACGGTGCACCAAGATAAACGGATTTGAAAATTCCGTTGAAAATTATTTTCCGTTTTTTCTAACAACCCTACATAGAAATAATAAATGAATTAATAAATGTCATTACCATACAAGTTCATGTGTACTTGCCAACTCAAAACCAAGTGGCTTCTGAATATAGAATAGCATTATCAGGTGGCGTCTCTAATCTGGTGCACAGCCCTCAAGTTCCGTAGACCTTTTGGCATCCTTTTTTTGACAAATCTAAAAATGACACATGTACACACGACATATACGTGGAAGCAACGATATCCATACACCAATTACTCAAAAATATATATATATACACATCATTTGATAGTGATCAAATCAAAATTAACATAATCAAGTTGTATATGATTACATAATCACATATGTCAGCTTAGATGTTTAGTCCACAGATACATCTCTGTTTGTGATTAAGTCTTAATCTGGTTGAACTGATCCCTAATTTAATTCAAACCTGACCACTTGGTCATGGCCCTTGTTGTGAGACCGATTGAGCAAATTTTGGAGGGAAAAACTCAAGGGAAGATGCAAGGGGGTCTGAGGGGCCTCTTAGTCCCAAAAAAAATTGAAAGAATTAATAGTATTAGTCCATCCCAAAATATATTAGCCCACTCTAAAATCTATTTCTTGATCCACCAACATACTAATCCATCATATTATATATATATATTTAATGAGTAATGATAAATAGTTCGATAGTCATACAAATTCTACTAATTTTATGAAAAAATTAATTTTAATTTTATCATACTTACCTTTAAACTTATCTATTATGTCAAATGAATTTAAATTTTATAGACATTAGAATTCTCTATTTAAATATCATTACTCATTTTATATATGAGTTTAATGACATTCCTATATTACGAGTAATAATTATAATAATTAGTTGGAATTGTTCATCTCTCATAAATTAGTTGGAATTGTTGTCTAAATCATTATTCATATTTATTAGACAATATAATATAATAAGGGTGACCGCAAGTTGAATTCCACTAGCCCACAGAAATTTTAAAATTCAAACAGACAATAATCCATATCTGACTCCATCCAAAATAAGAAACTTCTATCCATTTTCACTCTCTATATATTATAAATAGACATATAGAATTAGAGGTAGAATCATAGATACGGAGAGCACTTGTCATCAAAGAAAAAAGAAATGAGCTTTGGAGTGATAATATCAGGAAACGAAGCAGCTGGCTTCAACCTCTGCGCAAAACCCAACGACCACCTATCTTCAAAATTCTCAATGTCTGAAGCTTCTTCTCAACTTCAATTCAAAACCCATGTCACAAAACCAAGCATTTCCATTAGAACTCGAACAAAGGCGACCATTAACAACCTGTATGGTACAGCACAGACCACAGAGAGCTTCTATGAGCTGTTGGGCATATCAGAGAGCGGAAACCTTTCAGAAATCAAGAAGGCGTACAAGCAACTGGCTCTGAAGTACCACCCGGACGTGTCGCCGCCGGAGCGGATGAAGGAGTACACCAGGAGGTTCATTCGAGTACAGGAGGCTTATGAGACTCTGTCCGACCCCAAAACAAGAGCCATCTATGATAGAGACTTGGTTGGTGGTTTGAACCTGGCTCTCTCCACAAGAAAACGGTCTCAATATGACCAGGTTAGGTTCTACTAATGAGATTGTGACACTTTTATTATTTAATTTTAGAAAGAAAAAAAAAGATAAAAGTAAAATATACTATTCTTTTCCCCTCAAATTTTATGGTTGTATTAGGAGTTGAGTTTAGATTACACTTACACATACCCATATATATATATATATATATATATATATAGTGTATAGATTAGGTATGTGACTAGTTAGAGATTGTTTCTCTTTCTTATTAGTAGTTATTTAACCAGGTTAATTTTTGTTGGTTTTGATTTCACCAGAGATTTGACGACTGGGTTGAATGGAGGAACCGTTGGCAGTCTCAACTCAGTGAGTTAAAGAAAAGGAGGGAAAATAAGGATTCAAGAAGGCATGCGACATGGGAATCTCGAGGACGCAGGCAAAGAAGTCAAACAATATTTGATGATGATGATGAATCATTCTCGTCATACTAAGAAGAGTTTTACTTTTGCATTGCTTCTTCATCTAACAGAGCATTCCTTTTACATGCTTTGGCTATAGCGAGAAAAGAAACAGAACCAGTTCTTGATTATTACAATTTGTCAATTTAGCCCATGTACGTACATATCATTTTTGTTCCAAATAAATACTACTGCCTGCTCTACATGATGGTGTTTTTCAAGTAAATTATTGTTATCTTCAGTTGTTTGAAATTGGTATTTTGAAATTGAGAATTACAGAAAATTTTAATTTAAACCATGCAATCAAACATAGTATTTGTGTATTTGAATGCAAAGAATAGATCCTTCATTTGCAAGGTGTATAAGGATTGGGATTTTTGTTCAAAATCCCTTGAATCTGCATGATTTAAAGTGTTTTTGGGTTTTTACCCTCTAATGCGCTCCAAGGTTAACCCCAATCCGATTAAACCTTATACGAGTTTAATTAATTTATCCTAAATTTAAGTCAATTTTTATATGTTTAAGATGTCAATTCCAATAGTTCAAATTTTTAGATTATAAGGTAAGCATCTGACTCATTATTCGCATCAACGTCTATTCTGAATGTTCTCGTTTACTCTACTTCATCCCGTCCCAAAAAAAAAAGTCCAAAAAAAAAGTGTTTCATTTGAAAAGTCAATATAATATTTTTCTAATATTATAAATTTAATATTCTTTCATTAAACCTATGAAAAATAAGGACTTACTTAATTTGTAATTTTGAAAATAATTTTTAAAAATTCAGAAAACATAGAGTATTTTCAAAAATTATAAAAAAATTGTTATCTTAAAACACCCTAATCTTTCTGTTTTTTAAATTTTAAATAGGATTTTCCCCGCTTAATAAATAACCATTTGTTACCAATAGGAAATTGCTTTTCATTTAAAATAGAGGTGATTGAATTTGCACCAACGAAAACCATAAATTTCATACACAATAGAGGGATACGATATTTTTTATTTTTACACACCATGTGAATAAATGATAATTCATTTATCACTTATATAATTAAATAATAATAATAAAATATTATCTAAAAAGTTAAATTTCTGAAAGTGACACTTTTATTTTATTCTTGTAAACATTCACGTACATGCTCCCACTTGGAACCCCAAACTTTTTCTTTACAGAAAGTGGAAGACATACCCCTTAAAACAAGCATTTGTCTCATCCATTTTTTAACCTTTATTTATTTGTTTATTTTTTTAATTCACCATGTTATCGTGAAACATAATCTAAGTAGTTGAACTTTCCCCCACCAATCAAAAGTAAATGTATACCACTTCCTCAATGATTGACTGGCACCATGTTGCATTTTCTGGAATTGAAGTTTGAATTTTTTTTTTTTTTTTTTTTGTCACACCTTCTTCTTGTTAAATTTTGGTGAATAAATTGAGATCGTGGACTCCTAGTCATTTGGTCGCTGAAGCCTCCAAATTGCTCCAATTCTCTTTCACAAAGACATAAACCACATTAGTTCTACCAAACCAAATTAAAAAATAATTAAATAGAATTTCCAAACTGAATGTTGTTTGATCTAAAAACAAAAATATTTAACTTTGATATTGCATTAATTTTCCACCCACTTTTATTGACGAATCTAATTAAATTAATATATTCAGAAGACTGAAATCAGAACGATATTATGTGAAAACTAAACAAGTGTCAAATGGCATCTAAGAAGACGTTAAAGTTAATTCTTATCATAATGATTTAGCCCCCTTTCAGCGATTCCACCACGGCTTAAGACTCTTTTGGTCGTGACTGCAAAGTTGTTGTTGTATTTGCTTTTTAGCAACATTTTCAACACTGCATACGTAATGGACTACTTTTCTGAACAAGTTTTGCTTTAACTTTAATTGATTGTATTTTTTAGTGGGTTGATGACGACTTGTGGAGCAAAGACCCTGGTTTTCATCACTAAGCTGAATCAGCAATTTCAATCCATGTCTCCTTTCGCGCGCGCGTGTGTATTTTATTATTTGAAAGGCAGAAATGCCAAAAGTGACAATACTGACATATAAGTTAAATCAAATAAAGACATATAATTATAAATTATGAAGTAAAAAATAAATAAATAAATAAAGAACATGTTCTAAATTTGTTAAGAAAGAGTCACCCCTCTAAAACGAAAATCACCAAAGGATAAGAGTAGCAACTGGCCAAAGGTCAGGCCATCATCAAAGTAACAGCTCTAAAGCTGCATCCACAAGGCGCCTCCACACACCTAACCCTGTACAAAATCTAATCAAGTCGAGAAAAACAAAAACCGACCTAAATCAAAGATCTGACCGAAGAGAAAACAACAGATCCACTCTGTCGAGCTGGAAACATACCAAATTAAAACATAGGGGTGCACACGGTTCGCTTCCTTACGATTCCGGTCGGAACCGAAACCGAAATCGGAACCGTATAGATATAGAACCAAACCGTGAATACCGATTCGATTCTATGAGAACAATTAGTGTTGTTCCATTTAACAAATACAATAACAAAAATATAAATAATTATTCAAAGCGTACCCTATAGAGTAAATCCTATTTCAAGATATGCTCCTTCAATAACCTCCGCTGAGACATTCGAGTACAGGAGGCTTATGAGACTCTGTCTGACCCCAAAACAAGAGCCATATATGATAGAGACTTGGTTGGTGGTTTGAACCTGGCTTTCTCCACAAGAAAACGGTCTCAATATGACCAGGTTAGGTTCTACTAATTATTTTCTTATATTATTATTATTATCTCTAATTTCATAAATAAAATAATCAAACACTAATGAGATTGTGACACTTCTATATTTTAATTTAAGAAAAAAAGATAAAAGTAAAATATTAATATTCTTTTCCCCTCAAATTTTATGGTTGTATTAGGAGTAGAGTTTAGATTACACTTACACATACCAATATATATATATATATATATATAATAGTGTATAGATTAGGTATGTGACTAGTTTGAGATTGTTTTCTTATTAGTAGTTATTTAACCAGGTTTTTGTTTATTTTGATTTCACCAGAGATTTGACGACTGGGTTGAATGGAGGAACCGTTGGCAGTCTCAACTCAGTGAGTTAAAGAAAAGAAGGGAAAATAAGGATTCAAGAAAGCATGTGACATTTTTACCTAAAAAAAGAAAAAAGAAAGCATGTGACATGGGGATCTCGAGTACGCAGGCAAAGAAGTCAAACAATATTTGATGATGATGATGAATCATTCTCGTCATACTATGAAGTTTTTTTACTTTTGCATTGTTTCTTCAACAGAGCATTCCTTTTACATGCTTTGGCTAGCGAGAAAAGAAACAGAACCAGCTCTTGATTATTACAATTTGTCAATTTAGCCCATGTACATATATCATTTTTGTTCCAAATAAATACAGCTGTCTGCTCTATATGATGGTGTTTTTCGAGTAAATGATTGTTATCTTCAGTTGTTTGAGATTGGTATTTTGAAATTGGGAATTACAAAAAATTTAACTTAAATCATGTAACCAAACATAGCATTTGTGTTTTTGATGCAAGGTGTACAAGGATGGGGATATTTTGTTCAAAATCCCTGAATCTGCATGATTTAAAGTGCTTTTGGGTTTTTAGTTTTTTAACCCCAATCCGATTGCAACCTTATATGAGTTTAATTAATTTACCGTAAATTTAAGAAGTTTTTATATGTTTAAGATGTTAATTACAGTAGTTTAAAATTTTAGATTATAAGGTAGCATCTGACTCATTATTCTAATATTAAACTTAATTAAGTCATTCATCACGTCTCTCAATGTCCCCCATCTACTACTCTTTCCATCTCAAAAAAAAAAATATATATATATATATATATAATAAAATAAATTTGTGTCAACTTTCTATTCCTATTCGTTCCAAAATAATTGTCTCATTTCAAAAGTGTACTATTCTTCTAATATTACTAATTTAATATTCTTATATTAAACTTATAAAAAATAAATTATCACATCAAATTTAATAATCATTAAAAGTGCTTTTAATGATTACTAAATATTTAAACACAATTTTTTAAAATAAAAAATATTTTTAAACATAAAAAAATCAATTCTAAAAGTAAAATTAATAATTCATTTACCACAAGTACAATTAAAAAATAATCTCTTAAAGAGTTAAATATCTGAAATGACACTTTTATTGGGATTAATTTATTTTATTCTTCTGCACTCATGATTGACTGGCACCATGGTACAACACAGATCATACAGTGACTTAGTGATACCAAATTCTTACCTTTCAAAGAGAGGTTAAGGGTTAGAACCCCAGTAGAGATATGTGCGTGTGAGTACCAATTAAGAAGAAGAATGAAGAGGAGAAAGGATGGAAGGAAGAAGAAGAAAAAAAAAAAAAAAAAATTGCTCCCACTTGGAAGTTGGAACCCAAACTTTTTCGAGTAAATTATTCTTCTGCACTCAAGTACATGCTCCCACTCGGAACCCAAACTTTTTCTTCAAAGAAAGTGGAAGACATGCCCATTTAATCAAGCATCTGTCTCATCCATTTTTTAAACTTTGTTTATTTTTTAATTCACCATGTTATTGTGAAACATAACCTAAGTAGTTGAATTTCTCCCCACCGATCAAAAGTAAATGTTTACCAATTCCTCGATGATTGACTGGCACCGTGTTGCATTTTCTGGAATTTAAGTTTGAATTATTTTTTCTTTTGTCACACCTTCTTATTGATAAATTTGTTGGGTTTGTAACTCAAAATTCATGTGCAAAAAATTAGTTTCTTTTTTCGTTTTGAAAGGTTGAAATTTGTAGAGGAACGTGTTCCATTATATTTCTATTTTAGAGTTTTGATCAGTATGATAACTTCTTGTAAGCAAGTTTTCAATAAGAAATTGGATTTAAAAACTCTATAAATAAAGATGGGTGTGAGAGATTTAGAAAGAGAAAAAATAGAAAAGATATAAAGGGTTTAAAGGTGAATGTTGTGAGAAAAGGAGAGAGTATATGTCTCTTCCTTGATTCATAATAATGAAATCTCTCTCACCCATGAACGTAACTCTAAAGTTTCACCATGTAAAATATTGTGTTGTGCGTGAGTATGCGTGATTGTTATCTTCATGTACGTTTGTGTTGATGTGATGTGATAATGCTTTCGTTATGTGTGATGAAAGAGAGATTTAACTCTTAACAACAACCGATCATTGAATAAATTAGAGGGAGTTAATTATTCCCAACAAAATTATAGTGAATAAATTGGGATAATGGACTCATAGTCATTTGGTCGCTAAAACCTCCAAATTACTCCAATTCTCTTTCTCGAAGATACAAACAACGTTAGTCCTACCAAAACAAATTAAAAAATAATTAAAAACAAAAATATTTAACATTGATATTGCATTAATTTTCTACCCACTTTAATTGTCGAATCTAATTAAATTAATACATTCTGAAGACTGAAATTAGAATGATATTATGTGAAAACTATACAATTGTCAAATGGCATCTAAGAAGATTTTAAAGTTAATTCTTATAATAATGATTTAGCCCCCTTTCAGCGGTTCCACCACAGCTTAAGAGCCTTTTGGCCGTGAGTGCGTAAGTAGTTGTGTATTTGCTTTTAGCAACATCTGGAACACTGCATACGTATGATTGTATTTTTTAATTGATTGTATTTTTCAATGGGCTGACGACGACTTGGTGGAACAGAGGCCCGGTTTTCATCGCTAAGCTGAATAGCAATTTAATCCGTGTCTCCTTTCATACTCTCCGAGCTATAAGAAAAATGATATAGTGCCCGACCACAACACGTGGCAATCAACTATTTGGGAGCACAAATTGAGCAGCACCAAACGGTTGTGATTATTCACAAATATATATGATCACAGTTTTCCTTTAAAAGTCGTTTAATGTAGTTTGAAGTAGGAGTGCAATGAGAGTTGGTCAATTCGAATCCAACTTGAGTTCAGAGTTTTTTTTAGCATTTTTTTTAGTTTTTTTAACTTTCTTTATTTAAATCTTAATATATTATAGGTTTAACATTTTGGAGTAAACTTTTTAAGAATTTATTTATAATTATAAAAAAAAATGGTATTAAGTTTTAAAAAATTGTGTTTAGAGTAATATAATTTTAAACTAATTAAAGATGACTTTAAATTTCAATGTATAAATTGGTTACATGAATAATTCGAATAAACCTCTGTTTTTAACTGAAATATCAACAAGTTATAACACACAATTTTTAAGTTGAATTGTGTTTGGGTTAAATAGCTAAGGTTGGGAACAGATTATTATGATTGGAAGGGTACCCACTCCCAGTTACTACATCCAAAACAAGCAAGTGACCAATTTGGTTGAATTATATTGACAAAAATAACCCTATATGTGTATATATATATTAAAAAAAAGGATTAAAATAATGCTCCAACACCTTATCCGGTTTGGGCCATATGAGGTTTGGGTTTATTGTTGTAAGATTAAATTTCCGCAAAAATTGCTTTGAAATTTTGGTTTAATTTACTTTGACACCCCTTTATAAAATAAAATTTCTAAGTTACCCTCCATCCTCGCTTTCTCTCTCTACCCACCTCCATCCTCCCATGACTATTAAGTTTGGCCCTTTAGCATACTTTATCACGATTCTGGGTGATTCCTTGAATGTATTAGAGGTATTCCTAGTGATATTTGTATTTTGAATATCTGTATGACCTGTGACCCATTAGAGTTATTATTTTTTAATTTCTTTTAGGTAAAGTGTAAAAAATCTTCCTCAATTATGTCTAAATTTAAAAATAACCCCTTAAACTATGTTTTGTGCATAAAACCCCCAAAATTATCACATTTAGTTATAAAATACGCCATTGTCATACCTATTTTTTTATTAAAAAACCATAATACTCTTTCCTATTAAATTACACTTGATATATTTTTCTTGTTAAAATAAATTATGAAAAAAATTCATACTAATTTGATGAAATATTATACATTTAATTTGCATAAGTTTCTTTTAATTATTAAATAAAAATCTTAAATAGAAAAATTTGAAACAATTTAAGTAATTTCGTAATTTTTATGAATATATTGCATTAAAAAGAAGATATTTTTTATTTATGTAATTTATTAATTTTTCATGAATATTGTTTGAAAAAGAAGATATTTTTATACTAAATTTTTTTAAAGTGAGTATAATAAGTTAATCATTTTGGAAAATGATAGCTACAATTTTGTTTCCATTTTATAATCAATTGATACTAATTATAAAATTAAGGTAAACAGTATAATTAATATTTAAATAAGAGAAAATATAATATAAAAAAATTAATAAGAAATGACAAATTTAATAACAAAGGGTAAAATAGTCTTTTGTGATTGATTTGTCATTAATTACAGCAAATCAATAGTTTAGTGGGCAATTTTTAGTTCAGGAGGATTAGTTGCAAAAAACTAATAATTCAAGAGAAATTTTCGCACGTTATCTATTTCTCATTCTTTCAGTTGAATGTTTTTAACAAGACACACTGTTAGATTTTTTTAATTTTTTTCTATTCTCCATGAAACTCCAAATTATCCAAGTTACCAGCATAAAACATATAATTTTATTGGACTATCCAAGCTATTGTGGATTTGTTGTATTTCTTTCATTTAGCTTATTTGTCAGTGTTATTTTAAAAGAGCTTTGAACGTCAAAAGATTTTTTTTTTTTTTTTTTTTTTTGGAAAAACATTTGGTGAATCTCTTTTACTGTAAAAATAACTATTATACCCTTACATTTATGTGAAGTATTTTTGATGCTCATGAACTAACCACAATTGAGAGACTTAAATGGCATAAAAAACATCCTCTTATTTTCCATTAAAGCACAATTTTTGCATTAGAGAGCTAAATAAAATCGAAGTATCCTCTTATTTTCCATTAAAGTACAATTTTGGCACATCTTATATTACAATATTGCGTACAGAACTATTGGTGTTGATGGGGAACCAAAACTTACAAAAACAAGAATTTGGTATTAACAAATAGTTGTCTTTTATTTCAATCATAATATTAAATTTAGAATCAGCAATAAAATAGTGCATCTATCACCATCAAAATCCCCAATTTTAAAGTCTTAACAATAAAAAAATTATTCGTATTATGTTTGTTTTTTATATTAAAATTAAACTGTTGAAATTTGAGAGAGCAAACAATTTGGCTTGTAAAGCAGGAGAATAAAGGACGAAGCCTCACCAAATTAATCTTAATCTTTCGGGTTAAAATTTTTACAGTTTTTCATTCACAAATCAAGTAAGAACAGAACTTTACACGAACGATTTCCAGAAAGATAGGAAGAAAATTAAAAGAAAAGAGCCTAAAAAAATGAAATATCCCCTGAAATGTTGTGGGTCAAATCGACGTAGGATTGAGAATTAGATCTGGATGGTTTGAGTTTTTGGGAGAGAGAGTTAGAGTTGAGTTGCAGTTGTCAAAAGATAAGGAGTCCATGATCAAAATTAGGGTTTTGAGAGAGAAGAAGACGACCATATTGAAGCTTGATTTTGCAAGGAGGGCAGATGGACATCAAATTTTTGCCAAGGGACTGAGTAGATATTCAGAGGCGATCTTGAGCATGAGGGTCCTCAATTTCTTCTGCCACCCTAGGGCTTGGGAAGAAAACACCGTTGTCTTTTATAGGAATACAGTTGGTATTTAATTTGTTTATTGAGTAAAAAAATAGGATATAATTAGTATTTAAAAAGTTTCATTAAAATATAACACCACTTCTCGTGTTTTTCAAAAGAGCGTTTTAGAAAAGCTGACCAGCTTCTCCAAAACACTCTTCTAGGGTTCATAAGCACTTATAAAAAATTAGTAAAACACTATTAAAAATAGTTTTTAAATTTCAAAAGTCAAAAGCAGCGTTTAAAAAGTAAATCCAAACAGACCCTAAGATAAGGAGAGTCCTAAGAATTTTTCCAATCATAAATTCATTTCAGACGTTATATCTCACGGACGATCCCCAAGGTCTAATATGTATTATACCTTATCAACCCAAAAAAAACAAAAAATCGCCCGTCCATGTGGCCCATCCTAGTTGAGTTGGGTTTTGTTAAATTCTTTGGACTAAGGGCTGAACCAAGATTCTATCGCACGGACGATACAGAAATAAGCCCAGGATTTAGTCGTTTCGGGGTCGTATTACAAATTTACAAGAGACGTGCTAATTCATATATAGATATACATACCTATATACATTGAAATTTTGTATGGTTTGCTAAAGTCAGTACATCGATCTCTATTGCAAAAAATGGCTGCCAATTTTTGGACATCGTCTCACTAGTAAGTTTTAGACTATCTCGTTTAATTTTTTTTCCCCTCTTTGTTTGAGTTTTGATCTACTTGTTTTAGTTTTTCTTGCGTTGATTTGATCATTTTTCCGGTTTTGTTTGATTGCGTTTATACAGCAAAGAACTTCTGGACCCGGAAGAGGTGGACGTTGTGAACCCCCTTGACAAGGAGAAGGGCATCACTCTTGAGGATTCCAAGCTCATCAAGATGCACATGGCCAATTGTACGAATACTTCTCTTATTCATACATTATATTGGATTTTATGATTGGAAATTATCTATTATTTTTTTGTTAGACGGAAAATTATCCAATTAATTGCAAAATTCTCGGAATTTTTTATAAGCTTGCACAATTTTTATTCTATTATTATCCTTCTGTTTCTTAATTGAAGAAATAATTGGAAAGAAAAGGTGTAATAACTAATAACCCCCATAAAGAGACTAGTACCATTCAATTCAACATTTTCTTCATTGGATTCGAGCTCTACAATTCAAAATTAGGTTAGATTTATTGTTGGACTGTATGGCTGATTTTAACCCTAAAAAAAGAGTTGTTCTTTTATGGACTTTGGTTCACACAAACATGTGTCTGCACACAAATTCAAGCGCGATTCTCACACACACATACAGACACTTAAATGGATATGCAATCGTACAAACATGCATAACCCTTCAAGAACTAAGACATGAAATAATGCTTATTGCCAAAACAAACCTAAGTATGCAATATAATTGGTTGCATTTCAGTTATTCTGCACCGAGGATACATTTTATGAGGATTCATCATTATGAAAAATGTTGAGAAGCCACCAAAGGTCTTGTAGCCCAATGGTATAACCTCCTATCCTCAAAGAGGGGGGGCGTGGGCAGCAGTATGTGTGAGTACTTACCTGATAAATAAAAAAAGTATTGAGAAGCCCAAGATGACACTATCTCAAAAAAGGACCCAAAAAATAGGAGATAAAAGTTAATCGCTAAAATAACTACCAAATTTCAAATCAATCCGAATCCGTTTAAACCTGTAACCAGAAATCTCAAAATATTCATCAGTCTTCCTTTATCACTGAAAAACGTGATTTATCTGAACTAAACGATGAAATTTTTTTTTTTTTTAAAAAACGACATGGCTTGGGAGTTTTGATTGTTGGGCTGCTTTAGGTCCAGAATGTGTCTCCACAAGTCAAAAGGAGCTCGTCAAATTGTACCAGAAAATTTCGGTAACTTGTCCTACATCACAAATCCTTTGTGATGTCATACCAATATATCCAATAACTCCATTACAAAAATTTTCTGGACATGTGATTTTATCAAACTCAACCAACCTATCTCTGTTTGAGATCCCTTAATTAGCAAACTAATATTTTGTATCTATATATAGACAATTGAGAAGAACTGGAAGTATCCTGGTTTTTTGTTGAATCGTTGTAGATGCTCTCTTAAAATCATACTTTTCATGGGAGTATTGTGAATAAAATTTGCTAGTATATACATAGGCATATCATTCATATGCATGCATAGGTTGCACTTGAAACATATTTTATATGTGTGCATTCTTTCTGACATTCCATTTTGTTTCTATATTTTACAGATATTGCTAGCTTATTGTAGTATTGAAGTGTTAGGAATTGTAATAACCTCTACCTGGACTTCATGTTTTCGTACGCTTTTTTATTTTATGGATTTTCATTTCTAATTTTTAATTTCATGCAAAGAAAATTCCTCAAAAGACAATTTTTAATTCATATTATAAAATCAAATTCTTGGAAATTGTATGGAGCATGAGCTGACATCAACACCCCCACATATATTTACTTACCAAAAGTAAAAGAAGCCACACATATACTGGCAGGCTGCCAAAATCTTGCACTCTTTCATGTGCTCATCTCCTTACATTTGTTAATCTTGTTTTTTTCCTTTTCAGACATTGGGAGATTGGCTCAAAGTGTGAAAGTGAGGCAAAGGTTTGGCCTTCCTTTTATGTTGCCTTTACAATTTTTCATTTATATAAGCTGCAATTTCCACAAAAATTATGTAAAGCTGCAGGCATACAACTAATTAAATCAATATCATGTTATTATCAGAGGTTGAAGTATGCTGATATTTTGTTACATTCTGGAATTTGATTACAATGGCTTTTCTCTTCAAGAGAAGTTTAACGTAGTATGATGCATATTAAGAATTCAGTTAACTCTTGACATCAATTTGTTTTGGGAAAGTTACTAGAATTCCTACTCTTTTCCCTTTCAAGAACTAATGAATCCTATCAATTTTCCTATTTGTATAAAAAGTAATTTTAAAAAAAATAATAAAAAAATTACAAGAATTAATGTGATATCTAATACAATAATGTGATATCTTTCAGGGTCGTAGCCACTGCTATTACATACATGAGACGTGTTTACACCAGGTATTATGTACGATTTCCTGATGTCGGGAGAAAAAATGCATTGTTAGCAACCAGCTGTCTCGGCCTTTGCTCAATTGAACCGTCTTGCTTTTTATCTGAGTCACAACCATGAAGTTTTTGTGAATTTGTGATGCATCTCTGTAGTGGCATGCATTTAATTATTTCAGAATCCTCTGCCACTTCATTTAGAATCATATATATTGAGGTCCTTGTTTTTGTTTAGACTCTAGATGGAGTCACACCTCCGGCACGCTACCCTGACTTGGTTATCAACTCATGAAGTTGACGTGGAATAATCAATTAAATTTTTTTTTTTTTTTTTTTGGAACTAATTCGAGTCCCAAGTCTTTCTTTCTGTCTTTTGACTAATATTTTGTTTTTTGTTTTCAACTTGAATAAATTCTTTGACAGACATTAAGCGCTAGTTTTACTTCCTTTAAATGGCATTTCTCTATCCCTTTTTCCATAACTCATTTATATTAAATCACGATTTCTTTTTGCTGCACCATCATTGTTTTTATAAAATTTTAATGTTGATACTCTAATGGCAGATCTAAAATAAATCTAAGATCACCTCACAAATTGGCATAGGGATAAGGATCAAGAATGCAGTTTTCAAAAACCCTATGACACTATTAGATTACATTTAACCAACAATATTGAAACCCTTATTTATAATCTATGTAAGGCCTCACGATATGAGCTAAAATGTCTGCTTTATTGGTCTTCTGTCAGCTGACTTTGAGGATAAAAGAACTGTGCTTCCTTTGAAGTCCCTGAGGGTGCTTTTGGTTCAAAGAACTGGAATTAGCTTATGAGTTTTATTTCTAAAATTGTAAATCTTAGAATTGCTAATATATGGTCAATTCAAATATAATTCTTCCTAAAATTACTTTTGAACTAACAACATATACAATTTATACTCTGAAGTCTGTTGGTAAAAGGTTAGTAGTAGATGGAAATGGTGGTGGTAGTTATGAAGCACACATGATACTGATCCCACAATAGTGGTGGTGGCAAACCATAAATGCAGTGTTGGGGTTGGAGAAGTGTTTATGATGACTATATAAATTGGTAGTTATGGCGGTGGCATTGAGTCATTGACATTTGTGTAATGAGGTTAGTGGACCGGTGATTGTGATAATTTGAACAGTGTAAGATCATGGAGGTAGTGACAGAAGTGGTGAGGACTGTTGGTGATGATGGATGAATATCAATCATGATGATAACACAATATTGGTGGTGGGGGTAGCAACGGCAATAAAATTGGTGATGGTGAAGTGGACAACATCATGGTGGTTCGTGAAACTGATGTTTTTGGTAGCATCCTGTTGTTTTACTTATTTTGCCGAGAGGGATCTACAAATAATCCTTTGAAATATGCAAATCATCTTTTTATGGCTATATTTCAAATCTTGGGATGGATTTTCAAATCATATTGGAGAATTGCACCCAAACACAGGATATGGGTTGAAGTCCAAATCTGAATCCCACTCCTAAATATACCAAAATCCTTGAACTAAAAGACACCCTAAATGTAATCCAACTCCTTGCTGATCCCGAATCACCAAAAGCAACCATTACATTTAAGTTTGATGCTTTCCATGTGGATAGGCTTTCAAGTATAAGCAAGGTTCATTTTCTAAGGTCAACAAGAAGTCTCACCACATCCTGATCCTCATTACTGTAAATAAAAACTGCCGTTGATGTTTTCCTAGAATTTTCTGCATTTTAAATATTTTTATGGAGACCCAAAAATAGCACTATCCTGGCCAACCAAATACGATGAATTAAACGATACCTATTGAACTTGCACAATATGAACATATATTCAACTGAAATTTGGTATAAATTATATGATTTCTTGGCATAAACGTTTTCTCAAGCTGCTTATATTGTTGGTTGAACGGGAGTCAAGTGTATATGTTTCTATCTTATACACACACACACACGCACATTTTTAAAATTTAGAAAGTGCATTATTTTCCCAAGAACTTCCCACTTCTCATCATTCAAGTGTTTGTCAGGCTCTGGACATTCATCTCTTGCATTTATTTTCTGTTCAAAGTCAAACATTTGGGGATTACTGTATATAATAACCTATTGAGCACTATTTCATTATGCAATTTTTAAGCATGGTTTAACCATTTATATATAAATTCTGAGCATTATCTCCTTTGTGCATTTAGGAAAAGTATGACAGAATATGATCCACGTCTAGTGGCTCCAACCAGCTTATATCTGGCATCAAAAGCTGAAGAAAGCACAGTGCAGGCTAGACTTCTTGTATTTTACATCAGAAAAATGCGTAACTACTTATTGAGCCTGTTACTAGATTAATTATTTAATTATCATCAGAATTCAGTCTTGGTATGTTTCAATTTGTGAGAAATGTTGAGAACCTGCTATTTTGGCTTTGCAGATTCAGACGATAAGTTTAGATATGAAATCAAAGACATACTTGAAATGGAAATGAAGATTTTAGAAGCCCTCAACTATTATCTAGTTGTGTTCCATCCTTACCGTGCATTATCACAGTAAGTATCTGTGCTACACGTTACATATTTGCAGTTTGGCCAAATAGTTTGACTATCTCAACTTTTATTTTTTGCTTTCACAAAAAAATGCTTCACTTGACAGGATAATATTCTTTGGATCCTCATCTTGATATTTATGGCTGTCATGTTTGGCAAACACCTATTTATGACTTCTTTAAGGAAACTACGACCTCTGGGTTCTCTGTTTCCTTGGTTCCTATTTTAAATTTTTTACTGCTACAGAGGAACTGCATGACTAGCCTTTGAAAAAGGGTAATTTCAACCCCTTGAACAAGTTGACATATGATGGGTATGAGCATGGCCATACGTCATATATGTCTGGAACTTTTGATCGTGAATAACTTGAGGTGGTTGCGCTGTAATAAAGTTTCCACAACAATCTCCAAATATAACCCTTGCTACACCAGGATTACCAATAAATTCCATTAGCTTATAGATAAATTAGTTTATCCAGGTAACCTTCGGTGTCTGTTGCCATTCTTGATTTTCCTTCATCTTCTATAACTTCGTCAGGAACCTCTATAAGATTCTGGTTGTCATTCGCCTATGGTTAGAGTTTTTATTACCAAATTTTCCGTACTATCAGCTACCTTAGGTCCACTGAATCTTAACAAACTGGTGTGTGCATTTTAATCACTTGAAGCTCATCTACAACACTAATCAATCTAATAAATGATTGTTCTTTCTTGGCAGGTTGCTTCAGGATGCTGGCATGAATGATGCAACTCAGTTTACTTGGTAAAAGACTAATCATCAACACAGTCAATTTTTAAAGTTGTTTAGATGCATCATGCTTTTATTACTATTTTCCTGAGACTACCCCTTTAAATGTTCAATGCTTCCCTGGGATGTCCTGCCTAGTGGCAGAACTGCCGAGACATCCTTCTGTCAAATGCATTGCTTAGAAGTTTTAATTAATCACCTGGAACATTTGATGGTTGAAAGACTGAAAGTTACCCGATTAGATTGTCTTAATCTTCTGAGAAAGTTGTTCTAAGACCATCCTCATTTTCTTTTACCTTTCCTCAGAAAGAAAACAAAGTAAATAACGCTACAAAGAAAGGAAGAACCAGATTAGTTTTGAAGTACGAGCGCATTATTCACATTACACTCAAAGTCCCCAAAAGAATTACATTGCAAACACGCAGGTGCACACTTTTGCCCGGTCCCTGTGCTGCTGATAGCGTGTCTCTGGCTTAGATTACCTAACACCCATATCTTACCACTCAGGAAATTAGCATTCTGTTGGATATTTGAATAATTCTACACGGACGTAATCGTTGAAGCAGTGTCCATAAAAAGGCATGGATTAAATATATCAACAGGGTTCACAAATAATAAATCCTCATTGTTAGAAATTCCACTTGGCGTGGATTAAATATATCAACAGTGTACATAAAAAGGCATGGATTAAAGATACCAACAGGCCAGTGGCCTAGTGGTACCAAGCCCCTACTTCTCAAAGAGAGGTCAGGGGTTCGAACCTCAGTGGAGGCATGTGTGTGTGAGTACCAACTAGGAAAAAAAAATAATAAATCCTCATTGTTAGAAATTCCACTTGGCATGGGCATTTATCAAGTGGCTATGCAAATTAAGAAGTAATTAGGATTACAGGATAAAATTAGTACACACCAGACTCACCAGTGTCTGACCAATGTCATGCTAGTACTACTGGTTTTCTCAAGCTCAATATGTTCTGATGGTATTGAATTCGGAAACACTCTGTTCATGTGCTTTTCATTCTGGAGGCAGGTTGTTCCTCATGCTAAAAAAGTAATAAATGTATAAAGATAGGGGTTAATGTTTATCAATTAAAATTGTACTTTCTTGGATACAAATGCTATGGCAATGAGTTTTTTGCTTGGAAAAGTCTTCCTTTGATCATTAGTTGGCCCTTTTCTTTTGGCTATTTATTTACAACTGAAAAATAGTTGAAAGCTTTCTCAGAAAATCATCCCTATTTTTTGTCTTTCTGGACATGTCAATTGCTCCTGCAAACATTCTATCCCACAAAGCATGGTTGATCTTCTGAAGGCATTTATTTTAAACAATACAGGGGACTCGTCAATGACACCTATAAGATGGATCTAATCCTCATACATCCTCCGCACTTGATTGCATTAGCTTGCTTATATGTTGCCAGTGTCCTCAAAGATAAAGAGAACACAGCCTGGTTTGAAGAGCTTCGAGTTGATATGAATGTGGTAAGTCTTTGAAGCTAAATCCTCCTCGCATCCATGTATTTTAGTGTTTAACTTTCATTATATTAAATTATTAATAAAGCTAAATTGGAGTCATATTCTGAAATTCCATGATGGACAAATGTGATCTTCACCTTTGATGGTTAAATTCCGTCAATTTTATGAACAATTAATAAACAAAAACTCAAATAATAAAATATAAGAATAAACAATCTATTTATCTAGGTGGATTTAATTCTTTGATGACAGGTGAAAAACATATCGATGGAGATACTGGATTTTTATGACAACCAGAAAACAATCCAGGATGGTAGGATTGTTGTTGCCATGAACAAGCTTGCTTGAAAACCGTATATGGTTGGGAAAATTCAATCTCTTGTGATGACCAAAAGCTGTACTTATTTATCTGAAATTATGTATACGGGCACCATGTTTATGAGAATGAGACCATCAGTTCTATGCCATCCTTCAAGGTCAGCTCTAGTTTAGTGAGCTAAAACGATTGAGAGTGCTTTGAGCATTGGTAACATTTTCTGAAATTACTATGGTCCGGTGTTAGAAATGGCGAATGTTGTCAAAGTCGGTCATGCGTACCGTGGCATAGAAAATTTAGTTGATCAATCTGTCATGTAGCTTTGGAGCGTTGTCCTTTTATTAATTATTGCAAATGGTTTCATGTAAACGTACTCATCTAGTAAAAAAACTTCTCATTTTCTTCTTCCTTTTTTTTCTTTATTATTTTTTTCCCTCGTGTTCATTTTATTTACAGGAAATATTATGATTCAAAACAGATTATGCATGCCATGTTGAGAAGACATGAGTATGTGGAGTTTAAAATTGACGAGAGACCTGGAATGCAAAACATGTCAAAGTATTTAGATATTAGTGTTTGGTTGGAAAGGATTAGTGGACTTGTGGTTGTCATCAGATTTCGATACTATGTATCTATTCATTTAACTTTTAACACGAAAAAAAAAAAAAAAAAATATGTGAAACTCAATATGATTGTATACGGAAAGGAGAGAAAGCAAAAAGACATTTCAAATACCGGACCCAGCGTGTCTGTAACTTAATGGTTCTCATATCATTTCCTCTTGGTGGTCTCTCTAGATTCGCAAAGATCGTAAAGGACAAGCATACTTTCTTTTGCAGAGTCCTTAAACCTCCCACATGCATATCTGTATTCTAAAATGATATACTTCTAAGAAAAAACTGTATTCTAAAATGATATACTTCTAACAAAAAAGATTTAGTACATACACAGTAGTATCATTTGTCAATTCCTAAAATAAAGCAATGCACCTTCTTCATTATATATGTATCTCAAAGTCCAAGTCGCAATAAACTCTCTTTTACCAAGAGCTGGAAATTACCCTTCTCCGCTGAGTTGGAAATTTGAAGTTAAAGTGATCACATGTGACACACGAAAAACTTGTTCTTGACAAAAAAAAATTAAAAAATTAAAAAACACTCTTAACTTTTAAAATCAATTGTAAATAATAAAATGAACACGCGTAAATATATTTTTATCAAAACAATCAATTCTTGTGTTACGTAACGCACGTGACCACTTCAATACTAGAATTTTAATATTTGACTGCTATCAGAGAAGGATAATCTGTAATTTTTTGTAAATTGAGAGTATTTGCTAATAAATAAAAAAAAGGGATAAAAGAAGAGATATAATTCAACATTTTAATAATACAAAAGAATTTAGTGCAATTTGAGTTAATCTCAAAACATAATACTGTATTCTATTTTAAGTAGGAGGTGCAACTTGGGTTGGGTAACCCAAACCCAACTCGAGCCCAGTCCGATTTTTCACAGATTTGGACAATCATTTTTACAATTAGGGTTGGGCATGGGTTGAAAAATCTCAACCTGAATTTAATTAGGATTGGGCTTGGGTTGAAGTGCTAGTAACCCGAACCCAAAATATAATATTATTTTCATATATATTTTTACTTTTAAATACATTATATATAATATTTAAATTATGATTACTTTTTTTCTTTTTAACTTTTTTTTTTTGTTAAATCTTAACTTATTGTATATTAACATTTAGGAGAATTAATTTTCTAAAAATTTGTTTGTAATTTATTAAAAATCTATTTAAACTTTTTCTTGTTTAAGAGTAATTTAATCTAAAACTAATTCAAGATCATATTAAATTTTCGGTGTAAGAATTAGTCATATGAGTAACCCGAATTAACCTGAAATCTAAGCTTAAGTTGTAAGCCCGAATTTAAAAGTAAAAGATTAGGATTGGGCTTGAGTTGAGTAGTTAAAGTTGAGGATATGGTTAGAGTTGGGTTTGGGTTTAGCATTTCATATGGTGGGTAAAGCTTAAGTTATACCTTAAATCCACCTGAGTTGCAACCCTAATTTTAAGGGATAGAAATGCCATTATGTTTAATATATATATATATATATATTTTCTTGACAAGAATGTTAGAAGTTAGTTAGTGATGAGAGGGAGTGGGTATTCGGTGCGGTGCAGGCACATTGAACATTTATTTGATTAAAAGAGGAGGCGGGGAGGGTGCAAAATACGACAAATGACCCCGAATACATACAGTAGTAACCAACTATTTGGACAACACATTACTTCATATTATTTAATATTACCTCTGTTCCAAAAAAACGACTGTTTTGCCCGAGCAGAACATTTTTTTTTGAGAGAGAAAATAAATAATTAAGCATCACAAAAAAAAAAAAAAAAAAAAAAAAACCTTACAATCAATAATTAGGCATAAATTTGTTGAAATCATTAAACCATCTATAAAACGAGACATAATACCTTTAATAGTGCAGACACAGATCTTTGCTTATTTGCCTTTTTTTTACATCTGAGATCTCAAAAGAGAGAGGTGAAGGTAGTGTTGTCATTCTCAGATCCGGAATATGCGATTCTTTTTCAATTTTCTATCCTCAGAAGTCTATGGTATGGTGGGTGGGTTGTTGGCAATGTACCACTCTATACCATAACCCAGTTTTCTATGTGGGTCCACCCCCTCTCTCTCTGCGTGTGCGTCAAAATGGTCTCATGCCCAGTACTATCACCCTCCTCCTCTGTCTTTGACCACCACCCACCACCGTAACGATAACCTGACCGACCCATATCAGATCATTTCATCGTCACTCTCTCTTTCATACCAGACCTATCTCTTTGTGGTCCCACCTTCCGTTGGGAAAATAATTAAAAAACAAGGCATCCACACATTCCAAAGATCACAGCCAACTGCCAACCCTACGTTTATAAATACAGACATTATACATATACGAGCACACACTCGCAGATCCCTCTGCCTCCATTTCCGTCTGAGTTGGGTTCACCCATCAATTTATTTTTTCTGAGCGTAAGAGAGCTATGCCCCCCTTACTTTTTCTGGGGCTAGCCATATTATTATTCTAGGTTTTATTGGTTTGATTGGTTAGACCCATTAGTTTTTTTGCTCGTTTTCTTCATCTGTGTACCTCAAATTTTGAATCTTTTGGCTGATTCTTATTTGGGGCTGGTGTTTTAGTCCAACATTTGATTTGATTCAATTTGCTTGCTTTCGAAAGACTTTATTTGTGATTTGGGTCGGTGCGGGATTTGTTTTTCTGGGTCTGTCAATGGGCGCTTTGGATGAGGGGCATTTCAATGTTGAACTACAGAATGGAGTGAAACTCGGTGGTTTTGTTGATGAAGAAGAACCAGAGTCTGTGGCCATTGAGGAAGCTGTGAAAGTTCTGTTGCAGGGCTTGGATGAAGATATTAATCGAGAAGGTATCAGGAAGACTCCACTTCGCGTCTCCAAGGCCCTCAGAGAAGGAACCAGAGGTGTGCCCCATATTTCCTTTACATCCTGCGACTCTCTTTTAGTATCTTTGTTCAATTTTTAAATCCTGTTGCATAGGTTTTTGGTCTACTGGATCTAATGGTTTTCTGGTTTTAATTTTGGACATATTGAGAAATGAATTTTTCTTTTTTGGTTAGATTACTAAAAGGATTACTGTTTGTTGCAACTTATTTGGTAGCTGCTAAGTTGGTTTCTTGCAATAAAAAAATAGTCAAAAGTTAGTGCAGTCTACTGTTAGTGATTTTAACTCTTTGGACGCTACAATCAACAACATTAATCTTTGTATGCTATGTGCATGTATTTGTTGATTGAGGTTATTGACTCATATGGGATATGGGTTTGAGCAGATCTGTCATTTTGTGGAATCAAAATCCTCATTATTTGTTAGATTCATGTACCCAATTCAGTTCAGTGGATCCTTCATTCACATATTTTTTTTAAAGTGATGGAACACATTGATTTGTGTGTTGGGTTGTGGAAAATATACTGAATTGGTCAAATTCAAATTGGAATTGTTTTGTCAAAAATTAGGTTTGTATGTAGTGTACCTCTTCAGCAACCTGCATTGGCTGGATCGATGTTGGTTGATTGGCTATCAGCCTTGCAACTTGCTGTCTTAAATATTTATTGCTTCAAATTTCCATGATGGTAGTTTAAGCATTATGTGCTTATCTCTGTGTATCCATTATGAAGAGGAAGAGACTTTGACAATTTGCCATCTCTTTGTGGATGTTATCTAGAACACTTGTTTGGGCTGTCCACCTTGATAACCTGGTATCTTGAAACCTCTTTGCCTGCAGGGACAAGCCATCCCTCATTACCATCTATAACCACTATGGAGCTTTTTCTTTATTTAATAAATCGCCTGCGTGTGTGTGATATGCCTTTTTGGCTTAGGTTCCTTCTGCTTAACATGTGATGTATCCCATAACTAGTTGGATAGCTATAGGTGCACTCTGAGCTTTCGGGGATCAGTATATTCGATAAATAACCTTCAAATGAGGAAAATAGTTGGGGTGGAATATGAGTTTGACAATAACCTTTGAAAGATTGGAACGGTAGGTGGTAGATTCATCAAATGCTTCCATCTTTGCTAAAGGTATGAAGTCCAGGTTAGAAGCTTTTGTTACTGCATCCAGATGTTAAACTAAAAGCAGTTTGTAATACGGATACCTTATGTTATTCGGACATGGTTTTGTAAGTTTGAGAAGAGCAGCCACATGCATGTAGTGTCATCCATTTTAAAAAGTTTAAAAGCTTGGGACCTTGTTCTTTTCTATATTAGTTTGTGGTTAAGAACATGGAAATCATGCAAGGAAACTTTTTCTTGCCCTGGCTGGTTGAGCAGTTAAACATTGAGTAAAAGAAGATATGTTGAAGATGGGGAGGGTTTTAGGTGTGCTCTTCTTTGCTAATGATAAGGCACTCCCTGGTAAGTGCTTTCGCCTTTGGATTTTCGCAAGAGCAGGAAAGCTTGTGGAGAAAATATTGCTGTTAGAGGTGGAGTATTTTTATATGTGACTGACTCGTAACACCACTGTGTAATCCTTGTGTATATGCTATTGAGTAGTGATGTTTTAATCATGAATTGGGATCTGTCAAATGCAGGCTTGGTAGTTTAGTGTAATTTCAGGAAATGTCGTCGTGGTGGGTAATTATTGAGAATTAGCATATTTGTTTGACTGATATATGTGGTTGCTTTGCCAGGAAACTGTTTTTTAACCAAGTTGCTGGTGGTATTTAAATGAATTCATAGGAATTAATCAAATGGTTCATATAGGTAATGATAAATTTCAAATATGGGTAGTAAAATTTGTCTACTCTAGAAGATAGCATCATGATACACACATTTTTTTGGCTGATCAAATGAGAACATAGAACCAAAAGCATAGCTCAAGGAGGAACTTTTATAGGACCATTGAGTATTTCTAGAAGGTAAAACTTCTCGAGAGAAAAAACATGTTATTTTACAATCAGCCTCCATATGTAATCTTTTCTCCAAATTTTAGAGCATGTTGTTTTGTAATAAAAGCTCTCAGTTTCCATTTGCAAAATCAGCCTCCATATATAATCTTTGTTGTGCCAATATTTTTGTTTGAAAGTTCTAAATAATTGAAACAATAGTAAAAGAAAAATGAATGAAGAAAATATATCTCTGATCTAAATATCCAATGTGTATACAAGTCTCTATTATTATTAGTTTGGATTTTGAAGTATGTGACAAGCGTTACTGATTTAAACATCTTTTCCTACTTTGTCAGGCTACAGACAAAAGGTTAAAGACATTGTCCAAGGTGCTTTATTCCCTGAAGCTGGATTGGAAAGTGGAGTGGGTCATGCTGGAGGTGCAGGCGGGCTTGTTATTGTTCGAGATCTTGATCTATTCTCATACTGTGAGTCTTGCTTGCTTCCATTCCAGATTAAGTGTCACGTAGGTTATGTCCCATCAGGGAAACAGGTTGTAGGCCTAAGTAAGCTCTGTAGGGTAGCGGATGTCTTTGCAAAAAGGCTCCAAAATCCACAGCGTCTGGCAGATGAAGTGTGTTCAGCTCTGCAGCATGGCATCAAGCCAACAGGTGTTGCTGTAATTCTCCAATGTTCACACATTCACTTCCCAAATTTTGAATCGGCTTTCTTTGACTCGAATCACCAAGGATTGATAAAGGTACTGGTTACTTCCGGTTCAGGAGTGTTTGAAAATGCGAATGCAGATTTTTGGGGTGATTTTCTGAGCCTTCTAAAATTCAGAGGCATAGATGTGGAGAAAAACTGTTCTGGAGACTCGGCTGATCTATGTTGGTGCCCATCCCAGTCTTTCTCCAAGCCAGGGTCAGCCAATTCAGGAATGGTTGTTGCAGTATCTTCAATTCTTCAATCTTTGGGTGATGATCCATCGAGGACGGAGCTTGTAGGAACTCCCACTCGTTTTGTGAAGTGGCTGATGAACTTTAAAAATTGTAATTTGGAGATGAAGCTGAATGGGTTTGCCCTTGGTAGAATGGATCCTTTTAAATCCAATGAGGATGTCACTCACACTAATGAAGAGATCTGTTCTGAGCTAAACATGTCATTCTGGTCCTTATGTGAACACCATTTACTCCCGTTCCACGGTGTTGTACATATAGGATACTACTGTGCTCGAGGAGTCAATCCCCTTGGAAAATCCCTTTTGCAGTCGGTGGTACATTTCCATGGTTTTAAGCTCCAAGTACAGGAAAGGCTCACCAGGCAAATCGCTGAGACTGTTTCGTCAATATTAGGTGGAGATGTAATGGTTGTAGTGGAGGCTAACCACACTTGTATGATATCTAGAGGTATAGAGAAGTTCGGAAGTAGTACAGCTACAATTGCTGTGTTGGGTCGGTTTTCAACTGATCCTGCTGCAAGAGCAATATTTTTGCGGAGCATCCCCACCTCTAAACCGACTGGATTGTGATGTTTTAATCCAAATCCTGCAATATTTTTTCAACAGAAACCTGTGGTCCTTGTTCATTCTGCTAGTCACACAGGTATAACAAGGACAATCCATGATCAGTAGCAGATCTAAAAAGTGCAGGTCTTGCTCGGAGTTTTGTTTGCCGTTGTGGTAGTTGAGTTCAAGATGGTATGATAGTTGAGGAATCAGTGATTTTATTTATTTATTTTCTATCATTTACTTTGTGTGTGTAGCATATAGATAATCTAATTTGATGATGATCATTTGATATATACACCATTTGAGGAGTCATAATTTTCATATTTTTTGAGCGATGCTATTAGTAAAGTGATTTACATTGGTCATCTTTATGATTTTTAATGTTTACTGCATTTTGGTTAGCATTGTCAACTGATGCACAGTAAGGTGCCATTTCATTTGAAAGGAATGAGGCCTACTCTTGCCTCTCTCTTAACACGACATTGTATTGTTTGATTCGTCTAGAAATGGCTTACATATTAACACCCCCAATTATGGCAACCCCTTGGTTCTGTTCAGACTAAAATTCCTTGTAGTGAATTGCACTGAATCCGCACACTGAATTACAAAGTTCGAGTGGTGGCAGGACATTAACAAAGTTTGGGAGCCAAATGAAGCTTCTTGAATTTGAAATTCGAAGAAATTATTTAGTTAATATGCGATTCAGTGCTCCCACAAAAAATAAAAAATAAAAAATAAAATCATATGGACAGTTCTGGAGCAATTATCTGCCGAGAATCATTAGTACAGTCCATGTTTCGCGAATGCATTATACAACGTAATGGTGAGTATGGGCAGTGAGGACAAAATCATTTCTCCATTCCAGTTAAATTCCAATTAAACTGTCTAGACGTAACAATTTAGAAGGAAATTTCATCTGGCCCTTAAAAAGAATTGAACGAAAATCTCCAAAATAACCACATCATGCGCAAAAAGAATAGGCTTCAACTGCAGCACATGACAGGAACAACACTTGTCTCCTCACCGTTGCTGATGCAGCATAGCAATAAAATAAAATCATCTTGTATTTAAAATTCAAAATGAATCATTTAAACATTATGTCATATGGTGGTTCCTCGTCACCGGTTAGGAGACAAGTATTGTTCTATGTAACACCAAATTTAATACCAACAGAACACGAGCATGAAAAATGAGACGCTAACATAAGTCCACCATATTACCATCTAACAGCAAAAGCGCTTCAGTACATGAAACCCGAAAGTGTTTAAAATATATTTTGGGTACAACTGTAGAAACCACTTTGCATAAATTAAACAGTATACAATAATCCATTGCATGCTAATCCAGTCGGAGTGGGTAAATTTACCCAATTTGAGAAAAGCTACACGTGGATGTAGAAAACACAAATACATGTACTTCGAGCATAAGACATTTGGTTTATATACAGTATGTTTTGGATTTTACGAGCATGACATATACACGTAAGCTAATTATATTCCGATTCCTACCACAGGTGTCGGATTTTATGCCAATCTATATGGATATCGGAATTAGAGGCACTATGCTTGCGAGCACAATGTCCACGAGTACCATAAATATGGGCTGCTGCAGTAATGGCAATCCCCAGGATTATTACCACGAACAAAAATGCAGGTAGAGATACTTTAAAATCCTGCATGAAAATATGAAAATCAGCAGATTTTCCAAGGAAATAGCTATGCTGAATAGAATATAATCTAATAATAAAAATGGACTGCCCATTAAACTTAATTGCAGTGTCCTTTTATTGCACGCATTAATGTTCATGCATCAATTAGGTTACACCACGTTTACCACTTTATAGTAACATGTATGGAGTATATGTGTGCATGTGTGTACACACCCACACAAACACATAAATTTATGTATGTATCTGTGTATGCATGAAATTTCCAAGGATCTTCAATGGTTGCTATACAATGTAAACGAGATCATTCATTTTAATAGTTCATTGATAAAGAAAATCCTGAAATTGATCCAATACGAACAATAAAATACTCATTTTGAATGCTACTCTTCACTTTTTTGATAAAGAAAATCCTGAAAAAGAGTATATCTTTGTGTATTGCTTAAAGGACTCGTCTCAATTGGTTCTAGAGCACAAACAATCTCTTAAGACATTTAAACGAGTTTACTAGCAGTGTGAGAGCCATTGCGACAGCCATTAACAAAGTTTATTCTGTTGAACCACTGCAAAAGTTGCGAAAAGGTGAATATGCAAAAGAGTGAACATGCAATCATACAAGGGTCTTGTCGTGTGGGTGCAACTACTGCATGATCTAACCATAGTGAATAATCAATGGACAAGCATACAGAAGAATCAAGACTTCACAAGTTTCGACAGTGTGTCTACGTGGAAATAACAAACCACTGTCAAAGGATCAAATGGTATGATAAGAGAACTTAAACAATCAAATCATTTATCTCTTCCCTGTTATAAACTCTCTCAACTGTCTCTTATCTCTCTAATATGTTTTCCTTGGAATTCATAGCCAAAAGAAACAATTTCTGAACGGGAGACCAACACTCACACCACCTCTGGCAAAGCTCGATTTGTTGTACTAAACCCTTCAATCAATCACGAGAGAGCCTTGAGTGGCTGCCTCAATTGGTCAACCACATATGAGTGAGTTTTTACTGTTTCTATACCTTACCTCAACCTGTCCAATATCTTCTAGACTTGGCCCGATCATTGCAATGTTTTACCTCAACCAATTGGGACGGCATTACATTGAACAAAAAACATTTGCAACTTCAAAAAACAACCTTTTCTGTGTCATAGAACCCAATCAACCAAGTACAAGCAGGAAAGACACTCTATGGTACCGTGTAAGAAACACCTACAGCAAGCAGCACCAGCAGAGGTCTTATTTAATTACTCAAGGCAGAGAGATTTTTTTTTTTTTTTTTTTTTTTTTTGTTTTTTTTTTCTTCGCAGAGGATCAAAGATGTATGGTTTTAAACATGTGTCTTGGTGATTGATAGTAGCGAAACAGTAAATGGAAAGGATAAAGACAAGTAGTTGCAGCTTGATCTGAAGAGATGGAATTACTAAGAAGAATAGGACTTGGCAGTTGTTGAAACTACCCAAAAAACAAATAGGTTATAGGGTGCAAATGTGTGTATAGAAAGGAGGAAGAATTGCTGGAAAGAGGGTAAAAATTTCAAGGCCCATTTGGTAGCCAATGATATTCACAAAAGGAGAATTTATTGCAATGAAATCTTTTTCCTTTGTGTTTCACATTTCCATTGAAGTTATTTTACTGAGGTTCCCCTCTTGATTGGTGGATCTTGCAACTCACACACGCCATACTGCTCCAGCAGCTCCATGGTAGTAGGCTTGAACCACCCATCTCCCCTTTAGCTCATGCCATCAGAGCCAATTGCCCTGTAAGTCCATCTATGTCCTGCCTGCATTAGGTGGCCAATCTGCATTCAACTGGAGGGAAACTTTGTACTACACCTTAGTTTGAGAGGCCTATGCCTCATACAAACTATCTACCTAAGATAGAACCTTTACCCTTAGGCCCTAACACAATATAAGAATTCTAACTCATTGCATAACAAGGAGTTGAAGCTGCTAGATGTAAAAATCACCTTCCTTTATGGTGATTTAAAAGAACATATCATGATGTAATAAGACTTGAGGATTCAATATATCAAGAGAAACATGAAAAATCATGCTAAGTCAAGTCTACAATTGATGAGGTAAAATCATGTTGAGCACAGAGTACATGAAGAATCTCCTTGGCATAAGAATCTAGAGCGATAATAGGGTTGAGAAACTATCTTTGACCTAGATAATGTATGTGGAACACCTATGGTACCGCTTCAACAAGTCCATCACCTTACCTTGACTGCTCCACAAACTTCTGGATTTGCCCTTTTGATCCATTACTTTACGTAGATTGGTGGGGTGTCCTATTGACTAACACTTCGAACCTGAAATGCTTCAAAACTTCCAAAAGCAGCCCTTTGATGTTGTTAGCATATATGATAGCCACGATTTATGAAATGACTTACCATATTAGCAGAGATTTGATTATGCTATAGAATATGCCATAGAATATGTTTTAGAATATGCTGTGATTTGATTTAGATTTGATTTAGTTTAATTTCTTGTAATATAAACATGTGCTCTTTTTATCTATAAATACTAGAGCTGTGAATGAGTGATTCATCTCATTCAAGCCTTTACATATTCTTAAATCTCATTCAAACATTTTACATATTTCTCTTTGATTTAGTTTCATTTCTTGCTTCTCCTGGACAGTTGGTTACCGTTGGCAATGCAGTTAATGATCTGTCTGAAGGAGTAACGGTCTGTGTGGGAAGAGATTTGCAGTTTAAGCTGTCCAATTATGAGGCTGTGGCTCTGTTCAAAGAGCTACAATTAAATGTTGCGTTGAAAGTTCTTAAATGTATGCCTTCTGCAACAGATGAGGAGAATGAGGTTGGTAGTATTGTCGGATTGGGTGATTATGTTACAGATTCAGATTCTGTTTATGAGTATAACATAAAAACTGAAGAGGAGTTGGCTGATGACTTGGGGTCTATCCAACAAGTCTGCTCTAATGAGCTTCAACCTTGGCTGAAGGATGACTCTTAACATATCAGTGGTGGAAACCCTGGCAGTGGCGAGACCTGATGATGAGGTTACTGATTTGGGGAGGGATTGGGTGGTTGATAACATTGGAACTACTAGTGAGTTGTTGGGAGTATCTTCAGAAGGTAATCATGATAAGACTTTATCTCTTCTTCAAGCAATTGTGACTGGAACTGAGATAGCAGTCATTAATGAAGTTATAAACACGAAGCCCATATCGTCTTGGAAAGGGAAATGCTTCAGATATTAAGAATTTTCGTCCTATTAGCTTAGTGGGTTGTTTTTACAAACTCATAACTAAGGTGCTTGCTCAAAGAATGAGGAAAGTTATGGATGGGATTATTTCAGATTCCCAGAATGCCTTTGATGGAGGACGGCAAATTCTTGATTCAGTTCTCATCACCGGTGAATGTGTGGACTCAAGGTTGTGTAGTGGTGTTCCTGGAGTTCTATGCAAACTAGACATTGAGAAAGCTTATGATCATGTAAATTGGAATTTCCTTCTCTACTTGCTTCAAAGAATGGGGTTTGGAAATAGATGGAGGACATGGATTGAGACATGTCTTTCGTCTGTCAAGTTCTCAATTCTTGTGAATGGTTCTCCAGCTGGTTTCTTTGGGTGCTCACAGGGTATAAGACAAGGTGATCCATTGTCATCTTTTCTTTTTCTTATTGTTATGGAGGGCTTAAGTAGACTTATGCGCCGGGCAAAGAATCTTGGTCTCATTAAGGGATTCCAGGTAGGAAGAGATATTGACAATCAGGTGGAGATTTCACATCTGCTATTTGCAGATGACACTCTGGTTTTCTGTGATGCAAATGTGTCTCAACTTTAGATATTTGAGGTGCATTCTGGCTTGCTTTCAGGCAGTTTCCGGGCTAAAAATAAATGTGGCCAAGAGTGTGCTTGTCCCGGTCGAAAATGTACAGGACATATCTTCTTTAGCTACAGTTCTTGGGTGTAGGGTGAGCTCCTTTCCTATCCCTTATTTGGGATTGCCCCTAGGGGCTTCTTCCAGGTTAGTGGGGAGTTGGGATTCTGTGCTTGATAGGTATGCAAAGAGGTTGGCAGGTTGGAAGAAGCAATACTTGTCTAAGGGGGGTAAAGTAACTCTTATCAAGAGCACTTTATCAAGCCTTCCCACTTATTTTCTTTCTATGTTCCAAATTCCATGCTCCGTTGCTGATAGAATTGAACAAATTCAAAGGAGTTTCCTTTTGGGGAGGAAGGGGAGAACAGTTCAAGTATCACCTTGTTTTATGGGAGCAAGTATGCAAGCCTATAAAACTGGGGGGTCTCGGTATTAAACGATTGATTCCTTTTAATCAAGCTCTTTTGGGCAAATGGTTACGGAGATACGGGAAGGAAAGACACCGTCCTTGGCGTAGATTAGTATCTTGCAAGTATGGGGAAGAAGTTGGCGGATGGACTACACGTCCGTTTTCTATTGCGGGAGAAGTTGGGGCTTGGAAATCCATTCGAAAAGGATGGGATGCCTTTCCCTTTCATATCAGATTCAGAGTTCGTGATGGTAGTTGCGTTCGTTTTTGGGAAGATCTTTGGTGTGGAAACCAGCCTTTATGTTGTACATTTCCCAGATTATATAGTATTGCAATTGATAAACATGTCATCATAGTTAACTGTTATCAGCTTGATAATAGTGGGATTACGTGGACTGTTCATTTTCGGCGTTCATTTCAAGATTGGGAGTTGGAAGATATGAGCATTTTCTTGGATCAATTGTATCGGCAGGAAGGAATTGGCAGGGGTTATGACAATTTGATTTGGATTCCCTCTTCTTACGGTCATTTTGAAGTAAGGTCTTTGTTCTTATGTTTGTCTAATTTTGCTACCTATGATTTCCTATGGAAGACTATATGGCGCTCTACGGCTCCTACTAGGGTGGCATTCTTTATATGGACCGCCGTTTGGAGTAAGATTCTGACGATCGATAATTTGAGGAAAAAAGGAACTATTCTTGTTAATCGGTGTTGCATATGTAAGCAGGATGGGGAGTCAGTCGATCATCTCCTAATGCATTGCTCTGTAGCGCACGATTGCTGGAATCTTATTCTTGGCCTATTTGGCATGTGCTGGGTAATGCCACGTTCTACTAAGGAGTTGATTCATGCTTGGAGAGGTTGTCGTGTGAGTAGGAGTGTTCGTGATTATTAGAGATATGTTCCACATTGTATCTGGTGGTGCATTTGGAAGGAGAGAAATAGTAGAATGTTTGAAGGGAAGGAGTCGTTTACAGCGACACTGAAACTTTTTATTATTCGTTCTCTCTTTAGTTATGTGAACAGAATTTCTTGTTCCTCTTTTGATGATTTAATTTCTTTTTTGGATTCTTTGGGGCCTTAAACCCCGGTCATTCTAATGTTTATGGAACGCGTTCCCCTTTTGAACGCCTTTTTTAATTTATTATTACTTATCAAAAAAAATATTGCATTTTTTCTTGGTATCAGAGCCAGGGTGGTCTGACTGCAATGAGGGCATTGCGAGTTTAGAACCACCCATTCGGGAATGGTCTAAGGTGAAATCGCCTATCCGGGAGGTGTTGGGTAGGCAGGGTGGTCCGACCTCAATGAAGGTGTTGCGAGTTTGACACCACCTATTCAGAAATGGTCCGAGGAGACATAGTTGTTTCTTTTTATGGTCTAAGGAGACATTGTTGATTCTTTCATCTACATTATTTAAACATATGTATAAAGGGGAATGGTCTGAGGAGACATTGTTGATTCTTCCATCTACATGTTTTAAATATGTGTATCAAGGGAAATGGTCCGAGGAGACATTGTTGGTTGTTTACGGTCTGAGGAGACATAATTGGTTGTTTATGGTCTGAGGAGACATTGTTAATTGTTTATGATCTAAGGAGACATTTTTGATTTGTTGTTTGACACTTCATCTGAGAGAAAATCATCGCTAGTCAAATTTGCACTCCATTTGTCACAGGCTCTCAGCAGCTTGCAAGCATTCTTACAAAGAGCGTTAGCAAGATTGTGTTTGAGAATGCATTGTCCAAGTTGGGCGTTTCAGATATCCACGCACCAACTTGAGGGGGAGTATTAACATATATGATAGCCACGATTTATGAAATGACTTACCATATTAGCAGAAATTTGATTATACTATAGAATATACCATAGAATATGTTTTAGAATATGCTGTGATATGATTTGGTTTCATTTATTGTAATATGAACATGTGCTCTTTTTATCTATAAATACTAGAGTTGTGAATGAGTGATTTATCTCATTCAAGCCTTTTTATTAAATCTCATACAAGCATTCAAACCTTTTACATATTTCTCTTCTCTTTGTTCTATATTGTATTTCTTTTGTTATAGAGCACAATACGTCAAATGAAAGATATTTTATCCTCAAAACAATTGTTTGGCCTTTTGAGATCTGGCATATAATGTGATCATTTTTTGGATTCCTTATATTGAAAAATATATATATATATATATATATATATATATATATATATATATATATATATATATTCAATATTCTAGTATCATTTTGGGGATGGCTAAATTTAGATCCGTTCAAGATGATGAATCCATATCCTCTAACATTGTGAGGAGCATGGAGCCATTATAACTCACAGCACATTCAAAAAGGCTCAAAGTGAACTAAGGGTGGTGTGATAATCATGGACACTCCTCAATAAGGCACAAAGTAATAGGCCAACTTGGTGTTGCTGATGCGGGATTCAAAAGGAACAAAAACTCAATCAAGTAAATAAACCTGACTTAACACCCGTTGATATTGGAGCCAACCATTCACATTAATAAAGCTACCAAATTGTCAATCTGAAATATTTTTTTTCGGCAAGTAAAATAAAAACCATAAAAATCTAAATGGTTTCCTTGCTCTAAGATTTATATCCGTAATGACTATTTCTTCAATCAGCTTTAATACCTATCAGGCTCCAAGGCTTCTTCCAGATATCATAATTTTCTCATGCCAATTAAGTAACCTGCAATGACTTTTGTTGTATCGAGTGAGGAAAATTTTGTTTGGCCACAGCTTGTCCTATAATGAACAAAATGAAACCAGATGACCCTCCACTGATGTCTTCGTGAGCCTAAGAAGTCAATCACTAGGCATGATGTAAAATTCCAAAGCTGGCAAGGCATGAACTGAGTTCCTCACATGAAGAGATGAAGAAAGATTATTATATTGTGTGGATTGGGTAAGCAGAGATCTCTATTTACTCTTTTGTGTGGATTGCATAAACATATGGGATTGGGTTTAGGGAAGGATGTTTACTCAAAGCCCTTGTATCAAACAACCAAGTGCAAAAATACATGTTTGATCGTGACAGCAACCACTTGTACCAATTCAGCCAGAGCATGTGTAATGGAGGCCTACCCTTCCAACATTGTGCGTAGACAAGACTAACACCGGATAGTGATGTTTATGGTTTCTCCCCTCCCCCCACAATTGATTGGAAAATAATTGAAGGTGACAATTTTGTATTATGAAATGTGCAGTAAATGTTAAATAATTATTGGTAAATTGCATGAACCTGAAAAGAATTTAGACAGACCTACCATGAGGCCAAAAGGGTTTCATTATCCTCCATTTTCCATGTTTAGTTTGTTGTATATAAATGCATGTACAATACTGACACCGAGATTTAGTCCTACATAGAATTTTGATAGACCTAACTTTACCATTGTTTTTTTTTTTTTTCTTTCCAGAAGGTACTTTACCATTGTATTGTAGCTCGGTAGCTGATAGGCACTGCAAATGATATCAACGGATTCATACATGTGTGCATGCAACTATACGTAAGTGCATATGTATACCAACAGTCACCAATGCATTGTAGCTTGGTAGCATGTAGGCACTGGAAGTGACATCAACACTCCTATATGAGTGCATGCAACTACGTTTTAAGTGCGTACATTTGTAATTTGCAATGCTGCTCAACAACCGACTCTCAGTAGCATGATAAAGAACATCTAAGAGAGTTATTGGCAGAGACCAGAGACAGACAAATAGACATCTAAGAGAATTCCCGGAAAGATTTAGAGAAAAATCAGGAGTAAATTGTAAGAGGGAAAAAAAATAACATCAATAGCACATGTTATAATATTAACATGCAGAACACTTTGGAAATTCTGCAAAGACCTACAGAAGAAATCACTATTGGTCAATTTTAATCTAATTGTGAAGCGGGTTATTGAGGGTCCCTGACTGCTTCAGCTGTAAAATGCTTAAGCATCGGTGTCACTGGCACGAGTTTGAAACTCAAAGCAGTCACTTTGTGAAATAACAAAGGTTAGATTTGTTTCAAGTCTTCTCTCCCTAGGACCCTTCCACGGCGAGACTAGAACTGGATAATACCTTCTATACCCTTTTGTGAAGCAGGTTATAAGCGAATAAGGTTCATATGCTTCAAAGAAATTGCATGTAGTTCAAGAGATATTTGTCACAGTGTAATGCAAACATGACAACATCTACAGAAAATTGGAAAAGGGGGAAGTACTCGTGCCACTCAAAAATGAAGCTGAAAGTCCAAAACTCAATTCTAAAGATAGAATCGAAAGAAGACAAATATACAAATACCCCAAAACTGTAACAATTACTGCAGGTATATCTTGCAAAAAAGATCAAACCTTGACCATAGACCTTCCCTTGCCAGGTAGATTTCTGTCAGCATGTTCGAGCGAATAACGTAACAAATTGACTACTGTCAACTCAGTTGCTGGATCGCAGCTTTCTGCAAAAGCAAGGAATTATGATTAATCCCTTAAAGATGGTTCATCATCTCACACAAATTTGAGAGCAGAAGAAAGGGTTAAAACATGTAATCACCTGGGATGTCAAAAATTTGTTTCACTGGATCAATACCAAGCAGCTCTCCCAAACGAACACGAACACGAGCACGTTCAGAAAGTGAAAGTAAGTCTCCATGTGTAACAACAATAACAGGCTTGTTATCTGTGACACAGGAAAAAAGTTAGGAAACTAATTGCCAAATTTCATTTTATTCATTTTTTTTTTGGGTGGTGGTGGTGGTTATGGAGGGGGGGGATCGAATTCTACGTCTCATCTCCCATAAAGATAAACAACTATAATAAAATGAGAAAGGATAAAAAAATAAAATAAAATAAAATAAAATAAAAAATAAAAAAAAACCCTTAAAATATCATAAGGCCACTAAATAAGAACCTTCAGCCTGAAAACCCCACAGTTATTTTGACCTGATAGATATATTCAATACCCAAGAAATATAAAAATTAAAATAAAAAAAAAATAAAAAAAATAAAAGTCAAAAAGAACGAAATGCCAACATGATATGCAGGGAAAGTGGAAATGAAAAGAAGTATGTAGAAATTAGCAAAAGAACATGGGCAAATCACTTCAAAAGGCAATCAGCCCGGATAAATTTCAGACTACCCTTTTCCACCTTGATTTCTAGAACTAATTTATATGCTTAAATACACTCCACCCAAGTTATAAAAGCTACCAGTTTCATTGGATGATTAAATCTGCAGTCAATAATACACTGCTAAGTTGTGTAAATTAATATCTTCACAATCAAAATAGAGTAGACAAAATAACGTCGTCATTCAGAGTAGACAAAATTTTATTACTATGGCTGACATTCCGCATAATGCAAATTTTCATCCAATTGTAGTATCCAACAAAGTATTGTGTGTGGGTGTGTATGAGAGAGAGAGAGAGAGAGAGAGAGAGAGAGAGCACATGAATAGTGAGAAAAAATATTTCAATCGTTCTTCTTGTTTGCAATACATTATATTCAATTGAAGGTTATATGGTGTATTCACTGGAGGAATGCTGCTCTATAGTTGCTCATAGTGGAGGCTTTTTATGGCATTTTTCCCACAAAAAAAATATGATATGTTTGGGATAAACATGCAACACTGTTAAATAACCTGTAATCCTGTAATGAATAAACCCCCCCCCCCCCCCCCCCCCCCCCCTCCCTCTCGCTCTGTCTGTCCCTTTCTTTTCTCTTTTGTACAACCCTACATCAGTTAAATATCTGTCATTTGTCTAGAGCATGCTTTCATCCTGCTTAAAATATCTCATGATGAAACCTTTACTTGTATAAGAACAAATATTATAGATCTGCAATTTAGATTTAGTACCTGCGTACACAATGTCTGGTACTATAAAATATGAGAGGAGTTATGAAAAAATTTAGTAAAATAGAACGAAGTACATGGATATCTATACAATTACTTTAATTTCCTCACATTTACAAGAAATCATCTTAGAAATGCTACACTCAAGGAAGCTGAAAAGAGAACTCTATATGGTCTTTGAAAAGCCAAAAAGCATACAATGGCACTGCCAAAAAAAGGTCTAGATTGATAAATTATGTGACATCAGTTGTCCAAAACCAATAACATCAACTTCCTAAAAGCATAATTTGTTGGGGTTTTGAAGAAGAATTGAGGTAGCATTGACATTTTAGAGAGCGAAAAATAGCAATGAAATGACAATGAGATAGAAAACTTCCAATAATTAGCTTCCAGTTACAATATACTTCCATTAGGAGTCAGCGTTCAAGTATGACTAAATTAATTCTCTTATTATTATTTCTGCAAATATTCAAGATGAATACATGCTATATGCAAACGAAGAAGCAAATAGAACATTAAAATTGTGCTCTGTGTCTAGAAATTTAAATTGTTATGAAGCTGAATGGAAAAAAGTACATGATAAATAGAGTGTAGATCAACTTTTCTTGAGCATTTTGGTTTTCGTTTTATTATCAAGTGGATTAAGTTGAGTTGCCTAGAAGGGAATAATTTCATAAATCACATTGACTTTCACAAATCAGTATAGTTATTTGTCAAGGTGTTAAATTCAACTGAGGCCCACTGCAAAACACATGCACTGTATCCAACATAAGCCCAGAAAACAGGGAGAAAAAAAAAAAATCTAATATTAATTATTAATTCAAATTAGCACACAGAACTTATGAATTATTAAAATTATTTATTTTATTCAGCTATTTATGGATTGTAGTCATTACTTTCTGACATACAAACAAGTTTTAAGAATACAACTTTTTCAGGTCAAAAGAAAACAATCTAATTTATTCAGTTCAGCACATCCATCGAAGGATATATAAGATGGCTACAGAGCATTCCTCCACCTCCTCTCTCCCTCCCACCCTCTCTCACTATCTCTGCACATACACTCGTGTGTGAATAGAATGATTATAAATGGTTACTTTGTACAACGGTATGCAAATATGTATCTATATGGTGTACATCTCGGAGAACCATAAAGAAGTCCAGTGGACTAGTCCCTCTGTCCCAAAAAAGATGTCTCTTTTGTGAGTCACAGTTCCCCAAAAGAGACATCTTTTTTGGGACAGAGGGAGTATTTGATTAGGGTTACTTACTCTTAGTTTGGATTTGATGCAACAACGCTTCCTTAAAACTGGTTCATGTAGGTAGAGAGAACTTATTTGGTTTGCTGGCACCACTCTACACAAGATTTAATAGCCCCCATTGTTCTAAGTGTTGACATTCATAATAAATAAAATGTCTATTAAGGCTCATTACTCATGGCCTTCCATGGTTAACCAGCATGCTGAATGATATGTGCATAACTAACGGATATTTGGGATCCAACATCCTTCCTTACTGAAGCTGGACTATTAAGCAGCCAAAACTAATTTAAGATCCGGGCCATCCTTTGATCTATGATACACCAGAAGAAAAGGTTTGAGGTTTCACTTTCAAAGTTTGTATCCACTCTGATTTCAGTTAGAAATTGAAACATCTGTACCCTTTTTTTGCTAAGTAAGATAATTATATTGATATGAAAAATCATTACCTACCAAAAAAATTTAATAGAAAGAAATTTTGAAGCATGAATTAATGCTTTGGAAATTCTCTTTAAATTTCACTAAGATCCCTCCTCGTGTGTATCCTTTTGCCTTTCGTATTAAGAATATATTAGTAATCCCAAAATATTTGAACAAATAAGCTATTGAGAAAACCCATTACGTGAAAAAATATCATCAAGTTCCTTCAAGTCCACAAAGAAACTACTGAAAAATTAAGTGTGTGTTGGTACCTTTAAATGACAAGAATGGGCAGTTGAAAGTTGTAGCGATTATTTGAATATACCGTGTCTCTGCTGCTGCAACATCATCGCTACTGTCCATGGATTTCAGAACTGAAAGCCCATTGACAACAAATATAACAAAATTGACCTTCCTGATCTCACTGTAGTAACCAATCTGGCGATCTTTGTACTTCATTCTGGTCTTTACACTTGAACTATCTGAATCCCTGGCAAAAAAAAAAAAAACCACGCGATAACTGAGATTCTAAAACCCGAAAGGAAAGCTGTGTGAAGTAATGATATCAACCTGATAACCAGCTCTCCATGACGAACACCTTTTGTCATCCAACGCTTCAGCATTTCCATGTCTTCAGATGAAACTTCAGATAGGCCTCGCGTGTCATATAGACAGAAAGAAGTTGAACATCGTGGAATCATATATTCCTGTAGGAAAAAGGTCCCATCCCCAGTAGACAAATTATCTGGCACGAGTGAGATCAATGAATCAGAAAAATAAATGAGTAATTTACCAGCCCTCTATTTGAAAAAGAACGGGGAAAATGGCATCCTTCATAATTCACGTCAACTTTAAGAAAAAATAAATAACAGGTACATGATACTTGGGCCCTTTCTGATGCAAACTTGTCAACTTCAAACACCCTTGAAATTCTATTAACAAGGCTGCTTTTTCCAGATCCCTTGGGACCAATCAATAAAAGCGACGTGGTCTTTGGTACGTCAAAATCACTCAACTGCATGCCTCCAACCTTCTCAATCCATGCTCCAGGGTTATAGCTGCAAAGAATACAATACTGCATTGGTTCAGCTGTCCATCAAAAATGGTTTAAAAATTCAATGATTATTACAACACATTGTAAGTAGTCAATCCTATTAAGAACAACAATGCTAAAAAATTGGCTTTGGAATATGGAAACGTCACCTATCAGGCTATCACTTAATTAGTACGGAGAATTTCTTGAAAAACTTTAGTCTCACACAAATCAACTCCAATTCCAGATCAATAAAGCTACTCAAAACCAATGTTAACATTGTAAACCTGAATTAGATGTTTTGATTTGTATATTACTTCAACTTCTATTAGTTCTCATAAATTAAATGCTTACATTATGTGCAATGAAGATGGGGGAGACCAATGAAGAGCAATTTGACTTAAATTGACAGAATTGTAAGGAAGGACAAAAAAAATTTCAGTAAAGCACCAAGAAATGTAGGATAGCAATAAAAGTTAGGGGTGGGACACTGGGACTTGGGTGGGCCTAACCTAAGCAACCCGATTCCCGCCCAATAGTTTTATGGGAGTGGGAAAGGTCATTGAGACTATGGGATGGAACTGGATTTAAACTTTAGAGCCCGAATTCATTTTGGGCGGGATTTGGATAAAAGTTTTAGTAACCCGAGGAACCCAAAGAACCAAAAATATAAAAATAGTTTATAACTTTTATATCAGGCTATAAGTAAAGGAAAATAAAGTACATTAAATTATTTATAGTATCATAAATCATGGACTCATGGTATTCACCAAACTCAAGTACTTTGGCACCAAGGGCCTTGTGGCCCAATCATATTTCCTCTACCTCCCAAGTGGATGGTAAGATTTCGAGTCTCTAAAGGAGCAAAGTGGGTGTGTGAGTACGTTTATTTTTAAAAAGTAAAAACTTTTAATAATTGAATTTTAGTTAAGGAAACCAAATATTAAAGAATATCAAATATTGAGTTTTTTTCAAGTTTATATTATGGGAACTTTTTGGACCATGTTACCTGTCTTAAATTATTATAAATTATATCTTATTGCTATAAGATTATATTACACATAATTTGGTTGTGTTTTTCACATGATATGAAAGGTTTTTTTTTTTTTATGTCTAACTTTATGTAGCTATATACTTTAACATTTTATTTTCTTATAATTTTATTTATTTATAGGTTATTAAAATTTGAGACAACCCGAGAAACCCAAAAAACCTGTGTAGTATGGCACGGGCTGAGATACAATGGGTTTCTTGGGACTTGGTCTTGGCGCAGGCGAAGGTGTTAAAACCTTGGGTTTGGCATGGGCTAACCCCTTTGCCCACCCAAGATATAGCCAAAGTTGAGAAATAAATCCCACCCTAGATATAGCCAAATCCCATAAGGGGCAATTGGCATTGTGTGCTCATCTCCTACTTACCAAAAAAAGGAGAGAGAGAGAGAGAGCAGCCGATCATTGCAAATGAGCCAATTACTAAATTAGCAGCCACCACGGTATATGATGATAAATAATTTACAAAGGATCCTGTAATGAAAACCTATGGCCACTTTCCTTTAAATACTATTTGAGACACAATAAAGCCAAATACATCTTCAATAAAGAACCACATCTCAATGAAATCATTAGTTTTATAACAGAAACTCTTCAGCAATCAAAGACTATGGCAATGTACCTTAAGACTTTACTCTATGCCTCTTTCATACTCACATTGAATTTGCAACCTGGAAAACTCCATTAGAATGCACATAACATTTTCAACCATCATGCCCTACATATTCTTGTCTATTTTCTCTCCCTCCCTTTTTGGTTGAAGAAATTAACAAACAATTATGATACCTCCATTTTGCAACTTCCCTCAGATGTGGACATAGAGTTTCCCTTACCATCCATGCATTGAACATGTGTGTAACTCTTCTGCTTTTTTCTTTTTGTGGGGGGTGTGACCGTGTGTGTAATTTTCAGTAGTATGCTAAGCTTCAATTTATTCTTTAATTCAAAAACAAATCAAATAAAATAATTTCAAGAATTAACCTTAAACCTCACAAGATCTCATCCATGGTAAGAAAAGAGGACATATTACCGATTAGATCAATGATCGGAACTTGATTTTCACTAAATCACACGCAGAATCTAAATTGATTATTATAGTAATAATTAATAGCACCATAAAAGTTTCTTCATAGTAAAATTTCAAAAGCATGATTAACAACAGAAATTCTTCAACTAACACAAATGGTAATATCAATAGACAACAAGAATAAACTTATTTATATAATACCTCAAGATTTTACTCTTGGCATCCTCCAAATTCCCAATCCGCCTCTGTAATTCATCGTAACTCCGCAACACTTGACTAAAAGCACCGAGTTTCTTCCTTTGATAGGCTTTGACATCCAAAGAATTTGAAGAAATTCGATGACTCACATCACCAAACTCCCCTATCACCGATCCATGTTCTTCACTCACTGTACCATCATCCAACTCCGTGTCCAAACCACCCTTCCTGAAAGATTAAAACCATACACCAACTGAAAATGTCCGGCTAACACATTATATTATCTTTCATCAAAAAAGAAAGAACAAATACCTGGGTGTTGGAAGTGATAACTCTGGCCATGCTTGCTCAGACGAAGAATCTTCTTCTGCAAGTTCAAACCCCAATATTTGTACATTTATTTCTCACTAAATCAAGATACATAAATATATATATATATATATAAGCAGGTAAGAAAATTTAGAGGCAGAAAGTACCAAGAGAGGAATTTCTATCGCCACCCATGATTTTCTTGCTTAGTTGCTTGAGAGCTCCTTCGCGTGGAGGTGGAGCCTTGTTTTCTCTCTCCGCTTTCTCTCTCTAATTTAAACTCCGACTTTCTTCGCTCTTAAGACTAGAACGAAAGTAGACGACGAAGGCTTTACCCTTTACATGGGTTGAAACTTGGAAGTAGAAAGCGTTGTGTGGAATTTTGTGCGTGTGTTGCGTCGTGCTTTGGGATTCTTTAAAAATTATGCGGACTATTAAAAAATGCACAATGACATAAATGCTCCTAATTCTAAATAGGGAAATAGTATTAAAGACATGTTTGTCATTTACCTAAAAAAAGAAGACCAAAAAAATGTAAGTATATATTGTATTTGAGCAAGGCTCGTCTTATTTAAAATTTGAAAGTTGAATAATTCTTTATTATTCACGATGTCATTAATATTTATAATGTTATGATAACATCACATTAATAAGATGTATTTAACTATAGAATTTCTTATTATTTTTTATTAAAAAAAAATAAGTTCAAATTAAAATTTGTGTTGGATGAAACCATTTTTGAGAATATCATTCAAAATGCATATATTCAATCAACTTAATTTTTAAATAATTTGAATTTTACTGATTTTATATATATATATATATATATATATATATATATATATATATATATATCAGCCTTTTACTTTTTACAACTTTTACATGTTTTAGAGGAACACAATTTACAATACCTTATTTTTAATATGAAACCAAGCAAGCTACAAGAATTTAAAAAAATAAAAAATAAAAAATCTTATAATATTCATCTTGTTGAAACAAGATTATTTGGTGGAAGGCATCTCAACCTTTAAATATTATAGGCTCTGGAAGACTGGGACTTACTATCTAATTACTGTTTGAGATGTAACAATGGCAAATCACTAGCAATCCTCTTTATATATATGTCTTAATGAACACCCTTTAATGCCACAAAAAAAATTTCATTCCATCTTCAAATTTACTCATTACTTTGTAATCCATAATCTTAAATTTATGTAGAACTTATGATATTTTGCTATTTTACCATTAAAAATGGATTTTTTTATTACTATAAAAAATACAAAAGAAATAGTGATATAGAGCCGTCTTTAAATAAATAGGTAGTTGTCTCCAGGGTATAGCGATGGTAGGAATAAGGGAGGTAAGTATTTGAGATCTTGTTTCGAACTGCATTCTTAATTTCAGTAGTGCGTGTGTTATGGGGTCGATAAACAAAAAAAATAATAATAAATAAATAAATAAGTATATGCATTGTCTTAAATTTGAACATATTATAGTCACCAACAAGTCATTAGTCCATCGTCATCACATTCCTTTTTTCTTTTCTGAGTCAAGTTATTTCATAGGTTGAGTAGTTATATTGGTAATATAAGGATGTCACCGTCAATTAACACAATAAAATGGAGATTCTAAAAGTGCTTGGACTGCTACGAACTCAGACTTTGTGACCTCCAAGGTCACCCCTGAAATTAGAGTGACTGGAATCAAGAGTTCAATGAGAGATCAAAACAGAACTTTCCACTCAGATTCATTTAGAATAAATGGGATCATCAAAATGTCTAAATAAATGAGTTAAAGAAATGAGACCACCTCTTCTATATTTCCTCTACCCTACACTGGATGTATATGATATCGGTATGTTACAGCCAAAATTTCATCATGGTAAAGCAAACACAACATCAATTCTACTATTTTTACAACGGTATCGGGTTTTCAAACTCTACAAAAAGATAATATAATAAGCTTTCTCACATTCCCAATGTAGTCCCCCCTCCATTGCCCAAGTCAAGCAATGATGAACAAATGTAAAAAAGCAAGAAAAGAAGCATGTGTGCAGGTTGCAAGACAACCCCAATTCGTGTCAAACATTTTCAGGATAAGGAATCCAGGCATTTTTAGTGCAAACAAGTCAATTCAATCGGCTCCTTGGAGGATAATAGAAAGCAGATGCAGCAAGAAACCCATAGTAAGAAATGACATAACATCCCGGGAGGGCTTCAGGATGCCAACTTGGGGATGACACAAAGGGGAGTCGAATCCATTCACTATCAATTAGTAATGAAGCAGTAACATCTGCAGACTCCAATGGAAGAGCTTAAACAATTGGCCTCTCGTTGTGATGCGTTTGCTCAACTAGCTTTAGTACCTCAAGGCATTTATGAGGTTCATCTTCCTTTGTTAAGAACTCAATATATGGTGTAAAAGCAACTTTGTCCTCGATACCAGCATAACTTAAGAGGTCAGATACCAAACTTTGAGCTTCTGGAAACTTCCCTTCGTTGCGAAGACCAACAATCAGAGAATGATAAGATGCAAAAGATGGAACAAAACCTTTGCTGAGACTTAGTTTCATGAGCTCAAGGCAATAATCATACTTGCGCTCCCTGTAGTAGTGCTCAATGATAAAAGAACAAACAGCCTTGTCGGGAAAGAGACCTTGTCTTACCATATCTTGGATAAGGTCATTTGCTTCTAATATTCTTCCCACTTTGCACAAACCCATAACTAACAAATTGTACAAGTCCACAATGGGACAGCCACATTCCTCAATCTTATCTCGGAATTTCAGAGCAAGGCCAATATTCACTTCCCCAAAAACATGATCAGAAATGCAATTATCATCAATTTCCCCCGTCAGTAATGATCTACCACCTAAATCATCCATAGGATTTACAGATTCTTTTCCTGTAGCCTTATTTGACATAACAAATCCGGCAAGCAATGCAGAATAGATACGAGTATTTGGTCGACGACCATTTTTAACCATAACACTCACAATTTCAAAGGCACGATCCAACCTACCTGCCTTGACATGTGCTTTTACCAATATAGTATAAGTAATGTGGTTTGGAGATACTCCTAAAAGGGGCATCTTGAAAAGAAGAGCCTCTGCTTCCTCCACTCTTCCAATTTGGCAGAGACCATTGATCACAACATTGTATGTGTAAACATTTGGGATGCAGCCAGCTTGCTTCATGAGGTCTAACATATTCAAGGAATGACTAGTATCACCTACTCGGAAAGATCCATCAATTAAGATTGTGTAAGTCACAACAGAAGGAACTAAACCGTACTTCACCATCTTCCCAAGAATTGCATGTTCTTCATTCACCTTAATTTCTTTGCTAAAAACATCAAGTAACAAGTTGAATGCATGAGGAGTTGTCAAACACCTATCTTCAATCATCCTGTCAAAAAGCCTAAAAGCATCTGCAGTCTTACCAATCTTGCAATAGCCATTAATAAGAGCAGTAAATGTAACTTCATCAGCAGGTATTCCCTTCTTCACCATCAAACCCAATAGCCCATTTGCTTGCTCAAGTGACCCTTGTTTGCAGAGCCCGTCAATCAATGTGGTATAGGTAAAATGATCGGGTTGAAGGCCAACTGAATACATTGAATTTAATATATTGAAAGCCATATTGAGTTGGCCTTCCTTGCAGAACCCATCAATCAAAATGTTATAGGATACTCTGTTAGGCCATATGCCATTATTGACTACCTTTCTCAATAGCAAAATCGCTTTGCAAGTTCTATTTAAACTACACAACCCTTCCATTAATTCATTGTAGGTCCGTATATTAGGCTTGGAATTTCTTCTTTCCATCACACTAAGTAGCTCAAAGGCAGAAATCACCCTCCCCTGTTTGCAGTAACCATTGATCAGCGCATTATACGTTACTGTGCCAGCAAAAAGCCCATCTTTTAACATCTTCCTGAACATCCCATTAGCTTCCTCAATCTTCCCTTCTCCACATAATCTATCTATCAACACTGTGTAAGTGTGAACATTTGGTTTACACCCCTTCATGGCCATCTCATCGAACAAACCTATAGCCTTATCCATCAATCCTGCATCACAAACAGCTTTGATGAGGACAGTGTATGTACGGGTACTTGGCTGGCAACCCTTTTCCTTCATTTCTTCCATTAATCGAAATGCTTCTTCAAGCTTGCCCGCTTCACATAAACAGTGTATCAGAATTGAGTAAGTAACACTATTGGGGCTGCAAACATCCCTTTTACACATTATATCAAACACTCGGAAGGCCTCCGGGAGATCACCTGCCCTTGAACTACCCAACACCAAAGAAGTATAGATATGAGCATCCAAACCGAACCCAAGTCTCAAAACTCTCGACAAGAACATTTCAGCAGCTTGTACAAACGCATCCTTGCACAGAGCATTAATTATGTTCTTGTAGTCAATGATATCAAGAACAAACCCATCACCTACCATTCTTCTGGAAACCAAAAATGCTGGCAAACCCATACTCAACTTAGCTAAACAGATCAAAAGAGTACTGTAACAAGGGTAATTGAGCCTAAATCCAATCACTCGCATGTCGTCAAGAGCACCCATTAGCTTCAAAATCTCATTTTCGCTATCAGTGCACTCTTTAATTAGAACAATTATGGCCTTATGTGCAATCACAAACAAATTATTCGATATTAATAAATTCAATAGATGAATTCTACTATCCAAATCATAACAATATGTGGATTGCTTACATACCCATTTGAAAAACTGAACCCCGAGTTTGATGTTGGTACTGTTGAGTGCCATTACATTGGAAGCTACATGAGGGGTCATGTGAGAAACCAGTGATTTTAGGTGGTGGTCTTGTTCCCAGTTGGGTTGGTTTATCAAAGTGGAGACACGATGAACAGCGTCGTCTGAGGCGTCTGGAGATCGAAATGAAACAGAGGAAAGCATGGAGAGAGATTGCTTAAGGTAATAGGATCTGAAGCAGAAGTTGAGACGTTTGCTTGTGTGAGACAACATGCACAAATATTTGTGGAGAGAGGGGTTAGAAGTTGCAACATAGAACTGGCGGTGCCCAAGCACAGAAAAAAGAGACCGTTAGCCGGTTTATGTTTTGAAAACGTAGAAATTATGCTAGCCTATACCGCCCTAAATTGAAACGAACATTGAGTTTGATCGATATACTATCATCCGTTTGATTGGATGACTAATCAGTATCATTAATTCATGGATGTAATAGAAGAGATGGGAACACCCTGATTGTCTGTATATCACATTTCCACGAATGAATTTTTTTTACATAAATACCCATGCTAAGGAAATTGAATTAAAAGAAAAATATATATTTTTATAGATTGTCCTGACCACATAGTATCATCTTAATAAATTTATGTTGATGAGTGAATTTAATTTCCTTTACCCATTAATTGAGCTATTTATTATTTATGTGTCAATCTCTTCGATGCTCTGAGTCAGATTGATTCTGCAGCTACGACCCGTATCGATTTATATAGACAATAATGGACTATCTTTTCAATTAATGAGTGCTTCATTATTCAAAAGGAAATAGATCATCTAAGATTAAAAAAAATAAATTCACTAATCAACATTATAAAAAAACACTACTCAACATTATAAAAAAAAAATCAATAAATTTTAGTAAGATGATGTTATGTGAGACTACTATTTTTTTTTTTTTTCTTTTTAATTCGATTTTCTTATTATGAGTATTTATGTTTTCTTTCCGATCCCTTTAAGGGCAATTAACCCTCTATTAGCCAAATAGGTAAGTTGCAACAATTAGTAAATAAATGTTGTTTATTGCCAAAAAAAATAAAAGAAAAGAAAAGAAAAAAGAGAGGGGGTATTGTGTAACATTTTGGAATTAGAGGGGGATTTAGTGCACTAAGGCCAAATTAGTATCTTGCAATTGAATTGGAAAGAAAAAAAAAAAAAAAAAATTTACATTTGAAAGCACCTACTAAAATGAAAATAATTTAATTCAAAGTTTTAATTAAATTGTATTGATTTTTAATACAATTTAAAAGATAATTCATAGAAGATTCAACCTTACACTTTTTCAAGTACCAAAGATTCAATTCCTAAGAATCATTAATCCCTCACATACTTCATAGAAAGATAATTCATAGAAGAATGTTTAGTATAAATAAAATTGCTTCTTCAGGTACATCTACGGGACATATGTGAACACATATTTCACAAGCAATGTATTTGTCAAATTCAAAGTGAATCTCGATCTCTTCGTGAGATCGATTCATTTTTGTATTACTTATAATTTTTTTGTTGGTAGACAAAATGAAATTGTCTTTCATTTCAAGGCATAACTTGTTATGGGGTAAGAAATAAATCAAGGTCATCATTTCCTTTGGTTTACCTACACAACCAAAATATTATTCTAAAGCCTCATATATTAATGAACTCTATGGAAGAGTTATTTATCGAATCGATCTATTAACAATCACTAGACCTATACTAGGAGAATTAGTAATAATTGAAATGACAAATATATTTACTCCATCAATAACGGAGTCGAATATGGTGTATCACAAGGAATTTGCTTCTTCTATTGATTTATAGGGATTCAACTCTAAAGATGCATAAAGATTGTCTTATATTTATAGAGAACAATACACAATACTTGCTTCCCGCTCAAATGATTTTGGACTCCAAGTAAACTTGATGAAAATTGTAATTCTTTCTACCTTTCGAGATAACTTAATTCAATTAGGTGCTTTCAAAGCAATTTTATTTTTATTTTTATTTTTTTTCAATTCAATTGCAAAAAAAATCATTTAATTCAAAGTTTTAACTAAATTTCATTCTAATTTTAGATTTAAGTCATTGAATTTGGTGTTCAGAACCATCCATTGATAAAGTGAAACGCATGCTTTAGAGACGTTCTCACAATCCAACCCCTACTAACATAGTAACATGGTTGCTTGAAGTATCTTCATTGCGGGCGGTGGAGGAGCATAACGTGGTTGCTTGAACTATCTTCTTCAATGCGATGGTGGAGGAGCATAGCTAATCGATGCAACCATTTTTCTTATGTCCTTTCCAATAATTATGCAAAATATAGGAAATAAAAATGGCCCATGTCATGTTATAACTATTTTGTTCATTTTCTCCTATGCTTTTTTCTTACCTAATGCCATTGCATTTACTTATTGATGAAAATGAAAATTAGAATTGTTCTTTGACAATTTATTTATTTCTGTATCATTATTAAATTTTTTTGGGTGAAATTTCAGGGTTGCCATATTATGTTCTAGCCGTTCAATGGTTTCTTAACTTTTTATTTTTTTTCTTTATAAAAAGGTTGATAGTTTTGCTGCTTCTATTTTTTTATTTTTCCACATTTCTCACTCTCTTTTTTCTTTTATTTTTTATAGCGATGTGACCTTCCAAATGTGAGATAAATTAGAAGTGGGGCATATTAGTGATAAGATATATAATATATATTTTAGATATATAATATATATTTTAGGTAGTGTAAACGTATCAAAGAAGATCAATCTAATGGGGATACATGGGGAGTGAGATGTTGGTAACAAGTAAAAATGGAATGAGATCATTATAAATAATTTTAAAAAATTAGATATTGTAGCAGAAATGACTTTAATAAATAAGTAAACAAATAAAAGAGACATGAAAGGGAAAAAAAGCAAAAGAAAAAGAAAAAGAAAAATGGTGTTTAGTGTTGATGAAATTGAATTAATAATGAGGGAGTAATACAAAGTGGCCCAAAGGAGCTAGCACAATGCTAACTACAAAGAAAACCAAAGCCCAATGGAAACCAGAAAGGCCCAAAAGGAAAAAATAACATTGGGACGTGTCCAAATCATGCTAAACAAAATGAGCACAAGATAGATACAGTCAACATATATTCCGATGAACATGGAGAAATTCCAACTGGGAAGATTCACAATCAATCAGGCGGTTTTTCCGGTGGTCGAATTACTGATTCGGGCAATTCCTACTCAAGAGCGATCCTTTTGGAATTGAGTGTATCTGTGATGGACGAGATAAGAAGCTTTTCTCTGATAGACTGAAGAGTGAGATGGAGTAAAGAATTGGCTGTCGCTGCTTTCTTCTAGAAAATCCTCCTGTTACGTTCATTCCATATGTAATAGACCAGTGAAGCTAACCCCATTTTAGATATAGAAAAGTTGCGAAAAATTGAAATACCACGCCAGTGATGTGAAGCCTAAATGATGAGCTCTCTCCATGAAGAAGGCTAGATATAGAACCCATATTGTGCTTGAAGAAATGCCCATAAGGGCTTGACAAAAGGGCAATTAAAGAATAAATGACCATGGGACTCAAGGTCAGAGTTGCAGAGGATGCAGAATGTTGAGTGTATATGTGATGTACACCTCCTGTTCAGTGTTGGCAGCCTATTTTGAATAGCAACCCAAAGGGTAAAAGAGTGTTTTGGAATCAAGGGCGGAGGGAGGGGTGGGCGAAGGTGGGCTTCAGCCCACCCCAAAAAAGATTTTTTTTTTTTTTACTATACTACTTTTAGCCCAGCCCAAAAAAAAAAAGAAAAATTAGCCCACCCAAAATTAACCCAATATAGAATTAGCCCACCCCAATCAGCAACCTTGGATCCGCCCTTGTTTGGAATTGAAGGTTTGGTCCAGACCAGGTGGTGCCATGGAAGTGTGGGTAGGTGCTTGTTGAAGTGTTTCAGGGTTTTGGATATGGATAATAAGGCAGAGTTAGAAGGGATCCAAAGAAACTTATCACAACAGTTGGTTTTGGGGGGTGGTAGCGATGCATTGCATTGCATTGTGGAAGGATGGTGGTGACGGCTGCTGGAAAAGACCATGAAGAGTGAGTGATAAATAAACTAACTTTAGTTTTAGAATCAAAACCTGAGTTGAGCGTCTATTATTGAGAGACTATAAGGTGAAGAAGACCTAGAGAACACCATATGTCAAACCAGAAATTGGATGATGAACCATCCCTAATTTCGAGTTTGACAAGAGGAGAGATTGAATCTCTAAGACCAAGCAGTCTCCTCCAACTCCAAGAGCATTGACCTGGGACCTTTACTTCCCAAACACTTCTGCCCTTTAAGAGAAAGGTATGGATCCACCTCACCCAAAGCAAATCTCTTGAGTTAATTAAATGCCAAAATTGTTTCATGATTACACATTCATTCCATGTATGAAGGTTAGGCAGACCAAGACCCCTGCCCTTTTAGGTAAGCAGCACTTATCCTAAGCATTTTTAGCACATGTCCTCTTGAGTGAAGGACCAGACCAAAGGAATGCACCAAAGAGACTTTCCAGTTCTTGAGTGATACTCATTGGAAGGATAAACTTGGAGCTCCAGTACATTTGTGTGGAGTACAAGACAACCCTTATAAGTTGACGTCTACCTACAAATGAAAGGGTTTTACTTGTCCAATGCCCAATTCTAGCAGTGATATTATCAATGAGGATCCTGTTGTCATTTGCTCTAAGCATGGATAAAACTAGAGGTACCCCAAGGTATTTCACAAGTAGGGTCCTTTGTTAACTCCAAGAGTGTTGAGGATGGTGGATTCTAATTGCCCATTAACACTAGAGAAGAAGATTTGACTCTTGTCATTATTGATATAGAGGCCAGAGAGATTGGTGAATAAATCAATAATATGCTTCAGTGTTTTAACTGACTCAAGGCTTCCATGAGAGGACAAAAATAAGTCATCGGCAAAAATGAGGTGGGAAATGGCAAGCTCTTTGCATTTCCAGTGGTATTTGAAGGTTCTTTCAGTAATGGATTTGGCAAGAACTAAAGAGAAAACCTGCATTACAAGAACAAAAAGGAAGGGTGATAGAGGATCCCCTTGTCTCAGCCCTTTGACACTCTTGAAATGTCCATTGAACTCCCCATTAAGAGGATTGTAAAAGTTGGGGAAGTAACACAAGCTTTGATCCAATTCAAGAATGTGGATGGAAAGCCAAACAATTGCGGATCTTGGTAATGGGAAGAAGGATAGTTTTTACTTTCCAATTTTGGTAATGGGAAGAAGGATAATTTTTGGTAACGTAACTTCTTTTTTCAGTTGTTGGAATATTAATTTGGTGTGACAAGTCCCATGGAATTCGCAACGTCACCTTTCCATTGGCCTATGGATTTTTCTTGTTTATCCATGTGGCAACATTCGATTTGCTGCCAACGTCTACTTTCCATATGTCGAAATTATTTTAAATAAGAAAATGCTAAATATCACAAAATAACAATAAATAAATAAATAAATAAATAAAAATAAAAAAGTATTTTAAATAGGAAAATACTAAATGTAACAAATATATTATTGTATCATCAAAATAACACGAATTAGTGTGAAAGTAATTTCCTTGAGAGAATATAGGATATAATAGAGATAAATAATAATAATAATAATAATTATTATTATTAAATAGAAAAGGCAATTATCATTATTGACTCAGAATCCCAACGTAATTGGATGATTAAATAGGAAAGGTAATAGGTCGAAAAAGTCGCCTGTTTACCACGTCTCTTTCCTTTAAACTTGTTTATTAAGGTTAGTTCAATTCAATGTGAAACAGAGGACCCATTCATTAAGAAATCAATAAATTTAGCATATTATTAATTGCAGAGTATTGATAGTTCAAGTGTAGAGGTAGGGTTCACATATTATAGTTAGGGTTTACATAATGCGAGTCAGGGATTAAACAAGAGGGAGAGAGATCATTATGAATTTATGGGCAAAGGAGAGAGGGAGTGATCATCGTCAACAAATGTAAGAGACTCCGACAAAAGGCTTCATGGCCGGCAGTGGAGTATTTTGGCAATAACATATGTCCTGAAATAACCTTCAAAAAAAAAAAAAAAATACATGCTCTGAAAACAACTTCCAAAAAATATATATATTCCCTGAATATTTGATAAAATCCCCATCATTGCCAGGTTGATGGACACATCCCTGCCATAATATAATCTCAGAATTATTTTTGATACGTGTAGCACTGCTCTTTTGGAGACCCACAAGCATGAATCGTTTGTTATATAGTTGCATCCATCGAATGGCTGCAGCTATGATTCTATTTGACTTGTATATGTCAATTGTGGTTATAAATAATAATAATAATAATATATAGCAGCAGAGCAGAGTACTTTGATGGAATGTCAATGGGATTTAATTATATTTTACTTCATAGCTTTAGTAAATGATTTTTCAGCAAATAACTCAAAGTGGAAAGGGATTTATTTCAGGAAAAATACTTCGTATTGCATATATTCTAATTCTACGTATATTCGAGAGAGATGAATTTCGTCGAGAGATACTATTTAAAGGGTACGAGAGTCATTTGTTGTATAAGATATTTTTATTTATTTTATTTTATAAATACATGGGCATAAATGATATTTTAGGTAATTTTTAAAATTTATAAGATAATGAGTGTAATAAAGAGCAATCTTAATTAGTGAGTATAATAATTAATATTTTTTTATTTTTTATTTTTATAAGACAAGAAGGATTAGAAGTTAAATTAATAAGGGTTCAAAACTCTAAAATTCACCGAAAATATTAATCGATTAAGCTATCGATAATAAATTCAAAGATGTAAAAAGGGAGTATTCATTTAACTAGTCGAGCTATTAGCATTGTGTTGAGTGACAAATGACAATATACGATGGAATCGCACTGTTAGAACAATAAATCAAAGATAGATAAATTATAAAATAAAATTAAAAAAAAAAAAGAAAAAAGAAAAAATAATAAAAAGAGAGGAAGGAAGAAGAAGCCAGAGGCAAGAGGTACTTAAGAGGATTTCCAAGGGTAACAATGTCCTTTGGGAATTAGGGAAAGCACACGCCAGCAACACGATCCATTCGTCACCTTCATAATCGAGGAAGGACCGTGAGGCACTAAAACCCTAAAATTTTCGATTGAGAGGAGGAGGATGAGGTAATTAAAGATGGAGGATGAGGTAATATCATTGTTCTTGGTTGCGACTTTTGATCGAGGCCCAAATTGTGCTGCAATTTATGAAATCAAACTTGGAGGAGGAGTTGGAAGTGGAGGAGGAGGCGGATGTGAATCTGCAACAATTATTAGTCCTCTGGTGAAAGCGTTTCGTTGTGAAGCATTGAGAGACTATTCACCGGTTGGTTGTGATATCTCAGGATCACACATGTGCTTGATGGCTTCATATAGTTCATCGACGGAAAGCAGATTCATCCAGTTTCAACCCCTTCTCTTCGATACAAATACTAAAAAGCTTTCTGATTTGCCATGCCCAAATGCAACAAAACCTTTTCCCAATGTGATTGCAGTTCATGGAAGAGGCTTGTTGTGCTTGCTGGAGGTACCAAGGATTCGAGATTGGACATAAACTCTCCGTGTTTCGAACGTTTGGATCCTCCTCTCTATAAAAAGTGGGGTTCTTCTTCCCTACCTGAGTTTCGTTTGGACAAAAAATTATTCAGAATTGTCTCCGGTTACGCAGTCATCGACGACTGTATTCTCATTTCAGTTTGTAACTATTATTCCGATTCTCTCAGAACTCAAACTGAATTCCATTATTACAAAGTCGGGAGTTCAATGAAGGAGTGGCTGGTCGTCAATAAGGATCCCAGGGATCGTGTATTATATTACCCATTCGGTGGAAAGGCTGAATATGTTGATGGTTACGTATACACTTTCACAAATGAATATCATCTCTTGATTGCATATCAAGTCCGATTTTCTTCTGCTGGTATCATCCAATCTCTTGATGTTCCACTGAATATTGCCGGCCTGGACTTTATAGATATACCAGTGTATTGGAATCGGTCATGGTCTGTGGGTTGCATTGTTCATTTGGGAGGGAGAATATTTTGTCTGATGATAACTTGTTTCAATGGTGAAATTAATCCCTCTAATGTTCAATATGTTTCCATCTTGACCGTCAAAGTTTCCCAGGACATGAAGCTTTCAACGTTGAATTCAGAATATAGAGGGCCTCGGTCGGGCAACTTTAACATCACTTTGTTTTGATTCCCAGTGAGTGTTTTTGCGTTTATGTTTATTTTTGTTCATCATTTCCTTGTATGCATATGAAAGACACAAAGACACTGAGCAATAATATATATATTTTGGTTTTTTTTTTTGCTGTACTTTTTTTTTGACTTATATGTTAATGTATATGGGTGATTATAAAATTTTATTATTTATTATTTATTAGTAAATAGTATTTTGATTGAATGTCAATGGCTTGAATAGTTTGCGTTGGATATATTTTACTTTGGAGCTTTAATTAATGATGGATTGTCCATGTAAGAACTCAAAGTGCTAAGGGTTTTATTTCAGGAGGTCCAAAGATTGGTCTGAGTACTTTGAGGTTCTCAATGTTCACAAGCATTTGAAGCCAGCTGGGAACATTGATCCACCAAAGCTGGAGTCAGTACTTAAGGACAGTCAACCTGCTGCTACAAAGAATAAGGTTTTAATTTTGTTAGGATGTTTTTTGAAATCACATTAAATTTTGTTTTTTGTTTTTTGTTTTATTTTTTTATTTTTCACGAATTTAGTAATTTTCAATTTTATTTTTGGTGCAATTTGATCTTTAGCAAGAAACTTAAACATTTATTTGCACCTACGGGGACTTTTATGTTTTGGTAGGTTGTGGAGAACAGTACGACCTTGGTACATTTGGTGCAATTCATATTTAATTCTTTTCTTTTTTCTACTTTCAAACAGTTTGGAAAAGCGTTTTAAGAGTTGATTTTCTTTTTATAGTTATTATATGTATTTGGCTAGGTCAAGGAGATACTAGGCTGATAGTGCAAGTCATATTTAATTTTTTTCTTCCTTCTACTTCCAGACAGTTTGGAAAAGTATCTAAGAGTTGACTTTCTTTTCATTGTTATTATATGTTGATTTTAGTTAGTCAATCAATCCTTTTCTCTCCTGGGAATAGTCAATTTTTTTGCACTTCTCATACCAATCACCTTGAAGGGATGAACTTGGCCGGATGCCAATAAATTAATCCTCCGTGAAGCTACAGATTCTTTTTTCTCCCTTTTTGCTTTGGTGGTTGGGAGCTGCTGGCCGGGTGCATGTTAAACATCATAAATAATGGCAATTGGAGAAAATATGAGGTTTTTTTCTTACTTACAAGTGATACATATTTGGTGCAGGTTGAATCGGTGGATGGTTTCCTGCGCCTGTTGGGTCTTGAAAAATATTCAATTTTACTCAAAGATGAGGAAGTATGTGAATTTTATAGCTTTCATTTGTTTACTGCAGTTTTATGCTTTGGTTTTAACCATTACCTTAATAAATTCCATCACTATTTATACTTTTCTCTGTAGATTGACATGCCCATTCGTGTACACGACTGATGACGAACTCAAGTCTATAGGATTACCGAAGGTAAACTAAACCATACTCAGCCTACTATATCTAGTGTCTCTCTGTTTACCATCAGACAGGATTTTTTTACTCAGCAGATATAGAATTTAGGGTGAAGAATTAATTCTCAGATCTGAGGTTTCTGGAAATTACTTTCGAATGAAACTATTTGAAAAATTATTATCAACCTCTCTTAGAGGCTTTACAAAATCATCCCTAGCTACTATTCCTGCCATCAATCAGCTAGGTCAGTATATTAAAACAAATAAATCAACTTGGTCAGTCAAAGGGATAAATTTTAAGTTCCAAACATGCCATGCATAAAGCAAAATGGTTTAAAATGATGTAAACCATTTTAACCAAATCACACACATATACATATATATATATATTTCTCTCCGCTACTACCACCATTGTGAGGCAAGAGAATGTATGAGCCATAAAGCAGAGGACAAGGGCAATGGAAAGCACCTTGCAACTACAGCAGAAAGGAGGAGAGTGCCACGTACCTTTGAAAAGGTTGGAATATTACCATCTTTCCTCTTTTCTCCTCTGGTTCTTCATCAATTTGGTAATGGATTATTTCTCTTCTACATTCCCCTTCTACAGCAAGTGGTATCAAAACCTTTCGTGCCCTACCTCACTCCGACAACATTATAATGAAGTATGCTTAGATGAAGATGAATACATATATTGCTTTATTGGGTACAATTTCTCTAAGCAGCTAATATCAGTGGATAATTGGGCTGTCATTTAGAAAATGCTCCTCTTTTTTCCCTCACTAATATTAGAATCCTACCCTCCAAAATTTTAGTCTCCTTCATTTTATATATGTTCAGTTGTTCACTTTTAATCACTTTGATTACTTTGACTGTTTCAGGGTCCAAGAAAGAAGATGCTTTTGGCATTGGATTATGAATCTTGACATTCCAGAGTTGACTGGTTTCCTTTGATTGTTTGTGTGGACCTCAATGTTTTTGGACTAACCAACAACCCAACATTCATGTGTTTTAACTGGTGTAAGTTTACCTTTTAACTTTCTTGGACTAAAATTTTCGCTTATACTGCAGGAAGTGGTTTCAATGAGCTTGTCATTTGTGTCATGTCATTAGAAGAATGATAGCATCATTTAAAAAAAAAAAATTTCCTATGCAATGATAGCGTCAACTTGTGTTTCCTCTTTTCAGAAAGCAGCCACGAAGGGAAATCACTAGTGGTGGTCAGAACAGAGAGAGAAACTAACAGAGCATCAGGGCTAGACCCACCTGGAGTCCCAGGATCCATCATTCATCCTCAATCTCAACGCATTATTTGCTCTGTTCATTAATAGCGCAGCTTCCACCAGGTGCACGAAAAAGACTTCCCCACACTGCTTATACTACTTCATTCGTTCTATCAACTAATTAAATGTTGTCATATAAGTAAAAATATTTTACTTTAGTGGTTCGAATCATTATGTGTTCATATTTAATCAGTTGGTGATATTATATTATTAGAAGGGAGTATATATATATATTTGAGGATTTTTTAAAAAAAAAAAATAATAAAAAAAATAATGGGAACAATAATAGATTTATATATATATATATATATAAAGGTAGGTATGTTGACTCTTTCATGAAATAGTGTCCTGAGCAACAAAAAAAATCAACTAAAACCCACGTGTACGGAATTATGATGAAGAGAAAAGTACGTTGTACAATATAATTAATTGTGTTCAAGACAAATGTGGTTAATTAAAGTGGTTTATTTTAACTGATGTATGGTCCTCATGAAATGTGAGAGATAAGTTAGAAGAGTTGTTTATTAGTGATAAGTAAATAGATTTAGTTTTGAAAATTAAGATCAAGGATTCAAGTTTCATTAAGGACATATGTATAATAGGCGTACCTTGGAAAACCTTAGGAGGTCGGGATGGAAGTTGCAAACATGGGGAGGGAGATCCATATAAGTTTTGCAAAATTAAAAAGAGATGAGATTATTAAAAATAATTTAAATTTTTTAATACATCTTTGTCTCCATTACCCAAGTTTTGATGTTCGAAAGGAACTTTTTACTTCATTTATATGGAATGCAGATAGTGATGATGGCCCTTTTTAATTACCTTTAATGGAGTGCAATGTTAAGGGCATTTTAATAAATTTAGAACAAATCAAAGATAGCTAAGAGCACCCGCATTGGGCTCACAGAACCCATTTCTGTGAGCCCGAGCTTCTTTTTCGGTGAACCAATCTGCTACATTTGGATCGCGGAATGGTGGGCCCATTTTTGTGGCTCGTGGAATGGCTCGCCTTATTTGGCAACCTAGTTCGCGATCGCAGGCCTACACAAGCGTTCTATAAAACCTTTTTTTTTTAAAAAAAAATAAATAAATAAACAAACAAACAAACCCAAGTACTGTGCAACGGCTCTACGGGCTTGCTTGCTTGGCCCCTAATTTTTTTACATTTTTTTCGACACAATACTAAAATTAAGAGCGGTTAAGACATTTGAGCCAACACAAACAATGCAAAAATGGTGGGCCAACACAAACAATGCTAAAATGGCTCTTTTGGGCCCAAAAAAAAAAGAAAAATTAAAAATTCTGAACAAGAATGATATTGGAGCCGTTAAGGCACCATTTGGTTAACACTACGGGTGACAAAATGGTTCACAACTCATCAACCCGCCCATATCTGCCCACTTTTTAATGACTTTGAGTTAAACATATTTAAAGTGGGTCAAAAATGAGTTGGGTAATTTTTAACCAGTTAATTTGAGGATCAGGATGGGTTAGATATAATACCCATATTCAATCCATATTTCACCTAGTACGTAATAAATACACAATATACATCTATTATATATTGCACTCAATCCATTTTACTCTCTAAATTTCTCTCGTTAATCCCCCCCTTTCTAAGTTTCTCTCTTTAGAAATTTCATCTATTTCCCTCACTTTTGTCTTTAAAACGAGTCATAAATATTATTGAGTTTGGGATTGTTTTTTCAGATGACACTTAGTAATGCAAGTTATTTTCACAAGTGACAAAGCATTAGATTACATGGATTGTTGTGGTATTATTATATGTTGCTGTTTGGTTTTATAGTAGATGCCTATACATCTAAGACACAGGTCACAATTTGAAAAATGGTTTACTAAGGCCTCTTTAGTAAAAAGAATGATTCCTAATTTCTATTGTCAATTCTTAAAATTGAGAATCAAAAATAAAAATCATGTTTAATGAAATACTTTTACTTTTTAATTTTAAGGAAGTATTTTCTATTTTTGTGAAGGGAAGAGAAAGTGAGAATTACGTGCTTTCTCTAATTTCTATACTGTTCACGGAAATTACTTCTTTTACTGTAGCATTATTAATAAAATAAAAAAATTTCTAAAATCAACACCCATCTCTACCCGGCTGCCGCAAACCATCTTTTTCTGCTCTTCTTCTCTCTACCACCACAAACCGCCACCGCCGATGATGGAGTTGGAGTCTTATCCGATGAGAGGAGAGAGAAGACAAACACTTTCTCTCTCTAGTTTCTCTCTCTACTGGTCTCTAGGAGGTGAAAATTAGTTGCCTCGCCACCACCATCTTTTTCCTCTCTTCTCTCTACCACCACAAACTGCCACCGCCGATGATGGAGTTGGAATCGCATCCGATGAGAGGGAGAGACAGAAACACTTTTTCTCTCTAGTTTCCCTCTCTAATGGTCTCTAGGAGGTGAATATCAGTAGCCTCAATCTCTCTCTATACTTTTTCTATATGCTAGCATCAGGATCCCATCTTGCACCAACCAAACCAAGTCAGTGAAATCCTCATCCGTTAAGTGATCTAGGGGCTTCCTAAAGTTCAATTGTAAGAAGCTCGTAAAATGAGCTTTTGATTTGCCTAAAGTTGGGTGGAGTGAATGCAATTGATCTAGAGAATGACACCTATATACAGAGTTGACCCTCAGAGGTTCTTTGGCCTCATCTAAACACACTCTCTCTCTAAAAAAATTTGCAGAGTGATGATATATATATATATATATATATATATAGAGAGAGAGAGAGAGAGAGAGAGAGAGAACATGATTCTTCATCAATTTCTTCCTATGCCTGGTGGTCGTCCATTCCGGCGTCAATTGCATCACCAATTTCTTCCCGTGCTTGATGGTGGTCCATTCCGGCGTCAATTGCTTCCCATACCTGGTGGTGGTCCATTCCGGCGTCCATTGCATCACCAATTTCTTCCCATGCCTGGTGGTGGTCCATTCCGGCGTCCAATGATAATATATATATATATATATATATACACACACACACACAGAGAATATATAACATTAATTATAAATTTAAAAAACAAAATCAAAAGTAAAATTATTAAACTTGCTTTCTAATTTCTTGCTTTGAAAATATTGAAAACATAAAAAATTAGTAAACATGATATTTCACATTCAGAAATGAAAATTATGATTTTACTTTTGAAGAAAGTAAAAGTAAGAAAGTGAAAGCGTTAGTAAAGGCTCGTTTGGTAACCGTTTTTGCTTCATGCTTTTGCTTTGACGCGAAGCAGAAACAATATTTCTGCTTTAAGTGTGTTCAACATTATTTCGAAACTTGTTTGGTAACGAAAATTTGCTGCAAGATTTTTAGAAGCAAAAAATAAAAGCATGTTTGGTAAAAAATGTTGCAAGTTTGAAAAATTGAATGGCTAGTTAAAAATGTCATTTTAGAATTTTTTTAATTATTATTATTTTTTTTGCTACAGTTTGGAAGTAAACAAAAATATCATTTTTATGCTTCCGATTTTAACCTTAATTTCGGAAGCGTTTTGGTACTATTTAAAAGACAGCAAACGTTGCCAAATATGCTTTGTACAAAAACAAAAAACACAAAACAAAAGCATCAGCCGAACAGCCCCTAAGGGCCGTTTGGTATGCGCTTTTGTTTTAGGTGTTTTGTTTTTCGCTAAAACAGAAATAATGTTTTTGTTGTAGGAGTGTTTTGAAAAAAAAATTGGAAGCATTTTTGGGAATGATGTTTTGTTGTGAAATGTTAGGGCCCGTGTTGCACTACTGTTATGGTTTTGGGCCATGAACAGTTGTCAAAATAAGAAAAAATAACTTTTTGGTGTTTTGGTTTTGGACCACTAATCACGAAGTATTTTAGCACTGTATAAAATAAAATAAGACCCCACCAAATATGTTTTTGTTGCCAAAATCGATATTGTAACAACCAAAAAATAAAAATAACATAAACAAAACGTAGGTCAAACGGGCCATAAGCGGCAAATGTCAAAGCTTTTGGTTATAAATCAGAATGGGTCCAATTGGATGCATTCTGTTAATTCATATCGAATATGGTGCCAACTTGCTTGAAAATGGTGTCGCAAAGACCACCGTATTGCCATGATTACAAACTAGACTGGCAGCTGCTCATTTTTTTTTTTGTAAATGAATCATCTTATTAACTTCAACTTTTATATTCAAATTTCATAAAAGTTAGATTTAGTATTAAAGTCCAAGGATCGAATCCTAATAACAGGTCAATTCCATGCTAACTTAGATTTAGTTTTAAATTCCAGGAATTTTTTTTTCGGTCTTTTACTTTTGTTTGATTTTTTATTTTTTATTTTTTTTCCTTGCAATAAGAGAAGCCAAATGGCACTTACATAGATAACATCACAAACAACCCCCTAACTGATACAAACCATATGCAAAACAAGACAACAAAACCCCGACAATAACCGAAACCAAACACCCAAAAACTCAAGACAACAGCCTTGACAACAACACCCTGCTTCAGCTGGTTTCAGAAAGTCTGGGTTGACTCGCCCCCACAAGCAATGCAAGCTGTGTAGCGAAAGATTGAGATGGAGATGACTCTGAATAATAGGAGTCAACATTATGTGCACCAGACTTACCAGAGGAGTCTGAAGGATGACATACCACAGTATCATGGGAGACCTACTAGAGTTGCATGGAGACATCTGTTGGAACCACCTTTGCTTTGCTCTTCTTCCCACCATGATTACGAACACCCTGAGAACCACCAATAATAGTTTGTCTTCTTTTTCGACCTTTTCGCGCCAAGACCCCTGATTATGAGAAGTTTCTGAATTATCATATGTTCTACCAAGAGATGGATTCACCAGCTCTTTACTTTTAGCCCAAGCCTTAAACATTTGCTCCCACGGCTTCAACGGTAACATCCGTCCCTTAGTCGGATAGCTGACAGGTTCACAGTGCAGGGGCTCCTCTAGCTGCGCAGATGCCACATGACTTTGAGATGAAGAGTTTTGTACCAGTTGTACATTATGGTTAGGGATATCAGCACCAATCGGATCAAACTCCGCATCTAACCCTTTCTCTTTAAATTCCTTTGCAGTTAAATATTGGGGATTAACAACACTAGTAGAGCAGTATCCTCGTCTATCGCCAGTAACGAACAACGTTTGCCCACTTATGCTGGATAAAGCCACCATCGCATTATCTGATTTAGCCAAATGATTATTTCCCGAGCAAACATCAGGAAGTCCAAATATATGGCGAGACGCACAGACCCACTCCAACCCTCGACGGGAGGAAAAAAATGACTTAGATAACCCAGTCCCATCGCCACCATCTGAGTCACCATTCTCCACATATAGCCAATGTTTACCATTACCATCAGCGGTAGAATCAACCAAATCACTTTCCTGATTCCAAAGATCTTTGCTAATAAATCCTTCCACTTTTAACCATAGCCCATACTCCTTCAAATCCACAGGAGATAGATTAGTACCAGTCGGGCACCGCCGCCAATGATGGCCAATAATTCCACAAGCATATTTATAACTCTTGTTTGATGGTTAATAACTCTTGTGGGTGTTTTAGAGACCATATTTATACACACACAAACATATACTTATTTATATTTTTTAAAAAGGATTGGGTTTTATTAAATGGATCGATTTAGCAAGCAAATTGGACTAGGTTTTCTACTAATTTTGACCAACTTAATTTTATCCATCAAAACTAAGGTATTAGCATGAAGCAATAAATTGCATTTTATTTTATTTTATTATTATTATTTTTTTTGCAGAAGAAAAATAAAATAAAAGAAAAGCAGAAGAAATAAAATGGGTTGGTGGGTCATAACGAGTTATGACAACCCGCCCATATTTAATCTTAACCCAATTCAACCCGCCCAATTGCCAGGCCTAGCTGACACAAACAGTGCTAGTCTATTAGCCCAATATATATATATATATATATATATATATTATTTTTACCTCTATAAATACATCAACCCTTACCACCATTCATTTCACATTCCACACATCTCTATTCTCTACTCTTTCCAGGGGCACAATTAGGAGTGCAAATTGGGCGGGCTAACCCAGCCCAACTCGAACCCAATTCGAAATTTTTAAAATTTGGGCTTTTAAATTCACAAATCGAGTTAGGGGTTTTCAAAGCCCAAACGTGTTTGGGTTGGGCTCAGACTCGACTCTAACCCAACCAAAATTTAAAAATTCATTTTTTTTTTTTTTTTTTTTTTTTTAATAAAAACCCTAATTGGTCTTTGACACACAACACACACACACATATTCTTTTCAATCAGATATATAGATAGCAAAACACATACATATATAGAGAGAGAGGATCAATGAATTGTTGTTTGGAGAAGGCGGTTGACGCCAAGGGCAACCTCTTTGGTCTCTGCCAGCGACTATGGTGGTCGTTAATGGCGACCTTGTGTCACCATCCAAAACACACACTAGGTCGCACTCCGGCGACCTGGTTGACCGGAGAAGAAGCAGCGGTCGCTCCTATTTTAAGCGACCGGAACCCTTCACCGGATAGGAGAATGCGTTGCCAGGAGAAGAAGGATAATAGTCGTCGTACGGCGACTTGGTCGTTGATGTAAGGAAGGGCAGCATCTCGCTACTGTAATAGTAGGGAGGTGGTCGATTTCTCCCCCTCTCCCCGGTTTGCTCTCTTGTGGCGGCATGTAAGGATTACTACCATCTACACAAATTGTTTTAGGGTTTTATTTGGAGTAATTTAAAAATAAATATTTATTTAATCACAAATAAAAAAGAAAAAGTTTTCTTACTTTTATATTTAAAATAAAATTTGGCAAGTTATATATATATATATATATATATTTGTCTTGGCAATGTTAGGAGTTAGAGGGGGAAGGGGAGGAGTTAGTAGTATGGGTGGCTCGAACACTGGCACTCACACTAACCGTGAGGTGCATCCACCACATGGGCTACAAGGCACATCCATAAAAATTAATAATTGAATACTTGATTAAAAAAAAATATTAATGAATTAAAAGTATCTGGAAAATTTGATGTTTCAAATCGGGAAAAGAAACGATGTAATTTGCATATTTGTTTCTAAGAGAATATATATATATATATATATATATATATATATATATATATATTTTGAATGGGTCAGCTCATTCGGCCCGAACATATTGGGGTCCGAGTTATTGTAAGAGCCTGCCTTTTTTTACATTGGACTGGCCCAACCCAACCCAACTTTGGGTTGTGTTGGGTTGGGCCCGAGCTGAGTTGGGGTCGCCCAACTTGCGACCCTAGGCACAATACATGTCTTAAAATTTTATATTATTCAAAAAGGATAATTTTTTTTTTTAGGATAGAGGAAGTATTTAATTATAAGAAAATATGTAATGTCTTTTTATTTATATTAATTTAAATTCATTAAAAAATTATTCTATTCGAATATAAAAATAAAATTCGAGAATAGTCGTTGAAGAAAATATAAACAAACAATTAGATAAATATGTTTTGAAATTTTTTTAAAAACATGTAAAAAATATAATAAAATAGGTTAGCCGACTATTAGCAAAATACAGTAACTATCAATGCGATTCTTTTTTATTCCTCCATATATATGTCTGAAGGACAGGGGAGTTATCCTAGTTTATGGTAGATTGACAAATTATTGGGCCAAGTTGGATTTGAACCAGTGTAGATATATTGCCAACGAATTTACAATCCATCCCCATTAATCGCTCGGACATTGACCCAGCAAGAATCAATCCCCAGGGGTTTATATCAATTAATAAATAATTTTTTATATTAATAGTACTTGTCTAATTAGATTTACTTTTATTAAAAAGCTCATAATAAATAGATTAATAGGTAATTTGTGTTAGAGTTTTATAGAAACTCTTTAAATATATTTTTGTCCGAATAAAATAGGTAATTTGTGATAGTGTTTTATAGAAATTATTTTATTTTCTTTAAATATATCCTTGTGTAATTAGATTTTATTTTAATAAGAAACTTATAATAAAACTAATTTGTGGTAGAGTTTTAGAAAAATTATTTTATTTTATTTTATATATCAATTAATAAATATTTTATATATTAATAATTCTTGTCTAATTAGATTTTATTTTTTAAAAAAATTCATAATAACAATTAGATAAATAGAAATTTATTAGGTATATTTTAGAGTTTTATAAAGTATTTTTATTTTTATTTTTATGAAGACTCTTTTCATATCAATTAATAAATATTTTTTATATAAATAAATCAATATAAATAAATAAATACTGAAACACCGAAACTCATTTCAATGTTAATAATTATATAGATATAGATAAAAAAAAAATTATCAATTAATAAATATTTTTTTATATAAATAAATAAATATTGATAGACCTAAAAATATAGATAAAAAGAGTGATAGACCTAAAAATATAAATAAAAATTCTTTTTATATCGATTAATAAATATTTTTATACAAATAAATGAATACTAAAACTCTTTGACAGAGTTTCTGTATTTTTTTTAGTATTTTATAGAAATAATTTTTATATTAATTAATAAATATGAAACACTAAAAGAATTCACAAGACTAGATGCATCGTTATCTTTTATAATCGAGGTAGAGGGAGGAGTGGGAGGCACCAAAACCCTAATTACCGATTGAGAATAAAACACGATTAGCGGAGGAGGGCAGAGGAGGCAATTAAAGATGGAGGATGAGGAAGTATCATTGTTCTTGGTTGCGAGTTTTGATCAGAGCCCAATTTGTGCTGCAATTTATGAAATCAAACTTAGAGGAGAGGAGGGGGATCTGAGTCTGAATCAGAATCTGCAACAGTAGTTAGTCCAGTGGTGAAAGCTTTTCGTTACTATGGAGAAGGAAGAACAACTTATTCATCTGTTGGTTGTGATATCTTAGGATCGCAGATATGCTTGATTGCTTCATATTACAGAAGTACGAAGGGAAAATATATCCAGTTACAACCCCTTCTTGTCGACACAAATACCAAAGAGATTTCTAATTTGCCAATGCCAAAAGCAACAAAAACTTTTCCCAAAGTGATGGCACTGCACGGAAGAGGTTTTTTTGTGCTTAATGGAGAAGGAAGAAATTTTTCTGTGCTTAATGGAGAAGAAGGAAACATTATAAAATCTCCGTCGTTTGAACGTTTGGATCCTACTACTATTAATCATGATGATGATAATCAAGAGTGGGATTCTTCTTTACTACCTCATCAGTTTCAGGGTTGGGAGGAAAAATTACCCATGACTATCCTCGGTTACGTGGTCATCAAGGACTGTATTCTCATTTCAGTTCAAGATACAAATCAAATTCCGCATCCTCACAAAACTCAATTCTATTGTTACAGATTCGGGAGTACGAATTCAATGGAGGAGTGGCAGCTCGTCAAAAAGGACAAGGAGGATGGTCCATATTACCACTTGGATGGAAAGGCTGAATATGTTGATGGTTGGGTATACAGTTCTCTAAATGAATATGGTCTTTTCTTGATTGCGTATCGTGTCCGATTTTCTGATGATGATGATGGTATCATTCAATCTCTTGCCATTCCACTGCTGTTTACCGGAATTCAATTTGCAGATTTTGCATATCCTCCGGCGGGATATGATAACTTGCGTGATTGGTCATGCTCCTATTGTTTTGTTCATTTGGGAGGGAAAATATTTTGTCTAATGAAAACTGGTTTCTTTTCTGACCTCTCTGTCGTTCAATATGTTTCCATTTTGATTGTCAAAGTTTCCAAGGACATGCAGCTTTCAACGTTGAGTTCAGCTGCCCGCGCGTTGAATATAAAGGGCCTTGGTCCCGCTACTTTAACATCATTTTTTTACCCCCAGTAAGTTTTTCCTTTCCTTATTTTCATATTAGCATTAATATTTTGTTTCATTATATTATGAGGCACAAAAACTATGTCAAAATTTTCTTTTTTCTTCTTTTAATTTGACACAATGTGATTTGTTTTGCAGGGAGGTTCAAAATGCCTCCAAGTCTGAATGGTGGACAAGTATGACTTTGTTTGTGACTTATATGGACATAGTATTTTGATTGAAAGTCAATGCCTAGTTTGTACATAGTTTACTTTTGTTTTATCTTATTTTGAGGATCTATATGATGATGCAGATTTGCAGGGAGTGAACACTGATCAACCAAAATTGGAGGGCAGTCAAACTGTCCCCAGCTCAGCCTTTTCTGAAAAAAGAATTAAGGCAAACATACAAATCTTACTGGTTTCTATCATTCAGAATATTACTTAGACCCGTTGCATTTTATTACTGTTACAGAGATTTTAATTTTGCTAGAATTTCATTAAAATTTCATTCTTTATTTTTTTTGTCTTGGATAAAGACAGACACAAGTGCCCCCACGGGAATTGAGACCTGCACATTCCTTCCGTTGCATAGTGTATTTTAAACATCATCTTAGCTGAAGGCGTACTTTATATATATATATATATATATTAATATTGGGGATTGGGACTAAATTTCATATCACATATTGGGACTAAATTTCATATCACATATTTGGTGCAGGCTGAATCGGTGGATTGTTTATTGGAGCGGCTGGGTCTTCAAAAATATTCAAGTATATTCAAAAATGAGGAAGTGTGTGAATTTTATAACTTTCTTTTGTTTTTCTACAATTTTATGAAGTGATTTTGGTTTTTAACCATTCCCTTAATAAATTCCATTGCTTTGTCCGCAGATTGATATGACAATTCTTATACACATGACTGATGAGGATCTCGAGTCTATAGGATTACCAAAGGTAAACTATTTACCATTACATTACACCTTTTATAGACGTTTTTGCTTGAAGTCGTTCAGACCTTGATGTCACGGCCTTGGTATTTTCCAAGTGCTGAGAAGAGGAGAAGTGAGCAAGATATATTCTGTGTGAATGTAGCCTTGTATTGACTTTATTGGATACAATCTCTGTGTGCAGCTATTATTTGTGGTTCATTTAGGAAATTCTCCTCATTTTTTTTTTTTTTTTCCTTTTTTCTTCTGCTTTTAAATATTCACTTTTGATCACTTTGACTCTTTCAGGGTCCAATAAAGAAGATATTCAGCAATTTGACATTCGGAAGTTGACTAGACTCCTTCCCAATTTTTTTTACAGTGGGAGATTTTTCACATGGAAACAGTCTGGCTGCGGCCCAAGACCTTGTAATGGCAGGAGGTTTGCCCTATATTTTGTATGCAAACTTCAAGTTGGTGTTTTGTATTTATCCAAAAATTAATAGTTATTAATTAACACTCATTTTCAATTTTCTTAACTCCATTTTTAAAGCTCATGATATCCATGAGCATCAAAATATAATCCAATCACCCCAAAAAGATTAGAAGCAGCATTTATGCATATGGGACTCACCAACCTGGTTCTTTTATATTTGGTTGCGATCAACATGGTGGTCCTAAACCTAGACGCCAGTATATAAAAGATCAAATTTTAAAAAATTTGCGAATTTTAGAATCCATTCAAAAAGGCAGAATTGGACAGCATTTCAAAGGCGGGTCATTTATATTTCTGTATTCTTCCATCTCATTTAAATCCTTTAATTACTTCATTGCCTTCCAAAATAGAAGTTCAAAGGTTTTAAAGTTGTATGGGTATTCTTGTTATGCTAGTTAGGAATCACAAATAACAAAGTGGTCTATTTTTAAAAAAGCTATTTTTTTTTTTCTTTTTTTCTTTTTTCTAAACAATATTTTATGTCTCTTTTATTTTCTCTCATAATTTATTACTATTTTTTTTTTCTTTCCTCGTAGCTAATGTTGTCATTTTTTTTTTTTTTTTTTCGATCGAAACCTAAGAGTTGATTTTTGTCATGGGTTACATTAATTATATATCATGAGTAAGGGTGTACATGGTCCGATTCGGTACGGTTTCAGACTAAATTGGAACTAAACCGATTCCTGAAACTGAAATAGAAACCGTTTAAGGTTGGAACCGAACCGTGAAAGATTTGTTTGGTTTGATTCCAAACCACGATTCTTTTTTCTTTTTTTTTTTATATTTATTTTTACCTTTCCAAAAAAAAAAAAAAAAAAGAGCACTAAATAACTCATTAACAACCACATGGTGGATTATTAATGCAAGTACAAGCTTAGACACTAATGGGCAATAATAAATCTATTGACCAATAAACGAATAATATTTATAACCTAAAAACAAATAAGCTATTATCCTATTTTTGTGAAACAAATATAAAATTTATTAGGAAAAAACTATTTCAATGTACTATAATTTAATGGGCTAAAAACATAAAATCTCTTGTTATTTACAAAAACTACATATAACCCCCTCGATTATTAAAAAACTCCCGAAACTAACATAGACTACTACGTTACCCCATTTCCGTTACAGAACCGTTAAGTGACTATAATGACCCGGTCATTTTCTTTTCTTTTCTTTTTCTCAAATTTTACGGATATTTTTTTTTTCGTTAATTTTTCTTTTCCGAGTTCGGTTTCTCATCATTTGGTGTCGTCTTGAGTGCTCGGGAGACTCCTTCCTTTGAATTAACAACTTCTTTATGAGGCCCGCGTCATTTTCACATTTTCTTTTTTCGACACTATTCACTTTTCGTCTTTTTCCCCGTTTGTCACTTTTTTGGCATAACCTCACTTTTCGTGTTCGGATTTGATTTTCATTCCAGTTGATTTCCTTGAAACCCATAACTTTATTTTTGGAGAAAAGCTCACCGGTTGTTTCTTTTTCCCGCAGGGGCGTAGATGAAAAGATTCTTCAGAAACATTTTTGGTTATTGGGGTATTTTTCATAAATATCTTTTGGAAGATATTTTCATTCTGAGCTAGTTTTGCAGTTATCCTTTTTTGTAGGGGTATTATGTAATTAACGAAAGTTATTGTAAAATGTCTCGTTTTGAGCCTGAATCTTCGTACGGGATTTATTTTCACTTTTCGTCGAGTCGCGTACTCTTAGAATTATCTTTTGGTCATTTTTTTTTTCAATTTTCGGGTTTCTGACCGAGGTTGCCGCCGGACTTGTTCGGGGTATATCTTTCTACTCGGGATTTGATTTTTGACGCCGTTTCTTTCGTTATTCATTTTTTTTTTCCTCATTTTGGTCCTTTTTTGTTCACGGTGTTTAGCCGTTTGAGCGCGTCTGCGCATATTTCACTTTTCGGACCCCGTTCGGGGCACTTTTTGAGATTTTCTATAAATAAGGGGTTTAAAAAATTAAATCATTTCATTTCCTCTTCTTCTCCACTGCTGCAGCCCTAAAGGGGCTGCCACCCTTCTTCTCTCAAATCAACCTCCTTCTCCTTTGATTTTTGCCTTAATGATTAATACTTTATTGTCGGGTTTGGCGAGATTTTTGTTTCCCCTCTATTATAATTCGGTTTTGACCATTTTTGAGTTTGGGTTTGGATTTTGGTGTTACCTCAAGGGGGATAGTTATTTTCCTCGTAGTTCCTGATGTAACCCCGAAGTATCGTCGGATTCAAAGTAGTTTCCTTTTGGTGGTTTTTAAAATTTCATCTCAAATGGAGGTAGGGGATGTTTTAGGTTTGTATATTTGTTATAGTAAATGTTTTCCAAACTTATACAACTTATATGCATACCTTTATATTTATTCTAGAATTTAATTTAATTATTTTCTTTGTATAAAGTTTAATTCACATAGTTGTATATAGTGTGAAACTAACTTTTGGAATGCTATTAAATTAGGTCTTGATATGTTCATTAACATATATTAAATTGAGAATATTTGAATAAGTTTTGAGACTTTTATTTAATTATTTTCTTAACATGGTTGTACCTAATATGGAATTAACATGTAATGTGATATTAAATTAGGCCTTGGTATGTTCATTAACGTATATGAAATTGAGAATATTTAAATGAGTATTGAAAATTTTATTTAATTATTTTCTTGTTTGAAATTTTAATTCACCTAGTTGTATCTAATATAGAATTAACTTGTGATATGCTATTAAATTAGGACTTGGTATGTTCTTTAACATATTTTTATTTAAAAGCATTTGGATAAGTTTTAAAATCTAGAGATTTTTATTAAATGAATTAATTAAAATCTATTTAATGGTTCCATTGACTTGATTAAGTTTTTAACTTAATATTTGTAATAAGTAGGACTTGTTTACTATCATGTATTAATTTGCGACCATTTAGAGTTGCTTTAGAATCTAGAGATTTAATTATCATGTTTTAATTAAATTCTATTTTGTTGTTCCAATGACCTAATTAAGTTTTTGATTTGATATATGTAATGACTATGATATGATCTTGACATATATGTTAATTAGGAATTAATTAGATGAGATTTGAAATCTAGAGAAATTAATTAGTTTATTTAATTTAATTTCAATTCAATTGCATTAATGACTTAATCATGTATTTGACGTTAATTATATGTTTAAATCATGATTCCGAGCTTGTATTATAAGCATGAGATATGTTTTCAATATTGGATAATATTGTTATAGCGTGTAACGAATCGCACACTTAAGATTCGACATTTTATATACCATAGTTGTTATGGACTTAGAGCACGTATTGTGTGTTTCCAAAATTGGTTTGTGCATAGTAGATAGTTTATTACCTAGTATATACATGATGATATATATGTTGTTGCACAATTTCTTGATTTTGAAAACTTGGGATATCAAATGTATGACTACGGCTAGGACATGGTTCTAATACGGGGGATGAGAGCTCCCCCCATGGGTCTAGTGTGCACGTAAGGTAGGCTGCCAATGGGTTAGTAGCCCAAAAGTAGCCCCATGTCGGTCTGATCTGATCGATATCCGAGTATCCACCTTTGTTGATTTCGCTTTTCATTACAAGTTAATAGCACTAAATTGTTATAATTTCTTATTTCCACATTTTAGATTTCAAGTTATTAACTTTGATAATATGTCTTGATACATTGTATTAGAAGTTTTACTTTTACTAAATTGAAATATTTAATTGTTTACGTACTTTAGATTTCAAATGGATAACTTTGATAATCTATGTCTTGATGCGTTATATTATAAGTTATACTTTTACTAAATTGTTATATTTAGTTGTTCTCGTGCTTTAGATTTCAAGTAGATGACATTGATAATCTATATTTTGTTGCGTTGTATTTGAAGTTCTAATGTTAGCTAAATTGCATTTATATTGTAATTTGTGTTTTAATTGTTCTAATGTAGCCTAGGATGATTCCTTAGACTCATTTGGAACATAGATGTTAGGTGGTATGAATCTTTTAGTTGCTTTCGCATTTTAGGTTACAAGTTGATAACTTTGATAACCTATGTCGTGTTGCATTATGCCGTATACTCCTATGTCGTTCACTTGCATAAATATTGTGATTTATGCTAGAAATGTTTTAAAGTAGCTTATGATGATTCCTGAGTGTCACTTTGACATAAACGTTAGGTGGCATGAACCTTATGAATTGTTTCACATTAATGTGATAATTATGTAAAACGTTAGGTCTATGCATGTTCATTCCCTACGAGTAATACAAGTTACTCACCCCGCTAAATGCAACTTGTTTCAGGTACAAGAAGTCATGATTTGAGATTCATTCTATGCTTTGGATGTTTTGTAGACTTGAAGTATTTAATTCATGCAATTGTTAGCATGAAATGCTTTTTTAAGTTTAAAATGTCAAACTTGTATATTTAGTTCTAAATATGTAATGTGCACGTAAGTATACCTTTTAGGATGTATTTGATATGTATGTAATGAGGCCATGAGCCAAGTACTTTCATTTTGTATTATAAGTACTTTTACTTTCAAACTATTTTATTGAAAAATAGAATAATGGCATGCTTTAACTTCATAGGGTCTCTTAATTTATGCATGAAGTGTGGCAAGGGCCAAACGGTCCTTTGAAACCATTTGATAATTTTTAGTTTCAAGTTTTTCTTTTAAAAGCCATTTTAGGCAAAATTTGAGATTTTATATGTGATATTTTGTATTTAGCGACCATTGAGGCCGTAGGCCATTGAAACGCGTGCAAATATATATATATATATATTACGTTTATGTGATTTCTCACTTTACACAAAATATCACATTTGTATGAAATGGATGCTTGTTGGTCTCAAGTTTTCCATTTAAAACATTTTCTTTGTATTTTAAATGATCACTTGGTGCAAAGTAATTTTTTTATCGTTTTGACCTAAACTGATCTAGGGGCATTCTGGGCATTTCATGTTGCATTTTAAATTTTCTTTTCGACATGGTTAGTTTGGAAAAATTATTTTAAGGGGGGTTTCTTCTTCGTATTTTCCAAAAAAACGTCATTTAGTGCCTCAAAACGGCACACGTTTTTCAGCATTTTGCCCACATCACTATTCACTGCTGTCAAAACACTATTCACGGTCGCGACGACGTCAAAACTTTGTTTCAACTATTCTCTTTTATTCGGACTCCGAATCAAGTGATTCTTGAGTCTAAGTTCATTAATTTTTCGTTGTCTATCTAATAGTGTGCTCGGTGGCACCTAAATCTTACTGAAAATTACTATTTTGCCCTTGGGGCTAAACTTTTCTATTTTTCTTTTTAAGTTACTTCCGCTTGTTTTCCTTTTGTTTCCATGAGTTTATGGAAAGTCATGCTTGTGTCTTAGGGATGATGTACATCTCTCTAGACTTTTATTCCGTGTGAAAAGACTCTCTTGCCCTTAGGGGCATACTTGGTCTACTTTTGATCTTTTCTTCTTCGTTCACTCTCGTTGTGTTCCGCGACCTCATGGAAGGTCGCTTTGGCGTCTTAGAGATGTATAGCATCTCTAAAGACTTAGTTTCTATTTTCATTTCCGCATTCGGATCTATTATCGGGTCAAACTTCGGTTCATCACAGGACGCACTGACTTGAGAAATCAGAACCGTCACAATGACAATAATGACCTTGATAGTATATTAATATTTTATTAAAATGAAATTGTGAATTTTAAATGGCAATTATGCCCTGTGTGAAACGATGTGGTATTGGGGTGTATACCGTTTGTGTGAAAAGATGTCGTGTGGGGGTGTATACCCTCCATGTGAAACGATGTCGTGTAGGTTATATAATCTGTTAAAATGATTTTATGCCCTAAATTTTTGTGTTGTGTTTGTGTGTGTGCGCCGAGTGTTATGGAGGCGAGTGTTGGAAGCGAGTGTTGTGGGTGTGTTTTGTGTCTGTAATCGCTCAGTGATCGAAGATCTTGGTGGATTCTAAGTGGTTCATGCCACTTTTCTTAGATAAAATGATGTTAGGTGTTGAAACGATGTGGTATTGGGGTGTATACCCTTTATGTGAAATGATGTCGTGTGGGGGTGTATACCTTCCGTGTGAAACGATGTCCTGTGGGTTATATAATCTATTAAAATGATTTTATGCCCTAAATTTTTGTGTTGTGTTTGTGTGTGTGCGGCGAGTGTTGGAAGCGAGTGTTGTGGGTGTGTCTTGTGTCTGTAATCGCTCAGTGGTCGAAGATCTTGGTGGATTCCAAGTGGTTCATACCACTTTTCTTAGATAAAATGATGTTAGGTATGGACAAACTTTCACCTGTTTCCTTGAGATTTTGTTGAATAATAGATTATGTGGTGGAAGAAGACATTTGAGCTTCGGCTGATTGCGGTTTAGGGCTTCAAATAATTAACTTAGGGCTGATATGGGCTGCGATTTAGGACTTTAAATCATCAATTAGGGACTTCAATTGATCAATTACGGCTTCAATGAAGGATTATAACTTCTCTTACTGCTGTTATGGAGGATACCACACCACTAAAATGAAAGAGAAGAAGATAACAAAACTGAAGCTTTAATCTGTAAAGGCCCGTGCAATTTGTTTTATACTGAGAAGGGCAATTTCGTTATTATGAAAAAATAAGGGTATTTTGGTCTGCATAATGTAGTATATGGTGCACGTGATAAGATCCCGTTAATTTTAGACGGTCAACTAACGGGAAGGTGGTGATATGATATACTTTTAAAAACATGAAAAGGTAATATGATAGTTTATGTACTTGAGGGGGTTAGTAGATAGTTTTTGTAAACAATATCGGGTTTTATGTTTTTAGCCCTAATTTAATAGCATTGGGATCACATAAATTCTATTAATGAATCAATAAATTAATAAGTTATTAATTTAACTAGCGCTGATTACGGATCGGATCGATTCAATTTAGGGGTAAAGTTCAATCAAATCCAATCTACACAGATTGGTGAAGTTTAAAACCGAATCGATCCGTGGGGACCTTCAATCCGAACCGACTCGATCCGTGGAATAACGGATCGGATCGGATCGGTTTCCACAAATTGGGCTTTTCAAATAATCCAATATAATTACACTTTATGGCCCATTAAAATCTCAAATGAGTAATTAAAAACTTATAACTAACTTTTTAACATATATCACCACAAACTTAAATTACCTAATAACAAAATAGAGTTGTAAATCGTCCAAAAGTGAAAATAATGGTATAGTACTAAATATATAAATTATCCAAATAGAACAAAACAAAATACTTAAATAGTAGCACAATTGCTCATTAGCATAATATATATATATATATATATATATATATATATATATATATATAATTAAGGTAACGGATCGGATTGGATCGATTTTTTCATGATCCAATCCGTTAACCAATCGAACCACGAATAGCGGATTACTATTTTCCTAAACCATAACCGAACCATGAGATCTGAAAACCGAACCGAACCGAACCACACAGATCGGAGTAATTCGGACCGGATTAACGGATTATTTGCTCACTCCTAAATTTAACAAGATATTTTATGTATATATATATATTTTTCAAAATATTTAGTTTCTCAATAATCTTAAAGATTCAATGCATTGTACTCATTTAACTGATTAAAGATCCAATGTGTACTTACTATTTAATAAACTAAAGATTCAATATATTGTACTCATTTAATCAAGTTCATGCAATGTATTGAATCAAAAACAAATTAGACTTAAATTATTGTATTTTTTAGAAAGTAACACTAGATTCGTATTTAGTCTGTCCTACTTCTTACCAAATTATTAATTTACAGAGTATAATAAGTGGGACCTACATAAACCTATAAGGGAATTTTTGAAATTTATTATGTTATAAATTTAACAAAATTTTTAATTTAGTATCTTGGCCCAAGTTAGGACAGACGTAATTTATTATTTTAAAAAAAATTATTAATTTATTGGGCATTTTTTTTTTCTTTTGGACACCTTATTGGGCATTAATTTATAGAGGTTATAGTGTAACCTTGTATTTATGTGTAGTCTAAAAATATATATTGCTGTGTTTTGGTGTGTACTTTTATGATTTTTATCTTTGTGAAATGTGTTATATTTTATTTAGGGAGGCGACATATATCTGCACTTCACTTTTCAACATTTGCAGTATAATCTTAAATGAAATGACAATTCTAATTTTAACTTTACAAATAAATAATAATTATTTTTAAAATGACACAACTGCCCTTCTTATATTTTATCTCCTTATCTCTAATCTTTAATATTTTAAGTATCTTTTAACAATACAAATAAAATAAAATAAAATAAAAGTAACCATTTTAAAAATTATCTCCTTTGACATGAAAAAAAAAACCTAAAAAAAATCACTATAGAATAAATTATCCCTTTTGACTACCAAAAATAAAATTATTATTATGGAATAAATTATTTTCTTTTAAGAGGACCTCCGGAAAAAAATAAAAAGAAAGGAAAAAAAATAATAAAGAAGGTAAAAAAGAAAAACTAAAGTTATGTAAAGGGTAGTTATGACATTATAAATTAAGGAATTGTGCATTAATAAATTTAAAGACATTCTTGTTATTTTTTTAAAATAAATGATAAATGAAGTATAATTGAAAACAAAGTGAAATGGTAATATTGTCTTCCTTTGTTTTCCAAATATATATATATATAATTTACGATTGTATTAGTTACTCATGGATCTGGAATTGTAACCATTTATAGTACACCCTAACTGTGAGTCTAATCCTTCTAAAATCCTAATCAATATGGTAAAGGTGTGTATAAAGAATGAAAGAGTAGATTTATTTAATTGGAAAAAATATTATTTTATGGACCTTTACGTAATACCATGTATATATATATATATTAAAATGATTCCCTTGGTCTGAGTTACCGTATATAATCGCTAGTGAGGTTACACAAATTTTTCAATCGAGGGAGAGGACTTGGGGACACCAAAACCCTAATTTCCGATTAAGAAGAAACCACTGTTATCCGAGGAGGAAGCAGCGATTAAAGATGGAGGATGCAGTCAGATCATTGTTTTTGGTAACGAGTTTTGATGACGGCCCATTCTGTGTTGCAATTTTTGAAATCAAAATTGGTGGAGGAGGAGGAGTTATTAGTCCTATGGTGAAATCGTTGGTTTGCCCTGAAGAAAAAGGATTTTCATCGGTTGGTTGTGATATGACAGGATCACAGATATTCTTGATGGCTTCATATGGGCAAAATGCATGGAGCGGTAAATTCAAGCAGCTCCCACCCCTTATTTTCGATATACATACCAAAAAGCAGTCTGTTTTGCCATTGCCAAAAGCAAAAAAACTTAATCCCAAAGTGATGGCAGTGCAGGGAAGAGGTTTTTATGTGCTTAGTACAGCTGTTGCGCATTCCAGCATATACGTAAAATCTCCCTCTTTTGAACATTTGGATCATCATCCTCCTCACCAGGACTACTACTGGGATTCTTCTTCAATCCTACCTGAGTATACTGTGCCGAAAGAGTCACAGCATTATTCTTCGCGGGCCGAAAGTGGCTGTGGCCGGTTACGCAGTCATCCACGACAATATTCTGATTTCAGTTGTGAATTTTAATGCATATTACGCAATAAAGTTCCTTTGTTACAAAGCCGGGAGTTCAATGGAGAAGTGGCACGTCGTCCAAAGGGAAAATAAAAAGAAAAATAAAAAGGAAGAAGAAGAAGAAGAAGAAGAAGAAGAAGATGAAGAAGAAGATGTGCAATATTATGCCTTATGTGGAAAGGCAGAATACGTTGATGGTTACTTATACACTTTCACAAATCACTGTGACTTGATTTCATATGGTGTCAATTTTTCTGCCGATGGTATCATTCAATCTCTTAGTGCTCCACGGTTTACGCCACTGGAATGTCTTGATCCAGCAGTGGATCGGGGTTACTCCTACTCCTCGTGTTTTGTTCATTTGGGAGACAGGATATTTTGTGTGGCCAGGACCGAATTCTGTAAAAAAACCCTTGATGTTCAACATGTTTCCATAGTCACTTTCAAGGTTTCTGAGGGCACGCATCTTTCAACGTTGAGTTCAGCTGTCTGGGCCTTGAATATAAAGGACCTCGGCGAGGCCAAAATTGAATCACTTTGTTTTGATTCCCAGTAAGTGTTTTTGAATTCTTTCTGTTGTTTACCCTTTCCTTTTCTTCTGCTTTCTTATATTACCATCGAGGAGCGAGTATGGAGGTGAAATAAATACAGTAACAAATTTGAGAATTTCTAAAAGATATGCAATTGAAACCAGTGATGGAATCCTTATTAGGCCATGTTATTCCAATATATCATGTTTTTCATCCAATGAACTTGAGTAATAAATATATAAATTATGGCTGCTCTACGGTTATGAGCCATTTAGTAATTGAATATCTTTGATGCACTTCCTTTTTCTAGAAGTCTCATTTCTTTGGTCTGTATGGCCAAGTCTGAATGCTTTGAGATAGGGTTGCAGCTTATTTTTATTTGACTTGTATGTATGTATATATATATAAATATGCAATGATTATAATCATATTATATAGCAGCTTTTTGTACATAGTATTTATGATTGAATGTCAATGGCTTGTATAGTTTTTTATTAGATATATTTTATTCTGGAGCTTTAATAATCAAGGACTATATATACTTTACAGGAAATTTAAGGATTGGTCCGAGTACTTTGAGCATTTGCCTCCAGTGAACAACGATCAACCAAAGCTAGAGTCAGTACCCGAGGAACGTCAACCTGCTACAAAGAATGAGGTTTTAATTTTATTTGGGTGTTTTTGCAATTCCATTAAAATTTTGTCCCTTTATTTTCTTCCAAGATGATGGCTAAGATAGGCATAACTGTCTGAATTTGAATTGGGAGCTGCACCTCCCTTTAGGGGGTGGCAAGAAATGCCACTTAATTTAACGGATTTGGTAATTTTCATTCACTTTTGGTGCAATTTAATCCTTCGCAACACTCTCAAACATTCATTTGCACATGCAGGACTTGGACACCCTCACCTCATGTTTTGGGAGGTTGAGGAAATAGCACTATTCTACGACCTTTTGTACTTTTTGTGCAATTCATATTTAATTTCTTTTATTGTTTTTCTATGCTTTCAAAGAGTAAGTAAAAGTTTTTAAGAGATTACTTATTTTGTATAGTTATTGTTCGTTGATCATATAGGTAATCTCGATCACTCTTTTCTTTCCCATGAAACTTATGTCTTACTGTGAATAGTCAATTTATCAGCACTTTTCATACCAATTATCTAAACTTATGTCGGTTGTTCACCTTGAAGGCTTGAACTTGGCATCCTTTTGTTGTTTACCTTGACGGATTGAACTTGGCAGGATGCCAATAAATTTATCCTCCATGAATTGCTGCAGAGTCCGTTTTTTTCCCCATTTTCATCATCTTAGTTTGAAGATTTTTTTAAATTAACTAAATATAAATAATGGTGATTGGTCATACTTAAAAGTGATACATTTTTGGTGCAGGATGAATTGGTGGATGGTTTCCTACAACGACTGGGTCTTGAAAAATATTCAACTACATTCAAAGATGAGGAAGTGTGTGACTTTTATAACTTTCCTTTCTCTACTACAATTTTATGAACTGGTTTTGTTTCTAACCATTACCTTAAATTGATGCTTCATCATTTTTTTTGCAGATTGATATGGCCATTCTCGTAGACATGAATGATGAGGATCTCAAGTCTATAGGATTACCACTGGTAAATCAATTAAACTCGGCCATTATATGTAGGGCTGCAAGTTGGGTTGGCCCAACCCAGCCCAGCCCCAACCCAACCTCAACCCGAATCGGGTTGGGTTGGGCCAACCCGAATTACACTCAATATGGGTTGTAGTCATAACCCGAACTGAATTTTTTCGGGCAGGTTGGGTCGGGTTGAGATTTTTTTTAATTATTTTTTTTTTGGGAAATTTATATATATATTATATATTATATATATATGTATATTATATATTTTTTATTATATATATATATATATATATATATATATATATATATAGGGCAAATCGTTTCAGCCTTACCAATCGCCGCCTCCATCTCTCTTCACGTTCTCAACTCTGAACTTGCCTTCTCTCTCTCTCTCTCTCTCTCTCTCTCTCTCTCTGCAACTGCAAAGTACTAAATCTACAAGAATCAGAATTTCAAAACCTATATATTTCAGTTTTTCTATCTGTTGCAATAATCAAAAGTTCAAAACCTATTACCTATATCAAAACCCAAATCGGCATATCATTTCAGATTGTTCAAAAAATCAAAACCCATATTTTTCAGTTTCCATCGCCCGCTGTTCCAGTTCGGGTTCGCCGTTCGCAAGCTTCAGCCGCTGTCTCTCAACTCTCAAGCTTCACCCATGGATGGCGGCAGAGAGAGAAAGAGAAAGAAAAAGAAGAGAGAGAAAGAAAGAAAGGAGAAAAAAATTAAGCCCCTCTCAACTCTCAAGCTTCGCCCCCTCTCAACTCTCAAGCTTCGCCCATGAATGGCCGCAGAGAGAGAAACAGAAAGAAGAGAGAGGATGATGAGAGAGAGAGTTAGCGAAGAGAAGAGAAGAGAAGAGAAGGATGATGGGAGAGAGTGTTAGCGAAGGATGAGGAGAGAGAAAGTTAGGGTTTGTGATATGCGTTTATCGTGGAATTTTTTTTATTTTTTATGAAATGTTTAATTTGGGTTCTCGGGTTGGGTTCGGATTGAACCCAGCCCAAACCACTTAAACCCGAATTGTGAATTTATATGTTCAGATTTTAAAATTTATGGGCTGGACTAGCCCGCCCAAGTTGCACCCCTAATTATATGCAGTGTTTCTCTCCTGTGTAGTCTTTTGCTCATTTTATGATCACTTTGACTCTTTCAGGGTCCAAGAAAGAAGATACTTTTGGCATTGAAGTCTGAAGTTTGATATTCAGATTTAACTAGGCTCCTTTTGCTTGTTTGCGTGTGCCTCAATATTTTGGACTAACTTGACAACTCAAGCAGGTTTGTCTTTTGAAGTGGTTTGAGTTTGATTACTTTATACGGAGTACTATTTTTGGACTAAATTTTTCGGTTATAGTGCTGTAAGTGGCTTCACTGACCTCAACGTTTGTGTCGAGCCATTAGATGATTGATAGCGCTAGGGTCTTTAACAGAGAAGGTACGGTTTTAAATTATATTTCTGCTTATATATAGTAGTGAACAAAAAAAGTTGTACAATTCATGTATCTGCATATGCGTCCCTATCATGAGGGACAAGTAAAGTTTTTCTTGACCGATTCTTCTATCAACCATTCATTTATTTCTAAGATAACTAATTTTCCAAGTTTCCAAGGTCGTCAAATTTTATTTTAACCATGAACCCCAATTTGAAGCCTAATTTAAGTTTTTTTTACTGTTTGTATCAGAGAGTTGATTTTGAGGAATTTTGTATTCAACTTTATTTCTTTTAGTCTTACACCTGATGGACTAGTCATTTTTGCTGGTTTCTGTCAACCACTTCTTCATTCATACTGTAACTAATTAATTTTCCAAGCAAAACCAGTTAAAAAGCTTATCAACTTCTTCCATTTGAAGTTATGGTCCCCATTAATTTTGGTGGCCTATATAAACATGTTCAACATATATTAGGTACTGGCACAACCAGAAGAAGGATTAATTCTGAGAGAGAATGGAAGAAGCATTCGTGGGACTTTGCAGCATGAAGTCTTCGTTCTTATGTATGCTTCTCATCAGCATGGCGGTGCTAAACATTGGCGTCACGAGTACCCCAGCACCCTATCTAAACATTGATCAATGCCAGATCCAAGGGACTCCAGGTTGCCTCCCTAAACACATTGATCCTAAGAGTAAGAGCCTTCCTAGACAAGCCAACCCTTACCGTCGTGGTTGCCATAATTTTTTGCGCTGCCGTACATAATGGAGGAGGAGCATAATTATATACTCGGAAAAATGATGGAATTGACAAACACAGACAGTGTCTTTTGGTTGGAGAAAAATGATCGCCTTAATTCTTGGTGAATATATATAGCACTGTATTAATATACCTAGCTAGTGATAGGGATTAATATACTTTAGCAAGGGTCTTGCCAATAGCTTGCTTTGTGTAATCAAGATCTATAAATTAAGGTCTGTTCTTGAAGCATTCCTCATTATTTTTTCGTTGTAAAAGCTGCATAGCGGAATTGTTGCACTATATTTTCTTCTTTGTGTTGTAACTGAAAGTTATTATGAAGTTTAACTAGTTGTTAATACACTTCATACCTTGAATAAGATGGATCTTGATCCTTCTATGAATTTTTTTTTTTTTTTCTTTTCAAAAGTTCAAGCAAATGCACACTCACAACAACATTGCCCCAAATAGGGGAAGAAAAATTTTCATATCTTCAAATTTTTAGATTTACAGTGAAAGCATGTGATGTGATCATATCATGTGGAAGAAATTAAAGGGACTATCTATATATTTGAAAGATTATTACCGTTCATTTTGGGTGGTTTTAAATATTTCCAAACACAATCCAAGGGTACGTATCAGATCAAGAAACCAAAGGTTAATTGAAAAAAGGGTGGTCTAAGAAGAAAGTGGGATATATACAAGAGAAATCTAGGGATGCAAACTGTTTATTGCACCATAAGATTCTGTTTCAAAAAATTAAATATAGTAAAAGATAATATATAATAGAAAATAGTGAAGAAAGGGAATTTATTTTCTAACTTGTTTATAAGAGATAAAGACAAGAATGATGATGATGATGCGATAAGTATGTTGATGAGGACCGAACTTCTAAATTCAAATTTGAGATGTATGTCATGTTCTACAACTTTAGATGAGCATGACAGAAAAATTACAATTCATTAATTGTCAGTTTATATGTTTTTCTAAAGGGCTATTCGATTAATACTTTTGCTTCGTGTTTTTTGTTTTTGCTAGTATACCGTAGTGAAACAAAAGCACGAAATATGTTTAGTAATGTTTGTTGTCATATGAATAGTATCGAAGCGCTTCCAAGCAAAAATCGAAAACATAAAAATGATATTTTCGATTGCTTATGCACTATAGCAAAAACATTGTTAAAACAAATATATATCTAAAATGATATTTTTAACTAGCCATTTAATTTTTCAAACTTAAAATATTTTTTACCAAATATGCTTTTATGTTTTTACTTTCAAAAATCTTGTAGTCCTCTTAACAGTTTGATCCGTTAATATTTGTTTCTTGTAGCTGTCTGGGCTCTAGGTTAGGCTACTCAGCACTCTGGATTGGGCTTGCCTATTTGGGCTTTGTTTTCCCCTTCAATGGGGCTGGTCTTTGGCCTAAGGCGTGCTTGTAATTATTCTTTTCATATATATATATATATATATTCAGTTACTTTATTTTCTAAAAAAAATTACGTTACCAAATTCGAAATAGTATTAAACACAGTCTAAAGCATAAATATTACTTTTACTTTAGGTCAAAGTAAAAACACAAAGCAAAAGCAATTGTCAATTGCGCCCTAAAACTCGCCAAACACAAACAAATGATCGTACTCGGTGAAAGAGCCTCTACAGAAAGCTGACCGTGGAGCACTGAAATGGGATGTTGCTTGATGTCAACTATAGTTTTTTATTCCAGATATAAATCGTTAAATCTTTATATTACTTATTTTTTCTTTTTTGATAATTAATAGCAATAAACAATCTCAAGTTCATTAATGAACAGAAGGTGCATCAAATCCCCATTTACAATTTCATGTAACAGTATAAATGTTAGTATAACTGTTTTTTATGTATATAAATTGTTTTTACTCTCTGCTTTCACTCTTTCACAACCCAAGTTCTTCCCATATAACATAATCACAACACCACTCTGCTTTCTCATCTGTTACAAGTATATATAACAACAATGTTTTGAGGAAACAGAGGGCTGCTTATGTTCGATTCTAGCAATACTTTTAAGCACAAAAGCTTTTAATGTTGAATCTGAACAAAGGCTATACTAAGTGTTGCTCCACAGCCATTGAAGAAATCTGTCTCCTCTCACAATCAGCATTTAAATCTGTCTTTCTAGTCATCTTCGATCCTTTAAACCGATTGAGTTTGTGAAACCTGAAGGGTGCTGTAGTGTGTTCGTAGCTGTGTTAGTAAACAGATTACTGGTGGTCATGGAACTACCATCACTAGCTTGCCATCTCTGCAAGACTTGAGGGAGGCTCATATGGAGGTCAGTGCCAAAGCCATCGTCTTCGTCATAGGAGGCGGGTTTCCATTGCTCAACGAGGGGAGACAACACGTTAACCGCATGGCTCATATCTGGCCTCTGAAATGCCTCAAGAGCAGTGCAGTACCCTGCTAGTTCTGCTACTTTGCAGATGCTCTCAAAGGTCTCTTCATCTGGGATTAGGGAGGGGTCGAGATGCTCTCTGATGCTCCCTCTGTTAATGCCTGCCCTTCTGAACCAAGCAACCAAATGACTTGTCTCCTCTGGTAATGTCTCATCTAGTGCTTTTCTACCTGTGATCATCTCCATCAAGACCACCCCAAATGCAAAGACATCAACCTTTGTGGTCACTCGTCCAGTAGCTTTTAGGAAACAAAAATAATGGCTCAACATTAAAATAAATTCTTGACTGATTAATTAACACAAAAAGTAACTCTAAATTTTGCTAAATTTCATGGCCCATCAGATGCTATAAAATAAATGCTGTGTGTTCTAGTAATCGTCAGCATAAAAATATTTGAACCATCAAAATAATAGCCAAGAAAATCTTAAAGCCTGTCTAGGTTGAAGAATGAGCAAAAAGATAAACCTTTGGAAGTACATAAAGAATTGTCTGCTCCACATAAATTAATAATTAATTTGTTAGAAAGGAGTTTAAAGTGTATCATAGTAGGGAATGCACCAAGTAATTAGAGGTGATATATTTTATATATACAAAGAAGTACTTACAAGCATATTCTGGTGCAAGATATCCAAATGTTCCAGCCAACCTTGTCTCAACTGAATAATTCCCATCAGGCGCATTCTTAACCAAACCAAAATCAGAAACCTTAGCTCTCATGTCGTCTCCAAGAAGTATGTTAGAGGGTTTCAAATCTCGGTGTATGAAACTTTGTTGTGCTAAGCTGTGCAAGTATTCAACCCCTCTAGCGACATCTAGTGCTATGGTTACTCTCTGCTTCCAAGTAAGTGGGGGAAACCCCATTTCATTGTATTTAAAGAGATGCTGCCCCAATGTCCCCTGAGGCATATACTCATACACCAAAAGCCTCTCATTTCCATTGACACAAAAACCATGAAGTGCAACTAAATGCCTATGCCTAACCTTCGAGAGGACTTCAATTTCAGCCTGGAACTCATTCAGCCCCTTTGAACCCGCCGCCATTACGGATTCCATCCTCTTTACAGCTATTTGTGTACCATCAAGGAGTGTTCCTCTATAAACAACACCAAACCCTCCTTGACCCAAAATGTTTTGTTCACTGAAATTGTCTGTTACTTCTCGAAGTTTCTCAATTGAGATAACAACACCCCCACCATCATAGACATTTTTATCTGAACTGCTTTTACTGGGTAGTTCACTTCCAATCGCACCATAGTCCTTCTTATTCACATTTTCTTTCCCCGCGCTAGAACTTCTAACCCACTTATATTTCCATCTTGGCTTTTTCGCAAAACGTTTATAAATTACGAAGGACAGAACTACCACAAATATCGCAGCAGCAATGCCAACAATAACAATCACCCACCGCAAAGTAGAGGACTTACCATTTCCACTTGTCTCACCTGACGGTGAGCCGCCACCACCACCACCAGCAGAAGAACCACCTCCTGCTGTTCCTCCTCCTGTGGGCAAATCTTTTCCAATAAATGGATTACCAGATGATTTCAACATCACACTTGAAGTAAATGGTGGTATTTTCCCAGAAAGATTGTTGTTTGATACATCAAGAAGCTGCAGCTGTGCCAAACTGGTCAAGACAGCCGGTATTGGACCGGTGAGTTTATTGTCATTCAAAAACACACTCTTCAATGCAGTTAGGTTAGCAATGGCGGGTGATATAGTCCCAATCCATTGTTTCTTCCCGAAATTGATCACTGTCACGCTTCCCTTCGGATCACACGAAATCCCATTCCATCCTTGGCAAGGGTCATTCCCCTGCCATGATTCAGCCAATGTCATTGGATAACCCAGAGCCTCTGCCACTGCAAGCAATGCCGTCACCTGAGGGTCACAGGGTCCCGGCTTCGTGTTGCAGAAATTGTTGGTCATCCCAAGTGTCACCTGAACACCTTTGGGAAAATCAGGGTATGGACCTTGCAACCTATTGTTCTGCAATGAGACATTAGCAAGCTTGGGAAGCGAAAACAGAGAAGGATGAATCACACCCGTTAGTTCATTATCTCGAAGCTGAAGATTCGAAAGCGAAGTACACTTGGAAAGATCAGGAATTGGACCTGAGAACTTGTTGACATGAACCCAAGCCTGAGTCAATTGCGACATTCCGCCGAGCACATCAATCCTACCCGAAAGACCTATCAATTGATTGTTAATCCATAAATTCTCAATCCCTGTTTTGGAAAATGATTGCGGCAAAGACCCTGTAAGATTGTTGTATGCAAGCCTAACCGTTTGCAGATTCGGGAACGATCCGAATATCTCCGGCATTGGACCGACGATATTGGAATCCATCGCGTCGAAGAAATTCAACGTGGTGGAATCGGCTAGGGTTTCGGGGATGGTCCATGGAGGAAGATTATGGTTCATACTGATGCTCAATGTTTGAAGACTCGTTAAGCCTGAGAGAAACGAAGGAGGGATAGAGCTGAAGTTGTTGTAGTCCAGGAAGACTTGTTCGAGGGATGCGAGGTTGGAGAGAGAGGGTAAGGGGCCATAGAACTGGTTTCGTTGGAGAGATAAGATTTTGAGGTGAGAGAGCTGGTTGAGATCGGAGGGTAATTCGCCGGAGAGATATTTGGAGGAGAGGTTGATGTTGGAGACTCGGCCGGATGAGTCGCAGGAGACGCCGGTCCACTTGCAGTGGTTGGAGCCGGACCAGCCGGACGGCGTTGGAGAGATGGATTTGGCAAGCTTGGCCATGACGGCCGCTTCGCCACCGCCGCCATCGGCCGCCGCGGAGGGGTTGAAGAGAGAGAAAATTGCAGTGATTGTTAAGAGAGAAAACAATGGTTTTCTAGGAAAATCCTCTTCGTCGTTCATTGTTATTGTTGTTTCTCATTCTCTCTCATTGAGACATTACAGAGATGAGAGAGAAAGAGAGATTTTTCCATTTAGTTGCTAAAATTGAGGGGGAAGACAGAAACAGACGGACGGACTATTTTGCCAAAGCGTTACTTTAAACAGTGCGGTTAGATTTCCTCCGGTTAGCAAGGAAGGCAAGAGAGTTACGTGCCTAACAACGAAATATCCTACATTGTAATGCAAAATTTATCAAAATAAACCACCTCAATTGACAATTATCACATCCTAATATCAAAATATACTATTTTAGTAAAATTTAGAATATCAGAATAAAAGCATTGAAACTTAATAATCTAAGAAAAGGTTATTTCACGGGTTTTTTTTTTTTTCAAATTTTTTATTATTTTAAATTAGGAGTGTAGTTCTTAGATCTCTGTCAACGCCGCTGTTAAGAACATTTTAAGAATTCCTTTTAAGTTTAAAAATTTTAAATTATTTGATCTCCCACATATACAATAAAAAAAAAAAAAGTTGTTTCTATTTGGCTGTTTCATGAATTTTTATTGTATTTCCTATTGCTCCCCATCACTTATATACATCGGACTCAATGCAGGCTTAGGCTAAAGGGGCACACTCTCGGAGATCTAATGTAGGTTGTGTACATGTGACTCTGCCCTGATCTGCCAAATGTGTACATATATTTGTTATGTATATATATTTGTGAAATTTTATTTTGGTTATGTATGAAAATTTATATTTGTTATTTGTAAAATTTTAAAATATGCAACCCACCTAAAATTTTTAAATTCTTTTTAGTTAAATCTAATCATATAATGCAGGTGTTTACTCATGGATATAAGATGAGCGTGTCAATTCATGAACATTTGTCCAAACTCTTTGTACGGTTTATATAACAATTATATTACATCATCATTTCACATGTTGTACAGCGTCGAAAAAGTTGTTGAATGCAATGCAATATAATAACGCATCGCACTTACAAATGTCCACCCCTAGTAAATGCACAACTTTTAATTCATGCCTCTTGAAGCTAGTTTAGTTTTCTCTTTTACATGAAAAATGAATTCTTATCATTATAGTAACTTTCCACGTTTTTAATATTTGTGTAGTGCACTTTTTAATTTTTTTTTAAAATGTAAAATAAAGTAAAAGCTTCGCATAAATATTTTTCTTTCAATTTTTTTTTTGTGCCTTTTTTTAAAAATAAAATAAAAATTAAATTACAAATGTAAAATATTAATAAATGATATCTTGCAACACTCTTGGCATCTTAAGATTGGAATAAAATAGGAACACAAGATATTGTAGGCACTAATGCTCCAAGTTCTTCTTCTTTGAAATGCTATCATCTCTCAAAACGGAAAATGAAATTCTCAGAAACACGGGAATCCTCAAAAACATAAAATGATTCATTAATAGTCTATGGTGATTATTAAAGTGCAAAATTAAATGATTTTATGGCATTAACAATCAATATATAATGCTTAACTTTTCCTTATCACTTATAATAGTAAATAAGGGCTCAAGTGTAGAAAACCTTCTGTAATATAAATTTTGTACATAAGTAGTCACTATTTTTTTAAAATATGCGTTTCAGTTCATATAATTTTAAAAAAATACAAATAAGCCCCTCTGATCACTTTTTAATCAAAATAATTTATCCAGTTCTCTTCATATTCTGCCCTTTTTTTATATATATTAGTTTTCACTCATTTAACAATGGGTCTTCTCCATTTTTTTTTATTTTTTTAATATTACATAAATTTTTGTACACATTTTTTTTTATCTATTGGGCCACCTAACCAATCAGGATTGAAAGACATGTGTCCTTGTTTAAAATGGTAATTTTAGCTTACTTTATTTTTTAGATATTATTTAATTTTACTGGCAAGAGGGTATTATAATTTTTTTGTGTAGACATAGAGTATTTGCACCAAATTTAAAATAAATGAATATTACATATCATACAATGACTTTTTTACACTACATCGATAATACTTAATGGTTGCAATTTGGAGAAAAAGCAATAATATATGATAGACACCTTAACCCTCTTTTAAGTAGCATTCAAAATATTTCATTTGTTTTTGAATTGGAGTAATTTAAAATAGAAGAGAGGAGGAAAATGAGAGAGTATACTCTGTTTTTATGGAGAAGGAAAATAATACTCCAATAATCCACTCACTCAATCACTAACATCTTCTGCAAACTTTTGACTTAATGTCAGAATAGAAGTCCCATGAAATAAACTGCAAATATTCGAAACAGAAGCCATCCGATCCGATCGAGAAGTCAACATACTTACCCAATCGTATATATTGCTTATGCGGTTAAAATCATAAAATTATCTCTTCTTTTAAAATCATTCATAAAACTTTCATGAGAATTAAAAAACTTTCTGAACTAACTAAATTTATCAAGTTATTATAATATTCGTAACTACATATTAATTAGGTTGTGAAATAAGATAAGTAGTATTTTAAAATTATAAAAATACCTCTATCTTAACCCTTTGAAAGTCAAATTTGACTTAAAAGCTTTTAATTAATATTTTTGTAAGCATTTTGGCGTATTTTTGTAATTTAAAAATAATAATTATAATTATAATTTAATATTAAATAATAATGTCAAATTTGACATTTCACAACTCATTTAATAGTTCGGTGAGTTTGTGAGTAATTTAATAAATTTTATTAGTTCAGAAAGATTTTTAATTTTACAAGAGTTTTATGCACAATTTTAAAAGTAAACTAATATTTTATACTTCTAGGTGATGCGTTACACTAATAATAGTATGGACTAAAGGTAACAGATTTGCTATATTGAAAGTAAACCGAATTACATTCACCACCCCAACAAATGCATAACTTTTATTATAGAATAGTGATATTCATACCAAACACTTGTACTGAATTGTCCAACTTAATAATTTTTAATTGGTTATTTATAACAAATATAAATAAATAGAGGGCTTTACTTTATTATTTGTTAAAGAATTGACTAATTAAAAAAGTAAGTCTAACAATTCACTCCACTCCAATTATTCGATAATCATTTTCCTTTATTATATTCCTCTTGAATGATCAAACACATTTTATAAAACAGAAGTGCAGTGGTGATTGTGGTGAGGGTAATATTGTCTTAAAAATACAAATTCACAGTGCACAAATTTTCTAATGTCATAAATATTTTTAGGGTGATTTACATTTACACTTTGTTGAGGTAAATTTTACACAAGGAAAGCATTTGAGATTTATTATTCTGACCCCATTTATAATTTTAAAAGTCAATTACACCCGGACAAAGAAAGCCACCTCCTTCCATCATGGAACCGCTCCCTTTGTAAGCGAGTTGCCTCCCTTCAACTAGAGCCGGCTCCCTCTATATTTTTATAATACAAAATATATTATAAAATCAAAAATGAAATGAAATTTCTATCTGATCTCTTATTACTTTCTCTATCATCTTCACCACTGTTACCCTTTTTAGAAAAAATATTGTATATAAATAAATAAGTGTAAGGGCAACTGGATTATTTTATGAAACTTTTTTACAAGGTTTGATGGAAAGGAAGATGTTGAGTATATACTCAAACATAAGAGCGATGAAAGTAATAAATCTGAAATGCTTGCGTAACATTTAGCCAAATATCAGTCTAATTTACCCATATCTTTATGTTGTTCAGCGGACGATTTCACCCGACGACCGCCACTAAGGTTTTATCGTTCTTTGAGAGAGCTTTTATAGAAAAACAGAGAGAGCAGAGAGAGAGAGAGCATAAGAGAGGAAAGAGTTCGTCTTTTCGCCGATCAGCAAACATGGGTATGGAACCTTACGCCATGAGAAATCAAATTGTGCATTTTAGAAGAATAGCGTCATATCTTTCTCTCATGACTTTGTTTTCTTTGCAGGTATATCTCGGGATTCGATGCATAAGAGGGGTGCAACTGGCGGCAAAAAGAAAGCTTGGAGGAAGAAGAGAAAGTGGGTACCATTTTGTAATTTATAATTTTTTTTTTTTTTGGTTTGTTTATATTTATATGTGTATATATAGATTTATTTGTAATATACTTTTGAATATATTGATGAGCTTTCAACAGATATATCTGGTGTTGAGTTGGTCATTCTCGTTTTTGAGGAGCATTTGTAATGGATTACATATATGGCATCAAAGATTATCCAATGGAAGTACTGAAGTCAGAAATCATTAGTCACATAACACATTATAAAACAGCAATGAATTAATTAGGGTTCTGAAGTAAAAAATCTTGGGTCACATAACACATTATTTAACAGCAATTTCATTAGGGTGTTGAAATCAGAAATCATTACTTTGGAATTACTATGTTTTGCAATGCATCATTTGCAATTTGGTTTCTGTTTTTTTGATGGTCATTGTCCAGAATAAGGTATCCTCAATTCTTGTATGAGGCAGTTGAACGATTAGGTTCTTGTGGAGTCCAAACTTCGATTCCAGAGTGCATTCCTAGTTCTTTTGCTATATTGACCAACACTGGATTTTTCATTCAAGAATGTGGTTTTGTGTGCAGCCATGTTCTCTTAGTTACCATGGAATTATTTGATGTTGAGGAGATGCAATGCTACGTTTTTTTTGTTGCTGGGGACCAGTTTATGTTTTATGATTCTTCTCCCCGTCATGAAGTTCTTATATCTATTACCTGTCCTTGATCTTCCGGTATTGGCAGTTGACATGGAAATGATTAAAAGAAGATGATAGCTGGATCTGGTATTCTGAATATGTCTTCTCACTATTGAGATTTATTGTTTCCTCTTCTCTCTGTATGGGCATCCACGAATTAAATCTAATCCTTGGAGATATTGTGTAAAATTAACTAATTTTTATATTTCAATTTGGGGTAAGCCAAATCCAAGTGCTTGTTGACAAGTTGAGTTTTGGTTCTGCTTTAAGCGCCTATATGCACTAATTGTGATTCGAACTCTCTGAAAAGAGAGCAGAAATATGTCTTTATAAGCCTTATAGTTGGTTTTTAGTGCTAGCGTGGCTAATAGTGTCCTCCTTTGGGGTCAATAATAGGATGATATTTGCAAAAAGAACTGGTGGTCTTTGTGAAGTCGTAAGGTCTATTGTGAATTATACTATATAATTGTTTACTTTATTTATTTATTTTTATTAAAGGTATGAACTTGGTCGTCAGCCTGCAAACACTAAGCTCTCAAGCAACAAGACTGTTAGGAGAGTACGTGTGCGAGGTGGCAATGTGAAGTGGAGGGCCCTTAGATTGGACACGGGGAACTATTCATGGGGTAGTGAAGCTGTAACCCGTAAAACTCGTATCCCTGATGTGGTCCACAATGCTTCGAACAATATGCTTGTTAGGACGCAGACTCTGGTAAAGAGTGCAATTGTTCAGGTGGATGCCGCCCCATTAAACAGTGGTATCTTCATATGGTGTTGACATTGGTAGGAAGAAGAAAGGGACGACTAAGGAGGAAAGTACAGAGGTGATGAGTTTTACCACCTTATTTCTTATCACATCTGTTTTTGTTTATTAATTTTATAATTAATACCATTTGATTAGTGGACACTCATTTGAATTATAGTTCCTTTATATTGTTGTGCGCCATTGCAAATAATGTAATATGTTTTATTTTTTGCTAATGTTAATTGGAATTGAGTTTTAGTTAAAAGCGATGTTGACACCTTTAAGCATAAAATAATTGGCATACATGGATTCTTGCATGCATAAATTGTAAAACTTTTACTCTATGAAAACATAACAAACTGCAGTTGGTTGATAACAGAGTTGTTAAAAGCATGTTGAACGGTTCTTAAAAAAAAAAAAGAAAAAAAAAATACTTGCCACAAGATAAATCTGCGTAGAATGTTGACCTCCTCAATTTAGTAATGAATGAGGCAAGTTCCCAGAAGCCTGTTGGTACCCACTTAATAACACATCTTCATTTATGTGGGCATCTTTACTGACTGATATGGAACTCCATTTGCCATTGAAGGTGGATTGACTTATTGAGGCTGCTCATATAATTGATTTTCTTCCCTGGTATGCAGCTTAACTGGTCTCTTTTTGGATTTTTTATTAAATAAAAGAAATCCCTATATGTATAATTGAAGGAGTATGATTATCTTCACTTAGTGATTATATTGCTTGGCTGTTGGTTTCCTGACAACATTTCTTTACGTTAGATAGGTATTGTTATCTTTGATTAATAATTTGCTCCTTAAATTTCGTCTTTCTTGCAATTGACTTTTGATGTGTGAAATGGATATATGAGTTCAGAAACATGAATCTGTTCACTGTTTGATATATACAACTCGTGGATTTTCAATTGTTGACACATTTTTCCCCAATGCTACCCAAGTAGTGTGAAAATCAGTGGAACTTCATATGATGGTGATGAGGGAGGCTTGTAACAAAAATCAAAGCGGTCGATCCACACAAATGAGTTATCCACAATTGGCTGAACTTCTTAGTCAAATTATTAGGACGTTTCTCACTTGTTACAATATCCGATACATAACAGTCACCACCCAGCTTTGAACTAATTTTTCTCCAATTCCAATATCAAGGCAGCAATTCAATGATACCGAACATCCCTCTGACCCAAGATAGATTCCCTTTTAGGTACCCCAAAATTTCAAGGAAAAAGGCACGGCTCTTTTTCCAAAACTAACCCTTTAGAAGTTTATAGATATACATTTTTAATTTAGGAACATTTTCAAAACTTAAGGATAGTTTAGGGAGGGTTTTTTTTTTTTTTTTGGTTATTTTCTTGACTTTCAAAAAGAACACTTACATTGGGACAACTAAAAAATAAGGACGCTTAATTTGGGATGGAAATGGTCTGAATGACAAATATTTCTTTTTTCCATTAGAGTTCATTTTTTACTCTATTGATCTTGTAGACCTATTTTTTTCGAATTTCCACAATTTTACATTGTTCTTCTATGGGAATCAATTTGATTTTGTGCACTATTTAGCCTCTCCCAGATTATTATCCCATTTAGCAAATTTGTTTTACTTAAGGTGAGAATTCACCCACAATCAGACACTTGTCTTTTATTACACAACTAATTGTATAAGCTTGCTGATTTAATTTTATTTTGTGCACTATTTAGCCTCTCTCGGATTGTTATCCCATTTAGCAAATTTGTTTCACCCACAATCGTTTTCACTCATACACTTGTCTATTATTCTTATTCATTGTATAAGCTTGCCGATTTATTTGTTTGTTTATTTATTTTTGTAGTTAAGCAACACATAGTGCCCTGCTCCATGTGGGGCTTGTACCCCGCACCTCACATTTGGTGTGGAGTTAATTCCATCTGGGCCAATGGCCTAGTTAGTTGTATAATGTAATAGTAATTTGCAATGGTTGCCAGATAACCATATATATATATATATTAATAATCATGTTCAATCATCCTGGGATATAATTATTATGACAGTTAAATCTCTTTTCTGTGAGACATGCTGCTTTTCAGCGGCTTAAATTGGTTGTTATGATGCTTCTGCTTTTGATTTCCAAATTCCAAACTGTTTAGGAAAGCAAACTTAAGTTTCACCAAATTCTTTTTAGTGATAATTTTTTTTTTTTTATTTTTTATTTTTTTATTTTTTGTCAAGGAAGTACTCACACTTTTTATGCCCACGCTGAGGTTCGAACCTCTCCCCTCCTTTTTGAGAATGGGGAGATTATACCATTGAGCCAGAGGTCTTTGGTTTCTTTGTAGTAATGTTGGGGAAAAAATAACCAATATAATAGTTTTGGCCTTTTCGGGAAATGTTGGCAGGAGGGAGAAGGTGCTACTGAGGAATCCAAGAAAAGCAACCACGTTCTCAGGCAGATTGAGAAACGCCAGCAAGAGGTGAACCAAACCATCACACCAAGCTTTTATACAATGTGAATGCTAACCTCCTCTCAGAAGATGCATATATATATAGTGGCAGATAACTAACCGGAAGAAGCACCACCAGGAGTTGCAACATCAATTAAACTTCCGATCAAAATATGTGATCGTACACAACCTGCCCTTGACAAAAATAAAGAATAATTTAGTAATCTAACAATGCCCGATTTTCTGCACAGGCAAGTATACAGTGGCATTACAACAAATGAACAGGCTGAACAGAGAAACCACCCTCTGCCAGTTTCACAACTCTCCATCTCCATGACTTGGACAAATTTAGATCAATTTTCCAGCTATATGACTCGGCATCAAATAATGATACCGTAATCCTTTCCTCATAGACTACAATTATAAGCATACACATCGGAAATGAACTGCTTTAGTTGGCAGCCAAGAAATGTATTTTCAGCTATGATTGATTATTGAACCTCTGAAGATGGTTCCCAAGGCTGTGGTTCAATGTGACTTTTCATCCCAGGCTTGAATCCGTGGAAAAAATCTTTTAACCGTGTGAAATTTGTAACTGGAACGTCAACTAACCTGCTCTCCTATCAAATCAAGACCAACAACTAGGAAAGTTATCCCTTGAAACAACAGGAAGTAGAAGTGAATTCCTTGAGCAGACAACAAGCTTCTCACTGAGGCAGTTAACAAAATAAATGCAAGAGCAAGTTCCTTCCTGTACAGACGATTTCTTTTAGTCTTTCCAGATGTCTTGGTCAACTCTAATCTGTTAAGCTCCGCAAGACCCGACTCTGAGGAGGACCTGTGGAGACTGGTACCTTGCGCTGGTTGAGATTCATTTTCCACAAACGCAACTAGGTCTGCCTCTGATGATCTGCCCAATTTTTTAGTAACTATCCACTCATAAGAACTTTTTAATCGGAACAGCCCTGATATCATTGCATGAAATTTGGTCACAGACATGGTATTCTCAAATAGGAGGTAGGGCACGATAAATGGGAATGACTGGGGTGCTGGGATGATATTCAAGATGGACATGAATCCAGGGACATAAGAAACTACCCAAGCTGGTAACTCAGCTTCCGGCATGAACATGGTCAAAGGGAGAATAATGCAGAATAGTGTGAATGAATAAAAAGGCAAGATAAGTTTCCGCAGGAGGAAGAAAAGAAATATAAGGTTGACTTTCTTGGCCAAACTCACCTGTTATGACAAGAAAAAGAACATTAATAAACTTTACAACAATATAGTTGAAACAAAATCATTTGATGGCCATAAGGCCACAAGTTTTAGTAATAAATTACTCATTCTCAGGAATTATTTAAGAGAGATGATCTTTGGCTTTGTTCTGTGTTTTTTACTTGGTTCTGTGTGTGTATGGGGAGGGCGTGCATCCAGTTTTCTTGCTTTCACAGAACAAAAGCTCAAAAAATCTAGTAAACATTTCAATTACTGAACAATCTTTTACTAATGTTTAATTCAATATTGTCCTCTAAATTTGAACAAATTTACCCATTCAAGAACTTATATAATTATGTAATATGAAAAAATAAATAAAGAAAGGAAATTCATTACCTTCAGCTAAAGTCGCAATATGTTAACTATCTGCCAAATTTTTACACACTAATCCAACTACTTGTCTTGCTGCCACTAGTTTCTAGATCAAAAACTGCTAGCAGCTTAAGGTATAGAGTAGAAACCTATATCATAGAAAGCACCCAAGAAAGAAACCATAATCTCCCCTGCAACCCCTAAATTGAATAAAGAAAAGGCAGGAAAAATTTACTTCTGTTCACTCTGGCAGTTCATTTATTTTCTTAATGAACAGAAGGTGGCTGTAAAAGTTATATGGTTAAAACTACATATTGATAGCCAAAGTTCTCACATGCAATGCTGTGTCTGAAGTCCAGTGTCTTTCTCCACATCCCATTGCTCCTTTTCTTTTCATTACTAGGTTGAATCTATTTATTAAGGTTATATTTTGAGTTGACCAAATAACCCTATCCTCACTCTCTTTTACATTTACAATAAGGCTGAATTACTTCCAAATTCAGTTAACAATTCCTTCAGGTTTTTACATTGAGAATTTGCAAAAGAAAAAAGAAAAGAAATTGATCACCTTTAATTAAAGTGGCAATATGTTTACCATCTGCCAACTTTTACACACTTATTCAACTACTTGTCTTGCTCCATTATTTTCTAGTTCAAGAACTGCTAGCAGCTTGAGGGCCAGAGTAAAAACCTAAACCATAGAAAGCACCCAACGAAGAAACCACAACCTCCGATGCAACCCCCAAACTGAAGAAAGAAAATGCAGGAAAATAATACATCTGTTCTCTCTGCCTGTTCATTTATTTTCCTAATCAACAGAAGGTGAATGTACAAGCCTAAGTTCTCATGAAATGCAGTGTCAAAGTTCAGTGTCTTTCTCTAGTTCCCCTTGCTCATTTTCTTTTCATTACTACGTGCCCATATTTTCTTGTTTGAATCTATTTATTACCACAGAACAGCAATTAAGGTTATACTTAAGTTGACCAAATAACCCTTATTTAAAATAAGGCTGAATTACTTACAAATTTAGTAAATAATTCCGTCAGATTTTTTACATCGAGAACTTGCAAGATAAATGAAAATCAAATGGAACTTCCAAACCTTTGAACGAAGTATGTCAACAAAGCACAAGCGAAACAATTGCATTGGACCTGAATGCCAGCGATGTTGCTGCTTCTTATATGCTTCATACGACTCAGGGAGTTCACAAAGGCACTGCAAAAAAAGAAGCAGTGTCAATGCAACCTTAACCTAATATCTCAAATGCGTGGAGAAAAAAATCCAAATATTAATATATTATGAACCTTAACATCATTCAGATATATGAACTTCCATCCACAAAGGTGAGCACGGACAGCAATATCCATGTCCTCAACAGCTGTTCGTTCCAACCAGCCACCACATTCCTGAAGGGCCTTGATTCTCCAAACACCAGCAGTACCATTAAAACCAAAAAAGTTGATAAACATTCCATTAACTTGCTGTTCGACCTCAAAGTGGAAGGATAAGTTTATGTTCTGCAATCTTGTAAGCAAGTTCTCATCCTTGTTCACAAAGCTCCACCTTGTTTGGACCAATGCTAGTTCGCCTTGTCCCTTCAAAAGGTGGAATAAACAATTAGTCCCAGGAACAAAAAAGGATTAGTAAATCACTTAACATCTATTTTCTCACGTTAACTAAATGGTCTTTCCATAAAACCCAAAGGACCCAATTTTTGAGTTGGTTTAAGAAACTGAATCTATATCTCTATATGCACGTCTTCATGAGCAGGGGCAGAGAGGGGGGCATGGCCCCTCCAAGATTTTATAGGTATCTAAAATATATGTTGCCTATAAATAGTGAATTTCAAAACACTAACAATTGTATGTCTCAATTCTTATTGGGTTGTATTGGTTTGGGAACGTGTAGATAGACTTGGGTCCAAAGTAATTAAGCCCCAAGTAGTTGCTGTCATTGCCAAATAAGGATTTGTATTACTTGTTCACCAAGCTACAGTTAGAAACTCTATACCCCCGATGTTGAGGAGTGGTAGACCATGAAAGGCTCAAGTATTCAACGCCATACCTTGAGCAAAGAGAGTATGTACACGGTGTAATTTCTCATGAGGCAGTGAGTGAGTGAGCATTCTCTACAGTTGTATATTCTCTTCTTGATTCATTATAATGAAATTCTTCTCTCCGTGGACGTAAGTTGAGTTCGGCCGAACCACGTAAAATATTGTATTATTATGTGTGCTTGTTTGTGTCATGACTCCGCTGTGCCAAAGGAAGGGGTTTAATTTCCAACAAAACATGTGGCCCTCCGAAGCTTATAAAGAAACTAAATTTGAGTCTTTTAGGTTTTTACTTTTAGTTAGTCCAAACTTAAAGGAATGTTCAAAAATTCCATATATTGCACCTATCCCTATTGTTTTCCTAATTTTATGCACTTTGTGATTTGTGAATACTCTCAATTTATTATTAAAAAAAATAATAAATAAATAAACTTATTTAGATCTACTTTCCAAAACTCTATTATAAAGAAAAAATTATAGTATAAATTTTTTTAATTCATTTTCATACTACTAATTGTTTAAGATAAGTCGAAATAAAACTGAATATATGGAGTGTAACTTTAGTAAATCTAGAAAGACAAATGAGGATGTAGTGGGGATTGAGAATCAAGAGGTACAAAAAAGTGAACATTTTCGTCATCTAGGCTCAATTATTCATAATGAGGGAGAAATTGAAGATGGCATTAATCAAAGAATCAAGTCAGGGTGGGTTAAATGGAGGAGCGCATCTAGTAGATTGTGTGATAGGCGTATACCCTTATGATTGAAAGGGGAGTTCTATCAAACAACTATTAGACCAGACCTACTTTATTGTACTGAATGTTGGGCAGCTAGGAAACAATATTTGCATAAAGTGTGGCACAATGCGAATTTTGAGGTGGGTGTGCAGTAAGACCAAAAAGGACAGAATTAGAAATGATCACATTCGAGAGATGGTTGGAGTAGAGCGCCAATTGGAGATAAAATGTGACAAAATCAGTGAGCAAAGATGATCTTTTAAGGGCGTTGGTTAGGAAAAGTGACATTGTCCACATTAAGGGTAACTAGGGAAAGAGGAAGACCAAAGTTAATGTAGGTAGACTTGGTAAAGAAGATATGATAGCATGTGGATTGAACTATGCCCTTAAATAGAGCAGAATGGAAACATGGGATTCATGTAGCCGATCCCAAGTAAATGGGAAAAGGCTTGATTGTTGTTGTAGTTTTATTTTCATACTACTAAGTCAGCCCCCGCAAGTAAGGATCCACCCCTATTCGTGGGTGTAAAGATCCATATATGGTTTAATGGGCTCATTGTTTAACTGACTCAACAAAAGCATTCAATAATATAAGATTTGAGTGCCATACAAGAAAATCGGTTTAGACCTCACAAGGTGCAAAATAATGCCAAATGTTAGGTCTTCTACATTCCACTCCTCCCAATATTCCGCATAAAGAGGACCAACACTAGGCAACAGCCTTTTAAGTAGGAAAATAAATAAGGCCAACCATATAGATGGACATCATTAAAGCCATGTCCAAAGAAAACAGAACTAGTGGGCAAATAATGATGACAAAAGAAATAAGAGCTCTATATTACATTATCTCATACAAATATCAAAATATAGTTCATGTACTTCTGTCTATGAAACACCTACTCATTAAGTACGAGTTTTTCTTAAATCATACTATTTGTAATAACATAATCACGCCAAAAGGTTTCAACTAAACCACCACAGGTCACAGCTAGAAATCATTGTAAAATATGCATATATGCACTGGATTGAGAAAAGCTTCCATTGAGGATCAAATGGAGTAGATCACCTATGAGAAGTCACATACAATTGTAACAAGATAGGGAAAAACAAGATTGTAACAACAAGACATATGGGTCTCTAACATGCAACAAATGTGATTATGACGTCACTGATATATTGGCAACATCCTAAAAGATGTTCAAGAAGATCACTGGACACTTTAGGGCCACGTCTTTCCCTTGGATTTATAGTGGTCCCTTTGCCTAACCCATCCACGTTATATGCACCAGAATCTATTAATCTGGCTGGCATAAATTAATTGTTGTATTAAAAGCTTACATTACCATGGTGGCAAGTCCAACAATGTGTTAACATTGGATGGACAGGAATCACACCATATCGATAATTCGTTCTTTGAGAAAGTTTGCACATAAGCAAAAACATATCTATATACGATATCAACATACTTATGAAACCTGGTGATCTAAAGCTCCCTACAATACTGCTTTTGAGCCTAAGCTTTGATTGTAAGACATGCTCAGACCAATGATCTCCATATAAATTGTATAAAAAAAATTACCTTGAAATAGGGAATAGTTTTCTTCAAGAAATCTGGTCCCGGTTGAAAATCCGCATCAAATATGGCCACAAACTCATAATCTTTAACATAATCGCAACTCATTGCAGATTTGAGATTCCCCGCTTTATAGCCTGTCCGGATAAGACGATGCCTATACAATATCCGCACACCCCTTTGTTGCCATTTCTGAACTTCTGCCTTGATAAGGAGTTGAAGATCTATATCATCAGAATCATCTAGAACTTGTACAAGCATCCTCTCCCTTGGCCAGTCTTGGATACATAATGCTGCAATGGATTGCTGATAAACCTGTGTCCCAACCCAGTGAAGAAATATAGAGTTACTGAGAAGGAAACTCAGACCCCGTATAACTCAAGTAAAAAAAAAAATCTCGGACCCATACAGCAATGTGAAATCCAGAGGGAGGGAGAGACTGCACAAGTTGCATGCTTTTAAGAAAAGGCTGAAATAGAATAATATGCTAAAGTAATTCTTGATTGCTCAAAATGGTTTCCCATAATGCATTGGGAGAGAAAGACGAAAAAAAAAAAAAAAAAAAAAAAAAAAAAAGGGTTCAAATTTCAGTTGTTTCAATACTTAGAAAATGCGCAACTCAAGTCAACTAAGCATTACATCTGAGCAATATCACTGAGAATCAATCAGAAATAGGGTTGTGGGCCTGAGAGTGCTCCAACAGTTACAACACTCCCCACTCTCCCACAAACACATATACTGGCACGGATTAGAAAACAACTAAAATAACATGTGAGTCACAAAATTAAACTATAAGCTAATCAAATAAAAATAACAAAGAAATAAATTTATATTACATCTTACAATCCCTCACATGATTTTATAATAACAAGGTGAGCATTTTTTAGGGTGCAATGGGTGTAGGTGTGTTTCGAGCTTGAAAACCTACACTTTTTCTTAAGGGACTACTGTGACAAAATCTTGAACTAGGTCCTTTAGTTAGTCGCTGCTTACCACACAAGTATTAACAAATAGCCAGAAATATTCGGTCTTAAGCTTTACGGTTACTTGCACATACTGCGTTTCAGGAATGTTTCAAGGGATTAGCTCAAAATCCCACAGTAGCGATCTGACTAGGTGATTCCTCCAATGTGATACGTGACCAGTACTTCCAAAATTCCAATCTTAAAGCGAAACCTTACGAAAATCTTAATTTTTATGAGCACTACTTACTAAACCCATCATTTTTATCAGCACTTAAACCAAATAAATGGGACTAGGTGATGCAGAACGGAAGATAGAATAGAAGAGGAATAGAAAATAGAGAGAGAGAAATAGAGGGGAAGAAAATCTTTGTAATATATGTAAATCAATAGTCAAAAATCATCAAAAGGTATCTAAGCCTATAATAAAGTAAATAGTCCTCGTGGCTCATCAGGATCTCCATCACTAGGGAATATCATAAAAATGCTTAGCGCTTTCCTTACCACCATACAATTTCATTCTTACCTATCCAACCTCCTTAATGAGATCTCCAATCACAAAGGTCATGACTACCTTCTATGCATGAGTCACGTCCTCCTCAATGATTATGGATCAAGCCTGTGCTTTAATCCAACCGCACATTTAGAATGGCTCACCATTTTTCTTACTTCTAATCTTTCTTTTTATTTTTATTTTTTTATAAGTCTTACTTTTATGATTCATTCATTTATTTTTCTTCCAAAATGAAATGAGCAAGTAAACTTGCTTATTAACATGCCACCCTTGTACATGAAATAATCTCAAGATTTTTCAGGTGGCAAAATCTCACTGTCACACACACAAACATAATTTTTATTTTAGCGTATATGGAACTCCAAGACAATTCTAATGGCGAAGTTTTAAATTGAAACCATCAAGATGAAATTTCCATATTAGAATAAATTTGGTAAAGCACTAACAAGCTTATACAATTGTCACAGAAATCCAACAAATTGTAGAATGTGGCAATTTAATAAGTCACAGCATTATAATTGCAAATTTGTATACATGCACCACAACAATATTTTATATCAATGAACTACCACAACCACAACCATGTAAATATGCAATTGAAACTGAACAGCGCATCTCCTTTTTTATTTTATTAAATGGAATTTTTCCCCCACAAAAATCTAAAACGAACGAGTATATAATCTTCCTTATCACTCGAGGTTCAAGAGTTCTAGAAAAGTATAATTTGATCCACTTTTAATGGCAGTGTCTTGAGGGGTTACAAATTTCCCAAAGAAACATCAGAAATACAACTGAAAATTACAAAATATCAACTTTATGTTAAGCTTCAACAATAGCATTTAATAATTTCACCCATAGACTTCAATCTCACAAGTAGCATAGCAGTATAATCTATAAAATTTGAAAGTATTGTCTAAGAGTGCATTACCTTTATGAGGCAGCATTCAGCAAAAAGGATCAATATGAAAGACAAGCCCATAAGAAAACAGTTTACACTAAAATAATGTACTACATGCCCTTTTCAACAGTTGGCATTACCAATGTAACAGCATGAATTTGTCTATGAAAAAATATATATATACATATAAGCTAAAGCTTCAAACATGAAACAAAAATGACCTAAATCACAGTTGAAATTTACTTGCAATTGCAGTTGAAGCAAATCGCTAAATTAACCAAAACTTGTACAGTAGGGATTCGGAACCTACATCTTCTTACCTCCCTCTCATTGCACATGGGGATCTGCACCAACACCATCGGAAAATCCTCCACATCCTCGTTCTCCAAACCCTCTGAATATTCCATTAGCGTAACGGGCTTCAATTTCCGTAACTTGATCCAGAAACATCCAAGCACTAATATAATGCGATCCACGGACTGTATCAAGAACAAAACAATGCACATATTGATGAGACACTGTAACGGTGGCGCTAAATAATTCGCCCTAATTTGAAGCCAATTGGCATACACAAGCTCCAGAAAATCCAACACCTCCAACGACCCCACCGACGGTGGACTGAAATGCCATCCTCTGAAGTAGGCGACGAGCTCGAACACTAGTAACAACACTACAACGATCAAGAACACTTTAATCACTCGATACAATCTGGATTCGGAGCGTGACGAATAGGATTCGGAGGAAGTGATTCGGCGATTAGCGATTCGGAGTACGGAGACGAAGCCGTTGGTGAAATAGGCGAAATAATTGGCGATTTGCTGGAATTTCAAGAGCCATACCCAAGAGAGCTGACGAGCGCTTCGAGTTCGGCCTTTCTCGACCGTTAGATCGGCGGAGGGGCTGCGGATCTCGACCGTTAACCAGCTAGGGTTTTCAGATTTGTCGAGGAAGAGGTCGCTGTGCTTGTCTCTGTGCTTGTTCCACCATTCTTGGAATTCATGGTTTGGTGGTCGAGACATATAGAGGATGAATGAAATGTGTAGAAGAAGATCTCTTTCTGTGTCTTTGGTTTCTTCTCAGTGAACCATGGCAGTCTCTCTCTCTCTCTCTCTCTCTCTCTCTCCTCTTTCTGTCTCTTCTCTATGTGATCCGGAGTTGGGGGAAGAAGCCACAAAGCAGAGAGGGCTGAGGTTGAGCTAAATTTAGTTAAGACACCACCAAATTTAGCGGAGTTTTGCTCTTTCTTAATGTACGTATAGTAGTATAAGTACATATGCATGTTTAATATAAGATTATTAGAGCAGGACACGTGTGGCAAGCTATTCATCCCAAGACCCTACCGGCTAATCACGGGGATATTCATATTTGGTAACGCACAGCAGCAAGTACGATATTTTCCATTATTTTCACTGATTTTAAACCAAAATCCAATTCAGAATTGACAAAAGGGACCATTTTAGGTAATATGGATGGAAAGAGAAAACGGTGCCTATTGCGTGACTTTCGTTCATATTTTTGGTGTTACAGTATATGTTTGGTTTAACTCAAATCATTGTATTGAGAATTCCATATATTTATTATCATTAACAATATGGGTCACCGCTAATTATATCATGTTATTAAAAACAATATTGTCGTATGACCCCTATTTTGAAGACATTGTGACAAAAAAAAAAATTTTAAAAAAAAAAAATGCAATGCAAAGTTTTGGGGATGAAGTATCTATCAATTAGTAGCAGTTTCTTCTGCAAAGAGTGAAAAAGGTTTGGAGATTTTGTAACTAATATTTATGGGTATATCATTTTGGATAATGTTAACAGTTCACTTGTTTAATTTACTTGAAGTGGAGGATATCCTCTGCTTGAAATTGTTCACTCTGCATCTAGGTTGTGGCTTTCTGCAGGTCAGAATAATAGAGTAGGAATTGTTTTCGTGACCAAAAAAATTAGTTGATGTAAGGCAATTGTTACAAGTGTCTTACATTGGATGCAAATGAAAAAGTAAATGATTATATATGGATTAGGTGTTACAAATTTCTCATATATTATAGTATTGCTCCAGTTACAAACTAATACAATGTTCAACTCAAATCAAATTAAGTAATGAATAACTTTAAAGGCAGCTGGTATAGAAAATCTAAAAATCAAATCAAACCGTTTTCAACGGTTTTAAAAAGTTTAAGACCAAACTATGAGAGAACGATTTGGTTCAATTCGATTACATGGTTCTAGACTTTTTTTATAATTCAATCTAATATATAATATATAATATTATTTTTTATTATATATTATGATATATAGTTGGGAGGTTCAAAGACTAATTTTATTATTGTATTATGTATAAAATAAAATATAAATATATATACAATTTATAAAATTTAATCTTGTAAAACCAAACGCAGCCAATCTAATGTTTAGAATTGACTAACCTATTTATTATGCGGTGTTGTGGAGCATCATGTTTATGTCTTTTAAGCGGTAACCCACCTAATCAAAGCCTTATTTCTTTTTATGTCCTACAGTCACATGATCACATCTATATATTTAGCATAAAAATTATAATATTATTATATCATGGTTTGCCATAATTTATTATTTGTCCTAATAAGGAATTATAATATTATTTTTAGTTTTATATTTAAGAGTAAATTGTATAATGTGTATAAGAATAGCCAGGGAAAATAATTTAAAAAAAAAAAAGAAAAAAAGTCAAAGAGTTAGAAAGAGAAGAGAATCAAATATATATATATATATATATATAGAATAAGTTTGTGTTGTGCATTATAAAAATAAGAATAATTATTTTATTTTATTTTTTAGAGTAAATTGCATAATATGGATAGGAAGAGTTAGGAAGATGATACAATTAGAGAGAGGAAAAAAAAAAAAAAAAGGAACGAATTAGAAAGAGAAGTTAAAAAAATAAAATTAGAAAAAAGATAAATTTATTATTAAAAATGCATTATAAAAAAATTATATGACTAGATATGCTCTTGGGCCTTAAAGCCAGCCAAAGTACACTCAAACACTAGGTGGGCACATAACCTGGGCTTTGCCCGATTTCAACGAGGGTATTCAGACATCGGCTCATTCGATCTTAAACATAATTTAATGGAACTACCCAAAACCCAACTTCAGGTCCAATGATTGATCATCGTTTATTAGCCCAATTCCCAAATCCAAATTAACCAGTTGTATATTCTTAAGGGCATTTTTGGTTCAGTATTTAAAAAATATATCACAATTTTCATGATGGACATCTATTTTGGACGGAGGACCGGAGGTAGTATATTTTTTCAGATAATTTTATTTTTATTTTTTAATTTTTTATTTTTTTTTTCATTGGCAAGAAACTCCAGTATGAAGTAACCATTTGTCATTTTGTTACAGGAAGACTTGAATCATTATCACATCTTTGGACGGTAGTGAAGAGATCACTAGGTTACAACATTTGATGGTGTATTTTCAAACAATTAAAAATTAAAAATTGTACAAATCTTTTTTTTTTTTTAGCCGTTTCTAAAAACTATTTTTCAATTACTTAATTAAAAAAAAAAATTCATGAAATAATCTTTTATAGTTACCTTAAAATTTTTTTTGTTCCAATGAGTTCTTGGGAACTATCTTTAAAAAATTGAATAAAATATCTCTTAAGTTTCAATAATGTTTGATAAGAATGGCGGGTTGAAAATCACTTTTTGCATAATCTATAATGTTCCTAAATATCCCTAGAAGCATGTTAAGGCCGTGTGAAATAGAGGCAAATTTTGTAATTGTAATATTTCGTTTGGTTGGAGGGATGAAAAAAATAGATGGAAGGGATGTATGAGACAAAAGTGACTCTCTCACCTTTTATTTGGTTGAATGGAATGGGTACTTAGAGATGATGGATGGGGTTACACATTTTTTTTGATTGAAAGAAAGGGAAAGAGGGTTTTTATATTCGTTTTATTAATATGCCCTCTGTAGGTGCAAAATTTCGCTCAACCAATAATGATTGAGAAAAATAAAACAACTCACTCAAAAAACAATAAAAATAAATAAGAACAGTGTATAGAGAAGCGTAAATTGCTTGATCCCTTTATTGGAGGTCTAAACCTCTATTTATATACAAAAGATTGTAAATTTATAGTAGGACTCGCGTTGCTTGTCCTCTAATTCTTTCTATATAAACATTCTTTACTAATAGAGTTCTTTCCATTGTCTAATTTTCCATACATAGAACTTGCCTTGTACAGAATTTCCTATCTCAGAATTTTCCTTCTACGGTAAATCCTTCAACTGGTAGGACTTGTGTATTCTTGAGTAACTGTGCTGAACATACTTTGATCCGGCTGGGCTTGAGTAACGGACCGAATGTTAAATATTAACATGTTGGGCTGATAATCTCTTAATTCGGGCTTCAACAGGGCTGAAGGTCATATAACAATAGTATTGGGCTTGTGAACAATGATCTTGGACTAGTATCAAACTCAATTTGGGTTTGAGCGAGGTGGGCTTTATAAACTTATCAAGGATATGTTTATATTTATGATGACGAGGATTATTCTCATTGGAGGGGATTTTTTCCCTCCACACCTCATTATTTAAAAATTATATATCTATCCCAATTTTTTAAAAAGGTTAGAAATGAAAAATCTATATTTGTGTTAGTTATTACTTCTTTCTCTATCCTCTTCCTCTCAATTTTGGGGGAATAAAAAAATACAAAGGTTCCTCCCACTATTCCCTTCCCTCCAACGGAAAGTTAATTCATCCCCCTCTCATCCATCCCTACTCAATCTTTCTCTCCAACCGAACATAGCATAAGTGTTACTTGTGAAACAACATGCGGTTCAATAATACAATCAAAATAACTTATGAAAATCTATTTATGTGCTGACTATATTGAGGATTTAAATGCATCTTAAGGAAGGTTTTACTTCCAGAATCCCAAACGGCATGGAGTATTTTGCCATCTCTGTACTATTCCGTCCATTCCATAGCAGTCCACAAACAGCATGGAGTAATTTGCATCATTTCTTAACATTTTAAGGGGGTTATGTGCAAAAACGAAAGTTGAGGGAGTAATCTACAAAATTATGAAAGTTGATTTTATATATATATATATATATATTTCTTACAATTTTCCCTATACTTTATATGCATTTGGCAATGCTGACATTTGCATTTTCCCCTCACTGTTGAATTTCACCTGGCTGCAGGTGCATTTTGTCCCACAATTGGACTTCACAAATTTATCACTTCCACTTACGTCAGCAGCTCCAAAAATGATAAATATTTCATACATCCAACAAAGAAATAATGCGTAATGGTGACACAGATAAGCGCGTCCCAAACAAAATTATTAGTAGAAAAGATAGCATAGCTTGTGTTGGGACAAAACCTCCAAATTGCAGAAAAGCACAAATGCTCACAGTTGGAGATCATGATGTGTTGATGTTGGTGAAAGAAATGATGCCTGTGTTTTTTCTCCCCTACAATAGAAAATACCCCGACCCAAAGTGGAAGCCTGAAAAGAAAGAAAGGGCACTACAACAGTGACAATGTGGTTAATGTGACACCCCCACTCTAATAAATCACTCTTATTTATACCCTAATAAACCCACCAAATCCCCCTTCAGATTCGATCTTTCGTGGTAGGACTTCATTTTCTTGTCGTTTTAGCAGCAAATTGATTTGCGGGGGCTTGAAGTGTGTCCTTCAAAGGACATGAAATTCAGGAATTAGATGTGACAACTCACCTGGAAATCTCCCACTGTTAATGGAGACATTTCGCTATCGATGACGACTACCTAATTAACCTATAATATTTCATTACATTATGTTGTTGAAATCACTCTACATTCACTTTACACTCGCCACTTTGCATATAAAGAACCACCTTGCACATAGGAGTACCTAGCTTATTCATTTACTGTCTCAATTCTCAGTGCACATATATAGTGATTGATTATCAGTTGGCACAAAAATAGTTTCAACAGTTTTTGAATAAATTATTTTTTCTTTAAAACTTTAGGGCACAGGCACACACTTCAATATCATGCTTTGAATGAAGACATATGACGGATTTAACAAAACTAAAGTATTGGAAGAGGCTTCCTAGTCATAAACTTGATAGGGCATACTGATCATACAAATGCTAATAGACTAGGACAAACCTGCCCCCAGAAAAACCACTCTATGGTTATAATAACATTCATAAATAAATAAAATAATGATTTTTTTTTTTTTTTTTTTAATCCCATAGATGTAAAAAACAAAACTACACTAGCATTTTCTAAGCTCCTGTCAAGTGCAGCTCCCCTTGCAACCATAAAACATTAGGGGACTCAATCCAGTGAAAAACACCTAAGGGCTTGAACAGAACAGCCGAGTTATTACAATAAGATGAGAAATTTATAATCCTATATTTCATGATATGATTGGTGTGTTTTTTAACTTTTTGGTGACAATCTACCACCGAACCTTTCCGATATTATAATTTGTCGTTTAACTCTTCTGTGATGATTATATCATTTTCAAAGAATCTTTGGGATAATTTAATCACGCTAGTCTAGAGACCAATAATACAACTCCCAATTATAAAAAAGATAAAGCCGCAACTAAAAAATCGTTTGTTAAACCCCCAAAAACTGGATTTTTCCTAACCACCTCTCGATGACATGATTAAACTATATCCAAGGGTATCTTTCCATGCCTGAACTCCACTAGAATAACCTTCCCTATTCACAATATTTTAAATGCTAAAGCCCTCTGATTCACTGTGTCTAGTCAGAAAATTACCAAACCCAATATAACATGTTTTTTTATGGTCTTTTTGGATCATCAAACCTGTGTATATACATTACCTGTGTTTCATTGTTTCTTTCTGTGCACAGTGAAAAAGAGAATAGAAACTTCTCTTTATGGTTAATTTATGAAAATTACAGGAGCAATGGTCGGCTCCAGCTCAAACTAGCTAATCCATGTCTTAATCATTCATGTTAGACAATAAGACAGCATACGAGTCCAATCACACAGCTGGTTACAACATGTTAAAATCAAACCTGCCAAAATGCAACATTGAACAAATGATAGGACCATAATAATAATAATAAAACAGCCAAAATTATGTTATTTTTATAATTTGTAACCGTGTCCATTGGTTCGGAAACTGAAAGTTCATGGAATTTTCGTTTCTCATTTTCTAGTGGAAATATAGCTTAATGTGGTGTATTGGACAATGCACTAATATATAGAATTGTTTCTAGGATTATACATTGGATACTAATAAGAAAACTCACCCAAAAGAAAGGAGGAAGACAAAATGATTGACAAAAAGTAAAATAAAAATGATATACCAGAAGAATTGCTCCCTTGATTCGACCTAAAGATGGATTAGCAATGCATACAATACTCATAACTAAAATCTCCCTCTATATACAGCAGACTGTCTCTTCCTCTGGACCTTGAATTAAGGATAAATGGACGGTGATCAGAGCCTCAATTTTCACGGGGATGTTTGATTTGAGCCTGCATGGAACAGATTATAGTATAAGTCATGACTTAATATTAGTGTCTAAGTTCCTAAAGATGACACTGAATCTCTTCAAAATAGTATCTTCCTCACCATGAAAGCTTTGTGAATGAAATACTGAATCATGGTTTTGGTCCTGGCCAAAACCCATCTCAAAAATGTTTTGCAGGCCATCTTCAGAGAATGCAGGAACCTGGAGATAATCAATTGAAAGGTAGAATTAGATAACGAAAAAAGATGATATACTTCTAAGTGTTTGTAGAAATTATAAGTTTATTGTTGAGTTAGTAGTGAAAAATTAGTTACCTGTGGAAGACTTTGGCCAAATTCATCAACTGGAGTCAATTGCATGCCTATGTTTCGGCATAATGTGGTGTTAAATGGGTCCACTGAGCATGGCGTCACTACCCCATTGGAAACACTGATATGTACTTGTGGTCGGCTTTGCTGGGGATGCTGGTGGCCATAGAAAGGCGATGATGCTCGGGTACCTAATGGATATATTGGCTGCGTCGAGGAACCATTTGGCTGAAATATCTGTCATTTGGAATGGTCCCAGCAACCCAATTTCAGAAAAAATCATAGTAGCTATAGAAAGCCATTTTTGTGAAATTTTATGAACTTACATCATTAGGAAGGAGGCTATCCATTTCAGTGTCCATCCTTAGATTCACTGAAGCTAACTTCATAGCCAAGAACTGCAAAAAAATTTAAATACCAATTATTAATCAACGAAAGTAGAATTTGTGATCACCATCTTCTGCATTATGACAGCAGTTGATTATTGTTAATTTACCTCAACTTGTCGTTGCAATGACTGTACATACTTTATAATTTCTTCCAGCATTAGTGTTTTCCCTGTTACCTGCAATTTCAGTTTCCATGGCCAAGTTAGTAATGGACCCCTCATTGATCTAATCTTACTTGAGAGCTTATGTATGATCAATATTTCAAAATTACCAAATTTTCACACCTTATTGCAGCCCGGTACAAGGTCTTGGAGAAGCTTCATTCGTTCACTGATCTTCTCCCTTCGAACCTGGCCAAATACCCAAAATGGCAATCCTAAAAAATGTTAAAACTTGCCGTGGTGGGATGTTATGAATAACGAGAGAGAATGGAATTGTGGTTCTTACTCTTTCGGCAAGACTGTGGCTGTCAGTGGCTTGACCCCTTCTCGCTCTTACATGAATGTAGTCCTTTGGAGGCTCAGGAGGCTTTGGGTTGCTCTTGGCTCGTTTCTTTCTTTCATCCCCTGCACTATCACTACTCTCCTCTGTTTTAACACCACCATTTCCATTTCCATTGCCATTACCCTCCGTCATTTTTGATCGCTTTGAATTCAAATCATCCTCCACTTCACATACCTGAAATGGAAAATTTCCCGCATTTATCAGATTCTCAAATGAATTTAAAAACGAAAATTAGGATCACTTTGACTTTGTGTCATATACCTTGGTGGCATTGGCATTGGCATTGGCATTTGCAGGCTGGGATTCTGCAGTGTCCTTGGATTTTCCTCTTGAAACCACTTTTCTTTTCCTAGAATTGGAATCAGCTGGAGTTCTCAATCCAGTTTCCCCTCTTGGGATATGTTCAGAAACAGGGGAGTCCTCATTAGAACCGGGGAATTCAGTTCCGGCAAATTCAGTTCGATCTGATGCAGCAGAAGCTGAAATTTTGCTGAATTTCTTGTCAGACAGAATTTCCATATGGGTTTGTGCACAATTCTTGTTTTCCTGAACACCCACTGGGGAGCCAACTGCCTTGAGAGAAGGACTGCTAGTAACTTTGGGCAACTTAGCTCCTCCCATTAATGGGCTTAATCTACCATATGAGAATTCACTACTATTCAACCCAAATTGGCTCATTCGACCATTGAAACTGCTACTGCCGAAGCATGAAAACTTTGCAGCCCTCTCCGCGAAACCATGATCGACCGAGACTTCCGGCAAAGTGGGATTCGGAATTGGCATTGAGCTTCCCAAATTTGATATGCTTTCTTTGACAAATTGATTCATAATTGGCAAATTTGACTTTGGAGGTGAAGTCAGAGGTGTATTATAAGATGAAGTGTTAGTGCTGTTATTTGAAGTTGAACCACCAACGTAAGCCGGCAACGGCTGAGACTGCGGCAAGATGTCGCCGGTGGGGCAAATGTTGCCCAGTTTTCCGATCAGTTCACGGATTGCGAAAGTGTCATTTGACATGGCTGAATTGGAGGTAGCTGGTGATGAGACCATTGAATTGAGGGCTGACTCGAAGTCAGTGTACTGGTCCATTGACTTGTCCCAACTGGGATTGAAAAAAATGTAATCGGAAGATTGCTCCGACGAGCAATTCAGTTCAGGGGCCAAATAAGGAGTTTGACAGGTGGGTGTCAGCGATGGGTCGAAGTGTAATGGGAGTGGAACTCCGGCATTGAGAAAGAATTGTCTATCCATGTTGAATTTGAAGGACTAAAGATAGAAGAGCGTGTGAAATGAGAGAAATAAGGGGACCAAGATAAGAATTCACGGGGATGAGTATGAATTATAAGAGAATTTGAGGTTCTTGATTGTTCAGGATGATGATGATGATGAGGAGAGGAGAGAGAGAGATCAAGAAGGTGTAACAAACAGAGGAAACAGAGGAGTAACTTGTGTGGAAAGAATCAAGTGTGGGGCTGATTATGATGGCATTTGGGATGAATGGAAAGGAGGTTAGTGAAGGGAAGAGATTATGTTGGTGCTGAAAAAGCAAAGGAAACCCAGAGAGAGAGAGAGACATGGAGGGGAGGGAAAGGGGAAGCCAATAGATGGGTCGAGATGAAGTTATATAGCCAAGATACAGAGAAGTTTGGACCTTTTTACTTCACCAGAATGTTCAAGAAAAAAAAAAAAAAAAAATGAGGAAAAAGAAAAATTACTCTAAATTGAATCCCCTTAATTCTTGTCATCACATATTATCATACTCCGTATTTGTTTTACTGCGTCACTTAAAATCAATTTTGATATTTCCTTCTCCTAATTAACTTCAATGGGAATAATATTACACTTATTAATTGATCTAACAACTATTTTTTGTCTTATGAGATCAAATTATCTTAGTCAATTTATCTAATTACCCTTTTACTTCACCAAAATGTTCACGAAAAAAAAAAAAAGAAAAAAGAAAAATTACTCTAAATTGAATCCTCTTAATTCTTATCATCACATATTATCATATTTGTTTTACTGCGTCACTTAAAATCAATTTTAATATTTCCTTCTCCTAATTAACTTCTATGGGAATAATGTTACACTTATTAATTGATCTAACAACTATTTTTTGTCTTATGTGACCAAATTATCTTAGTCAATTTATCTAATTTTATCTCCTTACATATTTAAGTCCCACAAACTCAATAATACATTTTTAATTTTATCCTCTTACTAGTACACAACGTTATATTTGACCACATTCATGCTATCATTTTCGTCTATTTTTTGAATATTTATTTATTCTTCTAGTCTCCCTCGGAACATATCGGCGTTGACAGATATTCGAAAAATAAGTCATTAAGATCTCGCTTAGGAATAGCACTCTTGACTTGAATGAAACGTGTATTATGAAGCCGATACACGTATTCTAAGGAAAAAAAATTCTATCCTTCTACTCTCATTTATATGATGCATGGCTTTTTTCACATTTCATTGAAATCTGCAAACAGAAATCATGATGCAAGCTCATCCCCTAAGAACATGGAGCGTGTTATAATTTACAGACATGGGCTCTTTTCCTTTGTAATTTTGTCTCACATGCTTCCCCCATTTTACCTTTTTTTTTTCAAGCATTTTAAGTCCAAGCCGAAGTCACTTATTCTATGGCTAGACGTTTCAGATTGAATCTTGTGTTATGCCAAAAAATAAAAAATAAAAAATAAAAAATAAACACTTCATGAAATAAAAAAGAAATAATTCCATCAAATGGCCGCAGTGATAATTGTTTCATGCCATGATGGCAAAGTTTAGCGTTGCCAAGAGGGAGCATTGAATGAATTTTATTTAACAGATTGAATGTAGCAAAAATTAGTTTGATTTCATAATTTGCACATTTACTTTTCACTAAATAATACTGTACCAATAAGTTGTGGTTTAATGGCTTTCAAAAATTATGCACTGGCCTAACAATTGAAGTCCAAGACTTTAAGCCGCCTTATATACCCTGTGGGGTTAGAAATTTAACCACTTCACAAATTTTCCATCATCCACCTTCTTATTTTACCTATTGAAATAAAAATGTGAAACAGCTATAAAAACTACTACAAAATTTTAATTACAAAAATATGGGTGTTTGAGTCTTTGAGACTCTGAACCAAATGGTTAAAAAGTATCAAAAAGAATTCAGTCCACAAAATATTGTTAGATACAAAGCCAATGGATAGTGAGCCGCATTTTGTTTACTTTAATCCGGACCATCAAACAATTAATTTTTTTTTCCAATACTATCTGAAAAATAACTACAGGCCAAGTCTACTGTGTACAGTATATTATATACATTTTTTTTTTTTTTTTTGATGATTGCATTTCGGACGGATTATGATTTTATATTGACAAACTAAGGAGAAAGGAGACTCAAGTACAGACACACTTATTTGGGACGTTAAGCATTCTACCAATTAAACCATTAAAAATTTAAACACAATTATACCGGTTCCTACTAATTAGACTACGTTCCATATTTCTTCGTATTTTCATTCGTATGTATGCCTGAAAGTCAATTGGATATTGGAGAAGAATACATCACATTGGTGATTGAACTCAAGTAACTTGATCTTGTATTGTGTGCTTTATAGCTCAATTTATTGGTGTTGAAAAGTGCTCTCACGCGCTCTACGGACAGTAGCTTCTAGAGTTAAAATCTATTGGTCCTCCATTTCTGGGCTCTTAAACTTCAAATTCACTTCTTTCTCGAGAGGGTTTTTGTATTTCACAATAATCAATGGAGTCAATTCAAGTTGCATGTATGGGTTAAAAGTCAAAGTTGCATCTAATATTCCCTATTCTAATTAGGCGGTTAATTTTTTACTAAATGATTGGGAAAAAAGAATATATATATATATATATATATATATATATATATATATACATACATTATCCGTTAGTTTTAGTTTTAGAAGGGATAAAAAAGTCATTAGGATGCGTAGCGCTAGCTAGTGGAGCATTGCTTGAAAATTTGCAGAGCTCTCCGGTAGAATCGGCATTGGTCGGGTTCACATAACATATATGGCAAACAAATCCAAATTAGTGATCAATCTTTCTATATAAGAAAATGCAAGGAAACCCATCACACCCAATATGGTACGATTTGTAGGGTAGCCAAATCCTCTCGAATCCGTCTCTGATTGGATGAGACGTAGGCTCGGTTTGTATGACACTAAAATATTATTTTTAAATTATTTCTACACTTTTGTCAAACAACATATATATATATTACTTAAGAAAAAAGAAAATATTTTATATATCTAAATTTATGTCTTATATCTAAATATTTTATAGTATATCTTTCTTTTTACACATAAATACCTCAAAATCCTTAATATATAGGCTTCATTTGTTTAGATATAAAATATTTTTCAGAAATTCTTATCTTTTATTTTTTACTGTATAATTGTCGTAAAATATTTATAAAGAAAAAAAATATTACTCATATAACTTAACAAAAATAACTTACCGAAAGTTGACAGATAAGTTTATTTTACATGTCCCACATGATGAATTTGACCTCAATCTCGACCTATACATTTGCCAAATACCAAAAAATACAAATAAAAAAAATATTTTACTCAAAAGTATCTATATTTTTCGAAAAAAAATATTTTATATTGAAACAAACTACCACTTGAACTAAAAAGCACAAATGTCTTACAATTATAATTTTTAATTATAATTATTTTAATATTGATAATAAATATAATCAGGCACCCATTTTGATTCAATGGTAATTTAAACATTTATCATTAGAATAGATTCTACATTGGTAATATATAAAATTGTGATTTACCATTAGAGTGGATTTTATATTGGCAAAACAATATATAAAATTGTGAAGATGGGTTGAAGATTGACGACGACTATGCATTTACCAAATAAATCACTATTATTTATCTACTTATCTTGTATCAAGTACTATTTGTAATAAAACACCTTAACTCGTTTACTTTGGACTTAATTCTTCCTCACAACGTGCTGCTTCCAATCACTTAGTCTTGCACCTAAAAATTGTACATCACCACTTCTCTCCAACCCAAATTTCATTTCCAAACAAATGCCATTCACACTTGGAAGAATACTCTGAGAGTAGGTTTGATCAGAGTCTTCTTCCACATTTATTGATAAGCCTTGCATTCACACTTGACCAATCGACTACTGATCAAGTGTAATTATAAGTCTCTTTGTGACGTTTATCACCGTCGTCTAAAAGAGTTGTTTACACATATACGTAGACACATTCAAATATTGTAAACAAAATGAACAATATTTACATTGACCCGTGAGAGTCTTTCTTCCACTATACGCACGTGTGTGAATTCGTTTTGTATTCTTATATGTAATTAACAACTTCTCACGTATGGCCTACATAAGAGAGGCCATAACCTTGGAATTATACATGTTATGGAAAAACACTGCATTCCAACAACCATTGGTGTCCCCCCCCCCAGTTGGTACCATAAACTCCACAAGACCTTTTTAACTGTACAATTCATCTCTCATTCTTTATGCCATATTCATTACTAACAATTTGTGCATCCTATATATATGTATATATATGCTACGTGGAACTTCTGCAGCGCACAATATATAATTGAACGGGCCAAAATTAACTTCTTGTAAATACCGAAGATAAAATAAATAAATAAATAAAAAGTTAAAAAAGTTCTTGTATCTCATTTAACAATTTTATTTTTAAATCTGAGTTTTTGGCACTTAGAAAATGATTAATTAATTAAAATAATGATTTGTGGAAACGAAATGAAAAAGGAAAAGGAAAATGATTTGTCACTACTCACTCTTAACAGCACAATACCAACTAGGCAACTGTAAATGTAAGCTATCAACCCCAACCAAGTATATTTACAAACCTCTTCAAAGTGAATATAAAGATGGCCACTTCTTAAGTGCATCTACTTTATGGTATTATATAGATCAATAAATGGGACTTACTACCTATATTAGTCACCATCTAGCCCAATTCAGTTGCTCAAGAATTTGTCTTTAAGAGACAGAGTGCTACTACCCCCTTTTGGAAGAAAATGCCATTCCTAATCTTTTCAGACTCCTTTCTTTCTGTTTCAGCAACTCATTCTTTTGCTTAATAATCACTTCTTTTCTAAGGGGAATGAGTATCCGTTATTAGGGTGCAAACGATTTGATTTGATTCAGTTCGGTCCGATTCTGAACTAAATCAGAAACGAATCAATTTCGAATGTTTTTTTAAAAAAAAATAGAACCGAAACTGAAACGATTAGAATTGTAAAACCAAATCATAAAAGATCAGTTGGATTCAGTTATCAACTATGAAAAGATTGTAGTTGAAAATATTCTAGCTGAGATCTTATAATTATCAATATTAAGCTTACAAAGAGCACAACCAATTCAATTTTGGTAATAATGAGAGCTTTACGTCATGTCAGCAAAATTCAAACTATAATTCCAACAAGTAACGCATTGGAAGCTAGCTTAGCTTACCAAAATAATTTATTAATTTCAACCTTATAAACAATTGTCTGTTAATTATTAATTAATTTTTTCTAGTTGCTATCATATTGTCTTGTACGTATATATGCAAGTAATTCCTGATTAAGAGGGTTTTGTCTGGTTGGTCTGTGCCTTGTCCTGTAAGTAGCACAACAGCGCACACATACTCACACAATTCAATAACAATAAGTAGTATGCCAAAACGAATTAATGTGCTCGATCATCACATATATTGATATTTGATATGCATATGTATATATATAATACACATACATCTATAATAGAGAGTTTATCCTAATTAAAGATTGTGCTGGTGGAGTGCCTAGCTCTTTTCTTTTTTGCCTTGCACTATATATATTATCAATATATATATATATATATATATATATATATATATATATATATATATATATCATATAATACGATGTTCTTTTGCTTTATAGTCTTGTTTATTTGTGATATAAAATATGATTAGTATATTGAATGGTCGGTTTGCCCCAAAACCAGAGATCCTAAAACTAGGGGCCTAAGCATCTGGTGGTGAAATGGCATGAACCAATCAAAATGTTAGATACGTTGAGTTATCATTGAATAAACACTATATTTCAATCCATTCATTACGTAACATATTTGTATTAAATTACAATAATCAAACAAATAATACCATTTATTTTTGTAATAATTCATCTCTAATCACCGCCTCATAAATATTAAATATATAATATAATATAATATTTTTGTAATTTTTTTAAAAAAAATCCCGACACAGCTATATACGTAGTATTTGATTAACATATATAGGTTGTCATAGAAAAATTATTCGTTTCATATACACGTAATGACACAATTATTAGTTCTATGCAAGTGCAACCCAATAAATAATCTTCTTGTCATTCCCCCTATGTGTAATACAGTTATTAATGAGAATTCCAAATCCAGTAATACAATTTAATTCTGTACTAAAAATAGATATTTAAAGTTATCAATATTTTTATTGTCTTTTATGGAATATTATGGATTGTTATATTTTTTATTGTTCCTCGGTATTGTATTGTATTGTATTATTATTATTATTATTTTAATTAGCACCAGGAACTCACCTAGGCAGGACCCCTTTGGGACTCACCCTAGGCTACAAATCTGGGAGTGCAGAGTCTCGCCCCAAAAATACACCGGGTAAGACGGAGAAATTAGAAGGCTTGGTAGGAGTCGAACGCTGGCCGATTGGATGCTAGCCCCGAACCCTACCATCACTGCCAAGCCCCCGGGGGCATTGTATTGTATTGTTGTAATAACAATTGAAAGAAAAAAACAAAATTGGTTTGAACTTATGAGAGACTGGATTTAATTGATAGGTGGTCCAATGTAATACTGGTTTAGAATGGCAAGCCTAACTCATTTAGAAGTTTAACTTGTCCATGTATGTGGGTGATCCAATAGGAACAGAACTGACCATCACTAAGTGGAAGGCCCGGTCCTTAATCAATTGAACTTGGTCCAACCCAAACTGTGGCAGAAACAGCGAAATTGAGTTAGTGGCCGACAATAACTGGTATTACTACTAAGCCCAAAACAGCAGGAAAATTGGGCTAGTGGCCTACAAAAACGGGTGTCCAGAGTAAAATCAGGTACAAGCCTAATACGACGTTTAACAGCATTTGAAGTGGTTTTTCCAACTCTCTCTAAGGTAGATTAAATGGATGATATTAGGGAGACTTGGGCCTGTCAAATGCAATATGGTCCATGCGGACTAGTTAAAGAGGTCCATTATGTTTGAAGCGTCCTCCTCTACTTTTCTACTCCTATTGCATGGCTAAAAACATATACGTTTGAATTTGCTACATGCGAGATTACTGTGAGAACGTCGAGCTCGATTTGATAGACCACAAAAAAATTCTCCAGAAGAGTCAGTCAGTCAGTCAGATGTGAAGAGTGAAAAAGGTTGACAAGAAAATGTGGGAAATTTTCGTATTTATTAACGCATCGTTTGGTTTTCGTTTGGTTACATAGAATTTACGAGAAAAAAAGAAAATAAAAAATTTTAATTTTTTTAGGAGTTTGGTCAAATAGAAAGAAAAAAATTTTAAAAAATTAAGATTCTCGTAATCCTTTATTTTTCTCAAAACGTTTCCCATATAAAACACTGAGAATGAACCACTGGGTACAATGGGTCTACTGCATGTACTTATGTATATAATATAACATAGATTATATCTATTTCAGTAAAGGAAATTTTTATTTTCACATGAAAGCAACATTTTTTTTATTTTGTGTTCCTATTTTACGGAACAACATCATTGTATTATTTTACATAACAACTTTATCATATTTTTTTACTGGATTTTAAAGAATTGCAGTTACAGAATAACTTTATCATTGATAGGGTTTTAATTAACTTGATTTTCATTTTTAGTTACTTTCCATCATATATGAATAAAATTAGGGGTGGGTAAATAATATGCGAATCTGATCCGATCCGTGCGGATCGGATCGGATTACTACACTCATGGATCGGTGACGGATTTAAAAAAATCAAATTTGTACCTCACAGATCGGATCACAGATTGGACTGTTAAAAATCCGATCCTATCCGAGAAATATATATATATTTTCAAAGAATATATTAGTTAATTTAATTAGTTAATGATAATTTAATGGACTCTACCAATGTATTAGTTAATAATTATTTAAATATATGAATTAATATTAATAAATTAAAATTTTATCTATTGGTTAATGGTTAAAAGATAAATAAATAATAAATAATATTAATTATATAAATAATAATGAATAATATAGATAAAACTTAATCCGAGGATCTAATCCGTTATTACACGGATCCGATCCGATCCGTGGGATAATGGATCGGTGACAAATTAAGATTTGTCTAATCCGGGGAGCAAATTAGATTAGGATTGATGCCTAATCCGATCCATGACCACCCTTAAATGAAATAAATAATAGTTTACAAAGTCTAAATTAATTGAAAACTCCATTATTTTTTTATATACATTCTAGTAATTAATTTTTTATTATTTTACCATTTTTATAAAATAAGAACAATTTAGGTATCCAAACTATAACATAATATTTTCTTACAATTTTCTTAAATAAATTTTCATCTTTTCATTCACTTCATTTTTTTTTTTATTTTCCATTTATTTTATTTTCTCACTATTTTCATCTAATCAAACGGAACGTAAATGGAAAAGTGAATTTCTTTGAAAATTTTACAAATTATTAGTAATTATTAAAATAAGTTCATTTAAAATTTTAAGAATAAATTGCACCGACACCCTGAGTTTTCGTCAATGTAATTCTTTACATTTACATTCCTGAAGTTTAAAAATCCTGCATGCACATACCCTCTTGACCTTCAAAAGACTAAGTGTCCATTAACTAGCGTCGACTGACCTTGCATCATAAGACGACCATTTTCCCATACTGGCTCAACTAACTCATGACCAGGTCTGCATCAAAACCAACAATTAATTTTTACCGACCATTTTCTCTCTTTATACACTTGCTTTATACGGTAATAGTAACTTTATGGAGACAGAATTTTTGTCAGAGAAGACCCAACAAGACAGAGAGCCACACGAACTAAACTTATTCTTGAAATAGTGACAACCAGATCGCTGATCCCATTCCCCACATCACAAAACCCTAACTTGGTGACGCTAGTGCCGGCGCAGACGGCGTCGCCACACCCGCACCAGTAGGTGACGGCGTTGACAGGGTCAGTTTTGAAGCAATTGACGGGGAATGAATGAGGGCGGGGACACTGTACCGGAGCACATATTTCCACCCTTCCATACCTTCATCGCTGTTGCGACGATTCGTTGGACAGTGAAGCGTTGGATCTGTGGTGGAGCAAAACCAGGTCCTTGTTGGTCGGTACGGCGTCGCCGATGATGATGATGATAGTTGAGGCCTCTACGAGGAGGTTAAAGAAATCGGCGATATAGCCTCCGGCGACAGAGAATGATCTATCTGTTCTCTGGTGTTTACTGAGCACACTGGTGAGCCCAACAAGGCAAAATCGACACCGGATTTTACTGCACGAAGCCCAAATGAGTTCGGCGTCGAAAAATTCATTGTACGTAGTATTAGAAATCAGGTCACTGCCAGCTACCTGGTTTCCGTCGTGGAGAGGACAGCGACCTGGAGGTTTTTATAGCCGCAGCCGCTCTGGACCTCTTGTATTTGGGTTGGCCATGGTTTTCTTCTCTGGTGGCTGTGGTGGTGTGTATGTGGGTGTGGCGGCGGTGGTTGTGGTGGGATTACAGAATAATTACGAGGGTTTTTTTGGGGTTGGCCATGACTTAATGAGAGGCATGATATGGTTGTGAATTATTTGAATTAAATAATTAAGGATAAATATGACTTTTTGGTTGATTTATAAGCATGATATGTTTGTGAATTTTTTGAATTAAATAATTAAGAATAAATATGACTTTTGAAATTTTAAGCGATTTCAATATAAAAGAGTAAAGAAGTATGTTTTATTGGCTGGGTGACGTTAACCAAAATCTCAAGAGATAAAAGTACAAGAGGCATAAGTACAATTTACATAAATTGTAATCATAGCAATGTCAATGGACAGTGGCCTAATGCAGCTTCCCACTTTTCAAAGGTGAAGTGAAGGATTCAAGTTTTACAATGAAAAAGGAAAAAAAAAATTTGAATTTAAATACTGAAATATTTAAAATGCTTTAGATAAGAAAAAGAAAAAAAAAAACTGATTTAAAAATTTTGACATTTTTCTTTTAAACAAATTTAGGTTCTAAAAATAAATTGGGATTTTTACAAATAAAATTAGAATTTTTCAAATTTTTACCAATAATAATAATAAAGACTGAAAAGTCTAAAGTGCTTTTAAGGATATTTTAGTTTTTATAAACAAAAAATTTAGTTAAAATTGACAATTTAAATCAATTTGTTATAAATATTTAAATTATAGTAATTTAAAGGCACATATAAATATTAGTGGTATTTTTTTTTTTTTTTTGCATATTTTTTTATATCATAGGAGATTTTTACAATTTACTCCCCCTCTCTCTCTCTCTCTCTCTCTCTCTACACACACACATGTATATCTCATATAGTCATATAATTCTTGGGATATTATTTTTTAAACGTCACCAAGTCCAAAGCACCCCACTAAAAGTCTTTCTTGCAATCCAAGAAATTCTGCTCACATTAAACAGCTGGTCACTGAATTTGTACCCCCAAAGAGCAGATTTGTCAAATCAAAAATCCAAAAAATAAAAAAAGCAACCCTATCCTTTTCCTCGGTACTTTCTCACCCTTGGCACTAATGAAGAGGCAACCAAACCCCCTCCAATTTTCCTAAAGAAAAACGAAGAGCCAAAATCCCTGGACTCTGACCCTGCCCCTGGCCCCACTCAAATAGTAAATTACAAACATACTTCCCCACCTCCCCCTCCATGCAAACAACATTGTCTATCCACGTGACAACTCATGCCCCCACGCTTCCCAATTACAAAAACGTGGCCAAATTACCAACTCCCACGTCAACAGAGGAATCATCATGGGATATGCCTCCACATCATCTCTCTTCTTAACTCCGATGCTATCCGGATATCCCCACTATATTTACAGACTGCTATCGACCTCCATATTATCATAAAAACTACTCATTTTTAAACACTACGTCTTCACGAATATTCCCTTCTAAATTCCTCTGAACTATTACTACCTTTTTTTTTTTTTTTTCAAACAAGCACTACCCTTTATAAGCTTATAAAATCTTCCTCTCTAACTTAATTCATTTCATATACACATCACTTTGACCTAAAATGGATTGTTTTCCGAGGACCAAGCGAGTAACGTCGGACCTTCTCGGTGACAAGGTCAGGGCTCGAATCTTCGGTCTTGATCGGTCCAGCAGCGGAAGTGAACACGCCAGAGAAAGCGACGACGAATCGCTGTCTCTCTCCGATCTCGTTGATGGCTTTCTCGTAGACGATGATGCCAGTGTTCAGTTGTCGGAAAATGAGTTAGATTCAGGGAGCGATCGGTCAATTTCTACAGCAGCGAACGTGATTCAAGACTTAATACGTAAGGCGGTTACTGATCGAGCTGATTCCTTCAAGAATGAACTAGTGGCGCGTGTTTACAGTGCTATGGTTGCGTTCTCCAGTGTCACACCGGACAAACTCATTCTCCGGCGAAGGGTTATGGCTTTTCTCCGAGACTGTGGATACAATGCCGCGATTTGCAAGACCAAGTGGGAGAGCTCCGGCGGACTCACCTCCGGCAACTACGAGTTCATCGACGTAGTCCGATCGGACCTAAACGGACGTTATTTTATCGAACTCGACCTCGCCGGAGAATTTGAGATCGCGAGACCTACTAATCAGTACGAGCAAATGTTTCAGGCACTGCCTAGGGTTTTAGTAGGGAGGAGTGAGGAGTTGAAGCAGATCGTGAAGGTGATGAGCGACGCAGCGAAGCTGTCGTTGAAGAGTAGAGGTCTGCACCTTCCTCCGTGGAGGAAGAACCGATACATGCAGAACAAATGGTTCGGTCCTTATCGTCGGACGATGAATTTCATTCCGGCAAACTCCTCGTCTTTTCCTCTGCCGCCTAAACCGACGTTAGCTGTCAAATGCCGGTCGGTTGGTTTCGACGCCGTTAACGGCCGTTTGCTTTCGCCCGCGATAACTCGTACAAGATAAGGAAAAGGAAAATAGTTTTTTTGGGTTAAGGGATAAGGAAAATAGTAGAGTGTTCCAACTAACAACAATTAAAAACTTTTTGTCGTGTTGTAATAGTTAAGTTTATGTAATGTACTCCAATGTACAACGCGTACTTAACGCCGCATAGTTTCACAATCGTACTGGAAAATGGGTTTTTTCTTTTTCCCTTGGCTTGCCAGAGGGTTTGTCCTCCTGGTAATCGCAATGTTCTACTGCAGCGTTCTTGATTCTCAAGTGCTCTGGTTTTCTCCTTTTCCTTGTTTTGACAAGCCTTTTTTTTATTTTTTTTTTATTTTTTTTTTTGTACTTTTTCCTGTGTTCTCTGTTTTTCTTGTAAATTGATTTTCCGTTCTTTTCCCCATGGAGGATGATCTTGCATCTCAACTGGAGTTTTGTAAGCTTTCAGAGGAGGAACAACTCGAAGTAATTATCGCGGAGAAATCGGCCTTGGATGGGTCTCGTGATCTCAAATTGGGTTGTGCTTGGCGTGATGAAGAACTGTACTGGGCTGCAGAAATCAATAATTGCTTGGTTGGAGCATGGGGACAAAAATACCAAGTATTTTCACAGAAAGACTCAGATTCAGAGTAGGAAAAATGAAATTATTGGGTTAGAGGACTCTACTGGTACATAGAAAGATTCTAAAGATGATATTAGGAAAGTAGCATCCCTTCGGCTAGTGATGACTCTCAATTTTGGACTTCTATTCCTTCCAAGGTTTCGTCAGATATGAATCAGGAGCTGTTGAAAGATGGCACTTTAGATGAGCTTTGGGATGTTTTAGCATGCAGGTATGGGATCATATAAGGCGCCGGGGCTAGATGGTTTTACTCTACTATTCTTCAAAACAAATTAGGATACTATTAAGTTTGATCTTCTCCAAGGTTTTAATTCCTTCTTACAAGGTAGTTTGCTCCTAAATAATTTAAATGAAACTAATTTGGTCCTCATCCCAAAGGTGAAACATCCTACCCAAATATCTCATTTTCATCCTATACCCCTTTGTAATGTGGTGTATTGATTATTTTCTAAAACTCTTGCCAATAGACTCAAAGTGTTTCTGCCCCTTCTCATCAGTGACTCCCAAAGTGCTTTTGTTCCTCATCGACTTAGTCATGACAATATTCTTTTGGCCCATGATCTGTTGCATGTTCTAAAATCTAAAAAGAATGGAAATTCTTGTTCTCTTGCTCTTAAGCTGGACATGGCTAAAACATATGACCGAGTTAATTGGTCATTTGTTTGTAATTTCATGAGTCATTTGGGTTTCAGTCAAAGGTGGGTGGACTTAATGAAAGAATGTATTAGTACTGTATTTTTTTCAGTGCTATTGAATGGTGAAAGGGGGGATACTTTTGTTCCTTTTAGAGGCTTGTGTCAGGGAGACCCTCTCTCCCCCTTCCTTTTTCTATTCTATACTGAAGGGTTGTCTACTTTATTTCATCAATTGGAAAGCAGGAAAAAGTTGAATGGCTTGAAAATGGCTAACGGTTGTTCTCCTATTTCTCACTTGCTGTTTGTAGACGATGCCCTTCTCTTCTGTAAAGTAATGATTTCGGAGGTTCGTAGCATTTAATCCATTTTGGATAGATACGCAAACCTAATTGGACAACTGGTTAATTTTGATAAGTCCTCTATTTATTTTTCTCCTAATACTAATCTGGACTTGAAAGTTATGTGCAGACAGATCTTATGCATTGACAATGTTGATTCGAAAAATAAATATCTTGGGCTTCCCTCAATCTTAGGACGGTCCAAAGTTGCATCTCTAAATTTCACTTCAGATCGGGTTTCCTCCAAAGTCAAGATTATTAAAGGAAATTTGTTTTCCAAAGCAGGTAGGGAAGTATTGCTGAAAGCTGTGCTCAATGCTCTCCCGATGTATGCCATTCAATGTCTTAAATTACCTAAGAAGAATTGTAAGGATTTGACGAGCAAGCTTCTCAATTTCTGGTGGAGGGGAGAGAAAAAATCATATAAGATTAAATGGGTTAGCTAGTCTACTATTTGTGATTCCAAAATCTCTGGAGGTTTGGGCTTTAAAAATATTGAGGCTTTTAACTTGGCTTTGCTTGCAAAGATGGCGTGGTGAATGAAGGTCGGAGATGAGTCTCTTCTTTTTAAATCTTTTAAGCAAAAAAGTATTTCAAAAGCTGCAATTTTGTTGATGCTCCATATAAGGCTAAAGCTTCATGGGCTTGGAGGGGGTATATGTTCTGCTCGAGCTATTATCAAAAAAATGGATGAAATGGCGTATTGGAGATGGCATGATGGTTAACTGCTGGCATAACAATTGGCTCCCAGATTCTTTATATAGTTTAATTACTTCTAAGCAACGGGATGCTCCATTTTCCTCTGTAGCTGATTTAATTATCCACTTTTCTCATCTCTGAAATTCTGAGTTGGTGATGCGGTTCTTTAATCCACGGGATCAGGCTTTAATTCTTTAAATCCCTCTTAGTGTTTTGGGAGAGACAGATTACAAAGTATAGGGGGCGTCACTAGATGAATCTCTTTCAGTTCGCAATGCATACAAGATTGTTCTCTCTGTTCTTAACTTGCAATCAAAGGCAGCCCCATCTGAGAGTTGCAGTTTTGAGGCAGCAAAAACTGATTTGTGGCGCACTGTTTGGTCAATTAATACTCATAAGAAAATTCAGCTTTTTCTTTGGCAAAGTTTGCATGATTATTTTCCTGTGAACTCTTTACTCTCTATTCGGGGGATAGATACAATTTCTTTATGTCCTTTTTGTGATTCCGCAATCGAAACAATCGATCATCTTCTTTGTACCTGTCCTTTTGCAAGTTTGGTCTTGTTCTTGTTCCCTCTGCGTATGGATTTTCGAGGGACAAGTCCCTTCTTTTGGCCTAAGAGATAGATGGCTCTTACAGAGTAGTGGTTTCGGTCTGAGAATATGCAGAACTGTGTGAGTTTTGCTTATTTCATTTGTTGGACTATTTGAAAATGTCGCAACGATCTTATCTTTGTTAATCATCAATAGGGTCCTTTTGAAGCGGCTCAGAAAGCGTATCGCGACTTTATTGAATTCCAAAAGATCTCGCGCCAATCTCATTTTCTATCTCTTCCTTCTCCTTCCGTGGCTCCTATTTCTTTGAAGTGGTGTGCTCCGGCAAGAAGCTATCTTAAGCTGAATTTTGATGCTGCTTTTGACTCCTCTCGGCTGCTCTATGGAGAAGTTCTGATATTGAGAAATGATGTGGGGCAGCCCATCTGGGTGGCTTCTTTCTTTTTCTCCTATATGAGTGGCCCGTCCATCGCTGAAAGCTTAATTATTCATGAATGCCTCTCTCTTCTCAAAGTGTGGGGTTATGAAAATGTTGTGGTGGAAGGGGATTTGTCGGCCGGTGATGCATCTCTTACCCTCTGCTGAGGCTTTAAGTGTAATTTTTAATGATGTTATTTCTCTTCTTAAAGTTTGTAAGGGTGCTTCTTTGGCTTGGGTGCCTTGCGAAGGCAATGCGGTGGCTCATTTGCTTGGTAAAAAGGCTTTAGTAGCCGAATGTGGTGATTTGGAGTGGAGGGTATGGCTCAAGTGGCTATTAAACGTTCTACTTCCTGATTGTATTTATCTTCCGTCTTAATCTATCGTTGATTTGGTTATATATAATCGTACTAGCATTTTAGGTGGATGCCAACAAAGTTTGTCAAAATTGTGTACAAAAATGTTGGTAGACCATTCACCTAAGCGCACAAATCATAACCGTAGAACAGAATGATATTTTTGTATGATGATGAAGAAAAATAAACTTTTCCAATTAACTTAGTGAACTGATTTTAGAATCGAAAAAATTTCTTGCCTCCATGGAGACTTGATGCACTCATGACCTCCCCTTCGGGGAGGGGGGGGGCTTGTAAAATTGGGCCACTTGGTTCTTTGATAATTTTGAATAAATTTGTTCAAGGAGATCAAAAAAGAGAAATAATAGATATGTTACTTAATTTTTTTAATCTTTATTTAAATAAAGAGTAATTCTAAAGGACGAATAAATGACCTTCAATAAATTATATAGACCTTCCTATGCATTTAAAAATTTGTTACACCTTTTAATTTGGCAAAATGCTCCGTTTGGTTATGATGCTTTCGGCACCTAAAGTGTTGGGCCTGAATATCATTTTTTTTAACTAGGCGTATAGGCCTCACTCATCATGCAGGCAATCAAGGCACGCCAAGCTCACATGAGCTCAATTTTGAGTGCAAGTTCGGCCCAGATAAAAGGCAGTCTTTAATATAATGATGTTATGATCCAAAGGCCTGGAAAATAATAACAATTATTGAAAAAAAAAAAAAAAAAATCCATGTTTTTGGTGTCTCCTTTACTTTAAATTTATAGTTTCGTATAAGTGAGTAAAGTCGATGAGTGAGTTATATCGGGAAAAAAATTATATAGAATTACTTTCAGTATTTATAACTAGTAAATAAGTTAGGGAAAACTATATATAGGTAGACTTAGTAGCCTAAAATAACAAAATAGTCTAATTTTAAAGTCCATTTTTCAATTTGATTAGATTAAACAAAATAATTACAAATATATCAACAATTGTAGTTATGGTCCAAAATATCCTTAAAGCTCTTATTTTAAAATACTAAAATATCCTTAGAATTATATAATTCTAAAATAACAAAAAAGAATAAGGAACTATTATCCTTCTGCCGGACAATAACGTTTGGTTGGTCCTTCGCTCCTCCTCTCCAGCAAGAACAGAGCTGGCCTTCAGACTAGGTAGGAAAGGTGCGTGTTGTAGGTGATTGCCATGGGACGTATTGCATTATCTGATTCATGGTCAGGCTTGCCGCAGTCCTCTATAGGATGACGAACTATCTTGACGAACATGGGAATGGCGAAGTCGAAGTGGGGTCTGACTTCTGAGGGTTGCACGAGCCACCATTGACGTTGGGCACGGCAGGGCGTAGTATTGTGGGTAGAAGTTAGTGACAGTGACGAGGATGGGCTCCCAAAGTGACACCGGCTCTGCCCATTGTTGGAAGAGCACAATACTCAATTGTACTAATTACCATACCCACAAGCTCCACTTGCAGACACACAACAGAAACACCACAATGGTTCAGAAACAAATCAATTTTTGTAGTTTAGTAGTTTGTTGTAGCTAAGTTACCAAATTCTGATTTGTGTTTTTTCACTTCTACCACAAATTTTTTTTTTTTTTTTTTTAATTTTACTTGTAATTTAATGCTAGACTTTGAAATCGAAAATTTAGAAGTAAAATGCAAGCAATGAGATTGATTGGTATTATTAGGCCAGGATGAGTAACCGAAGCTAAAGACTTGACCTCTTTTTAATAAAGGAAGTAAAATGCTGACTTCATAAGTGTCCATAAACCGAAACAATTCATAGAATGTTGCACACAGCTATGTAACAAGCAAAAAAAAAAAAAAAAAAAAGTATGATCAAAGGCTCATGACTGGATCTATTCATGACTATCCCTCCATTTCAATCTTTCTCAGCTTCCTTATCATATGCCCAACTAATCTTCCACCCTCCTTGGTTGGTTATATGAGATTAAATGGTGCCAATTCATGAGTCTACTGCAAGGGAGCGTTTTGGAAAAATTAATTCTTTGGAAATTGTTTTTGAGCTGGCAAGAACACCACAAGGAACAAGTCTTCGGATTGTAAAGAATTTGAGAGTTTGTAAAGATTCCCATATGTTCACCAAGTTTGTATCCAGAGCATATAACATAATAATTATGATCAAGAACAGAGTTAAATTTCAATTACTTCAAGAATTATGTTCCTGCAAAGATGATTGGTGAGAACTCCATAACAGTATAGATTAGTAAGTAACCAAAGTTTAAAAAGGGTGGAATCTCGGGTTAATTTAGTATATGAGTGTCGGATATATTAAAGAAGTCTACCCTGATAATTGTATTAAAACACAAGATTTTCTGCCATTAAAGAACTTCTAATATGAGTAAAAAAAAAAACCAAGGCAATCTTCACAGCTTCCCCATTACTATTTATCAAAACCATCCCACCACCACATTCTTTGTAAGAGAATTATATACAACATCAAAATTGATAATGACAATTTCAAAATTTGACTAGTGCAATCATTCATCACAATCTAAACAACCCAAAATAGTCCATTGACACATAAATTTGCCATACAAATAAAAAATTCGTTCACTATTTTTATTTTTCTAAAAGTGAAAAAAAATTAGATCACTAAATAAAACGAAGAGACCACATTTTTGTGATGAGATATGATCAACGACCAATAATTTATCCTGCCAGTGGTGCTTTGCAATTTCGCCTATTATGTCTTGGTTCACCACATCGAGAGCAATGTATAATAATGTTATTGTCCTGAAATTGTGATTCAATCCTTTTTGTACGAGGCCTACCAGGAGGACGCCTAACAGATGGAGGTCTAAGAGAGCTAGAAGTAGACGCATTGTTCATCACCTCAATAGGCAATGGCATTATGCTATCAATTTCATCTGGAATTGGCATGTCATGCGTTAGAACAGGTGACATAACTTCTTCATAAATTTCACGTTGCTTTTCAACCCTCAAATATGGATCAACCATGTCATAAATATTAAGAGAGTATGCCTCAATAGCACAACAGGCGTGTGCACATGGGATGCCACTCATAGTCCATTCCATACAGCTACAAAAAGATTCTTTGCCAAACACAGCCTTGAACCCTCGTTTCTTTAAATCATAAACTGTACACTCCGTAGGACCAAAGGCATGCATGAAAACCCATGTGCAGCTAGCTGTCTCTTCTTCATTTTATCCTCAACATTCGGTCCTACAGGGTTTGGCCACCTTTCAGTTTCCATCTTCTTTCTGTATAAAAACTCAGTGAGTCTTGTTAAGTGACCGTCCATTAGCCTCATAATCGACAATAGTCTCTCCTCTCTAACCCAAGCATTAAAGGATTCTGCTTGGTTTGTGTACATGATATCCCAACGCGGCAATGGAAAAAGAGTATTCGCCCAATGTTCTGGTCCATTTTCTGACACCCAATCAAACAACTCCTTTCGAAAACTAGCCATTTTTTGTAATGCTTTTTCACACGTCTCTGTTGTTCTTGCATATGCAATCTTATTAAGAAACTTTTTTGCTGTATCCTTAGATGAACCACGCAATTTCAAGCCACTCTTACTATTCATAAATTTTGTAAAATTCTCCATTAGGTGCCGAAGACACCATGAGTGACACTGTGAACCAAAGACATCTCTAACCCCACTGATTAGGCTTGAATTTCTATCTGTTATGATAGTTACAATGCGCCCTCCTATGACTTCTTTCACATTTTGTAAAAACCACAACCAGTCCTCATCAGTTTCTCCAGAAACTACTGCATATGCCAAAGGATACAACCCCTCATCAGTATCATACCCAGTGGCGCCAAGTAGTGTGCCCTTGTAATTGCCACTCAAGTAACAAGCATCAATGGATAAAATAGGTCTACAACCAACTTCAAAGCCTCTTATTGAGCATCGATACGATACAAATAATTGTTTAAATTTTCCTTCTTCTGTGCATGTCCATTTTGCAATAGTGCCCGGCATAGATTCCCTCAGTCGTTGACACATCCAAGGAACCAACTTATAACTATCCTCTGGCTTCCCATCAATGGCTTCTTTTGCGTGTTCCTTTGTTCTCCAAGATTGCATGTAATTTATTTTAATTCGAAAATCATTCTTAAAATCTTTGCTAATTTGTCTGGGAAAATAAGAAGGGGTTTCTCGAATCTTATTCATCACAATTCTTCCTAAATCCTTTGAACGCACAACTGGTTTGAAGTAACTTACATCTTGTACAGTATGCGTGTGAACATTTTTAAATCTTTTCACCCTTACAGTGTCGGATTCCCCTTCACATCCAGCTGTTAATTTCCATGGACAGTTGTCAACCTTGCATTTAATCCTATAATATGTACGACTATTGTTCATGTACTTGAAAGCAAAGCGATTGGTAAATGCAAATAGAGTAATTGCGTCTTTGAAGGCATTTGGGCTTTCGAATAGTTGTCCTTCCCCTTTAAGTTTTTGAACATGTCTATAAGTATTTTGACACAGCACAGAAGCAGATTCTTGCAAACTAGAGCCGATAATGTCATTGTTCAACAATTAAGAGTTGTCACAATCTTCATTTGGTGTCCTGCATAAAATTTATAGTATTAGACTAACAACATATTCTCTACATTTAATATATATATATATATATATATATATATACTTAAAAAAAACATTTTAAGTTTACTAAGACCTTGAAGTACCTCAAGTTGATTGGATTAGGAAAGGATTCTTGGCTAACCACCATTCCATCATCAATATAAATATCGACTGTGTTGTCATTTACTATAAACATTGCCTTCATACTAAGATCATTAGACAATCACAAGAGTTCAGTCTTGTCCATTTTGCTAGTATACCATATCACTTTTCCATGAAAATCAATCAAAAATTGTTGGCACAATATTTCTTTGAAGGCTTCAAACGTCATATTCGTCTTTATTGCAATAGCATCCGTAACACCACCTACGTACATAATGCTACTATTTTCTTTTATTACTTTTTTTCCGCCGCAACGACAAAAACAAACTACATCTCTGACTTCTCTTTCCATATCTATTCGAGGTTCTCTGTGATCATAAAAATTAATAAAATAATAAAAAAATTTAAAAAAAAAAACCAAGAAGAAGAATTAAGCAAAAAAAAGAGTTGAGCTTAAAATCAAATACTACAGACAAATAGATCTACTAATCCGAAGGCCATAACAAAAATACCTGAACTTAAAACTGGTACTCTAGAGCCCAAAATCTAGAGTATGGCTTGACCTGTATGCAAAACCAAAGGAATTTGTTTGAAGTGAGTTCCTTTCTTATTTTATATTATGATTATTAGTATTGGCTTGAACTAAAGCTTGAATTAATAACCATGAGGATTGAATACGAGTAGTTATTAAACCACAAAACTCGAATTGACCAGTTTTGAAGACATGAGCACGTGTTTTAAAAAATAAAAAATCAATTTAATCTTATGACTCCTTTCCAAGTAATATTCATGTCAGTCAGTCAGATCAAGGAATTGAGAATTGGAGAGTTGTTTTGTATGACAGTGGTAAAATTTTCTTGTATGACAGTGGTAAATTGAATTATGCAAAAATTATATTATGTCTCCTTTAATGAAATTGTAGTGTGAAACATGGGGAGCATACTGCTACATATGCAGGCTAAATGTTTTTTTTCCTCCTTCATGTGATTAAGATTACATATGCAGGCTAAATGATATTCTTCTTCATAGTAATTTGATTTCAGTATCTTAGAAACATTTTGAAAAATCATAAATTTTATAATAGGATCATTTAAAGGTTGCATAGGTTTGATAACTCAGTTTTGTCATATGATCTTTATTCTATCTAAATATGGTGATCCATATTGGACAAGGTTTATAAAACATGTATGATTGAATTCATATAATAACAATTGCTCCATCTAAAAACTACTCAATTTGTAAGAAGTCCGAAAAGTAACATTAATCATAAAGCCATATAAATTACAATTCAGTGATATTCAATTCTCACTAAAATAAGATTGTATAACCTTTATTATTCTGTTCTCACAAATAGAACTTCTCACATCATGCATTCCATTGGTATGTTAAGCTCCTAAAGTTAAACTATAACTTTGAAGGACATATTCCTGTTCCTAAAATTGAAACCCAAAGACATTAGGTCTTACTGATAGAATGGTACCCACTGGGTCTCAACCACAACTCTATATACAGAATCAACAGGTGCTATATTCATGACACTTATGGTCAGGATGGTAGAGTTTCTGAGACTTGGTATGGTTATGGAAGGTAAACGTGGGGGAGCAAGAGACTATGGGTTATCCTATAAGCCGAGAAATGGTAGGACTGTTGTATGACATAACACATAAACAATAGGTATGTAACTGGCTCTGTCCATCTCATACCAAACCATGGTCCGCTGCACCATTATTGGAAAACCATACTTTTAGGGGGAAATAAAAAAGATTGGAAAACCATACGCCTCTATGCTACATTAAGGACTTATTAGATAATAGAATTGCCGGCCTCAAGGAATCTAAACATGATCACAAGTGTTCTGTGTCTTCAAAAAGTGTTTTGTTTCTTCAATTGGGCATTTAATCAAACAATTCATTTGCATAAAACCAAACCAACAACAATTTCTCCAAACACACAACAAATACGTCTTAAATTGTTATATTTATAAACAAAATGTCTTTCTTGCTTCAGAACAAGAAAATAGATTCAAAAGTATATTTATAAACATGTAAACTGTACATATACAGAGGGAGAAAATACCGTGTAAAATAAATTTGGATTTGTAAATACTCCCTAATCGTTTGTCAGGCTTGTTGCAATAGATTGATTTTCTTCACTCACGGCTCCTTCCAAACACCGGATCCACCTCTTCAAAAGCAGGATTCGATAGTTTCTTAATTGTTTTTTTGGTATTTTGAACTTATATAACTCTAAGGATATTTTGGTATTTTAAGATAAGAGCTTGGAGGGTGTTTTGGACCTTAACAATTATAATTGATGTATTTATAATTATTTTGTTTAATCTAATTAAATTAAAAAGTAAACTTTAAAATTAGACTATTTTGTTATTTAAGGTTATTAAGTTTACCTCTATATGTAGTTTTTTCAATAAGTTACCTAAATAAGTATATAATTGACTCATTTCAATTAGTATATAGAATCCAGTTAAGATTCTCTTTATTATCTCAATTATGGAGAATATATCCTGCATGGGTAAGAATCGGAAGAAATAAAATAGAGATTGACGTGATGTTTGACTTTATTACTTTTAAATTTAATTTGTACTCATTTCGGTTTATATATATAGGAGAGAGAAAGAAAAAAAAAAACATTAATTATAAGAGAAAATAAAAGAAATAGAAGGACAATACTCTATTTATGTTAAATAAATAGTATTTTTGTTTGGATAATAAAAAGGACAAAAAAAAAAAAAACAATGATAATAACAACTAAATTATTATTATATCATTTTAATTAAATAGGATGTGAGTGAAATAATAATTTTTACTTTATAATTATTAAGAATAATTTTAAAATTATAAAATATTATTTAACTTGCTATTCTCTTCTTTCTAATCTTCTCATTCTTGGATAGAGTATCGGTCTTTATCCCTCTCAATACTTTTATTTCTTTCATTTTAAACAATCCCGTGTTTGTATCATAGTTAGTAAAATACGATACGAAAAAAATACAGGTACGAAAACGTATGAGTATAATTCGATATTTTTTTTAAAATATATTTAAAAAATTCGGCAAAAAAATACGAAGACGTAAAAATATAAATACGGATACGTACATGTATAATACGTTATATATTCTAAAAATTCGGCTATACATATCTTATTATTTTCTTATATATATATATATATATATATATATATATATATATATATTTGTAAGGACAATAAATAATATGTAATAAATAATGAAATAAATATATTACAATTAACACTATCACAATAATCATAAAAAAAAAAAAATTTATAAGTATATAATGTAACATTCTACTAAAACATGTAGGGAGTATGGTGATCTACAAAATTCTAAAATAATTATAATAATAAAAATATTAACAAAATTTAAAAGATCTCACAACAAAACAAAAAATCTATAAATATCTATAAATACCAATAAAAACTTATGATTCTTCAAAATTATAGTGTTCTACAAATATATATATATATATCTTTCATTGTTTTGATTAAAGTTCATAATTGGAGTGGCAACAATAAGTGATTGTACAATAAATAACATTATTTTGATGGCTTGAAAGATAATGACTATACCAAGCAAAAGAGGGTAGAAAACACAATAGTTTGCCCAACAAATAACATTATTTTGATAGCTTAAAAAATAATAGCTATACCAAGTAAAAGAGGGTAGAAAAGATAATATTGTGTATTTTAAAAAAAAATACGCTATTAAAAACGTGAATTTCGTAAACAAAAAAATAATAATTAGGTTACGAATTACACGGAGCAACCAAAACGAATAAACGCGTTAGATACGGGGTAATTAAAAAAATTCATATTTTACCGTATTTTTTACCATATTTTTTAATTCGAATCAAAAATTCATACATACGCATTTAATTTGCGTATCATACGCGAATTAACTAACTAGGATTTGCACAAGCTATTCTTTTTTTTTTCTTTTTCCTCACTACTGATGTAGATTTTGTGGTTGAGATTCACGCAATGCACGGATAAAAGTGGGCAACAAACAAATCTGTAATTAAAGTTTTATAGGAAATTCTAAATTAGGAAATTGGTACATGTTTTGGTCATGTATTAAAAAACTCGTGGTGATGGAAAATTTTCATGGCACTTGTGAAAAATCATCATGAGTGCCTCTCTCTCTATCTCATCTAGCAGTGTGGGTGTGTGCGCGCGTCACCCAAAATGACAAAGAATGAATTAGACATGTGGAGCTGTTTGGGAGCTGAGAGAATAACGCGTTATGGTATTGGGGACCCACAGTGTACACGTATAGACAATTATCCTAGTTGGCAATGAAAGATGATATGTAGAAACAGGACCCACATCCACCTCATATATCAATCAACGGCGGGAGAGTGATAGATCCTCTACCTTCATTAATTAGCACAGAACCGCAACGAAAAACTTAGCAACAGTGCGACAGACAATACCGACAGCCGCTCCTGGTTTGCCACGTTCCCGCCAAAGTAGTAACATATAATGGGCGTGTATATTATAGTATATGTGTATATATATATATGCCCACAAATGAAAATTTAAGTAACTAATGTTTGAATAATTAATAAACAAAAAATTAAATATAATATTTCACCTAATAATAAGGGAAGTAAATAATATTTTATTATTATTATGATAGCATTTTCTTATAATATTTGAATAATTAATAAACAAAAAATTAAATATAATATTTCACCAAATAATAAGGGAAGTAAATAATAATATTATTATTATTATTATGATATCATTTTCTTATAATAATTACAACTCCCTTTTATCCCCAAAAAAATTGAGAATATGAACGATAATTCAAATAGTACTGTTTAATTATATTGGACTGAAATTATTTGTACAAAATACAACAATTTGGTTTGCTCAAGATGGAAAATAAAGTATGTCCTGAAATATAGGTTCAAAAGAAGGAAGAGATTTTTACTAACATATGCACGCACGCCACTCTCAAATATTCAAACTTACAGAATTAGCAGGAAATGACTTTTATCGCAAAAACAATTATCCTTAAACCAATTTTTCAGACTCATTTGAGTTCATTCACTGCTTAAAAATAAATAAAACTCCCTTCCATTTGATAATTAGGTTGCTCTATATTGCAATAGTAGTAATTTTTACCATTTTCAGGATATCTTAAAATAATTACTCTTTAAAATTTCAAAAAAACATGCAACTTGATGATTTTAAAAAAGGCGCGTCCCTCAAAATTTTCGAATACTAATATTTTAGACCCATTTATGGGTTAGAGACTTATCTATGTTTTAGTTCTAATAATAGTAATATTTTCCATTAAAATAACAAATTTAAAAGTTTATATGCAAAACGAGTACCTAGCACGTTTCGTCCGCGTAGGTGCCAGCTGTCCGGTCACAGACTCCGTGATTGCGTACATTGGGGACCACGTAGGCCCTACGCAAATTACACATACACACTCACCATTCATAATTCTCACGCCTCTGCAGTGAGAGAAAGTGTGTGTATTCTAGAGAGAGAAAAAAGAATTGTGGAAATTAGCCGAAAAGCAGGAGATGAGACAGAGGAATCACACTCTCCGTGTCGCCGCCATTCACGACAGCACCGTCACAATTCGATTGTTCTTCTTCTGACTCAACCCCAAAAGATCCACCAATTGATGGCCAAAACTGGGGCATTCGATAGCGATCCGACGATGGTCGCCAAGGCAACAGAGTTGAAGAAGGAGTTGCAGATACTGGTTAAGGCAATTGTTGAAGAAGACGATTTGAATGTTGAAACAATCGATCGAGCCAATCAAACCCTATGCGCGTTGAAGGACTTGAAGTTGAACAGACCCGTGTCTTTAAAACTACACGACGCGTTGGCTTGTCCTGAAGAACTTCGATGCCCTCTTTCCAAAGAGCTCATGAGAGATCCTGTAATTGTGGCCACCGGTCAGGTTAATAATATCTCATTTGGATTCTTCATTATATGTCTTAACTTTTTGTTGAATTTAATTCTGTTTGAGGGATTTTTCTGCATTTTTTATGAGGTAAATTTTTTTTTTTTGGGTGAATGATACAATATTGGTTTGAAAATTTAATTGTTATCCATGAAATTTAATTTGTGTGGTTGTTTTATTGAGGGTTTTTGAATGTTAGTAATATATGTCTAAGAAGAATTATGTCTATTTTTTATTTTTTATTTTTGGTTATCATCTATGTATAGAGAGAGAGAGAGAGAGAGAGAGAGGGAGAGAGATTATTATTGAACAATATGGATATATTGTTTTATTTTTATTTTTTTATTTTTTATAATGAAATTGATTAGGTTTTTCAAGGATTACCTATTTAAACTCTCGTTGAATTTTTTTTTTTTGGGTTTAGTTCTAGTGAGTGAGAGTGACACTCTATAATTGAAAATGCTGGACACACATATGCACCTTGTCCTTTGCTAATCCACTCTCGTTTGTTCAATTTTTTCATACTGGCTCTTGAATTTATTTAATATATAACTTCTCATTTTTGATAATAGAGAGGACAATATATATATATTTTTCAGCTTTTTTTTTTTCTTCTACAAATATTAGTTAACAGACCTTTATGACAAGGATTGCATTGAATTGTTGGCACCTGAGTTATTTGGTTCAGCCATTTGCCACTGATCAATAAACTTGTTCTAGGTTACGATAGCAGTGCAATTTTTTTTTTCCTCTGTTTTACCATATGCATTGGTTCTTGAATACCTTTATTGTTGTTCATATCCTTTTTTTACACTCCCTTAAGCCTTTGTTTTTCTTGCGCAGACTTATGATAGATCATTTATCCAGAAATGGTTGATAGCTGGGAACCGGACATGTCCTCGAACCCAACAAGTCCTCTCACATACTAACCTTACACCTAATCACCTGATTCGAGAAATGATATCTAAATGGTGCAAAAGTCACGGTATCCAATTGGCGGAACTTGTTGAAAATTCCACTGAGGATGGATTAACCGAAGCGGATAGAAAACATTTCATTTGTTTGCTTGAGAAGATGTCATTGACACTTCCTGATCAGAAAGGGGCTGCAAGGGAATTACGGTTATTGACAAAAAGGATGCCCTCATTCCGTGCACTTTTTGGCGAGTCTCTAGATGCCATACCTCAATTGCTTAACCCTCTCTCTGAAAGCAAATCTCAACACGACATACACCCTGATCTCCAAGAAGATTTAATCACGACACTTCTAAATCTTTCAATCCATGAAAGCAACAAGAAGCTCGTTGCTGAAACCCCTATGGTTATTCCTCTTCTTATGAAAGCGCTACAATCTGGAACGGTTGGAACAAGGAGCAATGCAGCTGCTGCTCTCTTCACATTGTCGGCTCTTGATTCAAATAAGGCACTTATTGGAAAATCTGGGGCTTTAAAACCACTAATTGACCTCTTAGAAGAAGGGCACCCTCAAGCTATGAAAGATGTTGCTTCGGCAATATTTAACTTGTGTATTTTGCACGAGAACAAATTGAGAGCGGTGAGGGATGGTGCTGTGAGGGTGATCGTGAACAAGATCGTGAATCGTATCTACGTTGATGAGCTATTGGCCATTCTTGCTATGCTTTCAAGCAATCAAAAGGTTGTTGAGGATTTGGGAGAGTTTGGTGCTATTCCTTGCTTGCTTAGTATAATGAGGGAGAGCTCTTGTGCTCGCAACAAGGAGAATTGCATTGCAATCCTTCATACTGTCTGCTTTAATGACCGAACCAAGTGGAAGGAGATGAGGGAAGCAGAGAACGCTTATGGAACAATCTCTCAGATTGCCGAATATGGAACTTCAAGGGCCAAGAGGAAGGCGAACGGAATTCTTGATAGACTGAACAGGGCTGCCAATCTTACCCACCATACTGCATGATGAAAGTTCTTGTGCAGCATCTCCAAGCACAAATTCTGTAAATTCTACATTTTCTAGTTTTATGATTGTTAATTCATCTCCATCATCTTGCGAGTCATTCTCAACCTCCATTTTGTAAATTCTCTTCCCTTTCTTTCAACCTACGGTTTACATGTTGCAGTCACTGTGAATAGTTACGTGGGAAGTTTATTTATATGATTTTCTTTGTTTTTATAATGTCCAATAATTAATGCAAATGACTAATGGCTGTCTTTACTTGTTTGCTAAATGCAATTCCATTTTACGTCTTTTTGTCTGCCTTGAATTTTACTGGTAAGATTTTCCCTTTCATTTTATCCTCGGCTAATGGCTCTGCATTTTAGTATTCTACAGATTCTAATATTACAGATATTTCTAGGTATACTACAATTTGGCTCAGGTTCTTTGTACCTGCAACAAGTAAAGCCTAATATCTTTGCAATTCAAGAGAAGGGTTTGAAATGCAACAGGTATACTGCGCCATAAGTTTGGTACCTTGATACCTTTAGTTATGGTCCACCTAAGTACTGCTCACCCTTTCGTGGAAGAATTTTATTTTGGACCGGTCGTCATTAACTTTTGTCCCCTCATCACAAAGGTACTTGTTTTTTTGTACTTGATGTGGTCATGGGCATATCATGTCCTGCAAGTGTTACTTCAGTAATGCATTAATATTTACAGCTCATTATGTTTCTCTTGTTCAAATATTAGAAAAAAAAAAACCTTAACCTTTGATACATACGTATACAAACTTATGTGTATGGTCTGATTTAATCCTTATAATTGATATTGATGGCAGGTAGTATGAAATGAAGGATGGGTCTTTTACAACTGGAGGGATGGAGAGGTAGATATTTGATATTTCAAAAAATCAGGTAGTTTTCCTGATTTTTTATCGACCTTATAATATAGATACATACATACATGTATGCAATATGGATATTTCTTTTCTTCCTAGAAGAGTTGTGTTTGCAAGGTATATTGTTATTTCATTAGTGTAAAATATTTGCTGGCTAGCACACAGGCACACGTATTGGTTGCAAAAGTTTTTTGCTTGACAATGCATTGGCACCGCCAAAGAGGGCATAACTTTCGTATCAGTGAATTCATTTTTCAGATCATGGTATACAAATAAATTTGAGCGTGAAATGATGAGCTGATTGGCTTGAACCGTAACAGAGTATTTGGGATTGTTGTCAAAATAAAATTATTCAGATTAAGACATTCATGTCAATGTGGGTTGTTTTCTGTTAAGTTGGTAGCAATTAGGGGCAATGATATTATGTCAATAATTTGCATGCTTTTCATCTTTAACGTGATTTTTGAATAGATGTGACTGCAGATCTTAAGTTTATATTTTGAAAAGCTTCTGTGGCTCATTAAAATTGCTTCTTATTTTATTTTTATCGTATCGGCTCACCCTCTTATTTAAAAGGTGAGAAAGTATTGTTAGGCTATGCCATTTTTTTTTCACGACAATTGCTTCCAGGGATATAATCCATAGTTTTCTTTTCACATCATGTATACCTGTCAAATAAGATTTTAGACAAATACTTCAGAAGATATATATATATATATATATATATATATATATATATATATATCTTCTGAAGTATTTGTCTAAAATCTTATTTGACAGGTATACATGATGTGAAAAGAAAACTATGGATTAGTTGAACTCCATTGTGTTGGTTCTGCAATCTTCTCTCTCTTCACAAAACAGTCGTTGAATTCTCTCTATGGAATGGCATAACTGGACAACCACAATTACCTCCACCGCCAATGCCCTTTGGCCACATGTACTTGCTAACCAACCTCCTTGATTTAAAGGACAAGGACAAACACTATATCTACAGTTGTTTCAAGTACATTGAATTGTTACCACAACCAGAATTATTCTACTGCAAACCAACCCCATGCCAACCAACCCAAATCGAACATGATCCAACGCCCGTCAAAACATTGTCTACCATTCGATTGCTTCTCCTTTTGTCTTGGCATCATTTTCATATTATACACACACAGTGTGTGTGTGGGTGGGTGAAGTTACAAGTGTGACCATCAAACCAGTCGAAAGATGCAAATGGATTTCTAGTGATAATTGAACGATTTGGCTTAATTCAAGGTGGAAAACTCAATCTACGTGATCAAAGATCACAGTGAAATAAAAATAAATTTTTTTAGCAGAATGCTTAACAGTAATAATTTTAAAGAACAATAAAATTAGAACAGATATACCACCGCTCTCAACGGCTTGAATGAGGACTTCAAAAGCTTTCTTTTGGATTTTTTTTCGTTTATTTTATTTTATTTTTTCTTGTCTACTTCTACATACTTGTGTTTGATTTTGATGGGAGTTTTCATTAAATTGGTCAAGATGGGTGGAATATATTCGTCATTGGGTTGGGGGTTTCAAAAGACTAGTTGGGCCTCAAGTTTGTCTTTTTGCACAGTACCAGCCAAGCACACGTGAAATGTTATATCTTTACAATTTGAGTGTGAATGTGTCACATAATTAGACCTAGTCTAACTTGGACAAATATGATTTTTTTTTTTTTTTTTGTAGAAGTTGAAATTTTATTACTATGATATAGTGATATTTTTTAAACTTTCAAAATAAAAAATTCAAAGATTTTATCAAAGAACGAGCACATGTAGCATGTAGTGGTATATATTGGAGGAATAAACTAGTGCAAAGGCGTCTGGAATCAGCCCACTATTGCGGTGACTATTTATTTGTGTAGGTGTTGATGATATGATATGTCAACCTCATTGTTACCTGATTTTTGCAAAACCCCAAATATGATTTTAATTTCATATTATACCCAACTATTATGTGTACCTCCCCGTTGCTGCCATTGCTTTCTTCCTAAATTAGTACTATCATTGCTTACATTTTCATGCATTTGAGTCCCAATTTTTATTATTATGTTGGGTTGGCTGTTGGGGACTTTATTGATAGCCATTAAGCTTGTTTTTTTATTTTTTATTTTATTTTATTTTATTTTTATTTTTATTATTATTATTTTTTTTTATAAAAAAAGAACTGTCATCAAGGTAAATTTGTGTAAGAGCTTATGGGCCTTTATTTTTAGGTAGGCACTTTATGTATTGTGATTTATGATTTAACATGCCTATCATTTTTATATTAAGATAACTCTTGACAACATTCCTAAAATCACAAATTATAATTATCCAAAAGGAAAAAAATGATGCAATGGATCAAATAGACACACACAGATACTTCAATTCTGTTTCAATTGATGGACGACAAAAAATCCAACTTCTAACCCTATTCATATCTCATGATTATAAATAATATACTATTACTAAAAATTAGATATTTCAAGTAAGATTTTAACCTTGACAATGACAATCAGATTATGTAAAATTCATTTACGGTTCTGTAACCATTAACTTAAAAAGATCAAAAAAATTTCACAGGCAGGAAAATGTGATAGATAAGCTGAAAAACAGCATAAAATAGTTGAGGAGGCCCCGGATGACATGGGCCAGGTCCGACTCGCAAAACACAACCTTCAGTCCGAACAGCTGGGTCAGCCCATAGAAAGACACTGCCATATGGGCCGAGCGGGAGTAAGCCCATCAAGGGTGACTAGGGCTTACAGAGGAATAGGCCCAGGTCCAGCAATCAGAAAATATCTTGCAAATATCTTGTAAATATCTTGTAAGGATCTATAAATAGGAGTTGGAATGAAGAGGAGAGGGATCTTTTCGGGTTGAGGTGTAAGAATTCTAGAGAGAGAAAGAATAGTAGGAGTTTCTTGTATCTTCAATTGGCGCTGTCTGTGGGAATCGCATGAAAGTTTGGTTGATCAATGAGGAGTATCGAATGGATTCAAACCAATTCGGTTGATCGAGACTCGATCTTGGGGATTTGAATCCAGATCTGAGCGATTGTGACCTACTCTGGAGGAATTACAATTCTTGAAGCTTTGGCAGGAGTGGCTTCGGATCTACGCAACCACGAGTTGTTCGATTGTGGCAGGATCTGACGGATTAAGAGTTCAGACAATTCAGATCTCGTAAACAGTGAGCATAATTCGGAGAATTAGAAGCCAGATCTAAAAATTCCTACTCACGAAGCTCAGATCTACTCGCGAACTTGAGATTAATGCCTTTACTCCGTTCGGGAATATTGATAGGTGAAAGCTCCAATCCGATGGAGGCTGTCCAGCAAACAAAGCTTGAAGAGTTGATGAACTTGATTGAAGCTCTCAGAAAAGAAAATGCAGAATTGAAAGCTGGACTGCAGCATCGGCAGATACCTGCGGTTTCGCATCCACTTCCGGTCGGAGAAGGAGGTGTTCCATCTAATATCGCGCATCAAGGCGATCAGGACGAGAACAATCAGTCAGCTCACCACCGTGATGAAAGGATGATGGACAATTTGCCGCCAAATGTTTGTCGAGTTGAAGATCACGAAGGATCGACTCACGTTGATCCGCAGCGGGAAAGGTTTGACCGAGAGGAAGTGATGGAGGTTGATCGCCGTCGGGTAGCGTCGCCTTGGCAAAGAGAGTTCATAGAGGAACGGTCGTTCGATCCGTCTTACCGGCCCTCCATGGTTACTGTCACTCATCACGGTTCGGAGGGCAGAACCGTAACTCACAGAGCTACCGCTGGACTCCAGAGAGAGAATGAAGCTCTCCGATCCGCAGCTCGGACGGTGGATTCACCATTCACCGACGTGATCTTGAATGCGCCGCATCCAAGGAAGTTTGCTATGCCAGTCTTTATTCTGTTTGACGGAACGACCGATCCGATCGATCATGTGTATCATATCCAGTTGAAAATGGCCCTGAATACGGAAAACGACTCTTTAATGTGCAAATGTTTCCCTACAAGCCTGGCCGGACCGGCGCTCAGCTGGTTTAAAAACTTGCCTAGGAGCTCCATTGGCAGTTTCAGAGACCTGTGCGATCGGTTCATAAGCCAGTATTATGGGAACAAACGCCCGCCGAAGGACATCTCGAGCCTATTCACGATGCGGCAGCACAAGGATGAACGTCTCCAGGCCTTTCTTACCAGGTTTAATCTCACTAAGAGTATGGTGATCGAATGCCACCCTTCTACGGCAGTTCAAGCCTTCAAGTTAGCCATGACACGCGGAACTCCCTTTCACACCAGTCTGGTAGTGAACACACCGGCTACCATGGATGAACTCAATGAGAGAGCCGATGGCTTTGTGCGCCTAGAAGAAGAGGAGGCAGCTAATGCTCGGACAACGTCGCTTGTGTCAACCGAGGAAAAGTCCAAGGCAAAGATCAGGCATAAGCAGGCTCAGCCGCAGCGTCAGACCACCTGGAAGGCCGAAAAAAGGTCCAGGGAGGAAGAGTTGATTACTCCGCTGAAGGTCACTCTGGCGAGGCTGTATCAGGAGAACAAAGACAAGTTTCATCCACCACTGCCAATTAGACAACCCCTCGAACAGAGGGATCAAACTAAACATTGTGCTTTTCATTCTGATTTCGGACATCAAACTAACGAATGCAGGAACTTGAGGAGGCAAGTGGAGATGTTGATAGCTAGAGGGGAGTTTGCGAGTTATGTTCAAGGCTCGGCGATGGAGCAGAATCGACCAGTGGAACAAATAAAAAGGAGTCATAAACAAAGCTCCCACAATTCGCAGCCAGTTCGTATAATCAATGCTATCCATGGTCGACCCGAGCCTAGTGAAGAGTCAGATGAGCTGCTACGGGTGCGCCTGCGGCAGGCGCAGATGAAGAAAAGGGTCGGCAATGTGACCACTCTACACCAGCAGAGCCCATCAATGCAGATAAAGTTCGACTGGACAGACCTGCAGCGTGTTCAACTGCCTCATGACGACCCGTTGGTAGTCAGTTTGACAGTGGCAGACTGCTTGGTGCGCAGAGTTCTGATCGATCCTGGGAGCAGTGCGAATGTTATGCCGAGGGACACATTTGACAGGCTCGACATTAAACCAGAGAGGCTCAAGCCCACCGGAAATCCCTTATTAGGGTTCGATGGGAAGAGGGTGGAACCCGTCGGGATGGTGGAAGTAGAGGTTCAAGCTGCAGAACGAGCTCTTATGGAAACTTTTGTGGTTGTGGAAATTCACCCCTCGTATAATCTCCTGATGGGAAGAGGGTGGATTCACAGAGTCCGAGGTGTACCCTCAACTCTGCATCAGGTCATGAGGTGCCTCGGGCCCGATGGAGATAAAGTAATAGACATTCGGGGGGATCAGGTCGCAGCCAAAGAGTGTTATTCCGTCACACTAAAGCATGCTGGGAAAGGAAAGGCGCCCGTCCGGTCGACAAGCCCCAGATAGCAATTACAGGAACCTCCACTCGAGCAGAATAGGGTGGAGGAGTCAGCAGACTTGACCGAGGAGCCCCTTCTGGATGTGCAGATCGATCAGTCCAGGCCAGAACGAACTACCAGAGTGGGTATAAGACTGACCAGAGAAGAGCAGCAAGAGCTAGTGGATTTCTTGTCCCACAATGTCGACGTATTTGCATGGAGTCACCTCGACATGCCTGGAATTAGTCCTTCCGTATCCTGTCATTCCCTGAATGTCAATCCTAATTTCAAACCAGTGAAACAGAAGCAGCGAAGATTTGCTCCAGAACGTAATCAGATCATAGCGGAAGAAGTCGATAGGCTGCTTGATGCGGGATTTATCAGAGAGGTGCACTACCCTGAGTGGTTGTCCAACGTCGTTGTGGTGCAGAAGAAAAATGGGAAATGGCGAGTATGCATTGATTTCACCAATTTGAACAAAGCCTGTCCGAAGGACAGCTTCCCGTTGCCTAAGATTGATCAAATGGTGGATGCCACCACTGGGTATGAGCGTTTAACCTTTCTGGACGCATATTCAGGTTATAATCAGATTCCTATGGACCCCGCAGATGAAGAAAAAACTTCTTTTGTCACCGAGCGAGGAACATACTGCTACAAAGTTATGCCTTTTGGATTAAAGAATGCGGGAGCAACTTATCAACGACTTGTTAGCAAAGTTTTTAAGAATCAAATGGGTAAGACTGTCGAAGCCTATATTGATGATATGGTGGTAAAGAGTAGGAAAAAGGATGATCATCTGAAGCATCTGCAAGAGGTATTTGATGTACTAAAGCGATATGGGATGAGGCTCAATCCGACCAAGTGCTCGTTCGGTGTGAGTTCCGGGCAGTTTCTGGGACACGTGGTCAACCGCAGGGGCATCGAAGTTAGCCCCGCTCAAGCAGAGGCTTTGATTAAGAATGCCGAGCCAAAGACGATCAGAGAGGTGCAAGCCCTAACAGGACGAATAGCTGCATTAAGTCGATTTATTTCAAAGTTGTCAGACCACTGCAAACCATTCTTTGACACGATTCGGAGCCATGGAAGGCAGGTCTGGGGGGATGAGCAACGACAGGCATTGACTCATTTGAAGCAATATATGCAGAATCCACCAGTCCTGTCAGCCCCAGAACCGGAAGAAAAGTTATTTCTATATCTTGGAGTATCTGGTGTCGCGACGAGTGCCGTTCTGATTCGTTGCAAGGAAGGGGTGCAATACCCGGTATTTTATGTAAGCAAAACACTGATGGAGGCAGAAAAAAGATACTCAAAGGCCGAACGGGTGGTACTTGCACTTGTAAATGCAAAAAGAAAGTTAAGGCATTATTTTGAATCCCACCCCATAGCTGTTCTAACAACTTTCCCAATCAGAACGCTCATGCACAAGCCAGAGCTCTCGGGCAGAATGACAAAGTGGGCCATAGAGTTGAGTTCATTTGACATAACGTACGAGCCGAGAACAGCTATTAAAGGGCAAGCGGTGGCCGATTTCCTACTAGAATGTGATGCCGAAGATACGGAAGAGGACCTTAGAAGCGGCTCTTGGAAACTTTTTGTGGATGGCTCCTCTAACCAGATGGGGGCTGGGATTGGGATCAAACTGCAAACCCCAGAGGGTACTTCCTTGAGCCAAGCACTCAGACTTGAGTTCCGAGCCACCAATAATGAAGCGGAATACGAGGCGTTGCTAAATGGATTAAAGTTGGCCAGAGAGCTACAGATCAAAAGTTTGACAGTGTATAGTGACTCGCAGCTGATTGTTCGGCAGGTAAATGGTGAGTACGCAACCAAGGATGACATGATGGGGGCATATCGTTCTGCCGTTCTGCGTAGAGCCAAGGACTTTGCAAAGATTGAATTCATACAGTTGCCGAGGGAACAGAATGCAGATGCAGACCGTTTAGCATGCAGTGCTTCGAGTTGCGGTGAAACATTGGCGAGGGTGATTCCAGTGGGAATAGTGACCCAGCCGTCCATTTTCGAAGAACCGATGGACTCGGACCCTTGGCAAGTCAACGTCATACCGTATGAACCGAGTTGGATTGACCCAATCATTACCTATATTCGAGATGGCGTTTTGCCTATGCAAAGGGATGAAGCTAGGAAACTCAAAAAGAATGCTGCCAAGTACGCCATCGTGCGGAACCAGCTGTACAGAAGGTCCTATTCTGGCCCGTACTTGAAATGTGTCACCCCCGCGGAGTCGCAGCAGGTATTGCGAGCTATTCATGAGGGTGTGTGTGGCAATCATTCTGGGGGAAGATCGTTAGCGCATAAAGCAATGACACAAGGGTATTTCTGGCCAAACATGTCAAGAGATGCGGAGGAGTTCTCTCGAAGGTGCGATAAGTGCCAACGATATGGACCAATGATCCACCAACCACCTGAGGAATTGCACGTAATGGCCTCGCCGTGGCCTTTCGCGCAATGGGGGATGGATGTGGTCGGTCCTCTGCCAACTGCAAGAGCTCAGAACAAGTATGTGTTACTGGCCACGGATTATTTCACTAAATGGGTGGAGGCAGAACCGTATCCTAGCGTGACTCAGACTCAGGTGAGACGATTTATCTGGAACAACATTATCTGCCGCTTCGGTGTTCCCAGAACAATAGTCATGGACAATGGCACAAACCTCGACAGCAGGCAAGTAAGAAAGCTGCTGGAGGAGTATGGAATCAACCAGAAGTTGGCTGCAGTAAGTCATCCTCAGGCTAACGGACAAGCAGAAATCACAAACAGAACCATTTTCGCCTGCATTAAGAAGAAGCTGGAAGATCATAAGGGGAAGTGGTTGGATGAACTCCCGAACGTTCTATGGGCTTACAGAACCACCCCAAGGCGGCCGACTGGGGAGAGCCCGTTCGCAATGGCGTATGGTACCGAAGCAGTTATACCGGTTGAGCATTTAGTCCCCACTATCAGAAGCTTAGCATGGAGTCGAGATCAGAACGACAAGATGTTAAGATTGAACCTCGACATGATAGACGAAAGGAGGGACGCAGCGGCTATAAGGCTAGCATCGTATCAGCAAGTGCTGGCGAATAGTCACAATAAGAGAGTAAAACACAGGGATTTTGCCCCGGGCGATCTGGTTCTGAAAAGAAAGGTGGGGATGGTCAAAAAAATGATGCCACCCTGGGAAGGCCCATACAGAATTGCAGAAGTCATTGGCAAAGGGGCATATACGTTGGAAACCATGGCGGGAAAGTTGGTCAGCAAGCCCTGGAACGCCACGTCTCTGAAGAGGTACTACCAATAGAAGCTAAGTTCTGGCTTTAATTGGATGTTATTTGTTGTCAATCAAATACGTATGAATGAGCAAGTTACTGGAATTTACAAAAAAAGAATTTTCTTTTCCAATGGTCTACTATAAAAATTTAAAACCAAGTGGCAAGTGGCATTCTAGCCGAGCGCCAGGCACTTAAGCAAGATAAGTGGCAGCTGGCACTATAAGCCGAATGCCAGACACTTGCTAAAAATTTAAAGCCAAGTGGCAAGTGGCATTCTAGCCGAGCGCCAGGCACTTAAGCAAGATAAGTGGCAGCTGGCACTATAAGCCGAACGCCAGACACTTGCTAAAAATTTAAAGCCAAGTGGCAAGTGGCATTCTAGCCGAGCGCCAGGCACTTAAGCAAGATAAGTGGCAGCTGGCACTATAAGCCGAACGCCAGACACTTGCTAAAAATTTAAAGCCAAGTGGCAAGTGGCATTCTAGCCGAGCGCCAGGCACTTAAGCAAGATAAGTGGCAGCTGGCACTATAAGCCGAACGCCAGACACTTGCTAAAAATTTAAAGCCAAGTGGCAAGTGGCATTCTAGCCGAGCGCCAGGCACTTAAGCAAGATAAGTGGCAGCTGGCACTATAAGCCGAACGCCAGACACTTGCTAAAAATTTAAAGCCAAGTGGCAAGTGGCATTCTAGCCGAGCGCCAGGCACTTAAGCAAGATAAGTGGCAGCTGGCACTATAAGCCGAACGCCAGACACTTGCTAAAAATTTAAAGCCAAGTGGCAAGTGGCATTCTAGCCGAGCGCCAGGCACTTGCCGTACAAACACACGGCGAAGCTAATATAAAAAGAAAAAGAGAGAAAAGATATGTATGTACTGAAGATAAGTTGAATAAAGCACAACACATAGGGAAAAAGAGTTCTGTCATTTCATTAATATTGAATATTGAGTTTACAAAAGAGAGATGTCCATCATTACAAGAAGATATGAACTAGAAGAATTCGAAGGAGCCCTAGCTAGACGCCTCAGTACCAACAGCATCCTGGTCTTGCCGACTCGCCTCCTCGGCCCCATCAGCCGCCTCACCCTCGTGAGGTGGGGAATCCAGGTGAATGACTGAATCGTTCGGCTGGGGTTCAGCGTCAGCAGTGGCTATAGAAGGAGCCACGGTTGACGATTGGGGAGCAGTCAGTGGCAGAGCAGTAGGAGGAGCGGTGATGATCCTTGAGGATGCGATGTCCTGGCACTCATCAAATATACGTTCAGCTTCGGTGGGTTCTGGGTCGACATAGACCCCCAGAGGCTCGATCCCCAGATCCTTGTCTACCTCATCCGGAGTGGAGCTGGTCTGTCCCTCATCCGGAACCCGGTCGGCGAAACCTTCCCGGAATCCTTGAGCATACCGAAGAGCACCGACCCTGGAAAACCGAGCGTGAAGGGCCAGCATCCCACCACCCACTCTGCTGATCGCGTCGATCAGAGCGGTACGCTCGTCGAGAGCTCTTTTTTCAAAAGCCATCCGAGCAGACTGTTCATCAGCTAGAAGGCGCTGGAGTTCTGCCTTCTCTTCTCTGATTGATTCCCGCTCAGTCTGCCAGACGCTCTTCTCAAGCTGGAGGGCGTCCTTCTCATCCTGAAGGGAATCATTCTCCTTCTTCAGGACATCTCTCTCTTGCTCGGCTTTGTCAAGCCGAACCAGCACCTCGGTATTCTTCATGGCAAGGAGGTCGTTTTCTTTATTAGCCACCTCCAGGCTGTCAGAATACTTTCGGGCCCTGGCGTTCCCCATCTCCACCTGCTTCTGCATGGCCATCATCCCGAACAATGTCTGCATAGGTGCACATTAAAAACGGTTAAACCAATAGTCAGAACGGGCGAAGGCAGGACCAAGTAATATGAGAGAATTCATGAGTTAGAAAATAAAAGTCACCTCCATAGCAGATTGGGGAAAGCGACTGAACACGTCCTTCTGGGAAAGACCCTTTGCCGCCTCAAGGTCCTTCGGAGTCCACATGCTCCTGTAGTAGGCCATAGCGGTCTGGCCATCCTTCAGCATGGTCTCGTTCGGTTTCACGAACGTCCCATCCGTTCGGGTGTACCGAGGGGCCCATGGCGGTAAGCTGGGGATAGAAGGGGGGCCCGAAGCAGAAGCAGAGCCACCAGCTGCGGGAGGCCCAGAGGGAGAAGGAGCTCTGATCGCTCGGTGCAGGAGAGTACCCGGCCCAGAGACCCGGGTCCTTCTAATGAGAGGCTCCTCCTCCGGATCGATTTCACTGTCAGGATGAGGCCTTTTGCCTCGCTCTTTGTCCCGACCACCCCCCGCAGCAGCAGGAGCTATGGTAGCTGGGGAGGGCGCGTTCTGGTTGGCAGCAGGGGCGCTGGCAACAGGGTTAGTAGCCACTGCGCTCGGGACAGTGTCAGATATGGTGGCTGAAGAAGAAGCCGACGCTGGAGAGGAGGTCGCCCCAGCAGCAGGAGTGGCTGGGGGAGTATTTTTCCTCCTGCCAAAAGAGGGAATCTGCAGTCTGCTCATGTTGTAGCCGAGTGATGAGAGCGCAAAGAGGTTGTCTGAAGTGAGGAGATCTGAGCAGGAAGGAATATCGTTCAGAACGTATCTCTTCAAGTAGTTACTCCTATCCCTGCAAACACTATAGCTCAAGTCATCACAAGGTATTCCCAAGGAGCGGCATAAGTAAGTGCAAAAACGAGGAACGCATGTTTCACAGGGGCAGTCATGTTTATGGGATTTGAATTTTTTATAGGAGGAGACAGAGCAGACACCAAAGGCGCTCGGGATTGGGTAATCCTCTGCAGCCGGCGAAGACCAAGCCCCACTAATGCCCACTATGCTATCCCTCCAACCCTTTTCAGATTTTATTGTGTCAGTGCATATGGACATCTTCTCGAACGGGTAGAGGTGGTAGAAGGGCTCGTTAGTACGGATCTTACTGACCTTATAGCACAGAAGGAGGTCTATGAGGTCGAGATCCAGATTTCTGTCACGCATCAATAAGAGCATAACAGATATGATCCTAAAGAAGTTGGGGTTGACCTGCAGAGGGGATATCCCCAATCTATTGAAAACATAACTAAAGAAAGGGTGCAGAGGGAACCTAACAACATTCAATTGAAGGTTCGTGAATAAGACTTCGCCGGGCAGGAGGCCGGCGCCGGTCGTAATGTTAACGTCTTGGGGGCAAACCCTAACTTCGATGTTGTCAGGAAGTCTAAGTCTCATACGAAGAACATCCAGATCTACAACCATGGTGGAGATGCTAGAAGAATCTAAAGAGGGAAAATGGAAGCCTGCCGAAAGTAAAAAGAACGAAACTAACCTCGGAGGACTGCAAGATCGCTGGAAGAATGACTCTCGAAGGATTTCACCGGAAAAGGCTTAGCACTGTTCTAGAAAGAGAGAGACTTGGCTGATGATGGAGACGGTAAAGAGAAGTGAAGTGGAATTCTAGAGCATTATAAAGGCGAGGGGGCCCGAGGGCCGAAGCGTCGGGAAGGCAAGAAATCCCTCGAGCCCCGGAACATTGATTCTGGATCTGACCGTCCGCTCCCCCACGTGGTTATCTCGAGCCGTCAGCGTCATGATGAGACGCCATCAATAATTACCCCTTATTAAATAAGGGGCAATTATGGGGGCAGTTGAGGAGGCCCCGGATGACATGGGCCAGGTCCGACTCGCAAAACACAACCTTCAGTCCGAACAGCTGGGTCAGCCCATAGAAAGACACTGCCATATGGGCCGAGCGGGAGTAAGCCCATCAAGGGTGACTAGGGCTTACAGAGGAATAGGCCCAGGTCCAGCAATCAGAAAATATCTTGCAAATATCTTGTAAATATCTTGTAAGGATCTATAAATAGGAGTTGGAATGAAGAGGAGAGGGATCTTTTCGGGTTGAGGTGTAAGAATTCTAGAGAGAGAAAGAATAGTAGGAGTTTCTTGCATCTTCAATAGTGCTTCTTTGTTTGTACAAGAAGTGTGATCTTATATTACGGATGGTTCCTTTACGATTCGAATGTGGGATAAGATTTTCCTTATAACAGATTTTCTAAGTTAATTATTCTAATGTTATCATCGGTGGAAAGTATAATGTCGCAATATAAAAAGTAATATTTGAATAATGTTAAGCATCATAAAAAATAAAAAAAAATAAAAAAAAAGAAAAAAAAAAAAAAACGAAAAAGTACAGAGCATATCTGTCCCCTAACATTGGACTTGTGAAAACAAAAATAAATTCAACTTAAGGATGAGATCCATGTTGATATCCTAATTCCAATGATTCAATAAAAATGCCTATGTTATATCATCAAACATATCACTGAGAAGAATCTGGCAACTGACTGAGAAGGATCATCAAACATATCACATAAGTAAAATGCATATATTTTAATGATTCTTATTTATTTTTCTCTTTTAAATCACTCGGTTCTATAATACGTATAATTTTAATTAGAAATACAATTTAAAAGTGAGACTTTAAAGATTTACCTACCAAATCTAGTGAAGGCCGCTTATGAAGACTAATGATTATTATCTTTACTTGTCAGCTCTTAATTAGTCATAATTCCAGATGATCAATTTAGGAGTAACATTAAAGTATTTCTACTCAAGTGCAAAAACTACAAGTCATTGGTTGTTTTATTTTTTTTAATATTTTTTTTTAACAAAAAGTCATTCGTTGTTGGAGAGTCAATTATTTTACGGGTTCTACCTTCTAGAAGCACACCGCGCTCTATCTATTTATACTGCAACTTCGTTTGCGCCATCTCGTATTACTACGTATGCAAATACCTCACACACACACACACAGTAATATGAATACATTCAACTTCCTATCTCTCTCTCTCACATTTTGAATCCTTCCTCACCAAGAAAATGACGAGAATTTTCTGCGTAGTCTAGTCTACTCTGATAGACTCTCAACAACACATCATAAAAGCGTGTATGTGTATATAGTTGCACTCATTCTTTGGAGCCCTAAATCAATTAAACTACTTATAATTTCCGCACAATTGATATATATCTACAACACCTGCAATCCACCGCCATGGACGGCGGAGACAATCACATACTAGAGCTCGGTCGTCTGAAAGTCATCGCGGCTCTGGGGCGCGGAGCCAAAGGCGTTGTGTTTTTGGTTCGAGGCGAATCGAGGGACAGCGAATTCCTGGCTTTGAAAGCAATCTCCAAGGCTTCAATCGAGAAGAAGAAGAAGATGAACCAAACTACTACTACTTGTGATAGCGAATACAAGCGGATTTGCTTTGAACAACAAGTTTTAAGCCGTTTTCAACATCCACTATTACCGAGACTTCGAGGAGTTCTCGCCACCGATCACATCATCGGTTACGCAATTGATTACTGTCCTGGACGTGATCTCAATTATCTCAGAAAAAAACAGACTGAGAAAACCTTTTCTGATGACACCATCAGGTTAGTTTACTATCTATCTCTACACTACCAAACCAAACAACTTTTTCATTTCCATTTATTAATGAGTTTCTCTCTCTAAACTCGATCTCTACTTACTGATTTTAGGTTTTATGCTGCCGAATTGGTACTGGCATTGGAGTATTTGCACGGATTAGGGATTGTTTACAGAGATTTGAAGCCAGAAAACGTAATGATTCAAGAAAACGGACATCTAATGCTCGTGGATTTTGATCTCTCAACAAAACTCTCACCAAAATCTCCCGAAAATATTGTTCCGGTCGTTACGTCGGTCGACAAACCTGCGCCGATGAACAAGAGGCCATTCAAACCCTTCTACAGGTGTTGCAACTCTGGCATATTGCCGGAGGACTCGGTGTCTCCGCCGAAATCCGTTACTCACACGGTGAGTTCCGGGTCGGACTCGGCGGCTAAGTCGAACTCGTTCGTGGGGACGGAGGAGTACGTGGCACCCGAGATCATATTAGGTAACGGTCACGATTTCGGGGTGGACTGGTGGTGCTTAGGGGTTGTGCTGTACGAGATGCTGTATGGAATGACGCCGTTTCGGGGGTCAAATAGGAAGGAGACGTTTTACCGGATTCTGACGAAGTCGCCGGAACTAGTCGGAGATCCGACGCCGTTGAGAGAACTGATTGCAAAATTGCTGGAAAAGGATCCAAAGCAGAGAATATCACTGGAGGGAATAAAAGGCCATGATTTCTTCTGCGGGGTTGATTGGGATCTGATCCTGCAAATAGGGAGGCCACCATTTATACCTGTACGGGTTGAGGATGAGGACACAGAAGGAAATAAGGAGATTGATGTGGAGTCCTTTGTCCAAGGAATATTTGAACCTGGGAGGGTGGAAGCTAATAGCAGTAGAAGTTTGGAAAACAAAAATAATGAGAAGAACACAGATAATGGGGTGTGGATCGAAGGATTAGATCACCCTTGTAAAACTGACAAATTTTTTGTTTTTTGATCATTTATGTAACTATTTACATATTTATATAGAACAATAGATTACTCCTATATACTAAATGGTGATTTGTAGTTGCAATTATATTTTATATTGCATACATATATTGTTTATATTTTCTTTGTACTGACATTATTATACTCTATCATATTTAGGGGCCTTTTGGGCAATGATACCTTCTGGTTATCCTTATGGAAGGAACTTATGCTCTTTATGTTCTGTATAACTTCTCCAAGCCATCATATGCTTTATTCTTGCTACTTTGAAGATAACTGCAACAATTCATTTCAAATCTTAGATTTAAAGCTTTCCCCATGTCAAAAATCTATAATTTTTTATCACTTCCATTATATAAATTTTAGTTCCAGGTTTCTAGTTTTTATTTTTTATTTTTATTTTTGGCCGTAAGGTTTTTAAGGTTCAAAGTTAATCTACTCCCATCTGTAACATATTTTCACTCATCATTTCATATTTGAAATCAAATAACATGAGAATGACTATTTCGTTTTATTCTTATTTCTATTTTATTTTTACTTGCATTTCATTTATCTACTCCCAAATGTAATGCAAATTTTTCTCTTCTTTACCAAGAGACAACTGAATTAGGTGAGCCTTAATCCAAAACTATATATATATATATTTTTCTCAGGTGAGTCATTAAAAGGCTAGCTCACACAATTTAAAACATGGACAATGATAGTTACCTTATTTTGACTTTGATTTCCGATGAGGTTTGGAAAATAAGAAAAAGAGTAATGATACTCCTACTACAACTTTAACACATTTTCTCCCTATCACACAATCGGCGTCGGAGAGTTGTGGCTTAAGATTTTTGCAAGAAAACGATTCCACCGATTTTTCCTAGGATAAAATAAGTCACATTTTTCATTCAAAGGTAGGTGTCACAGCCCGTAACAGTAGGCCTCAACCAATAAATAGAGTTGGAAAAATCCGAAATTGGGTGGTGAACACTCCCCATCCAAAGTCCAATTTACATCATGTCTATCAAGAACATCCCACTCCACTAATGGTTGGTGGTCTTAGGATATTAGACCGTTACCTTTTAAAAAGAGATCAACTGTTCAAATTTCAGTAGAGGCATGTGTGTGTGAGAAAAGCAATTATAAAAAAAGAGAGGGCAACCAACTCCCCAATTTAATTAGTTTAGACACTAAATTGTTGTTCGATAGAATTTAATAATGTAATGGGTGAGCGTTTGTCCATTTACCCAATTCAATGTGAGACAAATATCCCCTTGTAACATTTTTCCCCATCTGGACTCGCAACGTTCTCATTCATCCGAACGCCTTCCGGGTTGGACACTTGGTGTGATACTAGATCAAGAACTGAGTCTGACTCTGATACCAATTATAATGTGTGAGTGCTTACCCATTTATTCAAAAATTCAAATTGTTAGATAGTACTGTATATCGACCCATTTATACATAATCACTCTTCTATCCAAATCTAATATGAGACAAATATCCTTGTAATAAATAGTTGCCACATTTATGACCGTCCAAAACAATAAAAGTGTTTAATTAAAAGGTAAAAAAATATTATGATGAGAGTGTAGTCGTAACAAGCTGATGCCCTTATTCATTGAATGATATGGATAAATGAAGTACAGTACTTGGTAACAAATGTAGTTTCAATAAAATTCTTGGGAGTACTAAATAAACTCCTAGTGAATAATCTTGTGCACGTTGTACTTGTGAAATAATTGAAGCACCTCGTAGTCACATCCAATAAGCATTAGAGTTGCAACTGTTAGTTACAACAGCATTTAAACTCCAACGCTCCAATAAATTTAAATCTACTTTGCTTATTCCAATGCCACATCATTTTTCCTTTTCTTCTCAACTTTATGTCTCTCCACTCTCTTTTAATCAACCCAATCTTCTTTTTGCTCTTCCGTAACAGAATATCCACAATAAGATGCTTCATTAATCACATTTTCCTTTTATTTTATTTATTATTTTATCATAAATATTTGGATTTATTGATAATAAACAATAGTGTATCCATGCCGAACAGACTCAAAAGATTTAAAATTTTAATAGGTCAATGGTTAAATTATACCGACACCAACAGTGTCTTTTCCCCACAAGACAAACAGTCTTCCTTCTAGACCTACACTTTTTTACTCAAACTTTATTTTATTATTTATTTATTTTTAATTTTTTTTTTGGGGGTAATTAACATGTTCCCATACATCTTAAGCCTATAATTACGCTTTGACTTTAAAGCCTACTTTAATAAAGTAGAAATGCGTCACATTCCACTATATTAAAAATGTCACTCCCAACAAACTTTTTTAAGCTTTCCAACATTTCACGTCCAACTATTTCAGGGACACGTGTGATGTTTTCTTCCTACATATATATTAGGTTTTGAATTTCAGAACGCACTTATAAATGCTATGGTACAACTATAGAAACCGACTTTACATTAATTTTTTTTTGCAATGCCCATTATAAACGACACTATTATTATTTTTTTAATAGTGTTTTTGTTTTGGTTCTCACCTCCAACTGTTTAGGACAGTGACTGGTTTCAAGAAAAATTCACATGCTTTCTAGTTACATTTATCTAGTAATTAATAAAGGACTGTTGTTATACAATCCAAAACAAATTAACTATGGCCACTAAATCCTCCAAATCATCTTAAAAATAAATTACAAAGAGAATATTTTATAGAAAAAAATGAATTTTATTTATTAATCAATAACCAAATACCAGCAGCACTAGCCTATATAGAGAGAAACGGATCCAATTTTATGTACTCATTTTTGCAATATATTTTTGGTGAGTTTAAAACAACTTTAATTTATTTGGACCAAAAAAAAGGTTTAAATGAGTTCGATTTCTATAAAACGATTTGCTACCAGACTACTTGTTTCACTGGGGACGTAGAGGCCTGTATATTTTTGGGCCTCGATATGGCAACTTTGGCCCATACTCTCTATTCTTCAAAAGCCCACTGGAATGCTTTTGTAATTTTGTATGAACCATTCATTGGATTGGGCCGAGAAGAAGGCAAGGAGGTGGATATTCACTTGCCCAACATCATGATTTAAACAGGGGAGGAGACATGTCAAAGTTGGAGAAAAGTGAGAATTAAAAATATATAATATCTATACAAAACACGGATTACATGTTTATAATATTAACCTACTCAATTTTGAAAAAATAATAATATTAACTCACTCAGTTACTTACCATTAGCCGAAAAATATTAATTCATTAAATTAGTGAAATAATATGCTAAGATTAAATTAAAGCTATATAGTTGATAATGGTTAGCAAATGTTAAATATACAAAATTTTGACTAATAGGTCTGTGGCGTAGCGGTACCAGGCCCTTACTTTCTAAAGGGAGGTCAATCGATATCATAGATTTTATTTTTATATAACATTAAAATTTCATAGAAACTAATGAAACTAGGAAAATATATATCTGAAGTGAAAACATAGTTATATATAAATATTAGTAGTAGTAATATATAAAAATTATATGTTGTATACACAAATAGTACTTGAGCCCACCAAAATAATCCAAGTAAATCATCATATATAATCTTATGTTTGAAAGTGTGTTAAGAAATTAATTGCGGTCACTAATTATATTTGATTTAAACCAAACACACTTAGTGCGGGAGAAAATTCCTTTTGGTAACCAAACATTAGTAATGGAAATACTTGATTTCTTGGCATTCAATTCTATGGACATCTCAGTTGTAGTTCCATTATGGCCTTCTATCTATATCCAGGCCTACATTTATTGGACTAATTGTGTGTTTGGTGTTTTTGGATGCACACTACTTTACTTTGTCCAAGGCACATTATCATATTATACACAATACAATGTGAACCGTATCCTTTTGTGTGTAATATTGACCAAAACATCTATCTAACCTTGTCACTATCAACCAGAAAATTGAACCTAGTAGTTGGGGAGGATGGCATGGAATGAAATGGAATAGAATGAATTATAAAGTCTATTGAGCAAATCATATTTTATGTTCAACTAACTTTAAAATCCGTTTTATAAAACTATATTTTCACAACCGTGGTTTGTGAAGAAGTTTATAGTATTTATATATGTGGATGTCTTTCAATTTTGTAAACATTTATTAAAAATTGTAAACAAAAAAATGTGCAAAACAAACTCCCAATGCCATTATCAAGGGTTCGAGATTGGTAGTTGAAAAGTAAAGAGAAAAGACAATGTCTACCTGAACAATCATCGTGGCAAACACAATTGGAAAATTAATAAATTTCATTGTTTTGGACAATGGTGGGATATGTTGAAAGCCCCCAAACACACTTTTATTTTTTGAGCTGAGAATTTCAGTGTGGAAAATGAATGCGATTGGAGAATCTTAACCACTTTAATTTGACTCAACTTTTTTCTAGTTCACACTTGGAGATGTCACTAACTCAATTTTTGTCAATGGTTTGCTTAACACATTGGTGAATGTGAGGTTAGACTTTTTGATAGACTAGATTTGATTTCTAAATATGGTGGCCTTACTACGGCATGCAATTTTTTAAGAGTAGAAAGTCTCATTCATGTATCTCTCCCTTGAGCGGATTCAATGAAATATTAAATAAATATTTTCATTCAGTTTTTAAATATTTTTCACAGTTAAACTTAAAAACTCATCCATAATTAAAAATAGTAGTAGAAATTAACCATCTCTGTCCCACATTGTCATTTTTACGTTTTTATTCTTCCTATAAAATTATAATGATATTTGTATACATAGTTGTGACACTCACATGCATTAATATTATAATTTCTAATATTAAAGAAATGATGAACAACAGTAATTAAATGAAAATGAAAGTTAAAACTGACCTTAATTCATTGTCGCCATGAGTGACTCAATCATTGCTCCTCCTATCCGCTGCAAATCAGGCAAGTAGCTTTTCATTCACCCCTTGTGCGTGACCCTCGCTCTTTCAAATCCCAAAAATCAGGACGACACGTCATACTCTGAAATCCCGTTTCCACGTGTCATCCCTTCGTTGGCTTAGCATATCACAGGTCCACACAGTCACACCTACCCTAGTTCGCTCGCTCACCTTCCATTTCCAAGCTCTCTTCCTATAAATATAACTCCAGACGAGACGCGTTTATGTCACACCCCTGCTCATTTTAGCCAAATCCTGCCCTAAAATGTCCCCTCTTCCATCCTCGCTTCTGATTCTAGGGTTTGCATTCCTCTTTTTGCTCATCTCTCCCTCACATTCACTCAACTGTACTTCACAGAATTTTACAAACAACATTGTCTACGCAAACTGTACAGATCTGCCGTATCTCAGCTCGTATCTCCACTGGACCTACAACTCCTCCAAATCCTCTCTTTCCATTGCATTCGTCGCACCTCCGGCCAAATCCACCGGCTGGATCGCATGGGCGATTAACCCCACCGGCACCGGAATGATTGGAGCGCAGGCACTGGTGGCGCTCAAGGAATCGAACGGCTCGATGGTGGTGAAGACCTACAACATCAGCTCCTACCAACCGATCGTCGAGTCGAATATTTCGTTCCACGTAGCCAACAAAACCGCCGAGTACTCCGGCGGCCTCATGAAGATCTTCGCGGTACTGACGGTGGCGAATAACGCGACTGTGAACCAGGTGTGGCAGGTCGGCAGTTCGGTCACCGGCGGCATTCCGGACAAGCACGCGTTCACGCCGGCAAATCTGATGGCAAAGGGAACCCTAGTATTGATGGCGGCGCAGACCAATTCAACCACTAACAGTACTACTCCTACTCCTGCTCCTCCAAGTGGTAGTCCTGCTGCTCCAAGTGAGAATGTTAGTGCAAGGATTAGATATAGCAATGTTGCTTTTTATATATTTTTATTATTTGTTGGAGTTTTTTGTTTTTAGAGCATTGCTATGAATTTTCATGACTCGCCACTGTAATAATCATTAATTTAAAGGATTAGAGTGAGAATTTTATCTAAATTGCTGTGATTTGAATATTATATATATATATAATTGTGGTGTGTGTAACTCTATTGTCTATATATCGCATCTACTTTATAGGTTTTAAGAGAAAATTTTAACAAATTTTAAAAATATATTATTCTACTTTTTCTGGTTTCATCCACATTTTGAGGCTGAGTAAAAATCAACATTTTTGGAGTTTATCATATATTTTGGTCCTAATAGATAACAATGAAAAGTCTAGAAATTATCTTTTATTATTTTCAATTTTTATTGTATGGTACAATAAGATTGTTTTATTATAACTGGGATATCATGAATTTGAAATCAGAAGGAAACAATGAACATACTATATTCTCTAAATTCGCAATGATAGAACTACATACATTGAACTTGGATTAATTTTCGGTCAACAATTTTTGATACGGTAAACATAACATTAGATGTTGGCGTGTCGGTTTTGTGTTTGGAATTTAGGTTTTAGACGTGGCATGTTTGTATAATTATTTTTGTGATGGGAATTAGTAAAAATTTGTAAGAGATATGTAATTATTGTATTATCTCCTTAAAAAATTACAAAATTTTTTCAAATTTAAATATATATATATAATCAATTTTAAAATTTTAAAAATATTTTATGAAAAGATAAAAAATATATTATTTAAACGTGATAAGTAACAAGTATTTTGAAATAATAAAAATAAATAACAATTATTATGGAACTTTGTAATGCTTTGATTGTTTTTGAAATATACCTAATGTTTGTTCTTCCGATGCAACTTTTGAGCTGGATAAATTTCAACCACTTAAGTTTTTATAGCATGTGTAGTAAAAGATAGTGTAGAAGATATGGGCCATGAGGTTCCTACTTTTTGTGAGCGTAGGACATTCATATTGATGTCATGTCTGTGTCTATGCTTCTTCCTTTTTCATATTCCTCACAATGCTAACTTTCTCATCAATTATGCTTTACATGCCCACGTGCAATGTGTTTTAATCTTTAAACCAATCCTGTGCTATGCTCTACTATCACAAATAAATATATAAGAGATGTCCAAAGTGACCGTGCTCAGCATTGTCGCGTCTATATATATATATATATATATATATATAATAAAGCGAGCAAAATCGAAATGAGAGCGCATCTTGTTTAAAGAAAGTTTTTTCTAAACATCTACAAGTATTAATCTTATAACTATTAAATGTTATTAAAAAGTCTACTTAAAATGTTGTCATAATAAAATTATTATAATATTATCCCTTGTATCCACTTACACGAAATAATCCACTAGGTTCAGATTTTTGAATGCTATATTTATTATTTCATTACACATATACATATATGGAAATTAATTGAATCCATGTGCTCTTCGCTTATTTGGGTGTATTCACATGCTATTGGATACCTTCCAGGGTTTCATCATGTAAGGGTCCAATAAATCTGAGCTTCAATTTTATGTATATTGAAATCATAAATGAAGTTGACCTACTAAAACACGTATTCCCATAAATATGATAGTGAATCTTATGGAAATTAAAATATTAAAGTATTTTAGATCAATAATTCTCTAATTAATGTATATTTCCTCAGATACAATCTTCTCATTCTAGGATGCTGAAAACAATAGATTAGATACTAAATTATATATATATATATATATTTAATACCAGTCAATGTCACTGCACTCGAGGTCTCCTTCAAGAGTAAAAAAACATAAAAGAAAATGGAGGTCTCTCTTTAATGTATTATTGATTATCAATTTGAAGTTTATATTGAATCAAATAATGACGGGCAGCACCCGGTAATAACTTATATGAGTATTGAGTAGGTTAAATATGTGAAGTTTTAGTTTAACAGAACCTGGGCTAAACAACAATTCATGCTTTTGGACCCAGATTGCCGATGAATGGATGATAAATAGTTTAGTTATTTGTAATGAAATAGGGCTGGTCTAATATGTCTACTGATATTTACCATTTTTTGCAAAACTATTGTCCTTAAAACTTGAGCTTTTGCATTTTTAAGTTTGAGATTGAATTTCAAAATAAGTCATGAATAAATATTTATGGAAAAATGATCAAGAATACTTGGTGACGGAGTAGAATGAGCCTAGGGTATTGAAAAATTAAAGAATCACGTATCTATAATTAAAGAAACTCCGTTCTAAAGGCAACAATTATAAATCAAGGGTTGGACAGAATTATTTTGACCTAATAGTCCGTCGAATTTGGTCAAATTAACAAGGAAAAAAAACAAACGTAGAAACTTTAGTAATATTGTACGACGGAACATTAAACTGTTTATATTTATCCAATCATCACCATCACACACCATTTGTTTTGGTAGATACTGCATAAGTTTGGTTGACACAAAAGCATGATATCAATATAGAGGTTCAAAAATCTCATTGTCTCAAAAAACAATAACAAGTTGCTCTCCCACAATTATATTCTCAACAAACCGTCGCATGCCGTTGTCACAAAAATATAATTGTTTCCTTATATATGTGGCCATTATGAAAATGTCAAAAAAACAGCCAGTTAGCCGACACTCAAATGCATGCCACTGCCACACGAACATAATTGTTTCCTTATATATGTGGCCATTATAAAAAATAAAAAAAAAAAAGAAAAAGAAAAAAGAGTTTACAATATTTCTGGGTGATAAAGCAATGGAGTGTCATTATTTATTTATTTATTATGTAGTCAAATAAAAAGTTTTCATAACTGTTCATTGAGGTGACAAGAGCAACAATAGGACATGGATCATTTTTTCGGGCCTTCTTACCTTCCAAATTTTCTTTGGACCATCATCAAATGGCATTATCTAACTATGTGACAACATATGTGTCGTTCAATTGAGACTACACAATTATGTGCATCTTTGTGGGTCCAAAAACTTAAAACAACTGCCCTCACGGGACACTCCACAAGTTAGATCGGAGTGGGCTCAGAGTTCTTAACTGTAACATCATTTTTAAATTTTTTTATTGTTTTTAACCTGGCAAAATAATCAACATCTATATGGACAAAAACAAAGAACCATTAAAAAATCAAAGAAAACACAAGTATGCGCTAAAAGACCTAAAACTCTCCAAAACAAGACTAATACTCAGTACGGTCAATAAAAGTCTACAGCTTTAAAAGGTATCAGTGATAGAGAGAGCGCTATCACTCACAAGATTCACCTTATTGTGATTACAATGCAGCAAAGTTGGGCTAAAACATGGGATCTGATCAAGCCCATTTGACAGCCCCATCCACACAACCAGAATAGCCGGATCCCGAAGCTTACGTCTCTTCAAAGTTCTTTAAAATCTTGTAACTCAGTTAATCAAAGAAGTTACGACCTTAAGATTGAATACCTTTTTTTTTTTTGGCAAACCCAAATAGTAACATAAATATCACTAGTTTAATTAAAAACACAATTTAAGTCGGGTGGTGGAGCTAGGATTTGAATTCAAGGGGGCGTGGTGGGAATTTAAAAAAAAAATAAGAATAAGAAGAAGAAAAAGGAAAAGAAAAATGAATTTTAAAGAAAATAAATTAAAGCATGATTAAATAAGGAAAATTTGACATTTTTAAAAAGGTAATTACAGAAATTTAAAGAGTAAAAGAGAAAATAATTTTAAAAAATTAGGAACTAATAATTTTAGAAGGGACATAATATACAAATTTATATATATATATATATATATATATATATACATATATATGTATATAATAAAATAAAAATCATATATATACCAGACTAGGCCAGAAAGGATATGCCCTGATTTAAGTCACATTTTGTGTAGCAATTGCATTGATTATATATAACTCAAAAGTTAGGACCAGCCGCACTAACACCAACACCAGTTTCAATGAATTAGGTAAAGCCTTAAAAATAAAATTGAAAGTAAGTCTGATTATTCTTTTTCTTGTTTCACAGTGGTTCAACCAATATAATATAGAGTGTGTAATATATACATACTTGTATGTATATATGTATGGATATTTGGATGACATTAAGAGATATACTACGAGTTGCTGTCTGTGGTTGAACCATATTGCAGTGGTCCAAAGGAAAGTGTAGAGTCCAAACTTGATGGAACCATCAATGGTGATCTGGGAGTGACGTAGTTATGAGGTCAAATTAAATATAGTGGGCTAAAAGATTTATTATTTAGTCACCCTAGCATCATTGTGACATGTCTACCGTGATTGCTAGGCATGGACGTTATAGTAGCGGGACCACACGCTTAAATAAATCAACGGTGGAGGACGTACCAAATAATCACGAGGCATACATAGTTTTAAATATTTAATATGTTTCCATGTCTAGTGGAATTCACGAATTAGCCGGCTTATCTGTAAAGTTGTGGACTCTATCACACTAACACGAAGACTCGTGGGTCAACGGTCATAATCAACACTCTCTTTACAAAAAAGGAAGCACATTATCTTTATGTCATTTTTAACCCTAGGGCTACACCTTCCTAGGAGAATCCTACCTGCTTTAATCCTTCATTATATCATTAACACCGTCTAATAATTCCAAAATGGCGTGTTTTGTGTGTGTGTGTGTGGAGGGAGTGCTCAATATTTTGTTCATATTTCACACATAAAACATGTATATTGGTTTTTGGTTGTTAATTGGTGAAAAAAGAAAAAGAAAAAAAAGACTATGATAACGGGTATAAACAGATGTGTGGAGTGTTGTAGCGTTAATTTTTTTTTTTTTTATGTTACTTTATGATTTTTTTTTTGTTTTTTTGAAAGGTAACGTTACTTTATAGATTGGATTGTTATTTTTGATTTTTTGAAAGGTAAGTTGAGATTATGTTCACCTTTTCATAAAAAAATTACTAATCTTTTCATAGATGGAGAAGACTAGCTAACAACTGCCCATTTAAAGGGAAATTAGCATGATCTTGCATGTAATGAGGAAAAGATAAAAAATAATAAAATAAGACAAAGCTACAAGTTGTTGTAGCAACAAAAGCAATAATAATTAAAGTGATTTATGAATGGGTTGGAAGAACCTATTTGAGAGACAGACAAAACTCGGTTTGCGTGATTTTGGTTTGGTGAATAATAATAGTTCAGCAAAGAGAGACTTTAGGGGTAGTATTTTTTAATACATTTGAAAACAAATTTATAAACAGTTGATCAATGTTGGTGGAAAACTTTCACCAGTATGTTGACACTTTGTTTTAGAATTGACGGTGTGTGATGAAGTCCGTCAAGCTTGCTCAACAAGCACTAACACAGGTCGATTATTGATATAAACAATATGATCGATTTGTCCCACAATTAAAGTTTTTTTTGTCATGGTAAGGTTAGGTATGTTGATTTTGACAACATCCACAATCGATGCCGTTGTGTGTTGCACACGAGGCTTCGCTAATTCCAGAATCACATTTGAGTCAAGATAAAGACATCAACAAATTCATTTATTCTGTCCTCATTAAATATATATTCCATTCGGAGAATTAAATTTAACCACGGCTTTGATGTTAACCAGCACCAAACCCTACCTACCTACTTCTGAGTTGAAGGTACTCCCCTCTTCCCGTGCATGTACACTTTTAAGAGTCTCGTGCATTGAACTAATTTTATTTTATTTTTTTTTCCTCATTTTATTGAGTTAGTTAATTTGGCTTAGAGAGACTGCCTAAAAATTTATTTGCTAATGTAATAAGCTCAGCAATGTAATGTATAAACAAATACGAAAAGAGAATAGAGGAAGAAAGGGAATGGAAACGTTTACAGGAAGACAGTAGAAGAACACACTGAAGAATTTCTGATAGATCCCTATAGATGTTATATATATACTACTACTAAAGAGATGAACAGTGTGTGTAACCAAGCCATTATACAAAAAATGAACAACAAAGGAGGGAAGGAAAACAAGTCCTCTCAAATAGACAAAAGAAGTGGCATCTCAAACGCCCGAAGAAGGGGAGGGAATGATACAGAATCTGCACGAGCCAGAGACTCCTTTCACGGGGCAAGGGGCTCTTGCCTGCCTGGTCCATTGTTGAACCCGTCGTACGGCTTCGTGGACTTGCTGGACTTCCTCCTTAAAACTACAATCCAAGTGATTGCTTCCAACAACAGAGCCATCCCGCCTAACACACTGATCACAACTATGTATGCCGATTTCCATTTCTGTGCAGGATCCAAGATGCCTAGTCCTTTAAACACGTTGATGATGCCTAGGACTAAGATGGCGTATCCCATACCGTGGTGGTAGATATTCCAGTAAAATCGAAACTTGTGATCCTTCTTTGGTCTCAAGAACAACGCAAATATCTATAGAGTTATAGAGAAAAAGCATCATAAGAAAATAAATTTCAAAAACCAGTTTCGATTGCATCATTTTTTGTATGAATGAATGCAGCATCAGAGGAAACACTCACTTATAAGTAGAGATAAAAAAAAAGGAGCCCCAATAACAGGAATATGACTGGCTCACAATTTAAGCTCGACATAACTTTGAATGCGTAATAATTTTATACCAACAAACTAACTTCATTTCTTGAACAATTTGAAAATTTTAACACAAGCTAATATCAAAGTTTTGATATTTGAATTTCATTCTAGTTAAAAGACAGCAGGATACATAATAATACACAGGATCATTTGAAACTCTACAAAAGAAATTTTCTCAAATAAGATCAAGTGATAAAAACTAAATTGGCAGAGGAAATTACCTGAACAGTTGCAAGAGCGAAGAGTGCAATCCCGAGATTGCGATGATCAGTGTATTGGATCCCCTTTGATTCACTTCCGAGCTTAAGTCCAGTTCCCCAACCAGCAACACCAATTACATAGGCAGAAAACTGGCAGGAAACATGAAGATAAAACCATGCTGGATCAGCAGACGGGAAAGCTCTCACATATCTCGCGATCATGGCTCCTACCGGAAACATAATTCCCCAACTCACAGCATTCAATATTCCATGAATCTGACAAAAACAATCAGATTGAATGATTAGCAAACATATGAAAAAACCATGTGTACATCTAATACATCATTCTATTATCAATCAACCGATGAAGTAGTTTGATGATAAAACTGTACTAATCCATTTTTTAAAATCATCAATCCATAAGGAAAAAAAAAAAAACCATCAAGTCCAATTTTCAAAACTCAGCAACCCACCCATAAAGTGTCTCTGAAGATTCCTCTCAATAATTAAACAAATATATAATCTATCTTAATCTAGTTGTAATTTGAACCAGAAATGTACTCCTTGAAAAGTAAAAAAAAAAAACCAGCCAAACAGAAAGAGACGAAATTATGAATCCTCTGTAATTCAGAGATTCCCTCATTTCCAAAAACGGATATATATACACATACATATATATACATTTCAGCGAATTTTGTATAAATGTTATCGATAATAAAATAAAAAAATACTAAAAAAAAAAAAATGCTAGACGGAAAGCAAAAATGAAAAAGATCTAAAAATCGTAACTTAGCCCAACAAGTAGAAGAATCTTACATTTCTCCTCTTAATCCTTGAGTCTCCTCCTCCGGTGCCACCGGTGCTCTGTCCTCCCAACAAATCTAGGGTTCCTTTCGAATTCAGATTCGCCGGCTGAAACTCATGCCTTGCCGGAAAATTAGAGGCCACAGACGGCCCCACCTGCCACACCTGGTTCACCGGCGTCGCCGCCCCACCCGGCAACGCCACCGTCGCAAAAATCCTCATCAAGCCGTCCGAATAATCGGCACTCATGTCCGTCACATCAAACGACAGCTTGGACTCCACAATCGATTGGTACGAGCTTATATTGTAGGTAAACACCCCCATCGAACCGTTGGATTGCTTGAACGCGATGAGCGACTGAGCCCCCACCATTCCGGTGCCGGTAGGGTTTATGGCCCAGGCGATCCAGCCGTCGGATTTGGCAGGAGGCGCGACGAAGGCGATGGAAAGTGTGGACTTTTGGGAGTCGTAGGTCCAGTGGAGGTAGGAGCTGAGTTGTGGTAGGTCGTTGCAGTACTGGTAGAGCTTATTGTTAGTGAATTTCTGCGAGGTACAGGTTTGAGAATGTGAAGGTGAGATTAGAAAGAACAGCAATAGAGTTAAGGTTAGAGCTGAGAATCGCAGAGACGCCATTGAAGACGAGTTGGTTGAGCTCTTTGTGTGCCTCAGAGAAAGAGAGGAGTGAATTTAACGACGAAGATTGGCGAGCGTTTCGCTTTAGTTGGAGGACGTGTAGATATTGAGATTCCTTTATATTTGTCTAATATACATAGACTATATATATCTAGAGAGAGAGAGAGAGAAAGAGAGAGAGTGGAAAGGTAAAGATGTGGGGGAGACGACTTGGTGTGGGAGTTTTCCATTTTACTAAGGTGGGAGTGAGCAGATCAGGCCATCATTGATCGACACGTGGCACAAACAATGTGCACGCCACGTTGGCGTGGCATGCAATGACAGGGACTGGCTTGTAGTTATTGGTGTGAGGTCACGTGGCGTGTGACATGCCGAAAATCTCTCATGGGTTAACCAAATGAGCTGGTGTTGGGCTTTCGAGGCTCAGGCTGCTATCACGATCATCATAAGATAAGCTTGGATTTGGGCCTTTGGGGTTTTCATTCCTCGGCTATTTCCCGGAATAAGCATTTAATCCATTTTCTACTTTTGTTGTTATTATTATTATTATTTTCACTATTTCTACTGCTCATAAAGTAACAAAAATATATAAACAAAGGTACACAATACCTACGTTATTTTTACTGCCAAAAACAAACACCTACGCTATGTTTTTTAGGTCCTAACATTCTAAAATTTTTAAAACTATATATGTTATACTCATGGTTGGATTGTCAAATAATTACACGGTAATATAAGTACTGTTAAGCCATCTAATAACATGGACAGATAGGGATTCGCTAACCTATTAAAAAAAGAAGGTTGAAAAAAAAAAAAAAAAAAAGAACAAAGAGAAAGAAAGAACTAACATATAAGGCTTCATTTGGCTCCTTCTGAGGGTCAGAATGGGACAAGATCGGTATTTATGCGTAAATTCTAAGGGTTCCTTTGGGATGGAAACTAAAAGTGATAAGTAAAAAGTAAGTAAAGGGAATGGAACCAAAATAAAAATTTCACAATGAACATTTCTCAACAAATCAAATTTTTTCTAATTATTTTTACAAAAAAATTATGAGAAATTTAGGTGGTTATGAAAAATTTATTTTCTTAAAAAATTTTCTATTCCTGCAAATCTAAAACTGTTTATTATTATTATTATTATTATTATTATTATTATTATTTATCTAATCAAACAGAGCTAAAAGATCTTATACACGTGTTCATAATAGTCACACAAATCAAACTTCTAATTTTTTATTTCTTACAAAGTTATTTTCAAAACTAATCTTATAGAATGGTCGAAAAAGATGTTAACAAGTATGGTTGGCGAATAAAAAAGGGAATACATATAAGTAGACTTAGTACCCTTAAATAACAAAATAGTCTAATTTTAAAGTTTATTTTTCAATTTAATTGAATTAAACAAAATAATTACAAATACAACAATAAGTATTGTCAAGGTCCAAAACACCCTCCAAACTCTTGTTCTAAAATACCAAAATATCCTTAGAGTTATATAATTTCAAAATAACAAAAGTCAATTAAGAAACTTTCGAATCTTGACTGTAGATCCTGTGTTTGGAAGGAGCCTGAGTGAAGAAAATCAAATCCATTACAACAAGCATGACAAATGATTTAACGAGTATCTTACAAATCCAAATTTATTTTACACGGCATTTTCTCCCTCTTTATTTGTACTATTTACATGTTTATACATATAACTTTGAATTTCCTTTTATAGGTGGAATAATATTTTCTTGTTCTGAAGCAAGAAAGACGCTTTGTTTATAAATATAATATTTTAAGATGTATTTGTTGTATGTCTAGAGAAATTGTAGAAGGTTGCAAATGAATTGTTTGATTAAATACTCAATTGAAGAAATAAAACATTTTTTTGAAGACACAAAATACTATTCTCTGATAAATTTGAGATCAACCCTAGATGTTTAGGGATCAAGTTGTGATACTTGTTCTTAATTTTCAGATAGATTTTCACTATTCAACGAGGCTTTCTCTCTCTTTAATTAGATCCGTCTTATTTCAAATTTTTCTGAATTTTTTTATTTTTCTGAGTTATATATGTGATCATACTGGGTATAGATTAATTGACCCAAGAATCAAAATTTTTAGTTTATCCTTTATATTTTTGATAAGAAATCATTGTAGATAAAAAAAATGAATCTTTAAGTCACTATACAAGAGATCTGAGGAAGACGAGAAAGACAAGCCAATTAAAGTTTGTATAATAATCCTCTGGTCATGGCGGTCTCCCTCATCAACGTGGTTGTTCAGAAAAGTTATCAAAACCAAACGAGAGGTAAGAGAGAGAGACGATGAAGATAGAGGAATGGAACCCGATCTAATTGAAGAGAGAAAGAAACGTCGTTTTGGAAAGAAAAAAAAAAATGGTAAGAGGGATGATGTGTCCATGCCACATAAGAATTGGATTAAAATAGGCTTCAAAATTCTTATAAAATTATACGGATATTTTAGTATTTCAGAATAAGAGTTTAAAAGATATTTTGGACTTTAACAATAATTGTTGACGTATTTGTAATTATTTTGTTTAATTTAATCAAATTGAAAAATAAACTTTAAATTTAGACTATTTTGTTATTTAAGACTACCAAGTATACTTATACGTAGTTTTTTCATAAAAAAAGTCTTATTTCCAGAGCATAACTAGCTTCAAAACAAATCACACAAATCAAACTTTTAATTTTTTATTTCTTACAAAGTTATTTTCAAAACTAATCTTATAGAATGGTCGAAAAAGATGTTAACAAGTATGGTTGGGGAATAAAAAAATCTTATTTCCAGAGCAAAACTAGCTTCAGACAGATGCCTTTGGTGGGGGGGCTTGGCGTAAAGAAAAGGATAATACAAGTGTACGCCCACTATACAACAACTCAAAGACGAAAATAAACTCCTCATGCTAGCTCCAGCATAAAGAAATGTAATTCATAGAAAATTTTCCATATAATGAATGCAAAATCATGGGAAAGAGTTCAACTAACACGCATGAAATCAATTACTAGTTTAATCCCGGATGCTAAAAATATTATCATAAATTATCCAGTAATCCATGATAATCTCAATGTAACATTAATATTCATTTAAAATAATAGAAAATCTCTTGTTTTCACAGTTCAATCCCCCAATGCTAAATTTCTGAGGAAAAACAACAAAATCAACCAATTCACTTCGCCACATAATGAGGCACTGAGCTGGTGATTACCTTGAGACACAGAAGGAACAAAATCATAGATAATGCAAAGAGATCATCTGGAACAACAAGGGAGAGTGCTCTGCTTTGATGAGTCGGCTCCATTTTTAACCAGGGTTACTCGATTGACAGATAATTCGGCCTTGTAGGAATCGGAGTTAAGTATTTTCCTGCTAACATTGTTGTATATCTCACGGATAACAATCTCAAAAGCTGCATTAACATTAGTTGAATCCAGGGCAGATGTCTCCATGAAGAATAATCCTTCTGCTTCTGCAAGGCTCTTGCCTTCCTCCATGCTAACTTCTCTAATATTCTCCAAATCACACTTGTTTCCTACCAGCATTCTTGCTACTGTTGTGTCAGAATGAGCTGCACAGTTATTTTGTACAAGTATTAAACACTTACTAATGTTGAACTTTGGATACAAAGCAATAATTGCAGAATATCTAGTAGCTGCATACAAAGAATAAAATAAGCACTACTCCTGGAGAGACGGATATAAATTAGCTGCATCACAAATAATTAAAATAACCACAACTCTTGGAAGATGTCTATGCATAAAATCACTTTTAAAAATACTGTCACATTGCATTTGTTATGAAATGTTTGAGAGTTTCTGCGGATCGATCAGTGGATGACGGACGAACCTGCTGAACATTTTTGCCCAACTTGCAATAGGGTATTCATTCAACTTGACAAAACATACCAAATCAAGCAAATATGAATGAAATAAAGAACACAGGGATAAGCTTGCTTAGGGATTGTTGGTGTGCTAATGTAAAATGAACAAATAATTTAGCTAGGGATGGCAATTTCCTCCGCCCCGCCCCGCCCCTACCCCTAATGGGGTGGATTTAGTGGCCCTTAAATGGGTTTGGGACGGGTATGGTAAAATAATTAAAAACCCAAGCGGGTTTGGGGCGGGGGCAAATTTAGTGATGACCTCGCCCCGATTATATATGTATCTTTTAATTATTATTTTATATATATATATAAAATATATATTTTATATTTTGAAGACTCTTGTGTCTTTATTAGAAGTGTCTGTTAATATATTAATATTCACTACTTAGTAATTTAAAAATTGGGCCAGCTTATTTATCAGCCCAATTGGAGCACATTGGGCTAGTTTTTTTTTACTACATAATAAAAGTGCCATAACCCCAGCCCACCCTCACCGCACGCCGCAATTAAACGGAGTACATGGGGTGGAGTCAGTATTTTGTCTACCGAAATAGGGGTGGAGATGATATAACAATTACAAACTTGTACCGGAGTAGGGGCGGAGTTGGTATGATAAATTTTCTAACGGGGCGGAGTAGGACTTAACCAACTCCGCCCCGTTGCCATCCCTTACTTTAGCAACCCTGACGCTCATGTTACCAACTTGTTTGATCCCTATTTTCCCAACTAAAACTATGAAGGAAAAATAGCTAATAGTATATACCCATACATACAAACTAAAATGCCCTTCAAAAACAGGCACTTAAAGAAGATAAGTGAACTGTATGGCCCTGGTAAAGGCCTGTGCTGTAGCATCTAATATGGTGCATTTAATTCGGGTGGTTTGGGTTCTGGTATGTTTTTAAGAATTGGGATTAGCACGACCCTCATATCTTAATATCAATCACTAACTAACAAGTGGATGCCAACTAAGTGCAGGTAGTTGGACAAGAAACTCTGGCATAATTTTTATTGCAAGCAAACAAGCTCTTACTGTACAATGCAACTAAAACTGCTGCTGTATGGCATAAAGTCACAGGCAATTTAAACTTTTAGCATGTAAAGTAAGAATTTTACTGTAATTCTGAAAAACACAACACTAAATCTGTTAACCAACACATTAAAAATATGTAAACATCATCAAAATTCCTTCTATAAGTGGTAAGAGCATCAATATAAATCATCAATGAAGCCAGGTAGCGAACATCTCAAGTTCTATAGATGAATCATATTGATAACCCTGGTTTTCTAATTACACAGAACAATTCTGGTATTTACAAAGCACAATTTTGTATCAAGTCAGAATCACATAGAACTCATGATGTGCCTGTGTTGTTCTGTCCAATATCCAAGGATAACATTCCAGTAACAAAATGGTATTTTCAATACGAAGGTAATGGATACAAGAATTACAACTCACACAACTGATATGGGGCATACAATTTGTGGCAGAAGAAATAAATGTAAAATGGTGGAAAATACAAGCATTAATATTCTACTATTAGCTTCAAGAATTGACAACATCCAATAAATCCCACAAAAGAAGATTCAAAGGAACAAATCCAATTTTTTTTTTTTTTTTTTGGAATGTAGCAAATCTAAAATATTCAGCTAAAAAAAGCCTACATAAAATTTTCGTTTCCATTCTACTCTAAGGCTATATTAAATCTGGAAACACTCACTAACAATAAAACCAAACAATCAAAAACTTGGGGCTTCTAAATTATCGGAAATACAACTAATAATATCAAACTAATTGTGGCATAAAAAAATAAGAAAAAAGGCACTTACTATCGAGCTCATCGAGCCACCGTTTAATGCTGTCGAAAGTGGTCCGGCGACTGATATCGTAGACGATGAGTGCCCCAACGGCGCCTCTGTAGTAGGCGGAAGTGACGGCTCTGAAGCGCTCCTGGCCGGCGGTGTCCCAGACCTGGGCCTTGACCTCCTTGCCGTCGATTTCTATGGCCTGGGTCTGAAATTCGACTCCAATGGTGGCCTTTGAGTTCTTGTCGAACTCATCTCTGGCAAAGCGTGAGAGTAAGTTGGATTTGCCAACTGCTGAGTCCCCAATTATCACTATCTTGAACAAGTACTCCTCCCCTTCTTCTTCATTGCCCATTTCTTTTTGAGCGGTTTAGAGAGAATGAGAGAAAGTGATAAGATATGGGTTTTCCTGGTGGAAGTGTGTAATATAAATGGTAATTTAAGAGAAATTTATGGATTGACAATGGCGAAAAGTGGTTTTATTTTTTTGTTTGCAGTGTAGTGAAGTTAGCAATGTCTAATTGCGTAATTGACGGCAAGTGAGTAATAATAGAAGGTTTCCGAGATTTCTAGGGATTAAAATATTTTTTTATTTTGAGGTGCTTGTCTTGTAGTGTGACTAGTAACTTTTTCTACGGTTGTGTCTGTCGCTTTTGGTCAGTAAAGATTTTTTAAAGGGACATATGTTTTATTTTTAAAAAATTATTAATTTGTTCTTTTAAGTTTCCAATATTCAAAGACATATATAAAAATATGTAAAATATATTATTTGAAAAAGAAAAGTAACAATTATTTTGTGACCAAAAAGAAAAACACGACATTTGTTTTTTAGGACAGAAGGAGTAGCAATTTATTTGAGAGACGAGAATAGAAATATTGAAATTTCAAACCTTTTTTTTATTATATTATTTATCTATTTGCTTTTTAAATAAATATAACTATTTTTTCAAAAGAAATTTACACAGCACTTATTAAAAAAATTCACTTAATTTTCTATTTTAAAAGACTAATTTGGTCATTTTCAATGAAATAATACACTTTGTGATTGTGTAATTTTTTTGAATATTTTTTTGTAATAGATTATTTACTTCGCGCGCGTGTGTAATTTTTCAACACAATTAACCTTACTTTTAACACTAGGTTTTAATGTGTTGAGCACACCTATGGCTATAGTATGGTGCAATGGTAATGCAAATCATTTATGTGAATGAATGATTTCAGGTGAAAAAAAAAATAATAATAATTCAAGCGAAGTGAAATAGGCTACACTTAAATTATCTTGAATTGCCTAAAATGAAGGGCCTAATGGTAATTTGAAAGGCCTTCTAAAGCATCCATATTTTTTCAAGGTAGAGACTGTATAATGTTTGTATCAAATACGTTTAGACCACTAACCTGTTGGTACTTCTATGTTATATCAGTAATTTCATTTTGGTTCATAATATTTTAAAAACTCTATATGTTTATAAATTTTTATATATATAAACATATAGTAGGTTTTTTTTAGAAGGTTAAGTAAATTCACATGCATGCCTCTACCTGGAACTCCCACCAGTTGGGTTATTGTCTATTTGATAAATATAATATGTTGTTCTTTATTGCCATATCTTATGGTAGCTGTATCATGTTTCTTTGAAATTTGGTGTATCAATCTATTCATATTGTGCTGTATCGGTGCTTCCTTAGTTCAAAGAATAAGTTGACATTCTTTGCTTCTTCAACAGGTACAGCACTGACAATAAAATCTAATGCCATTACCATTTTGCACAGCGTCATTATAGCATTATCACTCTATTTCTCGGCCATTTAAATCGTAGTTCACAATTACAGTATCGGTCACGATATCACTAACAGTCAGTGTAACAGACTCGGATAAATATTATTATACTTGTCGAACCGATTCATTTATAAATATGTGTAACGATATCAAACACTTAAAAAGAATTAAAGTGGATCATAATAACTCATAATACCGAAGCGTGCTTCATCAATAATCAAGCTAGGCATTATCAATAGAATTAAATTTGTCCCATACTCTGATAGGTGTAGCCAAATCAAGCGTAGGTGCCCGTCAATAAGTTTCTTGCCAAATGTCAAAAACTATATTAATGTTCCTGAATATAATAGTACAATATCCCGATCAACCCTTTTCAAATAATAATTCAGTACCTACATGTGACATGTCAACTTGTTCAAAGCATACTATTCATTGCAACTACTTTATAAAGTTGACATTTGTTATTAAAATCTTTTTTTTCTTTATAAATATATAAATTATAACATTCATCAATTATTATTATTATTTTTTTTTCCATTCATCAGTCAACAATATCTGCTGTGATGTCTTATGTCCTCCATGTCTCCAATAGTCCAATTAAGAAGTCACAATATTGACAAGAAGAAAACTTGTGGCTTTGCTTTGTCATATTGTCTTCCTCCTTTGAAATTGTGACTTCCTTTAGGCAAGTTCTATATATATATATTTAATTAAAGAATTTACATGATTAACAAGAGTGAAGGGTTTGAGAATCTTGGCCCACATAGCCACAATCAACTTCGTGTAAATTTGCAACTTAGATGTTTTGATTGGGGTAAAAATCACCTCCAGTGAAATAGTGTATCATTTACTCCATTTTGAAATAAGTGGTCTAGAAATGGTCACGTCACCAATGTTTGGGACAGTAGGAAAATATTGAGATGCACAATAGGAAAATGTTGGGATGCACCTTACGAAAATGTTAGGATGTACTTCTACTTACAAAAATGGAGAAAATGGACTACTGTAATAACTGGAGGTGATCCTTGTCCTTGATTGGGAGTAGTGAATGACCTAATTTTTTTCTATTTCAAATCTAAACTATGGATTGGACAATTCCAAATACAACATATTAAATTTCAAACTCATGCAATTATCATTTTCAACTAATTTGAAAACTATCCATAAAAGAGTAAAAAACGAAAAGAAAAGAATAGGGCAGCTTAGAAGATTGTTATCCTATTGGTGTTCCCAACATATATATTGCTCTGCACGAACGGATTGTAGTGGTGATATTCAACATCTATAGTGGGAGTGCTTGGCTGTCTTTGCTTTCAGTCCACTTCCAACTTATCTATATATCTTCATATTATTGTTTATTTCATTCTTGTAAATTAAGTTGAGGTCAATCAGTATTGGAAATTCTTCTTTCCACTAGCAGGATAATATATCTCTGGCCCTTTTCACAACCATATTAGGTGCCGTGAAGGAAGACCACTTAATGAGATAGGCACCACACCATAAGTGAACTGACCTCAAACACTACTGAAATAATATATACTATGTGTGTGTTCTAGAGATTGATAGTATACTACCTTGAAGTATGCTTCATTGATTTGCATATATACTATGAAGGAACAGTTAATGAATTCTTGAATGAATCTAGGGCTTATTAGCTGAAATTTTGTTCTCATAACCCATCAAACTTACCCTTTCCTAGTAAGTAAATCTCAGGACTCATTGATAACTAGCAAAATCTACAAGTTATGTAAATACTTTATTGTAAACCATTGTACCAACTTTTTATGAAGAAAAGCCTTTCCTTCCAGAAACAATGCTATTTTTTTCCACTCATGACCCAACATATTGGTGGGCTGCCCAATAAGTCAAGAATGTCTGCTGTGGTTTCCCCACATACTCTTCCACCAGCACTTTAAAACTACACTCATGTCATACAACAACTTCAACTTAGCTATAGAGATAACCATGGCTCTGCTACACCATTTCCTTCTCCTACTACTCTTGCTTCCCAATATCATTGCAGAATCTGAAGATCCTTCGGGCCAGTTTTGTAATACAAATACTAAAATAAATAGCACAAGTCGAGTATCAGCAAATATTGACCGCTTGTTGCCTCAGCTTGTTTCGGGTGCTATTCTGAATGGCTTCATTGCTACCTCCTATGGTAACGGTGAAGACCAAGTCTATGGCCTAGCACAATGCAGAGGAGATGTGAGCAGCAAAGACTGCTCGACCTGCATCCAAGATGCGGCAAAGGAGATTCGCAAACGCTGTCCAAACGAGGCTGATGCTAGGATTTGGTATGAATATTGCTTCCTAAGGTATAACACAAAGGATTTCTTTGGACAAGTTGACACATCTTTTGGTATTTTCTATTACAATGTTCAGAATGTAACCGATCCTGATCCTAAAACTTTCAACAAAGAACTAGGAGCTCTGATGGACAAGATTAGTTCACAGGCTGTTGAGCCCACGAACAAAGGGCTTGGGAAAGAAAAAACTAAATTGACACCTTTTATAACACTATATGCTTTGGTACAATGCACAAGGGACCTCTCAAAGCTATCTTGTGCTCAGTGCCTGGCCATAGCAGTTGGCAACATCCCAACTTTCTGTGATAACAAAAAGGGCTGTCGGGTTCTATATAGTAGTTGTTATCTCCGTTATGAACTCTATCCTTTTTACTTTCCTCTTGATTCACAAAACACATTGACAGATGCTTCAAAGGTTTATCATGTATCTGTTGTTTCCAAACCTTAGTTAGTTGGTCACATGTCAAAGAAGCACAAACTTCTGTGTAACATCATTTCAATTTGTATTTATAAGCTTTTGAATATCTTTACATGTACATGTGTAGCAATTTTGCATTCAGATCCACAAATATTAATCATCGCAGCACATAAAATAAAGCGTGTTATGTACACAACTCCAATATGTTATAGATGGATCATTTTGCCATAAAATTAGTTAATTGTTCGCCTTGCCTCGACTTCTAGGGAAAGGGACAGCATCCTTAATATCAATGAGGCCAGTGGCATAGAGAACCATTAGGTCAAATACAAGACTGAAGCCAGAGTGTTGGACAGTTCCTTGCCTTCGAAGATCCAAGTACCATTCATACTGCTCTCTGGGTAAGCCCAATTCCTTAATCCTGCAAGCATATACAACAGAAAACTTGTAAAACTTTTACTAAACCATTTCCATTAGAAATATGGAAAGAATTAGAAAACTAATGCCCCAAACAACTGCAACTGTTATCACCATCGAACTAGGACAAGATGACCCAAGATCAAGGAATAGAAAGAAATGGTGATCATCTCTAAAGTGACATCAGCATAATGTTTGGTAAAAGTGAACCTTCATCGTTCAATCAAAGATCAAAAATAGATCCTTACCTTGAACTTAATTTCTCAAAGCGTTCCTCATTTTGGCTACCTCTGATCAGTGTTCCACCCTGCAAACAGGTGTCCTCCAGCTTAGTGAGCATAATTTAATCTAGATAATAGTTGGAACTATAATAGGATTAAAGAATCCAGCACTAGTTGCTTAACAGGCCCTTTATTGCTCACAGAAACACTTCAGCTTACCTTTGGTGCAATCACATCAAATGCTGCAACTGTTTTTCCATCATCGTTCAGGCGAACATAGAATGGTTTCAGTTCTTTTGGGTAATTGTATATAATCACTGGACTTTGATATATCTCCTCTGCCAAATAACTGTCAACGACAAAGAAGCTAAGTCTACCCATTCCTCTCTGTTACAAAAGTTTACATTTATAAAACACTTGCGTACCTTTCATGTTCTTCAGTCAAAGATGCACCAAATTCAATTTTTGCTTCAAATTTCTTATTAGTTACCTAATCAGAAAACATCAATAATACATTTGAAATAAGAACAGCAATTGTGGATATATCAGTAAGAATAATATATCCAAGGAACATGCAGCACAATATTGTTACCTGTTTTAAAACCTCCACTGCTTCTGCATAGGAGATCTTTTTAAATGAACTTGATGTCATTGATTGAAGGCGATCCACAATGGTTTTGTCAATCCGTTTAGTGACAAATGTTAAATCTTCTGAACAATTTTCCAATGTCCATTTGCACAGAAACTTTAAAAGGTCATTCGCACAGTTCATGGCGTCCTAGACATGCACAAAGAATAATATAATTTTAGGAAAATTTATTTCACATGTAGAATATGAGGAACAAAGCAATGAGATTGTAGTTTTTAAGGCAAGGCACTTCAGAATATTACAAGTATGTTGGATATTTATGCCACTCCAAAGGAATTAAGGGTATTCCCACAATCAGAAAGTAGTGGCAAAAAGATGCCTCCAACTAGAAAATTATGCTGAAAACAGATTTCATGAAATTGAAAGGAACAACAGAGCATATAACATAAAAGAGCATAATGTGACAAAAAGAATCAGCTTCATTTGAAATTAGTATAAGTAAAGTTGGTTTATTGTATTACTGAGGAATTTTAAGAAAGCATTAGTACTGAACAAAGAAAAAGCTTCTACCTCTAACTCTGAGAAAGCCATTTCGAGTTCAATCATCCACATCTCTGCCAAACTTTTTTTGGATTCTGACATTTCTGCTCTAAATCTGGGCCCAAACGAGTACACATTTCCAAGGGCACATGCATAACTCTCAAGATGAAGGCGACCAGAAGCTGTTAAATAAGTCTGGCGAGAAAAGAAATCTTTAGAAAAGTCAACCTTTTCAGTTTTAAGTGAAGTTCCAGGCTTTGATTTTTCTCTTGCTTCCAACTGTGATGCTAGCTCGTTTGTTTTACGGAGATCCTGAATTGCAGCAGCTAGTGCTTCCTTATTGCTATCAGTTCTCTTGAGTTCTTCAACCAGTTTACTTTTCTCCTTGATAGAAGCCTTGACAACTTCAAGGTTGACAACTTCAGTTTCATTCATGACACTTTGCTCACTTTTTTTTATTTCTTTGGATAAAAGAGTGGTAACTTGGAACTTCTCACTAAACCCTTCAGAATCTGTTGTTGTGATGATGGGCACTTGCACATAAAGGAACCCATTGTTCTGGAAGAAAGCGTGAGTTGCTTGAGTCAGGGCATTGCGGATTCGCAGAACAGATGCCACCTGCAAATTTTAAAACACCTCAACGAAAGAGTAAAGTAACACAATAAGGGACCTAAGTAACATAATTAGAATCATTCTAGAACGTCAAACTTATACAAAAAGAAGTGAAAGTGCGTGATAGAATCATGTTAGTCCTAAGCTTTTATTGTTATTCTTCGTTATGATTGCAGGCTTGCAGCACAAAGTTGGACAGAACCCTGAAAATGATTAATGCAAGGATGATCTTTGTTAATGATTTGGTCATCTTGAAAAGCGAAAGTGATGGATTTTTGAAAACCAAAAAACTACAGCAAAAATGAAAATTTATCTCCCTTGGGGAAAGGGACATGTAAAAAAGTTTGTTGTCAAATATAAAAATGGGGGTATTGAAACTAATATGTAGAGCCTTGATGTAGAAAATAAAAATGGAGGTATTGAAATTACCGTCGTAGTTCTTGGACGAAAGTGAGAGAAATCCCTTAACATATCCAATGGTAATCTTTTCTTTGATAACGGATACTTATCCGGATCAACTATTCCAAGATGCAGAATTTTGTCTGCTTTGAGCTCAATAACATGTTTTCCCACTCCTGATGGTTGTTGCAAGGCACCTTCAACTAATATACAAGTTCCAGTAGGCATGATTTGGCTAGGAGGGACTATCGATGATTCAACAAGAACCTAAAAGAGTACAAATTATAAAACCAATCAACAAAAAAAATGACATATACAAGTAGGTCTGATTTTCATTAGGTGGCTTTAAAATTGAACATGAATTTATGATAAAATTCAAGATTTCTGATAGAAAAAGAGAGAATTGGATGTACCTGAAGACTTGAAACACAAGAACCATCACTAATTTGCAAGAAAGCATTAGAGGGTGTTGGGGGTCTATTAATCAGAGAATCCAACTTCTCACGGATCTGGACATGGCCTCCCCCAAAAACCTTCAATATGGAGCGAAGAAAGGGTATTCGAGATTGAAGAACTTCCACACAGGTCACATCATGTGGTTCGGCCATACCAACTTTTACATCCGAGGTCTGCACAGGTTGTTCTTTCTTCACCTCTTTGGAGGACTTAACCCATCCTCCAACCAAAATTGTCTCACCAACCAATCCGAATCCTCCATCGCTGCGACCCACTACAGTTTTCAAGATTACCCTTTTCGAGTACTTGAAAACGGTAACCGGCGATTCAGCAACTTGGGTTTGCTCTGAGGCCAATTTGGGGTAAGAAGAAACTTGGGTTTGCTCTGAAGCCATTTTGGGGTAAAAAGAGAGAGAGAAAGAGAAGTGAAAGTAAGGAGAAATTGCGGAAGAGTTTTGGAAGGTTTGTGGGAGGATTTGGGTTTTTATTTGGATGGATGGACATGGTGATGTATATAGCAGAGGAAGGATGCTTTACTTGGGAAGGTGATTGGGAGGATTGAGAGGAGGAAGATGAAAGAAGAGGGTGTGCAGAAGTTTGAGGGTGAAGGAAAGGGATTAGAGACGCAGAAATGGAGGCTAGGGTTTGGTATTCTTGTAGGTTGGGCTTTCGCGGGAATTCCACACTCCCAACTGTTTTCCAAATTTTGATTTTTTTTTTTCCTTAAAAAACAAATAATAATAATAATTAATCAATTAAGAATTGGATTGGTACAGAGAATAGGGTTTGGTATTTTTGGGATTGTTCGTAATATATCCAGGCTGGTGTTTGGGTCTCCTCAGTATCCTTATGATTTATCTTCTAGAGATGAGGCCTAGAAGCCCCAGTTCCACTGTTAAAAAAATAAAATAAAATAATAATAATAATAATAAAAAGACTATAATGGAGCCATTCGTCTTGCACATCATTTTCGTTTCACCCTCTCGTAGAAAAGGTGAGAAGGTAATACTACCTCTATTATATATTATTTTATTTTTAAATGTTTTAATTAGTTGTTTGTTTTGAAAAGTCAAAGCAAATAAATTTTTATCTTTTTATCATTATCATTTATATTTTTTAAAATTTTAAAACTTAATAATTAAACATATCTAAACTAAAAAGGACAAATTAATAATTTTAAAAAAGATAATACATTAATTGTATATTCTTTTGAAAATTTTAATTTCAAAACATGAATATCTAATACGAGACCGAGGAAGTTATACTTCTCCTTTCACAATTTTCATTTCCAACAAAGCATGTACGAATTTTAACTGACTAACTGTCCATTCTAATAAAGTAGATGGTATTTGTACGCAAAGAAATGATAGAATCAAGCTGTACCTCGTACCTTATTTTTCATTTTCTTCTCTGACAATTACACAAAAAAAGGGGGGAGACAGTTTTTCTTTTTCCTTGCAGATACTTTTTTTTTATAATTATCTATCCCACCTTTTTAAAATTTTGCAATATTAGTAAACCATAAGAAATTATAAACGTGTTTTTTTGACGACAGGCATTGAATTTCAGACTACTTCAAAACAATCTTGCTATAATTTTATCCTAGCCAACCTTATTTGCTAAGGAATTTGCAATTTCTTTGATTTTTTTCCTTAAAAATTATAAAGTTAGATTACTTCAGATTCTTAAAGGGGTCACTTACCAAAGACCTTTTATATTAATTGTAACTTCATTTATATTTATCCTTTTTTATGTTTTTTTGCATTATTGGATAGGAATCTTTCCAGCAATATACAATTTAATAGGGTTAAGTGCAAATAACTCTCATTTAAATATGATATAATACAAAAAAGTTCCTGTGTGATATAAAATACCTCCTCAAATGCTTCTGTCTGTATAAAAAGACTATAATACCCTCTTGCCAGTAAAATAAAATAATATTTAAAAAATAAAGTAAGGTACAATTACCATTTTAGATAAAGACACCCGGTTAAGTAGTCCAATAGAAAAAAAAAATTGTGTACAAAAATTTATATAATATTAAAAAAATAAAAAAATGAAGAAGACCCATTGTCAAACGGGTGAAACTCAACTGATAAAAAAAAGGCAAAATAGGAAGAGAAATGGGTAAATTAGGATTTTTAAATTTACTTTATGTCAATTTTGACCAAAAAGTAGTTAGAGGTACTTATGAACTTACAAATTTTTTAAATTTACACATTTTTTTAAATTTTATGAACTTAAATGCACATTCTCAAAAATGAGAAATTATTTGTGCACAAACCCTATATTGCTAGAGAGTTTTCTGCCGTTAACGTTATTTAATACTCACTAGTTACTACTAATTATGTTAAACTAAGACACTATTTCAATTGATTTTGCGTTTGGTTAGTACATTTATTATAACCAAAATTTGTACCATCCTTAATATTTTCCAAATATAAAGTAAATTTCTACAATCATCACACTTGTTTTATACCCCACGATGACAATAATGCAAGGTCCATTTATCAATTTATTTATATAAGAATCTAAAAGCGGTGAAAAAAAGATAAAAAAATACTACTATAAGAATCTGCAAGGCAATAATTAACCTTTTTTCTCTTTTTTGTGAAAAGACCAGGTGAAAAAACTCTGCACACGGAGAAGCATACGAATGATTCTTAGGCAGAAACCCTATTTTAACCTAGAAAAATATCAAAAATAAAACCACGTTGCTATGTAAAATGCAGACAACTTGGTGGTATTTTTGTAATTCTAAGAAAAATCCAAAAATACCATGAGTTGCTCAAATATGAAATTTGTCAGTTGGTGTGTTCTACTCAGCACGGGACATTTTGGCAGTCCAATTGTCCTTATTTGACCACAATCTCTCTCTCTCTCTCTCTCTCTCTCATCCTGACAATATATATAATATAATGAAACTATCATAATTTATCTCTTGCTTATCCCAATACTAAGCAAACAATGGCCAACATTAAAAACCCCAACTCACTACTCTTGCTACCCTTCACCCTAGTTTGTGCAGCATATGTTATTCAAGGTCATCATCACCATAACTACTTCATCATACAAATCATATATTTCTATCGTGTGTATATATATATACTTCTTGCTTCGTGTTTCGATTAATGTATAATCTTTGCTACTTTTTACAATGTATATCATTTTATTTTTCTACATTAAGCTAGAAATGGGTTGTTGTACTTGAATGAATTGAAAGTTCAGCTTGATATGGTTGTGTTGTATCAACTATTCTAGCCATGGACCTAGCTAGTATACCTAAATTCCATTTGGTTGCTGAGAAAACAGAGGTAATGAACAACTTGGATTTCACATTGGCCAAACATGGTGTTTGTGAGATTCCCAAGTTCTTTTTTTCCTCTCTCTCTCTCTCTATGTTCTCAACCACCAAATTCAGCTTTTATTTTATTCTTCATGCTACACTTAGATATTGAACTAATTCTATGCGCGCTCATATTCAACATAATTTCAGGTGTTGCAGGGTCTAAAAGTGTAGTAGTAGTTCCTCTTGATCAAATGGTCTATGACTCCTCTCTACCAGGGGGACAACTACATTTGCAGGTGAGAAACAAGAAGCATTTCTGTAAAGAATATTGGTCGATTTTTTTATTTTTATTTCATATGGTATTTTAACATTTTTCGTAACTTCATTTTCCAATCTTTATGGGGGCATATAGGGCAGTGGCAAAGATTGGATGAAGAGGAGTTCAAGAAGATCAATGATTGGATCAACAGCGCCAACGTGCACTTACAATGAATGCAGAGGGTGTAAGTATAAATGCAGAGCTGAGCAAGTTCCAGTGGAGGGGAACGACCTCATCAATAGCCCATACCACTACAAATGTGTTTGCCATAGGTAATTTTTCAGAGCTAGGGAAGTACAAGTTTGAGATAAGTGAATTTTGGTTCGGATTATGAAATTTTGGTGCAGAATCATAAACAACTCTATAGCTCTCTTCCTTCTGTTTTCCACATTATTTTGTTAGTACTAGTAGTAGCTAAATGAGTGTCCAAATTTGCTGTTTTAGTATCTTTCTGGTTTGAGAATGCTGGACTGTGTATTTGGGATATTTTCAGTTTTTTGTTAGTATTTGTTTCTGTATTTTGCTGCACAGATTCTTTTGACAAGCACAAGGCATTGTTTGTGGACACGTACTGTGTGTGTGGCCATTGAAACGCTACATGATTTTTTTTTTTTTTTTTTATTATTATTTTTTTTGAAAGTGTAGCACTGCAAGTGGCACATGGAAATGGTCCCCAACACTAAGCATATGCCATCATCAATTGGTCATATAGGGTAGCTTGTTTGAATTTATTCATTTGCACCGAGGGATACATGAATTTAGTTGGCACAAAAAGATATATAGAGAGATACAAGTAGGTAGGACCCATTTTCAGTGTACAAAAAGCAAAGCAAACCACTCCATACTCATGCTCAATTGATGCACATTTTTTTATTTTTTTATTTTTTCATAATTGATGCACTTCACCATCCACAAGTGTCTTCTTCTTTTTCTTTTTTTCTTTTTCCCTTTTTTTCTTTTTTCTTTTTTCTTGAGAATATTCTAATGTCTACATAAGGATCTAGGGCATACACACCCTTTTATGCCCATAAGTTGATGACACATTTGCCTTGTTCAATCATGGTCTGGACCTTCCTCCACTCAGCACTTGTTATAAAAGACGACTTTTTTCCCGATGATGTGACCCTATCCTCAACCTCCACAGATCAATAAAGTAAAAAGGCACATTTGGAAGTGCCATAAAATTCATATATTTCCCAACTTCTAACGTTACAAACATAAAAAGGAAAAAAAAAAAATTTGGGAATAGGAAAACAATGAAGTTGACTGGTTGCCAGAAATGCCACTATAATGGTGTAGGTCCATTCTGTGATGTAATAATAACAAGAGAATCAAACAAATTCAAAACAATTCAGGTTCATTTGAGTGTAAGAATATATATATATATATATATATATATATATATAGCCGCCCACTTAGTGACACTGACCTCGGCTCCTGTTATGAACATATTTAACCATATATAAATTAACTTACTAATTAATATATATAATGATTCAGGATATATAAAAGCATATATAAATTAACTTACTAATTAATATATATAATGATTCAGGAAATATATTAATCATATATAAATTAACTTACTAAATTACTGAATCATTATATATATTAATTAGTAAGTTAATTTATATATGCTTAAATATGTTCATAACAGGAGCCGAGGTCAGTGTGACTAAGTGGGCAGCCAGCCTTATTCCTCAAAGCATTCCTTAGCCATGCATAGGGTGATGAAATCATATTCCAGCTGAAGAGGCCAAATCATATGTCCAAAACTTTAATCTGAACCTCATTTACTTACCTTAAAAAAACCCGTAACCACATTTGATGGTTTATCTTGATCTCTTTGACAAAGAAATTGGATGAAAGATATTCTTTTTTAATTAATTAATTTAAGATATCCTCTACTTAAAATAAGATTAGCTGTAGATCTATTTCTATAAATTAAGAAAGATTTCAGATATATCCCATTAGATAAACCTAATCTTTGGACATCATTTTCTACATTATTAATTGTTGTTTTAATAATTAATGTTGGGGTACAGAAGCTTGCGTGTCTTGTTTCCAATTAATTGTTGTGATAGGTTGTCTTTAATACATTGGGCCACTTGTAGTGTCAAGTCTGTGTGTGTGTGTGTGTATATATATATATAGTTACAAAGCAAAGCATTTTATCAAACACTTTAGAGATGGAAGAGATTGTATAGAGATAGTGGCTCTGTACTCTGCAGTGGTCCCAATTTATGGATCGCAAAGAGAGAAGGTCAATTGGCTTTCATTACTTTATTTACATGCTTATACAAATTGTGTAAGTTGATCTCAAGGATTAAATATAAACATCATATCTTGTTGTTTGATTCAAACATCATATATAAATATAAACATCATATCTTGTTTGTTTGATTCAAACATCATATATATATGATGTTTATATATGATGTCAAACAAAAAAATATGATGTTTATATTTAATCCTTATATATATATATATAAACTCATATATATATATATGATGTTTGAATCAAACAACAAGATATGATGTTTATATTTATATATAAGATGTTTGAATCAAACAACAAGATATGATGTTTATATTTAATCCTTATATATATATATAAACTCACACACACAAGAAATTTATTTATGAAAGGAGTATATTCAATAATTAAAAGAGCTTCAGATTTTGTATCATCATAAACATCCACTACTTGTTAAAAGCTATGCATCAAGAAGCACTTCTTTAGGAGCTATAATGGTGCCAAACATGTTATTATTACTAAACTTTGACTTCCTTTAAATTAAGATATTACGTGTTGTCATAACCGTATCTTAATTTAATTCTTTTAACCTCGGCTTGTGAATGATCTCATCTTCACTCTTTTTTATTATAATTAATTGTTCACATTAAGGCTCGAATTTAGGGGGCAGAGTCAGAAAATTTAGGTTGGGGTCGGATTAATACTACATAACCAAAGTTATAAAATTTTATAAATCAATTATAATAAAATTTTGTTTAAATACTAATCATAGTAGACGAAAAACTGATATTAGAAAGAAGAATATAGAGAAAAAACGATGAGTTACAATTAAAAATAAAAGAGGTAAAGAAATAAGCATTATTAGAGAATTAATTTTCCTTCATCAATTTTTTAGTTTTTCAAAAATCAAATTTTTCAAAAAATTTGAGTACTTGATTCCACTTGGGAAAGCTATACCTAGATGAAAGATTAGAACAAAATAATGAATTTTAACTAAACCAAATAATTTTAATTTAAACAAGATACCAATAATGATTGTTATATAATTCTAGATATTTTTCTTGTAAATACCATTTTGCAAAAAAGTTTTTAAAAAAATGATTCATGCATTTTTATTAAATATGAGCGAAAATTAATGATTTTTATCCCTTTTTTTTTCTCTTGAATGAATATTTTAGATATTATAAATGTGTATATGTAAATAAAATAACAATGTATTTCAAAAACGACTACAATAATAATGTACTTAAATTTTTGTTTCTCAATATTGAACTTTTCCAATTTAAATTTTTTATGAAATTTAGGGATAATATTTACAAATTAATTAATATTTAATGAATATTAATAACATTTTCAAAAAGTTTAGGGAGGCTGCTCATAATGTCATGTTTGATGTGAGTGAATGAAATCAAATGAAGTGGGAATCGAATACTTTTGTTTTCATTCTTTAATTTGGTAATTAACTTTAAAGTTGGAATGATAATTCTTATCCATTCTCCAAGAATGGTGATTCCCACTCATTAATTCTACTTTCCAATTAAAGGAATGATCATTCCATTACCACTTTAAAAAAAAATAGATAAATAAAACATTCCATGAAACGTAAGCTACATATATACACACGCGCGTGTGTGTCTATATATTACAAAAATAAGATGTTTTTTTGTACAATCAAACATGTTCCATTCTCATTTTATTCTCTTATTCATTCAATTCTTACTTTATTTCGTTCAATCACACCAAATTAACTCTTCCTATTAACAATCACTAAGCCGCCATTAATATAGTATGGCGGCCATTGTTAATACTATATATAGTATTAAATTAACGGCGGTTTAGTGAATGTTTACCATTTTTTTTTGTATTATTTTATGATATTATTGTTCGCAGTGATTTTACAACGATATCCTAGACGTATGCTTGTAACACAAATAGTATGTGTTGAAACCAATGTAAAACTTTTTCATAAAAAGTACAGGGTGTGAAATAAATCCTAAAACGTTGAATTCTGTAATAACGCAACAAATAATATGTTTAATCAAGAATAATACGTACAATTACAAATATAAATAAATGAATTGAAGAATAGAATATGACTATATATATACACATATATGTCCCATTCCAATTGCCATTTATAATCCCTACCACTATGGATGGATAGCTAGCTGTCTTACCAACTGTAGACAGTTGTGTAAATGCCCCATCACTTTTGGACCCCACACAGTTTCATGCAACTATCTTCCCCTTTCAGTGTCAATATAAAGTTTTATGTCTGTCTGTCCACCGAAAGAAACTTCTCTCATCCATCCAACGGTCAAGATTAACTTCATTTTCAAAGATTCCTTATTCTTTTGGCTTAATCATTTTCATTCTTTTTACTAGGTTATGTGTTTGGACATAATATATTTTTTTAAAAATATTTTTGGTATTTTTTAATATTTGGTTGTCATAAAATATTTATAAAGAAAAAATATATTAAAATTTAACAAAAATAATTTATCTATCAATTTTTGACAAATTATTTTGCATGTCTCGTCCGATGGACTCGACTTCAACCTTGACGTAAATCTTTGTCCCACACCAATAAAGAAAAAATAAAAAAATATTTTACTTGAAAAAAAAAAATATCGTTGAAACAAACGGAACCTTAGTAGCTTAGACAAATTGAGAGATCTTAGACTTAGCTCACATGATCTTACAAAGATAGCGTTAAAAAATAAACACATTTCATAAAAATAAATGTGTTTCTCGATCTTAATAACGATCATAATTTGAGACTAAAATGTGTTGCCTAACATAAGAAAAAAATTGTTGAAGAGTTAGTTACAATTTTACTTAATTAATTCAATGATTATTATTATTTTGAAAAGTGATTATACTACCAATTATTTGGAATGGAATAAAATATACTAAATAATTTGATATTTATGATATCATGATTTTTGAGTACCTAATTCTATTTTATCTCAATATGCATGATATGACTTGTGAGGAATTTGTTTGATTCTCAATCGGACCAATTAACTAGTTGAACATATATTAAATCTATGTCCATTCTAGATAATCAGCTTATTTTATTAGCACCACGCGTTTAACATTAATGTATTTTCTTGATAAATAAGGCGTCAATTTTTAAGTAGGTAATGATGATGTCACACAATTTTATTTTATTTTTTCGGTTAAAGATGATGATGTCACACATATTACATCTTAGTTACACATATATTACAACACACACCTCGTCTAACATGATGATCATATTTTGATCCAACGACGGTGAGATCTCAAAGTTTAGAAGAAGAGGAAGAAGTAGACCCTACAAAAATAAACACGAGGATGGAGACGGGAATCCATGGATAAGGACACGTGTCGGTCACCCAGTGCAGAAAACCATTGCATCGCCAACCGGCAATAGTCCGTAGGCCTTAGACAAATCGTGTTTTTAAAGTTGGGATTCGGAGGAGGAGGAAGGCGTAGCCAAATTTTCCGCCTACGACTCCTTTTTCCACATTGGACACCTTCTTTTCCGGTCCCCCTCCTCTTTCTCTCCCTAGAAATAAATTCTGAACCCCCGCTTCCTCCGTTTATATTCACTATATGCAAACCACCATTCTGGTTTAATATATTCATACATATATATATATATATATATATAGCTATAAGTAATTGTGGTGGTGGTGGGTGTGAGAGGAGAGATGACAGCAGTTTCAGAAGAAACGAGTGTTACCCTTGAAGACCTCAAGAATAAAATGGCCGACTTTGCAAAGGAAAGAGACTGGGACAAGTTTCACAGTCCCAGAAACCTCCTCTTGGCTCTGGTAATTATATATATACATCAACCCTATAATTATATGTACAAATGCAATTTTTATTGTTGAGCTTTGACCGAATTTTCCAAATACATGGATTTTGTGTGGGTTTGAGAGACCCGTACGTCCTTTTCTTTTCCTTTGCATAGTTTTAATGGCTCTGAGACCCATCAGTACTAGTGTGTAAGATTAATTATCTATGAAACATAATATGATATATAAATTGGTATCCTATATATAGAATTTCTAGGTCTTGCAGGGTTTAGATTTTAGACATATGTTGGAAAAGTATGGCTTGTTTACTACTCTACTATGTTTGTCAGAGATTTTTTTACTGGATTTGGTACAGATCTCGTATGTATTTCATATTTTAACTTTACGTCTTTTTTCATTTTTTCTTTATTTATCTAAATGTATTAAAATTTGATAAATTTGAATTATTCTTAATTATTTATGCTCTTCTTAGTTTTCTCCTATAGTTTAATAGAGTTCGCCATGGTTATCAAAATCGTGATTCTGAGTCGTAGAATCGCACGATTCTACGACTCAGAACTCAAAATCGAGTCAAATCGCAGCAGAATCGTTCAATTGGTAGAATCGGGGGTAGAATCGGAAGTAGAATCGTAGAATCGGAGGTAGAATCGTACGAGTCTATAAAATTGGTTGTTTGGGCCTTCAATTTTGGGCTTTTTTTATTTTTTGGTTGGTTTGGCTACAAAATAAAAGAGGTCTGGCCCAAGTATAGTATACAAAGTTAAATATTTATTCTATAAAATATAAATTATTTTTCATTAGTGGCAAAAAAAGATATATATATATATATATATATATATATATATATATATATCAATTATTTTTACCATGCATGTGGATGTTCCATAATATATTTTTGTGTTTAATTATAAAAAATTAAAATGATCAATTATACCTCAAGGATGCATACTCGTGACTAACAGGTTTAGGCAAATTTTAGTTTCATGATCAATATTTTCATTTGACTATTTTTTTTTTTTTTTTTTGAAGGCTTATCATATATATTAAAAATTAAAAATAATTTAAAAACTTAAAAGACTTGCCGGATATGTCAGCCAAGGTATAATCTTGTAGTCTAAACTGATAATATAATGAGATCGAGTTAACACGTGGTTCATTAATTTTGTTGTGCTAACTCTTGATTAATTTCATACTTGTGACTAATAAGGTCACAAATATCGTAACACTTGGATTGGTGGACAAAAAGGTCTTTTTATTTCTTCACTTTTTTAAGGAAAAAAAAAAAAGTTAGTCACTTTTTGGAGATGGATGAGTAAAGATTTGAGATTTGTAAACTCATATTATTTTGAACTACATTCTCTTTTATTTATATTCGGACTTTAAAATATTGTTAGGATTTGAGATTTGTGAACTCATGGATATATAATATTATGTGTTTTGGCCTCATTTTTGTTATATTTTATGGATCTTATTGTTTAAGAAGTTAGTTTCAATTATTTTTTCACAATTTGGTAGAATCTTACGATTCACGATCCGATTCTACGATTCCGATTCTACGGAGCCCAAAACGATTCTGTGTAGAATCCCAATTTTAACAACCTTGGAGTTCGCTTGAATTATCTAACTTTTATATGTGCACTGAATTGACGTCTTTTTTTTTCTTTTTTTGGTTAAATGATAAGCTTGTATATAAGATTAAAAGAATGTACATGAGGCCCCAGTTAAGGGAAGACAGCAAACAAGGAACAACAACAACTAGAGGCCACTCCAAACAAAGACATCTACAACAACTAGAGGCCACAAAATGAACAAACAAACATAATAATTCTCCACCAGAGTAGCAGTATGAGCATTCCAAAATTGCACAAGCTCAATACCATGATTCAGGGTGATAGTAGGAGCTGTCGACCCACAAGGCACACATCCTTGTTGAAACAGCAACTGCATTTCTTGGATAGATAAGATTTTCTTCAAATCAGAACTGGTTGTGAGTTTGGTTGTTGCAAACCTCGCTCTCACACAACTTTTCACCTGAGCTATGATACTAAAGGATGAGGTTGATTTGTTGTTAAAAGCTCTAGCATTTCTTTGAATCCAAATGAAATACACAGCTGCAGCCCAAAGCAATTTGTGAACTAAGAATTCTAAGGAGCTCTAGTGAGAAGAACACCAATTCAGCAGTTGGGTCCAATTATCAGGCTTGATGTAGAATCCTGCTACTTCTTACACAAACCTCCAAATGTGAGAGGTGTAGGCGCATTTAAAAAAGAGATGGTCAATGGACTCCTAATCAGAATTGCACAGATAGCAGTTGTTAGTGTAGTGTTTGTGAAGAATAGGTTTGGCATGCATCCAGAGTATATAATCTTCTCCTCACTGCCATCCATCGTATGAGACTATGCTTAGGTATATGGTTTTTGAACCAAACTATTTTGTGCCAATGGAAAACTTGAGAGCGTGGGGTGAAGTGTGACGGCCCAAGTTTTATAAACCTGGTGCGTCAGTGATGACCTAAAGATGACCCAATAACGGATCCGAAATGCGAAAGCGAAAATAAAAAACAAGTCTCTAGAGATATAACATGTCTCTGAGACACTAATGTGACCCTCAATGCGGTCATAGAACCCAAAGAAAATAAATGCGGAAGCGACGTCTCAAGAAAGGACAAGAATGAACGTAGGGACAAAATGGTCATTTCCAAAATGAAAGTGGGTACTACCGAGCACACCATTGAAAAGACAACGAAATAATAATAAACTTAGACTCAAGGATCACTTGATTCGGCGTCTTCAGACTAAGAGGTACCACAACCTTATCTAACTAAAACCATCATATCTTTCACTACGGTTGGAATTTCAGTGTGTGGTTAGTACCACTGGAAAGCTGACTTCAAGCTCTTGAATTTAGACTTAAGAATGACCTAATTTGGATCTAAAATAAGCAAGTTATGACCATTTGAAGACAGGTCATCATGGCAGCCAGACTGAGTCGGCTCCTTTAGATTGAGAGCACCAAAAATGAATAAAATGAAGCGTGAATGAACCCAGTTGACTCCTTTGAGAACTAAGCCGGCTCCTTTGGACTGAAAGCACGAAAAATGAAGGAAATGATGCCTGAATGAACTAAGTTTACTCTTTTGAGAACCGAGTCGGCTCGATTGAAGAAAGAGTTGGCTCTTTTGGGCCGAGAGCATGCAAAATGAAGTAAATGATGCCCAGATGAACTAAGTCGACTCTTTTGGGAATTAAGTCGGCTCAGTTGAAGAAAGAGTCGACTCCTTTAGGAACCAAGTCAGCATTTTTAGGCTGAGAGCCTGCTGCAATAGATTTTTTGGAAAAAAAATGCAGAAATAGAAAACTGAAATGGATTCAGGATTTTCGAGGCCAAAGCGACATTTTCTGGAAAAATGCCGTGAAGAAATTACCCCTAAAATCACATTTTTCATGTGACAGAGTCAAGATCGGAATTTATTTCCCGAAGGAAAACTCCAAAATGCCCTTAAACTAGAATATGCAAGAATAATGTAAAATGAGTTTATAGGAGGGTCATTTCACCAAGGAAGGGATTTTCTGGAAAATGATTATGCACGCAGACATAACTTACCTATTAGAAGGCGTTACAATAATCCATGGCTTTAAAATACAGCCGATGCAAAATTTGACCTATCCAAACCCCAATGCGTGAAACATGCCCTTCAAAGGTAAAAGATGCAAGAATCGAACCTAATTGCAATCAAAAGACCATTTGGCCATTAGCCACACTTCATACATATTAAATGAGTCCTAATAGAGGTACTCGTGCATACTTTGCACCACCCGATTTGAAAATGACCTTAAAGGTTCGGATTTTCCTATTTTAGCCCAAAATGCAATATATAAAACTATAATGCAAGACCTAAAACAAAATAATGTTTGGCATTTGGCCATACCTCATACATGGCAAATGAATGTCAAAGAATGAATTTTATACCCAATGTACACTCCGATGCAAAAATGACATGTTAGAATGCATGGTTTTCATAATATTCTCATTAAAGGCAAAATTCAACATTCATGACATATATGTGATTCCAACAGAAGTTTGACTCTTGGCCACATATCATATACATAAAATGAGTGTCAAAAAGTGTGCTTAGGCACACATTGCAAGTTTCAAGGCAAAATCGACATTTTGGCCTAACTATATAATACAACTTAAAAAGTAAAACCCAAACATGCTAACACTTGCATGTGAATAAGAATACACTTAAAAGAACTTCAATCCATTGAAACAACCTAGGAATATTGTGCATCCCTAACCAAGGTATCCATACCTAAAAATAACCCGATAACTTTGGGGTGAGTAAATAAGTTACTCGTAGGGAATGAGCATGCATAGACCTAACTTTTTACAAGTTTGTATAAATTAATACTTATGGTTCATTCCACCTAACGTCTATGTCAAAAGTGAGACCCAAGGAGCATCCTAATCTACCTTAAATCATTTATAGCATGAACCACATTTTTATATAATTAAATAGTATGGGAGCATACGGTACAACACAACAATATATAAATTATCAAGGTTATCAACTTGAAACCTAAAATACGAAAAGAACTAAAGTGGATCATGCCACCTAACGTCTATGTTCCAAATGAATCTATAGGATCATTCCTAAACTACATTTGAACATTATAACATAAATGTACTTAACAACATCAAAGTTGTAATGATTCATTAAAAATCACAATGCATAAATATACTTAACAACATTAAAACTGCGATGATTCATTAAAAATCATAATGCATAAATGTACTTAACAATATTAAATCGCCAATAACCAAAATCAGAAGTCACAATTAAACATTGGTTGTCAACTTGAAATTAAACGCGAAATCAAATAGTAAAAGACTTGGACATCAAATCTCGGAGTAAAATCAAGACTTAAAAGTTTATTCCAGGCACTAACCCGTTGGGAATACCACCCTAGTGCGCACTATAAAATGGGGAGAACTCGTATACCTCCCGCACTAGAGCCAAACTCTAGCCATGTCTTTGTAACAATGTCCCAAGTGACTCCAAAATCAATAAATAAGTTCACAATTTATACGCAATAAAGAATGCATGAAACCACCTTCCATGCACAAGTAGGTTGAAACCACACAATCCATGCTTTAGAGTTTCAGTTTTAAAATGGTATATATAATGTTAAGTCTTTACAATGATATAATGTACAATACAATATCATCTACTTAACAATCTAAATCATGCTTCCATGGTGGACTTTAAACAGTAATTCTACAACATTGTAGCAATAAGTTTATAAGATTAATAATATCGATAATTTACAAGAATCTCATATTACTACTACATAGTAACAAGTTAGCAATTTAACTTCCAATAGTGCACACAATAAGCATTCATATTCATAATATTATGAAACCACAAGAATCTAGTAATCTACTAAATTAAATAACTTCTCTACACAAGTTATATCTACTCAAATACTTGATTATCTCAAAGGAACCATTAAATAGATTTTAATTAATTCATCTAATTAAAATCTCTAAATTTCAAAACAATTTCAAATATTCCCAATTTAATATATATCAAAGAACATGCCAAGGCCATCAACAATATCAAGATAAAAATTCAATTAAGTGACTAAAACATTTAGAATAAATTTAATTAAACAAATTAATTAATTTTCTCTAGATTTTAAAACAATTTCAAATATTCTCAAGTTAACATAGGTTAAAGAACATACGAAGGCCTATTTTAATATCATATAACAAGTTGATTTCATGCTAGTTATAACCATGTAAATTAAATTTTCATAAAAGAAAATAATTAAATAAAAGTCTCAATACATATTCAAATGTCCTCAAATTAATATATGTTAATAAACATATCAAGACCTAATTTAATAGCATGCCACAATTTGATTCCATTACATATACAACCATGTGAATTAAATCTTACACAAAGAAAATAATTAAATTAAATTCTAGATTATAAACAAAAGTATGTATACAAGTTGTATAAGTATCAATAGCATGCAAGATAACAAAAATATAAACCTATAACATCCCCTACCTCCATTTGAGATGAAGTCTCAAATCCCTACCGAAAGGAAACTGCTCCAAATCCGACGATACTTCTAGGTTATGTCGGGGACTACGAGGAAAGTAACTTTAACCTTTGAGGTACTATGAAAATCCAAACCCGAACTCAAAAATAGTCGAAATCGACTTCTAATAAGGGGGAAAAGATCACATCGCCAAAGCCTATGATAAACGCTAAGGCACTACGACATTTACCACGAAGGAAGAGGCCGGAAAAAGAAGTAGAAGGGTAGCAGCCCAAGGCTGCCATGGATGGCCGACCAAGGAGGGAGGAAGAAGAAGAAGAAAAATCTGACTTCATTTCATAACCCTCTATTTATAGAAAAACCCTAAAAGTGTCCCGAACTGGTCCCACCGGGTCCGGAAAAGTGGAATTTGAGCAGACACGCTCAAACGATAAAATACTATAAATGAAAAAGAACCGAAATGAGATAAAATGAATTACGGAATAAACAGTATCAAAAATCGAGTCTCATGCAAAGAAATATAGCCCGAACAAGTTCGGCGGTAACCGGGGTCAGAAACCCTAAAACTGGGGGAAAACGACTAGAAGATAATTCTAAGAGTACGTAACTCGACGAAAAGTGAAAATGAATCCCGTACGAAGATTCAGTCTCAAAATAAGGCATTTCGCAATAACTTTCATTAATTGCACAATGGCCCCTACAAAAAGGGTTTACTGCACTAATGACCCAAAATAAAAATATCTTTCAAAAATATGTTCTTAAAAACCCCCGAAATAAAATATCTCTAAAAGATATTTATGAAAAATACCCCAAGAAAAGAAAATGTTTCCGAATAACTATGCATCCATGCCCCTATGGACACGGGAAGCAACCAGAGTATTTTTCTACAAAAGTAAAGATACGTATTTCGTGGAAACCACTTAGAATGAAGGTACGTGAAGTCAAAAATTAACTCCGAACACAAAAAGTGAGGTTGTGCCAAAAAGTGACAAATGGGAAAAATGACGAAAAGTGAATAGTGTCGAAAAAATGAAAATTTGGAAATAACGCGGTCCTTTAAGAAAGTTGTCAATCCAAAGGAAAGAGTCTCGAAAACCATCCCTGAGCTCTCAAGACGACACTAACTGACGAGAAACCTAACTCAGAAAAGAAAAGATCAACGGAAAAAAAATATCCGTAAAATCTGAGAAAAAGGAAAGGAAGGAAAATGACCAGGTCATTACATGAAATATTTGTATGTGTGTGACAAACACTCCTTTGTGGGATAAGGTAACCATTCAACAAAATCAGGAGTTGGGGTAGGGTGAAGTAGTTCTTGTAACTGAGATAAGAAGTTTCTGATTTGAAAGAAATGGTGCAACTACAAGGTTTTAGGGTTGACCCAATAATTGTTAGAAATTAGGCTATCAACTAGCAAGCTATTATATAGTTGAAGAATTTCTACTTCATTGAGCCCCAGCTGCAGTGAAATTGGACCATTAGATAGCCAGTAATCCAACCACAATCTTGTATCTTTCCCTTCCCCCACTTTATATCTCATAAGTCCCCTTGCCATTGACCTTAACCCTAAGAGCTTTATCCAAAAACTTGAACTCACACTTGTTGATTTAACTGACCAAAAGCACCTTGATTTTAAGAGATAAGCTTTGGACCATTCCACCCACAAGCTCTCCTTTTGTTTGCAAATTTTCCAAATGTGCTTCAAGCTAGCTACACTATTAGGTAACTCCAAATCTTGAAAACCAAGCCTTCCATTAGACTTAGGCCTACTTACATCCTCCCAAGCAACCTTGGCTCCTCTATTATTGAGATTTACCCTAGACCAGAAGAAACTTCTAAGCAATTGGTTGATCTGCTCTAGCACTTTCTTTGGAAGGATAAATGTTTATGACCAATAAGCCTATATGGAAGAAAGAATAGCCTTGACTAGCACTGCCCTTCATGCATATGAAAGAAACCTAGCAGTCCAACAACCCACTCTTGGAGTAATTCTTTCAATGAGAGTCTGACAGTCTCGAGCATTGATTGAAGATGAGGATAAGGGAAGGCCCAAATACATTACAGGTAGTGACCCTTCTTCAAATTGGAGCAATGATAAAATAACAGCCTTCAAGACATTGTCCACCCCTAATAAGAACACTTTGGACTTTGGTCTATTGAGTTACATACCAGATAAGTTGCAGAATTGGTTAAGTGCTTCCATTAACACTTGGACCGATGCCAAGCTAGCATGAGAAAACATCAAAATATCATCTGCAAAGGTTAAGTGAGTGATTGATAGCTTCTTGCATCTCCAATGATAGGTGAATCCAGCATTGTTCTCAATTTGTCTATTAACACACTGGGATAACACCTCCATTGCTAAGATAAACAACATAGGAGACAATGGATCTCCTTACCTAATACCTCTTCTACTCTTGAAGTCGCCAAATAATTCCCCATTGAGTGAAATTGAAAAAGATGGGGTGATAATACATTGGGCAATCCAGTTAATGAAAAGAGGGGGAAACCCAAATAGTAGCAGTGAGTCCAGTATAAATTGCCAGTGAATGGAGTCAAAAGCTTTCCTAGGGTCTATTTTAAAGGCACATTTGGGAGAGTGGTGTCTTCTATGGTAACCATTCAACTAATAGTACAGCGGACTCCATCAAGAATGCAATAACATTGCAACTCTCATTATCATATTTACATCCAAAATACAGAAATAATACATTAAAATCAAATCATTTAACCCATTTATGTAAGTATTCATTATTAATTTAAAATTATTATATTATCCATTTAAATTTGTTACATAACTTTTGTGTTGTCTATTTAAATGTATTGAATTGTACTGCCCTTAAAATATACTGGGTAAAAACTATTTTCCTAAAAACCAAGCAGCAAAATTTATATAGAAAAATAATAAGTCCTACTTGGTTTGTAACTTTGAAAATTGTTATAAAAAATTCAAAGAATAGGAAATTGTTTTCATATAACTATAAAAGATAGTCCTCTAAACTAAGACATTTTTATAACTGAGTTTTTAGAAAACTGAATCAAACAAAGTTTTTATACAGATTTCTGTTTTCAGTTTTTTGAAAATAGAAAACTATTCTCAAAGTTACAAACCTTGCAAACTCAATATTTGATACTTCAGGCCCGTTTGGCATACGAAATGTTTTAGGCATTATATCTTAGGAAAGTTAGAAATTTGCGCGCTAACTATGATTAATGTTGCAATTAATCTTCAAAACTAAACACTGACAATTGGAGGCTTAATTCTTTCACATACACGTACACAATGTATATATTACATTGAATGAATCAAAATATCATAAAGAAATTGAATTTTATATGACTGAACCAAAATTCACTATAAGAGTATCCCATTAATTATATATAAGAGCAGAGTAACCATGATTGCACTTGGAATATTTTGTTCTTAATATTAGGTTACAGGGCTCCTACTCCTGTAGAGGATGGAAACAAGTATTTCCACCACCCCCTCCTGCAGAGAGTGGAAACAAGTATATCCAACACCTAGAAAACAAAAAATGATGAGTGGAAGTCGAGAAGGAATACGGCTGGAAAGAGAGCCCTGAAGACACTCAAGAAGAAGTAGAACAAGTCCCGCATGGCCGAAAACGGTTGGCGTTCCCATGGAATGTCTATATCTAGCAACCAACTCAGCACACACCAGACCGGTGCCAAGGCCTGAATGTGCATGTATTCAAACGAAATCAGCAGGACTTGATAGTCAAAATATTACAGCACATCCTCAGCAATTTGTACACAATCCGCGAGCTCATGCTGGGCCGAGGGAGAGGAGGTATAAATGTTAAGACTTAGATATTTTGACTATTATTATTGGTTAGCAGCCTGGGGGTTTGGGAATTGAATGGCCGAGAGTAGTAGTGGTAACTTCTTAGTAGAGGTATTGACTCTTCTAGTTTGAAACCCTGTTATAGGTTTCAGATTTGATAGATATTCTTTTCCTTGATTGAAAGGGGTAATTTAGACTACTAATACTACATGGAAAACTTTACCAAAATAAACATTAAATAAATAAAAAAGGAATAAAAGAAATAATATCATTAAGAATTAATTTTAAAAAATTGAGTGTGTGCAAGAATTATATATATATATATATATATATATATATATATAGGATAATACTTAGCTACTCACCGGTGAGTAGCTTCAGGCTACTCTCCCCTCCTGTGTTCCAATAACAATATACCATATTAGCTTTAATAACCAAATAATCCACGTTCTTTATATTTTCTCAGATCAACCATTGAATAATTTTTTTTTATTAAAGTTGGTATATATATATATAGGATAATACTTAGCTACTCACCGGTGAGTAGCTTCACGCTACTCTCCCCTCCTGTGTTCCAATAACAATATACCATATCAGCTTTAATAACCAAATAATCCACGTTCTTTATATTTTCTCAGATCAACCATTGAATAATTTTTTTTTATTAAAGTTGATGTGGTATGTTGTTATTGGAACACATGAGGGGTGAGTGGGGTGAAGCTACTCACTGATAAGTAGCTAAGCATTATCCATATATATATATAACACACACACACACTTGTTCTGCCTCTTGCTCTCAGTGAAACAATAAAATTAATCCACACTTTCTATGTTAGATTTACAATTTCTAAACCCACATGTTCCTTACCTTTTAACACACAATCACTCTTACCAAATTTTTAATTTCCATATTTAATTTTACTATTACCAATTACTATAATAATAAAAAAATAATTTTCACTTACAGAATTTAAAGATTTGAAGGGAGAGCAAATTTATTTTTTCAAAACAAAATAAATAAAGAAGAGGAAACATAAAAAAAAATAAATAAATAATGTACTACTTCAGCAATCACCGCCTAATTCCTATCGATGCCTATCAAAATTCCGTTAGACAGTATGGATACTGACCATTAGATTCGGGCCCTGATACCCTCCTGTTGAGAATATATATGCATATATGGAACGTTTGTTTCTATAAATTGAATGGCAAATTATACGCAAACTAGAAGATTCTCTACATATATTCTTTATTTATCAAGCTAGCTAGCTTTCTTTAATATCTACTAATTCTTCGTCGAAGGATTGCTTGAATTAGGTATCTACCATTGTTATCAAACTTGGAAATTTTTGCGTACATATTGTTCAATTCGTTCAGACTGTTCAGTTCCTCTACTGTTTGGTGTCCGTTTCAAAAATTAATAAAGTGTGATTATGGTGGTTTTGTAACAAATGATCATCTTACTTTTTTGGGTCGGTGCTACAAAAATTTTTGGGTTATGGGCATCAATGTTTGTCCATGTTTAATCTAAATTAAATTAGAGAAAAATTGTTTGTCCATGTTACATAAATACAGGTCGGGAAAAAGTATACTGAATCGACGAAACTCACTAATATCAAAGTACGATGACTCCACGGAATTCATCAATAACAAAGGTGGAAAAGGAACAAGTTGTAGAGTTGAATTGTAAGTTTCCTAATTATTTCTATCTTAAAAGAAGTATGGTTGGTATTTCCTATTTTCATTTAAGTCACATATTCTAAATGGAATTTTTTTTTTTTTTTTCTTTTTTTTTTTCTCTAATTTTTGAAGTTAAAGCATACTTAGACTTATTCGAGACCTCTTTTGAAAGAAGAAAAATCATACCATTAAACTATTTTTTTTTTTTAATTATTTGAAAGATATATTAATCATTAAAGAGTGTATTTTCATTTTAAATACATTCGAAACTTAATATCTTAAATTTCAAGGAAATTTTTTTTTTTAAAGTGAAAACTTTTATTGGTAAATAACACGAAATTTAAATTTGTCATTTTTATGTTGGTGGGTGTCGATCAAATTGTATAGATAAGTAACGACAACGGGAAGGCTAGAACAGCAAGGCCAGACACGCACAAATGAGTAATTGGGCTGGCCCAAAGTCAATTCAAAGCTAAACCAGCCCAATGTCAACAAATCAAAACTAGGCCTAACAAGCCCAAACACTTCAAAAGATCACTAATAACAAATTAGATGAGTAATCTTACTAAAAAGAATAAACAAAGAGAATTATAATATATGTAGAAGTGATGAGAATATTCTTAATCACACCATGAATACAAGTGAAATATTATAAAGTAGAAAATTTCCACAGGGGTATTTTTTGTCAATGAAAAAAAAAACTCTATTTTTCTAACTTTTTCAAATAGCAAATCTATTACTTCCAGATTCTATAAAATCCTGTTGTACTTATTTAAGGATAAAATATATTTTCCTAAAAAATAAAAAACCCAAGAAAAATAATTTTATTTTTTGTTTGAAAAAAAGAAAGAATATTTAACACATCAAATTTTATTGAAAATAGTCAGACCCCTTGCTGTGTCTACTATAATTAAGGATTATTCATGCTCTCAACAATAAAATTAATCCACACTTTCTATGTTAGATTTATAGTTTCTAAACCCACTATGTCCTTTCTTTTTAAGACAAAATCACTCTCATCCTATTTTTAGTTTCCATATTTAATTTTACCATTACCATATACTGTAACAATAAAAGATAATTACCAAAATAAAAAAAATATTGAACGAAGAAGAGGAAATTTAACTTTAAGATTTGAAGGGAGAGCAAATTTAATTTTTCAAAACAAAATAAATAAAGAGAAGGAAACGAAAAAATATATATAGTACTTCAACTTGCAATTACAGCTTAATTCCTATCAATGCCTATCAAAATTTCATTCACTTTATATATAAGTTCACGACAACCCCTTTAATTCCAAATTCACACTAAAACCGCTAACCAACTTAATTTAATTTAATTTATCAAGACAAAGTTAACCAACTATCCCTAGTCTCTCATAGAGGACCTTCCTTTTATAAAAAGTTTTTCTTAAAACTGTCCACCATATGATATAATATTGTTCACTTTTGGACCTTCCAAAAAAAACTCGAAAAATAAAATAAATAAATAAATAAATAAAAATAATCCGGGGCAATTAATCTTCAAAACTAAAAACTGAACAGTGGAGGCTTAATTCTTTCACATACATGTGCCCAATGTATACTCCATTCAATGACTCAAAATATAGAAAGAAATACAATTTTATATGACTGAACCAAAATTCATATTATATATAAGAGCAGAGCAACCATGATTGCACTTGGAACATTTTGTTCTTAATGTTAGGTTACAGGGCTCCAACTCTTGTAGAGAATGAAAAAAAAGTATTTCCACTATTCCATCGCCCCCTCCTGTAGAGAATGTAAACAATTATATTCAACAGCTCGAAAACCATAATTGATAAGCGGGAATCGAAAAAGAGAGCCCCGAAGACACTCAAGAAGAAGTAGAACAAGTTCCGCATGGCCGATAACGGTTGACTTTTCCATGTCTCGCAACCAACTCAGCACACGCCAGACCGGCCAGACCGGAGCCGGGACCCGAATGGGCATGTATTCAAACGAAATCAGCACACACTTGAGGCTCAAAATATGACAGTACAACCTCAGCAATGCGTACACAATCCGCGAGCTCATGCTGGGCCAAGGAAGAGGAGGTATAAACGCTAGACCTAGATATTTTGACTATTATTATTGGTCAGCAGCATGTGGTGAGGGAAGAGATACAAAACTAGGGTTTGGGATTTGAAGGGCCGAGAGTGGTTGAAACTTCGTAGTAGAGGTATTGACGCTTGTGCTCCCTTTTTTAGGTTTCAGATTTGATAGATATTCTTTTCCTTGATTGAAAGGGATAATTTAGAATACTTATAATATACTACAAGGAAAACTTCACCAAAATAAACATTAAATAAATAAAAAGGTAATTTTCCTTAAAAAAAAAAAAAAAAAAAAATTATTCCTAACTCTTACCCTCAACAATAAAATTAATTCACACTTTCTATGTTTGATTTATAGTTTCCAAACTCACATATGTCCTTTCATTTTAACATAAAATCACTTCACCCTAGTTTTAATTTTCATATTTAATTTTACCATTACTATATAATATAACAATAAAAAGTAATTACCAAAATAAAAAATATTGAATAAAGAAGAGTAAATTTACAGAACTAACGATTTGAAGGGAGAGCAAATTTATTTTTTCAAAATAAAATAAATAAAGAAGAGGAAACATAAAAATATATATATAGTACTTCAACCTGCAATTACCGCCTAATTCCTGTAAATGCCTATCAAAATTCCATTAGATTAAGGCTTTGATACCCTCCTGTTGAGAATATATATGCATATTTGTTTCAATAAATTGAATGCTTTGGCAAATTATACGTACAGTTGAAGATTCTCTACATATATTCTTTATTTGTCAAGCTAGCTATCATTAATATCTGCTAATTCTCCTATTTAGTGCCTCAAAATATAATTTCTCGATCTCGCTTACCACCGTTGAAGGATTGCTTGAATTAGGTCTCAACCTTAACAAACTTGGAAATTTCTATGAACATATATGATCACTTCGTTCAGTTCCTCTACGTTTGGTGTCCGTTTCAAAAATTCATAAAGTGTGATTATGGTGGTTTTGTAACAAATGATCATCTTACTTTTTGGACAAATTTTGGGTCGTGCTACAAAAATTTTTGGGTTATGGGCATCAATGTTTGTCCATATTTAGGTTCGGTTTGTTTTGATGTAAAATATTTTTTAAGAAATATTTTTTTATTTTCTGGTGTTTGGCTCTCTTAAAATATTTAGAAACGTAGATTTTTTCTAAACACCGACAAAGTAAAAATATATATATATTTTACCCGGAAAAAAATATATTTTACGGGCATCTTAAATTAGAGGAAAATTGTTTGTCCATGTTACATAAAAACAAGTTGGAAAAAAGTACCATGACTGAACTCCACGGAATTCATCCAATTGTAAGTTTGTTTATTATTTCTATCTTAAAAGAAGTATGGTTGATATTTTGTATTTTCACTTTACCTTTTTATCTGAATGTATTAAAATTTGATAATTCTGTAGTCACATTTTCTGGATGGATTTTTTTTTTTTTTTTTTTTTTTTTTTGAAGTTAAAGCATACCAGGCTTATCCTTTGAAAGAAAAAAATTATACCATTAAACTAAAAACCTTTTAATTGTTTGAGATATGTATTAATCATTAAAATAGTGTATTGTCATTTTTAATACATTCGGAACTTAATATTTTAAATTTCAAGCAATTTTTTGTTTTAAGTGAAAACAAATCAAAACAAGGCTTAAAAAGCCCAAACACTTGAAAGATCACTCCCTAATAACTAGGGGTGAACAAATAATTCGTCAATTCGGTCCGAATCAATCCGATCCGTGTGGTTCAGTTCGGTTCGATTTTCAGATCTAATGGTTCGGTGATGGTTTGAAAAATTTACAATCCGGTATTCGCAGTTCGGTTAACGGATTGGCCCCTGAAAAAATCGATCCGAACCGTTAACCGATCTGAACCGATCCGTTGCCAATCCGAACCGTTAGTCAATCCGAACCGAACCGTGAATACTATTTTATATATATATATATATATATATATATATATATATATAGACACACACACACACACAATATTAAATATATAGTATACTTATTACCGTATTTGTATTTCTTTTTTCTTTTCTTTTTTTATTCATTATTCGAACCCTAGCTCCCTAACTCATTACTCTCGCATCTCATTAGTCATTACAGCCTTTACAGGCTTTACAGCCGCGTCTCACTCTCACCTCTTCTCTCTTCACCCTCTTCTCTAGACTTTAGTTATCTTCGCCTCTGTGATTCACTCTTCACTCTTCACCTCTATTTTTGTTCACTCTTCGCCTCCCGATCTCTCGCCTCTTAATCCATTGTTCACCAGATTCGAAGCAACGGCGACCTCTTCGAGTGGATCTACCTCTTTTCCGGTGAGTACATAAATTTTTTGCATAGATCTTCTTATTCTCCTCTTCTCTGAACATTTTTTGTAAATAACATCAATATTTTATGTTAATCATCATAACATAGTGATGGATCTTCTTATTCTGGAAGACGACGCCGCCGACGGCCATCCCGTGGCTAAACTGTAACTATGTGGCTTCGGGTTCCACTGTGTACGCCATCACGGAGGGTTCGGTTAACACTGCCGATCTCTCAGGTCGCTGGAGTACAATTCAGGCCAGTGCTAGTAGACCTTTAGTTTATTTTCCTTTGTCAAGACAGGAAATTCATTGCCCTAACCCTTCCCAAGATGTAAATTTAAAGTTTTTCATTGGAAAATAGACCCATATGAAACTCTATCTCGGATTGAGGAGGTGTTTTGCTTTCTGAAATTTTGATTTGTGTTTTTTTTTTTTTTTTTTTTTTTTTTTTTTTTGAAGTTAAAGCATACCAGGCTTATCCTTTGAAAGAAAAAAATTATACCATTAAACTAAAAACCTTTTAATTGTTTGAGATATGTATTAATCATTAAAATAGTGTATTGTCATTTTTAATACATTCGGAACTTAATATTTTAAATTTCAAGCAATTTTTTGTTTTAAGTGAAAACTTTTACTGGTAAATAACACAAAATTTGTATGGGATTGAGACAAGTGCATTGTCGCATTTATGTCGGTGACTTGACGGGTGTGAGGATTTTCAAGAAATTCTCCAGTTTCTTCTTTAAGCAAATTGTATTAATAAGTAACTACGACAGGAAGGCTATAGGCCAGACACACACGAATGAGAAATTGGACTGGCTCAAAGTCAAAATCAAACCTAAACCAGCCCAATGTCAACAAATCAAAACAAGGCTTAAAAAGCCCAAACACTTGAAAGATCACTCCCTAATAACTAGGGGTGAACAAATAATTCGTCAATTCGGTCCGAATCAATCCGATCCGTGTGGTTCAGTTCGGTTCGGTTTTCAAATCTAATGGTTCGGTGATGGTTTGAAAAATTTACAATCCGGTATTCGCGGTTCGGTTAACGGATTGGCCCCTGAAAAAATCGATCCGAACCGTTAACCGATCCGAACCGATCCGTTGCCAATCCGAACCGTTAGTCAATCCGAACCGAACCGTGAATACTATTTTTTTTATATATATATATAGACACACACACACACACAATATTAAATATATAGTATACTTATTACCGTATTTGTATTTCTTTTTTCTTTTCTTTTTTATTCATTATTCGAACCTTAGCTCCCTAACTCATTACTCTCGCATCTCATTAGTCATTACAGCCTTTACAGGCTTTACAGCCGCGTCTCACTCTCACCTCTTCTCTCTTCACCCTCTTCTCTAGACTTTAGTTATCTTCGCCTCTGTGATTCACTCTTCACTCTTCACCTCTATTTTTGTTCACTCTTCGCCTCCCGATCTCTCGCCTCTTAATCCATTGTTCACCAGATTCGAAGCAACGGCGACCTCTTCGAGTGGATCTACCTCTTTTCCGGTGAGTACATAAATTTTTTGCATAGATCTTCTTATTCTCCTCTTCTCTGAACATTTTTTGTAAATAACATCAATATTTTATGTTAATCATCATAACATAGTGATGGATCTTCTTATTCTGGAAGACGACGCCGCCGACGGCCATCCCGTGGCTAAACTGTAACTATGTGGCTTCGGGTTCCACTGTGTACGCCATCACGGAGGGTTCGGTTAACACCGCCGATCTCTCAGGTCGCTGGAGTACAATTCAGGCCAGTGCTAGTAGACCTTTAGTTTATTTTCCTTTGTCAAGACAGGAAATCCATTGCCCTAACCCTTCCCAAGATGTAAATTTAAAGTTTTTCATTGGAAAATAGACCCATATGAAACTCTATCTCGGATTGAGGAGGTGTTTTGCTTTCTGAAATTTTGATTTGTGTTTTTTTTTCTTTTAGGGTTTCCTTGCTGCCTTCTTTTTCCCTGTAAATATCATTGATTTTGTATTCATATTTTTTTTAAAGAAATGAACAAGATTGACAAAGCCTAATTAGCCCAATCCGCATAAACCGAACCGATCCGATCCGTTACTTCACAGATCGGTTTGGTTCGGATTAAAAGCCCCCACGGATCAATTCGGTTTCAATTTTTGCCAATCCGTGGGGACCGGTTAGGCTTGATCTTTATCCCCAAACCGAACCGATCCGAACCGTGATCAGGCCTACTAATAACAAAATAGATGAGTAATCTTACTAAGAATCGTGACCGAATAAACAAAGAGAATTATAATATATGTACACAATGAATAGAAGTGAAATATTATAAAGTAGAAAATCATTCGAATTTCCACAGTTGTATTTCTTTTTTTTCTTTTTTTAGTTAAAAAGTAAGCTTGTATATAGAAATAAAGTATAGAATGTACATGAAGTGCTACACTGAGCACCAAGACAAGAGCCACACTGGGCAACAAAAACATTGTAATACCCCTAGTTTTCAAAAGGATAAAATGGAAATATTTTGGTTTGTTTTTCATTTTTATTTAAATTATTGGACTTATTTTTTATTTGGTTAAATTAGTTGTTTTATTATTATTTGTGTGTATTTAATTTAATTGTTATATAGTGAATTGGTTTGTTTAATTGATTAAGTGTGAATTATTTGTTTTAGATTAATTGATTAAATTTAATTGAATTGGTATTTTAAATTAATTATTTATTTATTTTAATTTAATTAGTTTTAACTGACGTGTCTTGTTTATGGCTTATATGGTTTATATTTTAGGGTTATTTTAATTTAAGTTAGGGTTTCATTTATTCATGGTGTAGCCGACTGCTAAATTTAATTGAATTAAACATAGGTTAAATAATAGCCTATATATATAAAACTGTATGGTCTGCTAGGGTTGGAGAAACAAAAACAAAACCCTATTCACGGAATAGTATTTTGAGAGGAAAACAGAGAGGGTTCTTGAGAGAATCTGTGAGGCTAATGGAGGAAGGATAGAGGACGAGCAGAGGAGTTGTTCGTGGGTAAGTCAAGAAACAACAAAGGAATAGAAGGTTTATCAAAGGAGGAAAACAATCTGGGGAATTCTGAAACGTAGAGACGGCGTAGAGGTTTTAATTCAAAATCTCATAGGCAAGTTTCAGACTATCTCTTTCCCTATAAACTTGTGTTCTGTGTATCTTATATAGACTCCAGGAACTTAATTAAACTATTAAAAACGGATTTTATGCATTGCTAGATGATTTCTGAAATCTGTTCTGTGTTTTTAAAGTTTAAACCCGTTGTTGCTTAAACTATTTTGTTGTGAGTTTAATTTCTGTTGTTTGATTTACCCTGGAGTATGAGAGGTTCTAGGACTATAAGAACTTAAATAGTATCCAAAGAACGTTACAAAAGTTTGGGATATGACACTGGACTTCGCCGGAAGCGAAGAAGAACTGAATTGGTTGGTTGCATAAACTGTTTTTGTCTTCAAATTAGATTTTTGCCAAACTATTCTTAGGGAAATCAAAGGAGTTTCTAGGAGTATTAGAGCCTAAATTGAACTATTAAAATCCTTAAGAAACTTAGGACAGACAGTTGGAACTTCCGCCGGAAGCAAAGACGAAGCAGTGAAGCAGAGAGGGGCTCTCAGGGGTGAGAGGCGGCTCCTAAATGGTGGGAGCCAGCTCCCATGAAGAGAGAGCCAGCTCTCCATGAGGGAGAGCCGGCTCTAGAAGCCTAGGAGCCGGCTCCAATAAAGGGGAGCCGGCTCCCATGGGAAAAAAACCCCTACGGGTGTTTTCTGCAATTTTCTGAAGGTCAGGGGCTTAAAGGTAATTACTGAAAAGTGATGGGGGGTTTTAAATGATTAAAATTAACTTGTTAAAGCCTTCAAATAGTTGGTTTATGCTAAGGTGCTAAACCTAAATGCATGTCATAAAACATAAGCTTATGATAGGCCTACTGTCAAGGAAGGAGGAATGTTTGTTTTGCTAAGTTGTTTTGACAACTTAATTTGGACTGACATTGTAATTATTGTTAGAATTTATATCCATGATATATTTAGCATAGTTCAGTTTCAGGAATGTTGGTTATGACGTCATGTACTCGTATCTAATAAGTTGTATATTGTCGGGAGTAATGGAAGGTTAGTTGCTAGTTTCGTGTTAGCAAATTAAATGAAACTGGTATAAAATACTTTTGAAGTTTCATATGATGTACTTAAACTTTGGAGTGTCATTATATCCGACCCAGAAATTTATAATGGGGAATTACATAGATGCCATGAGATTTAATTATAAATTCGCATGCCGTAAAGGATTTGGGAGGATGTAAATGCTAGTCATCATTTTTACATTTTAAACGAACTAGTATGGATGTGTTGTTTTGGAATTCTAGTATAATGTGCGGGTTAAAATTCTGTTATTCATTATATTATGTTATGAAGGATAATTGCTGAACTGTCTTAATTTCTGTTCTGTCAATTACATGAAAATGGATTGTTTAAATTGTTTATTCTTATTTTAACAATTTAAAAGGAGGTTCTATGAATATAATCATATACTGGATGCATGATAGGAGCTTATCTATATCTGATTTCTATTATGTTGGTTCTGGATATACCTGATGTTCATTTTGAGTGTGCATCATGTGTGGATCATATGCATTATATGTACCGGTATGGGACGGTGACATATCAGGGATGGATTAGATCAAAAAGCTAAGTCCTACCCCTTTCATACATACGGAATGGATTAACTAAAATAGTTAAATCCTACATGGATGCATGTCCTGTCAACTAAAACAGTTGAACGACATAACGGATGTTTGTTTTATTTTTCTGCATTAGGAAAGAATTTATATATATTTTTATGGTACCGTGATACGAGCTTGAGTCTCCTGATCACGGTTAGGGTGCGTATATTGCAAAGGTTGAGTAGCTAGCTATAGCTAATGTTTCCTGGTAGGTCTAGGTACTTGGCCGCTGAAAAGCGTGTTTTATATGTCACCTTCTACCCAGGCTGAACTATGTTATAGGCTAGTGAGCATCCTATAGTGTGTATTTATATATCTATGGACTATTGTAGATATTGCCGAGCTATCTAGGATGTATCTGCGTATCGGGTTTATGTACGGATTGTAGTAGGATGGAACTTGCATGTGAGCCTGACCCACCTTTATTTTTCAGGTGTTCGTGAGTACCAGGCTTAGGGTTTGATCGTGGTGATGCAGATACAGTCACTCACTCTTCCGACTACATAGGATTTTCTTTCTTATTTTGGTTTTGGATTTTAATTCTGTAAATGTTTTACCAGTTGGAAATATTAGGGGTCCACTAGATGGATTCCCGAGTTGTACGGATTGGAAAGTTTATTTATATTAAAACTTTTATTTTGGAGGTTTTACAATTAGAATTCTTTTCAGCGTATAATTATTTTATTCTTAATTCAGTTTTATTCTTACTTGGTTACATATTGATTGTCTGGTATCCCTCGGATCTGTGCTCGGACTTGATCACCCGTGACTCTAGAATCGAGGGGTATCACAGTTGGTATCAGAGCACTCCAGGTTCTAGTGTCCTTAGGAGTGTCTTTCATTAGAAGTCTTCCGCGTTACGTCTCTTAAAAACTTAGAGCCATATTAGGATTCGTTGTACTCTTTTACGGTTCATTAGGAGGAGCTCCTGATGTCAATTATATTCAATAATTATGGAATGGTTGACACTAGAAGGAGGATGGGGTCTGCGGCGACAGCAAAACCAGACCGAAGGAGTAGAGGAGTACGTTATCGAGTTCTCTATCAGAAGCAAAACTTGGGATTTGAGGTTTAGTTCCGGTTGGCGCTACTTTTTGAAGTATAAGCCAATGAGGGATATAGGAGTGTGTTTTAAGTCACCGTATAAAGGGACCAACACGATTTCAGTTATTCTCATAAAGGAGACAACCGAGGAATAGGAGTCCAAAGAGGATTCTAGTGGAGGAAATTTCAACAAACCTAAGAAAGAGGGTATTAAATGTTGAAAAGCAAGGATCACGTGAAAGTGATCTTGTTCGCTAATAGTATAGTGAACGATACTCATAGAGTTGAGGTGGATAGTTAACCTTGTGTATTACCTTTAAATGAGGTAGATAAAGGGAACTCTTCAGGGGTTTGGGAATCGGATGAAGTTCTTCTCAGAACGAAGCAAAGATTATATAGCACGTTTCGGGGAGTATGGGGATTAGGTTTTGACTATCTAAGTTGCTTTATATAGCTACATTAGACGGTTTGTATCCTGTGTATAAGGAGGATGAAGGTTAAGCCTTTGGCATTTGCTGAGGCAAATGGAGTTGGTTTTGAGCTATGTTTCGAGGTTGGGTGATTACCTCCGAAACTGTAGAAAGGAGATTGTGAACCAATCGGGTAAAGTTGATTTCTAAAGAGATTTTCTTTGCTAGAAGGAACGATGTTTTACGTAGGGGTTTATTGTGTTTTATTGCGTATGCTTTATGTGTTTCTTTTTCGTCAAGTATTCAGGATTGGGAATACGGTTTAGTTGGTGACACAAGTGAGTGATCAGTTAACTACCGTTTTGGAGGAATAGCGTTAATTACGCTAGGATTTTAGGCACGTGATCATAGGATTTGGTAAGTATATCTAACTTTAGCCAATCTAATGAACCTCGATAGGCGTGGTTATAGTATATGTTCAGGATGGGATAAGAAAACCAGCAATTTGAGTCAAATGATATAGATTCATTTGATAAGCTGTAACGTCATGCTGGTTTATCGGAGGAACTGGCTTGGCTGAATATCTTCTAGGACAATTTTAAACAGGTGTTCCTAAGTCAGTAGGAGGATTTTGGTACTGGTTTAAGTACTTGTTGGAATAACACCGATTGAGGATAATAGACGGATTTACTAGTCATCAGTCAATTCTTAAACAAGAATTTCATTTTCATCAGGGAGTGTCATTAGGAGGAGATGCTGGAGATGTATATCAAAGAAAAGGCAGAGTCACTCATTTACAGAAATAATATGGAAAAAATTTTTTTTTTTCTGGTTATCGTTCGCAACAAGTAGTTGTTGCTCGGAAATTGTTAACTATTTGGAGGATGAAAAGATTTCCATTTGCGGTTGCAGTTAGACGGGATGTCTAATAGACTCTTACTTGTGTTAGAAAAGTAAGATGTCAAAGACTTGAAGATGAGACTGAACATCTAATATCTGTCTCGAAGTCTGATATCTGGTAAATAATCTAGATGGACCGTCAGAGATCATTAGATCCTTGCGGCCACTTCTCATGCTAGAGCGGGACTGACAGAGTAGTTTCCACGGATTTAGATGAGAGATTACTGATTCTACACAAGGGTCAGGATTCTGGTTGGGAGATCGTTGACTGATAAACTTAAATCAGTTTCATTTTGTCTATTTTGGGAACTAGTACGATATCAGTTTCTACGAATAGCGTGGATCACGAGACGGCTTAGATGGATAGATGTGGTGATTCACACTTTGCTTTAAGAAACGTCTGGTGGAAGTGATAGGGCAGAGGATGATCTTATCAACCGGTATGGAAATTGAACCTTCGGTGGTTATTGCGCAAACCATTGTGGTTTAACATATGGAAATTATAACACCTGCTGTTACTAGGGAAATGGAAGTGGTCAACTTAGAATATTTGGCGTTTCTTATCAGTTGTACATTGCACTGATAATGGAGGTATAGCATGTGGTTATTCAATATGGAAGATAACCGGTGCTATGTCAAAGGAGCTTTCTGAAGGTGTTGGAGCAACAACTATGCTTTGCATCTCTAGATGGGAAATTGGACCGCGATATTCTATTTAATCATGGCAAATATGCTTAGGATATGTATCCTAGTTTGGCATGGGTAATTGAAAGCGTTACTTACCGTTTCAGATATTATCTGTGCTATTGTTGGCACAAGGAAGTTCGTGCGACAATGTTTGGGATTTTAGATAGTCGGGTTGTGTCGATCTCTTACTGGTTGGTCCGACATGGAAGCGAGGTTGTCTAATAAGACCTTGACTTTATGTAAGGATACATTGGAGAACCATGCTTTCTTTTGGTAATGATTGCGCACGGTTTGGAGGCGGCAGTCGGATTTTGTAGATAGTTGAACTCGTACATGAGTGTTTTCTATCAGGAAATGGTTGTTGGGAGGACTTTCGTATTGGAAACAATGTTTTGAGAGGAAGGTCAGTTTTATGTATTACACTGACTTTTCCAGGATGTTGTCACTCGAGTTAGGATGTAGCCTATTGTTTAACGTTACTAAATAACTAGCGCTGGATGCATAGGACTTTTATGTGTTAGTTCTATGGAATTGGAAGGACGAGGGATGGTTACCCTTCATTAAATATTGGGTAAGACTGGATCGTTGCTAGATACAACCTAGGAGTTGTACATTTTTTGCTATTTTTCTTTTACATAGAAACTTGGTATGTTGTTGGTTATGTTAGGAATTTGGTGGAGCTCATATAAGCGGCTGTGCCACACGAAAACGGAAATGAATTTTATAAAGTTATTAATTCAGAATTTCGTGAATTCCGAGGACGGAATTCCTTTTGTTAGGGGGGAAGAATGTAATACCCCTAATTTTCAAAAGGATAAAATGGGAATATTTTGGTTTGTTTTTCATTTTTATTTAAATTATTGGACTTATTTTTTATTTGGTTAAATTAGTTGTTTTATTATTATTTGTGTGTATTTAATTTAATTGTTATATAGTGAATTGGTTTGTTTAATTGATTAAGTGTGAATTATTTGTTTTAGATTAATTGATTAAATTTAATTGAATTGGTATTTTAAATTAATTATTTATTTATTTTAATTTAATTAGTTTTAACTGACGTGTCTTGTTTATGGCTTATATGGTTTATATTTTAGGGTTATTTTAATTTAAGTTAGGGTTTCATTTATTCATGGTGTAGCCGACTGCTAAATTTAATTGAATTAAACATAGGTTAAATAATAGCCTATATATATAAAACTGTATGGTCTGCTAGGGTTGGAGAAACAAAAACAAAACCCTATTCACGGAATAGTATTTTGAGAGGAAAACAGAGAGGGTTCTTGAGAGAATCTGTGAGGCTAATGGAGGAAGGATAGAGGACGAGCAGAGGAGTTGCTCGTGGGTAAGTTAAGAAACAACAAAGGAATAGAAGGTTTATCAAAGGAGGAAAACAATCTGGGGAATTCTGAAACGTAGAGACGGCGTAGAGGTTTTAATTCAAAATCTCATAGGCAAGTTTCAGACTATCTCTTTCCCTATAAACTTGTGTTCTGTGCATCTTATATAGACTCCAGGAACTTAATTAAACTATTAAAAACGGATTTTATGCATTGCTAGATGATTTCTGAAATCTGTTCTGTGTTTTTAAAGTTTAAACCCGTTGTTGCTTAAACTATTTTGTTGTGAGTTTAATTTCTGTTGTTTGATTTACCCTGGAGTATGAGAGGTTCTAGGACTATAAGAACTTAAATAGTATCCAAAGAACGTTACAAAAGTTTGGGATATGACACTGGACTTCGCCGGAAGCGAAGAAGAACTGAATTGGTTGGTTGCATAAACTGTTTTTGTCTTCAAATTAGATTTTTGCCAAACTATTCTTAGGGAAATCAAAGGAGTTTCTAGGAGTATTAGGGCCTAAATTAAACTATTAAAATCCTTAAGAAACTTAGGACCGACAGTTGGAACTTCCGCCGGAAGCAAAGACGAAGCAGTGAAGCAGAGAGGGGCTCTCAGGGGTGAGAGGCGGCTCCTAAATGGTGGGAGCTGGCTCCCATGAAGAGAGAGCTAGCTCTCCATGAGGGAGAGCCAGCTCTAAAAGCCTAGGAGCCGGCTCCAATAAAGGGGAGCCGGCTCCCATGGGAAAAAAAACCCCTACGGGTGTTTTCTGCAATTTTCTGAAGGTCAGGGGCTTAAAGGTAATTACTGGAAAGTGATGGGGGGTTTTAAATGATTAAAATTAACTTGTTAAAGCCTTCAAATAGTTGGTTTATGCTAAGGTGCTAAACCTAAATGCATGTCATAAAACATAAGCTTATGATAGGCCTACTGTCAAGGAAGGAGGAATGCTTGTTTTGCTAAGTTGTTTTGACAACTTAATTTGGACTGACATTGTAATTATTGTTAGAATTTATATCCATGATATATTTAGCATAGTTCAGTTCCAGGAATGTTGGTTATGACGTCATGTACTCGTATCTAATAAGTTGTATATTGTCGGGAGTAATGGAAGGTTAGTTGCTAGTTTCGTGTTAGCAAATTAAATGAAACTGGTATAAAATACTTTTGAAGTTTCATATGATGTACTTAAACTTTGGAGTGTCATTATATCCGACCCAGAAATTTATAATGGGGAATTACATAGATGCCATGAGATTTAATTATAAATTCGCATGCCGTAAAGGATTTGGGAGGATGTAAATGCTAGTCATCATTTTTACATTTTAAACGAACTAGTATGGATGTGTTGTTTTGGAATTCTAGTATAATGTGCGGGTTAAAATTCTGTTATTCATTATATTATGTTATGAAGGATAATTGCTGAACTGTCTTAATTTCTGTTCTGTCAATTACATGAAAATGGATTGTTTAAATTGTTTATTCTTATTTTAACAATTTAAAAGGAGGTTCTATGAATATAATCATATACTGGATGCATGATAGGAGCTTATCTATATCTGATTTCTATTATGTTGGTTCTGGATATACCTGATGTTCATTTTGAGTGTGCATCATGTGTGGATCATATGCATTATATGTACCGGTATGGGACGGTGACATATCAGGGATGGATTAGATCAAAAAGCTAAGTCCTACCCCTTTCATACATACGGAATGGATTAACTAAAATAGTTAAATCCTACATGGATGCATGTCCTGTCAACTAAAACAGTTGAACGACATAACGGATGTTTGTTTTATTTTTCTGCATTAGGAAAGAATTTATATATATTTTTATGGTACCGTGATACGAACTTGAGTCTCCTGATCACGGTTAGGGTGCGTATATTGCAAAGGTTGAGTAGCTAGCTATAGCTAATGTTTCCTGGTAGGTCTAGGTACTTGGCCGCTGAAAAGCGTGTTTTATATGTCACCTTCTACCCAGGCTGAACTATGTTATAGGCTAGTGAGCATCCTATAGTGTGTATTTATATATCTATAGACTATTGTAGATATTGCCGAGCTATCTAGGATGTATCTGCGTATCGGGTTTATGTACGGATTGTAGTAGGATGGAACTTGCATGTGAACCTGACCCACCTTTATTTTTCAGGTGTTCGTGAGTACCAGGCTTAGGGTTTGATCGTGGTGATGCAGATACAGTCACTCACTCTTCCGACTACATAGGATTTTCTTTCTTATTTTGGTTTTGGATTTTAATTCTGTAAATGTTTTACCAGTTGGAAATATTAGGGGTCCACTAGATGGATTCCCGAGTTGTACGGATTGGAAAGTTTATTTATATTAAAACTTTTATTTTGGAGGTTTTACAATTAGAATTCTTTTCAGCGTATAATTATTTTATTCTTAATTCAGTTTTATTCTTGCTTGGTTACATATTGATTGTCTGGTATCCCTCGGATCTGTGCTCGGACTTGATCACCCGTGGCTCTAGAATCGAGGGGTATCACAAACATCTAGACATATAAAGCATCTACAGGCCTACAAAGCATCTAGACATATAAACAATCACTTGAGAACTAAGCAAGGAAGCAACAAGCAGGTTGAATGTTAGGACTTGTATCCGCACCAAGAAATCAGCACCAGCAACAACCACCAAGAGTGACAACCAGTGGTAACATCAACAAACACGAAGAGTGTCCACCTTAAGTGGAACATCAACCACCACCAAGCACCAGATACTATGAGATCAACCATGAGTATCCACCAGTGATAGTACTTCCTTTGTAGTAGAGGTTTTGCAGCTCATTGTGAGACACTACTTGACTGAGGTCTGAGCTATGTCTCAAACTGACAGAAGCAAGTCTAGCTCGCACAAACCTGTGAAATTATAGTCTCTGGAGAATAAGATTTATTCGTTAAGGCCCTGGAATTCCTCTCTATCCAAAGGAAGTAAACTGCAGCAGAGAAAAGAAGTTTGTGAACAAGGAAGTTCTTTGATGTCCAATGAGTAGAGCACCAAGCAATCAAGTCAGTCCATGATTGAGGCTGGAATGTAAATCTTGCAACCTCTTGGATAAACCTCCAAATGTGAGAACTGTAAGTACAGCTAAAGAAAAGATGGTCTAAGGACTCATAATCTGAATCACACAAAAAACAAGCATTAGTGTAGTGCTTGTTCAACATAGGTTTAGAGTCCAAAGTGTAACACCTGCTCCTAACTGCTAACCAAGTAATGATACCATGTTTGGGGATATGATGTTTGAACCAGAGAAGGTGGTGCCAAGGGAAGATTATTGAGGGGGGAGTGAAGTAATTCATGGTATGTGCTAGGGAGAATTTGAGAGTAGGACTTGGTACCCATTCAACTGTATCATGTGAATTAGAGGGTGAGGTAATATTGTTCAGCTAGGATAAGAAGTTAGGTGACTAGAAGAATGCAGGGAACTGAATTGTCTGTGGAATAACCCACTGAAAGTTGGAAATTAGGCTATCAACTAAGGCATAGGTGTCCCGTTGAAGAATTTCCACTTCAGTGAGCTCTAGTTGAGTGACAATTGGACCATTTGGAAGCCAGAAATCCAACCACATCATTGTATCTATACCAGCTCCCACCCTATATCTTATAAGACCCCTAGCCAATCCCCTTAGCTTCAACAGCCTCCTCCAAAAACCAGAACTTAATGTAGTTGGCCTGATGGTCCAAATACTCCTTGATTTAATTAAATATCTATATAACCAAGCAACCCACAAGCTGTCCTTCTTGATACAAAGTTTCCAGATGTGTCTGAGGTTTGCAAGAATGTTAGCAAGTTCCAAGTCAAGAAATCCCAATCCACCATGAATCTTTGGCCTACATATGGCTGACCAAGCAACTTTAGCTCCCCTCTTCCTCATCTTAACACCAGACCAAAAGAAAAACCTCAAAATCTGATTGATCCGTTCAAACATACATCTTGGTAAAACAAAAGACTCGAACCAATATGCTTGAATAGAGCAAAGTATAGATTTTATCAGAATTGCCCTACCTGCATGAGAGACAAACCTAGAAGTCCAACTCCCAATTCTTAAGGTGATCCTTTCAACTAAGGTTTTACAATCTCTAGACTTAATAGCAGATGATGAGAGTGGCACTCCAAGGTAAGTTATAGGCAAGGAGCCAGCCTCAAACTGAAGAAGTTGTAATATAGCACCCTTAGTAGAACTGTCTACACCAGCAAACAAGGCTAGGCATTTAGAATTATTGATAGCTAAACCAGAGCAAGATAGAAATTGATTGAGGGCATTCAGAAGTGTTTGAACTAAGGCTAAGTTGGCATGAGAGAACATCATAATGTCATCAGCAAAAGTAAGGTGAGAGATTGACAATTTGCTGCATCTCCAATGGAATTTAAACTCTGTGCTAAGGTTAATATGTGATGAAATGGACAATGAAAGCACTTTCATAGCCAATACAAAGAGCAAAGGTGAAATTGGATCACCTTGCCTAACCCCTATTCTCCCTTTGAAGAATTCAAACAGTTCACCATTAAGAGAGAAGGAATAAGAAGCTGTTGTGATGCATTGTGTGATCCAACCAACAAATTGGTCTGGAAATCCAAATACCGCTAGAAGGTCAATGATAAACTGCCAATGGACTGTATCAAATGCCTTCTTGATGTCAATTTTGATAGTGCAATTAGGAGGATGCCTGGACTTGTGATAGCCATTAAGCAACTCTTGAGCTAAGACAATGTTATCTGTGATCTGTCTTCCTTTGATAAATGCAGTTTGTGTAGGACTAATGATAGAAGGAAGAATGGGAGCAAGCTTGTTAGCTAACAACTTGGAAATAGTTTTATAAATCAGATTACAGTAGGAAATTGGCCTGAAATCATTGACTGTGGTAGGGTTAGTCTTTTTAGGGACTAGGGCTATGTATGAGCAATTGATATGAGTGAGTAGCTTTCCTGAAATGAAGAAGTCCCTAATGGCTGCAGTAACATCATGTCCTATAATTGGCCAGGAATGTGAGAAGAAACAAGAATTAAAACCATCAGGTCCTGGACTTTTGTACGGATGAAAAGATAATATGGCTGCTTGGATTTCTAAGTCAGTGGGAATGCCAGTGAGTGAAAGGAGGAGGTGAGCAGGGATTGTCTTCGAGATAAGGTTGGAGAAGGAAGACATACCTGAGTACTGAGTGTTACTTTGGCCAAGAATGGATTAAAAGTGATTAAGAATCTCCTTTTGTAGGTCTCTGCCATAAACTTGATCTCCATTCTGGTCCTCAAGAGCCATAACTTTCCTTTTACTTGCTTTGGAAGTGAAACTCCTCATGAAAAATGCTGTATTATGATATCCTTTCTTGAGCCAATGAATTTGAGATTTTTGCTTATAGAACATTTCCTCAGCTAGGGTCAATTCTGAGAATTCAGTGGCTAGTTCCTTCTCTTTGATTCTCAAAATATCATCTGATGGGTTCCTGTCCAAACTAATTTGGCATTGTGAGAGTTTATTCCTACAGGCTTCAACTCTTGAGGAGATAACACTAAATTTATCCCTATTGAGCTGTCTCATAGGCTTCTTAAGGGCCTTAAGTTTCTGCACAAAGATATACATTCTTGATCCATGGATCTCCATATTCCAAGCTCGAGCAACCAGAGGTAGAAAATCAGAGTGAAGAGCCTAGAAATTGAAAAACCTAAATGGGATATTCCTCTTGGGAGCAACTGAGCCAATGCTAACCACCATTGGAGAGTGATCCGAGATGCCTTGAGGTTAAAAAGAGCATGATGCTTGTGGGAAGGTTGTCATCCAAGAATGATTAACCAAAACCCTATCCAATTTCCTTGAGATATTAGCACAACCTAAACTTTGATTAGACCATGAGTGAAAAACACCAAAGAACCTCATATCTTCCAGCCCCTTTCTCTCCAAAAATGCTTTGAACTCTAGCATACCATTAGTCCATCTGAGAGCACCTCCAAAAGATTCATTAACATGTAAGAGGACATTAAAATCACCCATCAGTATCCAGGGCTCACTAAGAGGGCAATGCTGAGACAAGCTTCTCCAAAGAGCCCTCATCTCTACTGCTGTGTTGGCAACATACACAAATGAGGCTAAACACCTAACCTTTGAATCAATGATCAAAACTGAACAATTAAGAGCTTGGCAACATTCTGATATAAATAACATTGATATTATGGAAGGATTCCACAAAAGCCAAACCCTCCCCAATACAGAAGTCTGGTAATTACACCTTATATGCCAAGTCGGAGCAATTGACTTATGTATGGCATCCACATTTGAGTTACAAACCTTGGCTTCAAGAACTGCAATCAAGCATAAACCAGAATCTTTAATCAATTTCCTTACCTCTACTTGTTTGAGGGGAGAGTTCAGCCCTCTAATGTTCCAAGCAGCCCAGTTCCTTTGGAAGAGGAAGTGGTGAGACTGCACAAACCCCTAAACCTCTTGAGGGTTGGTACTTGGTTCTTTTTTCTTGCTCTCAAATTCTTCTTAGAATGTTTAGAGTGGACAGGTTTCCTTGGTTTAATGTCCTGTAATTTTTCCACCATTGGGGAGTTGGAGGGATCATTACAAGAGGATAGGCTTTCATCCTCAGAACTGGAGGCTAATTCCACTAAGTACTCCTTATCTTCCTCAATGTGAAGACATTCAAATCTGTTTGAAACTTTGGTAGGAGCAGGAGCTGGTAGAAGGCCTGGCTGAGCTCTCATGTGTGGAGACAAATCAAAAATGAAGTTAATAGCCTCAATTCCATCACTATGTGTTGCTGTTAAATCTCCATTAGTATCAGTACCTCTAACCTCATTATCAAACTTATGTGAGGAAAGATCACCCACTGTGGACACCAAAGCTGCATCTGGAATATCTTTGGAGGTGGTGGCCACATCAGAGCTAAATTTAGATGGATTAGATGAGAAAGGGTTGGGGATTGGGTGACATGTAGAACCATTGTTCTTCCTAGTGACCAATTGCCAATTCTGAGGGTTGGAGCAAGAATCATGGTTAGTCCTTTTCTTATTGACTCTCTCACATTTTGAAGTGGAGTGTCCAAATGTAGAGCAAACTGTACAACACAACGGCTTCCATGGATAGTGAGCTCTGATTTTGACAAGTCTGTTACCCTTAGTTCGAACCAGGAAGAAGGCTGGTAAGGAGGATTGGGGGGTGATCTCTACACAAACTTTTGCAAAATCAATTCTACTTCTATCTTGAGTTTTACTGTCAACAAACTTGGGCTTACCAATCGCCCTAGCCACATAGCTAAGACCCTTGGGAGACCAAAGAGACAGAGGAACATTGTAGAATTTTATCCATAGGGAAAGTGTGGATGGTGGAGCACGGGTATGTGTAGTATCCTGTTGCCAAGGAGAGAGAGAAATTAGTTTACCTGCCAAGAACCAATTGCCCTCCAGATAGCACCCTTCTACAGCTTTCCTCACTGTCAAACCTGAAGAAGAAGTAGCCCTCTGTATTCATAGTAACATTCTGCAGGCCTTTATCCTTTCAAAGCTTATTAGCAGACATGGAAACTTCCCTGAATGGCATTCTTCTCCCAAATCGTCCAACCAGACATTTCTTCAAAAACAATGCTCCAGAATCTTCAACCTCTTCTGGCGGCTCAAGAACAAGAAGGTTGTTGTCAATACAAGATGGCTCAAAGAACTTTAACTGCCAACCTGCATCAACTGATTGGGCCACCGAAGACCACGCTTTTGGAACTTGGGTAGAGCCCTCATTGATAGGACTGTCCAAAATACTAGTAGCAGGTGAAATATGAGATTTGGTTGCTTCTGAAGTTGGCAAAACTCCTTGGTGATGGTCAATGAGGGAAGAGAAACAATCTTGTTGAAATGTAACCGGAAGTTGGTCAACGTGGTTGGTTTGGAATGAGAAAGATGTAGTTGGTTGTACACTTTCATGTGGAGAAATTTGGGAAGTGTGCATATGGACGTGAGTAGTCGTTAGGGTTAAAGCCACAATATCCGGAAAAGGTGATGTCAAATCCAAATTTAAATTTGAAACCTGTGAGACCTTTGACTGAGACAGTGATGGGTCAGTGGGTGGAACCACATGTGAATCAGGTGGCGCGTGAGACGTATTCTCAGCTTGGATCTCCGGTGAAATGGAAGAGCTCAAGAAATGGCCAGAGTCTCTGAGGGAAGAAATCTCATTGGATACAACAAGTACCTTTTCCATACGCGTTGAAGCTCCTCGTCCTTCTCCTGCAAGAGGCGTCCACGTCTTGCAACCTCAAATAAAAGTTCAGCTTTCGAGGAATCCATTACAGCTGCATCAATACCTTTGGGCAAGTAGACGATGTCATCGATGGCCTTGTTACGGGAATTAAGGAGTTTATCTTGCTGCAGTGATCGTATGATTTTCTCCTTGGTAGCACCAGTGACAGTAGGAGGTCTAGGACCTGGTTGAGAGACTTCCGCTAACCTGGGCTTATAAAAGAGATCCTTAGTAGAGACATGAGATTTGCCCTGTGAAACTGGTTTCTTCAGGTTAGTGGGAGCTGGTTTTTGAGTGAAGGTAGAATTTGGGACCCTTGGGTTGGTGGATGTAGTGGCTATGACTTTGGGTTTGGAAGTAGAAACCTTAGGGATGGAACGCCGACTAGTGTCTAGAGACGGATGTGACGGGAGAGGGGAATGAAATGGAGGTTTAATCTCTATTTTTCTAACTTTTTCAAATAGCGACAAATCTATTCCTTCCTGATTCTATCAAATCTGAAATCCCGTTGTACTTATCAAAAGATAAAATGTATTTTCCTACTAAATAAATAAACCAAGAAAAAAAAATATATATATATATATATATATTTTTTTAAAAAATGAATATTTAACACATCAAATTATATTGAAAAAGGTATCATTTAATGACATAAACATAAATTGAATATTTAGAATACAACATTTACAATATATATCAAAAATGAATTTAAAATAAACAGAATACAAGGATGAGATAATCAATATTTGTAATTTAAACAACATTAATTAAGACAATAAAAAAATTCCAATAATATAATATTAACTAAATAATAGAAGAAAGGAAAACAGTAATAATAAACTATTATGGGTCACAAATGACTAATTATTTGTAATAGTTTCCATTCATCCGCCACCAAATAACTAATTATTTATAACAGTTCTTACCCATCCACAAATAACTAATTATTTATAACAGTTCTTACCCATCCACAAATAACTAATTATTTGTAACAATTTCCACCAACCTGTCACGCATAGATAACCAAATGGTTTTAAGTCTATGCATGTCTTTGTCAAGCTGAAATTGCATTTATATTTGTAGCAAAGAAATTTTATGCTTCCAACTCGTCTAGTAGAAGTCTATTTTCTGTAAAATAGAAGCCGTCGTGGTTATATCACCCTTAAAGACGATCGGTGAACTGATGTGAGTTATTGTTTTCATATTTTGGAGTGGCAATCTTGGTTGACTTGGAAACATGAATGTTTTAGAAAAATATATGGAAACACAATGAGAACAAAAACGATAGATGACAAAAATTCATGCTTGGAAACAACGTTATGTTTTAATTCAGGTTCTAATATTGAAGTTTTATGCTCAAAAATAAATTATTATTATTATTATTATCATTGCATGTAAAAAAGGTGACGGTACAACAAAAAGCAACATGAAGCATTGGAAAATATTTTAGTTTATTTCTACAACATGAAGCAACAAAAAGCAACATGAAGCAACAAAAAGCAACACGTACAAATGTTTGTTATAAGTTAAATGAAACTGTTTTCATGTTGTAGAACTTGAATGAAACTATTTCTCTGAGACACATAAGTTCTAGTGTGTATGATTAATTATCTATGAAACATAATATGATATTAAAATTGGTATCCTATAGAATTTCTAGGTCTTGTAGGGTTTAGACATATGTTAGAAAAGTATGGCTTGTGTACTACTCTACTGTGTTTGGCAGAGATTCTGTTCCTGGATTTGGCACAGATCTCGCATGTATTTCATATTTTCACTTTACGTTTTTTTTTTTTTCAATTTTTTTTTTTAATCTAAATGTTTTAAAATTTGATAACTTTGAAATGTATATTCTTAATTATTTATGCTCTCCTTAATTAGTTTTATCCTTTAGTTTAATAGACTCCACTTGAATTATATAACTTTTGTACGTGCACTGAATTGACGTCTGTGTGTACCTTAAAGTAGTTAGTGCAGTGGACTCCATGAAGAGGCAATAACATTGTAACTCTCATTAACAGATTTAAATCCAAAAAATGCAGAAATAATACATTAAAATCAAATCATTTAACCATTTATATAAGTATTCATTGTTAATTTTAAATTATTATATTATCCATTTAAATTCATTACATAACTTTTGTATTGTTTATTTAAATGTATTGAATTGTACGGTCCTTAAAACGCACCAAAGAAGATACAGGGGTAAAAAGTGTTTTCCTAAAAACCAAGCAGTAAAATTAATATAGAAAAATAATCGGTCTATTTAGTTTGTAACTTTAAAAATTGTTATAAAAAATTGAGAGAATAGGAAATTATTTTTAAATAATTATAAAAGACAGTCTTTTAAAATCAGACATTTTTATAACTGAATTTTTAGAAAACTGAATCAAATAAAGTTTTTATACAATTTTTTGTTTTCAGATTTTTTTAAAATAGAAAACTATTCTCGAAGTTACAAACTTTGCAAACCCAATATTTGACACTTGGGGCCCGTTTGGCATGTGATATGTTTTAGAGGTTATGTTTTTTGTATTGCCATTTTGTTGTAAGAGTGTTTTCGTTACCAAATTGGAACCATATTTGGTAACGAAAATTTGTTTTAGAAAAGTTACAAATTTGTTTTAGTTCCCCGCTATAGTACCAAAACATAGTATCACCAATTCGGTAATATGGATGATGTGTATTTTTAATGATAAATCACTCGCAATAGAACGAATCCTTATATGATAGGACTATATTAAGTGTTTGGAATCTCAAGAATTGTGGTGGATTGTTAAGTATAAAATTAATTACTAATTTTATTTAAGAGAAGAAGAATTTTGATGTACCAACAGATCTGTGGCTTAGCGGTACCAAGTTTATACTTCTCAAAGGGAGGTCAGGGATTCAAATATCAGTAGAGGCACGTGTGTGAGTTACAACTAGGAAAGAAAAAAAAAATTGATGTTTTTCATTTCTAAATTGCAAACAAAATAAAAATAAAAAATAAACTGAGCTACTAAAAAGAGAAATCAAGAGATAAGGGACATAGGGTATTGATTTCATCACTAACCTCGTACCATAGTCAATTGTCTCAACTATAAGGAATTCATAATTATGCATATTCGGGAACCAAGTGGCTACAATCACACTTTAATTCAATTAAGAAGATATTTATGAATAAATACTAAGTTATAACTCATATTCGGTTGGCACGAATTTTTTACCTAACTACTCTAATCTAGAGTATAGTACAACTCGTTTTTCATAAATTATCAAAACATTCATTCACGCATTTGTTAAGTACCATTGCATGATCACTACTCCTACGAGAAGCCCTTAACCGCCAATCTCGCACAATAAAATTTTTTGAATTAAATTATAATAAAATAAATTATATAATAAAAGATTAATTTTATTAAAACTGATTATAATCATTAAAACCCAATTGCACAGTACAACTAAGTCAATTACTCATAATCATACAATCAATACACATAATTAAAAAAAAAAAAAAAAAAATCCCTAAAATTAATAATAATCAAACCATGCTACCTAGGGTTACATCAATTCGTTAATATGGTAAACTAATACTTACTAGTTATTACTAATTATGATAAACTAAGACACGATTTCAATTGATTTTGCGTTTGGTTAGTACATTATTAGGGGTAAGTTCAAAAAAACCCCTCAAGTATACTTTGAGTAGCATTTTAACCCCCTATTTGAAAAAGTGTACAATAGGCACTCCTAATCTTTTGAAATTGTACAAAATTATTCCTTTGTCAGAAATCTGAAATAAATTATTGCTGTAATACCCATTTTACCCTTTTAGTCTTTTGAAAATGCCCATCCTTCTTTCTCTACTCTCTGCCACCAACTCTCCTCCCACAATCGTCTTCTTTTTCTTCAACCATCGCTTGATGGTACAACCTCTTCCTCTCACACCATTCATGTGATACCCCCGGATTTCCGAATGCGGGTTGGCCAGGCCCACGCCCGAATACCCGAGGATATCAAAACAAATTGATAATAAACGAACACAGAGTACAAAAGAATAAAGAAGAATAAATAAAATGCTGATAAGAAACTAAAATAATAATCTAATAATAAACCTCATAATATATTTCCATTAATTAATAAACTCTTCTGATACAACTGATCCTCCAAAATACAACTCGAGAATCCATACTGTGTGGACCCCTAGAAAATTCAAACTAAACAAATGACAGTAATCTAAAACAGGAAACTGAATCATAAAGGAACTCCTATGTAGCATCGGAAGAATGAAGTAGACTGATCCTCGCTCAGCACGAACAACCTCTACTCATGACGAACACCTGAAAAATAATGATGGGTCAGACCCACAAACAAGTTCTACTCTACTACAGTCCAAGCAGAGATCCGATACACGTATACATCCTAGTCAATCCAACAGTAACTAGTAGTTCGTATATATATATATACACACTAAAGGAACCTCACTAGACTATAGGGTTGTCTCAACCTGAATAGTAGGTAACATGCAAAACGCACATATAGTGGGCATGAGTACCTAGACCTACCAAAGTACACAACTACACTATATCTAGCTACACATCCCTGGCGATATACGCGCCCTAACCATTGATCCTGAGACTCAAGCTCATATCATGGCACCATACTTATATATATATAATCTAGTAACCATCCTATCCAGTATAAATTAATCCTCCATAAGTCATTCAACTTGTTCAGCTAACCTGACTTGAATATAAGTAGGACTTAACATTTTAGTTAATCCATTCTCTTATATAATAAATTAATCCTCCATAAGTCATTCAACTTGTTCAGCTGACCTGACTTAAATATAAGTAGGACTTAACATTTTAGTTAATCCATTCCCTTATATAAAATAGGTAAGACTTAACTGATAAGTTAATCCATCCCTAGAATGCCACTGTCCCATACCGGTGCATTAAACCACACAATCCAACAATTGGTGTAACAATTAAGGAAATACATCAAACATTCCATAAATAACTATGATAAATATGATATCAAGTTACACATAATAGGAATGACTTATTATTTCTTTAAACTTCCTATATCATATGTCCTACACAAACTGAATCTTATACATGATGATATTTTATTATACCGTTAAATAAGGATTCTCTATATCCAATTCATCCTACACATTTAATCTCAATTGCTAAAATATTTTAAAAGATTAAATCCATTCGTTTGTTTAAAACATTCAAATAGCAAGCATCATTATGATTGAGTCTATTTAAATTTATTAAAACCCAAACCTAGTCCCTATCTAATGTTCAGGAATCCTAGGCATGTTTCTACGTTCCATCATTTCACAGATATGAAAAATACATAATTTAAACATGTAAAAATTTACATAAGAAATCAAATCAAAATCATGCATTTTATCAATTCATAACACAAGAACAAATATGAACTAATTTCATAAAACCTATGTTCTAACCCAATTAAACATGCATAATTATTTAATTTTATATGTTTAATAAATCCTGGAATTTCCTAGGCATGTACAGAAACACGAATCAAAAAGAAAGAGATAGAAGAAGAACTTGCCCTAAACTTTCGGATCGAAAGTTAAACTTCTTCTTCCTTGATCTTCTCTCTACAGAATTTTTCTCCTCATTCCTTCCTTTTCCTCCTTCCCTCTCTAACACTATCTCTCTAGTATATATTACGTGAATATTTCTAACCCCTTTTTACAACCTATAGCTATATATTTATAGGCTAAATAAAATAACCCTAACCCTTTTCCCAATCCAAGTCAACTTAATAAAGAAAAATAAAAAATGAAAATATTAAAAAGGTAACTTAAAATATGTTACGTATATAATCTATGTATATCCTTATTAATTAAATAAAATATATACATTAGATTATTTATTAATACTAAAGTTACCATAATATTAAAAGGTAACTTAAAACATGTTACGTATATAATCTATCTATATCCTCATTAAATAAATAAAATATATACATCAGATTATTTATTTATACTAAAGTTATCATAATATTAAAAAGGTAACTTAAAACATGTTACGTATAAAATATATGTATATCCTTATTATATAAATATATAAAATATATACATCAGATTATTTATTAATACTAAAGTTACTATAATATTAATAAATTACTTTCCTTTTTATATATATGTATATACATATATATCTATATATATACATATACAACTATCCATGGGTAATTATCCATACCCATCCAACCTTCTATCCAAGTAGTTTATGGGACCCAATTAGTTAGCCCATTACCACTAACCATAACCATAAAATAAAATAAAATAAAACATTTAATCATTTAATTTACAATTAATTACAATTAATCAAATACATCATTTAAGCACCCAATCTAATTAAACAAATAATACAAATAACACCTAGACAAAATACAAATAACACATAGATAAGTAGTCAATTAATCAAGTAACACTTAATTCAATTAAACACATAAACAATTAGTCAAATAATCAATTAAACAATTAAAAAAATACAATAAAAATAAATAAATAAATACCGAGACTATCCTTTTAAAATTAGGGGTATTACAATTCACCCCTCAACTCCACCAATTAATCTCATCTATATATATATAAACACACACATATATATCTATACACACACACACAATCTCATCTATATATATATATATATATATATATATATATACACACACACACACACATACACATACACGGCGGCTGCAAATCAAGGTACCACCGGCAGTATCAATGGCTTGTGGGTTGTGGATTAGAGGTGGTTGGATCTTGATGCAAAGATTCGTATTGGTTCCAATCAAACCCTAAGAGCCATTCATCAATACCAACGGTGCTCCTTGCCACAAAACCCTAATCGTTTGTGACAACTTGAATTTTTAAGATTTTAATTTTTATTTCATGATTTTTTAGTCAAGGTTGATTATTTAATTTTTTTTTTGAAGATTTATCCAATTGAAATTCATTTGTGTTACATTATAAATATATATATATATATATATAATGTCTAATGGATTTATGAAGGAAAATGTGGCAGCCGAAAATGCAAAGAATAATGGAAATGATTTTTTGTTTCGGGTCCCACTTAAATGATGTTTAGGTGTTGATTTGGTTTTTGTTGTATTAGAATATATAATGTATATTGTATTTTATAGTTTCAGAGGAGATAAAGAGGCAACATGGGTTCTGCCGAAATGTGATTGAAGGAAAAGAAATTGTGATCATATTGATGGTTTGATGGGGCCCACTTGGAGTTATTTAAATGAGGTTGAATTGGTTTTGTAATATATATATTATGTATGCTAAAGAGAAGATAGAGATTAGTATGGTGCATCTGCGAAATTAAATGATAAGAAAAAGGTGATTGTGATTGCAGGACCCACGGCTAGGAATTGTTTGGCCAAAATTCCTTTAGCTTTGTCCTTTCACCTGGGCTATTTGTGGATTTGTGTGGTGAGGGTTGTTCTATTGGTGGAATATTGCCTATATGTATATTGTGTATCTTGTGACTTTGGGAATGATACAAAGAGTGAATGATATTGAAATCACACAATAAATCGAGAGTTCACAGAGAGAGACGAGAGTTTGCAGAGAGTGAGCTGAGAGTTTGAGGACAGAGAGAGGTCCGAGGTTACAGAGGAGGCTGGAGGCTTGAAGCTTTGATGATCTAGTGAGGAAAATTCTTTTTCAGGGTAGGGGTTCCTAATTTATGAAATTTCTTATTCCTTTGTGAGTTTCCATCTTGAATTATTGTTTAGCATGCCAATTTAAGTTGAATTTTTTCTAAAATGATTAGATTATTGTAAATGAAGTATGTGGCTATATGTTTAGTTAAAATTGTATGCTTGTATAAATTAATTTCATGTTCTAAATGTTTACTATATTTGATTATTGATGAATGTAAGCATTTTGTAATTTTTTTTTTTTGGAAATTCTTGTAATGCATGCTAAGTGGTTTGGACTTGAATTAAATGTATGATTATGAGAATTGACATAACATGAAATGGTATAATACATTCATGCATAAGCATTGGGAAAAAATGGGAAAATGATTTAAAAAAGAAAGAAAATAATTTTGGGAAAAAGATTTGATAAAAAGATTTTGTGAAAACCTGGACGTCAAGGGGGTACCGAGGGTCCGTGGGGTTAATGTGATCTAGAGGGAACTAGGGTAAACCCCTAGCGTGGTTGAGCTATCTGGGCCCCAAATGACGCCGCGAGGCTACCAAGAGTCTGGGACAGTGGCCAATCATTCTTTCATGTCGCCAAGGGGGTATCGAAGGACAGGTTACATTAACAGTTTGAAAAGTGATGAATGAAAGTGATTTTGAAATGGGAGCGACATAGTACGTCGTTGCATTTCATAGCACGACATTATTTGTTTTTAGCCTTCAAATTGTATTATATTCTTCCTCGGTATAGTATAATCCTATTTCCTTTATTTCTATTTATTGTTTGGATTCATGGGGTAACAAGAGGTGTGTCTTAGGCACTATCTACTGAGCTTTATGCTCAGCCTATTATTTAACATTTTTCAGGACATGTGAAAGAAGTGGCGGGTGACGTTCCACCACAAGCCTAATTTGGATTAGAGGATCATTTTGCTATTTTTGTATCTAAGTCCCATCATTTTTTTTTTTTGTAAAATCTTACTTTTTTATATTCGATATAGAGACTTATGGACTCTTGTTATTGTAATTATATTCATGGGCAATAACTTTAATATAAGTTGTCTAAACGTTGTAAGACATGGACTTTTGATCTTAACCATAATTTTTTGGACTGTAACTATGATATTTGGACTAAATGGTATCAAAGCATTTTATGAGAATTTTCGGGTCGTGACATCATCAGTTTCGCCATCGTGGGTAAGACGACCTATCTTCGCCGTAGATCGAAGATTTGCGTATTGGGGAGCACCTTTGCAGATAGAGAGAGTATGTCGAAATGGCCATGGAAGGTGGACTCTAGCTGCGGGAGTGGTCAAGGCTTATTTGAGATTTTGATCCCCGGCACATAGATCAATATTCCTTCTCCAGCAGAACCGCGATGGTGAGTAATTTACTGCCGACGGCCACATCGGTGAACCGTCTTAGGGAATCGCCGATTAGCACCCCGATCATGGAAGTGGTCTTCGTCATTTATAGTTTGATTATAGGTGGTGGGTCTTTGGGCTCATTGCAATAGTTGAAGAAGAAGAAGGGTAGGTCTTCGTCACCACAATCCGATGAAGATCAAATCAGTCCGAATTGATTCACAAAATTCCACAAACCCTAGGGTTCGAAATCGACGTATTGTTTGGTGAAGAAGATGCCCCTAAAGTGTAATAGGTTAGAAAAGGAGGTTGATCAATTCAAGGAAGCTCGGAGAAATGGTGGTAACGGTGGTAGGATCCCCAAAATACATAATATATATATATATATATATATATATATATATATATATATATAGTGAAAATTAAGGTTTGTGATTTGTAAAAAAGGAGAGATAATATGGGGTTGGTGGCCTTGGTGGTAGAGAATAGAGAGAAATGGTGGCTATTGTGGAGCTTTGCGGTGGTGGTATGGAGGATGAATAGACAAGAGGTGGTGGTGTGCAAAACGAGTCACTGTTTATTGTCCTTTTTAGTCTTTTTACAAAATTTTGTATTTTTATATATTTTATAAAATTGTTGACTAAGGGTACTTTAGTCAAGTTTGATTTTAAATGTGCCTGAGGGACTTAATTGCACCAAATTAAAACTTGAGATTGTTTTTTTGTACATGACCCTACATTATTATTACCAAAATTTGTACTATCCTTTATATTCCCCAAATATAAAGTAAATTCCTATCATCACGCTTGTTTTAAACCCCGAGAAGACAATAATGTAAGGTCCATTTATCAATTTATTTATATAAGAATCTGAAAGCAGTGAAAAATAATTATAAAAATATAAGAATCTGCAAGATAATTAACCTTTTTTTTCTCTTTTTTTGTGAAAGGACTAGGTGAAAAAACTCTGCACACGGAGAAGCATACGAATGATTCTTAGCCAGAAACCCTATTTTAACCTAGAAAAATGTCAAAAATAAGACCACGTTGCTATGTAAAATGCAGACAACTTGGTGGGTATTTTTGTAATTCTAAGAAAAATTCAAAAATACCATGAGTTGCTCAAATATGAAATTTGTCAGTTGGTGTGTTCTACTCAGCACTGGACATTTTGGCAGTCCAATTGTCATTATTTGACCACAATCCTCTCTCTTTCTCTCATCCTTACAATATATATAATGAAACAATCATCAATTTACCCTATTTTAGCTACCCTTCACCCTAGTTTGTGCAGCATATGTCATACAAGGTCATCATCACCATTCCTACAAATCATATAAATCACATATATTTCTATCCTATATATGCTTCTTGCTTCGTGTTTCGATTCATGTATAATCTTTGCTACTTTTTACAATGTATGCCAACTTATTATTTCTACATTTTTAGAAATGTGTTGTTGTACTTGAATGAATTGAAAGTTCAGCTTGAATTAAAATCTTAAATTCCATTTGGTTGCTGAGAAAACAGAGGTAATGAACAACTTGGATTTCACATTGGCCAACACATGGTGTTTGTGAGGTTCCCGCGTTTTTTTCCCCTCTATATATATGTGTGTTCTCAACCACCAAATTAAGATTTTATTTTATTCTTCATGCTACATTTAGATATCTTATACCCATTCTTCTTCTTCTCCAAAATTCCCCAACACAGAAGTTTTCACACAAGCTCCCAGCTCCTAAATCATCTTCAGCCTCCTTGTTTACAAAGTTTTACACCCTTCTCCAACACAGAAGTTTTCACAAGGAATTAAATTGTTAAATTGTTCTTTAATTTTTTTTTTTCCAACTTATTACAATGTATGCCAACTTATTATTTCTACATTTTTAGAAATGTGTTGTTGTACTTGAATGAATTGAAAGTTCAGCTTGAATTAAAATCTTAAATTCCATTTGGTTGCTGAGAAAACAGAGGTAATGAACAACTTGGATTTCACATTGGCCAACACATGGTGTTTGTGAGGTTCCCGCGTTTTTTTCCCCTCTATATATATGTGTGTTCTCAACCACCAAATTAAGATTTTATTTTATTCTTCATGCTACATTTAGATATCTTATACCCATGCTACACAGAAGTTTTCACAAGGAATTAAATTGTTAAATTGTTCTTTAATTTTTTTTTTTCCCCGGAAATATAAGGAATTCAATCTCTTATTTTTATATTGCTGCAGAAATTACGTTTTTGGAAGCAGGTATATGTGATCTACAGCAGCTTCTTCGTTCTCAAGATCATAGCTCATATGGTCACTTTCTTCTTTTACTGCATTGTGCTTCCATTGACCATTTTGGTTCCCGAAGTTTGAGGTCCCAAAATGGGGAGCCATCTACATGCCTTGCATCATCACCACTTTGAATGCTGTTGGAACCCCAAGATCTTGTACACTTTGAAATTTCCTTTTTCACACATTATATATATAATAAAATAAAATAAAATAAAGAAAAGCTATTGTGCAAATAACAAAGTGAAACTTGCACAGATATACCATACATATATCGAAGAGGCACACAATGCAAACATAATCCATTTAGAAGAAAAATAGAAGAAAAATGCAGGGTTCGAGTCATGGAGACTTTAACCAAGATCTCACAGACTTAAACCAATATCTCACAGAAGCTATAGTGCAAATAACATAGTGAAACACAAATCTAAAGAAGAATCTAAGCTCTGCGGTCATCTATGGACTGGAAAACAGAAGACAACGTCAGTGCAAATGCAACAAGACACACAACAGTGGCCAAAAGGCCCCAAGCAGCAGCGGCTCCATGGCCTGGAAGTGCAGGAGCGGGTTCATGGACAGGAGCAGCACAGGAGCAGCAGCAGCAGCTCCATGGCCTGGGGTGATGGACTTTCCAGCTGCTTTGCGCAGCCTCCCCAACCTTTGAATTTTTGATTTTGTTCGCCTTCCGGAAGCTTTTTCCCCCATTGTTGTGTTTTTCTTAACTACCACCTGAAAAATAAAGGAAGTCGATCAATTGAAAAATATGTCCCCTCCTGTGTTGAATCCCATTACATCGCTTTTGCAACAATTTCACCACATCCCATTACTTCGCTTATGCAACAATTTCACCACAATATAGTGTGTTGCATTAACAATCTACATGATTCAACAGGGTAAACAAGCAAACAAGTTTTTTGAGGAGCATGTCAAACTAGGTTCAGCTCACCTGATAAATAAGGTGCATTTGATGTTTCAGCTCTGTATAAGCTAGCAAAGCTAGCAGAAGCTTATTGATGGCATAAATGTGCAGCAACTAACGGCTAGAGGTCATTTATAAATGAAGATCAGAAGAAAAAAAAAATGCTACAGCAGTTACTCTCAAAAGAATCTGTAACACACATCAAAATGGCATGGGAAATCACAACCTTCAGAAACAAAAACCAATACTTCATTATTCCCATTTGGAGTTCATTTACAATAAGCTACTCATGTTCCGCATCAAAATATAATACAGCTAAATTATGAGTATTCCAGAACCCACATTAAAGATTGGGGAATCAAGTGACGACAAATTCTCCAGAATCTGTAACACACATCAAAATGGCATGGGAAATCACAACCTTCAGAAACAAAAACCAATACTTCATTATTCCCATTTGGAGTTCATTTACAATAAGCTACTCATGTTCCGCATCAAAATATAATACAGCTAAATTATGAGTATTCCAGAACCCACATTAAAGATTGGGGAATCAAGTGACGACAAATTCTCCAGAAGCTATTCTCTACAGAATATAATCATCTTTCCCCCACCAAATCAAAAGCCAATAAACAAGTAATTCATATCAACCTTTGAGAGTACAGACCCTTTTCACCTAATCTGTTTGAGATTTATATACAAGTAGACACTAATCTTTCCAACTAAATAAATTAAATAAGTAACCCAGAACCCATACTAAGGGATATTTCAGATTGTCAAAGAAATACGATGAAAGTTGGCCAAGAATCACCTTCTGATTGTTAACAGCTCCTATTTGGGGTAAGTCAATTAGTACTTAATCCTGCATAGTGAGAGAAGGACACCGAGTACAACCAAAAAACGCACACCACCACTGCACTACAACCACCTCTAGCGAAGGCAAAAGCATCAAACCATCCAATTAACCAATACATGACAAGCATAAAAAATCAAAAACAGAGAAGCTACGTGGAATTTAATACAGGAAAGGAACAGGGAATTTTGGTTAACTAATATCTATATATAATAATCCAAAAGAACAGAAAAGAAAAAGGAAACAAAGATTCACCATTGTTCATCCATCATCCATCAATCTTCAGACAATATATATAAATTAAAAATTAAAATAGAAGGTTTAACATTGGTATGGAAATACTCCCTAATCACACGAACAAAAAAATCAAGAAAAGAACATTCATCATTGGGCAGGAGCAGGAAATTCAAACCAAGTGTGTTTCTATAAAATAAAAATAAAAAAAAAAAATCTCTTGCGAGTCTGACCGTTAGTATAGACAGTCAAGAAAAGGATGAAGCAGAAACACCATATGAGTATATAAAACAGGTCAATGATGTCATTGTTTCTTTCTTAATAGATTGTTTGTTTTAGTTTGGAGAGTAAATTAGGTGGTGGCTAAAGGGCCAAACTTGTAATGAGAGTTTTTATCACTTTTGCAGTCTTTATCTATTTCTCTATATCATTTTATGGAACTCTTATTTGATAGCCTCAAGGATTTGTTTGGCCTTTCGTCTGAATTCAACATATTTTGCTAACTTGAGTGCCCCTGCAATCTTCTACAGTGACAGAATTCACTAAATTACTCATCAATTTCCAGACATTTTCCTATTTTGACCATGCAACCTACTTGATAATGTGACATCCCACATCGTCTAGGGAGAGGGTTGTCGACACTTGTATGTATGAATGTCTTCTAATTGAGTAGACATGTTTTGAAAATCGGGAACACACAAACAGGGTTGTTAACACTTATATGTATAAATGTCTTCCAATTGAATAGACGTAATTGACAAAAATTAAGAAATTCCCAAACTCACTCCCAAGAAATCCAAATCCTAAATCCTAAAAATGACTATGCTATGCAAGCCTTAAACTTCAAACTTTTTTTAATTCAGAATGTGACACCTAGAACCCTTGATTTAACCACCTTAAAAGTCCAATAAAAGAAAACCAATCAATACATTCATTGGTGGCTAATATGTGCTAATGGCTTATTTCAAACGCCTTCTCAACTTTTGAATAAACATTTAGGTTTTTAATCATTGCATGCATCAAATTTAGTGTCCTCCATGATATTCATTAAGCATAGTCTGCCATTATTAGTAATCTATCTTTCTCTAGGAGGGAGGCCATGAGGAAACATGTTGATTACTCACTTTTCATGCCTGTGATATGAATTATGTTTCTTCTAATACAAGTGTTAATTACTCCGTAGTATTTGGATAAATCTTTCACTTTTCCTAGTACCAATGAGACAGAAGGATAAGGTCACAATTATAATCTTTAATGTCAATAATCCCCAAATATGTATATAATTATGTAAAATTATTTTAACATGTCACTTTTTCAGGTTTCTTGACAGGGAAGGCCAAATCTCTTTGTTTAATTTAAACCAAACAAAAGTTGACCACAAACTTCTTTGCTTTCTAGTCTTTTTATATAGGAATTGGAAACTTCCGAAGGCAATTTCTAATTGTCTTGAATTAAAGCCACCAACCAAGGGGTTTAAAGCATTTTCAACTCTTAGAATTCTTGTGAATATTGTGTGCGCCATCAATCTTGCATACCATTGTCACCATATGGTACTTATAATTGTGTTTGTCTAAAACTAATTATTTAATTAGTATCATTAAAGTAAAAGAAAGTTCTACATATTTTGCATACAGAGTAGCACAATGCAAAAGTGTTGTCATGGGATTCAGATCCCCTCCTGTCACCCGACAAATCCTATGCCTCAAAATGTGGGCATTTTGAGGCAAAGTTGGCAACAATCGATTCTTTGTCATGGGATTCGGATCCCCTCCTGTCACCCGACAAATCCTATGCCTCAAAATGTGAGCATTTTGAGGCACAGTTGGCAACAATCGATTCTTTAAATACAATATATTCTTTTAAATGTAATGATATTAATTCAATTACTATCGTGTTTCAAAAGTATGAACCAAAATTACAAATCTCTCTCTCCCTTTTGGGCTCACCCTGAACAATAGTGTTGAAACATTAAACCCGTAATAATGTTGTTCAAACGATAAACCATAAATATCAATATGGAGATTACAACGTGTATAACATTTGCTTATAAAATTTTCAGAATGATGTTAAATAGGTGTTGGAGAGAGAGAAGGGAGGAAGAAAATTGGATCAATTATTTTGGTCAATCTTCCTATGATTGGGAATTAGTATTATTATATTAATATTCTAAAAATAAATTTAATTGAATTAATATATTGTATTTAAAGGAATATATTATATTCAAATGAATGGACAAATGTTGTCTTAATTAGTTTTAGGCTCCACGTTTTGAGAAACGTGATTTGTCCTATGATTCCCTCCATAGGAGGGGATCCAAGTCCATTGTCATAACATCTAACCATTTGAAATATAAGATTGATTCTTAGAGCCAATAATATATTGAAGTGCAAAATCAATACTCAAGAAATGTGTAATATTTTAGGTAATTAATAAGAAATAATGTTACAAAAAAAAAAGTGATATATATGTATGTATATACTATATACATCATGTATACATATGTTACAGATTCTAGACACTTGTAAAATAAAATGGTAAATTAACATGAGAATAAATGGAAGAGAGACGAGCAAATTTTCAAAAAGCATAGGTCTCTGTTATTTTATTTTAGAATAAATCTATTTAATGTATCAATATAAATTCACATTGAGCTTGTAATACAATATTTCAAAACATATAGCCTTTGTAAAAGATGATGGGTAGATCTTATTTTTGGCTTCATATTGATAGGTCCTAATTTTCCATTCTTTGATGACTTTATTCTTTAAAAATTAAAAAATAAAAATAAAAAGCTAAAAATGCATCACTAACCAAAAGAAAAAGCTAAAAAAATGCATGATCACAAGAATACCAACTAGAAATGTAAGGTTACCATCCATTGGTCTGGTCGTAACACTAACACCACTACGTGCTCTTTTCCCCCACAGACATAATATGTAGTCCCATTCTCTCTGCATCCATGAGTGCCACCTCGTTGTAATATTCTGTATCACTCATATTATATTCGAATAAACTCAATTGCTCATTGAATTTTGAAGAAAAAAATTTGTTATTTTTTCACTATCCCCACTCAATTACTCAGCTACCAAAATATTGCATCTATTAAATTAAAATGACATGAAAGTCTACAGCTTCTAGACATCATTAAGCATGTTTTTTGTTTTTTTAAAGTAAGAATTGGAGAAAATCACACCTTGATTTGAATACGTTTTGGGTAGCTTAGTTGGTGTACTAGTGTTCAAATCTCCCTCCCATTAGTTTTTTACCTCAATAATTTCATACATTTATATGTAGTTATTCAAATATGTTAGTTACTTGGGCCCGTTTGGCAACTACATGTACTTCACACATTTGCTTTGATTCGAAGCAGTAGCAATGTTTCAATTTTGGAGTGTGATAAAAAATATTTCGAGGCCTGTTTCCGTAATGTATATTTGTTGCAAAAATTTTAGAAGCAAAAACATGTAAACATGTTTGGCAAACAACCATTGCAAGTTTGAAAAATTAAATGGCTAGTAAAAAAGGTCATTTTAGAGGTTTCGCAACAAATATTGCCAAACACCTTTCATGCTTTTGCTTTTGCTTCGCTGTCCCAAGAAGGAAAAATTTCTTGTTAGCCTATTTATGGCATGTGATTCAAATATATTTTCTTCAATTTTTTTTTTTTTTTTTTTTTTTTTGATTGGAAGAGGAGGCAGAGCTACACAATAAGCATGTGTTCTAATAACATCAATGAAAGCAAGGGGTTAGGAAAAATTAAAATAGGGACCAAAGATCACCAATTTGGCATTCATTCATGTTTAAAATGAGTAACCAAAACAACTAAAAAAGTTGAAACCTCCTACCCACAACTTAACCCAAAGCGATTAGACATTAATATTACAGATCTCTTTGGCTATCTAGTCTGCAACACTTGTATCAGATTGGGCCCTATTAACTCCCAAATCTAATTCCATGGAGGTTGTGGAAAAAAGTCCTCGTAGTTGTGTTGAGCTTGAAGCCTAAACTCAGGGATTTAGGCCAACCAATTGGGCCCAATGGACCAATGGATTTCACCTTAAGAGGATTAAAGAGCCCATTGGCTAATTGCATGAGCCACCAAATTACACACTCTAGGGGTCCAACAGTTAACAAAGTAAAGAGATTGATGCTATGTTTACGGAGTTAGGGTGGTAGAAAATTTAGATTAAAATTTGAATTAATTTTTCTTTTTAATTTTAAATTCAAAGCTGTGGGAAAAAAAATAATAAATAATAAAATAAAAAAATAAAAAAAAAGCTATTGTGCATGTACTTCCAAATCAGATTGGGCCCTATTAACTTCCAAATCTAATTCCATGGAGGTTGTGGAAACAAGTCCTCGTAGTTGTGTTGAGCTTGAAACCTAAACTCAAGGGTTTGGACCAACCAATTGGGCCCAATGGATTTCACCTTAAGAGGATTGGAGAGCCCATTGGCCACCAAATTACACACTCTAAGGATCCAACGTTTTAACAAAGCAAGAAACTTTCATGGTTTGACAGAAGAGATTGATGCTATGTTGACGGAGTTAAGGTTGTAGAAAATTTAGTTTAGAATTTGAATTAATTTTTCTTTTTAATTTTAAATTCAAAACAAATCCAAATATTTCTATTAACTCTTCAAAGAGGTTGTCAGAGGAGTCAAATTGATCAGGTACATAACCTTTTAAATATAGGTCAAGCCACTCTAGTTCTTGACTAAAAGTACACCTAAACAAATGATATATATATATATATATATTAAATAGATTGGAATTTGTATAATGAAAATGCATTTATATAAAATGAAGAAATTCTTCATCGTGTTACCATTGGTTATAGTTATAAAATGATAAATTAACGGCAAGGTAATTTTTAAATTTCTAAATTTGTGTAGGTGTGGGAAAATAAAATAAAATAAAGAAAAGTTATTGTGTAAATAATATAGTGAAACTTACTTGCACAGATATACTATACATATATCCAAGAGGCACACAACGCAAATTAACCAAGATCCATTTAGCAGCATAGAAACATAACTGGAAGGATCCTGCAGTTCATCTATAAAAATATAATGCAGAGTTTGAGTCATAGAGGCTTTAACCAAGATCTCACAGAAGTAAAAAGCTATTGTGCAAATAACATAGTGAAACACAAGTCTAAAGAAGAATATAAGGTCTGCAATCATCTATAGATAGAGATGGTACCCGAACCCCGTCACCCCGAGTGCTAATGCTAAAAGCCACACAACAATGGCTAAAAGGCCACGAACAGCAACAGCAGCTCCATGGCCGGGGATGATGACCCTTCCAGCTGCTTTGCGTAGCCCCCTCAATCTTCTAATTTTTTATTTTGTTAGCCTACCAGAGGCTTTTTCCTCCTTTGTTATGGTGCATTAAAGTAACTAGTCAATCGAATTGTAGAATAGTTTGAACACAAGTACAAATTAAGAAAAACCCATCTTAACTCAAGATACTATAAACATATATTCCATTAACTTTGGTGTGGTCTTGTTGACAACATGACAACAGTGAACAGACTCATCTCAGGAGGCACATGGGTTATCCCTTCCAGCTTAACAACCATCATCCCTCAACTTGCAGATACAGATCTCCTGCCAGTCCCACACCCAAACAGGTTTAATAAAAGACTCAAATGGTTACCCTCCCCATCTGGTGATTTCTCCATTGCTCACACCTTGAAACTTTACAAACAACATATCCCATCCTTCCCTTGGCCTCATCTGGAAACACCACCAACTATCAAGTATACTGCATCCCATTTAGGAAAAAAAAAAAAAAAAAACAGAAAGCATACTAATTATGGTAGTAGAAAGGTGGAGCCAGTGGTAGTTTGCTCTCCAAGCTTTAACACATTGCATGTACTAGGTGAGTGTCAAAATACAAGTTGGAATTGGTGTATATGAAATTCCAAATCTACGCTTGGACAAGGTAACATAACCAACATAACAACTAGACACTCAAATAAACAAAAATGTACAGACTCCAAGTTTTGATCACAAACTTGCCAACCTAAGCCCAATAACCTCACGAACATTTCCCAAAATCCTTGGACTTGTCACACCATAGATTACACACTTGAGATATCAAACAGTCGTAATTTAGCCCACAGTTACCAGTAAAAGACCAATACAAAAATATGCTTATGTAATAAGGCTCCACTAATGCCTCATTATCCTACAAAAGACATTTAGTGAAAACTGCAATATAGGAATCACAAAGGCTTCTAGATATGTTATCTAAAGAAACAAATAGAATACAAGTAAATGATGCAAACTGAAAAGTTGTTCTCAAAATTAAAAGTTCAAATAAAGACTCTGACAAAGGGAACAAGATATATGTTAGTATCATATTAGATTAGTAAAGTAAATTATAAATATATAATATTAATTATTGTCTCTATCTGTAACTTTGGGTACATCATAGCTTTCCATTTCATTGTTGTACACTTCCGAGATCCAATGCATAAAACAAGCCAACTCAGAGCTTTCCATTTCATTGTTGTACACTTCCGAGATCCGATGCATTAACAAGCCAAAAGCTCACAACCCTATCGTTGGTTCACAGTTGTCGTACACTTTTGTACCCCCAATCTCTCTCCATATATCTTTCTCTGTACAAGTCTATATCTATAAAAGTCTCCCGTGGAAATATTAGTCAAGACTCACAGGTAACAACTCAAAGAGATTATTTTGTCTTAAGTTGCGTAATTCTTATCGGTGGACTCTCTCTTTCACTTATGTGTCTTTGTTGTTTCAGTTTCAACATTTCCTCTGTGAATGCTAAAACTGATAAAGTTAAATTAAAATTACATAAGAGTCTTCTTTTTCATAGATAAAATTAGGGCTTAGAGAGATGAAAAAGAAGAGAGCCAAGTAGAAGGATCATATTACACACCACTATTTCAGAATTTCAGAAACTGAAAAATCGTGTGTGAATTGCCCAAAGATTCTTGTAACTAAAAATATTAGACACTATGCTCAATAGTATGCCTTCAACTCTAAATTTTCTTCAATTCTAAGAATTAGACACTATGCTCAATAGTATGTCTTCAACTCTAAATTTCCTTAATTCTAAGTGCTTTCAAACAACATACTTAATTTGAGTGCATCAACATATATAACAGAAGTAATTAACATTCTCATCAACACTTACCATCCTATCATAATTGGTCATTTTAAAACCAACATCACCGCAACAAAGGTAAGGGGATTTATATAATTCAATTAGCGAGGCAAAAAATCATACCTATTTTCTTTGCCGACTCCACCCATTCCCATCAACTCTCTTCTTTCAGAAAAGAGACCTATATTATTAGGACAAAAGAGGAAAAGTTTTTAAAGCGTTAATAAACTTGTAAAACATATATTCTGAAATTGAAAACTAAACTTCCAAGTCTTTAATTCCCATTAATAAATTGTTCAAGCATCACATCATATCAATATTATATATATGTATGTGGAAACAAAAACAAAAACAAAAACAAAAAAAATCAGTATGTAAAACATGAATAAATAAACGTAACCAATAGCTAAAAAATGCCAATTAAAATTTTAATAAAAGTAAAGAGTTTGTTACCTGATGACTGAGAAGACATGTTTCTTGAACCTTGTTCTTGCTAAATGTTAGACCCGATGCTAATCCTAAAAATAAAAAAACACTCGAGTTGTGAGGAAGAGGTTTCACAATCTCACTCATAATAATTAAAACACCACCGTCTGAGTACTATCTATATCATGTATCAACCCAACTATGCTTTCAGTCAAAATGTTGGACACCTATCCGTAGAAAGAGGTGTAACCACGGATAGGTGTGATTAGCACATATTACACTCAGCTCTTATGTTAAATTAATCCAATAACAAAGTACATTGCATCAGTTTAGGAATAATCTTCAAAATTAACAAATCAATATCCTAATATTCTGCATTCTAATAACAAAAGAAAATCAAAAACCAAAATTTGAAAATAAAAATATGGCAGAAAGATTGAATATATCAATCATGCATTACACAGATTGTATTTCTATGTGAAACAAAACATTATTAGTAGGGCAGATCCAGGATTTCTCAATGGGGTGGGCTAAATCAAAATATATCAACCAAAAGCAACTGTTGTTTAATTCAATTTTAGTTAACTAACAATGTTTCTTTAGACAAATGACTGATTAAGGCATAGAAAATCCTATTTTGATAATTAATAAAAAAAAATACAAATTTATTTCTGAACAATTCACCACTCAGTACCCTATCTATTCTTTAGACCAATTCACTAATCCTATTTGAGAATCTACTACTGGAAGCAGAGTGTGAGGTAGTTCATGGCAAGCCCCTTCCAACACTATGGAATTCACTCAAAAGCATGCTTTTTGTAAGTATTTTAATTTTCAAGAAGTAACTTTAGAGCTTTACCCTATATTAAGTCCTTTTGCTTGTCAAAGTTCTTGTTATGATTTTTTTTTTTTTTTTTAAAGTTCTGAAAAGATTTCCATCTTCAAAAAGCTTGGCATGTTGATAAAAATTGTTTCAGATTCAATCTCTGCAAATTTCTAATCCAAATCAGAATTTTTTTTTTCTTTTTTAATGCCCAGATTCAAATTTTCTTGTAGACATAATTGACAACAAAAAATAAAAAACAGAAATAGAAGTTATAGAAATTAAAAAAAAAAAAAAAAAATTGTTTTGCTGAAATAAAATGTAGATTACGGTGATTACCTCAAAATTCAATGCAATGATTACCTCAAAATTCAATGCAATGATTACCTCAAAATTCAATGCAAATTTTGTTCCTTTATAATGCAAATATATATATATATATATATATATAAGATCATAAAAAAATTCACCAAATAGGATTTAGTTTGCAAAACAAGAATTACAGAACTTGATTAGTTGATTTAGAAAAAAAATTAAAACAAAACCCATACATACAAGTTAGTTGCAGAGAGAGGGGGGAAGCTTGAGAGTTGAGAGAGAGCGGGCCAGCGGCTGAAGCTTGGGAACGGCGAACCCGAACTAGAACAGCGGGCGATGGAAACTGAAAGATATGGGTTTTGATTTTTTGAACAATCTGAAATGATATGCCGATATGGGTTTTGATTGTTTGAACAATCTGAAATGATATGCAAGTTCAGTCAGGAAAGAGAACGGAAAAGAGACGAATTTCTCTGACTCTGAGTATGTGAACAGATGAGATCATGAGACGGTGAGAAGAGCTGAGGGGGGGTGGCTGAGTTTGAGAGGTAAATAATGTTAGGTTTAGGTTTTATGGACAAGAGGCGAATGTCTAGTATAGGGAAAATTACACTGACCTCAGTCAAATAACACTCACCTCCCTCACAAATTACACTGACCTCCCCTGTCAGAGTTATTAGTTGGATGCCATTAAGTTTTCGAGTGGAATTACATAATTGACCTCATTATATTTATGGTAATTTATTCTAGGGGTGCACACGGTTCGGTTCGGTACGGTTCCTACCGGAACCGGAACCGGTCTAAACAGTTCCTAAAAAATGGAACCAGAACCAGAACATTGGGCAGTGGAACCGAACCGTATGGAACCGTTGACCAAGTTGACTTTTTCAATATTATTTTCATTTCCCTTCAAAAAAATACAAATACAATAACAAAAAAAAAAAAAAAAAAAACATAAATAAACACACAATATAATCAGTTACTCCATTAGAATTACAAAAAAGTTAAAAAAACTGAATCAACATTCAACAATCCAACATCATTCACTAATAGTTGATATGAAATTCTAATAGTCCATTATGCAGCCTCATCAGCAACATCAATGACTTATGAAACGGAGAAAAAAAAAAATGTAATCACTAATCAGAGGGTAAATACTAAATAGTGTAGCCGAGGGTAAAGAAAAGAAAATATATGTAAATGTGTCTTTCCAACAAAATTTAATATATTGAATATACAGCAGAATTCCAACAAAATTTAAGCAAAAGTAATTCAATACAAAATAAAGATAACTACAACAAGTAACCATAAATTAGCCTTCCGATTGCAATATCAGTTTAGAATCAACCCAAAAAAACATTGATTCATCCAATGTACACAGAAATTGATCGATCATCATTCACCAGAGAGAGAAATCGAAAAGGACCCAAATCAAACCAAAGGACTAATAGATGGAAAAACCCTAAACCCCCAAATATATGAACAAGATAGATGGATCAAACACTAAACCCCCAAGTAGAGCAGTCACATATAAGAAGTTTGTATCCACAATCCATTTTCACGAATCTAAAAGCAAAAGATCTGAGAAGATAAGAGAGCTACGAAATACCTACCAAACTGAGACCGGAAGCCGAAGATCTGAGAAAACAGAGACCGATCCGACCGAATCAGTGAGTTGAGACTTGATCTGAGAAGATAGAGACTGTGATCTGAGGCGAGTCCGAGAGATTTCTGAGTTCTGAGAAGATAGAGAGTAGAGACCAGTGAGTTGAGACTTCAGATAGTGAGAGGGCCGAGAGGCTGAGAGGAGAGGAGGGGAGGCGGAGCCGCGGAGTGAGTTTGAGACTTGAGAGGTTATATGTGTGTATACTCTAGTTTTTATACCTAGTGGCTTTGAAACCCTAAGGGTGTGTTTGGTAGGGTTAATTTGGAAGGATAAGGAGAGAAAATAAAAGAGAGGATAGTGTAAGTTTGTGTTTGGGTAAATTGAATGGAGGGATAGGAAGGGATAAGGGAAAATAGGGATCCCTCCCTATCTCTTATTTGCTTTCTCCTCAATTTTGAGAAGATAGGGAGAAAAATGATAGTGATTTTAGTGGTATTTTGATAATACTAAAATTAGCCTCCATAAATTAATACACAAATTTATTATTCCATTCAAGTCCCATGGTTATGAAAGAGTAAAAAAGTAATTTGTTTACTATCCTTTATTTTATTTTCTCTCTTCTATCTTATCCAAACAAGAATAACTATCATTTCTTTTCTTTTCTTTTCTTCCCTATCTATCCAAACACAAATAGAAATTATTACTATCATTTCTTTTCTTTTCTCAATAATACGATCATTTCCTTTCTTTTCTTTTCTCTCATAACTAATACTATCCAAACACACCCTAAGGGTCAGTTTGGTAGGGTGAAAATGGGAGGAAAGGGAAGGAAATGTGATGGAGGAGGATTAAAATTTTGTATTTGGCAAAAATTGTTCGATGTTTTACTTATCTTCCCAAAAATGGGAGCAAAAGGAAGGAAAGTGAAGGGGAGGGTTGATTTATTATCTGTGATGCCTAATTTGCCCTTAAGATTACATATATTAGCAGTTGCAGAAAGAGTGAGACACGGCGGGCCGACGGCTGAAGCGTGCGAACGGCGAGCCCAAACTGAAACAGCGGTGATGGAAACTGAGAAAGATATGGGTTTTGATTTTTTATTCTTACAGACAGATAGATAAACTGAAAGAAATGGGTTTTGAACTTCTAATTCTTGTAGAGAGAGGGGGGTGCAAGTTCAGAGTTGAGAACGAGATTAGAGATGGAGGCGAGATTGGGGAGGCTGAAACGATTTGCCCTCTTCTTCTTCTTCTTCTTCTTCTTTTTTTTTTTTTTTTTTTTTTTTTTTGTCTTTTCTTTTGGCCCATCATGGCCTGGTACAGGAAGAGACAGTTTATATATATATATATATATATATGGAGGCGAGATTGGGGAAGTTGAAATAATTTGCCTTATTTTTATTTTTTTTGTCTTTTCTTTTGGCCCATCATGGCCTGGTATAGGAGGAGACTATATATAAATATATATATATATATATTTCTCTTTTAAAATATAAAAGGGTATAATTGTCCATTTATTAAAATAATTCCCTTCCCTTTCTTTTTCTTTCTTTTTCCAAACATGATTATTACCCTTCCCTTTCTTTTCCTTCATTAATCAACCAAACACAACAGGGGGTTAAAATTATCATTCCCTTTCCCTCATAACTAATATTATCCTTCCCATTCAAACACACCCTACCAAACATAGCCTAAATTGGTATATATATATCACACATATCTCCGCCACTTGAGGGTGCCACCTAGCCGGGCAAAACCCAAGAGTCGTGAAAGAAAATAGATAAATGGGGGAATTGGAGTTCGGAGATATCAGCGAAACCAAGAGCCATGACCATGAATCAAAAACTCTATATGCGTGTGCTTTGTTAATGCTACTACAAGTTAACATGCCCAATCTATAATACTTCATATTGAATCAAACGTTCTCTTCTTTTTTTTTTTTTTTTTTTTTTTGGGAGGTAAATCACCCAGGTTCAGTTGCATCCTTTTTTTACCCTAATTTACCCTAGGGTAAAAAAAAAAAAAAAAAAAAAAAAGGATGCATTTGGGTGATTTACCTCCGAAAAAAAAAAAAAAAAAACGATTGATTTAATACAGCGTATTATATATTATGTGCTATTGCATCCTTTTTCAAATTAACAAACACAATACTATATGAACGTTTGATTCAAAATGGAGTATTGTATATTATGTGCTATTGCATCCTTTTACAAATTAACAAACACAATACTATATAATACTGCATTGCGTTCGATAGTTTTAAAAAAAAAAACATGGCTTAACTTACAAAAACATATATATATAAATAAATAAATAAAATCCATGGCTGAGCCTCTAGAGGGAACTTAAAAGTAGAGGGCTAGGTTTTGATATGGGTAATAGGTTTTGAACTTTTGATTATTGCAGACAGATAGATAAACTGAAATATATGGGTTTTGAACTTTTGATTCTTATAGATTTTGTAGTTTGCAGTTGCAGAGGGAGAGAGAGGGCAAGATCATCCACATCAGAATAGAGAAGAAGGTGATTGGGGATGCTGATATGATTTGCCCTAAAAGAATTTATTTATTTATTTTATTTTTCTGGTGGCCCATCTTCCATGGGCCTATAAATTTTGAGGCCCTAGGCCACCGCCTTTGTCGCCTCGGGTCAGGGCCGGCCCTTGGCTTATTTGTTTTTGGGCTAGGCCAAAATTAGTATAGTAATTTTTTCTTTTTTTAGATGGGTTGAAGCCCACCATAACCGACCCTACATCCGCCCATGTCCACTGATTATTCTCTGCAAACCCTCTCTCTCAAAGCTTTTCTATGTAAACCTCTCTGTTTTTTTCTTCTTTTTTTTTTGAATAAATCTCTTTAATGTATCAATATAAATTCACATTGAGCTTGTAATACAATATTTCAAAATATATAGCATTTGTAAAAGATAATGGGTATATCTAATTCTTGGCTTCATATTGATAGGTCCTGATTTTCCACTCTTTATTTGATGACTTTATTCTTTAAAAATAAAAAATAAAAAATAAAAAGCTAAAATATGCATCACTTACCAAAAGAAAAAGCTAAAAAAATGCATGATCACAAGAATACCAACTAGAAATGTAAGGTTACCATCCATCGATCTGGTTGTAACATTGACACCACAGCGTGCTCTTTACCCCCCACAGACATAATATGTAGTCCCATTCTCTCTGCACCAATGAGTGCCTCTTCATTGTAATATTCTGTATCACTCACATTATATTCGAATAAACGCTAATTGAATTTTAAAGAAAAAAATTTGCTATTTTCTCACTGTCTCCACTCAATTACTCAGCTACCAAAATATTGCAGCTATTAAATTAAAATAATATGAAAGTCTATAGCTTCTAGACATCGTTAAGCATGTTTCTTGTTTTTTTAAAGTAAGAATTGGAGAAAATCACACCTTGATTTGAATACGTTTTGGGCAGCTTAGTTGGTGTGCTAGTGTTCGAATCTCCCTCCCATTAGTTTTTTACCTCAATAATTTCATACATCTATATGTAGTTATTCAAATATGTTAGTTACTTGGGCTGTTTGGCAACTACAGGTACTTTATACTTTTGCTTTGATTTGAAGCAGTAGCAATGTTTCTATTTTGGAGTGTGTTAAAAAATATTTCGAGGTCTGTTTCGGTAATGTATATTTGTTGCAAAATTTTTGGAAGCAAAAACATGTAAACATGTTTGGCAAACAACCATTGCAAGTTTGAAAAATTAAATGGCTAATAAAAAAAGGTCATTTTAGAGGTTTATTTATTTGCTTTTGGTAAACAGTGCTTTTGCTACCGTGCAGAGAAGCAACCAGAAGCACCAACGTTTTGGCCTCTTTTTCGGAAACGCTTTGATACTATTCAAATCGCAACAAATATTACCAAACATCTTTTATGTTTTTGCTTTTGCTTCGTTGTCCGAAGAAAAATAAAATTTCTTATTTATTCAAATATATTTTCTTTCAATTTTTTTTTTTTTTTTTTGGAAGAGGAGGCAGAGCTACACAATAAACATATGTTCTAATAACATCAATGAAAGCAAGGGGTTAGGAAAAATTAAAATAAGGGCCAAAGATCACCAATTGGGCTTTCAGTCATATTTAAAATGAGTAACCAAAACAACTAATAGAGTTGAAAACTCCTGCCCACAACTTAACCCAAAGCGATTAATCATTAATATTGCAAATCTCTTTGGTTATCTAATCTGCAACACTTGTATCAGATTGGACCCTATTAACTTCCAAATCTAATTCCATGGAGGTTGTGGAAACAAGTCCTCATAGTTGTATTGAGTTTGAAGCCTAAACTCAAGAGTTTTGACCAACCAATTGGGCCCAATGGGCCAATGGATTTCACCTTAAGAGGATTGGAGAGCCCATTGGTCACCAAATTACACACTCTAGGGGTCCAACATTTAACGAAGCAAGAAACTTTCATGGTTTGACAGAAGAGATCAATGCTATGTTGACGGAGTTCGGGTTGTAGAAAATTTAGTTTAAAATTTGAATTAATTTTTCTTTTTAATTTTAAATTCAAAACAAATTCAAATATTTCTATTAACACTTCAAAGAGGTTATTAGAGGAGTCAAATTGATTAGGTATATAACCTTTTAAATATAGGTCAAGCAACTCTAGTGTTCCATTAAAATTACACCTAAACAAATGAAATAAGGAAAAGCTATTGTGTAAATAACATAGTGAAACTTGCACATATATATTATACATATATCCAAGAGGCACACAATGCAAATTAACCAAGATCCATTTAGCAGCATAGAAGCATAACTGGAAAGATAGAAACATAATCCATTTAGCAGGATAGAAACATAACTGGAAGGATCCTGTAGTTCATCTATAAAAATAGAAGAAAAATGCAGAGTTTGAGTTATAGAGACTTTAACCAGGATCTCACAGACTTCGACCAAGATCTCAGAGAAATAAAAAGCTATTGTGCAAATAACACAGTGAAACACAAGTCTAAAGAAGAATACAAGGTCTGCGGTCATCTATAGATAAAGATGGTACCCAAACCCCGTCACCACGAGTGATAATGCTAAAAGCCACACAACAGTGGCTAAAAGGCCGGGAGCAGCAACAGCTCCATGGCCAGGAGGAGCAGTAGCAGCAGCTCCATGGCCTGGTATAATCGTATGATCTAATCCTATTATACCCAAACACTCATTTATTCTGTGCCAGTTTCGTGTGATAGGACAAAGTTAATACACATGGACCAATGAATTGACATTTTTTTTTTTTCTTGTAATACATGTATAGTATTAAAATAACATAATTACCCTTGTCCCACCTTTTTCTCTCATCCACCACTGCTTAAATCAGTCGCGGGACCTACCCGGCACCTCTCGAGACCAAAAATTGAAACTGACCGAAATGAATCGAAATGAGTTTCTAAGGATTCTAAACCCGAAAAAACATCGCACATAACTCCCGAAACAAATCCTTGTTATGTTAATCGATTCCATCAATTTATTACAAGAATGCATATATATAAATTAAACATGACCGTCACTGTGTCTCTAACAACACACCAGCAATACATATATCCAATAATAATATCACATATTGTATATATATATAATTATCCAAAATAACAGAAAAGAAAAAGAAAATAGATATTCACCATTGTTCAACCAGCATTTTTAGACTATATAAATTAAAAAATAGGGATAATTTCACTGACACCCCCACTAATTTGGCCAAATATCAATCTAAAACATCTTTCAAAAATAACTATCACTCAGGTCCATTTTTGATTTTCTGTCACAGCCTCCGTTAAAAACATGTGAAAATACAACTTTGCCCTTATTTTTTTAATAACATTTATTTCAAAATATTGTATTAGTTAAAGACAATTATACCCCTGACAATTATACCACAAATAAAATCCCTAAACTTCATCATCTCTCCGATGATGTCAACGCCCTCTTCGAATGAGCATTGGGTAGATGGTGTTATTGGCCGTCGTGATGGTGGTGGTGGTGGGTGATGGTTCCAATAGTAAAGGCTTTTTTGGTGGTGTTTTGAGTGTTGCAGAAGAGAGAGAAAGTGTATAGAGAGATTGGTGGTTGGTGGTCGGTGATGATGGGGGTGGTGGTGGTGCCGCCGGCGACTGTGGTTTCATCACCCAAACCCATTTTTGTTGTCAGGTGAGGTTGAGGCGGGGGTTGGAAGCGGTGGCATAGTTCATAGCAGAAACTTCAGGCGACAGAAGCAGCAACGTGGTTTAGGGCGGCGACGACGAGGACAAAGTTGACCTGAACGACGATGTCGTCTCCAGCATCGGCGAATCAGACACCGAATGAACATCCTGAACTAACCCCTTTAGCATTCCCAAAATATTCAATCTGTGCCTCCACATCACCGACACCGAATCCGAAGGCCCTTTATTCGCGCCGTTGAGGAACCAATCCTCCGATCTCGTAAAGTTTTAGCAGGGACCCAATTGCGGAGGCAAGACGACTTTTGGGTTGCGGCGGCCAGATTGGCCGCTGAGAAGGGTTTTAGAGAGATGGTTGGTGAGGTCGGAGAGGGTGGTTTGGTGCTCAGCCACCACGATTCAGCTGTCGCCGCCGCTGTTTCTTATGCCAACATCCTCGCCGGTGTCGGTGGTGGTGTAAATCAAACCCAAACTAGGCAACGATGGCTGCCGCTGAGACCCACAAGACCCAACCCGCTGGAGACGAATCGGAATCGGAATCGGACTCAAACCATGGCAAAGACAAGCTCAGCACCCCGTCGCTGGAATTGCGCCATGTAATACCCCTAATTTAAAAAGGATAGTCTCGGTATTATTTTAACAGTTTTAATTGCATTTAATTATTTAGTTGTTTTCTTGGCTAATTGTTTACTTGTTTAATTGATTTAATTATTTGTTTAAATTGAATTGAATGTGATGATGTGTATTTATTTAGGAATTTAATTATTTTATTTTTATTTTTATTTTATTTTTATATTTTTAAGGAATTGGATATGGATAGTAGTAATTGACCAATCAATTGGGCTCCATGGACTACTTGGATAAGGGGTTTAAAGGGTACGGATGATTACCCATGTATATGTATATTTAATAAATATATATATATATATATATATATATATATATATATATATATATATATATATATATATATAAGGAAAGTCCCTTTAATAATAGTCTGATATATATTTATATATTATATATAAAAAAGGGGTACACATAGATTATACGTAACATATATTTAGTTACCTTTTTAGTATTTAAATTTTATTTTATTTTATTTTTATTTCATTTTAGTTTGTCTTGGAATGGGAAAAGGATTAGGGTTATTTTAGTTGCCTATAAATATATAACTATAGAATTGTGAAAGAGATTAGAAAATATATCACGTACTATATTTTAGAGAGAGAAAGAAGGAAGAGGAAGGAAGAGAAAAAGGAAGAAGGAGGCTAGGGTTTTTATCAAATCCCTAAAGGCAAGTTTTAATTCTTCTCTTCTCCTTTGATTCATACCCTATGCATGCTAGATTAATTCTAAGTTTTTTAAATAAATTAATTGGATCTAATTACATAGATTTATGTTGAAATTTCAGTTCATAGGTTTTAATTATTTGTTTTCTTTTGCCTACACTGTTAATGGCCTTGGGTTCAATTTAATTTATTTTATATATATATATATATATATATATATATATATATATATATATTTACATGACTTATGTTAGCATGAATTAAATTTGGTTTTAATTTTATTTTACTTTTCCATGCATCAGTTATATGCATGTAAGTAAAGTCAAAATTAGTATTTTTTTAACAAGCTATGCACGCCGAACGAGGCAAGCTAAAAAGTGGCATGAAACTGGATTTGTAGCAATTCGTAAACTGGAATTTGTTCTTTCATGAATTAGGCACGCCGATCGAGAAAGTCTTGACAATTCCTTTAAAAAAAAAAAAAAACAGATTGTTATATAATACCATGATATAATGATTGGTACTATTATGGATATAATGATTAGTATAATGATTGGTATTATGATTAATTTATTTTATTTTGATTAAATAGTTTTTGCATTAAATATTTTTAATATTAATCTATTTAATGCTAGAATATTAAATTAATATTTGTTAGTTTTGATTAATGGATTTGAATTAAATATTTATTTAATTTAAATTGGTATGCATGATATAAGTTTACATGCTAAGGATGGAATTTAATTAATTTTGAAAGAATAAATTAGTTAGATATTGCTGGATTAAATTATTTTAATCTATTGCTTAGATTTAAATTAATTTAATCAAAATATGGAAATGTACAATTTAGTTGAGATGCATTTTAATTTCGTGTAATGAAAAATTAAATGCATGATACTTAAAATTGATATTTTTGCTCAAGTAAATGCAAAGAATGTATATATGATTAATATAATGTTTATATGTAAATATTATTTACATTATCTTTGGATTGGAAACTTCTCTTTGGTTATGATGTGGATTAATGCACCATTATGGGATGGGGGCATATTAGGGACGGATTAACTTAAAAGTTAAGTCCTACCTATTTTTAATAAGGGAACGGATTAACCATAGTGTTAAGTCCTACTTATTCGTGTCAGGTCAACGGAATAGTTGGATGACATATTATTAAAATAATAATTGGATAGTTTATTTTGGATGGTTGGATAGGACGGATTTTAAATTTACAATTATACACCATGATATGAGCTTGAATCTCAGGATCAGTGGTTAGGGTGCGTATATTGCCAGGGATGTGTAGCTAGATATAGCGTAGTTGTGTACCCTGGTAGGTCTAGGTACTCATGCCCACTATATGTGCGTTTTGCATATTGCCTACTATTCAGGTTGAGACAACTCTATAGTCTAGTGAGGTTCCTTTAGTGTGTATATATCTACATATGGACTATTTAGTTATTGTTGAATTAATTAGGATGTGTACGTGTATCGGGTCTCTGTTTGGGATGTAGTAGATTAAAACTTGTTTGTGGGTCTGACACATCATTATTTTTCAGATGTTCGTCAGTTCCAGTCTTAGAGATTGTTCGTGCCGAGCAGAGACAGTCATTCACTCTTCCGACTCTACGTAGGACTCGTCTTCATTAGTTACTTATTATTTTTATTTCGGTTCAGTTATTTCAGTTATGATATTATTAGGGGTCCATAGGATGGATTCCCGAGTTGTAATTTAATTAATTACTAGTATCCGAAGATTGGAGGATTTTATTATCCCTATTTTAATTATTATTTATTTGAGGATTTTAAAATAGGGATTTATTATTTAGTTTCCTTCAGCTTATTATTTATTTATTCTTTATTATTCTTTTTGTATTCAAATGCTTGTTTAACTATTAATTGTTTGATATCCCTTGTATTCTGTACTCGGACTTGATCACTCGTGACTCTAAAATTGAGGGGTATCACACGCCACACGCGCCGATCGACATCTTTTTGAGAAGAGTAGTCACGGCGTCTTAGAGGTCCTCTTTACCACGATCAACGACGATTGGTGGTGGTGTTGTGCTTATGTGTGTGTGTGTTTGTATATATATATATGTATGTGTGTATGTGTGTGTGTGTGTGTATATATGTATGTCTGTGTATGTGTATATATATATATATCTATATAGGAGTATATATATGTCTGCCTATATATATAATATAATTTGTAAATTTACAAATTTTTAAGGGGCCATATTGTCTTTTAATACTGATATTTTGTAAAAAAAATAAATTAAAAAATGAGGGTAGACCAAAGTTAAGGGTTAAATCAAAGTCAAAGGGTAAAAATGTCTTTTTACATGTAAAAGTGGTCTGACACACCTGCAAACTAACTTTTGGGGTGTGAGTGAAAAACGAAATAAACGTTTGTAACATGAGTGATAGTTATTTTCGAAAAATGTTTTAGACTGATATTTGGCCAAATTAGTATGGGTGTCACTGAAATTATCCCTAAAAAATAAAATAGAAAGTTTATATAAGTATTTGAATCATACCTGTTTGCCATTAATGACACGTCCTTAATGCTTTAAACAAGCACCGACGTAGGAAGATTCGCAAAATGTAACAAAGCAGTAACTGGGTTTCAATTCCACAAAAACCACAATACCAAAACTCTCAAAATGCTTACGAATGAGCTTCTCGCTGGTTTTCTCAGTTATGCGGCTGCCGCCAATAAAAATGAATCGTCCGCTCATGTTGAAATCTTTGTGGATTATTCTCTACAAACTTTCATTTAAAGTTTCTTTCTGCAAACCTCTTTCTCTAAAATGTGAGCGAGTAAAGCTGAGAAAGAGCGAGTAAGAGGTAGTACATGATATATATATATATATATATATATGCATGTGTATGTGTTGTGGCAAGGTAAAAGTTTTCTGTGCGTGGGTGTTGTATGTGCAAGATTTGTGCGATAGGATAAAGTTAATACACGCGGACCAATAGATAGACATTTTTTTCCCTATAATATATAGATAGTATTGAAATAACATATTCACCCTTGCCCCACCTTTCTCTCTCATCTACCAACGTCTAAATTTACCGCTAGACCCACCCGACACCTCCTGGGCCCGAAAATTGAAACTAGCCGAAATGAACCGAAATAACTCCAAAAACAAATCATTGTTATGTTAATCAATCTCAATAAATAACTTCCAAGAATACATATATAAAAACTAAGAATGACCGTCATTGTATTTCTAACAACACGCCAGCAATACATATATCCAGTAATAATATCACATATTGTATATATATATATATATATAATTATCCAAAAGAACATTAAAAAAATAAATATTCACCATTGTTCTATCAGTATCTTCAGACCATATAAATTTAAAAATAAAATAAAAAGTTTATATAAGTATTTAAATCATAAACAAGCACCGACAGAGGAATATTCACAAAATGTAACAAAGTGGTTACTGGGTTTCAAATCCACAGAGCCACCATACCAAAACTCTCAAAATGCTCACGAATGAGCTTCTTGCTGGTTTTCTCAGTTATGCCGCCAATAAAAATGGATCGTTCACTCATGTTGAAATCTCTGTGGATTATTCTCTGGAAACCTCTCTCAAAGCTTCTCTCTGCAAACCTCTCTCTAAAACGTTTGCGAGTAAAGCCAAGAAAGAGCAAGTAAGAGGTAGTATATATATCATATATGTGTATGTGTTGAGGCGAGGTAAAAGTTTTCTGTGCGTTGGTGTTGCATGTGCTAGTTTCGTGCGATAGGACAAAGTTAATACACGTGGATTAATGGATAGACATTTTTTTTCTTATAATAAATGTATAGTATTAAAATAACATATCTACCCTTACCCCACCTTATTCTCTCATCCACCATCGTCGAAATCTGTCGTGGGACCCACTCGGCACCTTTCAAGCCCGAAAATCGAAACTGGCTGAAATGAACCGAAATGAGTTTCTAAGAATTATAAACCCGAAGAAACATCCCACACAACTTTTGAAACATCGTGACACGCATTCCCATTCACAAATAAAATGAAATTGAAATGATAAAATAAAATATCGAAAAATTCGGGACGTCACAAAGAGGTTTGTAGAGAATAATTTTTAGAGAGAAAAAAAAAAGGGAGATTTCAAGATGCTTTAGAATGTGAAATTTCTAGAAACATCCCACAAAAAGGGAGTATTTGACTTAGTTGTATTATGCAATTGGGTTTTAATAATTATAATCAATTTTAATAAAATTAATCTCTCATCTTATAATTTATTTCAAACTGTTTTTATTGTGAGAGATTGGCGGATAAGGGCTTCTTGTAGAAGTAGTTATCATGCAATAATGCTTAACGAATATGTGAATAGATGTTTTAATAATTCAAGTATAGGGAAGATGAGTTGTACTACACTATATATTAGAGTAGTTAGGTAAATAATTCATGCCAACTGAAGATGAGTTATGACTTAGTGTTTATTCATATTTATCTTCTTAATTGAATTAAAGTGTGTTTGTAGTCACTTGGTTCCCGAATATGCATAATTATGAATTGATTTGTCAGACGTATTTGTATTAAGGTGATGTGGATAATATGCTTATATAATAAGAGTTTTTATTCTCGCGAGTTGGATAAGATCCACACTTGAACTTTAAACTTATTTATTTGAATTTATTCAATATATCAAATAAATAAAAATCTTTAGACTTTTCCTAAATAAATCAATATAATACTCTAAACCAAGTACCTCTTCGAATCTCAGATAATTCTGAATCCTGCTCCCAACTCGGGCCTTCATTTGACTTATGCGTTATTATTGATGATGTGGCGTAGTCTGTTGACTATTTGACCAAGTAATGTGGGCTGGTGTTACAATGCAAACTATGATATATTTATGTTCAATGTGGGCTGGTGTTACCATGCAGATTACGATATATTTATGTTTTATGATATTGTAATATTTAACAATATTATTTTATAAAAAGATAGATTCAATTATTACTTAAATTAGATGTGACATGGTAAAAGATATGGTTTCCATCAATCTCATAGATAGGTAACTCATGTATGTATGTAATTAAGTTTGAGATCATACCATGTATGTATTGGATTGTTTGACTTGGGTTGGTGTGTGACACAAATTTTGTAGCAGTACTCGTATGTTCGATACAGGGAAGTAAATAGACAAATTTTACAGCAATACTCGTATGTTCGACATAGGGAAGTGAATAGAGAGAGAGTGTGGTGGTTAGTGTAATACCCCTAATTTTAAAAGGATAGTCCTGGTATTTTGATTAATGGTTTAATTACATTTTTAATTGGTTAATTGCATTTTTAATTGTTTAATTGCGTATTTGCATGTTTATTTGAATTAATTGTTTTATTTAAATGAATTGTTTTCTTTAATTGTGTTTATTCAAATTAATTAATTATTTAATTGTATTTTGATTTTCTGTAGTTACATTAATTGTATTATTATTATTTTTATTTCATGGATGTAATTGTTTTAATAAGTTAAATGCGTTAATTGTAATTTAGGGTTTTGTTTTAATTCTTTTGTGATTCATGTTGTGTAATACCCCTAATTTCAAAAGGATAGTAATGTGATTTACTTTATTGTTTAATTTGCGTTTTTAATTGCTGAGGTGCTTATGTGTTAATTTAATTGAATTATTTGTTATTTTAATTTACTGTTGTTTTGTTTAATTGAATATTTGATTAATTGATTTAATTGTAGTTAGTTTATTTAATTATTTTAATTTTTGCTTTCATTGTATTCATTACTTCATTGTTATTTAAATTGTTTTTGTTTTAAATTAATTGTGTTAAGTGTTGATTTAATGTTGCAAACTTATTTAATTAAATGTAATTTATTTTGTGTTAACGTAACTGTAAGGTTTGTTGCATATAGAGTATTCACACAAGTAGCCGGCATTGATTAACCAAGTTTTCCCGATGGACCGTGTAAATCCAGTTTGGGTTGAGAGAGCCTAGGGTTAGTGTGGCTTATAAATACTCGTCTAAGATATCTGTCTAGGGTTTTAGAACAATATTACGCCATAGTAAGACACAAAAAGTTTGGAGACGGCTGGGAAGGAAAACTGAGAATTAACAAAAGATTTGCCGGAAAATATAGACGAACGTCGGTGTAAGGCAAGTTCTATTCTTACTCTCTCCCTTAGGTTTCGTGTTCTTTGCATTCCTAAATAATTCTAGGGTTGATTGAATTATTAAAACGTTATCTGTTTATGTTAGAACTTGAATTAAAATAGTATGGTTGCATGCTTGCTTAAACTGTTAACACGTGATTTTTGCTTGTTTAATTCTCTGCTTAAACTTATGTATGGGTTGTATTAAAGACTTAAACATGGATTGGGGAATCTACTAGGTTGGAGATTAAGACTTCTGGAAACCATAGCATAGGGCAGAGTAGTCGCAGAAGGCGTTTAATGATGAGGGAAGACGAAAAGACGAAGTAGAGAGGGAGAGAGCTGGCTCTCCCTTGGAGGGAGCCGGCTCTCCCTTGGAGGGAGCCGGCTCCTTTAGGATTGGAGGCGGCTCCAAAGCCTTTGGAGGCGGCTCCAAGGCAATTAGAGGCAGCTCCAAGATTTTGGAGCCTGCTCTAAGTTGGTTCTTTTAGTATTTTTACGTTATGTTTGTGTTTTTTTTCAATTTTCAATATGGAAACTTCATGATGGTTGAAATTCTATGATTTTCTGAGGAGAATATATACTGTAATGGATGTTTTAGAGGGTGTCCAAAGTAAGATTAAAGTCCCAAAGGATAGATTCATGTAGAATTAGACACGGAGTGTTAATCGTGAAAATAGTATGAAACTTTATGTAACTTGCAGATTGTATGGTTTTGGATAATGTAACTTCTTGTTTATGATGGAAATTTCTATGAGCATATTCATGTTATGGGAAAACATACTAGAAATCTATACGTTGCTAAAGATTAGTTGATAATCAAATTTTTAGCAGTTAGTGCATCAATTATTGGACGGGTAATTTAAGTGTATGATGCATTGCTTATATTTGTTATGCAGGCCATGAAATTAAGTGATATAAACTCTATTTAGGCCTTGTTCGCTATATGGATACTGGGAGTATATTGATATGGATAGATACTGTTTGCGTGGACAAATAATGGCTTCCGTGTTGTGGTTTTATTTAAGCATGTTTGTTAATGTACTCTAATATGCTTAATAGGGAGTAGATGATATTGATACTTATACTGTCAATGCTTTATCAATTGGTGGTTTTATTTAAGCATGTTTGTTAATATACTCTAATATGTTTAGTATAGAATAGTTGATATTGATATTTATATTGTCAATGCTTTATCAACTGTTGGATGGTTGGAGTATGCACCGGTATGGGACAGTGGCATACTAGGGACGGTTTGGATTCAAAATACCAAAACCTACCTACTCTGGATTAATGAATGGATTAACTAAAAGTTAAATCCTATGGATTTGTAGTGTCATGGTAACAATTAGTTGAGCGGCACTACTATGGATTCTAGATGAATTATATATATATTATTATTATGGTACCTCGATATGAGCTTGAGTCTCAGGATCTATGGTTAAGGGAGCGTTTATGCATTGGGATGCATAGCTGGATACGATGGTTGGAGGTGTACCCTGTTTAGGTCTAAGTACACATGCCCACTTCGTGTGCGTTTTAGCATGTTACCTCTATTCAGGTTGAGACCGGTCTGTAGTCCAGTGAGAGTTCTTTAGTGTGACTATATATATATATTTACGGACTATTAGCTATTGTTAAATTGTTTAGGGTGTACATGCGTATCCGGCCTCTGTTTGGATTATAGTAGAATAAAACTTGCGCGTGGGCCTAACCCACTTCTATTTTTCAGGTACACGACAGTTCCAGACTTAGACGTGTTCGTCCTGAGCAGAGGTTTCTACTCACTCTATCGACGATGTAGGATTTCTCTCCGTAGCTTATCAGGATGTTCTTTCAGTTGTTCTATTTTCAGTTTGGATTTTTATTAGGGGTCCACTGGAGTTGGATTCCCGAGTTTTTTAATCTCTGGGAGGTTTTGGATTATTGGGATTATCAGTTTTCAGTTTTTAAAGGATTTATATTTAGTTTCTTTCAGCTTAAATTTTATTTCTTAAATTCAATTTGTATTCTGTGTTCGTTATAACATATTAATTGTTCGATATCCCTCGGGTTTGGGCCTGGGCCTGATCAACCCGTGTAACGGATCCGAGGGGTATCACACGTTGGGCCGACTAGGGTTTAGTTAGGGTTTCTGGTTCTAATTACAATTGGAATTAGGTTTTGGTTAAAGCCTATTTATATAGAACAATACGTCTACCTAGGGTTTGAGAACCCTATTCACGGCACAGTGAAGGCAGAGCGACATAACAGAGAAATAGAGAGAAACAGAGAGAGGTTGTGAGGAAAAACAGAGAGTTTACCGTCGGGGTTTTGGCTGAGGATTAAAGGACGGACTTAGGAAAAGGGAAAGTTGAGCAATAGGAGATTGACAGTGAATCGGACGTCGTCGGAAAACCTAGGAAGACGGCGACAATGTTTTGATTCCAAAACCACACAGGCAAGTTCTTTTCTCTCTCTCCCCTTGGCCGGTGTTCTGTGCATGCCTAGGTTGTCTCCAGGGTTTTAATTAACGTTAAAACTGATCTTATAAGTATAGTTGTAGTGAATTTAAATGCTTTGAATTAAAAGGTGTAATGGTTTATACATGTTCTTGTTTTAATCATGATTTAGTTGATCTTCAAACTGATTTTAATTCATGTCGATGATGTATGACATTTGCATATAATTAATTCTGAGACATAAATTGAACCCTAGATAGTTAAATAAAACAATATGGAGGTTCTGAACTTCGCCGGAGGCGAAGAAGATGAACAATTTTGAAGAAAACGGCTCCTAAGTGTATGAAGAAGGCTCCCAAGTGTATAGAGAAGGCTCCATGCTTTAATGGAGCCTGCTCTCCAGTTTTGAGAGCAGGCTCTCTCAAGTCTGTGTGTTATGGAGTTTTTGCCGGGTACTGTTGGAGCAATTGGTTTTTCCCGAACTGTTTTGTGACTTTACTGGAGAACTTAATATTTAATTTTGGGTGTTATTAAGACCTCTAATTAAATAAGCTTTACCTCTAAGTTAATGGAATGAACAGTATAAAATTAAACCACTTTTCATACTATTAACGGATGGAAGGAAATTAATTGCTTAGTTTAATTTTAGCAATTTAATGGGATATAGTATGATTATAAATCTTATTTTGAATGCATGATAGGGTCATTTATTTATTAGATTTGATTTATGCATGCTCTAGATTTTAATTGTTGAAATATTAAACACTATTCTGCAATTATCTGGATTATGGTTTTGGACTTTAAATTGCTGAACTATTATTTATGTTTTGTAATTTACATGGATGTTGAGAATTGTATGCACCGGTATGGGACGGTGGCATACTAGGGATGGTTTAACTCAAAACGTTAAGACCTACCTTATTGGAATAAGTGAATGGATTGTAAAAAATTGAATCCTATTTATATTTAAGTCAGATCGACTGAGTAAGTTGAGTGACTATCTGGATTAATTGTTATTTGTGGTTAAGTCAGATCGACTGAGTATGTTGAATAACTACCTGGATTAATTATTATTCGCGGTTAAGTCAAATCGACTGAGTAAGTTGAGTGACTAGCTGGTTTACAAGTCTTATGTCAGATCAATAAACAAGAGACTGACATACTCTGGTTTCAGACGGACTTTATATATATGATTATGGTACCACGATACGAGCTTGAGTCTTAGAATCGTTGGTTAAGGAGCGTATATGCATTGGGATGCATAGATGGCTATGACGGTTGAGGTGTACCCTGTTAGGTTTAGGTACTTATGCCCACCTCTGGTGCGTATTGCATGTTGCCTTCTATTCAGGTTGAGACTCCTTTGTAATCCAGTGAAAGTCCCTTAGTGTGGATATATGTATGTATGGACTAGATATATATTGTTGAGATATCTAGGATATATTTGCGTATCGGGTCTCTGTTTGGATTGTAGTTAGGATAGAACTCGTTTGTGGGCCTGATTCACTCTTATATTTTTCAGGTATTCGATAGTTCCAGACCTAAGGCTTGTTCGGGCTGAGCAGAGATGGTCATTCACTCTACCGACGACGTAGGATTTCATTCCATGTTTTAGATTTGGCTTTTATTTTCAGTTGGTTATGTTCAGTTGGGATTTTGTTTAGGGGTCCACTAGATGGATTCCCGAGTTGTACTCTTGGAGGTTTTGGAGAGTTGGATTTTATTAATCTTTATTATTTGAGGATTTTATATTTAGAATTCCTTCAGCTTTAATTTGTTTTTTTTAAATCTTTTGTCATCCGTGTTTATTAAATATTAATTGTTTAATATTCCCTTGGGTTTGGACTTGGGCCTGATCAACCCATGTCTCGGATTCGAGGGGTATCATAATCGGTAGTAGTGGTTGGTGGTGGGGGTAGTGGTGGTTAGCCGAGAGAAATACATAAGTTAAAACCCTAACTCTCTCCCTATATATCCCTAAGCCCCACTTATCGGAGATAGGGCATAAGGTGAGGGGGCGAAGGTAGAGGTGGAACAATTGTGTTTTGGTCTCTTATTAAGCTTTTTAGAAATGGAAGGGTAGAGCCGAAGCCGGAGCCTGGAAGGGCATCTCCGATTAGCGCAGACGGCCACTAAGCAACGAGGAAGGTGGAATTGACATTTCGAGATCCAATCGAAGAACCAAAAGTTATAAAATTATAATGTTGGGTCGTTAGCGATGCAGGGAGGTGAGTGGTGGCTCAGGAGTTGTGTGGGATGTTTCTTCAAGTTTAGAACCCTTAAAAACTCATTTCGGCCAGTTCAGTTTTCGGGCCCGGGAGGTGACAGGTAGGCCCGCAGCAAATTTCCATACTTGGTTGTATTCTTGGTTATGCCCCTAATAAAAATTGATTTTTCACTCCAAAGCATATTGAAATCTCCCATTTTCTCTCTCTAAAAGCATTTCTCTGCAAACCCCTATCTCTAAACTGTAAACGTAACTAACTGAAGAAAGAGCTAGATTGTGACAAGTAACAAGCTGATATATATGTGTGTATGTGTTGTGGCAAGTAACGGGTTGATCTATGTGTGTGTTGTGCCAAGAAACATAATTTTTCGCACTAATAGTGTATCTCATCAGAACAAATTTTGTCCCCGTGGTCTAATGAAAAAAATGTACCTTTTTTCTCTTGTAATATGGGTATGGTATTGAATGAAAGATTTACCCTTATCCCACATTTTTCTCTCTACCTCCCCTCCACCATCGCCTAAACAGCTATTCCACCTCATTTCTCCATCGTCACTTCTTCTTCAACCCCTTCCACTGTAAATGTGTCTTTGGGCCACCACTCACCGCCCCACATCGCTCATTTTCTCTCTCCAATCAGACTAAACAACCCAACATTCTAATTTTATAACTTTTGCTCCTTCGATTTGATCTCGAAATGTCACTTCCACTTCGTCACCGCCTGAGACGTTGCTCTACCTCTACCTTCGCCCTCTCACCTTAAGCTCTATATTCGGTAAGTGGGACTTAGGGATATATCCTTTTTTAACATGACACGGAAATACAATAGAAATGAAGAAAAGTGTGGCGTACATACTAATTTCCAAGAGGCACACAATGAAAATTAGATAACAATAAAGATAACGAAATAAATCAGTTAAAGCATTGCACAGATATTCTAAAATCCATTTAGTAGCATAGAAACATAACTGGAAGGATCTTGCAGTTAGATTATAACTAGACAACAGTGAATAAAACAATGAATCCAACAATTAGATTGACAAATGAAGAATCTTGCAGAAAATTACTAAAGGGGGTTCAAGAATAGTTAACCATGGATCCTACAATTTGTTGGTGTTTTTGAGAAAACTATTCATCTATAAAAATAGAAGAAAAAATGTAAAGCTTGAGTCATGGAGACTTCAACCAAGATCTCACAGAACCAAATATCCGATACCATGTTAGATTACCACTTGCCTAAAAAGTTAGAATTAACCCAACAATGAGTATCAAGCTCTAACAGATTTCTAAAATTTCAGTTTGTGCAAGTAATATAAATTTTCTTATCTTCAATAAGTAATAAAGGGGACAAAAACCTGCAACACCTGAAAATTTTAAGAGACACAGAGACGGGAAACAAAAGTCCAAACATATATTTTAGGGAACTTGAGAAACAACTTAAAATTTTAGAATCACATACATTTAGACACCTGAATGTACATATTGTGACAAGACAATATTCACAGATACTGATGAATACAAATCTAAAGACGAATACACAATATAAGGTTTAGTAATCAATGAAGCAGCCAAAAACATGTTTAACAAACCATTGTCGTAGGTTTGTTCATATATGGATAGAGAAACAACATCAACATCACCACCACGAATGTTACTACTACAACTACAACAACAGTTGCTCTATGGACTGGAACATCAGCATCTCCATGGCCTAAAACAACATCTCTATGGCCTGGAACAACAGTAGCTCCGTAACCCAGGAAGACTTGTCCAGCTTCTTTGCGATTTGCTCTCAATCTTTTTATTTTCGAATTTGAAGCTGTGTGGGAGGCTTTTTCCTCCTTTGTTAATGCTTTGACGACATTCACCTGCATTAAAGTAACTAGTTAACCAAACTGTAGAAAGGTTTAAACACAAGTACAAATTAAGAAAAACCCATCATTCGGAACTATGTAGAAGGATTTTATTTATCATGCTTACCTTTTGCCATCAATGGTATGTTCATGCTTTAAACAAGCACTGAGATGAGAAATGAAGCTTTACAAAAAGTAAAAAAACCATAACTAGGTTATAAATAGATATAAATTATCAAACCAAATCCCTCAAAGCGTTCGCGAATGAGCTTCTCGGTCGTATTCTTGGTTATGCCCCCAATGAAAATCTATCTCACACTCCAAAGAATTTTGAAATCTCCCTTTTTCTCTCTCTAAAAACTATTCTCTACAAACTTCTCTGTTACGTCCCAGAATTTTTTTTATTTTTTATTTTTTTGTGAATGAGAATGCACGCCATGGTGTTTCGGGAGTTGTGTGGGATTCAGGTTTAGAACCCTTAGAAACTCATTTTGGTTCATTTCGGCCAGTTTCGATTTTTGGGCCCGGATGGGCCCCGCGGCAAATTTTCGTATTTGGAAATTTTTGACATCGTTGTGTTATTAGTTTCCGTTAGTTTTATCTGTTTTGCATTGCATTGTGTTGTTTGCCATTGTTCGGGGTTTAAACAGGTTGTTTAAAGCATTTTAGTGGTAGACAAGCCCCACAGATTGGTTTTTAGTATAAAAGAAGGCCTTAGATTTTTTTTTGGCCACAGATTCATTCTTTTTCTTCCTCTTTTCAGCCGCAAGTTCTCTCTCTCCCTCTAGTTCCTCTTTTCTTTTTAGTTTTACATGCTTTAGGCATGATTATTATCTAGGTCGGGTAGGATTTTGATTACGTCCCAAAAAGGAAAAAAAAGAAAGGAAAAGATAATTAACAATCAAGAATTTAAGACTTCTTTGAAGAAGATCGTCACATACTGTATATTACATACATATATATATATATATATATATATATATATATATAGGGGCGGAGGAAGCATGTGCCCAGGGGGGCACATGCTGCTCCTGAAAATTTTTTTCCCAATATTATTATATGCATTTTGCTTTGAAAGTTCAAAAATGCCCCTCCTCAAAAATACTAAAACTAATTAAAAAGAAAAGTTAAAGTGAAAACATGCTAGAATTTGCAAGGGATAAAGAGGAAGATAATGTTTAGTAGTGTGTTATGTGTAGGGCTAAAGTTTAAAGTGGAAGACAATTGTTAGTGGTGTTTTTGAGCGGTGAAGAAAAGAATAGTGAAGTATAATTTGTAGTTCGTATGTGTATTGATCAAATTCTGAAAAAAAACAGTGAGGTTTTGTATATAATATTCAGGCTCTCTCCGCCTTTGTCCCTGCTCCATTTTTCAATTTCCTTTTAAATTGGAAGGTGAGAATCAAAAGATAGAGATAGAAATCAGAATGAATGTTCTATTTTGCTGTCAATCTATCACTGACTCACCTCTCAATTTGCAGGTTTTTTCTCCGGTAAAACACACTCAATTTTTATTTTTTTTATAGAATATGGAGACCCAAGTTTTGTTTTGTTCACATGAATTTACCATCTATTTTAGTAATTTCAATTTAGTTCTGTTCTGTTCACAACTTTATATAAATCTATCATATGAATTAGATCAAGAATATTAAACTGCTCCTTAAAAATTTTGTGATTTTGCTTTACTTTTTTGTTTTTTTTGTTTGCCTTATGATGTGAAAAAAATTATACATGCCATGTTAGTTGTTTTGTTTTGTTTTTTTTTTTTTTTTTTTTCCCCTGTCAAATACATTATGCCCCCTCCTAAGATACAATCCTGGCTCCGCCCCTGTATATATATATATATATATATGTAATTAATCGAAAGAAAAGAAAAGAAAGGAAAATAAAATATGAAGTCCTTCACTTGTTCTTCCATTTGCCGCATCTTCAGACTATATGGCTTAACCAACAAAATAGAAAGCATATAGAAGGATTTTGTTTATCATGCTTACCCTTTTGTCATTAATGGTATGTTCATGCTTTAGACGGAGATGAGAGATTAAGCTTCACAAAAAGTAACAAAATCGTAACTAGGTTTTAAATAGACAAAAATTATCCAACCAAATCTCTCAAAGTGCTCGTGAATGAGCTTCTTTGTTGTATTCTTGGTTATGCCCCCAATGAAAATCGATCTCACACTCCAAAGCATCTCGAAATCTCCTTTTTTCTCTTTAAAAACTATTTTCTGCAAACCTCTATGTGACGTCCGAATTTTTTAGAAACTCATTTCGGTTCATTTCGGCTAGTTTCGATTTTCGGGCCAGGAAGTTGCCGGCTGCCCTGCGACAAATTTCCAGTGTATTGTATTCTATTATCTTAGATAGGCCAAGATTTCATAGATGAAAATAAAATCAACACAAACAAGCATCCGAAAACTACCTTCAAGGAATCTCTTGTTTCAATTCTTATACCCATGTCGAACATACGGGTATTGCTACAAAATACTACATATGTTTTCTGACACACCAACCCAAATCAATCAATCCAATACTTCACATGACATTATTGGAGAAGAAGAAAAACTCAAACTTAATACATACATGAGTTACCTATCTATGAGATCACCTAAATAATTTGAGTAATAATTGAGTGTAATTATAAAAGAATATCTTTAAATATTACAATATCATAAAATATAAATATATCATAATCTCTATGGCAACACCACATATCATAATCTCTATGGCAACACAACATCATCAAGGCCCACATTGATTGGTCAAATAGTTAACAAACCACACCACATCATCAACAATGGCTCACAAGTCAAACTGTGGCACTTAAGTCAAATAGAAGATCGAAGACTTGAAGACCTAAGTTGAGAGCAAGACTTAAGATTACCTAAGATTCAAAGAAGTACTGATTTATTTAGGAAAAATCTAAAGATTTTTATTTATTTAATATATTGAATAAATTCAAATAAATAAGTTTAAAATTCAAGTATTAATCCTAATCACGAGAATTAAAACTCTTTCGGTATATAAACACATTATCCACATCACCTTAATACAAATAGGTTTGACAAATCAATTTAAGAAGCAATTTTTTATTTTTTTATGTATATAAGCACATTATCTGTTTTTTGCTTGATACAAGACGCCACTAATAATTGAAATAAAACTTGAAGGAAAATTAGACTGGGTGATTGAAATTAACATAAAGGTAAAATGAAAAAAATTCCGCGAGCTATACCATTTTGGTGCCATATTACCCCGCGAACTCCAAAAATAAAATAAAATAAAAACTGCTACTTTTTTTACATCAACAAGAAACTCACTACCCTTCAAAAAAAAACAAGAAACTCACTAACTACTTGAGTTTTGTTAAAAATTCGTGAAAAGATCAAAATATCCTTCAAGAATAAATAGGGAAAATGGTACATAGTAGAGTATTTCAGCTGTTTCGTCAAGTATAAAAAAAAATCTACACAATAAAGAACAATCAATCCCATCGTTAGGAATTTCAGTAAGTTTAGCTATGAGTTTAATAGAAAATACACATGTAAAATGGATCTTGATATACCAACCCAACAAAATTGGATATGATGCAAAACAAAAAACAAAAAAAAAAAGTTAACTGCGTTAGAAAACAGCTACACTCACTAATACACAACGCGGGACGGTTAATTCCTCTTTTGCACTTGTTACTACAGTTCCGTTTACGAGAACAGAACAGGAGTCGTCACCAAACTAAAACCATGTTAACTTCAGCCTTTCCAGCCATGTTAAACCTCCACAATCAAAAATTTTCCCCGGGAACGACTGATGGTGCGAGATATGTAATTATTTTCCTGCAATTGATTATTAAACCAATAATAAAATGAAAACAGCATAGAAACATAGTGCCACATTAACCAACCTAACAGGTTTTAAGTTCAAAACTCCGATTATCGATGTCCGTTGCATATATGAACCCAGCAACATTACTTCATCTGAGAAAAATTTTTAGTTAGTTAGTTAATCACAATTTTATTTATGTATTTATTTTTGGTGCGGAGGCTCATAAATGTAATGGTATTTCAAATGGAAGCTAACTAGATGGAACAAAAATAGCAGGTCCCGTGGCACGGACACCTCCTACACGCAGTATAGGCACATGGCACAAAATATGCATTACAGTCAACCCTAGGTTATGGTAGAAATTAAAAAAGAAAACTGATAATTATAACTAAACTCTTTAGGTTCACACCTATCAAGGGCAACCACATTATCCACATTATTTGGTAAGAGATGATGTATAACCCAACCTACTCTTTTAGGTCAATCTATTCTGGGACAAAAACCGGGAAACAGAGAGGAAGGGAAAGAAGAAAGGGAGGGGGACTGGGGAGTGTGTATTTGGGTGTCGAGGATTTGTAGCTGCAGAATATTAGGAATCATCAAATCGGGTATAAATTTAAACTTGTTCTCTAAAACAGAAGCATGATTGCTATCCTACTACTGGACATAATGCCTGGATTAAATGCCATCAACTAGATGTTCTTCCCATTGTCTGATAAAATTCATATAATAATTGAAGAAGAGGAATCCATCCATACCTTGAAATAATTTGATCTGGTTTTTTGGCAAATGAAACGGCAAGAACTAAATGGATCAAGTCTCTGTTGATACTAACAGGAACCAACCATGTAGGATCTGCAGCAGGCTCTGCACCAATTGGCAGAGCTGAACGTGGAGCCTGTGGTCCACCACCAATACAATAGACTGACAAATCACTGAAATTTGTGATATTAGAATGCGGGGATAGATCATTTGCAAGGCCATAAAACTATTCCGGGATAAAAAAGTATGATCGAGCTTTTTCATCTTAAGAAAACAAGAAAACAAATACTACAATGGGCCAATGACCATCATACTATTATTTAATAACTGAAAAAATCGCCATGTACCCTTATCCTGCTGCTCCTGGACCTCTGACGGGCTTTTGAATTTCTGGATACAACACCGACTGACTTTTGAAGTTTCACAACGTCCACATTGGGCTTGTTTTTCAATACATCTTTCAGCATGCTGCAAAGTTTCTCCTGCAGAGTTTATAGAAGCATATAAAAACCAACAGCCTGGGGTTGTCAGTGAAGTCTCTTCGATATAGATTTCTTAATTTAGGAAACAATTCAAGCAAAACATTCCCTTTTTTCAAGGCTTCAAACTAACCATAAAAAAAATATATATATACCATGTTTACGATACACACAGACTACAAAATGGTTAATTTACACTTGCAAAACTAAGTTAAAACTCCACTAATTCAAACAATTTTTTTTCTTTATTTTTATTGGTATGACACGCACCACTTTGTCCCAATTGGGACTTAATGTTTGCAGAACAAAGTCTTTTCCCCATGTGCCAGCTTTGCCTCTCAAAACAAAGTTAGTGTTATCAGAAGTATTGACAGTATGAGGCAATGAATAAATAGCAATTTAAAAATTTTGTCACATAAACAGATATTTGATCAAATTTATACTCCGGAATACGAAGTGTGATACAGCCAGAATTGCCTGAATTTCAGATACTCACCAACAGTAAGATGAGATCGGAAAATTTTAATTTCATAAGAAAATGTAATAAAAAAAACTAAGTATATTAATACCACATAAAGGCTTTAAAATACAAAAGCATGCTCTGGGCCGAAAAGGTGTGATGTACTATTATAATCTGTTTGACTTTAAAATGTCACCTAAGAAGCTCCATGTTGCTCATTGAACTCGGAATGTCAGTAAAGTAAGTGTGTGTGTGTATATATACATATACATATATTGATAAGTTTATGTCAGCAAAGCATCTCAGTGTATCAAGATCATATATTTGCACACAACTTATACAAAAACTGAAAGAAAAACCAACAAAGACATCGTCACGTCCAACAACAAGAATACTTGCAGATTGCATTCAGACAATGTGAATAAACACAACATAAAGTTCTCAAATGAAAATTACTTTCTTGACCCAACACCAGTACAACAGTGGCATTAAATGTCTCAATTGCATGGAGAAGCATCTGCATTAAATACGAACCAGAAGATTTTTTTGAGTATAATACCTCATATAAAGGTTACGACAAACATCCCTACGTTAGTGTGACTGATATGCACAAAAATAGATGCTTGAAACTTAATTACCTCATAACCAACACCATCTATCCATCCCATGGTATTGATTACCATGCCTGCAGCTCGAGACTCTGTATTTCCAGCAAATTGTCTTTCCAGAATTTGAGCTAGCTCCTTCATGAGCACCTTATACAAATCTGCATTGTGAAGTACCAATTACAAAAAACATCCATGATAATTGGAAGACAGAAAATACTTTAGTTAGAACCAAACAGCAACTGGCAACACAAGCTTTCAATGTGGTATCATTCAAGGAAATAAAAATTAAGTCAAGATATAACAATCAAACTGACAAAGAAAAAAATGAAAGCATGTTACCAGGACTCCCTCGACAGGATCAAATCGCATTTCAATTGGGGTGGCAGCAATACACCCAGGAATGGTTATAGATCCTTGGCCAATATCTAAATCTACAAAAGTAGGTTACCAACCTTGTTTAGCTGCCCAACTAAGTAGCATTCTTGATAAGGTACTCTTCCCAGAATCTGTGGGTCCCACCACGATTACCCCGGGACCCTGAACCAATACAAAGTATAACAAACAGAATTGCAAACATGAGTTCTTAGATAAATTTGTGAACTGGTAAAATAAGTTTGCAATTAAAAAACTGCAAATGCAGACAAGCACTACGGCATTCAAAAGAAACAAAACATGAAAACAAAAATTATGATAAACACAGAAAAAATAGAATTATATAAAAACAAGGTCATAGATGATTATAAAAAAAAATAAAAAAAAAAAATAAAATGCTAAAAGATAATTATATTAAGAAACTTCTTGCTTCCTCAACCCCTCCAAATATCTATAATTCCTATTTCCTATCCATTGTTTTGTTGGGCAGTAATCCCACTTAAATAGGAGAGGGGAAGCAAGTATGTCTGATAATTAAGAGGGGTGAATTATTTAAAAGTGTAGGGAAGTTTTTAGGCTGATGCAGCAACACCAATAATTTGGGTTAAAGCAAACAGGAGAGAGACAGTTACTGTTAACATCTGCCAATGGCAGATTGTTTGTCAAAGGATTGAAAATAATGAGAGGTTTCTAGCTTGTTATCACTCTGGTGTCAACCTATTTTCTGCAGGGAATTGCAAACAGGAATGTCACCATTGGAGCCATTGGAGAGTTATCACATTCGGGATATGTTTCTGTGGTTCCATTACACCTAGGGCACCAGAATATCAATAATAAACAAACAAAGGCACAAGAAAAAAGCATATGAACACTTTCTTCGGTTACAAAAGCTCTCATTTCGAGTCCAAAAAAAATTATTTGGAATTTCTACAGAAGATCCCACATAAGTAACTTTTTTTTTTTTGCAATCCACATATGTAACAATAATTGAATGAAACATGATTGAAACATGTAAATACATATATGATATGTATTGGAATATTAAAGATATATGAATTAATACCTGAGAAGAATCAGAGTCACTAGGCGATGCTTTGGCGCGATTTCTTCGTCCTTTGAGTACAGCATGCACATTTGCGTAACTGATCATGGGTGTCTGCAATCAAAAATTGAAAATATGTCATTCCAATTACAATGCAAAAGACTTTGACCAACCAAGCATACCTCATCTGCCGTACAATCAGTTTCAGTATTACCATCCATTTCAATTGTCGCTCCATACCAAGTGAAAACCTGATAATGCATGAACATGAAACAAGTTATTAAACCAACTTACAGTATAGACCACTAGCTATCATGAGCAATGGTTCTTTAGCAGGGGTCAAAAAATATTTCTATAGATGTTGTGCTCCTACAAATAAATGATATGTTGTCCAAGGAACTGGCTTAAATGCATTCCAACTATGGGCTGAAACCTTGTCTCTGAAACCTAAAGGCACAGCTTCCAACCGTAAAATACATTCATCACAACTTATTTATCCCTATGTCTGATTGTATGCAAACATTAATCCTTTGTTGAAGAATAGAAAAGAGGGTGGAGGGACGGAGGAACGATGGATGAGGCATCCCTAGGGAAGGGAAAGTGTCCTTTCTTTTTGTCTGGTTGAGTGGAACGGGATAGAAAGGAGGTGACACCTTCCATTCCATTTCTTAACATTATATATAATTTGGAAAAACTAGTGAAGGGTAATAATGTCACTTTACATAATATACAAAATTTATTCTTCTCCTCCCTCCTCTTTTCCGTCTAATTTTGGAGGGACAGAAAAGTGGTGGGCCATAAATTGGCATAATCCACATTGAGGGTAATACTAAGGGAAGAGGAAGATCAAAGTTAATGTGGGTAGAGCCTTTTTTTTTTTTTTTTTTTTTTTTTTTGAAGGTAAATGCGGGTAGAGTTAGTAAACAAAGATATGATAGCATATGGATTGACCGAGGCTATGGCCATAAATAGAGAGGAATGGAAACATAGGATTCATGTAGCCGACCCAAAGTAATTGGGAAAAAGGCTTGGTTGTTATAGAAAAGTGGTGACCAGGAGGGAAGACTCATTCATCCATCACTCCCTTCCCTCCAGCTCTCCCTTGTATCAAATAATAGAGACTTGTTCCATCCCTTTATTTCCACCCTCTCCTTTCCTTACCTCCAACAAACGAAATCTAAAATTTATACAACACATATGAGCATGAGGTTGTGCAAGAGTGCAATATTCTACCAATATAGTGGGGAAGCTCTTAACTTATGATTCATCATTGTGAACATCAGGTTACATCTACAGAAATTAAAGCTCATAGGCTTCCACCAGATAGGATACACTATGGATTATAAAGTGATTGAAGAGTGAAAAATGTCCAATTGAACCACATTTGCAGGCTGAGTAACCAAACCGTTTTAACAGAAAGATACCTCTAACATGAAATAAACCCACAAAATATTTTTAAAGATGGAATGAATAATAGAAACAAAATAAATCCCCATCCCTCCAACCGTCTTTATTTATTTTTTCTTTTTTTATTTCATTGTCACAAATTGCGAAAGATATAGCAAACTTTCTGAGGTGGACTTCTGCAATTCTGAACCCCTCTGAGCAGTACAAATTAAAAAAATAATAAAATAAAAAAGATGAAGAAGAAAATGTGTTTCAGCTTTTCTCTTTGGTATGTGTATGCGCATAGTTATGAACCAGGTTCACGGGAAGAACAAAAGCACATTATTTTCTTCTACAGGATGCGATACACTATGGATTATAAAGTGATTGACGAGTGAAGAATGTCCAATTGAACTACATTTGCCGGCTGGGTAACCAAACTGTTTTAACATAAAGATGCCTCTAACATGAAATAAACCTACAAAATATTTTTAAAGATGGAATGAATAATAGAAACAAAATAAACCTCCCATTCCACCAACCTCTTTATTTATTTTTTTTTCTTTTTTTTTTTTTATTTCATTGTCACAGATTGCAAAAGATATAGCAAATTTTCTGAGGTCGACTTCTGCAATTCTGAACCCCTTTGAATAGTACAAATTTAAAAAAAAATTAAAAAATTAAAAAAAAAAAAAAAAAAAGATTTAGAAAAAGTGTTTCGGTCTTTTCCATATATTTTTTTTCTTTCTTTGGTATGTGTATGCGCATGGATATGAGCCAGGTTCACGGGAAGAACAAAAGTACATTATTTTCTCCCCTATGCTTCTGTAAAGAAACAGCAAGTCCCTGAAGACTACTGCTTAAACTTCTTTCCAGTCAAAAGTTTCATCCATGCTGTTACTTAACCAAAAAAAAAAAAAAAAAGGTTTTAAGCTGTTAGACAAATCTTACCTCCAGGTGTAAGTATATTATTTACTGATATAATGTTCCTCATTCACTCAACAACCATGATCATCCATTGGTAATTCCCGTCACCCCCTTTTTCAATTATCAAACTAACTAAAAATGGAGATCGCCAACCTAGGTATCTTAAACGATTTCCCAACCAAAATAAAAAAAATATGTATGCATATTCACACCGGTCCTTAACAATCTATGGATCCACAAAATTGTATCTTACATGTCCACTTATTTGATGCATAATCTTTTCAAGTTTAATTGAACAATATTATGCTATTTAAACAGTCTCTAAATTACCATAAATTGATGAACAGAAATAATGTAGCAATTTCCAGTTCTTGATTGTATTCAATTATAATCTAACCTCTGAGCACAAGAATACAATCACATGCTAAAAACATGTAGTGGTTTTATGTTGATGATACATTTGTAATTGGGTGTATTTCTAAGTATGGGTGCCTGTATTTATAGAGAAAAAGTGGGAATGTAATCGCTTACAGGCTACAGCCAATTTGTGTCTGGGAGGGAAGGTCAGCCAGATTTCAGGAGCTATTTCGGTGCCAAAGATCTCCGCAGTACCCATGAGGAGCCGGAGGCGTGTCTGGACCGACTTGGATTCAAAGCTCACACTCTTTCTCTAACCGAGAACTTCTAGGGTTTTGAGGACTAACCTTCTTTATCGCTTTGTCGATAGGTAACCTTCTTGATTTTCGCCGGCAACGTTGCAGCGAACCGCTTTGAAGTTTTTGTCGTTGGAGAATAGATGAATGAGTGAGGGAGAAGAGTGGTATGTACGATTTCCTAATTCGGTACTAGTTATTATCTAACAATTTGTTTATGCTACCATTGACAGAACTATGATGGACCCTCTCGCCGTAAACCCTAAACCCACCCGACTTGCTCACTGGAATCCTCCTTTCCGGTGAACTCCCGGCCAATTTATCCGTTAATTATCCTTTACTCTTTTCTACTCTCTACCCGGCCTCCTCTTTTTTCTCTTATTCCCAGAAGTCGGTCTAATCCCTTTCTAGTTTCTTCTCACTCTTGCCTCAATTCCGTTGTTGGTAGTGGAGGACCAGCGTGGAGCCGAAAGGCCATCAGGCCCCAAATTTTTTATTCCCAAAGATAATTACAAATTTAAAAATACTAAAGAGATTTATTTACCAAAAATATATATATTAGCTCCTTAATTTTTTAAAAACCCTACTCTACATTGCCCTGTGAGTATTTGTCTTCCTCTTTGGTTGGAGGGATGGAAATGACGAGGGCATGGATGGAAGCATCACTAAGGAAGGAAATGTCTTTCTCATATTTTTTGTTTAATTAAATTGAAAAAAATACTAGAAATGATAGATGAAGTAACATTGTATTTTGTATTTTTTAATTAATATACTCTCATTGTTAGCGTGAGAAAAATAAATTTGTAAGTAAAGATTAATTTCGAATTGCATATTTGTAGGGTATCCTTTCTTCTTCCTCTCTCTCACTTAATTTTGGACAGATAAAAAAAAACACCTTTCTAAAAACATAGTAGATTATGAGGATGTTTTTCGGATCATTGTTTCCTCCTTTCCAGCCAAATAAAGGAAGCCATCTATCCCTCTTCTTTTACATTATTCCTCGAACCAAATGTAACAAATAAGTGATTTATTGGCAAGTACCTGAACAAGCAATGTGTATTTGCAAGTAACTACACAAAGCTAATAAATATTCATAGGACAATGTAACTTCACATATTTACTAAATGTGTCTTCTCCTAATTTTACTCATATTACTAAAAACAACTGTATTGCAACTAATGATAGAACAAAATTTGGTGACATTTGCTTGCCAGCTTTGTTTTTGGTCCAAATTGCTTAAAGGACTTCTAAATCTTCAGATTCTACTCATTTTACATGAATACTATTAAGCAGCTACTCATTTGGCACCACAGTGCGGCCAGTGTGTTAGAAGTCACTGTGGAAACAAATTTTCTATATAATTATGGTATAGTTGGCCATTTATACCTTATCAATAGGTGTTTCTCTAGGCTTGTTAATGAACTGTGTTCCAAGTCTTAATGCATTATCTTAGCAAATGATATATATAGCTATATCTATATCTATACTATTATTAAATGTGCAAAGTGTTTCAGTATTTTAGTATTTATTTATTAATATAAAAAATATTTATTAATTGATATAAAACTCTAATAAATCTACACTATTATAAAAGAGTTTCTATAAAATAAAATAAAATCTAATTAGACAAGAATAACTCGACCAAAAATTATCTATTTTATTTTTAATAAAACTCTATCACATTAGAAAAGATATATTTAAAGAATTTCTATAAAACTCTAACACAAATTACCTATTTATGAGTTTTTAATAAAAGAAAATCTAATTATACGAGTATTATTAATATAAAAAATTATTTATTTATTGATATAATAAAAAGAAAATCTAATTAGAGATGGATATATTTGAAGAAAATAAAATAATTTATATAAAACTCTACCACAATAAAATAATTTATATAAAACTCTACCACAAATTATCTATTTTATTTTCAATAAAACTCTATCACATTAGACAAAGATATATTTAAAAATTTTCTATAAAACTCTAACACAAATTAGAGATATAAAACTCTCAAATTACATATATATTTAAAATAAAATAAAATAATTTATACAAAACCCCACCACAAATTACCTATTTTATTTTCAATAAAAATTTATCATATTAGACCAAGATTACCTATTTCATTTGCAATAAAACTCTATGAAACTTATAAATAGAGGCATGGCGGAAGGAGGAAATAAGACAGAAATTAATAATTCTAGAAACCTCCATAAACCCAGAATATCAAACCATCTATGATGGCCTTTTTCTTGAAGATGGAATTTCTCGGAAGAACTCTATATTATTCTTAATGAAAGTCAGTCTGACGTGTGAAATCCTAATTCTCTTGTAAGTAGAAATTGTTTGAACTAAATATTGTCATTCTACTATTCTTTTAGTTGCAGTGTGGTCCCACTTCATCAGGCAGGTTTGAGTTGTGTATGGTTGCGATTTGTATTATTGAATTTTGAGATGTGTTGTTGAGTGGGGTTCAAAAACACTTGTCAGATTCACCAACCTTTATATTTTTAATCTCCTGAAAACATGAAATTTTATAATCTTTATATTCTGCGTGGCATACATGGAAGGAGAATTTGGAGTCGCATAACTTTTGAGACCGGAACTGGGCCTTACTAATATTCAATTAAACGAATGACAAGGCTGAAGTGAGATAATTGTCTTTCTATACGAAGCCTCCTATTGATTGATCACACATTGTTGATCATCAAAGGGAAGGGGGCTGGTTAGAGGCGCAGTCTCTTTCAACAAAGCCACAGCTAAGTGTCACGGGCCTAGAGATTTGGCGCAGCGGCACGGCCCGTGCGGCACCAAGGCGTTGCTTCAGCTCGCGCAAGCGCCCTGGTCAGCCACCACGACCTGCCCTCCCAAGGATACATGCTGACTGGTTTCGGCCTGCCATGGCCTCGTCAGGGGAACGGCTCCAGCTCCCGACCAGTTTGTGCAGGGATGGCCAACTCCCTTCTTCATAGTCAAGTCCAAGACTAGCGACAAGCACCTCGAACTGAACCGAGTCGACCTGCCTGAACTCTGAAAAGGTACCATCCTGCGGTCCTGCACGCCCCTTCCCTGGAACCATTCCCAGTCAAACTCTGCTCATTGCCAACCAGCATGCGTGTCTTCCATCCTCCAAGCGTCTTAGGAATCGGATCGTGACATTCTCCCCCACCCAAATCCTGCGACGTCCTCGTCGCAGTGCGGCGCTTCACTACTGCGTCCACTCCCTTCCAAAGTCTGCCTCCATGCGGTATGCTCGCCTTCCCACCATCGCTTCCTTGTGCAGCTCCCTGCACTGCACTCGCCCAATGATAGGCCTCGGACCAAGGGGATGTCCACTCCTCAAGGACGTGACTCTTCTCCGTCATGCCGCCTCCGCGGCATCCCGAGCAAGCAATGGCCTTCTGCCGACTTGATGCTCGCCCTTCACCATGGTTTGCATCACCCAAGGACTAAGCACGAACTTTGGTGCGCGCGGCCCTCCGGCCCTTCAATGCGCAACTTCAACGGACGCCTCTTCCTGGGGAGATGGAGGCTCTCCCCCCCAACTACATTGATTCCTCCACATCGACGCAACTTCAATGCACCGTCTTCATTCTCTGACCCCTCCCGGACCGACAAGGGGGCACCCCACCGTGCTTTACCCCAAGTCCTGCTCTGATACCATGTGTCACGGGCCTAGAGATTTGGCGCAGCGGCACGGCCCGTGCGGCACCAAGGCGTTGCTTCAGCTCGCGCAAGCGCCCTGGTCAGCCACCACGACCTGCCCTCCCAAGGATACATGCTGACTGGTTTCGGCCTGCCATGGCCTCGTCAGGGGAACGGCTCCAGCTCCCGACCAGTTTGTGCAGGGATGGCCAACTCCCTTCTTCATAGTCAAGTCCAAGACTAGCGACAAGCACCTCGAACTGAACCGAGTCGACCTGCCTGAACTCTGAAAAGGTACCATCCTGCGGTCCTGCACGCCCCTTCCCTGGAACCATTCCCAGTCAAACTCTGCTCATTGCCAACCAGCATGCGTGTCTTCCATCCTCCAAGCGTCTTAGGAATCGGATCGTGACATAAGGCTGTATAAGAGCCTTCCCATCCAAGTGTTTGGTAAACTTCACTCTTCCTGTTTGCTATCACTTTCGAACCTTCAACTACGTGGTCTTGTCTGGGGACCTCCTTTTTCAACCTGCCCAACTATTGTGAATTTTGCACATGTTATTAGCATTTACCACTGTGTTGTAGATTGTAGGTGCCTTTTTACTTTCAAATTACTTAATAAAATACAAATTACAAATTACCTAATAAAATTTAAATTAGTATAAAACTATTAAATATTTATTAATTAGTATAAAAAATCTATATTATTATTAAAAGAGTTTCTATAAAACTCTAACACAAAATATATCTATATCTATCTATACTATAATTAAATGTGCAAAGAGTTTTTCACTATTTCAGTATTTATTTATTATTATAAAAAAATATTTATTAATTGATATAAAATTCTAAAAATTACCTAATAAAATTCAAATTACCAATTTATCAATTTCTTTATAAAAAAAATCACCTAATAAAATAAATCACCAATTTCAAATTACCTAATAAAATTCAAATTACAAATTACCTAATAAAACTATACTATTATTAAAAGAGTTACCTACTTATCTATTGGTTTCTAAAAAAAAATACCTAATTAAATAAATCACCACTTTCAAATTACCTAATAAATTTATACTATTATTAAAAGAGTTTCTATTAAAATGTAAAAACAAAATATAAAAAATTATTTATTAATTAATATAAAAATAGTTTTTATAAAAAGATTTATTTATTAATTAATATAAAAATAGTTTTTATAAAAAGATTTATTTATTAATTAATATAAAATAGTTTTTATAAAACTCTAAAAAATTATCTAAAAAAATAAATCACCACTTTCAAATTACCTAATATACAAATTACCTAATAAATCTATATCTATACTATTATTAAAAGAGTTTCTATAAAAATGTAACAACAAAATATAAAAAATATTTATTTATTAATATAAAAAGAGTTTTTATAAAAAGAGTTATTTATTAATTAATATAAAATTAGTTTTTATAAAACTCTAAAAATTACCTAAAAAAATAAATCACCACTTTCAAATTACCTGAAATACAAATTACCTAATAAATCTATATCTATACTATTATTAAAAAGAGTTTCGATAAAACTTTAACACAAAATATAAAAAAATATTTATTAATTAATATAAAATAGTTTTTAAGAGTTTTATAATATTTATTAATTAATATAAAAAGAGTTTATATAAAAAGAGTTATTTATGAATTAATATAAAAATAGTTTTTATAAAACTCTAAAAATTACCAAATAAAATAAATCACCACTTTCAAATTACCTAACAAAATTCAAATTACAAATTACCTAATAAATCTATACTATTATAAAAAAATATTTATTAATTAATATAAAAATAGTTTTATAAAGAGAATATCTATAAAATTCTAAAATTTACCTAATGAAATCAAAATCACCACTTTCAAATTACCTAATAAAATTCAAATTACAAATTGCCTAATAAAATTCAAATTACAAAAATAGTTTTTATAAAAAGAGTTTCTATAAAATTATAAAATATTTATTAATTAACATAAAAAATTTATTAATTAATATCAAAATAGTTTTTATAAAAATAATTTCTATAAAACTCTAAAAATTATTTAAAAATATTTATTAATTAATATAAAAGAGTTTCTATAAAATTCTAAAAATTACCTAATAAAATCAATCACCACTTTCAAATTACCTAATAAAATTCAAATTACAAATTAGAAATTACTTAATAAATCTATACTATTATTAAAAGAGTTTCTATAAAACTCTAACACAAAATATAAACAAATATCTCCACTTTCAAATTACCTAATAAAATTCAAATTACAAAAAGAGTTTTTATAAAAAGGGTTTCTATAAAAATATTAAATAGTTATTAATTAGTATAAAAAAATCTATACTATTATTAAAAGAGTTTCTATAAAACTTTAACACAAATTACAAAAAAATATTTATTAATTAATATGAAAATATTTTTTATAAAAAGAGTTTCTATAAAATTATAAATATTTATTAATTAATATAAAATAATTTTTAATATAAACTATAAAAGAGTTTTTATAAAAATAGTTTTTATAATACTCTAAAAATTACCAAATAAAATCAATCACCATTTTCAAATTACCTAATAAAATTCAAATTACAAATTACCTAATAAATCTAATTTCTATAAAACTCTAACACAAAATATAAAAACAAATTACCCAATAAAATTTAAATTACAAAGATAGTTTTTATAAAAAGAGTTTCTATAAAACTATAAAATAATTATTAATTAATATAAAAAGAGTGTCTATAAAACTCTATAAATTAGCTAATAAAATCAATCACCACTTTTAAATTACCTAATAAACTTCACATTAAAAATTACCTAATAAATCTATACTATTATTAAAAGAGTTTATATAAAACTCTAACACAAAATATAAAAAAAGATTACTATTTTAAATTACCTAGTAAAATTCAAATTACAAATTACCTAATAAAATTCAAATTAGAAAAATAGTTTATATAAAAAGAGTTTCTATAAAACTATAAAATATTTATTAATTAGTATAAAAAAAATCTATACTATAATTAAAAGAGTTTCTATAAAGCTCTAACACAAAATAAAAAAAAAATATATTAATTAATATAAAAAGAGTTTTTATAAAAAGAGTTTATATAAAACTATGAAATATTTATTAATTAATATAAATATTTATTAATTGATATAAAAAGAGTTTTTATTAATAAGGTTTATGAAAATAGATTCTATAAAATTCTAAAATTTACCTAATAAAATTAATCGCCATTTTCAAATTACCTAATAAAATTCAAATTACAAATTACCTAATAAATCTATTTTTTATAAAATTCTAACACATATCATACTTAGATGATTGATCCATCAATGAAAACCTTATTTTGTTTCTTTTGAGGTAACCATTATTACTCTCTAAATATTATTGATATGAATTCATTTAATATATGACAATATCACACAGCGAAAATTATAAACAATTAAAAAATATATAAAAAGAAAAATTCAATAAGTTACAAAATATTCACCACGTGCAACGCACATGCCATATATATAGAATAATTTTACATTCATATGTGAAAGGGTAATCAAGTCATTTGAATTCTTTTTTTTAAAGTCAACAAAGAGTCAAAAAGATAGCAATGCCATTTTACATGCAAAATGGGCTCTAACACCATTAAAAAGTGACGTTTGGGGTGTAACTGTAAAACGGACTAAACATTTGTAATGTGAATGATAGTAATTTTTTAAAGTTATTTTAATGTGATATTTGGCCAAAATAAGAGAGTGTAAGTAAAATTAACCCTAAAAAGTAATTATATGCAAAACTAAAACAGTCATAATTCTGTAATATTTTATTCGCTCAATCTCTCTCCTATCTCAATTCTCTCAATTTTTTTATTTCAACCTTACTTTCTTGCGGTCTAGTTGACAAAAAATAAATTTATGATCTAACTCGACATGTAAATAAGTGTATCAGTTTCATTCAAATTTTTATATATGTGTCAGGTTTTGGATCGTTTAGTTTCTGATTCACCATGTAATTCCTGATCATGTAATAGCTTTCTCTGAACCTAGGTGGCCTGCCCTTTAAATGGATAGTTGTTACTTGTCAACACCGTGGCAGGCTAGTTTCTACAACAGCAAAGTTTGGAAGAAAACTTGCAGGCCCAATTTTCTTTGAACCTACAGGCTTGGATAAGCAACTAAGCCCAAATTTTAGGTCCAATCCAGCATAGTTTTAGGTCCAATGTGATTTATTAGAATTAACTAAAATGATTGCTCCTCTCCTGCGGGGATTTCATTATTGAAACTTTTAAAATTGATGATATTGTGACACAGAACATGACCCCATCTCTCTCCGTCTTCCAATGTCGACAATCCTAATATTATTCTTTCATTATTGGTGATTATATATATATTTTTTGGCACTGATGATGATATTAGTAGAGGGCAAAAATTTGATAAATTTGGCTTTGTCATTCCCATCAAGGAACAAAATAACTTTTCTAAAATGGAGTTAATAAAAATTGGATACTTTTTTCCACATGGCATGATTCGATTCGATTGTGACGGGTTTATTTTCACCTGCAAGTGAGTTTGTTAGGATCATTTGTAATCAAAGCAAAGCCCATTTCTTCTAATCATGACACCCACGCCTCTAAAGATGGCAAAAAGAGAAAATTCCATCGTGACTTTATTTTAATGTTTTTTATTTTTTATTTTTTTATATACTTTAGCATCAGGCCATATGCTATAATTGCTGTTATAATGACTGTCATGATTAATTAACTGCATCATCCATCAAATTAGAATACACATAAACTCACTTCTATATAACAATTAAGAAGAAAATTGAAGCAACATTAGCACAACAACAGTAACCATGCTTAGAAGAGGTGCATTTACAACCTCTGCATTTTCCAAGTCCACTGTGTTGGTTGGGTGGTGCCGGGCGCCACGGCGGCTGAGGAGGCGAAAATGCAGCACCATACGACTGGGTAATAAGCGTCGAGGGTTCTGCCTAGGGTCAACGCGCCCGGTGGTGCATTGGGAGATCATGGTGTGCCCTTTTAGGATGTTGAAGAAGATCATCATGAATATGGCATCCAATGGACGGTTGATAGAGGATTACTACTGGTCTTTACCCCTTTTTCGTCCCCAGTTATTTCCCCTCTGTTGATTGCTAACCATGATTTCTCTTCAGGTTTTTATTCTCTTTTGTTCTTTTTACTTTTTTTTCTTTTCTTGTTATATTGTAATTAATGGAGATGACAATCTTTCAAGTAAAAAGCAAGTGAAGTTGTTTGATGATAGGAGTATTTACTAACTAATAAATGGTTTGATTTGTGTTGAATATGACAAGTTTTAAATTTGTAGTATGAAATTGGATAAATTTTGAAAAAGACAATACTTGTTTATTCATTGTTAATACAAAATTTAATATATAATAAATTAAAATAAAATATCTAAGAGGGTATGCTACTAACAACTCCTAGCACTAATACAGTCGGCCAACACTCGGCCAGGGTCTTAGATTATATAACTATATACTAGATAATTGGAGATGCAGTGCACATCTTACTAAATCTCTATTTAATTTTACAATCATATCGTAGGTCTTGTGATTTACTTATATCTTTTTTAGTTTTTAAAAGAGTAAAGAGTGTGCATTTTTTGTCAATGAAATAAATAAATAAATAAATATTATACCAAAAAAATAATAATAATAATCTCATAATAACCTGTTGACAATTGATTTACAGTGCACAGACGAATTTAATTAAATTGAATTTTGGCGTTTGGGATCTCGTGGAATGTTATATCAAATCTAATTCTCCAATCATTTAAGTCCGATTGTGTGAGTACTTACAATTGCAGCTAATGCATAAGTTGTAAACTACGGTCAGACTGTTTGCGCCTATTAAACGTCACATAAATTCGAAAATCTGCTTTTTCTAAATAAGGTCTGCTTTGAGATTGGCACCAACGACCCAATTTGTGCGTGGCGAAATGCTCTTATATTTAACTTAGGGTGGTTTGCTATGAAGTTGCAATTACCAGTATTAAAATATATATATATATATATATTATTCTTAGAAACCCTTCTTTCGGCAAATAAAAGGAATAAAAAAAGGGGTTCCATTATAGACTGGTTATTGAGATAATTTTAAATATAAAAAGTAATAATAAAATAAAAATAGGGACTAAATTCAAAAAACTCCTACTACTTTCAAATTTTGATCATAAACTCTCAACATGTTTTAGATTATAGTGATCACATTTAGGGATGGTAACGGGACTCTATCCCTGCCCACCCCATTTAGTTTTAGAATTTCTCCTCCTTTTATTATTTTTTTTTCCTCAAATATAATTATATAACTATTGAAAAAATTCATAAACAATGGGCAATTTTATGGTTCATATTCCGGATTGGGTTCATCCCTATAGTAATTGGATGAATTGAGTTGTAGACACGAAAACGTAAGAGCTTTATAGAACGACTGAGAAAGTAAGTGAATGAGACATATGATTTCCAGAGTTAACTATGTATACTAATAAAATTATACTAATAAAATAAGGATAATTTGATAATTTACCTACCTAAACAGGGCGGGGTGACTTCCCATCGCCTCGAACGCGCCCAAATAAGCTAAATGGGCGGGGCGGGGCGGGGCAAATTGTCATTCCTATCACATTATCACATTAACTAAGTTGTGAAATGATAAATTTCATCTTATATTATTTAATATTAAATTAAAAATTGAAAATAAATTTTCTAAAATTACAATACCTTCTTCTTCAACACACACGACACCCCCACCCCCCATATGGTGATTATGAGATGATGAAACCCAGATGAGACGTACCATGCCTAAAATTAATGCATAAAAACACAAAAAGTGTACATATGTTGGCATGCCATGGTGTTGATAAACAGGGCTTCCACATGGAACACTCAAGAACAAGTATGGAGAAAAAAAACAAAAATTGCCCTTATTTCTCTCTAAAACTCTCACCCCACTCACTAAAACAGATCCATTTTGTATAAATGGAGTATGTGGTACCTACTACCTACTTACTGGCACTGAATGTTGAGTATTAGTTAATATATTTGATGAACTTTTTGTTAGAGTTGCATTACAAAATCAATTGGATTTGATATCAGTTGTTGTGGCGAAAACGTAAAATAAACAATACTGAACAAGGAATAAACAAGCAATCACGAAGAATAAAAAAAAAATCACACACAAGAACACAAGAACTACATGGTTCACCCAAAATCCAAATCACACCCAAAATCCAAATTACCCAAAATCCAAATCTTAGGGTTACGTCCATGGAACACACCAAACAAATTCACGAAGAATTACAACGAGAATTCTCTTTCAATCTCTCTCAATTGCTCTCTCTTGTATTGGCACACATTTATCTCTAATTTTCACCCCTATTTATAGAGTCTCAAACTTGTCTTACTAGAACTTACCTTTTGTAGAATCCAAAATCAATAAAGAAATTAAATCAGATCAGAAAACTGAACTTTCCTTAAACCAATAAGGAAGTCAAATCAAATTAGAAAACTGAATTTTCCTTAAAATTCAGTACTCTTGAAGTTTCTATATAATTAAATCTCCTAATCAGACTTTACAAAAATACAACACTTTTTGTTCACCTTCTACAAGCCTAAACCTTGAAATTTTATCCTTACTCTAAATATTTGAAATGATCATATTTTATTGCTATGTTTATTTTTAGTCTTTATTCTCTCGCCGTAAGAAACCTTTCTCTCTCAAAAACTGATTTAACTCCAAAATTTTCTGCCACGAGAGAAGTCATATTATTGTAACATTTTGAGTCAAAATTTCATAAGAATTTTGTTTTGTATCAATCTATTTTCTTGTTGCTGTTAAAAATTGTTTTGCATCAATTTTGTTTTGAAAAGAATAACTTTCTTTTGTATACGTGGCTCTTGCAGTGTGTTTATAATAGTTTTAAATGGGTCTGTTTTAGAGAGAGGTGAGAGGTTGAGAGGGATGTGAAAAGAAGAATAAGGGTATTTTTGTAATTTTATAAAAAATCAGTTTTTAATTTAATAATAATTAATAGTAAGGTCAAAATTGTCATTTCACGGCTCGATTAAGGGATCCAACACAAATATTAGGGCAATGTGATCACTTTTTATAGTACTGAGATTTTTAAAATAAGTTAAAAATTTATTATCAAAATTAAAAAATAGTGAGAGTTTTTTTAAATTAACCCTAAAAATAATTGATAGTAGTGTAGATATGATACATTGTCCTGGTGATTGATGGGTTTGAGTATGATTGTGCATTAGTATTTATAATTATTTTTTAGTTTAGTGGTGTGAACCGGGAGCTATTATGGAAAAATATGTTTGTGTGTATATAATTAGCCTGCGACGTGATATGTAAGTATATTGAATATGTATTTTTTTGGAGTCAAAGAAAATACAATGATATAGTAAATATGTGGAATTAACTAATATAAAAGAAGAAGAAAAAAAAATGGTGGCAAAAGTGATAGATAGTAAAGGTAGTGGCGTTGGAGGCTTGTTTAAAGTTTTCGACTTAGGCCTTCAACTATATGGAGCCGACCCTAACTCGGTCACAAGACTCACAACATTAATGCCAAACCGGTGAGTCATGCTTTTGATCGACTATATGCATATATGGTGATTAATTATTAAATTAATTTTGTTTATTAATTAATGACATATCAATATCAATATCTATATCTATACTACCCTAAAAGTGTAGCTAATTTCTTAACATTTTTTAATTTTTTTTTCACAAAAAAAGTCGCATTAAAAGCCCACAATCATTCAAAAATTATGGTTTTATTAATATTATTACCTATTCCTAAACATTTCTTTTTCATGAAAGACGTTAATAAAGAGTTAGTACCTTCTAAATTAAATTATCTATTAATATATATTACGTATAAAAGTGCAAGATGCCTCTATCTAATTTCTTAATATTTTTTTTATTTTTTAAAAATAAAAAATCTTAAAATTATACTATCTCTAAATATATACTACGTATAAAAATGCAAGACCTTTTTTTTATTATTTTTATTTTTTTACTGTTTCTATACATTTTTCACCTTTTTTTTATAATAAAATATATGAAATTTGAAGAATGTATTTGATATTTTATATATTTTTTCTTTTTTGAGAATGTGAAATTTGAAGAGACCACACCAAAGTGACCTTCATAATGTGTGCAATATTTCAATTTGAAATTATATTATCTCTAAATATATACTATGTATAAAAGTGCAAGACCTTTTTTTTTTTTTTTTTTTACTGTTTCTATACATTTTTCACTTTTTTTATATGAAATTTGAAGAATGTATCTGATATTTTATATATTTTTTCTTTTTTCAGAATGTGAAATTTGAAGAGACCACACCAAAGTGACCTTCCTAATGTGTGCAATATTTCAATTTGAAATTATATTATCTCTAAATATATACTACGTATAAAAGTGCAAGACTTTTTTTTTTTTTTTACTGTTTCTATACATTTTTCACTTTTTTTATATGAAATTTGAAGAATGTATTTGATATTTTATATATTTTTTCTTTTTTCAGAATGTGAAATTTGAAGAGACCACACCAAAGTGACCTTCCTAATGTATACAATATTTCAATTTTTATGACACACTATTTAATTAATACTTCCCATCTAAGTAATTAATTGTTGATTCCCCATCTAAATTCAAATTATATTTAAAAAAATTAGTTAGTTTAATATATGAATTCATATCCTAATATCAGTTTCTCCATCGTATCAAGAATTACTAATTTCTTAACACTTTTGAAAAAAAAATTCCACAAAAAAAGTCGCATTAAAAGCGCACAATCATTTACAAATTATGGTTATTAATATTATTACCTATTCCTAAACGTTTCTTTTTCGTGAAAGACGTTAATTAAGAGTTATAAATATACACTGCGTATAAAAGTGCAAGATACCTCTGTCTAATTTCTTAATATTTTTTTATTTTTTAAAAATAAAAAATCTTAAAATTATATTATCTTTAAATATATACTACGTATAAAAGTGCAAGACTTTTTTTTTACTGTTTCCATACATTTTTCACTTTTTTTTTGTAGAGACCACAACAGAGTGACCTTCCTAATGTGTGCAATATTTCAATTTGAAATTATATTATCTCTAAATATATATTACATATAAAAGTGCAAGACTTTTTTTTTTTACTGTTTCTATACATTTTTCACTTTTTTTATAACAAAATATATGAAATTTGAAGAATGTATATGATATTTTATATATTTTTTCTTTTTTCAGAATGTGAAATTTGAAGAGACCACACCAAAATGACTTTCTTAATGTGTGCAATATTTCAATTTTTATGACACACTATTTAATTAATACTTCCCTTCTAAGTAATTAATTGTTGATTGCTCATCTAAATTCAAATTATATTTAAAAAAATTAGTTAGTTTAATATATGAATTCATATCCTGATATCAATTTCTCCATCATATCAAGAATTACCTTCTAAATAAATTATTCCATATATATATACATACTACATATAAAAGTGCCAAGGTTTTTTTTTTTTTTTTCCTTTACATTTTGACCTTTTTTGAAATAATGAATAAGGTATTTGATACTTCGTATGTTATCTTTCTTAAATAAAAAGTCTCATTAATTAAAAAACATAATGATTTAATTCAAATAGCCCATCAGTTTCAAAAATCTTTAAAGTCACAAATATTTTATTAAATGTTTTAATTAAATACTATTTTTATGGTTTTTAATTCAAATGAATTGAATTGAATGGTTCAACTACCCGAGAATTCTAAAGTGACTTACCATTTTCTATTATATTTATATATAACATAAATGCAAGCATGTAAATGCATCCATAGTTTTCAACATCATTTATTTGTATAGCTTCTTATTGTTAATTTATGTAAAATTTGTGTTTTTCCTCAACCATTTTTGTGTGGTACACTGGTATCATCTCCTTCATAAAATTGCTGTAGTTTTTTTTTTCTTTTTTAAATATGGAAGGTGCTTCAAACAAAGTGGATAAGGTGAAAGGCGATTACTTGACTCAACTATTCATTTGATTCTCATTTTGCAAATTCTATTTTAAAATATGAAATGAATCTTGACTAATAATAGTAGTTTGACACACCCACTTTCTCATGTTTTCGTCTATTTTGGATTAATCAATAGCGGTATGTTGGCTTTAATTGACATTATTTTAATTAACATTATTGTGTGCCTTATTCTTTATTATTTTGTTTCTCTTTGTTCTATGAGTGTTACCATAGAACCATGTTTAATTTGTTTTTAATGTAAATTATTTTGAATCTTTTTCTTTGTTTTATTATTATTATTATTATTATTATTATTATTTTGGAAATATTCAAGAGGAAGTAAGCTTGAATTGATTTCCAGTTCGACCATATAGTAATTCTACATATATACGGAAGCATAAATAAAAAATTGATTGGTTTGGTTGATTAAATTGAAATTTTTATATATTAGAAATTGTAATACAAACTTTTACTTTAGAGCTTCGGGAATTTTAAATAACAATGTTAGATTATTTCAAACCTTTGATATATTTTTTTTCAGACCTGTTAAGAATTCATTGATAACTAATTCTAAGACCAATAATTCCCTATATTTTCTCATAAGCATTTCAAATGCCTGAAGCTTTATAATGGTGAACTGTGTGATTCACTGGGATGCAACAAAAATGTTTAAAAGGGATGAGTGATGAACCATTGAGGTGAGATTTTTTCTTTCTAAAAGTATAGCTAATTTCTTAATATTTTTTATTTTTTATTTTTCCACAAAAAAAGTCACATAAAAAAACGCACGATCATTATTAATTAGCTCATGGTTTCTTTTGGTGAAGACCACCCCTAAGGATGTATTTTTTATTTTTTAAAAATACGATTTCCTTCCATCTTATTCTTATATAACAATTGTATTTTTAATATGAGTAGGATATTTTTAATTTTCAAATATTTTTTTTAGTACTTTTTACATTAGTTAATAGCTTTTAAATGGTTAATATTAATTTTATACTACATTTTCTTTTGCTGAATCCTTAAAGGACACAAACGTTTCATTGGCATGTTATTTCTAAAATTATATGGATAAAAACGTTTCATTTTATTTATGATTGATACAAACCACAATTTTTAATATGGGTTAATACCTTTTAAATTAAAATGTTTCATTGGTATCTTATTCCTATATAATAGTTACATTGTTAAATGTTTCCTTTTATGATGATGGACAGTATTGAATTAAAGTTTCGTGAGAAAAACATTGATATATATATATATTTAGAAGGTAAGGAGATTGACAAAAGAAAATAGGAGGTTGAGAATTATCAATTGATCAAATTCCTTACTGGAGGCAAAGAAAGGGTGGGTAAACATTCAACACAAAGATGGACCATGTGTTGGTGTGTTTTTTTTTTTTTTGTGTCAATTTGTATTGTTGATTTAAATTTATTTTTCTCAAAACGTTCATCTTTGAAATGAAAATATCAAAATTGTTAAATGTTAGTCCAATACATATTGAGTTTAGATTGTGTTAATTTCATAATTTTCATTAGATTGCAATACAATACAAGGTAAATTTCATAATTTTCATTAGATTGCAATACAATACAAGGTAAGTACTTAGCTGTGCCTCTTTTTGTATATTTGAGTTTTGATGATTTATTTATTTATTTATTTTGTAATACCAGGATTGAAACTATGTTGTAAGGACCCAATTGATGGCGAAAAAGGTTAATCATTCAATACAAAGAGAGCATGTTTTTTTTTATTATTATTATTATTTTTTTTCCTTGTTTTGTATTGTTGATTTAAATTTACTTTCTCAAAACGTTCCATATTTGTAATGAAAATTTCAAAATTGTTAAATGTTAGTCCAATGCAGTTTAGATTGTGTTAATTTCGGGATTTTCATTAGATTGCAATACAATATAAGGTAAGTACTTAATTGTGCCTCAACGTTTGAAACAAATACGTAATTGTGCCTCTTTATGTAACCTTTGAGTTTTGATGATTTTATTTTTATTTTTATTTTTATTTTTTTTGCAATACAGGATTGAGAACTCGAAACTTACCAAATTGGATGTCGATTGAATTATGTTGCAACATAAGGACCCTTGATTGATGGCAAAAAAAGGATAATCATTCAACACAAAGAGGTACATCACATGTTATTTTGTTTTCTTTTTTCTCATGTAAACAGAAAATGAGTTTGTATAATGGAAATTAGAAATTAAAAGAAAATGAAACTGTTTTAAAAAAATTTTAACCAAAACATTGGTCTCTAAACACTATATGTTTTTAAAAATTTTATTTGTGTTAATAAAAGTATATTTTTTTCCAAAAATTTTCATCATGCAATTTTAAATTTTAATCATGAATATATTTTTAAATATATTCAAATCAATAAGTGTGTCAAATATATTTACCACACCAAGAGATATCCTTATAATACCAATGGAAAAAATTATATTTAAAAACACAAATATTAATATGTTGTATGCTTTCAATTCGTTGCAATAATTTTACCATTGCATGCTGTTATTTTCGTAGAAACCAGCACATCATCTTATTTGCTCAACATTGTTAAAGATTCACTTAATTGTCATTCCTAACATTAACTATCATGATTCCTCTTTTATTAATTAATAAAGTGGACCTCATTTTTCTTTTTGTATTTTGTTATGATGGATGGAAGAAAGGCATATCAAAATATTTACATTTTTCTAATTAACTGACAAATTATGCTTTATTTACTCACGTGCATCGCACGTACACATTGACTAGTATATATATATATGTGTGTGTGCGTAATTCGTTTCTTTCCATCTCTATAATTTGTTTAATTTAGTCTTTCGATCCCATGGATACTATATGTATTCTTGTTTCTTGCAGCATTTATAGCTTAATGCATATGTAGCTAGCCACATCCATGATGTTCCAACGATGGTAATCGCACATCTTACCTCCCTATCGGCCGTCTCCATATGGGAGAAAAAAATAAAGAGTTGGAGTTATGGAGACTTGAACTAAGATTTTACGAAATTGTCTCAACAATGTGTATCAAACTCTAACAAATTTTTAAAAACACCTTTGTTAAACAATTTGTGCAAGTAAGAAAAGTTTTATAATCTTCAATAATCAATAAAGGGACAGCACAATAACCTGTAATGCTTTGAGAATTTTAAAATCCGTACACACAGGGAAACTAAAGCCAAACACGTATTTTAGGGATCTTGAGAAAGCCACTTTTAGACATCTAAATGCATAAATGGACAATATCTCTCGCATGTTTATATATATGAATAAATTGGTGTATTTCTTTAAAATAATAATGATAATAATAATAATGAAAGAGGTGCAAAAAAATAAATAAATAAATAAAATAAAAATTATTCCATACTTTTCTATGATATTTCAAAGTCTAAATCAATCAAATAATAATTAGCAATCATGAATTGTGATTTTTAATTTATTTATTAGGAATCATGAATTGTGAATGAATCATCACATCAATAATATGACTAATTGCAAGTGATCAATTTGATGTAACAGTTGAAACGGATGGGCACTTGCCCATTTACGAAAAAAACTCAAGTTATTGGATAGTACTGCATACTCACCAATTAATATCCAAGGGCAGATGTAGGGATGGACTCTGGTGGGCTTAAGCCCACCCAACAAAATTTTTTTTTACTAAACTAATGCCTCTCAAAATCATGCTTGGCATCACCAAGCTAAATCAAAATTCCTCAATTTCAATCCATAAACAATCACTGAAATTACGATTCTTCAAAACCACGCCTAGTCATAACTAGGACGAAAAAATTCCACAAACAAGCCATATCCCACAGCGATCCTCCAAAACTTCTCCTAAGAGTCAACCACATTCAGGTTTCCAAAACCAAGCAAGTCTCCAAAAGACATCCTTAAACAGCGTCAAGCTCACACAACGAATCAATAAAATCCGCAATCAAATGGATTGTATTGACATATGTTCCTGACATATCTGAAATATTTATGATTTATATAATTGGTGAATTCAATGTATTATGTTTTAATTCACTATGAAATTGATAGTGTCCAGTTAATTACAAGAAATATTTATATATATGTATGTGATGACAATCAATGCATGATATATAAATAGTAATTATAAATTGTTCATAGTCGGTAATTATGGATGGACTCATAATTAATTAAGACTTGAACTGGATCCGCGTTAGGTTGAGATATATTGCGAGAGCCGTCGTATGCAATTACTCCCTATCACCGTCATGGCATTTGACTATTAAGCATGAGAAAAATATAGACTCTTTTATTAATTAATAATTACTTTGATTTGTTCGGCGGATTCTTCGGGATCCTTAGACCGACACTTTGGGTAGTTATGTAATTAATAGTTAGAGGGTTATATTTTCAATATTTGCATCATTGTTACTTGTATTTATTTTGTATTGATTATGGTTGATCACAAAGTAAATTCGAAGGCCTTCGTGTGTTTTTAGACAAAATGATTTATTATATATTTATTTATTTAAATTATTATTTTTGTCAAACAAATGTTTTATTGTGATCGAGCCAGAAATAATCAAAGGTACCAAAATAAATATATTAATTAAGTAGTCGGATTGATGGCTATATTTATCCGATAACTAATTATGCATAGAGGGGTCAAAGTGCAATATTGACTTAGAGGTTATTTATTATTTAATTGGAGTTCAATTAATTTCTTTTAGTGGAGTAGAAATTAATTTATAAATTAATTGAATTGGGTCCATGGACCGGGCCAATTATTAATTCATTGTAGCCAATAAAATAATAGGCCCAATGGATTCTCACTCATAGCCCAACTTGATATTGGAATCATATTAGATTTGAGACATATGAATTAGAGATGGAGAAGGATTTGTTGTTTCCTTTTCTTTATTTTTATGTTGCCTATAAATATACATGGTCTATGTATATGTTAGGTGGTGATTTTTATGAGAAGGAAAAAGGAATAAATTTTCTCTCTCTAGAAAATTAGGGTTTATGTTCTCATCTAATGGAGGCTCCCACAAGCCTAGTTTTCCAAGGTCATTCATGGAGGAATATGAGTGATTCCTAAAGGCAAAAGAATTACCAAGAAGATGGAGATCCATGGAAAAGGTGTCTAGCAAAAGGGATCTACAATAAGTGAGAACATTCACTTTAGAGGAGAGATCTAAGGTTTACTCAAACCTTGATGTAAGTATTCAATCTTTTAATTGAATGATACATCATGTTTTATTTTTGCATAAAACTTGTCTCTATGTGATGAATCAAGATCTATAAATTTAAATCCCTCGAAAAGTTTTTAAAACTAGCACGTTTCCCAACAGTGGTATCAGAGCATGGTTTGATTCATTATTAGAGATCATGATTTTATGAAAATCATCATTCATGGATCCAAAATTATATTCATATATATTTTTATTGATGTATGTTGATGTATGATTTAATATGTTGATATATATTGATACATGATGATGTATGAATAATTGTGAATGAATGATGATGTATGGTTGGGCCATGGATGAAGCTTATAGGAATATTACATGTAATTTTATCTTTGGATGAATGTAATTAAGGCTTTGATTTAGCCGTTTGAAAGTTCAATGATGTAATTTATTTTTTCCATTGTATTTCAAGTTGTAAATATTTTTAAAGCCATGTAATATTCATCAAAGGATGCTATGAAGCTTCAAAAAGGTCCAAGAGGGTTAAATTAGGCTTCAGAAATTTTCTGGGATTTTTTAGCAATTTTTCGGAATTTTTCTGGAATTTTTTAAGGCCTAATTTAATTTCTGGAAATTTTTATTAATTTTTCTGGATTTTTCGGCGTTTTTCCGGTGGCCGGAGCATCACCGGCGGCGAGAAGAGACGTCGGAGGAGGCTAGAATCAGGTGTGGCAGCGGTGGGGTGAGCCTGGCGCGTGAGGAACACGCGCCAGGAGGTGACATATGCTGGCGCGTGCATTGCACGCGCCAGCCAAGTGTGTATGGCCTCCACGCGCGTGCAGGCGCGTGGAGGCGCGTCCCACGCGCCCCACACGCGTGCCAGCGCGTGGGGGCCGTCCCACGCGCCCCAGGCGCGTGCCAGCGCGTGGGGGCGCGTGGCTTCACCTGCAGCATGCCCCAGGCGCGTGTGAGCGCGTGTGGGGCCCTCCAGGCGCGTTCCAAGCCGTGTTTTGCTTCTCCTGGTGCGTACCAACCTTATGTGGGTGTTTGCAAGCTGATGGAAGATCTTCGCGCAGTGATTAGAGCAATTAAATGTTAAAAGCTGATTCCATTGGCCATTTAATTTGCTTTATCTGTCATTTATTGTTGTATGTGATGCATGAAATAATTAATTGCTAATTATTATTATTCATGCATTGGATCCATGATATTTATTTAAATGGCTTGATTTATATTAGTTAAATTATGAAAATTAATTAGATTTGATTACTAATTAATTAGAGGGCACTTATTGGGAAACGAAAAATTATTTTTATAAATTATTTTTGAAGTGTGCCTCAAGTTAAATATTAGTGAATCGTTTAAAGTCCAAATATTTTCTAAATTTAATTGGATTAAAATCAAGACGTTTTGCATGCATTATATCATGTAAATGAATAAAATGAAAACCCTGATTATGAATGATTAAAAATTGAGTGGGAGCGGGGATTTTTATACATTGCCCCATGGCCTTCGTTATTAAAACCATTGTAATTAGATCTTCAAAAATAAGGCCCCACGCATGATTTGAAGAGTCTTAATATTACAAGAATGGTTGTCTCATGAAAATAAAAATATTAAATGTTCATTGTAATTAGATCTTTAAAAATAAGGCCCTACGCATGATTTAAAGAGTCTAGATTATAATGACAACATATTTAATATTTTATTTTTCATTAGAGCATTAATAATGTTATACACTCAATCTAAAATCAATAGTGTTAGCTCCCCAACGGAGTGGTCTACACTAGGTGATTTTAGAAAGGCTAAACATAATCGGGAGTCATTTCATATAGATAGACAAGGCATTGTCTTAAGAGATATGGAGATGATGGGATTTGCCCGGCAATAGCAATAATGAACTTCGCCAACCGAATAAGTTATTGGTGTATTGGTTATCCGATTTTTCATGCAGTGGTTAAGGGACCCACATACTATTTTAATGGAAGTGCTCACCTAATAGTAAATGAATCTCAACAATAGTAATAATGAACTCCTCCAACAGGATAAGTTATTGACATATTGATTGGTTGATTTATTATGCTACAGAGTTGAGGGACCCGCATTAATTAAAAGGGATTGTTCACCAATAATGATAATGATCTCTTGTTCGATTGAGATTTATTATATTATGTGGTTAACAAACTCATTTTAATTTTAAATATGCATGACAGAATTAATAATTCACCTTGCATATTGTATGAATGCATTTATATTCAGATTAATTATGTCTAATCCAGTTTATCTACTTGCTTACATATTCTATGATATTGGACCTTATTTATAATGACTGGAAAATGAACTTAGATATTTTATTCACAACATAAGGGTACAAAATGTGTTTATCACTCCTATACCTATCTCTTTTACTTTGAGATACCAAATTTGACATTAATGCTTTTAATAAATTAGATAAGGCAAATGATATGACTTGGTGCAATATTCTAGAGTTTAGCTCAAATATACTCCAAAGCTAACATTTGTATTATTTTATTTTCTTCAAGCATCATATTAAATGTCAAGGAGATATTTTGGTGAGATTAGATAGAGCATATGCCTAAGTACTGTGTCAAATTTAAATACCATCAAGATAGTCTGATGAACTCCAGTTTGAAATCAAATTTTGGAAAATGATTGTTTATTATTTAAAAATTAGCTGGAGATCAATAAGGCTGACTTGGGTGGTAAGTTTCAAGTTGACATGATTATTGCCTTGTTACCAAACTCATTCGACTCTGTTAGAGTGAACTAAATAAGGAATCAGTTTGAGTTCACACTCGCTGATATTCTTATAGAATTGGTAACAGATGAAGGGATAATCAAGAGTATGGGCGTTCCTATCAATCTAACCTAGTCTATACCATCTTCTTCTAGGCCCAAGTGGACGGGCAAAGCAAAGAAGAAGGATGATAATAGGACTAGGCTAGCACAAAACATAGGTATCTAAAAGGTTAAAGGGAATAAGGCAGTGTATGTTGAGGGCGAATGAAACTGTTTCTTTTGCCGTTAACTAAGACACTAAAGGACAAACTGTCTAAGCAATGACGTGGCATAGGAAAATATATATTTAATTATTGAGCCATGTTATGTGGTTGTATCTATTGATTCCTGATGGATAGATTCTGGAGCCACTAAACATGTTTGCAATTTATTGTAAGGATTTCAGGAATCCAGAAGCCTTGATGATATGGGTATATATTTATCTTTTGACCTGATGCCAAGGTTGTAGCTAAGTCAGTGGGAGTATTACATCTGAAAATAGAGAGTATGAGGATATTAGTATTAGAGAACTATTTTTATGCACAGAAGTTAGACGCTATCTTATTCTTGTTTCACTTGTGGTTTATAAAAACTGTGTTGTTATTTTGTAAAACTGGTTTTATAAAATTGAATAGATATGCGATTACTTCTGGTGTATTGAAAGATGGTTAATATACTATAATCACAAATTCTTAAGATTTGCAGGATGTAGAAACAAATGTTGCATCTTCTAGATTGAATGATAAGAGAAAATTTGTTATTCCTGACTCATTGTATTTTTAATGTCTATTTTTGGGTTGTTATCAATCAAAATAAGATTCAAAGATTGGTCAAAGAAGGTTAATTACCTAGTGAGGCAGGGGAGCCTAAACCAAACTTGTGAACCCTGTTTTGAAGGATAGATAACTTTTAGGGCTTAATCAGCCAGATGAAATAGACATAAAGGACAATTGGAGTCGGTACACTGACACGTGTGGTCTTATGAACATCCAAGCAAGATTACTCACGTTTTGGATAAGTTTATCTGATGCAACACAAGTCTTAAACTCTTGGTATTTTCTGAGAAGGTTAAGACTGATGTGGAACACATATTAGGTAAACTTGTCAAGACACTTCGATCTGATCGAGGATATGAGTATTTCTTGGGATAGTGCAAAGACTATATGGTCAATGAGGGTATGATGTACCAGTTTTCCGCAATTGACGCTAAATGTATTTAGGTGTCAAATAGGAATAACAGAATTCCACTTAACATGGGTAGATCTATGATCAGCTATGCTACATTATCTCTTTCATTTAAGAGTTTAGCGTTAATGACATCGATGCGCATTATGAACTGCATTCCATCTTAGTCTGTCTCAAGGATACCGTTGAGCTGTGTTTTTGACTAAATATTAGTTTGAATCATATGCACATATGGGGTAGTCTTGCACATGTGCGCTTGATATGGACAAGTAAGTTGGAAGCAGATCATAGGCATGCTAGATTTGATAGCTACTCTAAATATCACTAGGATGGATTATTTTATGATCTCAAAGATAAAAGTTAATTGTTTTGACTCACTGTTTATCTATAGGAGAATCATATTATGAATCACATACTTAGTAGCATAATGTTAGAGAATTTGGTATGAGTACCAGATGTACCACATGTGAACGAACTTATTATAGAGATTGAGAATAATATATGAATTCCCTATTGATGCGTTAGCATCATCTATTACACAGATTCTTGCATCGGTACATTGATGTAGTGGGAGGATTATCATCCAATTCGACAGAATCATGTTTTTAGGTGAGACCATTATGGACATCCCTGTTAAACATGAGTTGGACCCAGTAAGCTACACGGAAGCGTGAACTGATGTGGATACAGATCGTTTTGGTGAGTTACTATGAAATCAGAGTTGGAATCTATGTATTCTAATAAATTCTGGGATCTTGTAGAACTTTCTAGTAGGGTGATTCCTATAGAAGGCAAGTTAATCTACAAAAAGATACCAGAAGATTTCTTAGTGAATAAATCATGAGTGTACAAGGGAATGTCATTATTTTTCTTAATTCTATATATTGATGACATCCTACTCATTTATAATGACGTGGAAGTTTTGTCATCAATTAAAAGGTAGTTGTTCAATTACTTTTAAATGAAGGATTTTCAAGATGTAAGCTATATTCCTAGGATCAAACTTTTGCAAGATCAGGTTAAAAGGAAAATAGGCTTATCTTAATAATCCTACATTGATAAAGTTTTGACCAGGTTTGGTATGCATAACTCAAAGAATAAGTTCTTGCTTTATTGATATGGATCGCTCTCTCTAGTAAGTAGTTTTTCAAGACTAGCAGAGGAGATTGAGCAAATGAGACTGGAACAATATGTTTCGGCATATGAGAGTCTCATATATGCCATGGTCTATACCAAACAGGACATCCGCTACATAGTAGGGATAGTCAGTAGATATCAGTCCAATACTGGACTTGACAACTGGTCTATTGTGAAAAATATCATTAAGTACCTAAGGAGAACCAATGATATCATATTCATTTATGGATGTGATGATATGGTCCTAGTCAGGTATGCTAGTTCTGATTTTCAATCAGAAGTAGATACTATGAGGTTCATGACTCAGTGTAAGTTCACTTAATGGAAGGGAGATCAGTTGGTAGATTGTTAAGCAGATTTTAACTGCTGACTCAAACCTGTAGGTGGAATATATTGTAGCCTTAAAGGCGGCAAAGGAAGCCTATTAGTTTGATCTCACTGATTTAGAGGTTGTGGAGTATACTAGCCTGCCTATTGAGCTATGTTGTGACAATAGTGCAGAAGTAGTCCAAACCAATGACCCAAGGTTCCATAGAGGAACAAGATACACTGAGAGGAAGTATCATGTTCGACATGATATTGTCCGGCAAGAAAATGCACTTGTAGTTAAAACATTGCATTGGAACACAACTTTGTTGATCCATTATCAAAGGTGTCATTGATCAATAATTTTGATCATCATCTGGATAACATTGGAGTTAGGTGCAATTTGAATTGGCTATGAGGGCAAGTGGGAGCTGTTGGGATTTATATGCCCTGGCATAGCAAATTCCTATCTGGATTGTATTGACATATGTTCCTGACATATCTGAAATATTTATGATTTATATAATTGGTGAATTCAATGTATTATGTTTTAATTCATTATGAAATTGATAGTGTCCAGTTAATTACAAGAAATATTTATATATATGTATGTGATGACAATCAATGCATGATATATAAATAGTAATTATAAATTGTTCATAGTCGGTAATTATGGATGGACTCATAATTAATTAAGACTTGAACTGGATCCGCGTTAGGTTGAGATATATTGCGAGAGCCGTCGTATGCAATTACTCCCTATCACCGTCATGGCATTTGACTCTTAAGCATGAGAAAAGTATAGACTCTTTTATTAATTAATAATTACTTTGATTTGTTCGGCGGATTCTTCGGGATCCTTAGACCGACACTTTGGGTAGTTATGTAATTAATAGTTAGAGGGTTATATTTTCAATATTTGCATCATTGCTACTTGTATTTATTTTGTATTGATTATGGTTGATCACAAAGTAAATTCGAAGGCCTTCGTGTGTTTTTAGACAAAATGATTTATTATATATTTATTTATTTAAATTATTATTTTTGTCAAACAAATGTTTTATTGTGATCGAGCCAGAAATAATCAAAGGTACCAAAATAAATATATTAATTAAGTAGTCGGATTGATGGCTATATTTATCCGATAACTAATTATGCATAGAGGGGTCAAAGTGCAATATTGACTTAGAGGTTATTTATTATTTAATTGGAGTTCAATTAATTTCTTTTAGTGGAGTAGAAATTAATTTATGAATTAATTGAATTGGGTCCATGGACCGGGCCAATTATTAATTCATTGTAGCCAATAATATAATAGACCCAATGGATTCTCACTCATAGCCCAACTTGATATTGGAATCATATTAGATTTGAGACATATGAATTAGAGATGGAGAAGGATTTGTTGTTTCCTTTTCTTTATTTTTATGTTGCCTATAAATATACATGGTCTATGTATATGTTAGGTGGTGATTTTTATGAGAAGGAAAAAGGAATAAATTTTCTCTCTCTAGAAAATTAGGGTTTATGTTCTCATCTAATGGAGGCTCCCACAAGCCTAGTTTTCCAAGGTCATTCATGGAGGCATATGAGTGATTCCTAAAGGCAAAAGAATTACCAAGAAGATGGAGATCCATGGAAAAGGTGTCTAGCAAAAGGGATCTACAATAAGTGAGAACATTCACTTTAGAGGAGAGATCTAAGGTTTACTCAAACCTTGATGTAGGTATTCAATCTTTTAATTGAATGATACATCATGTTTTATTTTTGCATAAAACTTGTCTCTATGTGATGAATCAAGATCTATGAATTTAAATCCCTCGAAAAGTTTTTAAAACTAGCACGTTTCCCAACAGTAAGGACCCAATTGATGGCGAAAAAGGTTAATCATTCAATACAAAGAGAGCATGTTTTTTATTATTATTATTATTATTATTTTTCCTTGTTTTGTATTGTTGATTTAAATTTACTTTCTCAAAACGTTCCATATTTGTAATGAAAATTTCAAAATTGTTAAATGTTAGTCCAATGCAGTTTAGATTGTGTTAATTTCGGGATTTTCATTAGATTGCAATACAATATAAGGTAAGTACTTAATTGTGCCTCAACGTTTGAAACAAATACGTAATTGTGCCTCTTTATGTAATCTTTGAGTTTTGATGATTTTATTTTTATTTTTATTTTTATTTTTTTTGCAATACAGGGATTGAGAACTCGAAACTTACCAAATTGGATGTCGATTGAATTATGTTGCAACATAAGGACCCTTGATTGATGGCAAAAAAAGGATAATCATTCAACACAAAGAGGTACATCACATGTTATTTTGTTTTCTTTTTTCTCATGTAAACAGAAAATGAGTTTGTATAATGGAAATTAGAAATTAAAAGAAAATGAAACTGTTTTTAAAAAATTTTAACCAAAACATTGGTCTCTAAACAGTATATGTTTTTAAAAATTTTATTTGTGTTAATAAAAGTATATTTTTTTCCAAAAATTTTCATCATGCAATTTTAAATTTTAATCATGAATATATTTTTAAATATATTCAAATCAATAAGTGTGTCAAATATATTTACCACACCAAGAGATATCCTTATAATACCAATGGAAAAAATTATATTTAAAAACACAAATATTAATATGTTGTATGCTTTCAATTCGTTGTAATAATTTTACCATTGCATGCTGTTATTTTCGTAGAAACCAGCACATCATCTTATTTGCTCAACATTGTTAAAGATTCACTTAATTGTCATTCCTAACATTAACTATCATGATTCCTCTTTTATTAATTAATAAAGTGGACCTCATTTTTCTTTTTGTATTTTGTTATGATGGATGGAAGAAAGGCATATCAAAATATTTACATTTTTCTAATTAGCTGACAAATTATGCTTTATTTACTCACGTGCATCGCACGTACACATTGACTAGTATATATATATATGTGTGTGTGCATAATTCGTTTCTTTCCATCTCTATAATTTGTTTAATTTAGTCTTTCGATCCCATGGATACTATATGTATTCTTGTTTCTTGCAGCATTTATAGCTTAATGCATATGTAGCTAGCCACATCCATGATGTTCCAACGATGGTAATCGCACATCTTACCTCCCTATCGGCCGTCTCCATATGGGAGAAAAAAATGAAGAGTTGGAGTTATGGAGACTTGAACTAAGATTTTACGAAATTGTCTCAACAATGTGTATCAAACTCTAACAAATTTTTAAAAACACCTTTGTTAAACAATTTGTGCAAGTAAGAAAAGTTTTATAATCTTCAATAATCAATAAAGGGACAGCACAATAACCTGTAATGCTTTGAGAATTTTAAAATCCGTACACACAGGGAAACTAAAGCCAAACACGTATTTTAGGGATCTTGAGAAAGCCACTTTTAGACATCTAAATGCATAAATGGACAATATCTCTCGCATGTTTATATATATGAATAAATTGGTGTATTTCTTTAAAATAATAACGATAATAATAATAATGAAAGAGGTGCAAAAAAATAAATAAATAAATAAAATAAAAATTATTCCATACTTTTCTATGATATTTCAAAGTCTAAATCAATCAAATAATAATTAGCAATCATGAATTGTGATTTTTAATTTATTTATTAGGAATCATGAATTGTGAATGAATCATCACATCAATAATATGACTAATTGCAAGTGATCAATTTGATGTAACAGTTGAAACGGATGGGCACTTGCCCATTTACGAAAAAAACTCAAGTTATTGGATAGTACTGCATACTCACCAATTAATATCCAAGGGCAGATGTAGGGATGGACTCTGGTGGGCTTAAGCCCACCCAACAAAAAATTTTTTTGCTAAACTAATGCCTCTCAAAATCATGCTTGGCATCACCAAGCTAAATCAAAATTCCTCAATTTCAATCCATAAACAATCACTGAAATTACGATTCTTCAAAACCACGCCTAGTCATAACTAGGACGAAAAAATTCCACAAACAAGCCATATCCCACAGCGATCCTCCAAAACTTCTCCTAAGAGTCAACCACATTCAGGTTTCCAAAACCAAGCAAGTCTCCAAAAGACATCCTTAAACAGCGTCAAGCTCACACAACGAATCAACAAAATCCGCAATCAAATGGACATAAGTCCCCGTAAAATGATTTCACATCAATCCACTCACACCGTGCACAGCAAACTCCTTCAACAACCACGGCAAAAACTTTCCAAGGGAAAACACGAAAGAAAGGGTACCACCAGTCTTAAGAAGGATAACACCACGACTCCATCTTTGAAATGAAAGACAACAAGGTCAAAGACTTCACCCCCTACATGGAAGTAAGTCGACCAAAATCCATCGAATCCTCACCAAGGACTCAAGACAACAATGGTGATCTTCACGGACCGACCAACCCCAAACCCGTGCACAAGGCAATGAAGAGAAGAGACTCACTCCTTGTGAAGTCCCTAACACGAACCAAGATAAAGAGGAAAAACCCTCTTCTCCCACAAGTGTCAACATGGCAACACGAAAATGGAGTATTCTTCCCACCTTGGGGAAGTGGATAGGGATGGCAACGGGGCAAGGCGGAGCGGGGATCTCATTCCCCATCCCCATCCCCGGCCAAAAATTTCACCCCCATCCCCGTTAAAAATTTCAATCCCACCCCCATCCCCGCCCCCGCCCCGCCTCCGATTACGTTCTCCTGATTCTCTCAATATCACAGTTCCAGGATCAAAAAAAATAAAAAATAAATAAAATCACAGCTCCAATTGTAAAAATAAAAAAACATCACAGTTTCAATTGTTAAAAAATAATAATAATAAAATAAAAAAAAATAAAATAAAAATTCACAGTTCAATCAAAACCAAAATGATTTGATCCATTATATATATATATATATATATATATATATATATATATATATAGGTTTTCTAATAATCTGATGGGATAACCCTTAAGACTATAAACATTGTAAAATATTGGAATAAATTCAAAAAAGTAAATAAATAAATAAAATCATAGACTCACAGTTCCACAGATCCAAAATCCAACACTCCAAATATATATATACACACACTTACATATGCAAATACCGATGAGGGCCGAGGGGGATGAGCCGACGCCAGTGAGGGGGAAGAGCCAATACAGGTGAGGGGGAAGAGCCCATACCGGTGAGGGGGAAGAGCCGATGCCGAAGACAGATTCGAAAGGACGCGAAAGAGATGATGCCGGAGACGGATTCGGAAGGACGCGGAAGAGCCGATGTTATTGTCGATTCTTAGAAGAAGAAAGAGAAAAGATGGTGAAGGAAGGAGGAGGTCGTAACTTAGGTTGCGGCCTCAGTTTAGAAGTAAATAAGATTTTAGGGTTTCTATATGTATGGCATATATATAATATAGGCTAATTTGGTAAATATAATAAAATAAGTAAGGGTATTTTAGTAATTGCACACTTAATCGGGGCGGGGATACCCCATACCCGGCCCCTGCCCCAGCCCCAGCCCCGGCGGGTTTTTACAATTTATCTCCATCCCCATCCCCATCCCCGTTTACATAAAAGGGTCCCCATCCCCTCCATAAACGGGGCGGGGCTGGGCCGGGCCCCGGCGGGGATGGGGAATTTGCCATTCCTAGAAGTGGACAGCTCAAGACAAAACAAATGTGATAACTCATTCACAAGGAATTTCACAACAAAACCATTGCGGAAACCCGCATACACACTACGTGCGACCAAGAGAAAATAAAAAGGAAAAACTAAACATAAAAGTCATGCATAAAATAAGGAAATGTAACTACCAAGTAAGTAAATTTACTCACATAGACAAAATCAATGATATATGTAGCACGTCTCTACGTAAGCACAAAATCATGTCACTAAAGCACAACAACAACATGGCATCTCTAAGCATATAAATAAGGCATGCTAATGCCACACAACAAGAAAACAAACGTGGACACACCTCTACCTACTCATGCATCACAATATCATAAATCATAATCTGACTCCAAAAACTAATGCGGCCACAACCTGTCTCAAAACAAACGTGAGCCCTTACCACAATGGTAAGACTAAAACAATCCATCTCCAAATCTAAAGGTGACACTACAAGTTTTTTAACGCTTTTAAAACTTTTCCTCTTTTGTCCTAATAATATAGATCTCTTTTCTGAAAGAAGAAAGTTGATTGGAATAAGTGGAGTAGGGAAAGAAAATAGGTATATTTTTTTGCCTAGCTAATTGAATTATGTAAATTCCCTTATCGTTGTAGCAAGTGATGTTGGTTTTAAAATGACCAATTATGATAGGAAGTCTCTTTTCAGCTTATCTTAATCAAATGTATATTTATGCAACATGATTACGTGATTCTACATGACGATTCTTCTTAATCAAATGTATATCTATCCAACCGGATTACGAGATTATAGATGATGATTCTAGATAAGGATGTTAATGCTCTAGTGATGACGACTGACGTTGTTGATGAGTGTTGATGAGGATGTTAATTACTTATGTTATATATGTTGATACACTCAAATTAAGTATGTTGTTTGAAAACACTTAGAATTGAAGGAAATCTAGAGTTGAAGACATGCTATTGAGCATAGTGTCTAGTTCTTATAATTGAAGGAAATTTAGAGTTGAAGACATATTATTGAGCATAGTGTCTAATTCTTTTAGTTACAAGAATCTTTGGTCAGTTCACACACGATTTTTTAGTTCCTGAAATTCTAAAACAATGGTGTGTAACATAATTCATTTACTTGGGCTCTCTTCTTTTTCATCTCTCTCAACCCTAATTTTATCTATGAAAAAGAAAAAAAAAAAGACTCTATGCAATTTTAATTAATTTTATCAGTTTGAGCATTCACAGAAGAAATGTTGAAACTGAACAGCAAAGACACAGAAGTGAAAGAGAGAGTCCACCAATAAGAATTACCCAACTTAGGACAAAATAAGCTTTCTGAGTTGTTACCTATGAGTCTTGACTAATATTGGCATGGGAGACTTCTATAGATATAGACTTGTAGAGAGAGATATATGGAGAGAGATTGGGGGCACAAAAGTGTATGACAACGGTGAACCAACGATAGGGTTGTAAGCTTTTGGCTTGTTTAATACATTGGATCTCGGAAGTGTACAACAATGAATGGAAAGCTCTGAGTTGGCTTGTTTCATGCATTGGATCTCGGAAGTGTACAACAATGAAATGGAAAGCTCTAATGCACCCAAAGTTACAGATAGAGATAATAATTAATATTATATATTCATAATTTACTTTACTAATCCAATATGATACTAACATCTGTTGGGAAACGTGCAAGTTTTAAAAACTTTTCGAGGGATTTCGATTCATAGATCTTGATTCATCACATAGAGACAAGTTTTATGCAAAAATATTAATATGATGTATCATTCAATTAATGGATTGAATACTTACATCAAAGGTCTGAGTAAACCTTTAAAACTTTCCTCTAAAGTGAATGTTCTCACTTATTGTAGATCCCTTAGCAAGATGCCTTCTCCTTGGATCTCCATCTTCTTGGTAATTATTTTGCCTTTAGGAATCACTCATAAGCCTCCATGAATTACCTTGGAAAACTAGGCTTGTGGGAGCCTCCATTAGATGAGACCATAAACCCTAATTTTCTAGAGAGAGAAAATAAATTCCTTTTTCCTTCTCATTAAAAATCACCCCCAAAATATACATAGACCATGTATATTTATAGGCAACATAAAGGTAAAGAAAAGGAAACAACTAATCCTTCTCAATCTCTAATTCACATGTCTCAAATCTAATATGATTCCAATATCAAGTTGGGCTATGAGTGAGAATCCATTGGGCCTATTATTTTATTGGCTACAATGAATTAATGATTGGCCCGGTCCATGGACTCAATTAAATTAATTCATAAATTAATTTCTACTCCACTAAAAGAAATTAATTGAACTCCAATTAAATAATAAATAACCTCTAAGTCAATGTTGCACTTTGACCCCTCTATGCATAATTAGTTATCGGATAAATAATGCCATCAATCCGACTACTTAATTAATATATTTATTTTGGTACCTTTGATTATTTCTGGCTCGATCACAATAAAACATTTGTTCGACAAAAATAATAATTTAATAAATAAATATATAGTAAATCATTTTGTCTAAAATCATACGAAGTCCTTCGAATTTACTTTGTGATCAACCATAATCAATACAAAATAAATACAAGTAGCAATGATGCAAATATTGAAAATATAACCCTCTAACTATTAATTACATAACTACCCGAAGTGTCGGTCTAAGGATCACGAAGAATCCGCCGAACAAATCAAAATAATTATTAATTAATAAAAGAGTCTATACTTTTCTCATGCTTAAGAGTCAAATGCCATGACGGTGATAGGGAGTAATTGCATACGACGGCTCTCGCAATATATCTCAACCTAACGCGGATCCAGTTCAAGTCTTAATTAATTATGAGTCCATCCATAATTACCGACTATGAACAATATATAATTACTATTTATATATCATGCATTGATTGCCATCACATACATATATATAAATATTTCTTGTAATTACATGGACACTATCAATTTCATAGTGAATCGAAACATAATACATTGAATTCACCAATTATATAAATCATAAATATTTCAGATATGTTAGGAACATATGTCAATACAATCCAGATACGAATTTGCTATGCCAGGGCATATAAATCCCAACACATATATCATACATATATATATATATATATATGTTTGTAACTTTATATTTAGACTTAGATATATTTTGATTTAGCCCACCCCATTGAGAAATCCTAGATCCGCCCTTGTGAGTGGATGATCCATTTTTATTGGCGGCATAACTTAGAAAATCAGCAAGAAACTCATTCGCGAGTATTTTGAGAGTTTTTGTTTGGTGATTTCTGTGGATTTGAAACCTAGTTACTGCTTTGTTACATTTTGTGAAGGCTTTCTCCGTCGATACTTGTCTGCAGCGTGAGGTGCAAACATCTTTGATCTTCTATAAACTTTCTATTTTATTTTTTAATTTAATTTATATAGTCTGAATATGCTGGAATATGCATACCATATGCCTAGTTATTAAATTCAATAGTAGTAAGTAATTTATTTTGAAGTTTGACTGCCCAGCGAGGGGTTACAATTGTGACCCCTTTATATAGTATCCTCCTTAAGTCCTTATGATTATGATCTATGGTTTAAGTTTTAGTTTCTTGAACTTCTCAACCTTCTAAAATATGCTTCAAGTTTTAGTTTCTTGAACTTTTCAACCTTCTAAAATATGCTTCAATAAATTAGGGTCTTCCGTCATACTCTTTAATAAAATTGAATCCTCCATCTCTTTCCATAATAAAAAATTAGTATAAAAAAAAAACTCTGTACATCATACCATACTTCCTTTTATTTATAATCTTTTATAATTGCACTTTTCTTCAATTGTACTAAATTTATCATTTTATTTTGAAGTAAATGACAAGAAAGTTTTGAATTCATTAATGTACAATTTCTTAATTTATAATAGCATAACTACCCTTATTTACATAGTACTTTTCGCTCTGGGTCCACATCTTCACAATAATTTACATAGTACTTTTTGCTTCTTTTGGTTAGATAGATGGAAAATGTATGGGAGAGATAGGAGGACTGACAGATGAGGAATCCCTAAGGAAGGTAAGGTATTTTTCCTAATTTATGTTTGGTTGAAAGAAAGGGAAAGTGAGTTTTTATATATATTTTATCAATATACTCTCACTTTATAAAATAATAAAAAGTAGATATTCATTTGAATTTTTTTGAAGAGTATACTTGCACCAATTTGTTAGAGTGAATTACTAATCGGTTATTTATATACAATACAAGTAAGTGGAGAGTCCTACTCCCTTATTTGTTGGATAAATATATACCAATTAAAATACAAGTAAGTGGAGAGTCCTACTCCCTTATTTGTTGGATAAATATATACCAATTAAAATAAATAGGTCCGACAATTCACTACAACAAATTAACTTTTTATTTTTTGAAAATGTTAAAATTTAAAATTAAAAAAACAGAGGTAGTTATTCAGTTTCCCTCTCCTCCCTTCCTCTATAATTGGATGGATAGAAAAACAAAAAGGGAAGGATAAAAAAAATGAGTTTCCTCCTTATTTTCCTTTTCTCCCATCAAACACGTAAAGTTTTATTCATGCATCATCTCAATGCTTCCCTCCAATCAAACAAAGCATTAGACAAATAAGGCTGACCATCATTCTTTTAAATGAAAAGTGAAGATACAAAACTGGCTTTTCTTGATGGTATTTCGATCAATAGATGGATATAATTACTAAGAGCGCCACCTCTATGGGAGCAATCTAATAGTAGCATTTTCTTTATGAGTCTCTATGAAAACGTAGATTTTTTTTTTTTTTTTTTTTTTCACCATCAAACATAACACAGTGATAGAATGGCATGTATTTATTTTAAATTTATAATTAAAATATATTAATTTTTCCTCTTTTAAATTTAGAGCTTAAAATTTTACTCATCGAAAAATAGACAAACATTATTCATCTTTTATTTAAAAAGAGAGAGATAAGTCACATAATCGTTGGAGAGATGTGACAAAGAAACGTGTCTTTAGAAATGAGAAATTACTTTCACTCTTAGGTAATTGAAACCAACTGTTGCAAAACAGTCCACAAAGAAAAGAAAAGAAAAAAAAAAAAGAGAAAAAATTCTTTTTGATAAAAGCTTACTATATATATATATATATATATATATATATTATATAAATATATATATATACATATATAAATATAATATTATATGTATAAAAAAACAAAATAGAATAATCATTAATAATTGTAGACGAAACAAGGGTGTTACTCACGTTGGGTATTTCAACAAGCACATTGTGGGTTTCACATCAACCCATCCCCATGCATCGAGCTCAAACATTGAGCATCTCACCATTGGAAAGACATCTTCAAATTTCATAGCAACTCAGTCTCCAAATTGAGTTTGGCAGCCTTGGTTTATCACATCTTGATGGAGCGGAACCGTCGTATTTACAAGTAGAAATCCCTCTCAGCCAATTTCCTACTCCACCAAAATTTGGATGCAATCAAGGCCAAGCTCCTATCATCTTCAATATCAGATTCCCTCAATGCCCCGAGAATAGCAGCGGAATGGGATCTCCCGTCCTCTGTGATCCGTTCCTCCGGCCAAACCGCCGGACCATGTACCCTGAAGATGGAGTTTTGCTCCTTCATTACCGGAATGTCCGCAAACCCTGTAACGGTTTTTTGCTTTTCACTTTGGGGATCAGTTGGTCTCTTCGTTTGCTCTTTTGGGCTGTTGTATTTGGGCATGTTGAGTGGGCTATTATTTGGGCCTGTTCTATGGTTAGCTATAGGCTAGCTTTGGGCTGTACAGTTTCTCTTTTTTATATAATATTCGTTTCAACTTTCAAACAAAAAAAAAAAAACAAAACCAAGGGTGTTACTATTTTCAAAAAATTGTTCAGTATAAATTTTTCGAGGTAATATTATTTAAATTGATTTTCAAAAATAATTTTTTAATGAAAAACTAATATTCAAATAATTTTTTAATGAAAAACTAATATTCAAATAATTTTATGTACTTATTTTTTTTTTTCGGAAAGTAATTTTATGTACTTATTTCCTTTCAAATATCTATTTTCTGGTTTTTTATTTAAAAAAAAAAAAAAGAATTCAAGAAAATCCCAATTCCTTTTCCAAAACCAAATCCCAAAAATCAAAGATTTTGTTTCCAATATGTTTTCCTTTGGATCCAATCCGGCGGCTGTATAAAACGGTCTCAAACTACAGAATTAAGGACGAGCGTGAAGACCTACCTACTACATTCATTCTCTCACGGCATGGCGTCCCAAACCCTAAACTTCCGAATCCCCTCTACCGTTCTGTGCCCTCCAAACCACCCCTCTTTCTCTTCCTTCGTCTCGAAAGCACCTCCTCTCCCGAAACCCTAGCTTTTTCTCTCTTCCATCACCCCCTGCTGCTGCAAGATCAAAATCCTTTTCTCTATCGGTTCAGTACAAACCCTCTCTGGAGCCAATAATTCTCAAAACGTATAGGTCTAGCGTTTTTACCAATTCCTCCTCCTCTGCGTCAATCACCAAAACCCCACATTATTGTTTAAACAACCCAACTCGTGATCACGACTCAATCTCAACCATGTCGACAAAGGCTATACCAGTTTCAGGATCTTTCCTGGCAGAGTCGGCCATGCTTGACAGCGTCCAGAAGAAATTAGTGTTCCGCTTGGAACCGTTGCTTCCCGTGCTTGCGGCGGGAATGGCGAAGTTTCTGAGTCTCTACAGTGAGATATTGATGGTTCGGATTTCTCTGGGTTGGTTCCCAAACATTCCCTGGGAACGCCAGCCCTTCTCGGCGTTCCGGGACCTGTGCGACCCATTTTTGAGTCTTTTCAGGATTATTGTTCCACCCATACACAGTTTCTATATCAGCACCCTTATCGCTTTCATAGCGTTGGGTATGCTTGCCTCCCTTCTCATCAATGTTCCTACTCCTACCCTAAACTAAAGAATAAAATTCTGAGTGGAATCAATAAATGGTTGCTCTTGCTCTGCTCTGTCTGCTCTTGTATGCCGGTGGTATTTATATCTAGTATTAAAGGTATGTGATGAGTTGGTTGCGAGACATAAACAAACAAAGGCGTTCAATTTTCCGATGCTTCTAATGTTGAAGATCTTATTTAATTTTTTTCCCTTTTTTCTTTTTCTTTTTTCTTTTTCTTTCTTTGATACGGAGTAATATTTGCTACCTACTAAATGGTTTGATTCTTGTTGAATAAGTCAAACTTTTAATTGACAGTACGAAGTTATCAATTTTCAAAGGCAATACTTACCAACTACTTTATGGTGTGTTCAAAGTTTTTAGGGTTAATTACATAACCCTTTTTATAGTTTGTCTTACTGATAATTAAATAAAATTTAATCTTTTTTGAACAACAACACTCTTACATGTTACTAAAATGAACAATAACACTAATTAGTGGTCTGACATAATATAAATTGACTTTAATACAATTTTAAATTAATTTAGTATTTAAATTATAAAATTATCGTTTTAACCTTCACTTATTTTAATGAACCAAAATATTATTTATACATGTGTGTGTACACACACGTGTATAGATCTAAAAAACAAACCCAAATTATTCCATGCTCTCTCTCCCCGCCGATCATGGAGACCCAGAAGACCCATATTGTCTTAGTTTAATAAAAACCTAAATCACAGACAGAAAGCCCCTCTCTCTCTGCACCCACCATCGCAGCCACAACCACCATCCCTCTCATATCCCTTCTTCCTCTCTCCTCTCCACCCAACATCGCTGCCACCCCACTGTCGCAGCCACCTCCACCATCTATCTCCTCTCCACCTCATCTTCTCCACTCACTGCTGCCATCGCCATCTAGCTCTTGTGTGGAGGAAGTGTTCATCGCCGCTGTGGATGACGGAGGAGGCGGTGAGTTTCTGGTGGCAGTCACGGTTGTTCTCGGGGTTTAAGATCGGGAAAGTGATTCAGAGTCAGGTGGGTTGGGGTAGAATTGGAGAAGAAGATAAGCCAGTTGGATTGAGTGAGAGCGAGTTGAGTGAGTCTGGGAGCGAGTTGGATTCGGTGGGAGCCAGTTGAGTGAGTCTAGGAACGAGTTGATTGGGTCGGTTGGCCCGTTTTGCTCAGCGCTCGGTGAAGCCATTCACGGCTGGGTGCCACTTAAAGTCGACAATTTTGAAAAGTTGGAGAAGGTATATACATAAAATATATATATGCGCTCGTCAACCTCATCACCGCCACCAGCCACCTGAGGCCGTAGTTGTCCATATTGTCACCCTCCACCACCGATCGCCTCCTCGTACTAGCCTTCTGCACCCCCACATGCTCCTCGCCCTTAGCGGCTTATTAGGCCTCCCACCTGAAAAAATAATTTTATCACGGGCCAATGAAAGATCAGAAAGGGGAATTTGCAGGGAGAATGGGTTGGAAGATGCAAGAGGGGGGGGGGGGGGTTGTTATGGGCATTTAAGTAATTTAATAAATATGATATTTTATATTAAAAATTAATTAAATAATAAGGGGGTAATTTAGACATTTCACAATCATTTTAAAATGTTAAAACTAACAAAGGTGTGATTATTCAAAAATCGATTAAGTTTTATCACCCTATCAATAAGACAAACTAGAGAGTGTCAGAGTAATAATTCAAGTTTTTATGTAAAAATAAAGTGACAAGTATTCTTATAATATAAATAAATTAAAATGCCCCATTTTTATGTATATTCCTGCTTTCATTTTTTTACACATGTAAACTAAAAATTACAAGATATATAGTTGCTTAGCGCAGAGCAAATATGCTCCTACCTTTAGTTATATTATAAAAATAATTCAAAAATATTTATTTAAGATATTTATAAGCAATTAGACAAATTTTTACAGTAGGACATTTTGAAAATTTAAGTTTTTATTTTTATTTTTTATCATTTTACAATTTCATATTTATATAATCATATTTTAAAATAAATATTTTATTTATTATTTTCATAAAAATAAAACAATAATATTATTTTCATTCCAAATCCCATCCTACATCCAAACTAATATATATATATATATATATATATATATATATATGCGTTCCTTTCAAATTCAATTGGTTCCAAATTCAAATCCAAAAAATTTTGTTTTCAATGTGTCTTCTTCTCTTGGATCCAACCCATTTCTTATTTGGGAACCTATAAAATGAGCTCAAACTAAAAGACCTACTATACCACTCTCTCATGGACATGGCGTCCCAAACCCTAAACCTCCGAATCCCCATTACCTGTCCTCCGATCCACCCCTCTCGAAAGCACCTCCTGTACCGAAACCCTAGCGCTCTCTCTCTTCCCTCACCCCCTGCTGCAAGATCAAAACCCTTTAATCTATCCCTCAAAAAGTCTAGGGCTAGCGTTTTTACCTCCTCATATTCCCCCTCCTCTAAGTTAATCCCCAAAACCCCATATTATTCTTCAAACAGCCCAACTCATGATCACGACTCGATGTTGACAAAGGCTGTACCAGTTTCAGGATCGTTCTTCACTAGTCACGCAGAGTCGGCCATGATTGGCAGCCTCCAGAAGAGATTAGTGTGGCGCTTGGAACCGCTGCTTCCCGCGCTTGCGGCGGGGGCGGCGAAATTTCTGAGCCTTTACAGTGAGATTTTGATGGTTAGGTGTTGGCTCGGTTGGTTCCCAAACATTCCCTGGGAACGCCAGCCGTTTTCGGCAATCCGGGACTTGTGCGACCCCTTTATGAGTCTTTTCAGGATTATGATTCCACCCATCTTTGGTTTGGATATCAGCACCCTTTTCGCTTTCATGGCGTTGGGTATGCTTGCCTCCCTTCTCAATGTTCCTACTCCTACCTTAAACTAAACAACAAAATTCCCAGTGGAATCAATAAATGGCTGCTCTTGCTCGTGTATGCCGGTGCTCTTGCTCTGCTCTTGTATGCCGGTATTTATATCAAGAATTATAGATTTGTTTGTTTGGTTTTTTTTTCCTAGGAGGAATTTAGATGGATGTGATAGTCTCGTAATAAAGTTTGTTTCAATCATATGAAATTGTAATTTTTTTTTTTTTTTTCCTAGAAGGAATTTAGATGGATGTGATAATCATATGAAGTTTGTTTCAATCACTTCTCAATTTTGAATTTTTCTTTTGAGAAAACTTCTGCTAGTACTTTATTTTAGTATTTTTTTTCGTTTGATGTGACATTTACACAACAATTGATTGCAGCACTTAACCTTAAAACATGTAGGAGGATACAAATGACCAAAGAGATGAAACAAACATTGTGCATTTTAAAATAGAACATAATTTGAACAGGAAACCATGTTTGGCAGTTCAAAGTTCAAAATTTACATGATATGGGTGAGTTATTTCATACAACAACAGCTGTTTTGTTTCATATTAATAACATGCAGGGAATGTGACTATCGTTTTCCGAAATAAGAAAATAGAGTTGGTTGTTTATCACCAGCACCCCCAAAGTTTCCCTTCTTTCTGACTGGACTTGTGCAAAGCTTCTTGGTGTCATCAATAGATGCCTTTGTATCAGCTGAAAGCTCCTCAAGGTCCCGCTTGATTTGGGGATTCCCAGCTGTCTTAGGTTCTGAATTATAATTGCATTCCCCGGTAGAAGATGGATAGTCTGTGTTGTGTTGAGTTTCAGGTTCCTTTTTCAAACTTATTAATGGGCTGGTGGAGGATGGTTTTCCTGCCATATCCCGAGTTTCAGGTTCCTCTTTCAAGCTTTTTAGTTGACTGGTTCTGTTGTGCTCTTCATTAGCACTTCCAACTTGTGGCTTCAACACCTTTTCATCATCAATTTCTTTCTTTGAGAAAAATTTTGAAATTGAATTCTTCTTCTCAATTTTCAGTTGTATCTGCAAAACATGGTGGTCATCAGCACACAAAAGTCATCTTCAAAAGGGAATGAATTAGAAATAAATTATGGCATCCGCTTCCATTGTGAGCAGCTTCTGGTTTTCAGACATGAAGTCAGTCAAGTGGCAAACACTAATTGTACAAATTAGATACCACAAACTTGATTGGTTGATAAAATATATTTTTCAAAAAATGTTACTGTTGATGCAATATCACAAAAATATTCATGTCTATACGTAATATTGCAACCAACACTGACCACCTGTTGTTGATTGCAGTCAAGACTTCTGTCCTGCCAAAGGGTATACTTCAAATTGTGAACATAAGAATAGAAAATTAGTTGCTCTCCGATTAGGAAAGACCCACCAGAGACAGTGCAGGGCATGGGATCCACAACCCCCACTGTCTGATGTTTGATGCCTCCGAATCAAAGAGCCTATAATCATTCTTTAAGGACTAAGGATTATTAGAAGAAGAAACCGCCAGTGTCCGGGGCTCGGTGTCTCCGAAACAGAGAGCCTATCATCACTCTTTAAGGACTAAAGATCATTAGAAGAAACCGAGGAACCAACTAGACACACCTCCTTTATGCACTCTGGTCCATCAAAAGAAGGCTTGCCCATTGCAGGTGTCACTGGGTACCATACCTGAAATCAAAGTTTCAACCAATGTAGTAGTAAATGTCATGTGAAAACATCTGTTGTTTCTTATTTTTAGAAAGCTCTTACCAAATCCGGCTCTTCATATGGTTTAAGTAAAGTATCAAATTTGGAAGACGAAGAACCAATTAGCCATGCATCAGAAGATTCCTTGCCACCCAGAATAACTGGCATCCTGTCTGTAATAGCAGATGAATGAAATGATGAGCAAAAAGAGTTTAAATATGGCAGATATAATGCAATAAAAAAAACCTTACAGAAATGAAACTGTAAAAATTACATTTTCCACTCTAAATGTCAAATGGGGAATAAAAGAAATTAGCAAATTCACGTGTTATACTTGTGAAAACAGCAAATTTGCATTTTCTAATGTAAAGGTCAAAGGTAGTTATGACTTAACAGCCAAAAACAAAAGTCAGTCATAGAAGACATTCATCATCCATCTTTATTGCTTAGCAGTGTGTTAAACTGTTAACCTGACCATCAACCAGCTGCATGAACACTTTTTGTAACATTTAAGTCCAGAATTCGAAAAATAAATAAAGAAAATATATAAATGACTTATTCTGTATAATATTAGATAACAAAATTATGAATAGTTTTGAACAAGTCATATGAATTATCAATCACATAAGAACAGTGATATGCAGACCGAAAATCTAAACAGAACAAGGCTGTGGGCCCCACCCGTCTTGTTCGATTTCGATTTTTCGAACTGAAAAGCATCCTCCATCACATAAATAAACAGTAGTAGTATTTTATTTTTCCCTAGTTAATCCTAGTTGCACAACTAAGCACTTTCTATCTTTCTACTTGTACGATATTATGCTGTGAAGAAAGTGATCATCTGCAGCATGTGATGATTAGGCTTTATACACTATTTTAGCACCTGAAACCTTTTTGGATTGTCCACATTTTTATAAGATGAGTAAGGATAAATCCAGTTTTGTTTCTCCGATACTGTTTAAGGAAACAAAGAACAAACTTCCTGGGTCGCATAACAATTTCCAGCTTAATTCTTAAAGAGTAATTCTCAGTGGTAGTTTGTTAGTTCATTTGTCAAAGAACGAATTATAGGTCTGGTAATAAAGGGCTGGGAAAGAGAAAAAGCAATAAAGGAAAAGAAAGATAATATACATAGATGGTTTACTTCAAGGGAAACCAGCCTCCAAGATACATAGATGGTTTACTTAGAGGGAAACCAGCCTCCAAGATGTATGATCAGATTACAAACAAACTTCCCCCCTCCTTTGCTGGAACCTGTTATTTAAAATACTTTGTAAACTAATAAAACTACCCCCAAATCTCCTACAAAATAGTGAAACTCACATAACTATCCATTCCACTTCTAAATAACTACCCCACTCCACCAACAAATTAGTAAAAGACATAACTACTACATAACTACCCACTAACGCCTTCAAATCTTCATTCTAGATGTAGCATAATTATATATATGTTTCATATCCTTGCCCATGTGAGCCAACATGCCATTCATTATTAATTTATAGATTGCTATAAAGATAAATTTTATCAGGCGATCTAAAGTTGTACGAGCTCTATTCAGAATCTTCCTGTAGCTATTGCTTGGTTTATTTCTTTCAAGCATCTCTCGTGTTATCTATATAAAACAGTATAATATTCATAACATCATGGGCCAACTACAAAACAGTAATCAATAGTTAACAAGAGAAGCAAAGTAATACTAAACCCCATGTTTGTGGGAAGTGTAAAGGCAAAGCATGTGGATTAAAGGCAAGAGAACAAGAAGAGGAGCGGCAAATAGTAAAGCATACAATCAAAATTCCATACTAAATTCTCAAATTTAGGAGTTAAATGGTGGATATTTCCAGAAATTACGCAATAGTAATAAGAAAATTTTCCTAATTACTGCTCATCTATATAAAAGTGGTAATTCTCATAATACAATGTAAATATTATTATTTAGAAATAAAAATATAAAAGCTATGGTACTATAGTAGTATAGTACCATAGGATAAATTTAATCAGAATAAATATAAGCGAGGCCAGAAAGCGCAGATTAGTTTGAAGGAAACACATTTAATACATTAAACTTCTCCAGAATATTTGCTATATCTGACACTCAACTACTGTCGCATAGAAATTACTTTCAAATTCGATTCAGTTCCAGCTGGCAATGGATTGTTTCTAGGATTGAAATCCTGCTGCATCTTTAAGTATAGATGTTCATTCGACGAGAGTAATACTGCATTGTAGCCCAGGATACAAGTATAAATAAAACATCCCAAATAATAGCTAGCTGCAGCAAATGCTATAATTTGGGATGCTTTACATTTTAATAAGTTGAATTTGCTTGACCTGTTAGTTTTGTTACTCTCTTATTGTCTTGCAGTTTTCTTTCTGTGTTGTTTGGCCTCTATTGGAAATGGAAAAACCCATTTCTGTAAGTATTTAAGGGGGTATGACACTTTTTTTTTTCTTGTATTTTATTGTTTAGTTTTATAAAAGCATCCCATTCAGAAAAATAAATAAATAAAGCATAAGTCATCTTTCATGTTGCTTTCGATGCCTCACATGTGATATTGTGGCTACTTGATATTTCAGGAACCAACAACAAACACAACCAAAAAAAGTTTCACAATATATGTTTTTCATTTTTGTGCCTTTCAACATTTGAATTGGTCTCCTGAGCAGTCTACTGGTGCCTTAAAGAGGTGCCACAATTCCTCTTTGCAACTTTCCCCTTCTGTTGCATAGTACAATCATTATACTACAAAATTGCACATGATCATTATACTACAAAATTGAACATGATCATGTAAGAGTGCCATCAAATTGATCTTCTAGCCATAAAATGATTATATACACCGTAGAACATCTTTAAATGCTGACTATAAAATTAAGATCTACAATGTGAATCAACAAAACAAACAATACTAACCATGAAGCCATCCTAAAGCTGATGATGAAGAAGTTGTCAAGATGGTGAAGGTATAAAGAATCTCTCCTGCAGGAAAGAATGAATTAGTTATATGGTAGTCCAAAATATATAAAATTATAAACCAAGTATTAGTCCTTCAAATAACAATACGAGTTAATAGGAAATTAGTAGAAATAATTGTCCAGATATTATACTACTAAGGCACAAATCAACAAACAGAGCAACCTAAAGAATGGAGATTAACAGCCGCAGGTACTATAATCTACTCAAAAGCATTTCAAGTCAAAATATTTTTAGGGTAAAATTACATGTCTAAATAAAAGTAACCAGACCAGCTACAAAATGAGACAGGAAAACAACGAAAACTGAGGAATTTTTTTTAGAGAAATAACCATACTTCATTACAAAATTGCAAGTTGCAAACATATCTGATAAACGAGAATCAAACAAAGGTGGTTCACCTTCAGAATTTTTCCAAGAATCATAAAGAGCAGCTAATAGAAGGGGTCGACCATCCTTGAAATTAATGTAGTAGGGTTGTTTTTTTGACCCATCTTTTTTCCATTCATAGAATCTGAACAGAGATCCAAGTCCCATTATAGCTAAAAACATTTGAAGGAATACAAAAATAACTGAACATAAAGATAATATACAGAAAGAAAAGTGGCATCTTTTGCAGCTAGGTGTTCACCCAAAACAGTAATAAGCAACAACTATAGACAAACTAATAGCCTTTGGTATACTCCATCTGGGGGAAAATAGAATATTCACCACCGACCCCTGCCATATATGAGTACAGATGTTCCATATTTAGAAAATTATACAGACATAAAGACTTCTACGGAATCGTGGAAAACTCAGAAGTTAATGTCAGTGATTTAAGGAAATATGTTGCTCCAACAGTGTGAAAGAGCACACAACTTCACATAAAAACCATTATACAACATGTACCCTTCGACAGCCACTAGGCACCGGTTGTTTGGAACAAGACGCCGAAAAGAAGCCTTCTCACATATTGACTCAGACCGAGCATTGAACTGCAATTTAGAACAGAGATTAGACAGCTGAAATTTTTTCAACAGCATAGATTGCACAGTTTTAGTGTCGCTGTAAGCTAACCCAACCATATCCATATGTACAAACAGTATATGAGTGCCATTTACATAAAGTAAATCTCTAGCCAGAAAAAAGTGAAATTGGGCAATATAAAATAAAAATAACATACAATAGTCAAACTCTTTAAACAATTAATTTTGACTTTCAAGGTCAATATTAAATGAAGCAAACCCCGTTTTAAGATAGTATTTTTCCTCGAAAAAAATAAATGGGGAAACAAGAAATAAATAACAGTAAAACTGTAAAATGATCCCAAATTGGGGCTTTTACTAAGATGACGGGCAAGGCTCAACCATAACTCCTCCTCTCTCCTTTCATAAATTTGAACAAATTCACTTCATTTAGAAATTAGATGAATTGCATAACTAACTGATGGCTTAGATGATGATGATGATGGTGGTAAAATAAAACCAATAAGAAGTAGCAATCATCATAATAGTGTGCTTCAAATCATGAATAGTTGTGGAAGCCTTTGAAATTAAATTTAGATTCGTTCATGTGACGTTATTGAGTGTGAATAGTCAATCATAGCCATTACCATCTTATAATGATCGGGTTTCTCATTTTTCTTGGTGAAAGTGGGAATAAGCCCCCATTTCATGCAGTGTAGAACGGCACCAGTACCACCTTGGCCATCAGAACCATCTTCTCTCCGAACAACCGGCAGATTTGATCCTGGTGAGACATTATAAGATGGCCGATACCTAATATTTCACCCAAATTAAGCGTTCAAAAGGAGCCATAATTGACACAGTTCAAACCCTTCTATTTTACAATAAACGGAAAGAAATGTTTGTATACACTGCACTGAGTCTATACTCTACCGTCAATTAATCAAAGCCCTAGTCGGTAGAATCAGTTGTTGCAAATGTGATGTGTATATAGATAGATATGTGTGTATAACGTATACATATAGAGAGAGACGAGGGAGGTTACCGGTCCATATTGACAGAACGGAGGGGGCGGCCGTTGAGGTGGCAAGCCCTAGGGATATCGTCGGCTCTGACAGTACAACGAGCCCTCCCACACATCTCTTCCTCTGCCTTCGCTGTCCTCTCTTGTTTTTTTTTCTCCTCTCTTCTAGTCCTATGCCCTCGTGACATATGAAGAAGCGCGGGAATTAAAAAATGACTTATATTAGGGCCTGTTTGTTAAGGGCAGTTTACTGACGCTTTCACTTTCTCATTTTTACTTTCAAAAGTAAAATCATAATTTTTATTCCTAAAGTTAAAATATAAAGTAAAATTATGTTTATTAATTTGTTATGCTTTTAATATTTTTAAAGTAAAAAATTAGGAAGCAAGTTTAATAATTATAATTTTAATTTTGCTTTTTTAAAGTAAAAAATTAGGAAGCAAGTTTAATAATTATAATTTTAATTTTGCTTTCTATTATATATATATATCATCATTGTTGTATTGATCAAGACCGACCCATTCTTGATTGGCAAGTTGAAGAGAAGGAAAAGCTGTAAATTCGCTTCCAAGAAAAGAAAGAAGAAAGTTCGATGGCAGCGTTGCCAAGAAATCGTTGTTCCCGCGAGACTTTCACTGCCGCCAGCTCCGGTGGAATAGGGACAAGGCGTATCGGATCTCAGGGAAGGGGGCAAGCTCTAACCGAGGTAGGGGATACATCATATCCATACGAACATTCTTTTTTCAATTCTCTATATTCCTCTCTGTTCTAGAAACTTGAAAGTTCATGAATAATTGTTTTCCAATCCTAGGGTTCCACAAATTAAGCGTCTTCATTCTGGACTGAACCAGCAACAACCCTTCCTCATAGCTGCAAATCACCCTTGCGGCGAATCCTCTCTGCACCTCCCACAGCGTTTCCAACATTATTAAGTTGGTGATTTTGGTATCCACCACCACAAAGTGGTCGTTCTCAGAAATTACGATATTCTGCGAATGGAGCTTTCTGTTCACCTCCGATCTGAGAAGCCTCTGGGCAAATTCTCCACGGCAGATCAGCGCACACCATCACTTTTATGATCTTCTTCTTCCTTTTCCTCAAGAGTGTGTTTCAATTAAGACTAAATCCAAAGAAATATGTGAACAAAGGGAGGAGGTGGGTGAAGGTAATGGCGGCAGCGATAGGCCGGTGGCCATGGTCGGGGGAGGCAACGTGGAGATTGGTGATAATAATTTTTAAGTTTTTTTTTTTTTTGGAAAATAAAGCTACAGTAGATAAATTACTTCTCATAAACAAAGTAACAAATCTTCACTTTCTCTTTCCTTCATTAAATCTGAAAGTACTTTCTAATAGGTAAAAAGTAAAAATGTATTACTAAACATAATTTTCACTTTTACTTCACAATTTTAGGAATTGACAGTAAAAATCAGAAAGTAAAAGTGTTACTAAATAGGCCCTAAGTGTTTTGTTTTGTTTTAAATTTGTTACAGTAGCCCCTTTCAAGCCCAAAACATGTTTAGCTGGGCTTGTTGTGTTTTAAACAGTTGCAAAATAATTTCAAAAATGGGCCCAAAATATGAAACACCATTTTGGTGTTTTTGGTTGTTTCTGTACTGTTTGGGCTATATTACACTGTGGCAGAGGAAATAAATTGTTCATTTAACTGTAGCTAAACACATATAGAAGGCAAAATTGGTCATTTTCTAGGGTTTTGGGTGCAGCTTCTCTTTGGGCAATTTTGGGCAACTCGCAAATCATCTTAGCCTCCCCAATCGCCTCCAACTCTATTATTGTTCTCAACTCTGAACTTGCCATCTCTCTGTCTCTGCAACTGCAAACTACTGTAGTCCACAAGAATCAGAAGTTCAAAACCCATTTACTTCAGTTCATCTATCTGTCTGTAAGAATCAAAAGTTCAAACCCATATCGGCATATCATTTCAGATTGTTCAAAAAATGAAAACCCATATCTTTTAGTTTCCATCGCCCGCTGTTCCAATTCGGGTTCGCCGTTCACAAGCTTCCGCCGCTGGCCCGCTGTCTCTCAACTCTCAAAACTCATATCGGCGTATCATTTCAGATTGTTTTAATTTTTTTTCTATTTGAAATCAAGGTCTGTAATTCTTGTTTAAATTTTTTTTTTTTTTTTGGCTAAATCAATTAATCTATCGAAATAAATTTTTTTTTTGGCTAAATCAATTTGAAATCAAGGTTTGTAATTCTTGTTTTAATTTTTTTTTGGCTAAATCAATTTGAAATCAACGTCTGTAATTCTTGTTTTAATTTTTTTTTTTGGCTAAATCAATTAGTGTATCGAAATAAATTTTTTTTTTTTTGCCTAAATCTATTTGAATTCAAGGTCTATAATTCTTTTTTAATATTTTTTTTGGCTAAATCTATTTGAAATCAAGGTCTGTAATTCTTATTTTATTTTTTTTTTTGGCTAAATCAATTAGTGTATCGAAATATATATATATATATATTTTTTAGCCAAATCTATTTGAATTCAAGGTCTATAATTCTTGTTTTAATATTTTTTTTTTGGCTAAATCAATTAATCTATCAAAATAAAAAAAAAATTGGCTAAATTTGTTTTAATTTATGATCTTTTTATATAATTTTTATTTTATTTTATGAGTTTTAGTTATAAATATTTGTGAAGAAAATGACTGAAACAGACCTCTTGCAGTATTTGCAAACAACTTGTAAAGAGGATAATAAAATTGAAAATAGGTTATTGCAAAAATTTAAGACTTTTACATGAAAAAATATTGACAATATTTGAATTATTAAAATATACTTTTTAGACATTTTTGTAAATAAATTATAAAATTTATAATATAAATTTATTATTTCATAAAATGTGACATTGTAACAGTTAAAGTGACCAAATATGTTTTACATGTTTTTGTTTCTGACATTTTCACAGCAAAACATAGTTCCCAAACGTGTTTCCGAATTTTTTCCAAAACACTCTTACAACAAAAACACTGTTTCTGCTTTAGCCAGAAACAAAGCACCAAAAACAAAGCGCATACCAAACGGGCCCTTAGAAGTAGGGTAATTGGTTTTGCTGCCTTGCACGTGCTAACTGCACCCGTATCCCAAACACACAATATGGTAACGAGGGGAAGGGGAAGGAGTTTATAACGAAGGAAAGGGAAAGGATAAGAAAGGTGTTCATTTTTAGATTTTTTTGGATTAAAAATTTAAATAAGTTTAAAAATATATATGGGGCCTATTTATGTGACTTATTCAAGTTGATTTCGGTACATTGTTGATTGGTTTTGATGTGTATGAGAGAGGAAGGAGATGGTTATAGCAGTAACAGTAGCTTTGGTAGTAGGTGGTGGCAATGGTGATGGCCATGGTGGGGGGAAACGGCCATGGTGGGGGAAGAGGTGGGTCGAGGCGATGGTGAAACTGATGCATGTTTTAATGATTTTTTAAATTATTTATATATATATATATATATATATATATATATATAGTTATGGGAATGAAATTCTTGGACAAAACTAGATTTATTTTTTTCTTGTCCAAAGAAAACATCCTATACAAATTAAACAAAATAGTCATTTTACATTACTTTATATTTATTAATTTATTCCATTAAAATGAGAGTATTGTCGTCATTTTAATTTTCCAGGGGTTATTTGCACCAAACCAATAATATAGAGATATTTTACACTACACATTAACTATTTTGCACTATATCAATAGTATATGGAAATTTTTGCACTTACCCCTTTTATTTATTTCATTATTCTCTCTGTAATTATCTTTTGTCGAAAGAAATGAATGTTACGTTAGTATTTCTAACAAGCTACAAATTGGATTTCAACCTCGTGGTTAGTATTTTACACAAAATAATAATAAGCAATTTTATGTTTTTACTTTCCAACTCACAAAATAAAATAAAATTTTCACCTAATTTCTTAATATATATTTTTTATTTTTTAAAAATACAATTTTTTTAATGAATTATATATAAATATGTTATCATTCCATTAGATGCGTTAACCAACAACTTTATAGTCTGGTGGTATATATTCTACTTTTCAAAGTAAATGATGAAGGTTCGAGTGTTTCTGTCAATAATTCATTCAGAAGGAATAAAGAAAAGAGGTTTTAATTTAAAATTCAAGACTTGCAAATGATTATTCTTCACTCTTTGTTCCAAACAACTCTCTCTCTCTCTACCATGATTATAGCTTTCTTTTCAACACATTTAGTTTATCAGGTAATTATAATTTTGAATTTGTTTGCTTTCAAACTCAAGATTTTTGTTATTCTGTGTGAATTTTTTGGTTTTTTTAGGGTTAATTACAATGACCCCCCTGAGATTTGCTATAATGATAGCTATATACAAGTTAGACCATTTTTGAACGATGACACCACTTTAAGTTTGATAAAGTTAACAAAGACACCCTCTGTTAGAATTTTTGATCCAAACAGACCCTTAAAAGGTGATAAAAGACTAAATTGACCTTCAATAAAATATTAATTTTTAATTTAAAATATCCAAATCTTCAAATGACAGAATTACCCTTATTAATTCCAATTTTATCTCTCTATCCTGTCTCACTGAAAACCCATAAATTTTGCCCCCAAAACCACTACCACCACTTCCACCATGGCCACCCGCCACTGTCACCTCCACCAAAAAACAAAACAGAGAAATTATAAATGGGTTTAGTGAGAATTATTGCATACTATTAAATTTTTTTTTTTTATGAGTAATAATCAATGTTTTCTCTGTGCCTATCTAATGTGTTTTTTCAATTTTGTGGCAAATATATATATATATATATATATATATATATATATATATATATATTTCTTGAAAGAATGAACAAGGGCGATAGTGGTAGAGATAGTGGAGGCAGTGCTGGGCTTCGTCAAAGCATCCACTGGTCGTTGAGACTCGGCGGTGAGCTTGCGAGCAAGATGGAGAGCTCGGCTATGGATGAACTGCGACAAAGCGGTGACGGACTAGCTATGACGGCTTGATGGAGTCGATAGAGACGAGCTGGTTAATTGCGGCGGTGAGTGAGGAGGGACTCTCGACTTTGATGATGTCCACCGGCGGGCAAGGAGAACTCAGTTATGGATATCTGCGACTGGTGATGAGAGCGATGACGAGCTCGACCAGTGGCTGTGGATCGATGAGACAGATTTGAATGTCCACCGACAGGGACTCTCGGCTTTGATGATGTCCACCGGCGGGCAAGGAGAACTTGACTGTGATCTGTAACCGGCGATGAGAGCGACGGCGAGCTCGGCCGGTGGCTGTGGACTGGTGAGACAAATCCGGCGAGGGAGGTGGAGCTCGGCTGTGGTTGGCGACGGTGCTGCGATGCTTTTTTGTTGGGCTTGGTTATATATATATATATATATATATATATATATATATATATATATATATATATGATGGTGCTGATATAATAGTGTATATATATAAGGGTAAAAATGACTTTTCATAAGTTCTAATATTTTACCACGAAAATGAATTAAACATTGAAGGGCAATTTCGTCTTTTCTAACATTTTAAGGGTTTGTTTGGATCAAAATTCTCACATGGGGTGTCATTGTTCAAAAAACGACCAAGTTATATATGGCTGTCAATATGTTAAACCTCAAGAGGTGTCGTTGTAATTAACCATTTTTTTTACTTATGAAAAATGCTATCAAGACCCGTCGTTTATTAGGTTGTGAAATGACAAAATTAGCCTTATGATTTAATATTGAATTTAAAACTGATATTTATTGTGAAATTACAAAAATACCCCTAACCCCTTGTCTTCTTCTTCCTCTTCACACACACTCTCTCTCACTCTGATAAGAAGCTTCTTTTACCGGATTACAGCCATATAGTCAATGATAATAAACCACAGGCCCGTCAGGCCTTCACTATGGTCATAATCATAAAACTAATGATTTTGATTGAAACCATACAAAAAATTTCACAAATACAGTCCTATTAACACCCCCAAATTCAGGGCTGTAAAAAAAAAAAAAAAACCGTTTTTTAGTAGCAATGGATTTCATAAACTTACTCAAATACAAGCATACAAGCCTCAAAGACTACTTGTTCAACAAATCATGCTCAAGCATTAGTTTTAAACTTCAATCTGTACCACAACCCTGCAAAAAAGAAAGGGTATCAATGAATAGATTAACAAATTATATAAAGCCTAAGAGTAGTAGTTGTAAGCACCAAAATTTTTTTTTTTTTGGGGTAAACGAATCACTAATTTGCTTTAGTAAAGCTAACTATATATAATATTATTTTAAAAAATTTGAAGTATTAGAAAGTCATAGAAAAGGAAAAACAATGTTACGACAAGCCCTTGAACTCAAACAAACAAGCTAAACTAATTAACAACTCAATTAAGTATCAACTACGAAAGTAAAGTAATGGTATACGGGAAAAGCTTTGAACTTGGGTCAAGATTTATTCAGATTCAATCAAGAAAACCTAACAACACAATATATACACGCGCGTATATTATATATTTTCCAAATATCCAATTAGAAAGATTCCTCAATTCAAATTCCAATAATGTGTTAGTCCATTAATAATAGCAAGAATCGCATAGAAAAAATCACAAAAAACGAAAAACAAAGAAGATTGCAACATAATCGCAGACGCATGAAAACTTTCCTGGGTATTACTGCGTTTGATCATAGCCGCGTCCTTTCCTTTCAGACCCTACAATGTGAAAAATTGATGGCCAACGTTGGAGAAGCTTCTTATAAGAAGAGAGAGAGAGTGAGAGTCGAGTTAGGTTGTGATTTTTTCCCCTTTTTTGACCCGTTTATCAGAGAGAGAGAGAGAATGAAGAAGTTTTTCAGCGAGAGAGAGAGAGAGAGAGGGTGAAGAGGAAGAAGATAAGGGGTTAGGGGTATTTTCATTAAAATATCAATTTTAAATTTTATATTAAATCATAAGATTAATTTTATCATTTCACAACTTAATAAACGGGCCATCATGGATATATGGTAACTTGATAGCATTTTTTTTTTTATTAGTTAAGGGAGTTTTTAATTTTAGCGAGGAGTGTTTTGTACAAAAATGAGAGTAGAGAGAGGGGTTATGTAATTTTTTTTCCTTATAAATTATCAAGCACGTTCTATTTTTCCTACCGGGTCCATTTGGCTAGATATAAATTTATGATAGAAAGTAAAAGTAAAAATCCATTTGTTGAGGAGGAAAAATTTTCAAAAAAATTATGACAAAATATTATTTTGTTCGTTTTGATAGTATAAAAAAAAAAAAAAATGATTTTATTATCAAAACTATCCTTAGGAATTTAAATATTTTAAAATAGAATAAATTTGTGTTTGATGAACCACTTTATACCTAATTGTTTATATCTATTTTTAACCAAAAAAATAAAATAAAATAAAAGGAAAGTAAATATTAAAAATAATAATATAATTGTTTCTATTAATATCTAAATTGTATACCCAAATCTAGAGATAGGAAGTTTCCAATCAAACTAAAAATCCCAATCGTCTACAACACCAACAATAAAAAAACATGTATATCACTCTATCTCAATCATTATTAATTATAGAATCCAAAATTATAATAATAAAAAATTAATTTTATATGCATATATAAAAATATAAATAATTAAATTAAGATTATATCAATTTACAGAAGGAAATCATCTACATACGCGTGAAGTTTGTGACAAACTGAAAGGTGGAGAGAATCATGGAGAAACCTAGAAAATGAGGAAGAGTGGGGGAGAAATAACTGACAAAGACACAAAAGGAAACTAAAATATAAAGTGGTTAAGTTTTGGGAGAAAGTAAATTTTCAGAGTGTTTTATACTGAAAAATTTTTTAGAGAAAATTCACAAGCGAGAATCCTACTTTCCTTTACTATCCATCTCACCAAATGCATAAAATTTTTAAATATATATATATATATATATATATATATATTTTTTTTTTTTTTTCTTTTTATTTCTATCAAGTTCTTGCTAACCAAACATTGGAGTAAAGCATCGATAGTAGTAGGGATTTAGCGTAAGCAGCTTCTCTAATACTTGAACTAAGATCTTAAATTGGCAAATATAAATACTGCAATAGGGTAAATATTATTTGCACCCATCCTTGTAATTACATTTTTTTTTTTTCCTCCCTTCATTTGAAGTTTTGCCATCATATTGTGTCTAATAGATTGTTAAAAATCAATTCTATTTGTCTTGAAACTTGATAAGGATGGCAATTTTTTTTTATTTTTTATTCTTCTTTCAAAAATCTCATTCGAAACTTTTCTAGAGAAGATTAGCGAGACAAAGTGTTGGAACAGGTTCTATGACATGAAAAAATGGTTAAAATTTGTGAAATGTTTAGAAATAGAAAAAAAGATCTTTTCCTTTTATGATAGTACCAAATCATCCTTATTTTCTTATCAACAGTGCTATCATGTGAACATCCACAAATTTATTTTGATTTAACGGGAGAATGCACATCATATGCATCCAATTAAATGAATATATGTCAACCTTGACTTGAAAGCATCCAATAATATAAATGGTATATTTTGAGGCGATTTTTTCTTTCCAACTTTTTTTTTTTCTTCTAATTTTTTTATTTATTACTTTTTATTTTCTCTAGGTTTGTGAAGTTAATATTTACTGAATTAATAGACAATATATTTTTGTAAATTAATTAATTTTTTTTTGGTAAATCACACCAAATTCAGTAAATATTAATTCACAAAGAATAAGCACAAAATAGTACAGTAAGACTTTTCCTTTTTAAATGTCAGATTTAAACAATTATAAAATTGTTAGAGTAAGTTCAATGGTGATACTTTCGGCGATTCTGAGCTGAATTTGAAGATTAGGCTGCTCTAATGGACTCTTCAAATTATGGGCCATTAAGACAATCTTGATCCAAGTCTCCAAAAACCAAGAGTGGTTTGGTGAATTGCAGGCCAGACATGCGGGCCCGCATCAGTTTTCTTTTTCTTTTTTAATTCTGGCTCGGTTGAAAAAAAAATGAAAAAAAATTAGTTTTTTGGTTGATTTTAGTCTTTTTTTTTTTGTTTTTTCTCAAAAAAATTAAACCAAAGAGCCATTAAGGTACTGTTTGGCTGACACAAATAGTGCCTTAAAGGATTTTTTGGGCAAAAAAAGTTTAAAAAAAATAGATAAAAGTGTTTTTTTTATAAAAAAATTTGCTTTTTAAAATATTCCTACTGTCATATAGTTGTTTTAGGCACTGTTTGGCTGACCCAAACAGTGCCTTAATGGCTATATTGACACAAAAACCTATTTTTTGAAATATATATTTTTTTAAAAATAATTATATACATATTTATTTTTTATTTTTAATTTTTTAAAAAAACCTTTCATTGTTTAGTTCAAATATGATTTTTTTATTTTAAAAAAATATGTCTTTATTTTTGCTATAAATTAATAAATCAAATGATATTAATCAAGATTTCATGCATATTGGCTAAATAAATATAGCCGTTAATTGTTAAAAAATAAATTTTATTTTAAATTTAAAAATATTAAAATAATAATATTTTTGGAGAGCGAAAATGCACCATTACAGTATATCGGATAGCTAAAATTTTGGAGATTCTAAAACGCTGACATGATTATGGAAATGCTGATGTAGCTGTGAAAAAATACTGATGTGACAAATTGAAAAGCCTGAATTTGGAAAATCTGAGATGCCCTTTCTACCCCTATTATTAAAGCAAATACTTGTTTCCCAAGATTCAAAACATTCATCACTCATCAATTGTAGGGTTCCCATAAAAAAAGACAAACACAGTTTTAACCGTACATTCAAAATTTATCATGACGATGATGTGGCGGTTATGCATTCGATGATGCATTATAAAAACACCTCATCTCTATGGTGCCACACACCTAATAAATCCTCACAGAATGGCCGGCGCCAAAAGCACCCATCTCACATTCTCTCTCTCTATCTTGAAATTCAAGAAAGATCAAGTATCGAAAATGTTTGTTTGTTCATTGTTGGAATGAAGAAGGTTTCGGTTTCAAGCTTCGAGACCAGGTTCGGATCTGTTCTGGTTCTCATACATTTTCAAATCTCTTCAAGATTGTAGAAGAAGAAGAAGCGAAGAGAAGAATGAGTGGAGCGAGACTCTGCGCTTTGTTGGGGGAATTGGGTTACGAAGGACACGGGTCATTGGACCCAGACAGTTTCGAATGGCCATTTCAGTATGACGACACTCGACCCATCCTGGATTGGCTCTGCTCCAGCCTCCGTCCATCCAACGTCCTCTCACCGTCCGAGGTTTCTCAGTTACGTCTCATCTCTCTTTCTCTTTCTATTTCTATTTCTTTGCATGTTTGATTTAATTTCTTCTGTCCTTTCTTTGGTTGTTTTCGAAATTTTACTATAGGAAAGAATGTCATATCGCTGCCCAATTACTGGGTTTAGGGTTTGTCTACAATTCGTAAACGCCATAGTTAAATTCCCAAATTTGGTAATCTTGATTTTGATTGGATTGAACCAATTTTGGTTATAATTTATATCTTGATAGGTTTCTTGTTAATAATTTGTATAATAATTATGAATTGGATTAGGGTTTCTTGATGGCTCTTTCAGTATATTCAATGTGAAAATAAGCGTGAGGTGCACTGGGTAAGACAATATGAACCAAAGTTACTTAGAGAGATGAAATAAAAAAAAAAAAGCAATGTGAAGCCGAGATTAAGGAACAAAAAAAGTGAGAATGAGGAGTGAGGCAGGGCATTAAAAAAAAAAAATGAAAAAGAGAAACAGGTAGTTGCTACCTGTAAAGAAATCTGGTAATTGCTACAGTGCTCAATTTTAATGGCATATACCCTTGTGAATCGGTATGATGGGTAGCCTGTTCAATCGTCCGTTCACATGGTTATTGAAAATTAGACAGAATATTTTGGAGTGCAGGTTCCGGGGGATTCAGATCCTGCAAAGGAACTGGTTCCTGGTGTGGCCGGTCTGGTCCGGATTATTAAACATTGAAGTTCTCCAGGAAATATACATTCTCGCGAGAAATGTTTTCATTGGAGATTAAGCTTGTCATTATCTTTTGTAATACAATCATTCTGTCATGCAATTTTGTGCTTAAATTTAGTGTTTCCCAAAAATATTATTATTTTCCTAGTATATGTTGTAACTCATGGTGACACGGTCCTTCATCCGATTGATTGCATGCCTTGGCAATAATATTTGTGTTGATAGTTGGGCTCACGTTGATGCTAAGTCTTTCGCTCATATTATTATTTAGGCATTTTAGTAACTTCACTTGATATGAATGGACATTTCTGTTTTTAATAATTGTCCTCCATTTGTTTTTCAGGTATGAGCAATTCCTACAAGAAGGGAAACTATTGGAGGTATTGTTGTAATGCATGCACTTAAAGTGCGACTTGTGAAATATGAATGCATGTGCATAATTCTTTGCAAGGTTCCATGTATGTGGTTGCATGAAAATGTCTGTCAGCAAGTTTATGAGGGTCCAGTAAGTGTGCTTTTTCATGATAGCTGTCTCTGTTCTTTGTGTTTGTGGATGAGAAAGAGTTAAACATTGCCTCGCATTTAGCAATGCCAAGCAGCTGGTGTTTGGTAGTGAGGCCTAAGTTGGTTCTTGGTTTGTTTTTTGGTTGGAAGATGTAGGGTGTGACATGCGGTTATTACTAGAATACTAGATGATTGCTGCAATTTGTCTTCTATGGTGGATTTGGAAAGCATGGAAGAAAGAAATTAAATTTGAAGCTCTTTAACTGCTTATATTGTTACTTCTACAGGGTTGTTGTAAGTGGCAGATGGATTTTTTTTTTTTTTTTGGGGGGGGGGTAGGGGGTGGGGATGAACTTATTGGTGTTTTGTCTTGTTAATTCACTTGTATGTGACTATTTTGCTTATTTGCCTTTCTCAGTTTGATAACTATATATATATATATTTTTAATTAAAATTATGCACCATATCATGTTGATGTGCATTTGCAGCATAAACAAATAAACTCATGGCTATATTTGGTGATGTGACATGGCAGGGGGAGGACTTGGATTTTGCTTATGATAGCATATCGGCCTTTTCAAGTAGGAGAGACAATCAGGAGGCAGTTTTTGGAACTGAAGAAGGATTGAAAGAAATACGGTAACATATTTTGTTGCAAATATATAATCTTTATTTATTTTTTAGTCTTTTTAGTTGTTGTTTCTTGACTTTCTGTTGTGGCCTTCTGGTATCAACTAGTAGATGGTTATTTATAAATTTTATTGTATGACTTAAGGTTGAGAATGCAAAGATTTATCACCTTTTGAAACTTCAAGGCTTTATTTTGTAATCGATGTTATTACAATTGTCTTGCAAAATGAAGTACAGTAACTGTTCATTGAACTAACAAGCCTTAGTCCTATCTACTCAAATCACCTAGGTGGCTCTTACTCTTTTCAATGTAATCTTAGCTTTCAAAGTAGAATCTGCACTGTTAGGAAATTATTCTCCTTGAATAGTATCTACAACTCAAGTTGTTCATGTTCATTTGCTAGAATGATTAAGAATAATTACATGGCATGTACATGTTAATGAGAAGTTAAAAAAGTCATTTAAGATTGAGAAGTACTAAATGTACAGGCTATTGCTTAGTGAAATCGTAATTGTTGAAGCTGTCACACGTAAAGACATGACTTTCGAATTCTAAGAATAACCACTTTGTGCAAATAATGCAAAATATTAGGACTATATTCAAGTTTCTCCCCCTCTCAGCAACCTTGATTAACAGGATGCATTGGATAATGAACCATTTTAAAGTACTTTATGGAATTAATTTAGGTCTCACTTCTTTGTTTCATTAGCAATTCCTCCCTAGTTCATTTTATGGTTGGATGGATCATAAATGGTTGGGGCTGACCAATTTAAACTAATATGTTATTGTTAGAGCTTAGTGGTCAAATTTCTTTCTAGGCAATGTTGTGTGCAAGACCGGAGAATTTTTTTTTGATAAGTAAAGTGTTCAAGACTGGAGATGGTTTCACATTGGGCAAAAATTTTCATTTACTTATTAGCGTTGCATTATTCTACCGTGGAAAAGTACAGTAAATGGCTTCAGTAAACTGTGAAGTTTGTGCTTTTGACTCAAAACTGATAAGCTGTGATCAGGTAACACTCTCTCTCCCCAAAATGAATGATGAAAAATTAAGGAGGTGATTTCTTTCAGTTTTGTTTTTTTGTAGGAATTGTTCTCTATAAAAATTTGCACAAAGAACCTTCTTGCATCTCTGGGTGTGTGCACACGCGCATGTGTTACTTTAATTATCATTATTTATATTATGATAAATATTTCTCCTCCAGCAATATCGAGGCACTCCTAATTTTATTTCCCTCATAGCACAACAAGCCTCAGTATAAGGCTTCCCTTCCTCGTACAGGGTGATTCCGAAACTTCTATGATCTTTGACATGGTTATATGGACTTCATTGTAAAGTTGTTAAGCAAAGTGGTTGCCTTCTTGGTGCATGAAGATCTCATCTTATAAGATGGTTTGCTGGGGAAGCTAGTTGCAGGGTCACATGCTCCAGCCATTTGGTTACTTCGGGATCTATGATATAATATTATAGTCGCCCTTGGAATTTATTATGTACTGTCTCGTCTATGTTAAGAGGGCAGGCCTTGGCGCATTGGTAAGGTTGCTCCATTGTGACCTAGAGGTCATGAGTTCGAAGGCTGCATACAACAAACCCTCCCCAAACCCCGCAATTGCGGGAGCCTTGTGCACTGGGCTAGCCTTTTCTTTTTTTTGTCTCATCTAGGTTATGTTTTGGTCCACCGTTTTAGCATTCCGTTGTTAGGATCATTATAGTATAGAGCTTTTTTAACTTGACAAATATGCTGCTTCGCATATATCTCCATTGTCTTGCAAGTTGCAAATTAAAAAAAATTGTTTGCTGCCTTGTAGTATTTATGACTATGATACTTTGTTTTAGTTTCAGTTTATGGAAAACAAAAGAGAATGTTATTTATGGAGTTGCCTCTGATGGATTACTTTTCATGTTTAGGGATGCTACTGTAGCTTATAAAGCTGAAGCTTCGGCATTGCAGAGACAACTTAAGCATCTGCAGTCTCAATTTGATATGCTTACTGGCCAGGCTTCAGCTTTGATGCAAGGAAGGCGGGCACGAGTTGCAGCAACATCTGCTGTCAATACTCAACTTACTAATGTAGATGATAGTTTATCGGCAAGAAATTTAGAGGTAAACCAGTATAAATTGAAGGTTTTATACCATTAGCGGCAACAGTTTCACACGCACTATATTTTTTATGCATATATATCAATTCTGGGTGGAGTTGTGTTGTCAGTTTTTTTAAGGTTGGAAAACAAACTGTTACGTGAATGGGGTCATTGTTTGTTAAGTTGTAACTATAGTTGTAATCTCATGTAGTGTGCTGCGGAAATATAACATGGCATCACATTAAAAACTATTACAAATATTATCATACAATCATACAGTTAAGAGATGTAACACAGGTTTGTAAGCCATCGGATTAATGTAAAGCAAAGATAAACAAAGAACATGACGGATTTAACGCACATTATACCATTTCAACCATTCAGAAGTTAAGAGGTTCACCCTTGAGGGTATCTATTAGTACATTTGAATGTTGTAAAAATATTAAGAACTATTTGTTTCATGGATATTTAAAAAGGATTTATTTATTTATTTATTTTGATTTGGGAAAAAAGAAGGAATTTTCCTAAACTTATGTATAACATGTCTAGGAACAGCTACAAGAACTGTTTACTAGCTTAAGCCATAGTCTAACATGTGTGGTGAGAAAGGAATATATATATATATGTGGCTATCGTAGTTTATGCCTATAAGTTGCTGCTTATGATACGTGGCATGTTTTTCTGGACCTTACAATATATCTTAGAAATCCCATCATTCTGTTCTGCAATTTTTATGCCTATTAAGCCAGAGTCGTATGAGTTATTGGTTGCTGCTGAAAGCTATCCAGTGCTTTTAATAAACTGTAGTTGGTTTATTTGACTTCTCTGCATTCATTTGTTTTGAAAAGAACACTTTAAAATCTATTTGTTCGGTGCTTGTAAGCTTGAGAAGTTCTCAATTTGTTTCAATGAAACTTAGATGAATGCAGTTCTTGGAAGGATTGCTTCTACTGCTCAAGAGTTGGCCCATTATCATTCAGGGGATGGTACGTATTCCTTTTTCACCAGATGACAGTATCATTCATGTACCTCTTTTGTTTTCTTTCTATGCAAATTTGTTAAGTTTTTTTGGTCTGTAAAATTTAGATTTTCATTTATTTCCTTTTCTTTTTTAAAATCCATTATTGAGATGCAAATCCAAGACCCCCCAATTCTTCTCAATGGAACTGGTTTGGGTTGACAGTTTTGTAAATAGGATGAAAGTGATTTACCCAAATTTAATTAATCATAGATTTTGTGGTTTAAGTTGGATCCTTGACCTTGTCTATCCGGAAACCAAGGCTATATTATATTTGACAAATACTATTATCTTTTTCTTTTTCTTTATTTTGTAATCTGGTTGGCTAGATGAGTTGGTTGTGGGTCGGCCACATTACTTTGGATCTGGTGAGATCTGTAACCTTATTGTGGCAGTTTTGGACATGAGCCAGCCCTGCTGCCCCTGCAAGATTTAAAACCTTATTGTATATTTGTTTGACCTTGTTAAGTGGTCGACATTTGTACAGGTAAGAGGTCTTGTAGGAGGTTGTCGTACCACTTTGAGCTTTAGGGGGAAAAATGGATAAGGAAAAAACATTGTGGAATACATTTTGCCTAGCTGCTATGTACTATTATCCTTATATCTGTTTAACGAGTTCTTGGCATTATTTTTAAATGCAGAAGAAGGCATTTACTTAGCATATGCTGATTTTCATCCCTATTTGCTTGAGGATGCATCTTGTATAAAGGAGCTGAATCAATGGTTTGCTAAGCAACTGGACACGGTATATGGACACTTAAATTCTAAAGCTACATCATTTATATACTTGGCTAGTTAACTGCTAATTTTATCATATTCTGATGGTGATAAGAAATGATTTAAAAAAATTAAATCTAGTAGAAGATATGGAATATAATAGAAAAGAGTGGAGAAAGAGAATCCTTGTGGCCAACCCCGTTTGTACGGGATAAAGGCAAGGATGATGATGGTGGTGGTGGTGTATGCCTTACTAATTTATTAGCAACAACAGTAGAAGCTTAATCCTGAACTCCTTATAGAATGTTGAAAATAATGTTTTTAAATCATTGATAGGCATATAACTTTTTGGATGCAGCAGATGCATTATTATGGCTTCTTAGTGGTTGAACTAAATGTAGTGCAAAAATTGTATAGGCTTATCTCTTTGCAAAGTATTTGGATTGTTGACAGCTGGTTAGGATCAGTCCGTCCTTGGTGGTGTTACAGATTTACAGTAAAAAAGAATAAGGAATATGCGTAGGAACACAAGAGGTAGTGCTAGTCCAATCAACTTTCTTTTCAGTTTGGTCATCTAGTAATGCATCTCCATTAGTTCCAATCCCTTATTACATTTTGCCACTGATTTATCGTATAATAAAGGACTTATCTTTACAATAAACATAGACTATCTAGATTCAACTACATGAAAGTTTGGAAAGAGAATGCTAAAGATGGATAAGATGGTTCAACAACTTCTCCTCTTGGAAATTTTGATGCTGCTTCACTTAATCAATCTAGTTGAAAATTTATAAATTTACGAAATATCTTTTTTCTGTTATTGATTTCATCGACAAAGCTGAGAAAATATCCTTAAAAATTGTTACCCATGTATTTTCACGCACTTTGTTTTTTATTCTTTATAAACTCATACTATTATTGTTTTGGCATATTATGATGATTCACACATGAGTTGCAGGCTTATAGTGTATTACTTCTCGTTTCGTTATCATTTATTCACTTATTGTGTATAGAAATATGTATCTATGTATGTATATCATTTATAAGCTATTAAGGGAAACAGTATGTATGTATATCATATGTATGCGTGTACAATGCTTACATATATGACATCAATGTGTAATCTTTGCAGTGGCTTATGAAATAAATGTTTGTGGTTTATCTTGACGAACTATTTTGAACCCGATTAACTAACTGTACACGGTCAAATTTATCTGGGTAGCTATGTTCTTTTGTTGTGGAATATATTAAATGCCTAGAGTACATGTTAGATTCTTCTCTTTCTCATGGATTTTGTGTTTTGTTATTTTTGGTGGTTTAATTTGTAACTTCAGGTTCCATATCGGTTAGTCGCTGAGGAGGGAAAAGCTAAATGTTCATGGGTGAGTCTTGATGACATTTCAAATATTCTAGTAAGAGGTACACTTCATACTTGTTTTACTACTTAAATTATGTCTTTCTTTTTAATTAATTTTTATGCATGTTATGATTCCTTTTTTATTGTATTGTTACCTGATTTTTCTTGTTTCAATGACCATCTGTTGCTTGCCTAGTGTTACAAATTATTTATTTGTTGGGGGGAGGGATATTGCATGCAATAATTACCATATGCTGCTTTCATATAATATTTTCTTTTCTTGATATTGGAATTATTCATTGGGGTTGAACTAGTGGGAAGCATTATGATGAAATTTGTGGTATCCTTATACATGATTAATTTATTGTGTTTGATGTTGAGCGATGTTTTGGCTTTAGGACCTTAGGTATAAAAAAGGCTTCAGTTATCCTCACCATGTAGTTGGAGCATCATGGCTTTGATTTCTGTTAATGTCTTACGGAGAATGAGGATGCATTTTTAGGTTGATGCTTCATTGCATTATCATGGGAGGTCCTTAGGACCTCATTTTCCTTTTTGCTTATTTACAAAGAAGATATGTGCTTTATTTAGGACTTCAAAAGGAACAATAGGTTGTTTTCCATTCATATTTTTCATTTGAAATTATTAGTTTTATTTATTTATTTTATTATTATTAGTGTTATTATTTTTTATGATGGTCAATTGAAGTCAATATAAGAGAGCAATAGTGAACCATGTAATTGGAAAGCTTTCACGTAGCGCCCCATAGGTATTTTTTTTATTTTCTGTTATGCTTTTTTTAAACTTGCAAATGCAAGCTTTTACAAACTCGTATTTCACTTTTGAATTACCTCATTGGATGATGTTTATTTATGATGTTATGTATTGACGTATTTACAGTACAAGCACTAAGAATAGGATTTAATAAATTATGCAGCGTATGCTTGTCTAAAATACATAACACCACCGATCAGTGTATTGGTTCAAAAATCTACTGAACAACTTGCCAAACCAGCAATATAGAAAGCTATGGGACAAGCTTTCCTCCATAACGCTACTATATATATGTAAATAAATAGATGGGTATTGATACATAACTTATAAGTCAGAATTTAGTCTGTATGCCTAAGATGAAATGCATTTCTAAACATAACTTATAAGTCAGAATTTACTCTGTATGCCTAAGATGAAATGCATTTCTAACTTTTTGTTTTCCTTTTCACTTTTAATGCTATTGTTGTTTCGAAGACTAAAATATTGGAAAACCTTAGCAGAAAATTGGAATTCTGATATGGGTTTGTAAGCCAGTAATAGTTATAGGCATCAAATATTTTACTTATTAAAGAAGAATTTTGAATTTTTTATTTTTTAAATACTTGTTACTCCGATGAAGCAGATTCAGAGAAACCATATTACATTCTTTGAATTTGAATGGTAGGCACATTCACAAACGTGCCAACATCCTAAGTGTGGATTTGCATTGTGTTAAGTTACTAACCTTCTATATACTAAAGAGTAGCAATATTTTGACATATGTATTTTTTATGATTCAGCAGATATGGAAAAATCCCATCATCAACGGGTATCTGAATTGCAACGGCTTCGCTCTATGTATGTACTTTTTGTATCCCTTTTAAGGTTTTTGCTTCTTTTACAAAGCATTACTCTACCTACCCCATGATGGTTTGGTTTCTGGTCATGGGATTTTCAAGGAGGTTATAATGCTGTCAAAGATAGGTTGTACAAGTTTAGTCAGGACAAGAAAAAGGTGGTGCTGCATGGCCTGATTATTTTTCTGTCACTCTAATACTAGCCTTTTTTCCTCTTAATGTATACATTCCTTTGTTGTTTTACCCTCCTCTCTCTCCCATTTAAGGTCTTACACGGACATGATATCAGGTCAATTTGAATTCCCTCCTACCCGCAACCCAAATTGATTGTTGAGAAGGTTAGATTTCCTGTGGCTTATGGACTGTTTAATACTGTGACAGATTTGGAACGAGTGAAAGACAGTGGGTGGAAGCCCAAGTTGAGAATTCTAAGCAGCAAGCAATTCTCATGGCACTTAAATCTCAAGTAACTTCAGATGAAGCCCATATTCATCTTGATCTTCATTCGCTACGGTAGTTCTTTATTCTATATCTGATTCTGGACTGTTAACTATAATTGATAATTGTGCTTGTTCCCATTATGTTTGCAAGATTTATTCTTTGAGGATCAATAAATTTTTAAAAACGTTTGCTGATTATAAATAAAGGAATTTCTCTTTCCACACCATATGTCATTTCACATCTTTTTCTTACTTTGTAAATCAGAGTCAATTCCTTTTTTCTAGTACACATCCCTTAATTATTACAATTGCAGTGGTGAAGGTGTCTTTTTCAAAACATAAGTGAGAGAGTTGCATGTAATATAAATCATATTTAGGCAACTAATTATGAATCTTATTTGTTGTTAGTTAAAAGAAAAGGAAAATGTAAAAGGAAAAACCATAAGAAACCATAGTCTCCAAGTGGATGGTAGGAACTTGTGATCCCAGGGGAGTACGGAATTAGCATATTTTCAAGCAAAATATGTAATATATATCATGATGTCATTATGCTCTTTTATTTGGAAGATTTTTATATTTGTTGGCTGATAGTTAATATTTTCTGGTTATTGAGCAGGAGAAAGCATGCTGAATTGGTGGGGGAACTTTCAAATCTTCATCACAAAGAAGAGAAATTGTTATCTGAGGTTTGTACCGGCAACCATTGCCAACTTACGCAATAATATGTGAAGTTTGTTTGATATGCTAAAGTGACTACTTTTAGCTGTCTTCTCTATGATGTTGATTAATATAAACAAAAATATTCTGCTCTCAAAATGCTCTATGATAATACCATACATGTTAATGCTTGTTTCTCTGTGTTATCATTGGAATTGGCTTCTATCAGTATCAACTCTCTCTCTTCAATTTGAAGCGTAAACTAAACAAGGTCAAGGTTTAGAAAGATTGAAAACTATATTGGGAATAAAATCACCACATTAAGATGCTTTGTATTAACATATGAATGGAATCTTGATAGTGACCTTGCCTGTGATACTGTAGCATATGTAAAAATCGGAAGGGATTATAACCTTGCCGGAGTTTCAAGCTGTCTTGAATCACTCCTAGTTGTCCATGGTTGCAATAGAATTAGACTGTTTATGCAGTTATAATGTTACTAGTTTTTTTTCCCCTAGTTGGTACTACTCCTTCCCTTTCTTTAAATGAATTGTCTGCACCCAAGAGGAGTCGAACCTTAGACCCAATGCTCCCTGAGGCACGAGAGCCAAGTGACTTACCCACTTGAGTCAACTCCTTTTTCTAATCTTGCTATTTGGTCATTCATCTATACCTTCTGATTCCATTTTCAAAATTAACGATATGTAATAATTATGATCTTTGATTATGTTTTTGTTGCAATATCGCATGACATATCTTGAATATCATGTAAATGTAATAATTATTTAGATACCGTAGCTGCTGCTGAAAATTCAGATTGACATACCCATTATGACTGTCATCACTTAATACATATTGGGTTATTTTATAGATTGATGAAAAAAGTCAAGTAATCACTTGATTTTTTTACTGTAACTGTAGTAATTCAAATATCAGATGAAGATACGTCAAGGTGCTTACTAAAGTTGGTAATTGGTTGATAACTCTACCTCAATCATTTTTATTATTATTATTATTTTCTGAGTATTGAAATGATTAGGAGCTACTTTTAGGAGGTTTTATCACTAATTTTGTATAAGCACATAAATAAAAACACTCTTAAGCGCCCTGTGCGGGTTTGGTTTTGGGGGGGGGGGGGGGGGGGGGGGGGGGGGGTGGGGTGTGAATTTACACTCTTAAGCATTTCCAGCATTATTTTGTTCTTGTCATGATGAAAAACTACCTGGTAGATGCGGTTGGAACACTTTCGGATTGTTGTGCTGCGACAATACAAAGAATGCAGATAAATATGTCTCTAGATTCCTGCCAATTAATTGTCGTTCTTCATTAATGTGCTTTTTTCTATTTTACACATTTTTTTGTTAGCTATGCATTGCTCAAATAATTTTAACATGAACTGGATGAGTTAACTTCTTCTCTGTAGTTGTAAAATTTCTATTACCATTATCATTTATTTGGATTTTGCATGAGGGTGACTTTTATGTGTGTACTAATTACGGAATCCTGTTCTTTTCAGACAATTCCAGTCCTTTGTTGGGAGCTGGCTCAACTTCAAGACACATACATTTTGCAAGGTATTGGTGGTTATGATTTTTACTTGTAAGGCTAGAAGGAGAATTACAGGACTAATTCCATCTTCAACTCCGTTTTTGTTTAAATAATATTTAACTTTGTTTGTTTGTTTTTTTGTTTTTGTTTTTTTTTTTTTCTCTCTCCCTTCTTGCATTAAATTATTTAATTTTTAATTTTGAACTTGTAGGTGACTATGATTTAAAGGTCATGCGCCAAGATTACTATATTAATCGGCAAAAAGCAGTATGTTCAGCTACGCTATGATGTGATATTTGGCACTGTTTATATCTTTTGTTGAGAGATGTTGATATAACCAAAAGCACATACATGTTTTTAGGTGTCTAAATTTTATTCTTTTCTGGCTTGACAATTTTAACCATTAGTTATTACTTGTTAGTGTACCAAATTACCCCTCCCACTACCTGACATTAGTGGAACCTACATTAGTTGGCCTTTTTAGTCATTAGTTTAATAAACCTGTTCAAGGCTAGTTTAGAAATTAGATCTTAGGCCTGTGAAATATTCTCATGTTTTGATTTACCATTAGCCATCTGTTGGATCAAGCAGTTAAACAAACCAGTCATGCTATAATCTATACTTGAGACATGGTGGTTCTCTGGCAGTAATGTCCTTATTCATTAGTGTCACTTCTTTCATATAATTGTTGCGACTTGATAATTACTTGTTCAGAAATTATATATATTCATAATCAAACTAATGTGGCTGGTTTGGCATCACCAAGGCTGCATTGTGGTCCTATTACGGTATTACCTAGCAGTAGCACCTTGCCACCTTCTGGTGCATTGATCTTAGTGTGGTGTTATGTGCTAATCAACATGGAATATTTAATTTACTTATACTACGGTGTTCACGTTCTTCTTATTTTAATGACAATTTTTTGGCAGTTCATAAATCATCTGATTAATCAGCTTGCAAGACATCAGTTTCTAAGAATAGCTTGTCAGCTTGAAAAAAAGACCATGCTTGGCGCATATTCACTGCTTAAAGTTATCGAATCAGAGCTTCAAAGTTACTTGTCAGCAACCAAAGGCCGAGTGGTATGTATGGCTAAAATAATGTTTTCATGTAATAGTTATTCGTATCAATGGCTTTAAAAAGAAACGTGAATGTTTATTTTAATGTCTTAAATAATTTTCATAACGACTGTTATACTTACTTTCTGTTGTTTATAAATGTTATAATTGTTATAGAGTCATTGTTTAGCGTTAAATCAAGCTGCGAGTGATGTACATGAACAAGGAGCGGTGGACGATCGGGATACTTTTCTCCATGGTGTTAGAGACCTCTTAAGTATTTATTCAAGTAATGACTCTATGTGTTCTTTAAATAATCAAATGTATACTACACACACAAATATTATATATGATTCAAAATTGTGCCCTAAAAATATACAGATAATATGCACATATTTTCGAAGTTATATCTTACTGCCACTGCTTTGTTAGATGCTCAAGCTGGTTCATCAACATATGTATCGGCGCCGGGTATTGTTCAGCAGATATCTACCCTTCATTCAGATTTGATGACCCTGCAGTCTGACCTAGAAAATGCCCTTCCAGAGGACAGAAACAGATGCATTAATGAGCTGTTAGTCATTCTTCCTTCGCTGAAGCAAATTATTTATTTTGCCCTAATACCATTCTTGCATTTGTCTTACATAGTGGCATCTTATATGTGTTTTGTACCTTTATGATGCGATATCAATGTGAATTTACCTTCTGCATATGTCCACATCTATTTATTGTATATTTCAACGTACCACATGTTGTGGGTTGATGATCTAGTTATCATTCAGTCCAACAAAACTGTGTATCCATAGTTCTGATAAACTTATGTTATGAGTGAGGAAACATGAGTGTCATGCATTCATAGTCTCCTTTCTGGTGGTTCCATCGTGCTGGTTAATACTTCAGCTATCCTTTAGCCCACAAAAAACGAGCTGTGTATAAATGGTCTTTATAAATTTTTAAGAAGATAGCAGAAATCTAAGAATCAAGCATTGACTATTCAAGAATGACTAGCATAAGCCTTAAAATTCTTGACAGCAGGAGATGTGAATAAATTTTTTTTAAGTAGATTGCCCTTTTTTTTTGTTTGGGGGGGGGGGGGGGGTGGGGGCGCGGGGGGTGTGGAGGGGGGCAATGACTTCCATTATTTATATCACATATTGTCGAGATTTATTTTATTTATAACTTATGTTATTTATTTCTTATATTATTGAGATGCATTGTTTCACTAAATCTGTGAAACCTAAGAAGCTATGACTATTTCGACCATTTCCCTTACCTCTACTTCAATAATTCTTTGAACAATGGTGTCCGTGGTTGCTTTTATGTTATTTATTTATTATATTATTGAGATGCATTGTTTCACTAAATCTCTGAAACCTAAGAAGCTATGACTATTTAGACCATTTCCCTTACCTCTACTTCAATAATTCTTTGAACAATGGTGTCCGTGGTTGCTTTTATAGAAGGTAACTGTTAAATAGTCTCAGATTTGAAGTTGTTACTTATTGGAGTTTCAGAAATCATGTGGCTGGAATTTCTGTACAGCAACTAAGTGAAGGTTTAAAAGGCCAGGATGAAAGCTTGAAGCTACGTAACCTAAACTTGATACGTGTATCGGGTGCGGTTATGTGTTTTGAGTGTCGGATGTATAAAATTCCAAAGGAGAAGACGACCAAAGGCATTGCTAAATATTCATTTTATTTAATATTTTTCTTCTATTTTCTAGAGTAAAATGGCGTTTTAATGTAACATATCCTATACCTTGTCCAAGTGTCATGTGTCCAACATGGGTTCTTGAAGAGGCAATGTTACATAGGCTTGAAGGGTTCAAAAGGAGTTGGGTTTTCTGGAAGTGGGTATCTAGGTTGTAAAACGTAACGAAAATTAGAGATTAATCAAGCAAGATAACAACAATAAACTCTGTGTTGTAGAAATTGCTTCCAAGTGATTTAGTATTGAGCTGAAAAGTGCATATGTATAGGCTGGGCATTGTTTTCTGATTTTACTTGGCCCTGGACTTGAAAATTATGAACTTCATTCTTTTGAATCTAAGACAACCTAAAGTTCCTTCCAGTCACACATTAAGGTTCAGTAATACAACTGCACCAAACAACTGGCTAAGAGAACTCTTGGGAGACTGTCATAGCCCAAACCTAAAAAAAAATGGAATTCCCCTAATAACTTGGACTTAGTAAAATATAAAATAACATAAATAAAACTAACAGCAGCTGATATCTCATATTTATATCTCACTTAGTTGCTGTACAGAAATTACAGCCACATGATTTATATCTCATAAATAAAACTAACAGCAGCTGATAAATAACTTACATTATTTATACCTCATATTGTCGAGATTTATTTTATTTAGAACTTATGTTATTTATTTCTTATATTATTGAGATGCATTGTTTCACTAAATCTCTGAAACCTAAGAAGCTATGACTATTACGACCATTTCCCTTACCTCTACTTCAATAATTCTTTGAACAATGGTGTCCGTGGTTTCTTTGGGAGACTGTCATATAGCCCAAACCTAAAAAAAAGTGGAATTCCCCGAATAACTTGGACTTAGTTAAAGTATACTAACAGCAGCCGAGTGACCTAAATGAACATGTATCACGACTTGACTCACCAATAGAGACATTGTTTCAAGCAAAAAGGCTTCTTGATTTTCAAGGGCCAACAAACAACCTGTATTTGGGCTTCCAGAGCCTATCATATATGTGAAGTCAGCTAATTGATTTCATTGGCTAAACATAGTGAGCTTATAATTTAAACATACCCTTAATTTATGTGACTTAGATGTTCTATTGCCAATGCATGCCAAAATTGTCTCAACTATTGAGTTGTAGATTCATAATAACTGATTAGGGTTTGGAAACAGATCAATAATCTATCTTGAATTGGATCAGCTATACATCAAATGCACAATCTTTTAAGAGTAAATCACTTGTACAATAAATGTGGCAATATGATTTCAAATTCTAATGCCATGGTCCTCATATGATATGGACATCTAATTGGGAAAGAAATAGAGACAGATCAGCAAATCTTGTGTTTATCATTATTTTGTGGGTTGTTTTCTGAATAAATTTTGTTACTGATTATTATTATTTTTAAAATTTTAAAGAATTATTTTCTGAATAAATTCTGTTACTAATGCTTTTTTTTTTTTTATTATTATTTTTAAAGATTTAGTTCTCTACAAAATGCTTGCTGCGGTAATTACCCTTTTTTTTTTTATAGTCATTAAAAGTATTCAGGCTGTCCAGAACTCACAAACTTATAGCTAGCGTCTCATTTTTCTCTGTTTGATTGTGTTAGGTGCACTCTAATTCAAAGTTTGCAGCAACTACTATTTGCGTCATCAACAACTGCACAACCAATACTGACACCTCGGGTATACTGTCACCATTATGCCATTGCATTGTAGTTGTTTGGTTACACACTGTGAATGTGCTTTTCCCATATTCATATTGCCCTTTTTTTTTTTTTATTATTATTATTTCATCTTGTTAATATGACGATGTCATTACTCAGAGTCAATTTGGAACTGTAGCAGCAGAAATTATGTGAAACCCTTGAAAAACACTTCCTATTAAAATCTTTATAAGTGTGCATATGAAACAATTCAACTAACCTGTTGCGGTATGAATTGGTTAAATATATTTCTTCATTTCCTGAAAATGCTTACCTACCATCTTATCCTATTTGAGCGACCTTTTAGTTGACCAGTCAACTTTGGAAATGGGAAATTGTACAATCATAAAAATCTTTTCACATTTAAATAGATGCAGTGTGAGAGAAATGAGTCCCGAAATCAAAGTTATTTCAAACTCAATTCAACTCAACTCAACATAGCAATAATGTGATGGACCTTTTGCTTGAAATTTCATATTTTAAGGAGCAGCATAATCATCTGATATTTGTTCGTTTTTCTCTACTAGCAAAATATTGCTGTAAAACAACCACCAAAGCCCCAACTTAAGTGGTACGTTCTCCACCTCTCTAGAGAGGAGGTTGAGGCCTCAAGTTCCAGTAGGGGCATGTGTGCGTGAGTATATTTATTTACCTATTGAAAACAAAAAAATTGCTATAAAACAATTGAATTGTATTTATCATGAGCATGCACGCGCACGCACATTTCTAGTGATAGTTTTGATCACGAAATGTTCCATTCTTTGATCAGCCATTAATGAAAGAGCTTGACGAAATGGAAAAGATCAACGCGAAGCTCTCAGCTGCGGTTGAAGAAGTCACGCTTGAGCATTGTAAGAAGAATGAGGTAATGTCAGTTATATTTTTGTATTTTATCATTTGGATGAATTTATTATTAAACTTGGAATATGACTTGTGCAGTGCACATTTGAAAAAAAAAAAAAAAAAAAAAATTTGTGATGCATTTGGAATAGTTTACCATGGTGAAATCACTTGTAATACTATGTTTGTGCGTTTTTGGGTTACTTTAATTTTCAAGATATAGGTCCATTACCGATGTAGATTGTTAGATTGAATAAGTGGATGCAGTTTTGAATAAACAACCCCAGTGATCCTTAAGATCAGAATGTGGTAACATCTAAGTGGAGCGTACATGAATTTTCTCTTGAAGGATAAAAATGGTGGTTTGGGTTGGGAAGTTGATATATTTTGATGCCTTTCAGTTGTTGCTAAACCTTTTTTTTTTTTTTTTTGGTATACGCTGTATCTGCATAATCTTAATCATCCTCATCCCTTTGGATCACAGATTGTAAAACATCACTCTCAAGAGTTGGGGCTTCAGAGGCGGGTTTTTGTTGATTTTTTCTGCAATCCTGAGCTTTTGAGGAGTAAAGTTAGAGAGTTGACTGCTAGAGTGAGGGCTTTGCAAGCTTCATGATTTAGTTATATACAATCAATATGTGTAATTGTATTTCTCCCGTTTAATGAAGCGGTGTGAGAGAGATTATGTTCAATACTGCAAAGTGTTAATTGATGCATTGCCGGTGTTCAGGTGGCACTCTGTACATGCTATAGTTGTATAAAGCTTCAAAGTTTGGTCAGATATCATTTTCAACATACACAAGTGGTCAGGTGGCACACTCTACTCTACATGCTATAGTTGTATAAAGAGCTCCAAAGTCTTAAAATGCCAGAGAAACAATTGCAAAGATGTGTGGGCTATAAATTATGAGCAGCAAAGTTGTAATTATCGTCATATCAAATATTCGAAGGCACCAACTCTGTTGCCATGAACAGCATTTCTCATTAAATCTCTTGAATTATTCTGCAAATAACCACTTTGAACTTCAAAAAACCCTCCTAAACTATAATTTTTTTCGCAAATAACCCTTTTCTTTGCTATTTATCCTACTATGATTTTAAAGTAAAAAAATTATCCAAATTTAGGTTATGAGCCCTTTTTGTACTTGCATATATATATATATATATATATATATATTGGATCTACTATTTTTAAATAACTAAATTTTGATTTATTTTATTTTATATTTCGGAAGGTTATGTTAATGATTTAGTTCTTAAAAGAAAGCACATTGGTCAAAATATAACTTGTTTGTTCATCCATGTATGAAGAATATTCCTTGCAAGAACTGAAAACTTGTATACCATATTAAAAGAAAGCAGACGGGAGATTCGAGACCGTTGTGTCAACTTCATCAGGAGGAAGTAGATCTTTAACAAATCAAAGTAGATAGGTTTACTGTAGAACGTAAACAGTTGATTTGGATGGTTCACGCCTAGAATTGATACAACTACCATATAAATATGCATACGCAACATGTGTAGGTATCATTATTATGATATTTTCTGACAAGAAACTCACGCTTAAATCACTCCAGTTCTACACGTTTGTATTAGTCTGATAATATTGTACTCATTATTTTGGGAAAAGAATGTAGAATTCGTTATAAATTACTATTATAATTGAGCTGCTATTTATTTCAATTGTTTGTCTCGGCATTATTAGCATCACACTTTTTTTTTTTTTCGTCTCCTTTCACAAATTTTCAAGTCTCGTTTTGACATTTCGTGGGCACTACTACCTCTTTTTGCTCCCTATATGACTAATCTTCCATAGAAAAGAAAAAGAAAAAGGAAAAGGAATAAAAAGAAGCTTTTTGCACCCAAACAAAAAACGGAGCGTGGTCCATTGAGCAACCAAGTTAGGGGTGCTGCACACTACAACTACAATTTAATAGTTGCACTTTTTAAGTTGAGACCCCCATAATAGGTGCACCTTTGTTGCATGTTCATTTTCTTTTATGGTGCTAGCCTTTTTAAATTTGGCCATATAACTGATATATATACCTTTTAGTTGCTTCTACATTAATTCAATAAAATGCAAGGATTATTCGCTATTTTGTCAGCAATTTTTTTGCAGGGGCTAAACTATTTTAGTGCCTATTTCAATCCGCACACTTAGTAAACTAATTCAAAGAAAGCCCGTTGATTATGAAACTTTGTAATATATTAATACACTTTCTGTATTTAATTGATCCATTAAGTATTAATGATTTAGGATCATTTAATAATTTTTTTTAAAAAAAATTTATCTACCGAAAAAAATGGTTAAGTCACGATGGATGAATTCTGTGATTAAAGTAAGGCATATTTAAGTAAAGAATATAATCACCCAGGACAAAGAATCACTAATGATACTTAAGTGTACAACTAGTCCCTCTCAATACACTCTCAGTTAAGAAAATTATGGCTCTAATTCATAGAACAAAAGTGGATTGACAAGGACATATAATACTATATAAAGATAGTTCAAAAATTTAATATACCAACTCTTTCGCTTTACACAGCCTTTCTTGCATATAGCCCAAATTCCAACACTAGTGTTATAGCTCTCTCTACTTTGAAGTTCAGCTTTAACAATAGATAGGCAGATACAGAAAACAGTAAGTCCCAAAAGTTCACTTAAAAGAGGAAATATCAAACCATTAACAAGAAGAGTTGTTATCATTTTTCATTATCACATGATAATAATGATGAATTTATCCTCTTGGCCTTTCATGTGGAAAACAAAGTACATCAACTTAACAACACACACACATATATATATATGTGTGTGTGTAATTATATATTCTTCTCATTATCCATATATTTACGTAGGAATGTAAGCTTCACTAGTAACAGATTGGCAGCAAGCAGCTTGAAAACAAGCACCATGTTCTGTTCTGCAACATTTTTAGAAAATAAAACAAAAAACAAAAAACAAAATTAATAATAATTATAAAAAAAAAAAAAAAAAAAAAATTGACATAAAAACATCTATGTAACTGTTAACTTGGACTCACCCTTTTGGATTTTTGATGGAGAAGCCCCGGTGAGATCTTGTACAAATCTTCATCAACAACTTGTCTTGGTGGAGGAGATGGTTGTTTCATATCATCATCAGTATCACACACCACCCACTCATGATTTTCTTTCTTGGCTTCTTTCACATGTGGATCGCGTGCTTTTGCCTGCAAAATTATGTATTATGGACACCATTCATATGGAAAGAAAATTGTTAAAGTGGAATAAAAATAGTTTTTGCTTTGAAAACAATGTTTTGAACATACCCTCCTCCTGCGAGGAACAACAATCATGGCCGGAGTGAGCACATGGTTGTCATATAAGTCGCCGGCAACGTAGAGATCGCGATCTTCAGAGTAACTGTGCCGAAGCAATCCCGCTTGCCTTGCCGATTCGAAACACTGAGTGAAAGGGAGGTCGCCGGTGTAATCCCAGCTACCGAATGCCGGGACATGACTCCTCCTGTAGTCCTGTATATGGAAGCACCATTAAAAAAGAAAAGTACACAGTTCACACACACGTATATGTATTGCAATAAAGAAAGAAATATATCAGTATGGAGAAGTGGAGCACAGTAAATAATTCTTACATCCATTTGCGCTTCAAGAAACAAGTGTTAGAATGTTGGAGAATGGAGATTCAAGTGTGAGTCTGAGAGGGAGTTGTTAAAATGACTTATCTTTCTTTGTTCCTTTCTTTCTGATGTATGGAATAATGGGAGTGAGTGAGTTTTAAAGGAAGAATAAGCGAGAGATACATAGAGTGAGTATGTAATATAACAAGGACAATGCTTTTAAAACAGAGGACTTGTCCCATTCACATTTTCCATGTAACAATTATAAACATTTCATAAATTAACAATAAACTGTATTACAAATATTGACTAAATATAAATATATATATATTTGATATATATAAAGAAGATTACACGTAGAGAGAAGTAAAAAAGATATATTTGACGAAAGGTTGTGATTTAGAAGTTGAGTTCAATTTACAGAAGTATACTAATTAAAATGGTTAAATATATCTTCTTACAAAATGATTTTTTTTCCCCTTTTTTTTTTTCCAAGAAAGACACCTCAAAATGTTTGAAATTTGGGGTTTAAAAGTTTAGGGGAGAAAAATAAAAGTAGGTATGTGCATCCAACAAATTAAATACTTTTAGTAGAGAGAGAGAGAAAAAAGAAAAAGAAAGCAGCCCAGATACTCATGTTTCACAGTAACAGACAGAATTGCAGATGGGCAAGTGTATAGGGATAGAAGGGTTGCTTTACTTTTGCTTTATTTAGGGGTAAATTACACTTCTTTTTAACAAGGAAGGAGGGTAATTGCTTTGTGTTGTTTTTAGGTGATTGATCTGTCAGTGCATATTCTAATGAAAACTGATAAAGTTTGTTTCTAAAGCAATGCTTGAAATTGGCTTTTTAGCCCCACACGCGTACCAGACTACAAACTTTGTGCTCTGTGCATTTTCACCAATAATAATAAATCAATTGGTGAAGAAGAAGAAGACGTCCACAAGTCAACAGTCAACACTGTATTGGCTGCACCACACCAGTCTGAATCTTTACTCCCTGACCTTGCAGTCGATAAGGTCTGACGGTATTGGATAATGACTTTGGACTATGTTTATGTTTGGTGGTATAGTATTCGAGTTTTGCAATTTAAATTTATAGAATTAAAAAAAATATTAATTTAATTTTTTGAGTGGCTTTTTTCCAATTTCATGGCTACCAACTCTACGAAAAGTAAGAAATTCGGCATATTTTGAACAATTCAAGGTAAAAAACGGGGTTGCTCTCTTGGTAAAATTGGGATAAAGTTGAGCCAAAAGATCCCGTTTCAAGTTAAATTCATGAACTACACTAAGTGTTTAGAAGATCTACTCCTAATAAATTTCTAATTGGTAAAGACGTGAATGTTGTGCGAGTCATATATGTGCTCTTCTTTTTCTTAGTCTTTGTTGCTTCGGATTCCGTTGTACGGACAGTGGTAGATAATTTTAAGGAGGCTAAAAGAAACTTACCATAGTTCATTTATTTTCAGAATACACTTGAATTTCTAGGTAACGTAAAGTTAAGATCAATAGATCATTTTATTATTATTATTATTATTTTTTTTTTTTTCCTTTTCATGTCTGTATACTTGGCTGTTGTAATATGCTTTAAAAAAATTGACTCTACTTAAGTTGAAATGCGTATTAACGGTATTGAAAATACTTAAGTTGTGATTTAATATAGAGTAAAGTGCAATAAATCTCCCTCAATTATATCCTAATGGGCAAAAAATCCCCCTAGATTTCTAAAATAGCATAAAACCCCCTTAAAATATGTTATTTGGTTGCACTTCACCCAATCCGGCAACCGGTTGATGAATTTCTAACATATGGCTGGCACGTGATAGCCCACGTTTATCTAAATGACCATAGAGCCCTTATGGAATGTAAAAGACCATAATACCCTTTAAATACATTTGGACCCAACTAGCATCGAAACAAGCCCTAACATTTTGTCCTCCTTCCTCATCGATGTGTGGAGTAGATCTCTATCTACCTATATATGTATACATCTATCTATATATATATATATATATATATATTTTGTTTAATGGAACCTCTTTCTCTCTCTCTCTCTCTATATATATATATATAGGTCGTGTGCACATGCCCGTCCATATTCATGGCAAGTTTTCATCTGGAAGATGAGAAATTCGATTTCAACAATAACAGAACTGATTCTCAACCCCAATCACAAGCAAACCCAATCGCAAAGAACTGATTTGCAAAACCCAACCACCGCCGCATTTCTTCCTCAAGGCTGAGCCCTCGCCGGTCCATTACCGCCGCTGCACCACCCGCCATCCACACAGCCGACATCATCTAAAGCCGAAACCGCCGAGGCTGTCTTCATCCTCTCCACCGTCCAAAGCCTCCTTGCTCGCCGTGAGTTCGGCCGTCGTTCAATCCCGCCAAGCTCGCCACCGCGAGTCGTTCATGGCTGAGTCAGCCGAGCCCTTCACCTGCCTCGCCGTCACAGCCAGGCCGTCTCCACCTCACCGTCACAGCCAGGCCGTCTCCACCTCGCCGTCATAGCCAGCCTGTCTCCATCAAGCCGCCACAGCCAAGCTCGTCACCGCCTTGCCCGCCGTTCTGTCAATTGCCCGTTTCGTCGTCGCCTTTTCAATTTGGGGGTTCATCGCGTTTCAATTTGGCGGTTGGGATAGGGACAGGGACGAGTTAGAGAGAGAAAGGGTATTAAGAAGTGACCCAGTTGAGGATAAAGAAAAGGAAAAATAATAATAAACTCATCAGCCAATAGGCTGCTGACACGTGTCCTCCATGTATTCTAATTGTCCTCACTGCGATGTGGCACTGTTTTATGGATGGGTAAATTAGACTTTTTAAATTTTCGGTAGCTAGAAATGACTTGAAGAACACTCTCTATCCTAAGACTACATCAAGACCATAGTTGAGGAAGGTTTTTTGTAGTTGAGGGGGGTTAGTTGCACTTAGGGTATAGCTGAAGGGGGTTTATTGCACTTTACCCTTTAATATATTTGTTTTATGTGTTGAAATTTAAACAAATGAGAATGCCATAGAAGAGGCTCCGGACTCCATATACTTCTGTAGTGATTCTTCCAAATGATTTTGAGAGTTTAAACTAGCAAATAGTGCTTTTGATGAAGATTTCTAAAAACATTATCAAATTAGATGTGCATCAATTACTTTGGAGAAGGTGTTTAGAACAGGTTTAAGGCTTTAATTAGCTAATGCAAAGCAAGGCAAATAGCTATTTGAAATTTTGTGAAATAGGCAGTTTTTTAGGCTAATTTGAAATGTTAACATTTGTGTTTGTACCCTCTCTTATGTAACATTTCATTTTTTTCAAGTTATTTAATCCAAGAAGGATTGAGCCTTTATGTCACTCTTTGATATGAAAAATGAAATAAATCGGTAAAAGACTATGAGTAAATTAGGGGGCTGTTTGGATCATCTGTGCCACTAGGCCCACTGCTACCAGAGATTCTCTAACTGGTGGAGAATGGGTTGGGCTACAGAGTGGGTCAGCTTATACTTTCCGAGCCAAATGGGCTTAAATTGGGCTCCACTGTCCAAAAATGATCTACCTACGTTTTTTTTTTGCGCTCCTTTCCGACAAAAGCCCACCAGTTCAATCTTTGAAATAGAATGTAAATAAATTTCACTTGCCCGAGATTAACACTGAATTATTGAAGATGACAAAATAAAAATAATAATAAGATTTCTCTTCGTTTTTTTTTTTTTTTTTTTCTTTTTCTTCCTATAGACATAAAATATTACATTCATAGCAATAACAAATAAAAGACTTAAATATAGTTGACTGCAGCCTGAACTAATCACGTCAAAGTAACTATAGGTGTCAATACCAGAAAGCCATTGAGCTGCCGCTAACGAGTGTGACTAGCAGTGGCCGCATGAGTTTTTTTGTCATCCTAAAAAATGAGCATTTTGCGATTCCTAAGCAAGAGGGCTTAAAGTAGAAAGTCATAAGCTGTGAAACGATTTATTTGTATTAATAAAGTTTAAGGGTTATTAGAATGATTAAAATTCAAATTATGAAATGTTGAAATATGTGTTTGACTTGCAATATCTATATAGAAGTTTAAGTTTGTACAGTTTCTTTAAGAATGGTAACGTGTACAACAACATCAATTTTATTATTATTATTATTTTATTTTATCAAATCATCCTAATACCTCCTCACGTAAGCAGAAGAACCATTAAACAGAGACGTTTCATCTATATTGATAAATTTTCTACCATCAAAAGTCTAAAAATTTGCTATAGTAGTCCAACGATTAAGAGTTTTTCAGACAGCAAAGTTAGGAAAGTTCCTATGAATGTATATAGTTTCTTTGCAACTACGTACCCCTCTTTTTCGTTCTTGTTTCTCTCTATAGGATCATTCACTCTATCTATATTGAGTCTCCAAGACAGGCAAACTCACCGATTTCCAACTACGTTTTGTCGGTCAGAAATGCCGTCGACGATGTCGAACCTGTAATCGGCCTGCGCTTCGCTGGCTGGTGCGATGATGCTGATTTGTACCATGGCCAAAGAAATCCCCGACCCTGTTTGGTCCTACCTCGAATCAGGCATCCGTTACCTCTTCACACCACGCTCCAATGAACGTACTCACCATAGTCATCGACAATGAATGCGGATTCCCCAGCAATGAAATCTACAACGCCGCCGAGATCTACCTCCCCACCATGATCAGCCCCTCCACCAAACGATTCAAAGTCACCCAGTCACCCAAACAGAAGAATCTCAGCGTTGCAATCGAAGAGGACGAAGAATTGATCGACTAGTTCGGAGACATCAATCTCAGATGGAGAATGGTCTCGATCGAGTCCGGACACGTTGAAAAGCGATTCTTGGATCTCTGCTTCCACAACAAATTCAAAGACGAAGTACTCGAGAAATACTTGCCTTTCGTTTTGAAGAAAGCCAAAGAAATCAAGGACACTGACAAGGTAATAAAGTTTTAGACCAAAAATTGTGGTATACCTGACGAAGGTGGTGATGGGGGAGTTTGTGATTGATCATTCTGGACCATCCGGCGACGTTTGAGAAGTTGGCAATGGAGCCAGAAATGAAGAAGATGATAATAGATGATTTGGACAGGTTTGTGAGGAGGAAAGAGTATTATAAGAAGGTAGGTAAGCCATGGAAGATGGTGAAGTGCCAATTGTAGTACAAATTTAAGAATGAATCAATTAATACAACTTTTTTTTACTCAAACAACAAAAAAAGCTGGGAGAGCATGGATTAGTTGATAAATTATATTAGAAAAACCATAGCAATAAGCAGCACATACATACCTTCATCATCATATTTAAAAGCTAGCTAGCTATTCAGCACAGTAGCCTGGCTTATAGCGCGCAAAATAAGCAATCACTTCAAAACACATAGAATTACTTCCCAAGCTTGCTAATTAGAAGAAACATCATTCATGCAAATTAACACTACTAGCTTCTACGTTTAGCCTTATTATTATTCCTCTTCATCCTCATCGAACTCAGTCACCCCAGTAACTGGTGCACCTTCATCATCATGATCAACGATCGGTTCGTCTTCATCATCGTCTGGTTTCTCTTCTTTGTCTTCATGATCGGCCGGTTCTTCAAGCTCTGTGTCCGGTTCCACAATGCCCAATTCACTATCTGGTGTTTCTTCAACACTTGGAGATTTCTTCTGCGTTATTTCTTCTGCCTCTTTGGTCACCACTTCCTCATGATCATGCTCGTCATCAAGATCATGCTCATGAGCAGCATCAACCTATACAGCACATATATATGTTACAAACTTATTATTACATATTTCATCGACTACATACAAACATTATAATTTATACATGCTAACCATTCAGAAAATTTTTATATTGTAAATTTCAGTATATATATGCATGCTCACCTATATGCTATATATCGATCATATATAGTATTGTAATATATAATTTTTTTCTGAACTGTAGCATGACAGGACAGATAGTTCAATAAATTCTTGATGATGCATGAATAGTATCATCAATAGCAAAATGCTTTTACATAAAGCTTATTGTAATAATAAAAGCATAACAGTTACTTTAAAACACAAAATTAAAAGCATAAGAGCTATTTATGCACCAAGATTAAGAACAATATGTTTGTGTGTGTGTGTGTGTGAGAGAGAGAGAGAGAGAGGAACCTGAAGGGAGGCCATGAAGGAATTAGGTTGGGAGTTAGAATATGGGGAAAGGTGAAGCTGAGGTTTGAAGGAGGTACACACAAGTACACAATTAAGTAGTAAGACATGAAGTGAAGAGAGGAATAGCCTATTTATATGCAAAGCCACTGTTGTTTGATCAGTGGGCATCCTCGATCTCATGTATTCATGTCAATTATTTGAATACTTAGTGCAATTATGTAGATTCTGCTCATGCTTTAGGTTCTTCTTTTCTTTTCTTTTTTTATTCAGATTTTTTTTTAATTATTATTTTTTTAGAATAATTTTTATTTTCAAAGGAAAAAAAACACAAAAATCACTTCAGAAATTCATTTAATTGATAGTTCTATGAAATTTTTTCTCTAAAAATAGACTTCAATAATCAAATTACAAGTGATATTTTATTTTACGAAAATTGATTTCTGCCTTAAAAATTTTCTTCAAAAATTATATTCAGAAAACTAAATCAAACAAATCATAGTATTAATTTGGACTCTAACAAGCTACAACCTTCACAATTTTGTTTAAGCACACATAAAAAATCACTTAAAATTATAAAAATAAGGAGAATACATGAAAAGTAATGAAGTATAGTGGGAGTGGTCTTTGTATTCTTTTCATATAAAAAAATTAAATAATTAATTCCCACATTATAGGATGAGTTCAGAATTCAGATGAATAATTAGAAGATGTTATAGAGAATGTTATTTGGTTATTACATTTTTTATTTAAGAATTAAGTAAGTTGATGCAAAAGGAAGAGAACAAATCCAACGAATAAAGAGAGAGAGAGGGAGAGAGAGAGAGAGGGTGAGGGAAAGCAAAGGTAATCTTTGGAAACCTTGATCATTGATAGCTTTAAAACTCCACAGAATCAATGCCATTCCACGTGTCAATCAGGTAGTGGTCAGATTGACGAATTTTGCGGGTCCAAAGATGGGCCGAGAAGGAATGGTGGGTTCTTTGATGGGATTTATACTAAAGTAGCGTGTGATGCATCGCTTTGGAAAGCTTTGCCTGCCATTCACATTTGACTCCATTGGGGGCACATGTTGTGGGTCCATATGCTGGCAAATAAAGCAAAGACGTCCTATTGCTTATGAGATGATGCCATTAATTCAAAATATTTCCCTAACATCAATTAAGTTTTATTTATTTAATTGGTGTCGCTTTTATATTTCATACACATTCTTAATTTTATGTATTTGAATTCGTTCTCACTTTTTCTTCTTATGACTTAGCATAAAACAACTATTAATTAAAAATTAATCTCATTTTAGAAAGTAAAATTTTATTCATCAATTAATTTTAATGATCATTTAAATTTTTTGAGGCCATATTTGCATTTCACATTTTAATACATGCACTACATTCTAAAAAGAAATAATACTTTTATTCTTAATTTTATAAATAAATAAATATTTTTTTTTTCCCTCAAATATCACAACTACCATATCAGATATGGAAATATATCACTGTTTCTCTCTCTCCCCAATTAGAATGTTGGGTCCATTTGCCGACTCTAAATGTTGCCACGTAAAACTCTTCTCCGGCTCTCTGTTCTATATATATATATATTTTTTTTTCTTCATACGTCAATATTCTTTATTAATATGTTTGTGAATATTTTTTTATGTGACATCAAAAATAGCAAACTCAATTCAAAGAATATTCGTATAGGAAGTGTCATTCAAATGGGTAATTATGGGTGAAAATTATTAAAAAAAATGCACCAAAAAAAAAAAAAAAATGAAAGTGAGGAAATATTTAAAAATAAAACCCTAATTGTATTCTGGGTTTGCATTTGAGAGCCAAAAAAAAATTACTTTAGGCCATATATATATATACAAGGAAAGCAAGCATATTATATCCTTCAAAAATTCAATTAAAAAGAATAAGGGGTGAGATCAAAATCACAAGTGTGGGAACAAAAGGAAGGAAAAAGAAGGAAGAAAGGAGAAGGTTGTGAAGAGCAGTTCTCATAGATTATACACATACATAGAAAGAAGAATTTAGAGAAAGAACATGCTTGTGTCATCTGCATATAGGGTAGAGAGGGTTGTGATGGTTTACTGTTTGTTGTTTTTTTTTTCTTCTTCTAATTGAAATAAAATTATATTCATTTTAAAATGTTTTAGCCAGCTGTTATTGAGTTATTGAGTACTTTAGTACCATATAATGGAGAGTATAAATTGATCAAAGTTGAATCCAACCAGCAAGAGTCTTTCGATGCATAGAAACGGGCCTGACTTTGACCTAACCCAATTCTTTTATTAGTTATTTTGATGCTATGCCAGGCCTTGTGAAGTTTACCAAGCTTCACCCCTCACACTCTAGGCATGTGGGCTTGATATGACCACGATATCAAAATGGAAGTTCTTCAAACATCAGTTCAGTCCGTGACTTCCTTTTTTTTTTTTTTGGGGGCAAATTAGGGGAGAGGATTAGAATATAGGCACACCCATCTCGGAAAGCTGGGTGTTCTACCTACTACGCTATTGCCCGGTTCAATCCATAACATTGAGTCCTTATATTTTCAAGTGATATTATAATTTCATACTACACTAACAATTCATTTGGATAAGGAAAAAAACGAAATAAAAGAACAATTAGTAATACATCTTCTCTATTTTAAGTGACTAAATAAGAAAAAAGAAAGGAAACAATAGTAATATCTCTTGATATTTAAAAATATATATATTTAAAGAGGAAAAAAAAAAAAAAAAAAATTCTATTGTGGGTGATGACAAATATGAAAAGAATTTACTTGTTATAAAAATACATAATCACCAAGTCTTTCATCCTTTCTTTCCCAGTTTCCTACAATTTTCTGAAAGGTAGCAAAAACACCACTTGAAGGGAACCTATAACCGGAAATGTTTTCTGTTGTCAATTCTTAAAAAGCAGAAACATAAACAGAAATCATGTTTTTATCCTTTCTTCTCCTTCGATTTCATTTTTCTTTCCTCCTCATTTTTAAACCAAACACCATTTAAACTATGTCTCATTTTCCTGTCCTTCAGGTTCCTTATTTGTTTAGAACCAAACTTAATCTTGCAACAAAAACAAACTACCAAATTTAGTTTATTGCATCTTGTCTGACCAGTTGTTGTTCATGTCACACCAAAAGTAAAATTCTCCTTTGATACATAATGTGATCAAACAACTTACAAGTATCATTATTCACAGAAAACAATGGATCACAAGTCGAAAAGAATCAATGTCAACAGCTTATGTTGGAATTGAGACACTCTTAAAAAGCACAAACAAAAGCTCTTCAAAGAATTAATGGAAAAAGCTATTCTTATGTAACTAACTCTACATCACCATCTATTTAATTTAATGATTCTGTTCCTTCACTTGTCTGATGAAGTATAATATCTTCTATTCTTCTCAACACTTCACTCATCTTTGGCCTCCTCTCTGGTGCCATGTCCGTACACTCCAGAGCTATCTCTGTGAGTTTCAACATCTCATCATGCCCTTCTTTTGCTCCCAATATCTCCATATCCAATATATCTGTTGACCAATCGTTGTTAACAACAGTTCTCACCCAATCCGAAAGATCATCAATCACCAACTTATTTTCAATTCCACCTGAGATTTGACCTGGGATTTTCCCAGTAATGACCTCTAGAACAATAATGCCGAAACAGTACACATCGGCTTTGTGTGTCAACTTCTTCCCTTGAGAGAATTCGGGTACTTTCCCAACAGCCAGCTTTTGGGAGGATCTTCGCGATGGCAGGAGGGGCAAGAAGCCAAAGTCTGTGAGCTTCGACTGGTAGTTTTGGTTGTCGCGCTTCATTATAAGTACATTTGAAGATTTAAGGTTGGCATGAGGCACCTTGTGTGAAGGCAAGGATTGGTGTAGAAAATTGAGACCCTTGGCTATGTCTTTGATTATAGATAGCCTTGTTACCCAATTCAATGGTACTCTTCCAACTCCTCTGTTCTCTATCAATAGGTACCCAAAATATTGGGAAGTCAAATAATTATCAAATTAATCTATTACTATCTTGTATATGTCAATCAAGCTATGCATTTCCTTGAGGAGAAAAAAAAAAGAAGGAAGCTAGAACTAACCATGTAAGAGCTCAAACAAATCTCCATCGGGAACAAACTCGAATATAACTAGCTTCTCCTCCTTGGAGTAGTAGAAAGAAATAATCTCGACAAGATTTTCATGCTTGCTCATTTTTCCTATCAATTGCATTTGCTGGATAAATTCCTTCTTGCTCAGTCCATTCATGTCTTTAACTCTCTTCACAGCGACAGCAGGACCCAATTCCAGCAATGCTTTGTATGTAGTCCCTATTTTCCCCTTCCCCATCACTTCTGCTGATGCCCTTAGCAAGTCGTCCAAGTCAAACACCGGTCTATCCTTGTCCAAAAACTCTAATTCTACAGTCCTTTCAGGATCCTCAGTGCTTTCCGACCAATGCCTTTTCTTTCTTCCACCCTCTGCCAAAACTTCTCCTATCAAGAACACAAATTAAGAAAATTAATTTTTGGATGAAATTTAACTCAAACAATATCTACAAACATATAAGCAATTGATTTTGTACTAAATTTAATTTCTGTGCACAAACTCATTTAATTTTAACTACATACTTAATATATAATAATACCTGCAGGCTGATCCCTTTTTGCTTCCTTTCCATGTTGTTTCCTACGACGGCACAAGAAAACAGCAAGCATGACGAAGAGAGGAACCAGAACTGCTGCAGCTACAATTAGGACAATACTCCACAGTTGGAGAGGCCCCTTGTTCTTGTGGTTTGATGGAGTCGGCAAAGGAGAAGGTGCAGGAGCTGGATTAGGAGGAGGAGCTGGACACTGAATTCCCAAAGGTCTGCCACACAAATCAGAATTATTATCATAAGAACTTTTTGGGAATCTTTGAAGCACATCAGTGTCTGGGATTGGGCCTTCAAGACGATTGTAGGAGACATTGAAAACCGTCAAAGTTTGTTGATCAAAAGCTGGGATTCCACCACCAAGATCATTCTCTTGCAGCTCTAGCTGGCTTAACTTGGGCAATCGAGTGTACTCTGATGGGATTGAACCCGAGAACCGGTTGTGTGAAAGGAACAAGAATTCAATGTTCAAGAGATTGGTGAGATTGGGAAGAGGGCCATAGATTGAATTATTTCTAAAGCTGAGTTTACTTAGATGAGTCAAGTTTTGCAGGAATGCTTGAGGTGGGAGGGAACCTGTGATCTGTATTCCTTCTAAGACGAGGCTTGTCACGTGCCAATTCGAACAAGCAATGCCTACATATCTGCTCAGATTGTTGATACAAGGAGGACCTGTCCAATTTCCATGCAAATCGGAGGTAGAATTCACAAAATCTCTCAGTTGCATCAAAGCATCTCTTTCGTCTGGATAGTAGTCTTCAATCTCATTCGATAAAACGAGTACAGCAGTGATTGACAATTGGGCCATGAAAACAACATAATAAGTAACACACAGTTTTAGAGCTAGGTTCATGCCGGCCGGTGATTAATGGTGGCCGGAAAATTCCCAGTTCCTTTGAAGTCAGTCCGTGGTGTGATTAATCGGCATATGATTGATACTGAATTAATACTCCCCAAATACATTAAAGAAAAGGCTTTGTTCTTTCTAAATCGTCAACTGTAACAGCCTTGCCTTACAGCTTTGACGAAGAGCGCAAGGCAAGCTAGCTAAGATTCGAGAGTTTTTAAGATGCAAAAGCGGTAACAACAACGTACTTCTGCAAACTTAACCCCAACAAATAAAACAAAGTATTACTGCATATGTACTTATTATTTCTATGAACATGTTTTTCATTTATATATATAAAAAGAGCGACGAAAAACGTACGCGATTAATTGCTGTCAACAGCTTACAATTTTTTGGCGATTCTTCTAGATGTTGAGAGAATACTTGAATTTAAAAGCTATTACACATACAACAAACACACGAAAATATATATATATATATATATATGTTTGTCCATATTTATGTTTATAATTTCATTATTTCATATGCGTGTTGTTGATGGATGATAGATATCCTTGTTGTATTTGGTATTAAAAATATTATAAACTACAAATAATTAATAATTAAAGGAACAATAATAATTAGGCAGACATATGCATCCATAGTCTCAACCTTTAACCCATTCGATTAAAAGTAGGGAAGATACAAAAAGTCGACTCAAGTTTTTAAATGGCAACAAACAATCTGTCTACCAAAAAAAATAAATTATCTTCGAAGTCCAAGCTCTAAAAAAGTCACGAAATTAATACATTCGCACCAACACGAATATAAAAGACATCTGAAACTGTAACACCTTTTCATACTTGGTTAGAATTGAACTAATTAATAGATGCAACAAAGCTTCACCAACTCGTTAACCAGCACTAACGAGAAAGCCCATTAACCCCAACCAGGCCAGATACCCAACATTTGGACCACATATCTTGCACAGTTCAAATCCAATTGCCCACGCGCATACTTGCATGCAGATACATACGCGACGCACATTTCTACCTATTCTGTGCAGTCAGTAGAGAAAATAATATCAGAGCATGAAAGCAAGATATTATCGTCTAACGAGGTCAAGCAATGAACACCTAGTACACACACAACCATCGCATACATGCATAAAAGTCGAAAATACCCTTGATCGTGGCTGGATTATATGCCTATAATGATAGAATTTCAAACAATGCTGTTAACAGCTGCCAGCTGTCAAATAGAAGATAAGAGTAGTTAATCCAGGTCTCATTTTTCAAAAGCATCAACCAAACACCTTGTTCATGGCGTATCAAATAGTCAATTCCGAGCCATACCTATAGAGCAGCCTAGAAGCTATTAATTCGAAACAAAAACATACTACTAAGCAAAACAGTGTAAGTAGATCGGACGATGTTTAGGACTCCACGTCAGCAGACTTCTTAGCGGGAGAGCAAATCAGCCAAACGAAGCCATAGGGGTCCTTCAGCTTGTTCACGCGCTCACCGCAGCACGCGCCATCACCCTCAGCGACTTCTTCGCCCTCTGAGACAGCACCGGCTTTCACAGCCTTGGCGACTGCAGCTTCCACGTCCTCAGTCTCCAGGCAGATCACGCATCCATTCTTCACCCTGCCCAAATGCAACCCACCCACCCATAGTTATGCCATCAACACCCTTTTCAAACCCTTACAAAACATTTGAATACAAAAGCTGTGTTTGGAACCAACCACGGGATTATATATATTTACTCTATTTATTACTGTCATTAAATGTTGATGATAATCTAAAATTTTGCTGGACACAGGGTTTTTCTGATGAAAATATATTAATCAACCAAGCAAATCTCACGCCTCGAAAATCGTGATGATTTAAACGAATAAAAGAGGCGAAACAAGCAATCGGAATGCAAGTATTAAAGATACAAGGGAAAAGGAAACAAACAAGCAAAAATCGGAGAGCAAATATGGAGAGATTAAAACTATCACGTGATAAGAACATATAGATACATATATAACAGTCGATCGAACCAGAGAAAAACACTCAAAAAGTAGATTTCATATATACAAACAAACAAAAAGAAAATCAAGCCAACAATATACATATATATATATGTGTGTGTGCTCGAAAAAGAGAAGGTTCCACAGAAATCGAGAACACTGAATTCATTATATCAGATGTAAACGAAAGACAAAGATTCAGAAGAGTAACAACCGGAAGAAACTTGAAACGATGAGTGAACAAGCATTATCTCAAGCCTAAATAGACTCAAAATTTGAAAAGGACCTAACAGTGGCTTGTCTGAAGTAAATAAAATGACCCGAAACAACGCAAAGCATGTAATTATATCCAGATCTGAAACATTTAAAAGACAAAAAAGTATGAACGTAAAAGTTAGAGAAAGGTCAGAGACTCACGGAGGAGAAGACTCATCGGCAATGTCAGAGACGATAATAGAGGAGGGACCGAGCTTGAGTTCGGCAGCGAGAACGAGAGGGAGCTCTTGATCGGCCTTGCGCTTGGGATGCATGGCACGGCTCACCTCCTCCGCACCGAAAGCCGCCTTGTAGAACTGTACGGCGTCGTTGGCTTTTGGTGCTTCAACGGACAGCTGAGGCTTCAACGCCAAGAACTTCACCACCTTCGAGCATCCGTTCTGAGCTCCACCGTTTTGAGCTTCCACCGCCATGGCTCACTGTTTGTTGAGAGAGAGAGTAGAGAGAAAACGAGGAGAGAGAGAGAGAGCAGTAGAGAGAGACTGAAGCGTATAGTTCTGTTGCAGGAGCGGAAGAGGAAGCGGAACGGTTTGCGCTTTATTGGGGAAAAAATGTTACTGTACTCAATTAAATGCCCCTTTATTTGTCTTTATTTAAGATGGTACCATTTTTCTGTCGCTTGAAAGAATTCAAGTACTATTGTAAAATAATATTGTACAACATTGCCTTTGCCTTTTCTTTTATTTACAACAAAGCCACCCCCTACTTAAACGGCTATGTTTTGACTGGTTCGTACTTCGTTCCAACTTCTGAATCCTCTTTAATTCAAGGATGGAAGTTTTTGGACAAGTCTACCACACTGGTTCAAATGTACAAGTAGTGACATTTGTATAAATAAAATGGTAGTATATGTCAGAATTTATATTTCCAATCTTTTCGGACCCACAATAAAAGTGAAGGGTTCAACTTATTATACCAATATAGTGAATTTACGAGTTTATTTGTTAAGAAAATATATATATACATATATTATAACTCCATTAATATTATATGATGGTAAGAGTTGTGATGCAATCACAAGATTAGTCTATTGTAATTTGGAAGTCTTTATAATGTTCACGTATACATAATTTGACACATATATACAGAGTTAATTGTACTTCATAACAAATTGGTTCCTAAAAATAAATATAAAGGACATCATATGATCCAAAATATCTTCCTTCGCTTATGTATTTCAATGGTGACAGTGGGCAAGAGTGGTGGCAAATGCATGTGGACGTGGAGCGTTAAATGGGTCATGGGTGTGATAATGCTCTGATTGGAGAAAACTTGTGATTGTGAGATCAATTTTGGTTGAACGTGGCATGCATGGTAATAAAAATTGATCCATTATGATTGTAAATATAACTTAATTAGAGTATATCTTAAAGTCAACCTTCTTACCACCATTACTATTTCCTCAAACATTCAGGGTAAAATTATTTTTTTAAAATTTTAATATTTAGCACAACTAAATATCAGAAAAATAAAAAAAATATCTTTTGCAAGATATTTTATGCCCAAACAAATAGAGCTTAAATTCTAATAATTTTTTTTTTAAAAAAAATAACCATAAGTACTCCAAAAGTGTACACCAAAAAATAAAATAAAAAGTAAAAAATTCTAAAATATTTTACATCCAAACAAACCTTAAATCCCAACAAATTTTTTTTTTGAAACAATCATAAGTACTTCAAAAGTGTCATGCCTAATTCGATTAGCATAGTTGTAGAGAAAGGGGTGCATGGTGATGGTGCTGTTGGGCATTTGCATATTTATTTTGGTTAAATCATTCTGCCTATGAAGTTTCTTTTTTTTTTTTTTTTTTTGGAATTTTAAGCAAGTATTATAAATGTAAAAGTAATTACAGTGTGGGCCTTTTGGCAAAACAGCCGGTAAGGGATTAAAAGCCCACTTTAGAGCAAAACATAAGGACTTATGTGAATTCCTTGATCGCATATGTGAATTCCTTGAAAATTCAGTCAATGTATCATTCTTTTACAAATTATTTAATGCAAGTGTGTCCATATATAAACATAGGACAACAAATATGAATATCGAAACAACTTAATGCGATTTTTATGTAACATGTATATACTTAATTTGGTCAATCGATCTCTTATGACACAGGTTTTTCGAAAGTGTTCACCATTGATTCCTGAGATGCCAAGGTCGATTATGAAGCTAAGAGCAGAAGGAAAACTAAAGACGACGGAGGAGGAATGGTTTAAGATTCAGTCATCTCTTATGTTGCAGGATTCTATGCCTAGCCCCACCATTCTAAACCATGATAGCTTTTTTTTTATTAGAGGGATCTCTTCTGCTTTAGCCCTTGTCATATTTTTGATTGGGCGTGTCCAAGACTATTTTAGAAAGTTGTTTATGAAAAAATGGGTTTTCATGTTAAAGTACCTCTTTGCTGAAAATACTATCATGCATCCAAGAAACCAATGTTGCAAGACAATTATTTTGAAGTTCTTCACCTATTGATCCTTTGTGATAATATAAAGATTTTGTGTATCTTATTATAACCGTTATATTCTAATTCTTGCGGTGATTCTTACCGTGACTATATCTTATGTTAATCAAAAATAATAAATAATGTATCATATACTATAGTATAATTTATTTAAATATTATTTGTAAATATAATATTTATTATAATAATCTATATAATATCAAGAAAATAAAACTATAAAAGAACCTGATAAAGTCGAGGCTAGAATTTAATTCTATAGCCTTAAGACAGATACGCCCCGCTACGGTGCTAACGGACTCTTCGGCGTCTATCTCCCAGGATACAACGACTTTTCTTCCTTTGGTAGTAGCACTTCAAACCAATGGAAAAGGCGAACCGGCTCGGTGTAGTACTCTCTGATGAACTCAGACTCGGAGACCAGGATTGAATCCTAACTCGGAGACCAAGATTGAACCTAAACTTGGAAACCAAGGTTCGAACCCAATCCAAACCAGTTTAGGTTGAACCCAAACCAGTGGCTGAACCGAACAAAGAAGAATTAGAAGAAGAAATTCAGAAGAAGAGAAGAAGATTTCTGAATTTGGTGTGAATTGAAATGAACCCAATGATGGGTATTTATAGGCTTCCCAAGTATGATTTTGCATGATGGATTCAATTTCACTATTTATGGCTTCTTTCCATAAATTAGCTTCAGGAGAAGACATAGCTTCCTTGTAGCTTTGTGGCTCATTCTCCAATATATATGTCAGAAAGTCAGGACCGAATGACTTAGACGTTCTAGCTCTTTTGCTACGTCTAGGTTCTTCCTCATTTTCATCATCTATAGACTCTTGGTCTATATTCTCTTGTATATTGCTATTAGCAGTATCATAATTTCTTTTAAGAGGATTTTTGCAAGGAAATATATCCTCAAAGAAATAAGCATTCCTTGACTCAATAATTGTATTGACATGGATATCAGGAATGTCTGATTTATGCACAAGAAAACGATATGCACTACTATTCTGTGCATAGCCTATGAAAATACCATCAAAGTTTTTGGTCCTATCTTAACTTTCTTAGGAGTAGGAACCGCAACCTTAGCTAAACACCCCCATACTTTTAAGAATTTATAGGAAGGTTTTTGACCTTTCCATAATTCATAAGGTGTCACCTTTGATTTCTTTTGAGGTACCTTGTTGAGAACATAATTAGCAGAGAGCAAAGCTTCCCCCCACAAATTCTGGGTTAAACCAGAACTTATCAACATAGCATTCATCATTTCTTTTAAGGTACGATTTTTGCGTTCAGCAACACCGTTCTGTTGAGGTGAATAAGGAGCGGTAGTTTGGTGAATAATACCATGTTCTGAACAAATGTCAGCGAATGGTATTTCGTATTCACCACCTCTATCACTTCTAAACATCTTTATCTTTTTTCCAAGTTGATTCTCAACCTCATTCTTGTAATGTTTAAACATTTCCAAGGCTTCATCTTTACTTCTTAACAAGTATACATAACAATATCTTGTGCAGTCATCAATAAAAGTAACGAAATACTTTTTCCCACCTCTAGTTGGCACAGATTTAAAGTCACAGATATCACTGTGAATTAATGCTAGAGGTTCAGTACTTCGTTCTATGGAGTGAAATGAGGTTCTAGTCAATTTTGCTTCTACACATGTTTGGCATTTTTGATTTAAATCAATATTAAATTTAGGTATAGATTCCATGTTAATCAATCTACGAATAGTATCATAATTAACATGTCCTAACCTACCATGCCATACATCAGATGAGTCAATAATATAAGCAGAAGAAGCACTAGCTTTATTATTATCATTAATAGCTTTGGGTACAACAGTCATTACATTGAACTTAAATAGTCCATTACTTAGATACCCTTTGCCCACATACACCCCATTCTTAGTCAGCACAAACTTATCAGATACAAAGACCAGCTTGAACCCATTCTTGCTTAGTAGTGACCCAGAGACCAAGTTCTTCCTGATGTCTGGTACATGCAGCACATTATTAAGAGTGAGCTCTTTTCCTGAGGTCATTAGTAGCTTGATCTTTCCTTGTCCTTCAACCTTTGCAGTAGAAGAATTCCCCATGTAGAGTTGTTCTTCATTATTTATAGTTTCATAGGTAGTGAACATCCTCTTTTCAGAGCAAACATGACGAGTAGCTCCTGTGTCCACCCACCATTCTCTGTTGTTGCTTACCAGGTTGATTTCAGAAACCACAGCTGAAAGATTTAACTCTGATACATCAGCTGTCAACTTATCTTCTTCAGCTATGTGCACCTCAGTGGTCTTCTTCTTGGGGTTATGATGTGTTTTGCGGCTACGACAATCTTTAGCTCGGTGTCCTAGCTTGCCGCATATGAAACACTTCCCGGTGAACTTCTTGTAGTTTCCTTGGCTAGGACCTTCTCCAGAGTGCTTCCTCTTCTTATTTTTCTGTCCTGCTTCCACTACATTTGCCTTTGACACTATTGAAGAATTTCCGGCTCTCTTTTCAGATGTACGGTTATCTTCTTCAATTCTCAGCCTGACAATTAAGTCTTCGAGCCCCATTTCCTTGCGCTTATGCTTCAAGTAATTTTTGAAATCTTTCCAAGTAGGTGGCAGCTTTTCAATGATTGAAGCTACTTGAAAGGATTCACTCAATGTCATCTTCTCAGCATGTATCTCATGTAGGATTAGCTGGAGCTCCTGCACTTGGCTCACGACTGTCTTGGAGTCTATCATTTTGAAGTCCAGAAATCGTCCAACCACGAATTTCTTCAATCCAGCATCCTCTGTTTTATACTTTTTGTCTAACGACTCCCAAAGCTCTTTAGCAGTATTTATTGGACTGTACACATTATATAAGGTGTTGTCCAATCCATTGAGGATGTAGTTCTTGCATAGGAAGTCTCCATGCTTCCATGTATCAACAGCTCCAAGCTTGGTAATGTCTGTATCACCCTCATCTAACACTGGAGCAGTCTCAGTCAGATACTTGCTTAGATTCAGAGTTGTAAGGTAGAACATCATTTTCTGTTGCCACCTTTTAAACTCTGTCCCGTTGAATTTTTCGGGCTTCTCTCCATGACTGACGGGAACATTAGGCACGGTAATACTCGTACTTGCCATTTGTCTGTTATATATTGATATACAGACCACGAGTCAAATTATAATTAATTATATATTGTTGGAAACGGCATTAGAAAACGCAAACTTTGGAAGGATTTTTAAAAAGATTCCGCTAAGAATTTTTTGCGAATCTATTGATGAGCGCGTTCCTCTCTGCGAGGAGATGAACATGGTATATTTATTTTCTCAAATCCGTTTCCGGGTGAATGAGAAATTGGCTCCAAAGTAAGTGATTTATAAAGCCTAAATGGGTGTGAATAAAGTGGGAAATGCTTGTCCCACATCGGAAAAGTAGCAAAGCAACCTTGAGTATATATATGTCTAGTATGGGATTTGGGTTTGGGCCCAAGGGCACCCAAGTTTTTAAGAGGGGGAGGACCTAGGCTAGCCTGGATCCGAACCAACTACCACACGCGCGCGCCGCCCGCCCGACCCGGTCCGGGCTAGGGCGGGGCGGGGCTTGATTGTGAAATGGGTTTAACTTTTTACCCAAAGTTAGGATGGGCCTGTGTGGTAATTTTATTTTGTTGCTGGGCTGGGCTGGATCAGAATTAAAAGGATTAGTTTTAAATTTTGAAAACCAAAAGTTGCACCCTTTACAAATTAAAAACCACCAACAGATTTTTAATTCTGATTGGTCAACAATGGTTGCACCCATTCGGACTATGGGTGCACCCATTCAGAATAGGCACCAACAAGCCTATAAATACCCATCATTGGGTTCATTTCAATTCACACCAAATTCAGAAATCTTCTTCTCTTCTTCTGAATTTCTTCTTCTAATTCTTCTTTGTTCGGTTCAGCCACTGGTTTGGGTTCAACCTAAACTGGTTTGGATTGGGTTCGAACCTTGGTTTCCAAGTTTAGGTTCAATCTTGGTCTCCGAGTTAGGATTCAATCCTGGTCTCCGAGTCTGAGTTCATCAGAGAGTACTACACCGAGCCGGTTCGCCTTTTCCATTGGTTTGAAGTGCTACTACCAAAGGAAGAAAAGTCGTTGTATCCTGGGAGATAGACGCCGAAGAGTCCGTTAGCACCGTAGCGGGGCGTATCTGTCTTAAGGCTATAGAATTAAATTCTAGCCTCGACTTTATCAGGTTCTTTTATAGTTTTATTTTCTTGATATTATATAGATTATTATAATAAATATTATATTTACAAATAATATTTAAATAAATTATACTATAGTATATGATACATTATTTATTATTTTTGATTAACAATCTTAAGACAGATACCTTTATACTATAGTAATAATTATTTAATTATTATTTTTGATTAACATCTTAATCATAATTGTATAGCCGTTTCACAGTAACCTATAAATAGGCTCATTGTACATGCTCCAAACATAATTCTATATCTCTCTCATATTTCATCTTTGTCTCGGTAACTTTGTTAATCAACATGGTATCTGAGCCATGAATTAATGGCCTGTACTGAATCATTCCACTTACTGTACCTCTGAAATTCAGTCTCAAATTTCACAAACTTTCTGCCGCCGTCACCACTGCTCTGCTCTCTGCCGTCACAAACTCTCTGCCGCCATCGCCGATCGCTGCCGCCGATCTCTGCAAGTGCCGACATCGTCGACACACCACTGCTCTCTTCCGTCGCGGCTCTCTGCCGCCACGGATATATCTCTGCCGTCATCGCGGATATCTGCCGCTACGGAGCTCTGTCGCCGTCACCCATCTCTGCTATCTGCCGTGGCTCCATCTACCGCCTCTGTCCTTCACCATTATCACCGATCTCTGCTCTCTGCCGTCGCTCCATCTGTCGCCGATATCTGCCTAATTAAAGGCTCTGTCAAAGCTCTGAATACAGTTTCTTTTTGTGGAGAAAGATAAAAAAAACGTCCTGATTAAAGGTTCTTGGAACCCCACCGACAGCATATATATATATATATATTATATATATTTATAACATCATTGTTTTATATATATATATATATAATATTAAAACAATGATGTTATAAATATATATATATATATATATATATATTTAATATATATATATATATATTTAATATTATAATTTATAAAAATATTATATATATATATATTCACACTCCATCAATCAGGTACAAGTCCATATATTTTCAAGTTATGGACCAATCCGAAATTTCTCATCGTATTAGCACTACATTGGTGGGCTGTTCAAATTATATTATTTGGACCCAAGCTATGACCAGCTTTCTCAAAGGTAAAAAATTTTGGCGCATTTTCACTGGTGATATCCTCGAGCCCGTGCGGGAGGAAACTGAAACAAAAGAAAAATATGGTAACCGTCTTGAAGAATGGGACAACAAAAATCATCAGATTATCACTTGGTTTTGCAATACCTCTATCTCATCCATTAGTATAGAATTTGGTCGTTTTGATTCTGCAAAATCTATCTGGAATTTTTTGAAGCACCGTTACACCACCATTGATCTCGCCCATCAATATCAACTTCTGACCAATCTTCACAACAAAACTCAACAGCCTGGTCAATCTATTAGTACTTTTGTCTATGAAATGCATGCTATTTGGGATCAACTATCTCTTTCTGAACCCACTTGGTCGTGTGCTTCTGATGCTACAAAGTTTACTACCTATCGAGATGAGCAACGTGTGATCATGTTTCTCATGGCTCTTCAACCTTCATTTGAACCCGTTCGAGCCTCTCTTCCTCATCGGCATCCTCTGCCTACCTTAGAAGATGCTATAACCGAGCTTCTTTCAGAAGAAACTCGTCTGAGTACATCTTAACCTTCGGCTTCAGATGCAGTTCTTGTTACTCATTTTCCCAAAAAGAAATTGACGTCATCCTTTTCCTCTCCAAGGGAGTGTAACTACTATCACAAAACAGATCACGTTGTATTAACTTGTCCCACCAGAGTTTGCAAGTTTTGCAACATGAAAAGCCCAGGTCACTACCAGAGTGACTGTCCCAAGAATTGGCAATCTCGCATTAATTCTTCTAAAGGTTCTTCATCTAGACACAATCATCCATCTTCCTCCATCACTACTGGCACTGCTGAGGGATATTGTCCTCCTGCTTCTACAGTCGCACAGATGTCCACCAACGATATCGAGGCCCTTCTGAGACAAATTATCTCTAATAATGGTACTCCTTCTTCCACTGCCATGTCAGTTACCCAGGTAATTCTTGGTTTTTTGATTCTGGTTGCTGTAATCACATGATCTCTGATTCTACAATATTTTCTAAACATCATCCTACCATCAATACACCTACAATTCATACAGCTAAAAGGTCTCACTTACATGTCAATCACGTCGGTCAAATTTCTACTCCCAATGTCTCACTCTCAAATACATTTCATATACCAAAACTTACAATCAATCTTATCTCTGTTGGTCATATATATGAACTTGGACTTAATGTCATTTTTTCTTCTTCTGGTTGTCATGTACAGGATCCACAGATGGGGCAGACCTTTGGGATAGGCCGTAAAGTGGGACGTCTCTTTGAGCTCATCTATCTCCGCATTCCTTCTCATCGGCCCTCTACAGTTTCTACTGTTGCTTTAGCAACCTCTACTCCCTCATTTAGCCTTTGGCATTCTTGATTAGGTAATGTATCTGTTGGGCGCTTATGCTCTTTAGTGTCAACCGGTCAATTATGTTCAATTAAAAATGATGATGTAACTTGTTTACCTTGTTAACTTGCAAAACAACCTGCTTTACCTTTCAATAAAAGCACATCTATTACTACTGCTCCTTTTGACCTAGTTCACTCTGATGTATGGGGACCTTCTCCTCGCATTACAATAGGGGGATCCAAATACTTTGTTATTTTCATTAATGACTACTCACGATTTACCTGGCTATATCTCATGAAAAATCGCTCTGAACTACCCCAACTTTACTATGATTTTGCAAACATGGTCAAAACCTAGTTTTCCAGATCGATCAAGATTTTCCGCGCTGATAATGCTTTGGAGTAAAATGAAACAAATTTTTTAAAATTTCTTCGCCAACATGGAATGATCTCTCACTCTTCTTGTCCTGGTACATCCCAATAAAATGGACGGGCTGAACGTAAATATAGGCATATCTTAGACACTGTTCGCTCCCTCCTAATATCCAGTTGATGTCCTGAGCGTTTTTGGGGGGAAGCAGCTCTTACTGCTGTATACACCATCAATCGTTTTCCCATGCCTATTATTGAAAATCAATCTCCCTTTGAACGCTTATATGGGATCTTTCCTGCTTATAATCTTCTTAAAGTTTTTTGGATGTCCTTGTTTTGTCTTACTTCAGCCTCATGAACGTACCAAATTAGAGCCTTGGGCTTGTCTATGTTGTTTTCTAGGTTAAGGAATTAAACATAAAGGATACCGATGTTGGGATCCCATTTCCAGACGTCTTCGTGTCTCTCGTCATGTAATCTTTTGGGAACACAAAATGTTCTTTTCTCTCTCCAAATTCTATTTATCTCCATCTTCTACTCCCTTATTCTTTATTGATTCTTTAGTTGAACTCTTCCCAGACGACATAGATACAATATCTTCATCTGAGCTTCCAAACACTATCTCATCTACTCCAGAAACAACGTCTTCATCTAAGCTCCCACAAATGGCTTTACCTGACGAATCTGCTTCATCTGATGGTCCTAATACTGAATCTTCTTCATTAAATACCATCACTACTGCTCAACCTCCTCGCAAATCTAATCGGGTAAGAAAACCTCTTAGTCATTTACATAATTTTCAGTGTTTCTCTACTATCATGTCTCATCATAAGCCTCAATCATATCGTGAGGCTAGTTCTAACCCCCTTTGGCAGCAAGTTATGACAGAAGAACTACAGGCTCTCACACAAGCTCATACCTGGGACATGGTTGTTCTTCCCTCTGACAAAACTGTTGTTGGCTGTAAATGGGTTTACAAAATCAAAACTCATTCTGATGGGTCAGTAGAACGATATAAAGCTCTTTTGGTTGCAAATGGATTCACCTAAGAATATGGCATTGACTATGAGAAAACATTTGCCCCTGTTGTTCGACTTATTTTTGTCCGTAGCCTATTGGCTGTTGCAGTAACTCGTAAGTGGGAATTATTTCAAATGGATGTGAAAAATGCCTTTCTCAATGGTGATCTCACTGAAAAAGTACATATGAAACCTCCTCCAGGATATGACCATTCTCGACATCAAGTCTGTAAACTTCGTCGAGCACTGTGTGGTCTTAAATAAGCTCTAAGAGCTTAGTTTGCAAAATTTAAGTATACAATTGGAGATTTTGGATTTACCTCAAGCTCATATGATTCTAGCCTTTTTATCTATAAGAATGACTCTGGTATTACGTTTCTCTTACTTTATGTTGATGACATGATAATCACTGGCAATGATCTTGCAGGTATCTCTGCACTTGAAAATTTTCTCAGTCATCATTTTGATACGAAGGATCTTGGGCACCTCCACTATTTTCTAGGCTTGGAGATTCTCTCTGATTCGGATGGCTATTATCTCTCCCAAGCCAAGTATTCTTCTGACATTTTTGCTCGTGCTGGTATCACTGATTGCAAGGCAGTTCCTACTCCACTTGAGCCAAATGTTAAGCTCACTCCTCTAGATGGTACATTCCTCAGTGATGCCACATTGTATTGATAATTGGTTGGCAGTCTGGTATATCTCACTGTTACTCGACCTGACATCGCCTCTGCTGTGCATCTTGTCAGTCAGTTCATTTTTGCTCCTTGATCTACTCATTATACCGTTGTACTACACATTCTTTGATACATTAAAGGGACTATGTTTCATAGTATTCACTTTTCTAGTCATTTTTCACTTGAGCTACGTGCCTACTCTGATGCTGATTGGGCAGGTGATCCAACTAACCGGCGTTCTACTACTGGCTTCTGTTTATTTCTTGGTAACTCTCTTATTTCTTGGCGCAGCAAAAAGCAATCCGTTGTTTCCAGGTCTAGTACAGAAGCTGAATACCGTGCCCTTGTTGATTTCACACAAGAACTTATTTGGCTTCAATGGCTCCTAACAGATATGGGTGTTTCTCATTCCACTGGCACTATTCTTTATTGTTGCTCATAATGATGTTTTTCACGAATGCACCAAACATATTGAAATTGATTGTCATATTGTGCGTCAACAAGTTACTCGGGGAACTGTACGCCTTCATTCTGTAACTTCCACTGATCAAACCGCTGACATCTTTAGCAAAGCTCATCCGCCAGGCAGATTTCGAGAATTAGTTTCCAAACTCAAATTGGTTTTTGCTTTACCACCTTGAGCTTGAGGGGGGATGTTAATATAAAGATTTTGTGTATCTTATTATAACCGTTGTATTCTGATTCTTGCTGTGATTCTTACCGTGATTATATCTTAATCACAATTGTAATGACCAGGTCATTTCTCTTTCTTTCTTTTTTCGGCAAATTTCATTTTTTCGTCTTTTTCCCTATTTCGTCTTTTTCTCGTTTGTCGTTTTTCCTTACATAACCTCACTTTTTGTGCTCGAATTTGATTTCAGCTTTACATACATTCATGATATATAATTTCCATGATATCTATATTTTTACTTTTGTTGAAAAGCATGCTTGATATTTACTTTCCTTGTAAATAGCATGGATGCATGACTTCTTGTAATTATTCATAACTTTTGGGGTTTTATGGTAATTAAATAAAGTAATTATTTTTCATCTTAGGGACTATTTTGTAATTTAATTTAGAAGATATTTTTAAAAATGACCTTTTTACAATTTTCAAAAAATGTGACAAGTGTCACATTCTCATGGTGCCACTTGTTGGCATTAGGGTGGGTAGACTTGGGAGCATGATCTTATAACATTTGGAGGGTAGAGATTCACCCATTTGTTGTCCTAGGATACGAGCACTTGTTGGCATTGATGGTTGACAAGTGTAGGCTCAATGATAAGTCTTGAAAGTTTATATAGGATGGTGACAAGTGTAGGCTTCACAATTGGTCTTGCATTATGTGTGTGTGAGAGGTAGTGCAAGAGCACCTAGTGAGTGGAGAATCCCACCATATTTAGTTAGGGTTTGTGCCTTTATTTCATTTCATCACTTTCCTCTCAAGAACTCTAACTTAGCCATCATGGAAGGAAAAACTTGACTCAAGGCTTTGACCTCATTTTTGACCTCCTTCCACTCACCCTAGACCATAAAGTTTGGAATACAAAAACTTTGCCTCACCTTCCTCTTCATAACCCTAAAAGAAAAACTTGAAATTCCTTTGCTTCCCTTGGATTTAAGAGGAACAATCCTCTTGTGAGGTAGGGGTGGTTGTATGTTTATCCTCTTTGGGTTTTATATATATTGGAGCTTAATATATATTGATTACATGCCTTTTAAATTCTTTTATTTGTATGTGAATAGAGATTTTATATGCTTAACTTAGGAATTGTGGATTAAAGCATGTATATGACTATTAAATTGTATAGGTATGTTATTGTTTAATGATTTGCCTAATACTTGTGATTTCATTGAGGGTTTATTATGAATATCTTGAAATTGCACTTATGTTGTTAAGTAATGGAGCTTTCATTGAAAGTTTAGTATAAAAATCTTGTATGCAGCACTTGAAATTACTTGTAGGTAAATTACTATATTACATGATTAGTAATTGTGGCTTACATTAATATTAAATTCATATGGCATAATATGTAGTATCATTAGCTTACCACTTTAGATATGAAACCTTAGGGCATGGTTTGTGTAGTTTTACCCTACTTGTGCTTGGTAAGTAGTTCCATGCATTGAGATTATATAAATGTCATGGACTTATTGATTTTTGGAAGCTTATAAGGATATGAAATGTTGACGGCTAGGGTTTGGCTCTAGTATGGAGGGTAAGAATTCTCCTAAGTCATAGTGCACACTAGGTTGTACCTTGTGGGTCGTAATTATTTAAAATAACTTGTATGGTCTTATGGCCACATATCCCAGTCTTTCCATTATTTGATTTCGCGTTACTTTCCAAGTTGTAAATCATGGATTTCTTGTAGCTTGTGATTTGGTAATCCTAGTTTTAATGTGGTTAGTGTACTTGTTTATGTATACTTGCATACTACGTGTTTATAGTTTCAAATATTTGTATAGCTTGAGATGATCCCTTAGAGTACCATGGAAATATAGACGTTAGGTGGAATGCACCCTTGTGATGGTCTATGTTTGGTTCACATTATACTTGAAACTATAAGGTATGCGCATGCACCACATCCTACGAGTAACTTGATTACTGACCCTAGTTGTTTGGGTTGTTTTGCAGGTAAAGAGACTTTGTTTTGGGATGCATCACATCCCTAAATTATTTTGATGCCTTGAAGTATTTTGTTATATTTTTGAAAACATGCAAGTGTTAGCATGTAGTATCATTTTGGTGAAAAACGCTATTTTTGCCTTGAAATATGTAATGTGTACCTAAGTACACTTTTTGATACTTATTTTGTATGTACAACATGAAGCTAAGGGCCATTAACTTGATGTTCACAAGCATGCTATAAAATTTCAAGTATTGTAAATATAGCCTATTGAGAAAATTAGTGGTTTGACATGTCAAAAATTGTAATTGAGTTGTAATGAGGCCGTAGGCCATTGTAGCGCGTCTACTACATCATTTTACATTTGTGTGCATACTCATATCTCACAAAACTCTTAAGTTTTGACTTTTGAACTAATTATGGATAAATTATGGATTTTTATAAAAAAAGTTCATGCATTAGAGTAGGTTTTAAGTTCTCTTTTGTTTTAGCATGTTAGGGATGCTCTTTTGAGGTTAATGAATGTTTTTAAGCAAGTACGGATCATATGGGATGCATGCACAACCTTAGAATTAGACCAAGGACCTTTTTCCTAGCATTATAGTAGCTTTTCGAGGTGTTTCGGTCGACCGAAACACCAATTCGGTCGACCGATGGCTTTTGGAAGCTTCAATGCACAGTAAATAATCAATTCCAGTAGCCATTTTTACTGTTTTGGGTCATTTCGGTCAACCGATGGCCTATTTCGGTTGACCGATGCACCAATTCGGTTTACCGAACCAGCCACACCTCAAAAACAAGATTTCAGAAAAGTTTTTGCCAGTTTTGGTTTATTTCGGACGACCGAAACTCCCCTCATACACATGTCTTCCAGATTTTGTTCCAGCACTAAAGTTTCGACTTCAAATGGCCATAACTCATTTGTTTCTAACCCAAATGGGGTGATTCTTGAGCCTAAACTCAAGGATTTTGAGTCAGCTTTCCAATGGTACTAATTTCATTCTCAGATTCAAATCATAGCGGAAGTTATTCAGGTTTTAGTTGGAGGGTGTCAGTTTTCGCTTAAACCGAAAAATGGCGTTTTATGGGATTTTTGTCCAAAGTTCTTAGAACCTCTTAAAATGTTGTGAAATGATTTGTTTAGGTTTTGTGGACCTTATTTGACTTGTTTAGAGTCAAATTTCCCTTCTCAATTATACATTGACCATTTTGCCCTTGATTGATGAATTTTGCACGTTTTGACTCTTAATTCCTTTTTTTTTTTGCTTTCTTTAACTTCCATGACTTCATGGAAGGTCACACCAGTGTCTTAGGGATGACTTTTAACTCTAGAGACCTTGGTTTATCTCTTCCGCATTTCGGATCCGTTACTGGATTAACTTACGAGTCATCAATGACGCATCAAGTTGAAAAACTTGAACAATTGTATAGCCGTTGTACAATAGACTATAAATAGGCTCCTTTGTACATGCTCCAAACATAATTCTACATACATCAATTCTGTATCACTCTCATATTGCATCTTTGTCTCTCTAACTCTGTTAATCAACACTTTGTTTGCCAGCTACTGATGGATACACTTTATAAACACGTTCAAATACTCTTTTAGCTATGAATTAAAAATAATGTCAATATATATATTGAATTCACGATCATATTTCACTGATGATCCCATTTCAGGTACAAGAATAAATACACAAATAAAATTGCAACAAAATAAGAGGAGCATGAGGTGTAAAAAAAAAAAATGAAAAAGAAATAAATAAACGTAATATTTAAATCCACAACCATCTAAAGGAATAAAATTAGATTTTCAAAACTAGTACATAATTTGGAGTATAAGTGTTTTAAGAACAGGGGTACTTACCTCATAAGATTGAGAAGAAAAGTCTGAATTCTTTCAAAAATTTGAAACTAATAAGATCTGGTCATTAACGATACAAATGCAATCAAATTGGAGAAGCCAAAAATCTGGTCATGTAATGCTCCACCATATTCTCCTATTTTCTTTGTCGATCAGACAAACAAAGTGCCATAAACCTGTAACATGTTAAGGCTCTTATGCATCGAATGCATCTATATCTTTCAAAAATTTGATCATCTGATCGTTCAATTGTTGCTCTCAATTTTGGGATCGCCTTCATCATCATCCTTCAGCATATTTGCTCTCTTATGTTTGAGGAGGAATGGTTTAAGAGTCAGTCATATCTTATGTTGCAGGATTCTATGGCTAGTCCCAGCATTCTAAACCTAGATAGCTTTCGTGGCTTATTTCTTATTAGTGGGATCTCTTCTGCTTTAGCCCTTGTCATATTTTTGATTGGGCGTGTCAAAAACTATATTAGAAACCTGTTTCTGCAAGTAAATTTAATTTTCATGTTAAAGAACCTCTTCGTTGAAAATACTATCATGCATTGAAGAAACCAATGTTGCAAGACAACTATTTTGAAGTTCTTCACCTATTGATCCTTTGTTTGCCAGCTACTGATGGATGCACTTTATAAACACGTTCAAATACTCTTTTAGCTATGAATTAAAAATAATGATGTTAATATATATATATATATATATATATACATATTGAATTCACGATCATATTTCATTGATGATCCCATTACAGGAACAAGAATAAATGCACAAATAAAATTGTAACAAAATAAGAGGAGCATGAGGTGTAAAAAAGAAAAAGAAAAAAAGAAAACGTATTTAAATCCACTACCATGTAAAGGAATAAAATTATATTTCCAGAACTAGTACAGAATTTGGAGTATAAGTGTTTTAAGAACAGGGGTACATTCTCCTATTTTTTTATTTTTTATTGGAATAATGTATTCATTTTGTTTTTATGGAATAGTTTTTTTTTTGGCCAGATCTTTTAGAATACTTGACTATCTACTTTGGGCACGATGTAATGAACAATTGGTGTTCACTTCCATAATGTAAACTGACATCGAAAGTCACAAAGAGGAAGGTGAGTGGTGGCTCGAAGACGGGTTGAAGATGAAGCGGGGAGGGAGGAGAAAGAGAGAGAGGTGGGGCAAGGTAAATCTTCTAATTTAACATTATACATATATTACAATAAAATAATATATATATCCATTGAGCCACGTGTCTTGTTTTTGTCCTTTGGCGGGGAAATTGCACATGCAATTCCCACGCAACTTTTACCTTGGCTCAGGCCCTCAACAACACACACACACACACACACACCCACAATATATATATATATATATAGCACATACTGCTCTTCTCTTACATTTAGAGAGAGAGAGGCTTGCATAGGGTAGGTCTGAGAGAGGGTTTGCTGAGGGTGGATTTGCAGAGAGTAATCGAAATTTCAACATGAGTGGGTTTTCAATTCTTGTTCGTGGTGCTAATAAATCCAATGAGAAGGTTATTGGGGAGTATTTCCAGACTTTTGGCGTGGTGACTTCCATAGAATTGGAGGAATATGGCTGGTGTTGTGTCTCATTTTTTGAGTCTACCCCTGTGCATGCTTGTCTTAGGCGTGTAGTGCATTTCATTGATAGCCGGAAGGTATGCCTTCAAATTATGTTAAACCTTCTGTGGGTGTCACCCATTAGAGGCTGACATGGCATGATTGATAAGTCAACGCGACCCCAACCAAATCCCTCGTGGCGATTTAAAAAGTCAAAAGCCTTGAGAGACCAACTCTCGAGCACATCAAGCCCTTGTATCACCCCAGGCCCATTAAGCCCTGGCATCGATCCAGGCCCATCAAGCCTCGAATGATCAAACTTCGAGCACTCTAAGTCCTGGTATCACTCCAGGCCCAGCAAGCCTCAAGAACCAATCCTCGTGGTGATTTGAAAAGTCAAAAGCCTTGAGAGACATCAAGCCCTAAGAATGGCAAATTCCCCATCCCCGCCGGGGCCCCGCCCCGTTTATAACGGAGATGAGGATCCTTTTAGCTAAATGGGAATGGGGATGGTGGCAAATTTTGAATCCCTGCCGGGGCCAGGGCTGGGGATGGGGTAAACCCGTCCCGTCCCGATTAAGTGTGAAATTACTAATATACCCTTACATATAATAATTTATTACTAAATTAGATTTATTATATATATGAAAATAAGAAAAAAATATGTTTTTTTTTTAATAAAAAAATTATGAAGCCTGGGCCGAGGGCTGGACGGGGCGGGGACGGGGATAAGGTGCAGGGGGCGGGGGCGGGTATGGGGATTCTGGCAAAATTTTAAGTGGGGATGGGGGCAGGGATGAGGAATGAAAAATGCATCGGGGATGGGGATGGGGAATGGAATCCCCGCCCCATCCTGCCCCATTGCCATCCCTATCAAGCCCTAGTATCACCCTAGGCCCATTAAGCCCTGGTATCGATCCAGGCCCATCAAGCCTCGAATGATCAAGCTTCAAACACTCTAAGCCCTGGCATCGCTTCAGGCCCATCAAGTCTCGAGGAACCAATCCTCGAGCATACTAAGCCCTGGTATCGCCCTAGGCCCACCATGCCTCGAAAGATCAAACTTCGAGCGCTCTAAGTCCTGGCATCGCTCCAGGCCCATCAAGCCTCGAAAGATCAAGCTTCGAGCACCCTAAGCCCTGGCATCACTCCAGGCCCACCAAGCCTCGAGAAACCAATCCTCGAGTACTCCAAGCCCTGGCGTTATGTTAGACAACATCACTTTGAAGGACTGGAGTCCCAAAGGACTCGCTATTCAAGGATTGCCTATAGCATGAAACGAAGGTAGGGCCTTCGCAGCTATAGGGGATCTATGCTTGGAAAACTTAGGAAGATATTGGATTGGTAGATGAGAAGTCAAGAAGTGCCTTCGCTTTCAGCAAGGCCCAATTTGCAAGATGATGGGATTATATATATTATGACAGCAAACCTTAAAATCACATTTAATGTTATGTCAGGCTAGACCAACCGGCGGCCAAGTAACATTTAATGCCCTTGATTAAGGGAGAAGTGACATGGCAAAAAAGTGCAGGGCTCTAGAGGATTAGACCTCTCAGACTCCTAAATCTTCAAGATTACCCACATAATCCAGACCGGGAGAAATGCATGAAGCCATGCACGGAAAAGACCACTAGATAATAACCAATGGAACTCGGGCCTATAAATAGTGTTGTCCTATGAAGGAATAACAAAAACCCAGAAGAGGAAACTATCATAAGATATTGTATAATTGCCCTACTACCATCTTAATCTCGACAGTTGTTCTTTTTCTCCTCCTCTGACTCTAAGCATTTCCTTTGTTTCCTTCATATTTGTATTTCTGATATCACCATTACTTATTTGTTTATTGTTTGATCAAAAAGAACCCATATACCTTCTATTTTTTATTTTATTTTATATATATTGTCTGAAGATGATGGATGAATAATGGTGAATCTCTGTTTCTTTTTTCTTTTCTGTTCTTTTGGATTATTATATATAGATATTAGTTAACCAAAATTCTCTGTTCCTTCCCTGTATTGTTGCTTCTCTGTTTTAGATGTATTATGTTTGTCATTTTTTGTTAATTGGATGGTTTGATTCTTGCCTGCGCCTAAATTTTATGGGTTTTTAACAAAATTTCTTTCAACATTTTGGATTTCCAATTGTGTGCATCGTTTTTAGTCTGTAGATTCTTAAGTTTTATGGTTTTTTAACAAAATTTATGAAGATGATGGATGAACAATGGTGAATCTCTGTTTCTTTTTTCTTTTCTGTTCTTTTGGATTATTATATATAGATATTACTTAACGAAAATTCCCTGTTCTTCCATGTAGCTTTTCTATTATAGATGTATTATAATTTGTCATGTTTTTGTTAATTAATTGGATGGTTTGATGATTGCTAGTGTACATCCATACATATATATGCGCACATGTATACATTGACCATACATGTATGTAGTGACCCTTCTCCATTTAATGGATATCTCATTGAACTGTTATATTCTTTTACATTTGAAACTGCTCGATGACCAAGTGTTGTTAAACGACGAAACTTGTCAAATTTATGCAACCTTCTCGACAACGACACCCACTTGTCGATCTCATGCAAACAACTGTCAACGATGACCACACTAGTTGATTTGGTGTCAACAAGGCCGATCGATTTTGTGCACTCAATGATAGCTTTGTCTACGAACCAACCTGTTTTTCTTCGACAACAACCCCTCAACTTTACGCACCCATTCTAGCCGACAAAACTCGTTGATTTCAGGTTACTAGTTACCAATTTGGTCGATTACCGGTGGTTCTCATAACCAGCTGTGACTGCATATTCTTCTATCCTCTACACTGGTGCTTCACCAAATATCAATGTCATAATCCCATTGTGTTGCATACCCAAAAATCAACAGTGTTTGTGAAGTAATCAAAGTATTACACACACAAATTTGCAAAATAAACTCATTTTTTAGATGGGCTTGTTCGGCAACGACCCATCGCTTTCGTCAACCCGTTTGGATTGACGATCCACCCGTCGATTTCATTCTACCATTTTGTCAACAAAAATTGTCAATTTCAGACCCCTGTTAGTCGATGAGCCAATGATTATCTTACCGGTCTATAAACAAGTTCTCGATGATTCTCCCCAGTAAAAATATTAAAATGACACATGTTCTCTCTGTTAATATCTTCGCCAAATGTATAGTCTGGGTATACTTCTATGGTATCATTCTTTATACATGCTAAACTTGTCTACTTACAGTATGTTGACATTAAAGACTAGCCTTTGTCATTACTTTTAGTATGTCTTCTTATGGTACATGATCTTTGTCATTGGCATTTCAGTAGTTTCACTTTTGATAGGGTATGTACTGTTACATTCTAGTTCTTAATTATTTACTTCTCTAAATATATTGTTTTTTGGATGAACCTTTATGGTGTCAATGATTCTTCTCTCCACTTTTTGCTTTTCTCCTTACATCATTGATGAGTCAGTATATAAGCGTACAACTAGGGATGGCAAATTTCCCATCCCCGCCAGGGCCCCGCCCAGCCCCGTTTATAGCGGGGATGTGGATCCTTTTAGCTAAACGGGGATGGGGATGGGGGCAAATTATGAATCCACGCCGGGCCTAGGGCCGGGGATGGGGTAAACCCGCCCCGCCCCGATTAAGTGTAAAGTTACTAATATACCTTTACATATAATAATTTATTACTAAATTAGATTTATTATATATATGAAAATAAGAAAAAATGTGTTTTTTTTTAATAAAAAAATTATGAGGCCAGGGCCGGGGGCGGGGACGGGGGGCGGGTATGGGGATTCTGGCAAAATTTTAAGCGGGGATGCGGAATGAAAAATGCATCGGAATCTATTGGAAGTTTTACTTTTGGCAGGCCTGGTAGGAATAGGTTCATAAATGCCATGATAGTTATGAGCGATTATCCAATTACTTTGGCATAGAAACTGAAATCACTATAACTTCCTAGATTGTCAGAAACCAAACCTTTGGTTAGAAATTAAATATAAATTTGCCGCGCTTGATCTATTGTTGTTCTACTTGTTTTTCCTTTTTCGTAGTATTCAGCTTTTGCCAATTTGCTGCTTCTCTTTGAGCTGTAACTGAATGTGCCTAATCATGCATGGCGAAGCATCCATAAATTCTATGACAAAAAAAATTTAAACATTTTGACTTTCAACTCAGATTGCATTATATGTTTCTTCAATGCAGGTGCTTGTGGCCAAAGCAATATCGAAGGCCGAAAAAGAATCCTCTCGGCTTTCAAAATCGAAGAACAGAAGCACAAGGGATCTTAGGAAGCGTGCTGCAAAATCCATCCCGGTCCATGGAAAAGCTATTCCTGCCAATGAAGATGCCGGCAATGAAGTTGATAATGCTGGCGATGAAGTTGATGATGCTGGTCCTGACTTTCTGGCCATTCTTTTTCTGGCTTTGGGAATACCGTTGCTGCAGGTGGTGGTGGTGGTGGTGGTGATGGTGATCTTGCTTGGTCTCATCGAGCTCATTTCTATGTTCATCTTTTAACTTGTGGCTCACTTTTTTTAGTTCACAATTGCTTTTGAGTTGAAGTTCTTGGGAGTATGTTTGTTGAGTTTGGTTGAGTGTGGTGTCCTTTGATCAGAGGCATGGACTTTAGATTTTAAAAAAGTTATTATTTTCTTTTTTAATGAGAATGCCAAAGCTAAGTTTATCAAATTTTTGCCCTCTACTAATATCATTGTTAGTGCAAAAAAAAAAAAAAAAAATCTAATGAAGCACATTTGACCTAATACTATACTGGATTGGACCTAAAATTTTGGCTTAGTTTCTTATCCAAGCTTTTAGGTTTAAAGAAAATTGGGCCTGCATGTATTCTTCCAAACTTTGTTGTTATAGAAACTAGCTTGCCACGGTATTGACAAGTAAGAACCGGATTTACCCATTTAAAGGGTAGGCCACCTAGGTTCAGAGAAGCTATTACATGATTAAGAATTTTTTTTTTATATTTTTTATTTATTTATTTATTATTATTTTTAATCGAAACAAAGATACAGAGAGGGCAGAAGCCCAAACAAAACAAATCACAAAACATTACCCCGGAAGAGGAGGAAGATCCTTCTCAATAGCACAGAGGAGCCATTCAGGCCAAATGTCCCACAACAAATCTAACGAGTGAGAGCGAAGGGAAGACTTGCATATGGCATGAGCCACGCTATTGCAAGAGCGAGGAGCCCAACACAGCGAGCAATCCACCAAAGAGCCCATTAGAAAATGAATATCTTCCATCACAGTCAAAAGAGAAGAAGACGAAGGGGAAAGGGTCATCACTGATAAATAATCACCTTCAATGTCCACATGTTGATACCCCCAGTCGCACAAAAGAGAGAGGCCCTCCCTAAGGATAATGGCTTCAGCCATTTCAGCAGAGCCAATGAAAGCCTTAAAAATAGAAGCAATTTCAATAGGGTAGCCAGAGGAATCACAGAGGATAAAGCCCCCTCCACCCTCACCGCAACCAGATGAAAATGAAACATCACAATTCATTTTCAGACGCCCCATAGCAGGAGGTAACCACCGAGAAGGAGCATGCGAGCGAGGAAACGACGGAGGAGATAGCAAAACCTGTTGAGAAATAACCTCGGCAAACTCTTGAAAAAAAGAAATGGCCTTTCGAACTACCTCTAAAACATCACACTGAATATGCTTAAAATGAAGGTCGTTCCTAGCCTTCCAAATATACTAACAGATAGAGCTCCCCAGACCACACAAATCATGAAAAAGGTGGCAACGTTTCCAGCGAGTCACAAGAGAATCCCAAATATGGGACCAAGACCTGTTTTCTGAATCTGGTAAATTAACTTGAAGATGAGAAGCTTTCCACACTAAGCGAGAAAATGGGCAAGTGAAAATAAGGTGTGTAACAAATTCGTGAGAAAGGCTACATGTGGGACAAGTTGAGTCAGCCACCACTTTACGATAATAAAGCTTAGAAAGGGTAGGGATCCGTTCATGACAACATAGCCAAAGGAAGAAAAGAAATTTACGTGGAGCTTTGATTTTCCAAATGGCATTCCACAGGGACAATTTCACTTGAGAGTGACTGGAAGAGGGGAGGTGAGAGCTGTTAACCTCGTGAAGAGACCGGGCTAACCTATAAGCCGACTTAACAGAAAAATGGCCATCCGATGAGGGGGACCAGAACCGACGATCTGGACTACCTGACATCCCAAGAGGAATCTGCAAAATAAGGTTCGCATCCCTTAAATTGAAGTGTTGACGGATCAAATCACTGTTCCAAGACCTAGTGTTACGATTAATGAGCTCTTCAACCTTGTGCAAAGATGGATGAACAAAAGGAGTAGAAATAAAAGGTTTAGAGGGATTCGGCAACCAATGATCATCCCGAATGCTTATAGCAGCACCGTCTCCCACCCGCCAAGCAATACCTCGTCTAATAAGATTCTTGGAAGCGGAAATACCTCTCCAGCACCAGGAAGCATTAGCCGGACATGAGGAATTGAGAAAAGATTGATTCTAGAAATATTTTTGTTTGAAAACCGTAAAAAATAGAGAGTGATCATTCAAACTATCACCCATTTCTATTCACCAACCAAACTTAGCCAAGAGGGCGAGATTGAAATCCTCCAAGTCTCGAAAACCCAACCCACCTTGAGATTTAGAACAGCATAAATCGGACCATTTAACCCAATTAATTGGAGTGCCTTTATTTTTACCGGACCACCAAAAAAGACAAAAAATGCTAGTAATCTCCTTAGCATTGTGAAAGGGAATTTTGAAACATTGGAGAGCATAGATAGGAATAGCCGCAAGCACTGATTTAAGCATTGTTTCCCGTCCCGCCCTTGAAAGAAAATGACCTTTCATAGATTTCACCTTGTTACCCAATCTCTCTTTCAAAAATTTGAAGGCTTCTACTTTAGAACGATGAATAAGAGATGGAAGGCCCAAATATTTATTTGCCCAGCTAGAAGGATGAATGCGCATAAGGCGACATAGAGAAAGACGCAGAGACGGGTCCGTATTCTTGCTGAAAAAAGCACCAGATTTGGAAAAATTAACACGCTGCCCTGAAGTAGAGGAGAACAAGTCAAGAATGTCCATGAGTGTGGAAACCTCAGCAGCTTCAGCCCTATAAAACAGGATAGCATCATCCGCAAAGAGCATATAGCTAACTGGAGGAACGGATTGGCCAATTTGAATGCCGTGAATAGCATGGTTGCTTTCAGCATGCTTTAACAATGAACTTAGGCCCTCTGCACAAAGAAGAAAAAGAAGTTGAGATAAAGGATCTCCTTGGCGGAGACCCTTAGATGGTTAAAAGTACCTGCCAGCTTTGCCATTAATAACAACAGAGAAAGAAACTGAGGACACACAGGACATAATAATAGAGCACCATTTGGGGTGAAAACCAAAACCGTGAAGCATACCTGCGAGGAAGCTCCACTCAATGCGATCATATGCTTTCTCCATATCCAACTTTTAAGCGAGAAAACCTCTCTGTCCACTGGATTCAGATTTTAGATAATGCAAAAATTCGTGGACCATCAAGATATTTTCATGAATAATTCGGTTGGGCACAAAGGCAGATTGGTGATCAGAAATGAGCCGATGCATGTAAGGGCGGAAGCGGTTGGCTAAAGCCTTAGAAATTTTTTTATAAATAACATTGCATAGGGTAATGGGTTGAAAGTGAGACATTTTAGTAGGATGTTTAACTTTGGAGATAAGCACGAGATTTGTATGATTAATATGCGAAGAATATGACCCGATTCCAGGAAAGCATTGAAACCATTAAGAGGATCAACTTTAAAATCGTCCCAATGGCGTTGAAAAAAGAAAGGGGTGAAGCCATCAGGGTCGGGAGCTCTGAATGGGCCCATGGAAAATAAGGCTAGCTTTAATTCTTCCTCTGCGCCTCGTTTAAGAAGCTCATTGTTCATCTCTTTCGAAATGATAGAGGGGACCAAATGCCAGAAATTCTCCTCTGTTTGGAAAAGGTGTTGAACGTATTGCTCAGCAATGCCGCGAACGACTTCTTTTGAGTCCTGCCAAATACCCTGATCATCCTCAATACCGGAAATCTCATTTTTCCGACGGCGAATAATAGTTTTGCGATGAAAAAAGGCCGTGTTCTTATCCCCAAGATTAAGCCAAGCCAGACGAGACTTCTACTTCCAGAAAATTTCCTCATTGTGCAATTCGTCAGCCAGTTCCTTTTCAAGCCAAAAGATTTCAGAACGATCAAAAAGATTATCAGAAGATTTAAGAGAGGCTAATTGTGTTTGAAGCTGTTGGATCCGTTGAGAGGAATTGTGATTACGACCCCTGTTCCAACACTTAAGGTTAGCTTTGCAAGCTTTAAGTTTCTCTTTTAATCTAAAAAGATTGGATCCCTGACAAGGGAAAGCCCAAGAATCCTTAATAACGGTAGAATATTCCGGGAATTTGAGCCAGCGAGCATCGAAAAAGAACTGACGCGAACTAGAATTAACTTGAACATTGAGATCTAACAAAAGGGCCGCATGGTTCGAACCCGAGACTGGGAGATGCAAGAGAGAATAATGAGGAAAAACACGCAACCAGTCTTGAGAGCAAAGACCTCTATCAATCTGGGTCCAGATAGTATTATGATACTCCCTCTGATTACACCAAGTGTACGGGAATCCTTTAAACCTTGTATCCAAAAGATTACAATTCAACAAAAATTGAAGAAAATCACGTAGAGTCCAGGCTTCAGTAAAAGTACCTCCTCGTTTCTCCTGAGGATGAAGCATAGCGTTTGAAATCCCCGAGCAACAACCACCGAGAACAAAGGCTGGGTTGAAGACGTTGAAGGTAGCGCCACTGAGATGCTCGAATGGAATCATCACGCGATGCATAGACTACTGAAAAAGCCCAAGACCTACCAGGGAAACCAGCATCTACCACACAAGAAACTTGGAAATCCGAATAATCAAAAACTTGAACATCCAGACCACTGTAATAGAAGAGAGCCAAACTGCCCGCCATCTGACGGGGGGAATGCAAAACACTTCAAAATTGCCCAAAAGTCTACGGATACTGTCAATCTTCTCGTTTTGATTTTTAGTTTCTAAAAAACAAAAAATTTGTGGGGAATGGAGGTGGATGAGCCTCCTCAACTGGGAAATTGTCAGGGGTTTCCCCACACCCTGGCAATTCCACACCATAACTTTCATGTAGACTTTGGGGACCAATTCTGGCTGGTCGCCTCTACCCAATCAAATGACCTGTCAACCGAAGAGGAACCCTTGCAATTCGAACCACCATCCTCCAAAAATTGGTGCTGTTTTTTTAGAGTAAAAGTGTCGGTATCCGAATCCGAAACCACTTCCAAAAATTTTCGTTTGGCCCCCTTAGTATCATTCTTGGAAATTGAAGAAGGAATGGTAGCTCTAGCTTTCGGCTTTTAGTAATTTTGAACTGAATATCCTTTGGAAATCGGGATCTGCCCAACTTTTTGCAAGGCAGGGGAGAGAGAAACAGGTACGGTGCCCACCATAGAAACATCCTGATCAACCTTCGGAGCAACCTCCCGTTCCTCAGCGGCTTAGGCCTCTACAGAGGGAGAAGCGACTGAAATGCAAAAGGTTGGACCAATGCCCTGGACCAATAGAGGACCTGAGTTCATAACTTGGCCTAACAAATCCCTCACGCTAATATGGGCCGTAAACGGTAGAGTGGCCCATTTAAGGAAGTAGAACGGTTTATGAGAGGGCCCCCCAAACAAGTATATCCGCAAAAGTAAGTGTGGAGCCATTAAATTAGAATTAGAAAAGGAAAGGTCAATACCATCACTAGCTGAAGTAAAACCAGCTGTTGGCATCTCAATGGATGAACTGACATTTGACATGACGGATGAGGCCTGGGTAGTAAGAGTAGGAACTGTGATCTGTTGAGAACATGCGTCATGGATGACATCACGAGAGATTGATGCCTATTCACCATGGGAAAGAGAGCCCTCAGTGTCGGAAAACCCAATATTTGGCCGGAGAGATGCAACAGGAGCAAATGAGGGGTCTGTGGATGACACCAGCAAACCGGATGGACCTGCAAACCGCAGAGTAGGACCAAAAGGAAGATTGGCGGTGGTCCGATTAATGGAAGAAAGCTCCCCTACCTTGCACTTCTTAAGTGTATGCCCCAGACAGCCACAAAAATAACAAAAGGAAGGCAACATCTCGTACTAAAACGGGAATCCACTTGGGAGTGCCATCGATGACCAACCTGATACCCCGGCGAAGAGAGCGAGAGACATCTACTGAAATCTTTAGACGAAGAAATCTGCCACCATTTTTGGGATTTTCTTGAACCTCGACAACCTTAGCCTTAGGGAAAGAAGCGACAATCCGATGGCCAACACAATAATTATACCCTTCCAATGGCAGATTAGACGGATACACCCACAAATCAACTGTACTGAAGAGATCATCAGAAACCACCAGATTAGGTTTCCAAGGGATCAAACTAAGGAGATGATTTTCAAAATGCCACGGTCCAGACGACAGAACCCTTTGTTGAGTGGAGCGCTCTTTGAAGATAAACTGGAAAAAATTATTAGAAATATGTAGAACTTTAAGCGTAGAGTTGCAAAGCTAGACCTTATCTAGGGTTTCGTGAAGCCCATCCACATTAACGCCAGACTCCTTGAACAATTTACCAATAAGACTTTGGTTGCACCATTTAATGCCTTCTCTGAGATCGTCAGAAGTGATATTAAGAGTGATGGATTCTTCTGCTGTGAGGGTAATACCCCCCATTTGTTGGAGTAATAACTCATCCATACCAAAGGAAAAGAAATCAAGACAAAAACGACAAGATGATGACAAGGCGATTAGGACCCCCTAGTCTGAAATCTCTAAATACAGAGAGAGTCAAAGAGAGGACTGTAGAAAACTCATACAGGATGAGAGAAAAACACCTCTACAACGATACACACATAAAAATTTGAATAAAACTGATACATTATTTACATGTCAAGTTAGATCATAAAAATATCTTGGCCAACTAGACCGCAAGAAAGTAAGGTTAAAGGAAAAAAATGAGAGAATTGAAATAGGATTGAGCTAATCAAATATGATAGAATTATGACTATTTTAGTGAGGCAGATAATTTCTTTTTAGGATTAATTTTACTAACACTCCCTTAGGTTTGACCAAATATCATATTGAAATAACTTTCAAAAATTACTATCACTCACAATACAAATATTTGGTCCGTTTTTCATTCACATTCTAAACGTTACTTTTTAATAGTGTCGGAGTCCTTTTCTCATGTAAAATGATATTATTATCCTTTTGACTCTCTGTTGACTTAAAAAAAAAAAAAAAAAAAAAAAAACACCGGGTTCAGATGACTTGAGTACTGGGGACGAAAAAAAGGGTAAAGACCAGTAGTAAGCCTCTATCAACCGTCCATTGGAGGCCATATCCATGATGATCACCGGATTGTTGACTGGTTCCTGTCATGTGTTCATTATGTTTGTTCTTCCTTTGGGGGTCGTTACCCTTCACTGAGTTAGTTGCTTTCGGGCTGGGCTGGTTCTTATTGGGCTGGCCATTGTATTATTCATAGCCTCCCTCAGGCTATTACTGTAATCCTTTTTCTTTCTTTCTTTATTTTATTTTATTTTTATAATTTACTGTAATCCTCTTTATTAATTAAATTTACCTTTACTTTTCAAAAAAAAAAAAAAAAAGAAGTTAAATTTGAATTTGAATTTTTTTTTTCAAATTAAATAAGTCAAAATAAATTCATAACTCTATTCATTAAGTAAGAAATTTTAACATCAATAATAATAATTAAAAAAAAAAACCATCTCCTTTTATTATCAAAATTTTATAAAACAAGAAGTTTCAATAAATTATCATATTATATTTGTTTAAAATGATCCCCTTAATAGAGTATACATTATATATAAAAATAAAACTTATAATGAGACTGACATTACAAAATAAAAGTTACTTCAAATAAAGGAAAAAAATAGAAGAATAACAATGTTAATAATTGATGCATAATGATAAAAGAAATTTTAGAAAAGAAACTTGACATGGAACAGTAAAATCTAGATGGATATTTCTGAAAAAAATGATGGTTAACATATTGTACAAATATCTTCGAAAAATACTTGAAAAAAAAATGGTAATTCAAGAAAAATATGGAGAAATTAAAGAGGTAGGAATGGGCTATATATAAATAGCTTGGTGAGTATATCTTGGGTCATTGGTGACCTTTTCCTTTCAACTGAGTATTTTTTGGTGATAATGTGGTACAATATTCTCAAACTAGGCCTTATTTTGAAGCCCAAACATAAATATCTAGCTAGTAGAACCGACCATAGTTTACAACTTATGCGTTAGCTTTAATTGTAGGTTTAGTTACGGAACCGGACTCGAATGCTTGGAGAATTATACTTGATATAGCATTGTGCTCTATTCCGTGCTTGGTAAGTGACTAATGGCATTTTGAGACATCTTTTTTGGGAGAGAGGTAGTATTTGATTAGGATTACTTACTCTTATTTTGAATTTGATGCAACATGGCTTCCATAAAACTGGTTCATGTAGGTAGAGAGAGAACTTATTTGGTTTGCTGGCACCACTCTACACAAGATTTAATAGCCCCAATTGTTCTAAGTGTTGACATTCATAATTAATAAAATGTCTATAAAAGGCTCATTACTCATGGCCTTCCATGGTTAACCAGCATGCTGAATGATATCATATGCATAACTAAAGGATCCACCATCCTCCCTTACCCAAGCTGGACTATTAAGCAGCCAAAACTAATTTATGAGCTATGATACACAGAAGCAAAGGTTTGAGGTTTCACCTTCAAAGTTTGTATTCACTCTGATTTCAGTTAGAAATTGAAACATGGGTACTTTTTTTTTGCTAAGTAAGATAATTATATTGATATGAAAAATCATTACCTACCAAAAAAAAAAAAATTATAGAAAGAAATTTTGAAGCATGAATATTAGAGTAGGAAATTCTCTTCACAAGATCCCTCCTCTTGTGTACCTTTTGCCTTTCGTAATAAGAATATATTAGTAATCCTAAAATATTTGAACAAATGAGCTATTGAGAAAATTCATTACATGAAAAAAATATCATCAAGTCCACAAAGAAACTACTGAAAAATTGTGTGTTGGTACCTTTAAGAATGGGCAGTTGAAAGTTGTAGCGACTATTTGAATATACCGTGTCTCTGCTGCTGCATGATCATCATTACTGTCCATGGATTTCAGAACTGAAAGCCCATTGACAACAAATATAACAAAATTGACCTTCCTGATCTCACTGTAGTAACCATTCTGGCGATCTTTGTACTTCACTATGGTCTTTACACTAGAACTATCTGAATCCCTGGTATAAAAAAAACCACGCGATAACTCAGATTCTAAAACCAGAAAGTAAAGCTGTGTGAAGTAATGATATAAACCTGACAGCCAGCTCTCCATGACGAACACCTTTTGTCATCCAACGCTTCAGCATTTCCATGTCTTCAGATGACACTTGAGACAGGCCTCGCGTGTCATTTAGACAGAAAGAAGTTGAACATCGTGGAATCATATATTCCTGTAGGAAAAAGGTCCCATCCCCAGTAGACAAATTATCTGGCACAAGTGAGATTATTGAATCAGGAAAATAAATAAGTAATTTACCAGCCCTCTATTTGAAAAAGAAGGGGGAAAATGGCATCCTTCACAATTCACGTCAGCTTAAGAAAAAATAAAATAACAGGTACTTGATACTTGGGCCCTTTCTGATGCAAACTTGTCAACTTCAAACACCCTTGATATTCTATTAACACGACTGCTTTTTCCAGATCCCTTGGGACCAATCAATAAAAGTGATGTGGTCTTTGGTACGTCAAAATCACTCAACTGCATGCCACAAACCCTCTCAATCCATGCTTCAGGGTTATAGCTGCAAAGAATACAAGACTGCTTGGTTCAGCTGTCCATCGAAAATGGTTTAAAAATTCAATGATTATTACAACACATTGTAAGTAGTCGATCCTATTAAGAACAACAATGCAAACAAATTGGCTTTGGAATATGGAAACATCACCTATCACTTAATTAGTACGGAGAGTTCCTTGAAAATCTTTTGTCTCACACGAATCTAACTCCAATTCCAGATCAATAAAGCTACTCAAAACCAATGTTAAAATTGTAAACCTGATTTAGATGTTTTGGTTTGTATATTACTTCAACTTTTATTAGTTCTCATAAATTAAATGCTTACATTATGTGCAATGAAGATGGGGGAGACCAAATTGACAGAATTGTAAGGAAGGACAGAAAATTGTCAGTAAAGCACCAACAAATGTAGGATAGCAATAAAAGTTAGGGAGTCGTAACGCATGAAAGATCGATCTCACCATGAAAGCCTACGACCACGTGTTCCACCACCACCCAAACCAGTTGTGGATACCACCACCGTCCAACTCCCAAACCAATAGCAGCAGTGGCAGACTCCACCAGCATGTACCACCCACCGGCCGCCCCCACCTCATTTATCCACACTGAAATAGAACATACCATAAAGTTTCAGAATTCACAATAACGAATTGATTTTTCTCCTATATAGGACCCAAGGAATAATAATAATAATCACAAACTGAGTTTAAAGCAATTTTTCAATTTTTCCATGGGTTATTTTTCTGTTCATTTCATCATCGGGCAAGTAACAGTACTTATCCTTTTGCGAATGAATACTTATTTACTCATTAATGGTTATTTTTGGGAGAGACATATAACACTCTTTTTATTTTATTTTATGTTTATACTGATATTTAAATTAATTTTTGAGTCCCAAATCTGGTATTGTAGACTGATACTTGAAGTTGCTTTGCGATAAACATCTTTCAACCATACATTATTGTGGAAAAACAAACCAATGTGAGCAAATAATACCCATATAACTATTTTTTAATTTCGTATTCCATATGAATCTATATAAGCTTGTTAAATGCATTGTATTAGAACTGTAATTTTGTTCTATTTCATTGGTTCAAACACCACTAAAGGCGGATCCAGGGGTGGACGAAGGTGGGCTTCAGCCCATCCCAAAAAAAAGAAAAAAGACGGATTCAGGGGTGGGCGAAGGTGGGCTTCAGCACACCAAACAAAAAAAAAAAAAAAATTAGTAATGGTAGCTTAGCTTAAGTTAGCCCAATTCTAAGTTAGCCCACCCCATTCAGAAATGTTGAATCCGGCCTTGGGTGGGACTTGGGTGGGCCTAACCCGAGCAACCCGCTTCCAACCCCATAGTTTTACGGGAGTTGGAAAGGTCATTGAGACTATGGGATGGGACTGGATTTAAACTTTAGAGCCTAAATTCATTTTGGGCTGGATTTGGATAAAAGTTTTAGTAACCTGAGGAAACCAAAGAACCAAAATTATAAAAATAGTTTATAACTTTTATACAAGGCTATAAGTGAAGGAAAATAAAGTACCTTAAATTATTTATAATATCATCAATCATGGATTCATGGTATTCACCAAACTCAAGTACTTTGGTACTAAGGGCCTTGTAGCCCAATGGTATTTCCTCTACCTTCCAAAGTGGATGATGACATTTCGAGTCTCCAAAGAAACAAAGTGAGTGTGTGAGTACGTTTATTTTTAAAAAGTAAAAACTTTTAATAATTGAATTTTAGTTAAGGAAACCAAATATTAAAGAATATCAAATATTGAGTTCTTTCCAAGTTCATATTCCCTTCTTTTTTTTTTTTTTTCCTAGTTGGTAGACCTCTCTTTAGAAGGTAAGAGGCTGACACCGCTAAATCACTGACCCGTTGGTATTATGTGAACTTTTTGGGCCTTGTTACATATCTTAAATTATTAGAAATTATATCTTATTGCTATAAGATTATATTACACATAATTTAGTTCTATTCATCATCCTACTTGAAATGGGAGTTTGATCCTGGCTCAGCCTGACCGAAGATAGAAGTTGAGAAGTGTTAGCCTGACCGAAGAGAGAAGTTGAGAAGTGGAACATTCAGAAACTCTAATAGGTTAGGCAATCTCCGATTGATATCGATTCAATGACCTGGTTGCAATAGAGCAAAACCTCCGCATTGATGATCAATAGGTAATCGACTATCTTTGCCTGACCGAAGATAGAAGTTGAGAAGTGTTAGCCTGACCGAAGAGAGAAGTTGAGAAGTGGAACATTCAGAAACTCTAATAGGTTAGGCAATCTCCGATTGATATCGATTCAATGACCTGGTTGCAATAGAGCAAAACCTCCGCATTGATGATCAATAGGTAACCGACAGCTTTGCAGCCTTTTATGAGGCCTACGAATCGCAATCAAGAGGTGAGGGTGGACAAGGAAGAATAAGTCGTAAGGAATGAAGCATCAAGTTTGCTAAGAATCAGTCTGACCTTCGGATTCTACCCCTCACACAAGTTTCAACTACTATGATGTTCTCGCAGCTGGCAGGAGAAGGGGCTCTTCAGAAAGTCTTCCTGAAGCATTCGAACAGGCAGGAGAATGAAATGGATCTCAATGCGGAATTATTGTTCCCCACTGCAGTAGCTACTTTTGGAGCTACTTTCTCGTCAACAAGATACGGCTTCCTGAAGAAGGCAACTCATTTTGAAGCTCTGAGCAATCCTCTTAGAAGATGTGGTTATCTAAATATGCATGGGGTCATTTTGAGCCCCAATGACAAAGGAACCTACGGGCTGGAAAATTCCTCACACCTAACTATAAGGGAGCTGTTGAAAGCTGACCAAAACAACAGAAACTGGGACTACCTGAGCTAATAATAAAGGCAAGAACACTTTCTTTCCGGCCAGACCCTTACTATAACCAACCTCACAGGTCCAACAATATCTTTTACATCGATGTATTAGTACTCTCTCGACCAGGTGATCATAAGAAAATACTGCTCAATCTTTCCGTTTTTGAAGTGAGAGAAGGAGGGAAGGTGCGCTACAACTAACATAACAGCCAGAGCTGAAAAACGTTAGCCAGCTAGGCTAACGCGCAATGGCTTTCTCTGATAAGGGCCCGTTTCTTCAAGCTGCTCCGCCCAACCTATACAAGGTGTTGCGCGCTACAAGGTGCTGCATGCTTTCTCTCAGCCACTAGTGACTTATGTAGTGGTCGGCATTCCTCCCTGCCCCCTACTTAAGGAAAAAAAAGGTCACCTTTGGATGTTGTCGTGACGCTTTAGTTACGAAGGTTACAGGGATCAATGATTTATGGATGGATTCAGTCAGCGAAAGTCCCTCCAACTCAATCAAATCAACAACATGTCGTAACTGGTTAGGCTTGGTTGATTTTGTCAGAAAAAAGTGGGTTTCGGAAGTTCATTGATTAGTACACCTCCGGTGCTGGTAAGGTCGGGACCGTGAGAATCCTTAGTAGGTTTGCCGGCCGATAAGATTTCTGAGATTGACCAGCCAGGGGTTAGTTTAGTTATTCTTTTTTTATTATTATTTTATTGAAAAGGAGTCAGCTGTCTGCGCGAGTCACCTTCTTCTAGGCTCCGCTGGACGACACTGCATTTTCGTTCAAATATAGGCCGGCCATACCTGTGATGGTTCCCAAGGATCCAGTATGATCGCTTAGGTCTACGTTGCCACGATATTGTTCTATGGAAGCGGGCGGGCTGTTAGAAGTTCGGCCCGATTTTTTTGGTGTCGTAGGGGGAGGATTGACCTTTCTAACGCATATTCCGTCGTACCGGCATGGCCTTATTTATTTTTTTTGAGCGGAGCATCAAGCAGCGCAACCCGGTTCTACTTGACTAAGCCCCGTGCTCGTCCAATGAGGGAGTTTGCTTTACCCAACTCCCTTTTTGATAACAATGCAGAAAGCCCGACCCGTGATACAAGCACCAAAAGCCAACGACGCCGTACACTACAAGGCGGCTTTCGGTGCGGAGGAGGTGAGCCCGTTCTGAGCTTCACCGTTTTGAGCTTCCACAGCCATGGCTCACTGTTTGTTTAGAGAGAGAGAGCAGAGAGAGAAAGAGAGAGAGAGCAGTAGAGAGAGACCGAAGAGTATAGTTCTGTTGCAGGTGAGCGGAATTTACTGTTGCCAGGAAGCAGAACGGCTTGGGCTTTATAGGGAAAAAAATGTTGCCGTACTCACTAATATGCCCCTTTATTTGTCCTTTATTTATGATGGTACCATTCTTCCGTCCCTTGAAAGAATTCAAAGTACTACTATAAAATAATATTCTATAAGATTGCCTTCTCCTTTTCTTTTATTTACGACAAAGCCACCCCCTCCTTAAACGGCTATGTTTTGACTGGTTCGTACTTCATTCCACTTCTGAATCCTCTTTAATGCAAGGATGGAAGCTTTTGGACAAGTCTACCACACTGGTTCAAATTTACAAGTAATGACATTTGTATAAATAAAATGGTATATATCATAATTTATATTTCCAATCTTTTCCGATTTACGAGTTTATTTATATATTAACTCTAACTCCATTAATATTATATCATAATAGGAGTTGCGATGCAATCACAAAATTATTCCATTGTAATTTGAAACTCACGATATCAAAAATTATAAATTATAATGTTCACGTATACATAATTTGACACATATATACGGAGTTAATTGTTTTTCATAACAAATTGGTTGGGCAGCAACTAAAAAGAAATATAAAGGACATAATATAATCCAAAATATCTTCGTTCGCTTATGTATTTCAATGGTGGCAGTGGGCAAGAGCCGTGGCAACTGCATGTGGACGTGGGGGGTTAAATGGGTCATGGATGTGATAATGCTCTGATTGGAGAATTCGTGGTTATGAACTTATGATTGTGGGATCAATTTTGGTTGAACGTGGCATGCATGGTAATAAAAATAATTTTGTTTGGCATTATGACTGTAAATACAACTTAATTCGAGTATATCTTAAAGTCCATATTAGATTTATATTATAAATAATTGAAATTAATATAACACAATTCATCATTTCTGAGATTTTATTTAGGTGTATATTTGAATTAATGGTTGCTTTAATATTTGAATTTACATCCTCACGCTGGTAAGATTTTGCAGCTACATTATGAGCCAGTTTGAGATTGTTGTTAGAATGTTAAAAGCGTTTTTAATAGTAGAGCTGTTATAAAAGTGCTGTCAGTAAAACGCAGTTAAACGTTTGGTGACACATTGTATAAAGCACTTTTTATACTTGAAGCACTTTTAAAATTGTTTGGTAATAATATTGCTTAAAGCACTTTTATTACTAATTTTACTATATTACTCTTACAGTAAACATATGATAATTTCCTAATATTTAATATTATAAAATTCCATTGAGTTGAATAATTTATAACGATGAACTTGTTATTTTTTTTTTTATTTCAAATATCATATATTTTGTTTATGATATCGAATTTGTATTGAGTACTAAAATATAAATGAGTTAAACATATTTTAATGATGATTATTTTGTATCTGATTTTGGATCTTTTAGTAATAAAATAAGCAAATTTGCTCATATGTTATCTAATAATGAAATTTAATAATATAATGTTTTGCAATATAGATAACATTTTATAAAATAGAATTAAACACTTTAATCACAATTAATAATCTTATTACTTGTCATTTGAGATAATAGCATAAATATATTGTGGTTATTTTAAAAACAAATTACAAGTCATAAATTATTAAAAATGAAACATCTAACAATTATATAATTGAGAAGTTATACGGTCACGAACAACCCCCATCTCATTGTCATCGCCAGTGTACCTCTCACGTGGGTGTTAATCATTGTCATTCCCTTCTTCATCAGGCACTAAATCCAAATTTTCATCATATCGTTGAAATTCCTCATCAATAATAGCTGTTCGCCGTATAAAATTATGAATCGTTATGGATGCAATAACAATTGCAACTTGTTTTGAAAAACTAAAACTAGGCATTCGTGATATAATTCGCCATTTTGCTTTCCAAACACCAAAGGTTCTTTCAATAATCGTTCTCAAAGATGAGTGAGCATGATTGAAGAACTCATGAGGGCCCCTTGGCTGACTTCCACGACGAAATTCTGGAAGATGGTATCGTTCTCTCTTGTAAGGAGCTAAATATCCTTTCATATTAGAATATCCACCATCAACTAGATAATATTTACCTACGAAGGTAAAATTTTAGAAGACAATATAATGATATATTGTACAAAACTAAATAATTAATGAAACATTATACTTTTTAATAATAGAAAGAATAACTTAGATATAATTCATTTATGAACGAACCTTCCGGGGGTTTTGAAAAATTCAAGTTTATTCTCTCAATTGCCTCCAAAAGAATGCGAGTGTCGTAAGCTGTTCCCTCCCAACTGGCCCAAGCAAATGTAAATAGCATATTAAAGTCACACACATCCATTACATTCTGAGTACAATACCCTTTCCTTCTTATATATGGAACTTTCTTATTTTCAGGGATAACAGCTGCAATATGTGTCCCATCAATTGCTCCGATACAATCCTAACAATCAATAAATAGTAAAATTTTATATAATTAATAATATTAAATTAAAATAACAAAATTATATAAATAATTACCTTAAAATATGGCCAGTACTTTCGATTCTTGCGAATATATATAAGTACTTTAAATTCACAATCAAGAGGTTTTATAAAATCCATAGATATCTTTATGACTGCAACTAACACATCTGTAAAATGTTGACTTACAGTTTCACGGGAATGCTGAAAACGTTCTTGAAGCATTCGGTTACTTACACCGTGTCCAATGGTCATTAAAAACGTTCTTGAAGCATTCGGTTAATTTTTCTTCTTTCTCTCTGTGTCGTTAAATCTATATGTTGAATACGCTTTGAAAAGTCTCTCTCAAGGTACAATCTTTTCACTCTTTTCTCTTCTGAATCGGCTTCAACTGTCATAGTTGTAAACTTTGATTTCAAGTTTTGCTTGATCAAAACTCAACTATAATCCGCCTCCTTTAATTCTAACTTCTTTTTTTTAAAAAAAATTGCTTGTTGATTTGAATTTCTCAACGAGATTGAAGGATAGGAGTGTTGGTTAAGAAAAAGTCTACAGTTTTAGGTCAATTTTAGCTGTTCATTGTGGATCTTTATGTGTTTGGTTTTGTCTTTATTAGCCTCAAAATTGTATATGTTTGTGTTCTGTTCGTTTCACACTGATATTTTTTATTTTTTATTTTTTATTTTAAGCTGACTATATGAGTTTTGATACTCAAAAGTTTGGCATGGTCTGAGCTTCAGTTTGATCCAATTTTGCTGATTTTTTATTGTCTAATTCAACCATTGCAACTTGTTTTATCACAGAAGTGCATGGAGATTGTTTGTGATCAACAGTTTTTAGTTTTTATTTATCATTATTGATGAATTTATCTGGTTTTTGTAGAGGGGTCGAGTGACCGTAATTATTTTACCTAAGCTAACCGAATTAAAAAATAAATCTTAAAAAAAGAGCACTTTGTAAATTAAAACTCCTAACTCAATATAATTATAACTTTCCAAAGATTAATCAGAATACCAGTTGTGTTGTTTAAGAAGAAAAAATACATAAATAAATAAAAATAGGAGTGGGAATTACCTGAAGAAGCTAGTGTAATCTGGCCAACAAAATGACACTATGTAAATTATACTACATATACAACTCAACAATGATAGTCATGTAAAATTCAGAAGAAAAAAAAAAGGCTAGTCATGTAAATAACACATCCAAACTGACTTCATAGTTTGAGCTGTTGATATCATGCATATATATATATAGGGAGGGATCATACCTTATACGATACAAATTATGGTGATGCAGATCGGCACTATTGAGATTGAAAGGCGGCTGAAGAGTCCAAAATAAACTAATCTTTATTTGTTATAGAGTTTCACGCATTGTTTGCTATTTGTTTGTAGAAGCCTAAAAGGGATAAAATTGTATTAATAAAAAATATAAAGGGATTATATTGTCTATAACAAAATTAGTTACGTAAAAACACGTACCTCTACCCGTAATGTAGTTTTAAAAACTACGATTTTTAACTTAAATTAAACGCACTTTTTAAACTTAACCTCTACCATCTTTAAGAGTTTTTTTTTTTTTTTTTTTCAACCAAACACTTTGCACCGCAATTTTTTAAAATAGAAGTGCTTGTCAGTAATAGAGAAGCACTCCCAAACATCCACTATGTCAATGATTCTAGTTGTACAGATATATATGATTATCTTTATTGTATTATTATCATTCTGAAATGCTCTTCGAGTACTTTTCATAATTGACATGAAGAGTTCCCTCCACAGGTTGCTATTAGTTCAATTCAATTGAATAGTTTGACTAGCGAAAATATTTACGTTCCCAAGAGGTAACTAATTTTTAATCGGTGATAGTTAGAGGGGGAGAAGAATCGAACGTGAGATATGACTTTTAAAAGTTTGACCCTTTACCACTTGGGCAATAATACCACACTACTAGTGGTAACTATCATCCGCATTCAAAACTGATGAAAATTTATTCGAATAAAATGATATTTTGTGCACTTAAAAATGCATAAACATTAACCAATAGAAATTCGCAAGAAAAAGAGAAGACGGAATTGTTTGAATTGCACGTGAATATATTTATCGAATGAACTTCTTTCAATGTGTATAATTTATTCAATTTGTGTATCATTATTTAAAACATTCGCATGAATTCTGATCAGATAAATTACTTACTAAGTTTTTGTCCAGAGTTACATGATTGAATGTCTTGCACTTGAGCCAAAAAGTCCACAATTATATTTAGTATAGATAGTGTAACGAGCTGGACACTTCATCTTGAACTAAAAAGTTAAAATTGTTGAGTAATGTTACATAATCATTTATATTTGTGTAAGAACTTTTCTATCAAGATCCGATGTGGGACAAAACCCCTCTTAAATTCTTCCTTATCATAACTCGCAACACCCATGTTGCATTCGGACTGTACCATTTATTTTGCGTCTCCCCTAATGACAGGAGGATTTAATAACGACGGGGACTCGAACTCCACCAAAGTGAGATGTTCCTTTTCTATATCATGGGACAAAAACCCTTTAAATGCAGCATGTAAAAAAGGTATTATTAATGTTTTGTGTTTTTTTTTGTTTTTGTTTTTGTTTTTGTTTTTTTAAAAAAAATAAATATATTTCACAGTCTGTCTTATGGTGAGTATCTTGCACAACAAAATAGATTTTTTTACTCGAAACCTCCGTCGAAGCCGTCTTAGCTCAGCTGGTAGAGCGCGTGGCTTTTAACCACGTGGTCGTGGGTTCGATTCCCACAGACGGCGTTTCCCTGCTTTTTTGTGGTTCTACGGTATCTTTTTAATGGCTTCACCCAATCTCCTTTTCTCTCTCCGCCCCACCAGTTTTCTCTCTCGAACGCTCTACCCAGATATCCGAACTACAGTCTACAGAACCTTAAACCCAACACCATAAATAGTATTACGGAGGACTTTCCTCTTCCCGCCCTGTTCTCCCATGTATTCCACTCCAACACCAGTCACTTCTTCTTCCAATCTTCTCTCTCCCCCATTATTATTCTTCCTAGCCTCACCGTCGTCCCATTTTCCTACTCACCACCACCGGCAACCAAAACAGTCCAAGAATCGGAAAATCTTGGCCATGTGTGTCAGTTACGAGGTCGGTGGAGGCTTCTCAGAGCAGGAATTACGCGTCCAAGACAGGAGTAGAAGGCGAGAACCAGAAAACCCCAAATTGGACACTGCCCAGTACGAAGCTCTCCTCAAAGGAGGTGATCAGGTCACGTCTGTTCTTGAAGAGATGATCAAACTTGTATGTTCTTTGTCCTTCTCATCTAATTATTGATTTTCTTGATAATATTTTTTTGTCAATTTCCTGAAGGACTCGGTAGGTCAACTGTGTAAGTACTTGAGTCTCAAAGTTGGTGCCTATATATCAACTGTGAGAGGATCTTGATTTAAACGGTTCTTTTAACACACACATTTCTTTTGTCTTTAAGTTTGAAAGAACTAATGTATTTTGACATTCAATTTTTTCCTCTTCCTGTAGCTAAATCTTAAACCCTAAACCCTGGACCTTCAATGGGGTTTCATAGAATTCTTGCATGTCCTGCGCCCATATTTCTTGTTTCAGAATGTGAGATTGGTGATTGTATAAGCAGATGATGAACCCTAAACATCCGACTCTAAATTCTTTTAACGGGGTTTCCATATCACCCAACTTCATGCAATGTAGAAAGACTTGTTTTCATTATATCTCGGAGTTGTGTGATGTGAGTTAGGCACATAGAACATTGCATGAATGCGTTTCCCTTTTGAAATAAGAAATTTTCTAACTGCAGTTGGGGAAAAATGTTTAAATAATTATATACATACTGGAAAAAAATTTCATGCATATGTGCAAACTTTGTTCAAATTTGATCTTTCATGTATGGCAAACATATTGTCAACCATGTCTGTTTATAATTTCCTTGCGGTATTCCAATCTTTCTATAAATCACGTGTCTCAACCGAAGAAACATAATTATGTAACTACTTTACCGTGTAATGTGTTTCTTCCTTTTTAGTTTTCATTTCTTTTTCTCAGTATTTCCCCTACCAAACATGTCTACTTTGGGTTTTCGAGTTGACATGCCTCCAAGCCACCATATCGATATGAGAAAATGTGCTCATTCTTTATGATATCTCAGGAATCTCAATTGTACATAAAACCTTGTTTTCATGTTTTCTATTGCATAATCTGATATTCATCCAAATGTAAAAAAAAAAATGTAGTATAATGTATGCCTATTTTACTAGTGGTTTCAGTTTCACTTTCTAGTCAGTGCTATTCCAATTATCTTCTATATGATCTAGCGTTGTAGCATCATTTCACTTCTCTGGAAATTATCCTACTTATTTTGATATAATGGATACAGATACCATATTTGCAATGAGGAGCCTCCTGTCATACAATATGTTGTACTTCAGATAATAAAATTATTTCCAATCGAAACAAAATTCTTTTGAATGAATTCATATTTTAATTATAATTTTGATTTTATTATTAAATTTTTTAATTTCTTCTGTCCAAGTCAAGAACCGATGCTCTTATTCCTCACCGTACGGTTGAACTAGAGTAGAGTTGTTGCTTTGTTAAATGAAAGTTAGGAAAGGTATAGAGGACGTGATCATGGCTAGCAATTCAAAATAGACCAGATACTTGTAGGGGGATTTGTGCAGGAAAGATTCACTGCACAGTCAAAAGAAAGGGATTTTATAACCGCTTTAACAAGGAATTTTTGAGTTCCGCATGGAATCTGGTTGGACCTTCAACTGCATAATAGAAACTAAAAAATTGAATAATGCCTTTTTTCTTTCTTCTTCCTTTTCTTTTCAATTTTCTTTTCTCTGAACTGGCATTAACTGGACTTGTGGCATCACTCCAAGTATCTAGGCGGCCACCGTTATTAAACAGTGAACATATGTATTTCCATGCATGAGGATGGATTTATGCCCATATTTTAAATTCTTATTGATCAATTATGAAACAGAATTATAACAATCCATGCTAGAGATATTTTCAAGCAAAATCCAAAGTAAATTGTGTACTTATCATAAAAAAAAAATTTGCTTTGCTGGTCCACCTTTGTCCTAGTGACTTTGGGTCATAACTCCCAAGCCCCAGGTCAAGGTTTTGAGATTGGTAGAGAGGGAAGAAAGGGGTATTTTTATTTTTTTTATTTTTTTTATTTCAAGCAAATTTCCTAATATTAGCTTGAATTGTCATCACTGCATTACAATGGCTGTCATGCAGAATGTCAAATTATTGGTAAGTTGGAGCCCTTAATTTTTCAGTTGACTTGGTAGTGCTATTTTTTTGTGGTTAACATGGCCCATTTTGTGCCTTTTATTTGAATATGCCTGCCTATTTGAAATAGCATCATTCTCAAATTTTATCTATGAAAGGTTGTAATTTAGTTTCAGACATGATTCATCCTAGGATTTTGACTTGGAACCAAGTTATGGGAGGTAGATGGGTTTATATGTTTCATATGTTCCTTATTAGTGCTTTCTGTGCTCTTTACAAAGCTTATTCCTTGTTCTTAACATAGGATTTCATATATTCAAAGTTAACTACTGATTAATATATATACACATGGGCACAGTTAGAAGATATGAACATGGATGAAGCATCTGAGCAGGTGGCAGTGGAGTTGGCTGCACAAGGGGTTATCGGGAAGAGAGTTGATCAGATGGAGTCAGGATTTATGATGGCCTTGGATTACATGATCCAACTTGCTGAAAAAGACCAGGATGACAAGGTATCTTAACTTTCCATTGTCTTTTGATACTTTGGAAGAGGCATCTATCATCATTATCTTGATGGTTTCGTTTTTCGGTTGGTCAAATATTATAATCTTTTTCATAATCACACCATCTTCTTAACTAGTACAATCATTGATTTGGTTATCATTATTGTCATCATTTATAAAAATTCTGTTGTTGTCTATTATTAATTGAATTTGAATGTTGCAACAAGTCAGTATAACTATCATAATCATGGTCATGCTAGATGCCACGAGATGGGACTGATATGCTTTAGGCTAGGGCACAAAGTTCACCTTTCCCACTGCTGTCCGTCACTTCTGCTGTGAAAAGAGGTTTTCAGTTTGCAGGCTGGAGAGTAGGCCCCCTGATCAGTCTGAATACATAGGGATTGAGTTATTATATTGATCAGAACTACCCACTTCAAGAGATTACTACTAGTTGTCTCTTGTTAGTAGCATTGTATAGACTATCCAGAAGCAAGTGTCCATCTTCACACTAGGGTGTCTTTGTAAACAGCTTATATTCCTCATTTAACGATATCCATTGCAGACAGGATCCCTTCCTCTCTCTATCTCAGCCTCACTGCCTTGGTACCCAACACCATTTTATTATCTTAACCATAGTGTTGCTTGTGTTACCCTTTGAGTCATTTGTCAGTTCATGCCTGATTCAGTTCTAAGTATTAATCCTGTCTCCTGGATCTTATATGCTTTCACGTTTAAATGAATAACAAGTAACCAATTATTTATTGAATTCCATTAGGTATTTACGATTAAACAAGTATAAAAAATGAAAAAAAATAATGAAAAATTTATTAGCAAACCAGCAAAAACGGCTGTCATAATGAAGTTAGTTGCAAAATCTTTTGACAGTTATACGAATTCAATATTTCATTCCATCATGTGTATAATGTAATCATAAGGTTCTAGCATCTTTTTTTTTTTTTTTTTGTTGTTGTTGTTGGTTGGGGGGGGGGGGGGGGGGGGGGGGCTTTGTATTGCTTAGGTCATGGTAGCTTAGGTTTGCAGCAGGTAGAACCGTAGATGGATATTTTTATCCTGACTCTGGGACATTGATGGATGGTTGCCCCCAGACATATTGCTGATGCCAGTAACTACTATGGCAATCATGAGTGAGATGGGTGCTGTCCATGACCATATTGGGGTTTCTTTTCTCCTGTGTTTCATCTTTTTTGCTTCTTCGTCTCATACAATTATCACACTTTTTATTGTTTTAGCTTATATTTGATTGACTTGAAGCTCATTGCCTTTCTAGTAATTACATTTTATTCTTCTCTTCAGATAATTATGTTGTCACAGTATTTTAATCTTTCAATCAAATGTAATTGTGGACTTCAGTGATGAATTTTGACAAGTTACCATCTGTATTTGTCCAGCGTAAGTCACTCTTGGAGGTGATCAAGGAGACTGTGTTATCCCATCTTACAAAAAAGTGCCCCCCTCATGTAAGGATACTTTGCAAATAATTGATACTATTTTGGTCATTAGGTGAATTTAGTCTATAAGTTGTGTTAAATTCTATGTTTACAAGTTATATCTTTTTCTAGGTTCAAGTGATTGGGCTTCTCTGTAGAACACCCCAGAAAGAAAGCAGACATGAATTACTTCGCCGAGTAGCTGCAGGTGGTGGTGTATTTCAAAGCAAGAATGGCACAAAAGTTCAACTCCCAGGGGCAAACTTAAATGATATAGCTAATCAGGCTGATGACTTACTGGAGGTAATCACTAAAAAGGACATGCATGCTTCTCTTTGCAACTTTTGGTTCATAATCAAGCATGTAGAATTATAATATGTTATGAGAACATGGGGCTTATATTAGATAGTTTTATTTTGACCTTTTGAGGTTAAGATCATGTTTTGCTTATGTTGCCCGATGTGTGTGTGTGTGTGTGGGCTTGCTAGAGTACACATGGCCTTGTATCAGTGGGCCAAATGACACAATTCCCTTGTATTCTTGCCAGTCGATGTTGCTTGCATGCTAGAATTCCATAGATCAAATGACCAAATGAAAGCGAGGGAGGTCACTTTGTTTGTCCTTTGTTGTTTCAGAAGGGTCATACCGAACCATTGACTATTACTGTAGTTCTTGCTCTTGCTTTTTCGTTTTTTATTTTTTTATTTATTTTTTTATTTTTATTTTTATTTTTATTTTTCAATGCAAATGTAAAAGAAATGGTCAATATATAGTGACCATCCCTTCAATTCTGTGTGCTAGGAGTGGTAGACTAGGTTACCCTTGCTTTTTGTTAATCAAAGTGGCGGTTGACATACTTGAACCTGTGTTAGGAATATGAATCGTGTGTTAGCAATTTCCTACTCAAAACTTGGGATTTATTGTGTGTCAAAGTTATAAGTTGTTGTCCACAACCACATTAGTCTGAGTCGGGAGGGACTAGGTGATTCTTGGGCTAGAGGACTTAAGATTCTGGTGACTTAGTATGTAACTTCTTTCTCACATAGTGGATTTTGATCTTCTAGGACTAGGACCTGTGGTTTTTTTCCCATTTAGAGTTTTCCATGTAAAATTTTTGCGTCTTTGCCTTATTTTATTCATTGTTTTATATGTTTATGTGATTGCAATTGAGTCGAATAATCAAACTATTTAACTGAATTCTAAACAAAGATTATCTGTAATTTGAAAAGTTAGTTTCAAATAATATCAATAAGACTTATTCACCCCCTTCTAGGTGTAATTCACCTCTTTCAGATTGACTGTCCATAGATTTCACAACCCACTTTCTCATACTTGAACCAACGGTTTTACCGTTGCATTGAAGACACTGCCCCATTTTCTCTCTTTTGCATATTTTTCAGTAATATAGTTTACTATGAAATGCAGCCTAATAAAGTATTCCACAACCTGGACCTTTCTTCTTGTGATTTCATTTTCATTCTGTCAAACAGAGCTTGTTTTCTTGATGATTATAGTAGTAATGTGCAATGATTTATTCATGGTATATCTATTACCTGGATCACAAACCTTGTAGTTCTTCTTCTTCTTCTTCGAAAATGCTTGATTTTCATCATGGATCCAGTATTAATGCTTAAGTGGCTTTTTTTTTTTTTTCTTCTCAGTTACTGAACCATGGATATAAAGTTGGCTACACTTCGTTTCATTGGATGTTTTCCAATGGATTGTGAATCCAAAGTTCAAGTAATTGTATTCCATCACCCTATATTCAATTTTTTGCAGACAATGGAAACCCGGCCTGTTGTTCCTGATAGAAAGTTGCTTGCAAGGCTTGTTTTAATCAGAGAGGAAGCTCGAAATATGATGGGTGGTGGCATATTAGACGAAAGAAATGACCGAGGTTTGAATACTCTCCCTGAATCAGAGGTCTGTACTTGTTTATGCATTTGATTTCTGAAATGAATAATGAGATCCATCTAATTTTCAATGACTTGTCTTAGTTGTTTTAATGAACTATGTTAGTAAAGAATTTCCTCACTACATCTGAAAAACCACGGTGAACTGTTTTAAGTGTAAAATTTTCTTAATAAAGAGGTTACAAATGTTGCATCATCACAGGTGAACTTTTTGACTAAGCTTGTTGCTCTGAGACCTGGGAGAACTGTACATGACATGATAAAAAATGTAATGCAAGGAAAGGATGAAGGTGCAGATAACTCCGGCAGCGATGAGGAAAGTACTAGTGGTATGGTTTCTAGTGGTTTCACAGGAAGGGTAAGTTCTGCTACATTTGATGTAAGGATCGTCAGCATTGATATTTTGATTAAGTGACCCCTCTTGTTATGATTTCCAGGCTAGTGTTTCAGGACGCAGACCACTACCTGTACGTCCTGGCATGTTTCTTGAAACTGTTTCCAAGGTACTGCTCACTTCCACATATGCTCTTAGTTTAATACAGATTGGTGTCTAGACTGTTTCAAGCCCAGTGAACTAGAGTTTCAAGAATTGAATAGCTAAAAGAAAAACATAGAGAAGGACTCCACGTGTTGAACTTAAACCTAATCAGCTGTTAACAGATCCTCTATCTCACATGGGCTTTAACCTGCCTAGGTGCCAATTATTTAAAAATGAATTGTTATTCAATGTGATTTCCATATAAGCAATTGCTTGGAACATCCTCTACTTATTGCAAAAATAGGCATGGAATTTTGATCTACGCTGATCTTCCCTTATTTTACTGGGACTTGTTAGGTGTTGGGTGGTATATATTCTGGAAATGTCTCTGGTATCACAGCACAACATCTGGAATGGGTAACTTCTTTAATGCCTGACAGCGCTCATATCTTTCTGTTTTCGTGTCTCTTTGTGTGTGCATTCATGCGCGAGTGTGTATTTCTCCTCAAAATGAGGAACAATCTATATTTTCTCCTCAAAATGATGAGCAATCTATATTCTTATGATAATGTTTCATACCAAAGCAAATGTATATCCTTTCCAATATTCATGCAGAAGATTTTTGAATAGTTACAGTAAATATTTTAATATGACATGAATAAATAGGTAAAGTAAAGTAGCCGAATTGGTTTTGGTCTATGGATTGTAGTACTTGATTGACTCATCCATCTTTTGAATAAAAATCTGGTTGCCCTTTATCAACCCTTTGGCAATGTAAAGGTTGTAGTTTGTTTCCACTAGTCATAATGTGCAAGCAGTCTTGTTAAATCAAGTCCTGTATTAGAATCTAATTACCATGCTGTTGCTGATACCATGTTACTTTTCCAATAATTCACTCTTTAATCTTGCATTCAGGTTCATCAGAAGACGCTTCAAGTTCTTCAAGAAATAGCATTTTAAATTTTCTTAGGCAGGCACCAGAAGCTCCATCATTTCGTACACCCGTTTTTGAGCGTCAGGTTCAATGAGGAGACATATAGTAGGTCCATACTATCTCAACTCACAGTAATTTTTGACCTTTTTCTTCTACGAGTTTTACACTTATTGTGGACTATGTTAATATTTTCCATCGGTGCAATTATTGTTATTCCCTGCACATTGTCGAACTATCTAATATATATATGTGTGTGTGTGTGTATTCTCATTTTATTTCCAATAGTTGCTACTTCCAATGTTTTATGAATCTGCCCATTTCTTAGTTTATCATTTCTTGTATTTCCATGCAGGCATCACTTTTTGTGCATTTCAAGGCAGGGGCTGCAATAGCTATTGGATCTTTCTATTGGTATATGGACAACTATATGACTGATGTTATCCTCCAACTTTACACAGAGCCACAGGTTCATTGTACGAACATGTTTATTAGTTGTTTAACATATTGTCACATAACACGAGTAGTTTAATGATTTTGTAATAGATTTGTCTTTTCGGTATAGATCAATTGTACCAAGTTACTAGCATTCCATGTAACACATCTTGTCTTAATTATACGAGTAACTTCATTTTCAACCCCTTACTCATTTTAGCTAATCAAGTGTAAGTAATGAAACTAATCTAGTATTAGATTGGTGATGTAAAAAGAATGTGTGACCTACCCATGTAGGTTAGGAGGTTTAATTAGAACCCTAAAGACTAACCATTGTCCAATCCCATAGAGATCAAATGACTTGAGCCTTTCAATTCCAGCACCAGTTTAGATTATTGTTGTGTCCCATGTAGGTTGCGTCATTGTCACCTTGAAATAAAGCAAAGAGCATTGATAAAGTGATGCAGAAGAGGGTCAAGCATCAATATCACCTATCAACCGACCACCTTCTTAACCCTGCTTAATTTTCCTTTTATCTGTATTGATTTTGCTACTTGAAAAATTAATCTCTCTTTTTATATCGTTACTTGAAAGTTAGTTTCATTTCATTATTTAAATCCATTTTGATTAGAGTTGATCTTTGTTCAGTGTTCAATAATCTAGGTCTAAACAACTAGATTTGTGTCCACCGTTTATTTGATTGACAGTCCTTTTGAATTATGTTGTGCTTTGTTTTGCATCAACAGGACATGTGTTTGTTTGTTTACATCCATAATTATACTAAGGATATTAATTTTAAGTTACTAGTTCATTAATCAGAATCAATCAGTAAGAAATGAAAACGCCATTATTGTGTGGCATGTGCTTGTTTGTTTATATCCGTTATTATATTAAATTTGATATTTGTACCCAATCATCTATAAATCTTCTTACACTTTATAATAGAATTTTTGTAGTTTTTTTATTTTTTTATTTTTTTATTTTTCAATTCAATGGTTGGCTTGTACCTCATACTTGTCATGGGCACCAAGAATCAGGATAATTATAGGATTCAGGATTGTATTATGCACAGAACACCAAAGAAATAGAATAAAAAGCACAGGTGACAACATGGGTAAGGTAGGGTATCTTCCTGGGTCCAGCAAAAGATAGTGTTATAGACCCGCCCACACACAAAAACACACACAAAAACACACATTCACATTTGTATGGAGTTGGATGGAAGTGAATGCATTTTTGCTTTATAGAAAAAGGCAGAGCTCGTGGGAAAAAAAGTTGATGAATAATTGGAGAAATGTAGCATACCTTGCTGTAATTGCGTGTGGATGTCCGAACACTAAAATCATTAGCAGGGTCCTCCTACACGGATGAGATCACATTGCAGAACTACACATGACTTTCCACTCTTGTAATGTGATCTTCAATATCATCATCATCATTGCTTGTGATTGGGACATGGCAATGGTATGATTTGATGCATATTTGCCCTTTATTTTTTTTTTTCATCGTTCACATGTTACTAAGAATCATGTTAAACAACTTCCAAATGTGTACGTACGTCTTTGAATTTTCAATTTCTTTATTTATTTATTTTTATGTAGTTTCGATAAACTTACATCCATTCTAAAGCTTAAAAACACACGAATACGTATTTGATTCTCTAATTCTCCATTTCCGTTAAGTGAGGAAAAAAAAGTTGAAATGAAGGAGATGAAAAACATCATCTTTATTTCCTCATAATGTATGTATATTTTTAATTTTGTTTTATCCATTGAATAAAAATGTAAATGCTATTTTCTACTGAATTTTAAATTCCAATTTATATGGCTCATATGTAAAAGATGGTTTCAATATGAAATAAAATACTAGTATAAAGTATACGCAGATATAGTTATATTTATAACGTAATCTTTCTCTTGGTCCCGGCTTTGTCTGCCATGCTTTGATGTTTGTACAAACCCACGTGCTACCATTTTTAGTACAGTACCTCATAGCTTTAAATATTCTAAGGTTTTAATTACATTTTTGTACATAATTATTTACTGTATTTAGGCTTGATGCTATCAATTTGAGAACCTGTATTATGGAATTTATTTAGAAAGTGTCTAATGGTTAGGTTTATATTTACTTTATTCCTCCTAACATTATGGTATAACATTTTTTTACATCTGATAGAAATGTTTCTTTTGTGTCACAACAAAATGGCGAACACTGACACGAATTATCCTATGTTTGAATGATCAATTTTCCTATGTGTGTATGTGTGTGTATATATATATATATATATATATATATATATATATATATATATAGGTATATGTATATATTTTCCCTTTCTCATTTTTGCTTCAAAGTTTCAAAATTGGTTTCCTTTCTTTTTTTCTCGTGTTGTCGATATTTTATAGCATCGTTGTTGCACTCAAGTTTTATATGTGATTGAAAAGGCAATTTCTTATGAAATTTTTTTTTTCAAATTAAGGAAAAAATATTTTTTGAAAAAGTATTTGTTTCGAACCTTTTCTCACCAAAAATCATTAAATATAATGAATTCATGGTAACTAGGCTCCTTAATGGCCGTTTACATGGTGGGTCCAATAGATTGGAGTCCTTGGTTATTGATACCAAAGCCTTTCAATAATTGATATTTTTGAATGTAATTTAGATCAGTATTTTTTATTTTGGAGAAAAACTTATTCTATGGTGAATTAGTAATGATTAAAAAAGACGAAGTAATGATTCTATTCTTTTAGGGAAACCTACTATGTTAGTGACTATTAGAATGAATATAAATTATAACACATATTGAAAACATTTAATGGTTATCTTACAAATGTCATTGTTATTATTATTTTTTTAAATGGTGAATTTTTTTATTTTTTTTTTCCCCTCAAATGGAACTAACAATTAATTAAATACCTAAGTGTTTCGTTGATATGACTATGTCTCGCACATTTTTAAGACGTTAATTTCATTTAAGTTATATTTACAATTATTGAATTAGAATTTTAGAATTGAAATTAAAGAAAATTTAATTTAAAATATATTCAATTTTAATTTCAAGGAGTCAACATGCATTGTAGCAATGGAAAAAAAAGTAATTCCTTCATCCCAATTTAAATATTGCTTTATTTTTAAAGAGATATGCGAGACATGCATCGTAGGTTGAAATTTTAAATTCTAAAGACATATATGAAAAAATATAAAATATATTGTTTGAGAAAGAAAAATGAATAATTATTTTGGAATAACCCAAAAAAAAAAACAGAGTAAGAAATTTTTTGTTTGGACGAGAGGGAGTATATTGTTAATGATCCAAGAAGTGTTATTTTCTTCTAGGAAAGATTTTTATTTATTTTTTTCTTCTTTATTTTTATTTTTATTTTTATTTTTTTCGGTTCTTCTTTATGACACAACTGGACTAAAATAGGTTGTTAATTACGTATTTGGACTTGTTCAATTTAGTTCAAATGCTTTCTTAAATTCTTAGTTTTAAGTTGTTGGTAATGTCACCTCAAACCTTGTGTGATCCATGAACTTTTTGAAAAGCGAACGGTCTTTCTCTTCGTGGGGCTCACAATTTCGAGATGACGATATTATCCCTCTGACGTCCATGTGACAAATCGAAATTTGAAAGCAATGCCACATTTAAGCTTATCTTCTTCTTTACGGTGGAATTATATTATACACGTAGATATACACATTTGAGAGATTAAAAATAAATAAATAAATAGAAAAGAAATTCGAAAAAAATGAGTACTCCAAGCTCTCTGCCATAGAAAAAAATGAAGGAAACTTGTAATTTATTTTACCTCAAATTTATATAGAGTTAAGTTTATTTGTATTAAAAAGGAATCACGATTATAATTTAATGATACCTTTTCATATTTAAAATAAAAAGAAAAAAATTGAAGTACATGTAGTAGTAATATACGGAGTAATTGTGTGAGTTTTTTCTCGGGATCAAAAACAAAAAAATAAATAAATAAGTTCGAAGTGTTGATATTATTTTCGGGTTGTAGAAAAGGACTTTAAGGATATGGGTAATTTCAAATCTATCGGTGGGCCCACGAAGGATGGCCGTTGCCGCCTTGGGCTTTGCCAATTGGGTGTCTTCCGTAGTGGGTGAGTGGTTCAAGTAAAAAGTGGATTGGAAGTTTTGTTTGAAAACCCAAAAAAGCTCACATCACGTGAGTTGCTTCCCTTCTTTTAAATGAACTAAAAGACGTTGGGTGATTTAATAAGACTCAGAGATCTCTTACCCTTTACCCGAAAAAAAAAAAAAAAAAAAAAAAAAAAGAGATTCTTTTTCTTTTTTAATAAAAGAATAAAAGAGAGAGAAGAGTTCGGTCTTAATATAGCGGTTACTAATAGGGACAATCTGGTCATATTTTGAATTCGCAAATAACTTTTGTAATTCTGACAGCTCGGCTCCGTCCCCAGTGTGTTTGCTCACTTGGTACAAAACTTGGAGAGAGAAAGATATTGAGAGATTGAACTCTCTCTGTTTATCAGAGAGAGAAAATCTGTTTAGAGAGAGAAAGAGGAGATTGACGAAAGAGAGAACTGTTTTTCTGGAGAGAGAGAGTTGTTCGTTGTATATCAGAATCAAAATGGCTGGTTATATTGGAATCTTGGTATCAGATCCATGGCTTCAAAATCAGTTCACACAGGTCGAGCTTCGGAGTTTGAAGTCTCAGGTGAGTCTCCCAAACACTTCACTTCAATTTCCGATTTTATTTTATGCAAATCTGTGATCTCCACCTATTCGATCTTGATCACATTCTGAATCTTGCATGGTGGCGATGACGATTGGCTTCTTTTGCAGTACATGACAATGAGAAGAGAGAAGGGTTGTCTCACACTCGGCGACTTGCCGGAGAAGATGTCGAGACTGAAACACGTCGGTGAGAATCTTACGGAGGAAGAGAGGGCTTCTTTTCTTCAAGATTCGTATAAGAACTTGGACGAGGATGTTGATTTCGAACTTTTTCTTCGGGTGAGTGAGCATACAGAGAGTAGAAACAAAAAAATGTAAGAGAGAGAGACAGGAAGCACTTTTTATCATATTTTTGAAATGTTAATCTCATGAAACTTGAATCTGATTGCCAAGAAAATGCTGGAAAAAATCATTTAAAATTTCTGGATCGCTTAATACAATTATTTCCCTTACTAGACCTGAGTTTCTAAACAACAAATAAAACATAAGATTCAAAATTTTGTTGGGTTGTTTTTCTACAGTTTTTAAAATTTAGGATTTAATTCTTCCAATTTTTTTGGAGTGGATTTCAATTAAGTTGCCCAGTGTCCTTTTTACTTTTCTATTCTTCAGTTTTTTTTTTTTTTTTTTTTTTTGCAACCAAGTAATGGTTCTACACGCTTTATAAATTCTAGAGGTGGTTTTTATTTCTGTGATTAGACTGAGAGTTTTATGATGTAATGGCAGGTTTATTTGAAACTCCAAGCCCATTCAACTGCGAGAACGGGAACTGGTGCAAAGAATTCATCCGCATTTCTTAAGTCTCCTACTTCTACTCTGCTTCACACAATTAGTGAATCTGAGAAAGCTTCATATGTTTCGCATATCAACAACTACCTTGCAGAAGATAGCTTCTTAAAGAGACATCTTCCCATAGATCCTTCAACTAATGATCTCTTTGAGATTGCAAAAGATGGAGTTCTTCTCTGGTGATCACCCGTCCTTTGTTGTACCTGTTGCACATATGAACATATATACATATTATATATATATAAAATATAAATGTTGTCTCTTTGTGTGTATGTATATATTTATATACATTTCTTTCATATTATTGGGTTAAGTTCTTAGAAGCATTTTTATCGGATACAGTAAGCTTATCAACGTGGCAGTTCCTGGGACAATTGACGAACGGGCAATCAATACTAAGAGTGTACTCAATCCTTGGGAAAGAAATGAAAACCATACCTTATGTCTCAACTCTGCCAAGGCTATTGGCTGTACAGTGGTCAATATAGGCACCCAAGACTTCATTGAAGGAAGGGTATGTATAGTATAAATGCTCTGCTATTGATAGAAAATCATTATATCTTGCTTATATTTGGACTAGTTTACTTGATATTCTGTTTGGGAACCTGCCAAGTTTGAATTCACTTTCATACTTAAGAACCTCCTTCTGGAGCATTAAACCAATTTGTCTGATATCCTATGCCATGTGGTCCAAAGGGGAAGGCCTGCAAGGTTCAGTGTTGTTTTTAGTCACCCAGAAGGCGAATATTGCTGCAACTCTTTCAATTCCAATATAGGTTTTTTTGATGTAATAGATTGCAGATTCTATATTTTGTTATAAATTATTCACTAGTTACACATTTCATCAGTTAGTAAATGTCATTAGTTTAGTGCAGTTTGTTCACTGGGTAGCTGGGTCTCTGTGTGCTATCCAATCTGAAGAGAACCTGTATTAACAGGTCAAAAAGATTCGCCCCTTTTATTAGTCATTAACGTGACTGATTTGTCTAACCTGATTACTGCTAGAACTATTTTTAAGAAAACAAATATATAAAAATATGAGTGAGTTACATTATATAATTAATAATCCGTTCATTTGCAACATGTTTTACTAAAGGTGTTGAGCCAAAGCCTTTTCAGTCTTTAATTCTTCTAATTTTTGTCCATTTCTACCTCACACTGGATTATATCAAGTTTGATTGTCTACGTTATTTATTCTCAATCAATTAGTTTTTGCAATTCTGTTATCAATAGTAATGTTTTTCAATTTTGTATGCATTTCAGCGTCATCTCATGCTTGGGGTGATTTCTCAAATCATTAAGGTAAGATTTTTTACTTATCCACTTAACTGAATTTCACACTTGCATTGAATTCGCAATTGTGGTTTGTAAATTTTATACGTATGCTATAAGAGATCCAAGTATAGAATGAAAGCACTATTAGATTTCAGATCCTTGGAGCTGATATAGACTGCTATGTAGCATTATACTGTGTGTCTCAAATAGTTTGACCTATAAAATGTATGCTATTTCAGATACAACTATTGGCGGACCTCAATTTAAAGAAAACACCTCAGTTGGTGGAGTTGGTTGATGATAGTAAGGTGATGCTATGCCCTTTTTTCAGCATTGTCATTGGCCCCTTTTGTCAGAATTGATTAGTAATGGTATAACGATATTAGTCTCACAATTTATTCGACAAATATTGTATTATATATGAATCTATCAGGATGTGGAGGAGTTGATGAGTCTACCACCAGAGAAGATCTTGCTTCGGTGGATGAATTTTCAGCTGAAAAAAGCAGGATTCAAGAAAACCGTCTCAAACTTTTCTTCTGATGTAAAGGTATATTGATTTTGATTGATTTTTTCTCTTATAGTTATGTCATTTTCATTCTTATTTACCTCAATTCTTCTTTCCAGAACGGCGGAACCAATATACTATTGAGTGTTGAATTGTGAATTTATGTTTCTTAAAATTTGTCAGTTTCTCTTTTCTTTTGGAATAGTTCCTTTTGTTTGATGACAATTTTTTTTTGTCTGATGACTTGCAGAGCTCTGTAGGCTTGTGTATATATTAGACTGAAGAAAAGATTAAGAATATATTATATATCAATATATCATGTCATTTCAGTACTTGAATACATTCTTAGAGATAGAAGTAATAATGTGTTTATCGTTTGAGTGTAACTGAAATGTGAATTTATGTTTCTTAAAATTTGTCAGTTTCTCTTTTCTTTTGGATGAGTTCCTTTTGTTTGATGACAATTTTTTTTTGTCTGATGACTTGCAGAGCTCTGTAGGCTTGTGTATATATTAGACTGAAGAAAAGATTAAGAATATATTATATATCAATATATCATGTCATTTCAGTACTTGAATACATTCTTAGAGATAGAAGTAATAATGTGTTTATCATTTGAGTGTAACTGAAACGATTCTTAAAAATAATCAGGTTAAGAAAGTTCAAAAAATAAGGAAAACAATCAAAAGGATTTTAAAATACGGCAAGTCAAGCCTTGAGTATAATCAAACTACTGATAATTTAGAATATCTATTACCATGGATGCTGTAATTGGATAAAATCTTCTAAAAACTTCAAAAACCAAAAAAAAAAAAAAAAAACACACTAGAAAACAAAAAACAAATAGTAGAAAAATATGCTGTTCAAGATGATTGATTGACAAGTATAATCAAACTACTGATAATTTAGAATATCTATTACCATGGATGCTGTAATTGGATAAAATCTTCTAAAAACTTCAAAAACCAAAAAAAAAAAAACAAAACACACTAGAAAACAAAAAACAAATAGTAGAAAAATATGCTGTTCAAGATGATTGATTGACAAGTGAACATTTTACTGTCATTGGTGCTGTCTCTGTTCTAGATGCAATAATCCAAGGGAAACCAGTTAAAATTTGCTATTCGGTTTCATTCTTTTTTCTAATTTTATTATTCATAAAATTTGAAAAGCGGATTTCAATATTATTTCTTTATATTCTCCTTATGGGTTAAACATTTATCACAAGACTACTTTTCAATAGTGTTGCACCCCATATCATCTGGGTATTGGGTCCTCGTGCTATTGACACAGTGATTCCATTCCTCGAGATGGATGGCTATCTCCCTTACCATGACAAAGATACAATCATTTTCAACATCTCATCTTTTTGTATATTTTGTTTATTATCTTGTAAAGAGCTAAGCATTTGGAGGGGAAACAGGTTTACCCAAGAATTTAGTTACCAAGTGTTTTAGCATTTACAGTAATTATTAATAGACTCGCTGAACCCACAACTTAACTTTAGTGCTTAGTGTATTAACAACTTACATAGCTTGGTAATTTACTCAATGAAAACAAACATTGCTAGTTTCTTTTGCTTTTCATCTCCTGGCAGATGGTTTTACACGAATTCTCAATTAAATTCGCATAGGTGTAGTAAAGTGGGTTGACTGTAGGCACCCTCTCCTCCCCACTCTCTTCCCAGTCTTATTGTCATCTGGGTTTCTTGCATGCTATATTTCATGATCTGCTGGTGAGTGGTGACTATCTATATTTGCTTTTTTTTCTCTTTCTATAACTGTTACTGAACTAGCTAAAGAAATGTCTATATTTGCTTTTTTTTCTCTTTCTATAACTGCTACTGAACTAGCTAAAGAAATGTCTATCCGTTCTTTTAGTTTAGTTGGAAGTAAATTTGTTAACTTTTTGTTATTTTTGTTTTCTTGGTAGATTTCCAATAACTAGTTCTTTTGAAAACATTAGATAATCCAAAAACTATTCCTTTTAGTGTTAACGGCTTTATCTATCAAGTTCTTTTTAATTTTCCCTGTTAGTATCTGTTTATTCATTATGCACCCTTGGTATGAAGGAGTTTGGTTTTACATTTTCCATATAGTTTCATTTGCTTATGGGAGCTGAATAAGTATATAATTTTTCTTATTTATTATATATGCCTACAATGAAAAACAAGGATTGGTGTAATGGTATGTCCAATATTTTTCAAGTTATGTTAAGTTTAAATGTGTTATTCAAATAATGCTAATATTTGAACATATAAAATGCTTACCCTGCAGGATGGAGAAGCTTATGCTCACCTCTTAAATGTTCTTGCACCTGAGCACAGTAATCCATCTACATTGGCTGTAAAAGATCCTTTAGAAAGAGCGAGGTTAATTCTTGAACATGCAGATAGGATGGGTTGCAAGAGATACCTAACTGCAAAAGATATTGTTGAAGGTTCTCCAAATCTTAACCTTGCTTTTGTGGCACATATCTTCCAGCATAGGTAAGAGTGGAGCCAACTGACCTTCTTTTCATGGGAAACAAAATCTATTTTGAAATGATTTCTTTTTGGGTTTTGTTGTTATATACTTTTGTTAATTAGAATAATCTTTTAATATAAAAACAAATAGTAGTTTTGGTAGATACAACTATCATGCATTTAGGCATTACTTCTTGGAATGTTGCAAGCCTCAACACATTCATGCACATAGAGAATAACTTTGTTCCATTTACATAGCTATCTTAAATTATTTCATGGAATTAAGAGTTGTATATGGTCAAAATCCTTTCACCCACTCCCCCGAATAACTTTTTTCATTTGTTTGTTAAATGTTTAGCCTGTTCTCAATATTTATGATTCATTTGTTATTTTCCCGTTATTTTACTTTAATTATCTAATAAGTGTTAAATGATATACAAAGCTAACTTAGTTTTTACCTGCAGGAATGGCCTCTCAACCCAGACGAAACAGATATCTTTTCTAGAAACTTTACCAGATGACACCCAAATTTCTAGAGAAGAGATGTCATTTCGCTTTTGGATAAATAGTCTTGGAAATTCAACATACATCGACAATGTCTTTGAAGACCTTAGAAATGGGTGAATACAATCCTTATTTGCAATATATAACCCAAATTTACTCTTCATATATAATTAGTGTCAATGTATTTTTAGAATTCCTTAAAGAAATTTACAAAAATGATCACATTGTTTATTTTAATTTAAGTCTCACTATCAAATACCCTGTTTGAAAGGTTGAAATTCATCTAAGCTCTGAAATATTGGAAATTTTCTTATGATTAAAATTAAATAAAGGTCTTCCAAGTATAACAGTTGCTCCAGGATGTATTTGCTTGATTATTATCTGTTGTATTTATTTTATTTATTGAAGCAAAATTTCTATTTGTCTGCAGGTGGATACTTTTACAGACCCTTGATAAGTTGTCTCCAGGAATTGTTAATTGGAAGATTGCAAGTAAGCCTCCAATTAAAATGCCATTCAGAAAAGTAGAAAACTGCAACCAAGTTGTCAAGATTGGGAAACAATTGAAGTTTTCCCTGGTTAACATTGCTGGGAATGACATTGTTCAGGGAAATAAGAAACTAATATTGGGTATGTTCTTTACTTTGACTGTCACAAGTTTAGTAGATATTATTGTGAAAGCTTTTGATGTATTGTAAATTTGTAATAAATGCTTTGGGTGGAATGCTTGGACTTCCTTTTTCAGCTTACTTGTGGCAATTGATGCGATACAACGTTCTGCAGCTTCTAAAGAACTTGAGATTTCATTCTCATGGGAAGGAAATCACTGATGCTGACATTTTAGAGTGGGCTAACACCAAAGTAAGGAGTTCGGGAGGCCAGACCCACATGAATAGTTTTAAGGTATTGTATCTATAGTTTTTCTGATAAGGATATTGAATATATAGTTGTTCTTTCATATATAATTATGTTTGCTAGAAGGACATGATTTTAGATTTTGAGGTTAAAGTCCAAGACTCCAAATGCTCTGGTAGAGAAACAGAGTGGTTGCTTTTTACCGAAACCTTGGGCATAGCTGTAGCTTAAACTGGGTGCTTATTTTGCATAATGTGTATATATAAATATTTTTTTATTGAACGGAGTGGATCAATGCCAGTAAGTGTGGCTGTTGCTGCTCCTTGTGTGATAAGTTTGAGTTTGTTCATTGAGTGAAATTTAGATAGTTGGTTGACATTGCGAAGCAATATATCTTGAAGGATTGGCATGATGATTGAATCGGATAGCAACATGATTGAATGACATAATCCAATTGCAGTTATTTCCTCTAAATAGCAGGTGAATTATGCCAGAAGTTCAGGAAATATCTAGATATAATAATAATGATCGGAACTCTTCAAATTCCAACCTAATTTATATTCTTGGTGATGTTCATTGGGTGAAGTTGCTGATGGTCTGTACAAATGGGTGAACCAAAGTATGTAAATGCCATAATTTTTTTTATTTTTATGGATTTCAAAGACATGACCCTCTTTTTTAGGCTAAACATCTGAGCAGGATTATCATATCAACATGGCAACTCCTGGATCTCATTGCGTGATTTTAATCTGACTGGGTGTCCTACACTATTTTAGACCCCTACGACTATTTTTTATATTGGTTACTGACTTTTTCTTCATGGCTCTTCGTTTATATGTGCAATCCTTTGTTAGTATGTAAATGCCATAATTTTTTTGTTTTTATGGATTTCAAAGACATGACCCTCTTTTTTAGGCTAAACATCTGAGCAGGATTATCATATCAACATGGCAACTCCTGGATCTCATTGCGTGATTTTAATCTGACTGGATGTCCTACACTATTTTAGACCCCTACGACTATTTTTTATATTGGTTACTGACTTTTTCTTCCTGGCTCTTGTTTATATGTGCAATCCTTTGTTATTATTGTCAATGAAGTACATTTGAGAGTGTTATTCTCCTTCAGCAACTGAATTTGCTAGATGCTATCATTTGTTCATGATATTAGTTTGGTGTTATATGCTTTAAAGTTTAGTAATGATAAAAATGAAGTTCATTAATTACTATTTCAATTTTACAGGACAAGCGCTTGTCAGATGGCATATTTTTCCTTGAGCTGCTTAGTGCTGTGCAGCCTAGAGTTGTCAATTGGAGTCTTGTAACAAAAGGAGAAAATGGTATGTCTTTATTTAGATTTACATCATCAAAGCTTCTGTAGTTTGTTGAATACTATTTCTTATTTGTTGTGAATCTTGTGATGACCCAGTTGTTGGGGATTTGGGGTACAACACATCTATAGCACTCGGTCTATGTTTGAATTAAAAAAGAACACAAAAAATACCATGTCAAATTCAACATAAGGCAAAATTAATTTCACCAATCAATCAAGTCTCAAAACATGAACAATAAAACAAGTAATCATGCATTCAACAAATATTCAACCATGCAAGAACACCAAGATTTACATGGGCTACCCTTGAATTAAAAGAAATATATATATATATATAGCAAATTTGGATAAAGTACACTATCTTAGATATGAAGAATTCAAATTCTATCGAAGTTTATGCCCAAAACTTGAGGCATTACATTTTAAGGAGACAGTATGAGGGTTATCGCTTATGTAAAACCATCTGTTTCTTAACAAAAATCAGAAGTTTTCCAAACAAATTGGAGAAGACACAAGTTAGGGCGTTCTTCATCTAAAGGCTCTTGAACTTGTCCAAGTCAAACTCCTCTTATTGTGGGTAACTCTGGGAGACTATGTCCTTCTATTTGATTTAGAAACCGTGGTGGAAAAGCTGGATGAAATCCCTTAAAGGTTTCGAGAACAGAAAATAGTTTTTAGATAACTATAATGAAAGACTCTTGTCAGGAATCAACTTTTAGAAACTGTCAAGCAGATGAATTTTCAAGCTATTCTATATTTTCACTTTGGGAGACAAAAAAATATATATATATGGACCAAGCTAGGGAGTTCTCCCTAGACTCCTCGCTACACCTCACAGCAATTGTGTTGATTCTAATCTGCTTCTTATTGACTATTGTATAAACGGAAAGTTGGGTCGCGCCTTCTGAACAATTGGAGCTGGTGCAAGATTCTTTGTTCTGAGATAGAGAAATTATGCATCCCCAAGTCTTTGTCATGCAGATTGAACTCTTTTTTTTCCTCCTAATGTATCGCCTACGTATCTGCTTCCAAATTCTCCCAGACTAATTGCACCATAAAACAGTGTTCAAATGTTGACCTTAATTAACGAGTTATCACCATGACACTCATCATAGTCAAATAGGTCAACTGTCCAAAGAACTTCCAGCCACCAACCAAGAATTTTCAACCCTGAAAGACAACATATACAAGGAAAATGTTAGAATTGTTTTGGTTAACGTGAATCTTGGTTGGCATCAATAATTTATTTGAAGATGGTGGAGTAACTTGTACAAAATGAGGAAAAAAAGAAAACAATTGTGAAAATCAAAGGAACAAGGACTTGGATTCATTTTCTTATAGATGCACTAACCTGAAAGACAACATATATAATAAGGAAAATGTTAGAATTGTTTTGGTTAACGTGAATCTTGGTTGGCATCAATAATTTATTTGAAGATGGTGGAGTAACAAAATGAGGAAAAAAAAGAAAACAATTGTGAAAATCAAAGGAACAAGGACTTGGATTCATTTTCTTATAGATGCACTAACCTTTGTGTGAGCCTCAAGCATGCTTTATAAATTTTGAGAGTAGAAAACAATTGTGAAAATCAAAGGAAAAAGGACTTGGATTCATTTTCTTATAGATGCACTAACCTTTGTGTGAGCCCCAAGCATGCTTTCTAAATTTTGAGAGTAGCCCAATAGAATGGACATTACTAGTGCGTGATCCCATTAATAGTGGCTGGTTACCTCTTGAAGTATGAGCAGGTCTGTCCATAATGTTTCTTCAGTAAATTGGTGTAATGTTAATAAAAAATCTGTGATGTTTACTGTCATTTTTTTTGTCCTCTATGTTCATTTCACTTGTAACATGCTCGAAAATGAATTTTCTTTCAATGTAGAGGAGCAAAAAAAAATGAATGCCACTTACATCATCAGCATTGCGAGGAAACTTGGATGTTCAATATTTTTGCTTCCTGAAGACATAACTGAGGTATTGATGTTTGAGAATTGTAACTCGTACAAACACAAAAAGTTCATGGAGTTTTAGAGATTAATTTGCTCATCTTCAAATTATATGTTTGTTTGTTCAGGTGAATCAGAAGATGATCCTTACACTGACGGCAAGTCTTATGTATTGGTTCCTGAAACAACCTGGTGAAGATAGATCTTGTGGGACTTCAGATAGTGAGAGTGGAAGTCAATCCGAGACAACTTCAAACTCAACAATAGATGACACTTCCTCTGAGTCATCAACAGACGATAATGGGAGTAGATAAATGTGTGATGCTAAAACTTATGCTAAAGTTATATATATGAATTCTTTGATTTTGATTTTGATTTAAAGAAAAAAAAAATGTTCATGTAAAATGGTGTATGAAATTGATACAAAGTGGAGTGTCATGAATGCAAATTTTGCTGAAGCAAATGCACAAGTAAATAGGTTTGTAATCGTGTTTTGTACCAAAAACTGATGGAGTAAAATCTAAAATTCTGTTCTTTTGCTAGGTTATTCATGTGGTTGGCATCTACTGCTTTTGGAAATACTTTACACAATACATAATACTTGCTTCCCAAAATTTTATGTTTGTCAATCCGCAGACATGAGGTCAAGTGGAGTCTTAAAATCAAAGAAGATGTTACAAAACAGTCGACAAATTTAGAAAATTCACCGTTCTCTTAACGAGTTTGTGGTCCACTAGGAATCTCAAGGGTTTGTGGTTTGGTGGCTTGAACCAAGTGATTAAAATATTACCACGAGTCTATTCATTTCAGCTCTAAAATATTTTTCATTTTTTGGTAAATTTAATGACTTGAATTTATTGAGTGAAATATGTAAATAACTTGTCCAAAATTGATGAAAATTTATAGATTTCTTAATGGCATGCAAATCCCGCTCAGACTGCTCAGTGCACCATTTGGCCATGTCACTTTACAAACGGAGAAATATATTTTAGTCCTTCATGAGAAGTCCTTCACATTGATTGACATAAGAAATGCGTCTAAAGCAACATTAAAGGAAGCTATAAATGGTATTGAATTGTGATCAATAATTCAATCAATTTGATTGATTTCGAAAGAAACTTGCATGCGCACATAATGGATTAGTGCTAATAAAGTTTTAATCTCGTGTAACCTTAAGTTATTAAATTATTCTTATTGAACTATTTTATAAAATATATAAAAATAAATAATTTTATAAAATGATATTATTGGAGGATACAGACAATGGACAAGTAAAGATAAAAATATAAAATAAAATTAAAAGTATAAAAGAAAAGTAAAAATAAAAATAAAAATAGAAAACAAAAAACAAAAATAAAGTGCAAATTAAAGAAAACAAAAATTTTTCAAACTCTGAAAAACCAGCGCACACTGATATTGAGAAATTTTTTTTTTTTTTTTTTTTTTAAAAAAAAAAATTTAGTAGAAAAAAGTAAATTGGAATCTCAAAAAAAATTCAAATCCTTGTTTTAAAAATTGTCAAAGTTTTTTTAAAAATGTTTAGAGATATATATAGAATTTTTTTTAAAAATATATATATATATATATATATATATATATATAAGGTAATGTGCACATAGCACCCTTATACTATGATATTAGTAGTATTTATATCCCCTTAAGCATTTTCAGAAAAGTAAAAAGGCAAAACGGATATTACAACACTAATTTATATTAGAGGGGTATTTTTGCACAATGTGAAAAAATTAAGAGTATTTTTTACACACTTTTTCAAATAAGGATTAAAATGCTAAGCGAAATATATTTTAGGAGTATATTTTACACTCATCCCATATATATATATATATATATATCTCTCTCTCTCTCTCTCTCTCTCTCTCTCTCTCACTAGCCCAATTTCAAGGCTGGCAACTTAATTATGCTGTCATAAGTTAATTTAGTGGTCCTAACAAAAGATGCAAGCATGTGGATTTGCTTATATGAACATAAGCATAATTATGAGGTTAGTTAAGAAGGCTTAATCTTAAAGGTTTTGATGTATATCAATCTATAGGCAAGCTAGGCCTACCATGTTCTTCTTTTGCCATTGAAGCCTACCACTTAAAATAATAGCTTAGCCTTCATTTGCATGTCTGTTTCTTTGTTCTTTCCAAGTTATCCATCTACTTTGTTAATCATGATATTAATAGTAAGTTGCAAAACAAATCCACATGTTTCTCAATTTATTGATTTTCACTTATACAATATATAAATATGTATAATTATATATACATGCACAAATATATATTTAAATTATGTTTGGCAGACATGAAATTGATTAGAGCATTGGAATTGGAGAAAATCAACTAAGAAAATTGAACTACTTTTTTTTCTTTTTTCTTTTTTTTTTTTTTTTTAATTACCAATTCTAATTTCAAGGCTCTAACTCCATGCCAAACACAACATTAGATTTCTTACATGTTGGCAAGTTAGAGACTACGGTGATGTAGCGTGAAATAATTCATACACTATTTTTAGTTCTATGGAGTTGTTTAAGAAGTTTGGGAGTAATCATACCATGATACCATATACCAACCATGCAGTCTAGTGATATATATATACCTCTTAAAATGAATAATGAGGATTCGAATCTTCAAAATAGTAAAGTAAAAATATATAAATGATGTAAGTTTCTCGTCCAAAAAACCAAAAAAAAAAAATCAACGACTACAACCGGCTCAAAAAGGTGCTAACTTACTAGCAATTGCGGATACAAGGTCCTATCTTCCCCAAGTTACTCTCATTATCATTATTTTCAATTTAATAAGATAGATGATAAATGCACTCTCCTTTTAATCAAATGTTTTTTTTTTTTTTTTGAATGACCAATGACTTTCTCTTTTTAAGATTTGGACAAATTCTATACCATAGACATTTGGCCTTTATTATTTTAACCCTCAGTAAAAATGTGCAATATTTTTCATACCCTTATCTAATTTAATAATAAAAAATTTCTCAAATCAAAAATCTTTATTACCCTTTTTATTTGTCCCCCCAACACCCACATCTTGTAACCACTTCATAATTTTTATTTTTATTTTTAAAAGAAACCTAGTAAAACCTAATATATCAAATGTCATTATATATATATATATATATATATATATATATATATATATATATATATATTTGTAAAATTTAATACTCTGTAATATCAAATTAGTAAAAAATTGATACTATATTTCAATAGCATTTCATGTAAAAATAAATATAAGATTATTGAGATTTTTTAATACAAAATGACAATTTAGTCATTTTTTGAATTTTCATTAACATCAAGGAGGTGTCATTGGGTATAAGTGTCAAATTTTAAGGGAGGTCTATTGTGTATAATTTATCAAATTTTAAGGGAGGTCTATTGCGTATAATTTATTCAAACTTTACGAATAGTATCAAAAAATTTATAAAAGTTTATTCTCTTTTACGTGTCAGTGGTCTTGTCACGTACCATGCTGGTGCCCGAGCAGCATGATTAAGTGCGTGCTGGTGAGAATTGTTAGTTCCATGCTATAATGAGAAAGATTTATATGATTTTCTTTGATTTAATCTGTTAGAATATATATTCTAATGGTATATAGGTTTGCTTTTTATAGAATTATAATTATGTATTTATGGTTTACTTATTTATCATACATAATCTTTCTTATATAAACCACTCTTATATACATCTAAAAAACATCAATATACAATACAAAGTTCTCTCTTTTGTATTTAACATAATCATTGGTAGAGTCTTTATTGAAACTAAAAAATTTAGACCATATTTAATTTGTAATTCTGAAAACAATTGGAGAACGATAAAATATTATTCTCAAAACTAAATCAAATAGAATTTTTATACAATTTTTTTTTTTCAATTTTTTTTAAACTGAAAACACCAAGCATGCCCTTACTATTTTTAATGCAACCCGTTTTCATCAAGCAAAACAATGATTTTCTAATATCAAAAGGCAATTAATTAAACATTGATGATATGTAACCAATAATTAGAAAAGTCTTCGTTGTCATCTTCTCAACCGACACTTTTAAGAATTTTATTATTAAAACTTCAGTCAAATCCTTCAAATTCAAAAGAAAATATTTCACATTTTGGTGGAATACAACTTTTTTTGTAACTTCTCATTTACTATTTATTTTGTTTAGTATATAGTGAAAGAAAGGACAAGAAAAGGGTAAAAAGGAAATAAATATTTTCCCACATACTTAAATAAGATAAAAGTAAAAATAAAAAAGCTTTTGGGAAAAAAAAAATCAACCATTAAAAATGAAAATTAATGTAACATGTAAAATTAAAGTTTTCTCCTTCTCTCGTTAATTTTTTAAAATAAATTTATGATAAAAATATTTTCACCCATCTCACTTCCTCACTCCTCGTAGACATTAGACCCTGAGGCTGTGAGATTAGCCTAATCCTATCGACCCAATAATTTAATAAAGAAAAAAAAAATAGCAATTATCTTTTTTATTTTATCCTCTTTTCTTTTGCATAACATTTTTTTCCTCAGTAAATCCTTGAACTAAATAAACAATTTTTAATTTGTAAGTTTCGAAAAGTTGATATATAAATAAAGTATGTATCATTATCCCACCATGGATGGTACCAAACCTATAGCTAGAACTATTGTATCAAACTTATCAATGAATTTCTTGTCAAATAAGAATTTTTTTTTTGACAAGAAAAAGAACAGCCATACCGCATTTACTCTTTGTTGAGGCTTTATGTGTGATTTTTAATAATGTCATTTCTTTTCTTAAGGTTTATAAGGGTGTTTCTTTGACTTTAGATGTCTCGATAAGGCAATGTGGTTGCTCATTTGCTTAGTAAAAAAGTTCAAGTGCAGGATATGACCCGAATGGCTCTTAAACGCTCTTCTCCTTTATTGTATTTGTTCTTCTTCTTAATATATCGTTGCTTTGATTTGGTAAAAAAATAATAATAATTTTGGACAGAAATGAAATTTAGGTTGAAAACCCACCAAGTTGTAGGGGTGGGAATGAAAAACTCGCATATAATTCCAATTTTACCTTTATAATATATTTTATATTTAGAATTATTGAATTCACATTAAGCAAATCCTAAATTGTTCTATTCCAATTCCGCCACTCAACCCATGCCTAGACAATACATTTAAATAAGTACTCTCGTAACCTTAGTCTTGTTCTTGTTCTCACCCTACTCCCTCCCAACTACATCTGATTGGGTCACCTATTCCAAACTCGCCCATGGAGTACATAACATTCAGACAAGGATGTAATACTCCTGTAATAAATTATATTATGTTGAAGTTTTACCATATTATTAAATATAAATAATTTTTTAATATATTTATTGTATTGTCAATTTAAAATTATTATATTATTGATAGTTGTGTTAGTCGGGGGTACTTTAAACACACAAAACGACACAGAATAAAAAGAGGAATCCTTATCATCCTACCACTAACACCATATTAACTACTCCTTCGAGACCATCTCCGCCTCCGGTCCTCCATATTCGTGGTGCTGTTTAAATATTCCCCTCGTGTCTGCATTGCCTTGGTCACCATCACCGCGGTGGTCACTTCCCATCAACCAAGAGAAAATATATATATATATATATAGAAAACATAATTAACCACATATAATATGTAACAAACTATATCTTATCTACCATATATTACTGAAATGACCTAAGAGAGAACAACAATGGAACAAAAAAATGGAGGTCCCTCCATTTGAAGTGGGTATATAATGGAACCATGTGCGATCATATGGTGGGTGGCCCTTTTGCAGGCCCCCCAAGCTCACATCTCCAAACCCATGACTGAAAGCGAAACATCAAACTTAATTCATTCATTCATTCATTTAATAATTAATTAAATATATTTTATATACATATCAACAAACATTGATTCCAAAGTCTCCTCCATCTTCTCACCTCCCATTTTCAATCCATCTTCTCTCTCTCCATTCTTGTTAATTTTTCTTATTCTCTTCACGCATATTCCTCACCACTCTCTCTCTCTCTCCCCTCTCTCTCTCTCTCTCTCTCTCTCTCTTGTCTGGTCTAAGTGGATATTGTGTCAGAGTGATAATCAGAACTGAAGTTTCCTTTTGTCCTAGTGAACAAGGAGGCCCCTCTTGTCAGAAGAAAATCTTTTATCTCCAACAGTTTTTTGCCCTTTCAATCCATTCACAAAAGCAAACCCTTTACATATATATATATAGATACCATTACAACCATCTACACATATACCCATCTCTCCAAAACCCTAAATTTTTCTATAGTTCTCATCTTTAATTAATTTTTCTCCATATTTAGTATATATTCTTATCTTCTTGCATCCATGATCCCTCAACAGTACTCATCATTCCGTCCTACTTCCGTTAAAACTCGATTTACCAATAGGTTTCTTCGAGCTCTGAAGAGAATAAACGAGCATCAATCTAGTAGTTGTGATCTTAGAGACGTCTTTCGAAAATATCGCATGATTAAGGTTGCTGCTGATTCATCAATGGCTTCAACAGTTGGATCAAAGAAAGCATGGAGTCGGGCCATGCTATGGAAAATCAGGTGTAAAGCACGAAAACGTGTTCCAGGGAGGCGAAGTACTAAAGCTAGGGTTTTGAGGAGAAGAGGTCATGTAGAAGACAAAGCTGGTGAGAAGGTTGGATTTGGACGAGTGAACGAGCTCCGGAAGCTCGTGCCGGGCGGTGAAACCATGGATTTAGAGAGGTTGTTGGTTGAGACTGCACATTACGTAAAGTGCCTTGACACCCAAGTACAGGCCATGAGGGATATTGTTGATTTCTGCTCTACATAATTAAGCTATATATATACACACACACATATATGTATGTATAGTAGTGCACAAATAAATCAAAAGAAGCGATCGAGAAAGAGAAGATCATGGTGGTGGTAGCAAGTTCAGAACCAGCAACATAGTTTGAAGAAATTGGGTTTTTATTTTCAAAATAATAAAGGTATATGTACCAATATATTATATACTCTATATCCTTATAGTTTTAATGTAAATTACATGTGTGCGACTTTATGTTGTGAGAAACTAGCTTAGTGGTCGATTTTGTTGCCCCTACAGAGCTGCTTTTCTTTGCCTTTTGTTTTCTATATCTTTTACACCTTTGTTTATATATATATATATATATATATATTACTATGAGGCCACCACCTTCTCGATCTGTAGCGGAGGCCACCACCTTCTCGATCTGTAGCAAGAACTGAGATGAGTAGTTTAGCTTATTGTTGCAGCTGTAGATCAATTATCAATATAGTGAATATATATATATATATATATATATATATATATATCTAGATTATTCTTTTTAATCGGCCCAAAGCAAAATATGAGATTTTTTTTAAATCTTTGACTTATATATACTCCACTTTATAACCTTAATTTTTATAGATGGATGATATAAGAATCTATCTCCAAGTAACACATATATAGTAATTGCATGTTTAATTTCCTACCTTACTTTGAATAAATTCATTTTTTCATTTTTCGTAACTGTCACACCAAGTGTCTGGATAATCGCTAACCAAATGATTCCTTCCCTCAATCTTCCAATCAATATTCTAATATATATTTCTCTTGTGGGTAAAATTTCTTTTTCGTTTATCAAAGGCATCTCTATATGTCCCGTACTTGTACCATTTTTTCAGAAATATAAAAAACTTAAATTCTGAATTACTATATATATTCTAAATCTGAATTTTAAGTGAGGACAATCTTTTCATTTTCCATTTTTTTAATACTAATTGAAATTTATTTCCTAGATCAAATAAAAGTAAATGAAATTATCTCATTAATTGTGGCGTTTAGTGGGGATGTCTAAACCAATTGTACTTTCCTTAGTGATTATTCTTTTTGCCATTTTCAAGATAGCTATTTATAATTAATTAATAATTATTATGAGTCGGAGAATATTCGTCTTAATAGGATGGTAAAGTTGCTCTACTGTAATTAAATGACAAGATTTTAAAACAAAAAGAATAGTGATACTCACACGAACATTGCTTAAGTAAATAATTTTTAAATGATTATTTATACCAAATACAACTAAGTGGAGGGCTCCACTTCCTTATTTGTTGCATAATTGACCAACTAAAAGATTAGGTCTAACAATTCTCTGCAAATATTCTGTGCAAAAATCATTTTCCAAATAAAAAACAGCTATTTATAATTAATTAATAATCATTATGCATGAACCGGAGAATATTGATCTTAATGCAATGATAAATTTTAAAACGAAAAAACAGCCTTTCTCTAAGTGAACCTCATGCAATGGGCTAACTGACTTGCCTTTCATACATGTCTAAAGGGATTCAGTGTTTACACAAAAAGCCAATTAATCGATCGAAGCTTCTCAGAAATCTTATATTAAATAACTGCAAAATTGGGAAGAAGTATCTAGCAGATGGTTTTATATATTATATATATTTCATTTTCTTATACATGATTCCATTGTTAAAAGAGGATTAATTATATATATATATATATATACATCTATCAAGACAAAAAATAATAATAATAATAAATAAATAAATAAAACAGACAAGCTAAGGAACACAACACGTTGCCCTTCGAGGATTTGTTCATTTTTATTTATTTATTTTTATTTAGGTAATCGGGACATACGAGGCTCTGCTTGGACTAAATTAGCTAAATAAATCATGTTTGAGGTTCGATTGTGTGCAAACAATTTTCTTGAAGCCACGCCTCCACGATTCATACGCGACTATTCTAAATGGACCTAACCCTAGTGGATTTGGTTAATTCAGATGACATGAAGTAATGTGTGGTTGCTGAAAACCCTTAATTTGTGGGATGCGTATTTGCATGTATTTGTTTTGTACACATTTTTTTTCAAATGATGTTCTGAAGAATGTCAGAAAATTGAAGGATAAAACACTTTCCTACTATAAGGAGCTATGCATCATATTTGGAAAGAACGACGTTACATATAAAGATGATTAAAGCCTAAAAGACTTGTTGATGTGGTGAATATGATCAAGGAAAAAGAGAATTACAATGTTGGAGATGTGTTTTGATGGTAATGATGTATTAATTTCACTCTTCAATCACTCACAATTGGAAAAAGTCCAGAAATTTTATTAGCTCAGATCGTATTCAATGCCTTATTCAAGTGATTGAACTTGAAAGCTGCGTTGCGGATATCCTCATGCATCCATTTTTGTTCATAGGAGGCTCAAATTCTCGATCTTTCACTTTAGAAGGTGATCCAAAATACCCCTTAAGATAGAACCTAATATTCTATAAATAATTATTAAGTAATCAAAAGGAGAAAAAAAAAAAAAAAAATTACCAAACAAAGTAAAAAAAGATATATTATGTCCTTTTGATAATTTAATTATTATTTAATCATAAGTTCATAACCTTATCTTCTGAAAAACTTGTTTCGATGGAATATGAAAGCTCAAATCTAATCTTAATTGCAATGTAAACAAAATGGACGATGCTACGTCCACAGCTCTTCAGTTCATTTTTTGTTATTAGACAATGAATGTGCTCGATTTGCAAATTGATAATACAGCATATAATAAGCAATACTCTTCATTGGTTTTGGATTTTTTTTTTTTACTCTGCATTCTTTCAGCAATTCCTTTCTTTAACGAAGTTTATGTATGAACTTAGCTATTCAAGCACCTCCATAAGTTTCTTACTCTATGAAAAGTACTCTGTTTGATACAGGGCATCGTAATTGTAGAAAATTAGAGGGAAGATAATGGATATAGTATTGTATTACAATTAAATCGTTTACTCAGCTATGGGGTTTTAATTGTATTGCAATTAATTTTTTTTTTTTAGCAAATTGCCCCTAATCATCAATTTTGACCAAATTTTTATATATATATAAATCCCAAAATACCCTTAAGAGCATTTTTGGTAGTTTAATCTTCAATTTTTTTTTATAAAATTCCCAAAACCTCAAATTTTTTTATAAAAATACCAAAAGTTTTTTGTTTTGTCTCAAGGGCATTTTAGGTATTTTATCCTCCAAATTGAAGAATTGTCCTTATTTGCTCAATTTGAAAGCTAATTTTTTTTTTTTTTGAAAATCAGGAGGATATTTGCACATTTGATATATAAGCTGAATGAGTTAAATGGTCATTAAATTTTTGGTATGCAATAACACACACAAGCAGCTATGCCAGAATGAGTTAAATGGACATTAAATGTTGCATTTGATGTTGAGATAGAGTGGGAACATATTGAAATTTTGTATAGGAGCAAGGATTAAAAGTTTGTGTCGATGAATGTTGTAGTTACATGTGTGGTGGGTATATAATAAACCACATTCTAAGTAGCATGAACATGTAGAGAAGGCACGGATATTGTTACATGGACATGTTGCCCTGTCGAATTCTAAACATGTAAGACTCGGACATCAATAATTGGGATGAGTGAGTGAGTGACACATATTCTTAAGGGTCAGACTCAGTCCAACTTTCAAATGGAGGGGGTTGCTATGGTTACCAACCGGGTGACACACACATGACATTGTTGACTTTTAGCTCGTGGTCTCTTCTAGTACTAATTTCATGCGTAGCTCATCCAATCTATCTTTGCTTGCTCTCAAAGGGATGAATATATAGCTTGGATTCTTTAATGTAGCGATTTGGTGTTGTAACGTTTTTTAATGCATTTAAATTTGTTTTAAACATATTTTTCAATTGCGTTAAAAATGGATGGATGACCGCTGCAGGACCAAAGCGCGACAATATAGAGGATCCAAGGTCATGATAATAAAGGTTGCACATTGTACTTTAATTTCAGCATTCATTTACTGTTAGAAATGCAGACGAAATGGAACTGCCCAAAAACTTACCAACCAGGATAATAACCATATCATTATAAGACTGACAATTGCTTGGTTAGTGATGGGTAGGTAAAGCTACCAAATAACGTAACCACCGTTTCAGTATCATGAATGAACCCCATTTGTAGACAGATAAACTAAAAGAATATGACATCATTTTGTCATTGACAAGTAAAATTTTTACCCCCAACATAAAAGTACATGCAATCATGTGTGTGTGTGTAGAGTAGCAATGGAAACTTACACCGTATAGCAATGGAACTTACACCGTATCTGAATTTATGATTGAAGTTGCCAACAGCTCAGTTGACAAAATCTTCGGTAGACACCAGTGTTCAAATTTTCACTTAAAACCTAACACTGTTCAAAATTTCACTTCTCAAATTAGCCAAATGCTGCATGAAACAAGCAGCAATGGAAAATCAACTCATTTCCCAGATAAATATTCACACTCACAAATTCCCACTATAGGGCTCCGAACCCTCACTTTGAGGGAGAAAAGATTATACCAGCAAGGCTATATTTGCCCACTGGTGACTCAGCATGTTAAGGCATCTCGTGACGTCCACATAAGTGTCGTCGGCCAATTATTTGTGTCAGCATATTTGCTGTCATCTACCAAATGTAAAACAATGCCTGGATGAAGTACAAACCATTGTCACTGAATGGTGGTTAAGACAGTACCCAAAGAGAAGACATTATTCTTGCTTCCATGTAAAATGGCATTAGCCACTGTATTTACTCTTCCAAATAGAAAATCAGGTGATCAACTATTTCAGCATACCAAGCTATAAATAAAACACCCATACAAACCAGCATACATCAAACCAGCCAAGAAGACCAGCAAATTCATGCTATTCATTATCATTCAGACTATTTGTACAATTTGAGTTGTTGGCAAAAAGTTTGTTTTTTTGCCCTTGGAACAATACAGAACACAGCTAAAGATAGAGAAAATTTGTTTCTTCCATGCAAACCAGAACTTTGCACTGACCACAACTGGCACTTGGTCCAACTGGCTTAATTAACAAATTAATTTCCCAAAATTTTATTCTGCAAATATTCATATGTGACCATTCCAATTCTAAAGCTTAGAACAGTCTGAGACGATAAGAGTATTACAATTGTAAAAACCAAGTGTGAATATATTGTTGATAGCAAAACACAAATTTAAAATACAGAATATTCTTTTAATGCTCCAAATAATTTTTAATTTTTCTTTTCTTTTCTTTCTTCCTATATTCCTCTTTCCCCCAACAATTAACCCTAAATTTAAACTAAAACTAAAACTACAACCACTGTAAGTATATACCAGAAGAGAAAACCATAACAGGCGAGTAACAGAGACCTTGACAAGAAGCCAAGCATGAGCAAAGGCAACTGCAGTAAAGTTTAATTCCCAAAACATGAGAACAAATGTAGATAAAATAATAATAATAATAAAAAAAGCTAGCTTATTTCTTATTCTTCTATTGTGCAAGTATGTATAACTCAACCACTAACAATTACACTGCAAAAGGAAACTCGATTGAGAAACCATTGTTATGCTTATATTGACAACGAATTTAACATATAAAAGAAACTTTTGGCAGATTTATCATATCAAACCACTGAAATGATGCTCCTGTCACATTCTATTTTCTGTATATGAGAGAACAATGAATTTCATACTGTTTTTCTGCTAACCTGTACCTCAAACAGATTCACCATCGATTCTCGCATAGACAGGAGCTAGCAACACTAGTTTGCACTCTGCACTATACAAAAACCCCAAGCAAGCACACCGAAATGAAGCATAGGATTTGCTAAACAGACTCTCTCAAGAAATGTACACTCAGCGAAGTGAAAACCCTTGGTTTGATTGAGCTATTCTTCAAATCCATTCATCATGCAGAATCTACAAAACAGCCCTCACAAAATCTTGCTGATCAAGATGATATCTAAGCTTGCCAGATAGACTCTGTACATTAGCAGCAAATAGCATTAGTCTGATGGCTTATAGACATGACAAAATTCAACTGAAATGAAAATAAGGACATAATTACAAATTCAATCTAGCATACAACGGAGATCACACTGCAGAGGAAAGAACAATAACATAAAAATAAGTAATAGATTCTAAATGTGAACAATTTTTTCTTTTTTTTTAAAAAAAAAAAAAATCGTCATTGAATGATTATCCATCTTCTCAAGTTCTACAATGTCGAATTTCAAACCCAGAATTTAAACCAAAAAAAGTTAAAAAAAATTTATCAATTTCTCAAAACTATATTAACCTTTTGCAAATTTAACATTGTTAAACCTTAAACCCAGATGAAAAAAGGGTATCAAAGTTCTCCTAAATAATCTAAGCCTATAAAATTCCACATTATAAATCCAGAAACCCATACTCGTATGGGAAAAACAATATAAAGTTTCCATTAATTAGCTCATTTAGATCAGCAATTATGAAACAAACTATTCAAAACCCAGTCGACAAACCCTAAAATCTGCAAGTACAAAATAGTGAATTGTGAGATTACAAAGAAAGAAGAAAGACCTTAGACAGAGTTTCCACAATGGCGCTTCCATCTTGAATATCAGGCGGCTGAACAGCCATACAATCACGCGGCGATTCGAATAGCGATATCGAAAATTGCTTGAAGACAACACCAACATCAAAGTAAATCAAGCCCGAGCTCGGTACATCAACCCGAATTCCCTTCACAGGGAACCAAAGAAACAAATCTTGGGCCGATATGCCAGACAAACCAGCGATCTGGCCGTAGGTGATAGTGCCCGAAACATTCCGATCATAGTGTAATTCATTCTCAAACTTAGCATTACAAGCTTGATCTAAATAAACCTCGAAACTACCAGAGTCGTCGTAGCGAAATTCTTTCACACCCTTGGGTAACAAACCCATGGGCAATCCATGAGACCGAAGAACTTCATATATCGATAATGCTTCAGAAGCCGAAGCCAAGAAATGGGTCGAAATTGAAACAATAGAGAATATGAGGACTTGAACAATCATGTTGGGTTGTTTGTGTTAGAGCATAGGAGGAGTGAAAATTGTGGGTTGAGAGGCGACTGTATGTATATGTTTAGAGAGAGAAAATTAGGGTTAGGGTTTTCAAGAATTGAAGGAGAGAGAGGCGGAGGGAAGGGAAGAAGAGGGAGGTCGAAGTAGGAGGAGACACTTGTTGCCAGCAAGAGTACAGAGAGGATTAGGAGGATGATCAATTATTGGTGAAGAGGTGGGACCCAATAGTATCGTCTGCGGTCGGGTTTAAGTGGATTGTGTAATGTTCGAACCTATCTGAACCCGTGGGTCCAAGGGTATAACTGTAATATCGAGGAACTTGTTTAACAATTTTGTGGTTTAAAACTGAACATGACAGAAATATCTTCGCACGTGACCGCCAAGTGGCGGACTGTAGCTGCGATGTGTTCATACGAGAAAGTGTTCATTCACGCGCTCTCATCCACTATATGCATATAAATATGTGTGTGTATATATATATTAGGGAAAACTATGTATATATAGATTTAAGAATCCTAAATAACAAAATAGTCTATTTTTAAAGTTCATACTTTAATTTGATTGAGTTAAATAAAATAATTACAAAAATATCAAGAATTATTATTAAGAGCCAAAATACCCTCAAGCTCTTATTTCAAATTACCTAAATATCCTTCTTAAGATAATATAATTTGAAAATAATGCCTTTTTAGTTGTTATTTTCTTTTGCAATAAAATTGTTTAATTATCAACAATATATATATAGAAACCTAAACTATTTTGCTAAGAACACAGGAGGAAGGTAATGCTGAAATTATTCCCCTGCAGCTTTTCTCATGTTAGAGAAAAATTCCAGTTACTAGGAAAAAAGAGAGCAATGGTTATTTTTTACAACTGGTTTGATCCTAAAAATCTAATTTTATAAGAGACTCATTAATCACTCGTTTGGTCATTATGAATTGACCAAAATAATTGTTGCAATGGTTCGATTGTATATATATATATTTTTTTCCTCTTATGCTCAACCCTTTTTTCGAGCAATACTTCAAATGGGTAATCCATTAAAAAAACGCCAATACTGAGATTGGCTAGAACAAAGCAGGGTTTTTAATTTTTTTTAGTGTTTTGGAATTATGTGATACTATCTATTAAGGATATTTAGGTATTTTGGAATGAGGGTATTTTGAATCTTAAAAATAATTTTTGATGTATTTATAATTATAATTATTTTTTTTAAAATTCAATCAAGTTAAAAAATAAAATTTTAAAATAAACTATTTTGTTATTTAAGAATCTTAACTTGGCCTATACGTAATTTTTCCTATATATTATACTGATTCCGTGAGTCACAATTTTTAAAACAGAAAAGTTAGAGAGAGAAAGTGAATGACGCGAGAAAAGGTGTGACACCGCGCGTGATAGTACAGAGAGAGTACCGAGAGTAGTATGAGAGACTTTGAGTTGGTCAGGCGAGAGAAATGTGCTTTGACAGATGGATCCAAAGAAGAGTAGCCAGAAAATATGATAAAGATGGAGCTTTGTATCGTACGGAGTAGTATTTTAGGATAAAAATAAAGAATCATATTATATAAGTTTGTCCTAAACAAAACAAGTTCTGCTTTTTATAAAGTTAATGTATAATTTTAAATTATTTTTCTAAATACATGCCAATGTGTTAAATAATGAACATATTTTATGCTTTTTAAAAATCTTTATTTAAAAGATTTAGTTTTTATCAAGAAAAATTGGTATGGCATTTATGTTCCGTGCCGTTTCTAAATGATAAATTAGTAAGTGATTTACAAAGACAAAAGAGGCTACTTTAGTGCACGGATATTTGACTATTGTGGGAAATTAGTAATTGTATTTTTGTAGATATATAAAAATAGTTATCTAAAAGATAATATCAATATATTTTCCTTTCATATTTGATTCTCTTGTCTCATGGATTGAGTTTTAAGTGAAGTCAAAATTATGTCCATATAAGTAATTTTATATCCATAGCTAAAATTAGGAAATGTCGACTTTAGCCACAACCAATAAGTGGAATTAATAAACAATTTACCCTGAGTTCAATATTAATCAAGTTAAAATATTTTTCTGAGTACAAAAAATACATAAATACTACTCCGCAATATTTCATATTCATTTAATTTGGCATTTAATTTCGCCAAATATCTAATTCTCTCTATTGTTTCAAGTTTGTCTTTTTCATCAACCATAATATTTTAAAATTCTTATGTGTTGGTTTGAAACTAAAGTCTATATCTCCAAAATATAGGATTATGTTGGTATATGTTAAATGAAATTAGTAATAGACAATTGTATGATGCATTGTAAAGGAGAATTACTTTGATGGATTTTAATGTTGACGTCTGTGATGCCTAGAAGAAAAATATGAATCTTTATAATTTTGAAATAAAATAGTAAGAGAGTAAAGTAACTAGCCTAAAATAGGGAAGAGTGACTTTGATGAAGAGATACAAAATTGTATTTATCATTTATGATACAATCTTGAAATTTCTTTCTTTAAGTCTAGCATTGCTCTAAAATGTATCCAACTTGAATAGAAAGTATTTGAGTTGGAAACAAATAGAAAAACTTGCCTCTCTAGAATCTTATTATAATTGTAAATTAATTGTTATATAAACCAGGGAAAAAAAAACCTATTGATCATGTGTACATAAAATAAATTACACTTTTGTAATCACAAAAATCAACTAAACTTAAAAATAAAAATATCAGACGTTGATAAATTGAATTCTAAAAAGGTGAAAAGAAATTGTCAAATTTTAATTTGAGAACATTGAGAGAAAAAGTTGATAAATTGAAATTTTAAAGAAAGGTAAAAATGAAGTTAGAATTTTAGAAGGGTTTGAGAGAGGGAATACTCAATACATGTAACATGAGATAATAAGGTTAAAAAGAATTTGAACGATTAAGGAGGTCAATTATGGTATTAAAGGCATAAAAACTAGAAATGATATAATTTAAGGATCATTTTGTACCTTCATTTTGAGAGAAAGAGGTGGAGCACCTGAGACTAAAATAGTGAATCGCCACCCAAAAAAAAAAAAAAAAGCATAATAATTTATTCTTGCTAAATGATGACACACACCCATTGACTTTATAAAACAAAAGAGTATAACAGTATTACACACACACATATATATATATATATATATATATATATATATATATAGATAAAGATTAAAAGAAGATATTTTTTGTCCTTTTCTTCTCAACATTACCAACAATATTTTCTATTTTGAACTTATCTTGTAAATGAGATACGGAGTATAATATTTGAAGTTTTATGGGTATATGAAAATAATGAAAATCACTGAAATCCCCTCCCAAATAAGTAAAATGCAAAAAGTATATATATCAGAAAATTCCAAGTCTTCCCATGTAGTATGTCGCTTCCAACTGTCTCCCTCATGTAATTATGATCAGGTGCACTGTGAGCGCGCACCGTGTCAAATAGAAAGTGATGATGGGGGAGAGGGTGAGTCTAGCGTGACTAATGGTAGGCAATTAATAATTATGATATATTTTTGTCTTAAGGACAAAAACCGTTCCATCACTAATCAAATTATGTAGATCCTGGTTAGGTCATTGTTTCAAGGGCCTTTTTAACCTTTTTAATGTCTCCCTAAGCGTACAAATTAAATTAGGCGTGACATTTGCAAAACTATTTATGGATCTTACTGCACACTATTTAGTTGGCCAACAACCACGTCCAATCATATCGTTTTTTTTACCCACGTCCAATCACATCGTTTACGGGATATTTTTGGGTGTATTATCCTCCTCCATGCATTTAGATTCCGACTCCTCGTGCAAATATGCAATAACAAATAATAATAATAAAAAAAAAAAAAAAAACACAATGAAAGCCCTTTCATTGAATTGCATTCTTAAGATTATTCTGTATGCACTGAATCGTTCAAAGAAGGTGAATTTCTATATATATATATATATATATATATATATATTTGACATTGACAAACTAAGTGTGGTCTTTACTTCACATAGAGAAATAGACTGTATTACTAATTAAATATTATTAAGCAGAATATTTTATTATTTTTCAGAGTTATTAAGTAATTCCCAACCAATCACAATAATAAGTTATGGGACTATGCACGACTCGAGACAGCATTTTGACTTCAAACCACCACATAATTCCAAACAACCTAATACTAATTTGCAATGGCCGTTTTCATCTCTCTCTCAAAGGAACTCCTGAATGTCGATGGTATCTAAACATGCAAGGCCCGCATTTCTTTGTCAGTTGGGCCGATTAGGCCCATATCCTAATTTGGTCCTTGAATTGAAGCCCTCGATTTGGCCCTCTTAGAATTACACCGAGCGAGAAGTAGCAGTAATGGAGGAAACCTATTTCCTTTTGGGATTTTTCCACATCTAAAACGTGAAGGTTCTTCTTCGTATTCAAGCAAACAGAGCTCACTCTGCTCCTCCAATTTAGTCTATTACATAATGATTCTCAAGTTTATATTCACGAAAGAGTTGTAAAAGATTATTTGTCTTTCAAGAGCATCTAAGTTTGTGAATATTCAAAATCAATTTGTCACTGCCGCCGTAAGATTTCCGGTGAGATTCATCACCTCTGCCGCTGACTGCTGCTTGCTGCACTAGCTTACCGCTTTAGAAAATGATTCAATTCCAATGCTGATCAGATTGAGGTTTTCCAATTTAACCCTTTTTTGTGTGTGTGTACAGATTTCAGATTTGAACTAATTGCGATTCTTGTATTTTTTGTTATTATATACGCAATATATATATAGACACACACACACACCGACACACGCCCAAGTATATGTTTCTAATTTTCTATTTGTTGTTGTTAGATGTGATTTTGCTTGCTATGGGTCTTCTAGTTAGATATGTACCTTTGTTTTGGGTCCTTTATATTTCCAGTGTGACTCTGCAATTTATAATTATAAAGTTTACCACTATTACCCGCTTTTCTGGTTCGATAGGCCGGACTGGAACTAAGGGACCTTGTTATGGTTTTTTTGTTCTTACTTATGGTGAGGTATAGCTTCGATTGTATTGGCTCAGCTGGGCATTTCATAATTCTTTGTCCTTAATTATGGGGAAAATTCGTTGTTTTTCTTTGATCTGCACTCATTTGCATTATGTTATGCATATGGATTTTGAAACATTTATGTATTAGGTTCTTGAATGTTGTTAAGTTTACCCATTGTGATTATGAATATCATTGCAGATATATATATATATATATATATATATATATTTTCACTTTAGTAATCCCATCATTTGAAAAACTACTTTCAGTAATTCTGCAGCAAACAATTGCAAATTAATGATTTCTCAGCAACATATTAATGATTACTCAGCAACATATAGCTCTTTCCTGTATTTTTATTTATTTTTTTCAAATCATATTTTCAGTTGTTATGTTATCTTCAGTTATTCATTATTTCGTTTGCCCTTATACAGGGCCATGATTTCAATAGAATACTAAAAGGATACACGGAGATAATCATAAAATGGTGTTAAACCTGTGTCTACTAAACCGAAGTTATTGGAACCGTGGTATCTTTTCTTCGCTGCCCCGTCTTGATCTTTTTCGAAACTTCTCTCTCTGGTCAATGAAGAAAGACCCTGATCTTGAATCAGCTCTATCTCGAAACCGTAGATGGATAGTCAACAATCAGATCAAAAACATAATTCTTAGATACCCCGATCAGGTGGCACCTGTAAAGTTCCTCCAGAAAAAGTTCAAGACTCTTGATCTCCAAGGGAAAGCTCTCAATTGGCTTAAAAAGTATCCCGGTTGCTTCGAAGTCTATTTCGAGAATGATGAGCACTACTGTCGATTAACGAAACGAATGATGTATCTAGTAGAAGAGGAAGAATCTGTGAAAGATATGCAGGAACCACTATTTGTGGAGCGGTTAGCTAAGTTGTTAATGATGAGCTTGAATCAGAGGCTCAATGTTGTGAAGCTTAATGAGTTGAAGAGAAATTTTGGATTTCCAGATGATTATTTGATTAGAATTGTACCCAAGTACCCAGAAATTTTTCGAATTGTTAATTACAGTGGCAGACGGAGTTCGATGGAGATTGAGCTCATCTCCTGGGACCCTGATTTGGCAGTTTCTGCAATTGGAAAGATTGCTCGAAACCAAGATGCTGAGCCTTGTTTTTCCTGTTCATTGCCTTCAACTTGGGTAAAATCGTGGGAGCGATTTCGTGACTTTAATTCAACTCCATATATTTCGCCGTACTTGGATCCAAGAAGTTTAGTAGAGGGATCGCAAGAAATGGAGAAGAGAATAGTGGGTTTGGTGCATGAAGTACTGTCACTGACCTTATGGAAGAAAGTGTCAATTATGAAGTTATGTCATTTTAGAAGAGAGTTCTGTTTACCAGAAAAGTTGAACGTTTTGCTGCTTAAGCATCCTGGCATATTCTATGTTTCAAATAAGTACCAAATTTACACAGTTCTTCTTAGGGAAGGTTATAACGGGTCAGAACTTATTGACAAGGATCCACTTGTTGTTGTAAAGGACAAATTTGGGGAATTGATGCAAGAGGGGCTTCATGAATATAATCGAAGACATTATTTAATGAATTTGGAAAAGAAGAAGAAGGCAGGCATGATTTCTGTAAGACCAGAGAAGAGTAAAAAGCAAAACAATGAAATGTCTGAACAAGATGATCGGGGAGGTGATAAAAGTGGCATTTTTGATCCGGAAGAAAGGAGACGGTTCTATAAAATTCTTTTTGATGACAGTGCCCCATAAATTTTTAATGAAGGTATATATTGGTATCATACTATCAAGATCTTACATTTACTCTTAATTACTGGAAAAAAAAAAAAAAAAAAAGATCTTACATTTACTCTTAAGGATTTGATGTTTTCCCAAGTAGTCACCTGTGTTGCACTGATGCATTTGTTTATGAAAGTAATGATCTTTTTTCTTTCCAAAATCATTCTCTTTGATTTTCTTATCTCGATTTTGATGAGCTGTGTGTGTGTGTATATATATATATATAACAGATATATTTAGTTAGACCATCAATGAGTTTAGATATATTTAAAGTTGTGTTCTCTTTGAAAATAGGACACTTTAATTGCATTATCTGGAAATGACTGGCACCTGGATTGTGAAGTTGGGAATGCTTAAGATTAGTTAGGTGTTCCATACAAAATAGCAAGCCTTATTTGCTTTTTGGCTTTTGATGGCTCTTTGTTTGGAGCCTGCGTTTGGAGCCTGCTTTTGTGTTTATCTCCTTCCAGTGGTTTTTCTATTTATTTATTTTTGTCATGCCTATTTTCTGTCTATAACAAAATACAAACAAGACTTACCCACCTCAAGGAAGAGGGGGGAAGAAGGGAGGAGGGGGGGGGGGGGGGGGGGGGGGGGTGGGGGGTCACCATGGTCTTCTATAATAGGACAAATGCACACTCAAAGTACTCATTTTAATTTTAAAGTGGTTTTGTTTTGTACTTTTAAGGTCAGATGATGATACGAAGATCACAAATACATGTATATTTTGACCATCAATAAGTTTTGATTGACTTAAGTTGTGCTTTCTTTGAAAATAATAAGGTACAATTTAATTGCATTGTTTGGAACTGATCAGCACATGGGATGTGAAGTTGGGTATGCATCAGATTTATGTGTTGTTCCATTTAAATGAATTAAAAACTTGTTTGTTTTTTGGCTTTCGAAGGTCCTTTTGTATTGGGTCTGATTTTGGGTTTATTTTCCTCTTGTGGATTGTTCACTTGCTTCCCATTTTCTGTCTATTAGAATTGTTATTGGTATCCACAAGGATGATATTGATCCTGTTATCAAGACGTACCATTTGATGTCTCACCAAAGGTTCACTCATTCTTTTCAATGCAGGAACACCAAAGCCCCAATAGAATAGCTACTTCCTGATGTGGATGAAAATGATAGTATTGAAGGAGTTTATGATATTATTAATTTGAAGGTGTTTGCTGTTATTATCAAATCAGCAGGTGTAATTGGTCTCTCTGTTCATAATATCTGTGCTGCAGGCACTTATATTCACGGGACAAATCGAACATCAAATAGCATTCTTCCAATTCCACCAGTGTTCAATGACACAGAAGAAGGGTGCTTTTGCTGTGTACCTGAAGCCATGACATGCTGATATATTAATGTACATTTAAGGAAAAACCACGGAAAGAAGCACACTGGGGTTGGAAACTATTTTAAGCTCTTTGGGTACTGATCTCTTTTTGGAGAGAGTGCATAGTAATGGGCAGTGATCTATGTTCTGCCCAAATAAGGCTCTGGGTTTGGCTGATTGTTGGGGTGAAGAATTTGAGAATTTGTATACCCAATATGAAAGGGAATGGAAGGCAAAGAAGGTTGTACCAGCACAAAATCTCTAGTCACAATGGAACAACTTTACTGTTGTGCTAAGGTCTGCCCTCTTCTGGTGAATAAGCATCTTCTTCACAATTGACTGATGGATATTTGGTCACTTACTCTTGACAAAATGTATGGGGATGGTTCTGTTAAGAAAATACCAGATATTCTTGATGAGCTGAAAATTATTTACAAGACTGTTCTGGTGAATAAGAAAAGGATGCCGGTTGATATGGCTGTTGTTCGTGGATGCTACATAGATAAGAGTTAAAGTTTAAATACATACGTGGACCAACCCATTTTCGGAAAACTTGTATTTTCACGCGTGGTCCAAGGATTTGAAAACAGGGATGTATTACCTACAATCACGTGTTGCAGCTGATGCCATCTAGTTTACTGTTGAAACTTTTATGCCTAAAGAACAAGCCAAGTTGTTGGATGATGATGTGAAGATCACAGATGATTTTTTTTTTTTTATGGCGTGTTAGGACGGAGCAAGATTTGGCTTTAAACAGAGCCCCTTTCTTATGGTGGAGTTGGTGAAAGTGATACTTCTGAAGGTGAGAGGATAGGGGTGTCAGAAGTCTGACCAAATATTCCAATGTGAAGTCTAAATGCCTCTGAACTCTTTGTACAGGTATTATTTGTTTCTTTTGTGTATTTGCTTCATAGTTTGTGTTTGTTTGTAGTCAGTTCACGGATTCTGTTCTAACTAATTTCCAGTGACAATTAGAAATGGAAATTGTCCTAAAAGGCTAAAACAAAAGGATAATATAAAACTGCTGAAAGTAGTAAGCAATAGGCTTATCAAAAAACAAATTGTAGTAAGCAATAGGCTTAATTGGTTTTGGATGTTCCTTGTATTTACGAGATTTTAAGTCTGTATATTTTTAAATTCTAATTTTACAGTAAAAAGACATATAATCGAGAATAGAGCATTAAACCATCTATCATCTTTTATTCTTAAAAAAGCTTAAACTCAAATCAAGCAAGAGATCTGCATTCATAAATTCATAATATGTATTAATGATGAAAAAGGAAGAGAGAATAAAGTAAATCATCTTTACAGAGACGTTGCATGTTATTATCTTAATTCATCTTGAGATACTACTCTTCAGTCTTTTAACATATATAAGTCCCTTTCTTTGATTCATTTGATGTCTCACTTGTATGTTGATACCAATGTAATAATATCTTCAATTAGTAAAATTAAAAATTATATATTTATTTTATTGTTAAAATGGTGAGTACTAAAAATCTATATCTGTGGTAATATCTTTCTTTCTTCTTTAAAATTTTGCCAGGCTGCTGGTTAGCTAACTTAGCTTGCTGATCATGAATCGGGCTACAGTTGGATCTTGTTGAGCTCAGCTCTCAGGTCAAGCAGTGGGCATACAGCCGCCACCTGAACCTGCCCACCAATGAGAGTACTTGTCCGGCTGAACAGTGCCTAAACGGCTCCATTGAGGATTGGACAATCCATTGTTCTTGTCATGCTTTGTTTGTTCATTTGGGGAAGAAAAGATTTTGTTCAATGAGAAATGCTGCCTCTGAAGAGTCCGTTGGTGTTCATTGTGGATTAATTAGGAGCCATTGAGGATTGGACAATCCATTGTTCTTATCATGCTTTCTTTGTTAAAGATTTTGTTCAATGAGAAATGCTGCCTCTGAAGAGTCCTTTGGTGTTCATTGTGGATTAATTAGGACTGTTCAAGTTTTTGACAACTTGTGTTTTAAGACGTTGAGGTCTACTATGTGTCTTTGAATATAAGGGATTTTAATTGTACAACACGAGTTTGGCCCCAATTGAATATTTTTATGTACATCTCTACCAAGAAGTAAATATTGGATCCAAAACTGTAGATGATCGAGTGATATTGGACAAGCAAGGTTGATAAATGATTTATGGTTCAAGGATATTAATGATTAGTTTGAGACGAGATAGATGATTAATCTGTTTGTTTGAAAGCAATGATCTGATTATGATTTGATATCAAGTGGTTCTTCACGATGATTAATTTTGGTCATTGATTTCGTATTGGCCTGTAATTGTTACAGTTATAAGAGTTTTATTTTATTTTTTCCTTCTTAGGATCCTTCTTAAAATTATCTACTTTTAGACATTTTTTATAAAAGATTACTTTAATGGCATATTTTTATAATACTCAAAAGTTATCTCAATAATAAATTAAGAGAAATTTCATAAGATTCTCAATTCATTTTGGATAATTACACAAGGAGAATCCTGGTTCTAAGTATGCTAGTACTTGGTAAAAAATAGTCAGAGAAGAATAACTCAACTTCGCAAATGTCGTCGTAGTTAATGGTTAGGTTGTTCTTGGGAACCTTGCTCTCAACTTGGCTATCTCAAAGTGAAGGTGACCGATAAATCGATAATGAATAATTTGTAAAATGTGTATCTGAGCCAATTAGCGAAAGTGTGAAAATGACATAAAAAGTTATACAGAAAGGAATTGGGACCAAGAGCGTGAAAGCGACAAAAATGAAGTTACACAAAAAGGGGCTGAGGGCAGGAGTGTGAGTGACCCTTAAATCATCAAGTCCTTAACCCATACCTATCCCTCTTGCCTGGCAATTTTAATCCAACCCACAAGAAACATGAGCTGGGTCAGAAACTCCCACCCTATCATGGACCCATTCTCAGACCCAGTAGACCAATGATTGTCAAGAGGATCAAGTTGCTGGACCGTCTTAGTTCTGGATCGGCCCAGGTTACGACCGACTTTTATGGGTTCACAAAGAAGAAGAAACGCAGTGACGACCTCATCTCAATTGCGAGCAGCTACGGGGAGGAAGAAGAAGGAAAATGGTGACGAGGGTTTTTGCTTCGGTGGCTCTCGGTAAAACCCAACAGCTCAGAAATCTCTTATTTTGTCCTTTAATTTTCACTCCCACCGCACACAAATTCCTTCTTCACAAACCCAGGTACTCTCTCATTTGATTAGGTTATTGAACAAGTTTGAATCCTTATTGAGGAACAGTTTATTCATATGGACATTTAGAAATTTAGATGAAATTTTAGAAATCATTTTTAAGATTCAATTTGAACTCTCTCTAAGACTATAGTTTATTGTTATTAATTTTTTTGACTTCTACTGTGATAATAACCAGTATGTTTGTACAATTGAAAGTGGGGAATTTCATGTAGTACATCTGTGAATATAAATGTAGTTTAAAATAATATTTAAAAAAATTTAAATTAGAAAAATGATATATTAGGATAAAACTCATTCTGCAGTAGTGTCGTTGATGTTATATGCAAGGTTTGCAGTCAGGATCCAAGTGCCAGTGGGCCACTCTATGGGTTACAAAGGTTTTCTATTTCGGGTAAATGGATTCATTCGGGTCGGCTTCTGAATGAGATTGACCAAGTTGTGGAGCAAGCAGGCCACACTGGAAGCAGCACAGACGCCAATGGTGCTTGTGATGTTAAACCTAAGAGGAAGAAATTGAAGGGAAAACGAGCAGTTGTAAGGTGGATAAAGTTCTTTAGGTGGAAGAAGAAGAAAGAGTATGAAAGAATGACCACAGAAGAGAAATATTTGTACAAATTGAGAAAGGTAAGTTTCCAATCTTTTTTATTTTATTATATTAATTATTATTATTATTATTTTTTATGCTTATTGTATATTTTCTTCTAAGGGATCTAAGATACACAATGGGCACTAGCTTTTAGGATTAGGACAGTTGGACTTCAAATGCTTCTACTATTTATTTTCTACCTTGGAAATCAACCGCTTGCATCCCTTTTGAATGTTGCCAATCTCTTATATGGGAGCTACAAATCATTTTGATGCCTGGTGTAGCGTGATAGTTCTGTTTATAGCCCATCAAGCGTGTCTACCCAATCACCGTCCAGCATGATTTAGATTCCGATCTCATAGTGCATGCGAATTGAGTTGCCAGGAGCTCTATAGACAAGCCTCATGCATGGTTGATATACTTGTACACTGCTACCATTTGCTTTGAACTACATAGTCATATTTATACCGTATTAGTATGAGCTATTTTATCGCATTTACACTCTTGTTCATAAATTTTCAGCCATCGAGTCCATACTTAAACATAAGTATGGATGGTTGTGCAGAGAATGTTTTTTGCTAAAATTAGATTGACTTTCTTGGAAATTATTGCAATAATCAAATTAATAAAATGTTTTAAATGATTTGCTATGTTCACAAACAATCAGTATGATATGAAAGGCTAGGATACTATTGGTTGGATCCGAAAATCTCTATATCCTATCTAAAAGCTTAGATAGGGTAGGATGGTACTTGCAATCTTGACTAGTAAATTGTCTGCTTTATTCAATGAAGTGTGGAGAACAATGGTAATGGTGTTTCTTACACTTATAACAGCTGTTAGTTCAGATTAGGACCGACTCTTGGCTTAAAATTTTGAAATTTATACCATGCTGTGATATGTTTGACAGAACAAAAAAATTTATTGATGTTTTCAATAGTTAGTATGTTTATACAGTCCAGTTCCTTTTCTTTTTCCTAAATGCATTTCCTTGTGGACCGCACCTATAGTCGGAGGTCTTATGATGGATCATGTAATCTTTTTCCAGGCTCGAAAGAAAGAGGAAAGGCTTGTTGATTCTCTAAAAAAGATCGAACCTAAAGATTCCTCAGAAACAACCCATGATCCGGAGATTTTGACCCCTGAAGAGCACTTCTACTTTTTGAAAATGGGCATCAAGAGTAAGAACTATGTGCCAGTTGGCAGACGAGGAATATACCAGGGTGTAATCCTTAACATGCACTTGCATTGGAAGAAACACCAGACCTTGAAGGTGGTGGTGAAGACATTCTCACCAGAGGAGGTCAAGGAGATTGCTGCAGAACTGGCAAGATTGAGTGGAGGGATTGTGCTTGACATTCAGGAAGACGACACAATAATTATGTACAGGGGGAAGAATTACTCTCAGCCACCAACAGAGATAATGTCACCTAGAATCACTCTTCCCAGGAAGAAGGTACTTTTCTATTGCTCTTCATGTCCATATATCTCTTCATCTTTAAGCATGCATGAACATATCTATAAATATATGTACATTACAATACTTATAAACTGAAGACGGGAATTGCTTCCAATTTCTGGACATGACAGATGATATCTGGATTGCTTGAGTCTCCAGAAAAGATTAAAATTTCCTCATGTTCTCTTGCACTGAATCTATGATGATTCTTATTAGTTTTTATGGCATGTAGACGAATATGCAATTTACATCTACATTGAGAAAAACAATGCATTCCTGATCTCGTGTAGGTTGGACATAAGCCTTAATTGGGTTTGATATGAGTTACTGTAGTATTTTAGTGGATTTTTTTTTTTTTTTGGCTGTGATGGAAAATTCTAGATGTAAACACCCTTCCATACGAATTGTCTAGAGATGTTATCACAGTCGAGCATATAGTGGCCTAGGTTTTGGGCATTCTGTTTGGTGGATCCTAAGAGATATCCCCAGCCAGCAGAGCAAAACTCCTCCTGTGGAGTGTTGTTAGTCTTTGGACTTTAAGAAAACAAACCTTTTAGATTGTATTGTGTATACTTGGGTGGAACTTTCCCTATGTTCTGACTTTATTTCCCTCTTATACAGGCTTTGGATAAGTCCAAATACAGGGATGGTCTCCGAGCTGTTAGGAAATATATTCCAAGACTTGAGCAGGAACTTGAACTGCTTCAGGCAAAGGCTGCAAGCAAAGTTGAAAACAAAAGCAAGGCTGTTGAAGAAACCCCCTTGACTGACATTGACAGTGCTAACTGTGGAGGCAATATAAATCCACAGTTGGAGGATTCAGATAAGTTGAGAGAGATAATGGATAGAAATGATGAATGCCCCGAGGAGGACGATTCTTTGATGGATTCTGATATGGGTTCAGATTCTGAAGCTCTTTCAGATATTTTTGAAACAGATTCTGAGACAGATACTGAAGAGGTAGAACATCCCCTTTACTTAAATGAGTTCGAAAAGTTTCCACTACAAACCAATGCAAAACCGCATGATTTTGAGGAGCACCTGCGTCAAATATCTGCAGACTCGAAAAAGGCCAAATCATTGGAAAAGGATGCAGAGTTACCCGACCTTGATGAGGTTGATCGGATGTTTCTGCAAGCTGCTTCACTTCTAAAGAAAAAGAGGAAATAGAAGATTCATAAACTAATAGAATTGATCCATCTCCCTTTTTAAGGTCATGTTTGGCAACAATTGCTAACATCTTCTTGTGCATATTATCAATAACATTTGTCATTTCAGAACAATTAAATCTGTGGCAGTCTTTGTTTGGCTTAATGAGGTTGAGGAACTTCCAGTTTGACTTCAAAGTTTTGATAATTCCCATGAGTTGCAATTCTCTTGTTCTTGGTAGTTTAAGTTGGAACCAGTTATCAAATATGCTCTCAAACAAAACCAGCACCTTCTTGTGTTCCCTCATTCTTCAATTTTTTGTCAAGATTTCCAAAGGAATTGATTATCAGACAGGTTGGATCTAACTCGTATAAAACTGATCGGTCTCCAGTGTTGTATTCCTGGAGAACTTGGCGCACTCATCACTGAACAGGTCGTGTCTACCTTGTGCATGAATGATAAACAGAGTCTATTGGATGCCCCCTCCCCCCAACCAAATACCAGTCTTTAGTAACAGTATCCCATAAACGTAGGATCAACACATATTTTCTTGATAGATTTTCTTGTTCTTTGTGATTCATGCGGTAGCCAAGATCAAAATTCATGATTCAGTGTGAAAAAAGTAGTTCTCCCTTTTTCCCCGAGTCAGATAATCTTATTGATTTCAACTGCAGTTGCACCTGCATGTTACATGTAGCTTTTTGGTTTTTTATCCAGGTTGTAAGTTCTTTGACAAGTATGGGTGCTTCTTCATCACAATTGATTTGCATTTTCAAGTTCCCTCCTCCCAAAATTTTTTTTATGACCATGCCATGTCCAGTTGTCCATAGTGATTAGTGACAAGGGTTTAACCCTGTGGAAAGGAAGGTCTGTAAACAAGTCTTCTATTCTCAGAGGACCCTCCAAAAAAGAATCCAAGCAATACCTATTACCCTCGAATAGTGTTCACTAAGAAAGGCATTGATGATGACAGTAGTGAAAAGTAAAAAATTGATCTGAACTACGAGAATTGAAAAAAATTAAGTAAAAATTGATGAAAAATATTTTACCTTCCCAATCAAATACTTTGGTTTTGAGTTTGAGACAAGCTAAAAGGCATTAAGCTGTAAAAAGACATTCTCTTGGTTCTCTTAATTTCTTCTTTTATTCAACTGAACAACTGCAGCAACACTAATCTAGATTACCCAGTATCTCTTTCACAACCCACTCTCACCTAATAACAACAAATCAAATCAATCTTACTAGCAAACACCATTAACAAATTCACATGCCCAAAGGAAACGAAAGACAATCACCTGTACAAATGATTTCTAGGCTATATAGGGGATTCAAAAAACATACCTTACTGTCCTAAAGTTTGCATTAAACAAAAACCCAAAGAAACAAAATTTATAAGAAAATTTTAACACAACCCTAATCTGAAAGTTCATTTTCAAGCTCTTTTATTCTCTGAACTATGTCTTGAACACTTTTTGACAAGTGATTGGTGTGTTCCTCAACATATTTCAATACTGTGCGCAACTGTTCTTGGTAAGCCGTGCACCGACGTTTGCATCGTTGTCTCTCATTATTAAGTTCAAGTGTCAGCTCTCGGATTCTTTGATCCTTCTCATCCTGCAAGCAGCACCCCCAGTAAATATCTGGGTAAGACTTATTATAAAATGTTGCATCGAGGAAAAAATCACAAGTTCCGCTATAGTTTTACACTAGTAATATAGTTGAATATCAACACTCAGCAGCATATCATTCTGCTCAATTTCTTTTGAATTTTTTTTTTCTCCAAGATCCCTTCTACATATTCTTCATTCAATAAAGTCTAATTATATTCTTAGTTTCTTAAAGGAAATCTCCAATCTAGTAAACATCTTACATATTTTACAAGTGTCCAATATGATATGACATGATATAATTACGCATGGCACAACAAAATGAGCCCACTCCAAATGAAACTCTTATAAGATTTAAAGCATAACCAGATCCCATATTGCATGGTGTTACATAGGTATCCCAAGTGGGTGTATATCTAATTATTGTTTATTTTTCCCAATGAAATGTTAGAACAAGGGTATGTGGCTTAATTATTAAAAGAAGCATTTTTTTTTCCCCCTATTTTTATGACCTAGCATTTTGGCGCTTAGGTATAGTCACCATTCTTAATTTGAAATTCTACACAAAATGAAGAGTAGAAACAAGGAAGTCTCCAAGCAAATTTGTAGTCAACTCTGGATATTTTTCTCTCTTCTGACGTCATCTAGCCGCATATCCCTGACCTATACTCATTTCATCATGTCATGCCAGCCCTCCCTCTTTGAGATGAAATTACACTATATATATATATATATATATATATATATATATATATATGTTTTATCCCAAGTAAAGGATAAGTAATTGGAGCTTACTAAATTATATGGCACTGCTACCCAGCCAAACAGATAACGAAATAAAAAATGAAAATGCAAGATACCTCGCTGATCAAATTTTTTCCAGATCCTCGCCATGGAACTTTACTAGGAGACATTAAACTGTGATTGTGATCTTTTACAAATTTGGTAACAACCCACTTAACTCCATCCCTCAGAGCTACCCTCAGCATTGCAGGACAGCCTTCACGGCTGATAGGTGGTGGAGGCAGAACTCTATCCTTCCTGCATACATATTTCTTTTCGCGAAAACCTTCTTTTGAACAAACAAAATCTTGACCAATAACCATATTATTGATTCGAGAGCGGCGATTATGATGAATGCGTACGGTAAATCCTGTGCGCCTTCCATAAGCAACATAATGCTCCCGAGCATCATCTCTTGAGTTGAATTCCATGCCAATGTGTGGTTCTACATCATCACCGATTGAAGGTGAATTTCCATTAGATTGATCCATTATCTTTTCATCTTCACCAATACACAGATCCATACTTTCTGAGAGCTCGTCATCAATGAAATCACGCTCATCGTAGCTCTCATCTGGCAAACAGCTTTCACTTTCAACTAAATTGAACGCTTGACTAGATGCGCTATCCATAATGACTCTAATTTAGACAAGCCATATATCCATCATTGCTGATCTGCAAGTAGAAAATATAGTAAGTAAAGAACTCATTTTCTAATATATTGATTTATTATATCCAAAGTATGCATTTCTAAACAACAAAACAATGAATGGAGAAGTTGGTGCAATCAAAATTTCGATGTGAGATATGTAAGGGGTTTTGTGGGTTGGGGGGGGTGGGGAGCTACACTGAAAGGGAAGCTCCGCCTTCAACCGCTAACTGAATAAAATCAATAATTTGTATTATTTAGATACTCAATATTCATGGTTAATTTATCAATTATTTAAACCGCCAAACCAAGTAGTTAGGTTGACTGATTGAGGATTAGTTGAGTTCTCTTGATCTTCTTAGTTTAGATATATACAGAAAAATTCAAGATTTGTTGTGCATATAGTTTAGCTTGAGAAGTGGAGATTCATGATTTTATGAATCAATGACAAATAGCTTAAGTAAACAATGAGGTGCCATCTCAAGAAAATAAGAAGAATCTGCCAAGGAAAATCTGATTGGGTAGTTTGCAATATCAATACCTATTGTGACATTGAATTGAGCAAATATGTTATTATCCATTTTTTTCCTTTCACAATACTCAAGAATAGGTTCTTGGATTCATTTTGAGAGGATTTTGGCTACAAAGATAGTTAGGAATCTCTTGCTCTCACTGGATTGACTTTGTTCATCCAGTTAACAACCTTATAACCAAGAGATGAGACATTCCTAATAATTCTGTTGCCGGCAATTCAAATTAGGAGTTACAAGAACACTAGTATGGATCTTTTTAGAGGCATCCCTCTCAACTTGATTTCATTGGTTCTTCCTTTTGACAGTCAAAAGTTATACAGTAAATAATAGCATCTGAAAAGCACAGGGTAGTAGAGCAAAAGCCCCAAAAATGATTTCTTCTGCAACCCATATTAGAATGTGTGTTGGTATCTAGCTAATTTTACAGTTCTTATCTTTCCACATAGTCATCTAAACATTAATAACAGCCCAACATTCTATACCACAAAGTATGACTAATCTAATAGTTAATTTTATAAAATTTTCTTCACACTCTATTGATATATGTTGACACCCAATGCCCAGACATACCATCTTGACTTTAAAGTTCGTCCCAATATCTCAATAATTTAAAAATTCATCTCCACTTTAATTTCATGAAGCAAATCAATATCAAAGAACCTAATCCGGAAAGAAAATATAATAAGTTGTGACTTGAACTGAATCTCTCACACCCTTCAACAACTATTCAACCTCCCATGCTGTTTTGCAATGATTTTCTTGCAAAAGCAGTCGATAGTTCAAAAGCCCACACATAAAATGAACAACTCTAATTCACTGAGACTGACACAATTAGCAGGGTAACATCAACTAATATTTTAAATATTTTAAAGAAAAAGATTCAAGATTCTATTTTTTACTTGGTCTCCTTCCGTTTTCTGAGAAACCAAACGGGGGCTTTTAGGGTGAGAGAGCAAGAAAGAGGTGATGATGCCCTTTATGCGAGGAGTTTTTAATCAAATGTCAAATTCAAACAAAAGAAGCAACAACTAAATTTCCAAAAGAAAAAGTCGTATAGACGAACGCACCATTATGAATCGTAGAGCTCTTCAAGAAAATCACCGACGAATACAGAGTTGGTTGACTAATTATGTCTCTCAATCTCATCGACGTTCGCGATCGAGTCTCTCCTCAGTTGGAGACCATAGGGTCTATCAGCTCTCAAGGGTCGCATACACAGAATGACGGGATCTAGGTTAGGGGAGTGACAACCAACAGGTTTTCTCAAAAGGGCTTGCTTCATAATCTGCTGGATCATGGCCCACTATAAGACCAGACTTTGCCCAAATTTTATGGCGACAAATGGAGTCCAAATTTTATTGACCTATATTTCTTCAAAGATACCACCTTATTACAGAGTAATAAGTTGTCTTATTAATCACTATAATGCATGATATTATAAAATAAAAAAATAAAAAATTCTACATCTCCATCACAAATAACCTATAGCATATAATTTTTAAAGAATAATTCATAAATCAAATTTTATAAATTTCATTTGATTTCATAGAGTGAGACTTTCAATTGTATAGACATTTAAAACATTTTCGAATTATAATTTGGATGCTAATTCTATATATATATATATATTTTTAAAGAGCAGTTCACAATCAATCATGTTGAGGTGTCTCACTGTTAGATTACTTTACTTATTTAATACTATTAACATTGAAATTCAAGTGCATAAATGACCCCACATTTTAAAACCTTGTAAAATTTTTGTCTTGAACTAGGGTCAATTAATCAAGAGTTTTGAGAAGAATGGACCTAGAAAAAGTTAGAACCGTTTTGAAAGTTGACTAAAACTAAAAAAAATATCATCTTTCAAATCATATGATTCACTATTCATATAATAAGTTGAAGTTAAGTAATTAAACTAAGCAGTTAAAAAAAATTGTGATTTGTGTGAAAAAATAATAATAATAATAAAATGTATGCAATGAGTAACATCAATTTTATTTTATTTTATTTTATTTTTAATCCAGTAAATAAGTGATTTACTATAAAATGTAAAATATTTACAGAATGAGTACCATCGAGCCTGTTTGGGAAGTGTTATGATATTATTTTTCTGATATTGGTATTCAAATTTGAACCCATGTCATGTTTGGGATAGGAATGGTAATGGGGCGGGGCGGGGCGGGGCGGGGCGGGGCGGCGCGGGTATCTCATTCTCCATTCCCATATTCGGTAAATTTTTTCATCCCCATCCCCACCCTCATCCCTTTTAAAATTTCACCCCTACCCTGCCCCGCCCCCATAACTGATTAACACACACTATATTTTTTTTAGCACATAATTTTTCTTTTTATCAAATTCCAAGATTTAGCACAACCAAGTTATAATTTGTCTTAAATGTATTTCATAAGTTATATATACTTAATCTAATTTAGTAATATATCATACTTATATAAGGGTATTTTAATAAATGTACACCCTAAGCAGGGCGGGGCGGGGCGGGGGAGTTTTCAAAAACTATCCCCATCCCTATCCTCATTTACATAAAAAGGTTCCCAAACCCGCTTTAAACGGGGCAGGGCAAGGACCCACCAGATTTGAGGATTTTGCCATCCCTAGTCTAGGACGACTTATATTAGTTTAAAATAATTCATAACATATCAATTTTTTTTTATCAAAATTCATATCACCAAAAATTTGGAACTGCAACAGAAGAATTAAAGCAAAATTTTAAATTTTTCAAAACAAATTTTAATTACTGATTTTGATTTCTATCCAATAACATACCTCCAACAAAACCCTTATTTTGATTGACTAAAAACATAACGCAGTAAAATGGGCCCTCATTTATTAATGGTAATTGTTTTAAATTTTTCAAAACAAATTTTAATTACTGATTTCGATTTTTATCCAAAAACACTCCTCTAACAAAATCCTTATTTTGATTGACCAAAAACATAACACAGTTTTTGGTTAATTGGTGGATTTGAGTGTGAGAGCATGAAGGAGAAAGACGGAGGAAAGAAAACGAAGGTGCTGCTGGAGAATCACATGAGCACTGGAAGGCCAGATTATATAATAGGTGTGTAACGACCTGAACTCGAGGGTCCGAATCGCTAACCGGGTCCTTACCCGAACCCGATATCAATTATGGACACTACTGTCCTTTCTTATGTCAATACATAATATACGTGTCATCCCAGGGTTTATAAAATAAATAAATAGGTAAATAAATAATAATAATAATAATAATAATAATAATAACAATAAAAAAATGATATCATAGTTACAAAGTATGTCAAAACAGTCCACTAACCCATCAAAACCTGTAGAGGAGCGTCGTCCGCCACTTCCTTTTCGTATCTTGAAAAATATTAAAATAATGGGGTAAGCATAAGCTCAGTAGGAAGTGTCTAAGGCACACTTCTTACGACCCCGTGAATCCACATATGGATTAAAATACAAGAGAACGGGATCATATCTCGGGAAGCAAATAAAACAAGTATAACATCAACAGTTATGTACACAAGTCATCCGACAACTAAATACGCACAATGTACCAATGAAATGCCATGCCATACAATGTCGCTCTCTATTTCCGAAACAATACTGTTTCAACTTCCAAACCATTAGTGTAATCCGACCCAAGACACTTCTAAGGCGTCACGAATGGAGGGTTAACTAACTATCCACGATCACAAGGCACCTCCAAGGCATCGTATCCGGCCTAGTTAGCTCAACTATACTCTCTTCTGGACTAAACTAACAACACGGACCATTAGGCGCCTCCTAGGCGTCCAATTTTCACAAACACCTTTAAAAATATTTTTTCCAAAAACAATTTCATTTATTTTTAAAACAAACTTTCCCCTTTACTTTCCCAATGGCAATGCATAAATTATGCAATTCCTTCAATGTCATGACAATATAGAAATTTCATACATATCATCCACATTATTTTAGCTTGTTTAAAACATGAATTTTCACAAACGATCATATTTTCATATTTCTAAATCATGGTATTTTACATACTTTCAATTCACAAATCCAACAACTCAAGTACATAGGGCATAAAATAAAATCATTTAAGTATGTATCATCTCAACAAGGCAATTATCACAAAATCACACACTTTCTACACCATAAAAAAAAAAAATCATGTATAAAATATATAAATTACATCTCAAGTACTTAACACAATATAAACATGCTTATACATCAATTAAAGGAGATTAATTCAAAAAGCTCAAAGAAATGGGTATTAGAACACCCTTACCTCAAGTATTGAAGAACACCCCAATTTCAGCCCAATTTTTGGAATCCATAGTGCTCCAAACTGAAAATTGCTCCGATCAATATGAAGCCCACGACGAGCTCTTCAACTTTGCTTTAAGTGGCAAAGTCTAATTCCCAATAGTTAAGCCTAGATCAAGGTTTGAAGTTTGTGAGAAAAAAAAAGAAAAAGAAAAGTTACGAGGGAGAGAGATACAGACGTGATGAGAGAGAGAGAGAATGGCCTGATAATGGCCTTTGGCCATTTTAATGACCAAAATAAAAGGGGTGGGTCCCGCAAATAACTTTCCATTTTCCATTACTTTTTTTCTTTTTTTTCTTTCTTTTTTTTTTTTCTCTTTTTTTTTTTTTTTTTTTTTTTTTTTTTTTTTTTTTTTTTTTTTTTTTTTTCTTGGCTAGTAGCCACCTGCTCTCTTCTTTATTTGATTCACAATATCCACACACACACACACACACACACATATATATCATAAACATTACAATCTACCCTTCTTAAAAGATTTCGTCCTCGAAATCTACCCTCCTTAAAGAAGGAGACCTATAACCACACACCTTTCTGAGAATATCTCACAAAACCCCAAAACCATGAACTCATTAACATTTGCCTTTGACACCGGACGTCACCAGGCATCACACACCACTACCGCAAAAACACAATGCTCACCACCCTATGAGGGTATTCATTATTCATGACATCAGAACACGAGACCAACTAGGCCCTACACTCGACTCAAAATGGACATCGGTCCACTCAACACTGCTACGCAAGACTCCGAAGCTCGAAAGAAGAACAGTCACTAAACCACCGAATATGACAACATCTAATCACAACTCCTCTCTAAAAGGACACATAAAACCCTAGACAAAGAACCCGTCCATCTCATAATCAAGCTCAACTCTAATATACACAGCCCTGTCAGACCAAACATTCACTATCTAACACTTAACTACACCATCTCGTATTCGTACAAACGACTACCAACCACACAAATCGGCAATTACAATACTTATCACCCTCAAGATAACCAAACAACAATTATCTCAACGACTACATAAACATGAGTCACCAGAATAATAAAACGTATTATCCTGTACCTAGAACCCAAATCCTCAAAACAAGATCTTCAATAATCAATGGTCATACCGAAAACCCTTATTGGACACTTGGTACTACCTAGCACATCTCGTCACCCAAAACAAATCATCCGAATCCACACTGTCACACTGACACAATGCGCAATACTGTGCTCTCACTACCCCTGACAAATTGAAACAATCATTGACCCTTGACCCGACATCGTGCTAAGAGGGACTGATTCAGGAGAAATGGTTGGCCAAGCCATTCTCATCATCGATCCGGTCTCAGTACAGATGTCGTTCCTGTCCTTAGGTCCAAACCTCAAACACACTCTCACACAGTCTACAAGACAACTATGAGATTCACTTGCTATCAATCCATCGTTTTACGTAACCACAACGGCTAAACAGTCTTATACTTACTCTAAAAATTTCAATCATGCTTTAATCATACAACCCTAACAAGCTAATAATAACACAGCATGTGATACCCCTCGAATCCGAAACGCGGGTTGATCAGGCCCAGGCCCAAACCCGAGGGAATATCAAACAATTAAAGTATTTTATAACGAACACAGATGACAAAGTGAAATAAGAATAAATATTAAAAGTTGAAATGAATACTAATGTAGAATCCTCAATCGATAAAACTTAATAAAATCCAACATCCAAAACCTCTATGATTATAAATCGGGAATCTATTTAGTAGACCCTTAAATAAAATCCCAACTGAACTGAAAACTGAAAGTAAATGAAACTGAAATATCGTGGGAAGTCCTACGTAATCTAACGAATGGAAACTGTCCTCGAACAGCACGATCAAGCTCTAAGGCTGGAACCGTCCTGTACTTGAAAAGAATAAAAGAAGAGTGGGTCAGACCCACGAGCAAGTTCTAAACTATCTACAATCCATACAGTGACCCGATACACAGATACACTGTAGATACCTCACAATATCTATCTAGTCCATACATATATTTATATATCCACACTAAGGGACATTCACTGGACTACAGTAAGGGTCTCAACCTGAATAGAAGGCAACATGCGAAAACACACCCACGGGTGGGCATGAGTACCTAGACCTAACAGGGTACACCTTAACCTATTACATCCAGTTACGCATCCACTGCATATACGCACCCTAACCAATGAGTCTGAGACTCAAGCTCATCTCGTGGTACCATAAACATATATTTAAAGTCCATCCATAGAGTATATCATTCAATAGTTCATTGAGTTGACATACAATACACAAACTAGTTAGTCACTCAACTTATTCAGTTGATATGACTTAACTACAAACTAATTAATCCAGGAAGCTATTCAACTTAGTCGCAGTTGATCCGACTTAGTCACAATTAGGATTCAATATTTTTCAATCCATTCCTTTAATCCATTAGGTTAAGTTTAGGCGTTTTGAGCTAAACCATCCCTAGTATGTCACCGTCACATACCGGTGCATACAATCCTCCATATCCATGTAAATTACAACAAATATATAATCGTTTAGCAATTTACAGTCCAAAATCAATATCCAAATAATTACAAAAAGATGTTTAAAGGTTCAACAATTTAAATCCAAGAGTTAAAACCATGTATTGTTTAACAGTTCAACAACTAGCATCCAGAGCATGAATAAATCAGTTTTAATAAATCAACAACTCTATCAATCATTTAAATAAGTTTTAAAATCATAATATTGTCCAAGAAATTGCTAAAATTAATTCTAGCAATTCAGTTCCTTTTATCCATCAATAGCATGCTAGGTTGCATCCTTATATACTGTTTTATTGTTTTAGCATTGAGCCATAAATTATGCTACAAGTCCAATTTGTTACTTAAAAGACTCCCTCATACATCTAAAATTTAATTTAGTATCATATTATAGCACCCTAAATTGTCAAATTATAATTAGACAATTTAACTTCCTTCCAACAGTTAACCACGCACAAGTTGTTAAATAGCGCACTGTTAATTCCATTAATACAAAGAGGGTATTTTATGCAATACAAGACCTTAATTACATCCTAAATTAATTATTGAAATCCCCATTAAAGTTTTAAAACTGTTCAGAAACCCCAAGAGCCTAAATAGTAGCTGAAAACTTACAGTATGCATCAAAATGGAAAGAGCCTGCTCTAAAAAAAAATAGAACAGGCTCAAACCAACATTGAGCCGGCTCCAAAAAATTTTGGAGTAGGCACAAAGTGCTTGGAGTCACCTTTAAAACACTTTGGAGCAGCCTCCAAAAAGGGGGAGCCCACTGTTCTGCTTCCTTCTTCGTTTCGATGATCTGTTTCAACCTCGGCCACTTTCTACCCTTCAGTTGGTTTCTAAAACTGATCCTAAGGGTCTTATTAATACCAAATAGCATCCCAATGGTTTAATAACAACAATTGGAATTAAAAACAAAGATTAAATTTGCTACCGAACTAAACATGCTTTAGGAACAAACTGAAACTATTTTGCAACAACAGTTCCATTCCAACCCTTCTGTTCCTCATCAATACTGAACCTAAGATCTTATATCATCCCATTAACATCCCCATGGTTCATTTATAGAAGATGGAAGCAAGTACAGTAACAAAAATCACAACAGAACTTAACATGCTTTAAGGAACAAAACCGGAAGCAGACATGCACAAATTGTAAGCAGATTTGATTTTAATACAAACAGATCATCAATATAGCATATACTAAACACGTAAATCCCGATTACTGATTAATTAAAACCCTAGAGGCTATCTAGGTGCACAGAACACGAGCCAAAGGGAAGGAGAAAGAAAAGAACTTGCCTGTAGTTTTGATCTCAAAACTTTGTCACTGTCCTCCTAATTTCCGGCAAACACTAATCACCTTCAAGTCTCCTATGGTTTTGGTTTAATCCACCACAACTCTCCCCTGGTCTTCTCTGTTCTCCTCCTAAGCCTTGTTCTGTTTTCTCTCGCTCAATTCTCTCACAAGTCTCTGTTATCTCTGTATCTTTGATATGTGAATAGGGGTTGTGTAATCTACAAACCCTAAGTGGACGTTGTGATACCCCTCGATTCTAGAGCCACTGGTGATCAAGTCCGAGCACAGACCCGAGGGATACCAGACAATTAATATGTAAACAAACAGGAATAAAACTGAATTAAGAATAAAATAATGATATGCTGAAAAGAAATCTAATTGTAAAACCTCCTCCAAAAATAAAAGTTTTAATATAAACTAACTTTCCAATTTGTACAACTCGGGAATCCAACTAGTGGACCCCTAATAATCTCAACTGATAAAGCTTTACAGAATAAAATCCAAAACTAAAACCAGAAAAAAAAATCCTATTTAGTCGGAAGAGTGACTGACTGTATCTGCATCACCACGATCAAACCTTAAGCCTGGTACTCACGAACACTTGAAAAATAAAGGTGGGTCAGGCCCACATGCAAGTTCCATCCTACTACAATCCGTACATAAACCCGATATGCAGATACATCCTAGATAGCTCAACAATAGCTACAATAGTCCATAGATATATAAATACACACTATAGGATGCTCACTAGCCTATAACATAGTTCAGCCTGGGTAGAAGGTGACCTATAAAACACGCTTTTCAGCGGCCAAGTACCTAGACCTACCAGGGAACATTTGCTATATCTAGCTACTCAACCTTTGCGATATACGCACCCTAACCGTGATCAGGAGACTCAAGCTCGTATCACAGTACCATAAATATATATATAAATTCCTTCCTAATGCCGAAAGATAAAACAAGCATCCATTATGTCGTTCAACTGTTTTAGTTGACAGGACATGTATCCATGTAGGAGTTAACTATTTTAGTTAATCCATTCCGTATGTAAGAAGGGGTAGGACTTAGCTTTTTGATCTAATCCATCCCTGATATGTCACCGTCCCATACCGGTACATATAATGCAAATGATCCGTAAACGATGCACATTCATTAGAACATCAAATAAATTCAGAAACTAGCATAATAGAAAACTGATATTATTAAGATCCTATTATGCATCTAGTATATGATTATAATCATAGATCCTCCTTTTAAATTGTTAAAGTACTGATAAACAATTTAAGCCATCCATTTTCATATAATTGACAGAACAGAAATTATGACAGTTCAGCAATTATCATCCATAACATAATATAATGAAAAACAGAATTATAAACTGCACATTATACTAGAATTCCCAACCAATACATCCATACTAGTTCATTTACATTATTAAAACGAAGACTAGCATATAAATCCTCCTCAATCCTTGTCGGCATGTAAATTAATATTTAATTCTCATGGCGACCATTTAATCCCCAACTATAAGTCCGAAGCATGATCTAATGATACTCAGATATAAAAACTGAACACATTTTATTTGAATGCCAAAACCACCTCCATGCTAGTCCATTTAGTTTTCTAAAGCAAGACTAGCAATTACAACTTCCACTGCTCCTGACAGCATATAATTTAGTATCTAAATTTCATGATGTCTATAACTGTAGTAGAAACCAACATTCCTAGGACCCATACATTATATATTTCATTTATATAACCTCATAAAAACAACTTTTATTTGAGTCCGTTTAATTTACTAGTACTACGCTAGAAATTAACCCTTCTACCCTCCTTAACTGCATGCTTAATTAATAATTAAAAGTCATGACATCCACTCCCATAGCCTCAACCAATAATTCTAGGTCTTTTAATAAATTAAATACATCATTTTAAAACCTCTCCATTAAGTTTGCTTAAACATCACGACAAGCAATTTAATTTCTTCCAAGCCGTAAACCGCATGTGAATTTAATTTTAAATCCCAAGTTGATCAAGTTCCTAACATGAATTAATTATTCATGGGTAGAATTAATCATTCTTGGGTATAATCCTATTTAATTACATCATTCAAATCCATTAAACCAAGTTTAAACACACACTGGAGCCCTGAAATCACAAAATTCACGTACTGGGCACTTTATAAAATTGGAGCCCCCTCCAATTTTAAGTTGAGCCGGCTCCAATTTTAAGTTGAGCCGCCTCAACTCTTTGTGGAGCCGGCTCCACTTCAATGGAGCCGCCTCCACTTCCCCAGCCTCCGTTTTTCCTTCTCTGCTTCCTCTGTGTTGCCTTCTTCGTGTCCGGCAAAGCCTCCGCCCTCTGTCCCACCTTTTGTTAAAGATTTCTAAGGTTCAGATTAAGTCCTAACAAGCCTAGAAACTTATTTAATTCCAGCATGAATTACCTAGCAAAAGCTTAAACCATGAACGCAACAGTTTATGTTTTCTCCGTTTATCTTCTTCGCGTTCGGCGAAGTTCAACCCTCCGTTCTAGAATTTTTCTTACATTCCTAGGGTTCAATTCAAGTTCATTAAATCCTAGAAACTCCTCAAATTCTCTTGTGAAGTTAATGACAAAAATTTAAAACAAAAACACAACAGTTCGTAGTTTCAAAGGCGAACAGGGGTTTAAAATTGTACAGAGACTCTATCACGCATAAACATCCGTTTTAATAATTAAATTAGATTCCTGGAGACTATAGAGAATGCACAGAACACAATTTTATAGGAAGGAGATAGAATGAAACTTGCCTTTAGGTTTCGGTTCGAAACCTTTCAACGCCGTTGCTAAATTCTCCAAGACTGTTCCCTCCTCTCATCACTGTTTTCTACCTTTGTTATGTCTTGGTTCAACCCACGCACAATCCCCTTAATTCACCTTTCAAGACCCTTGCTGTGTATCTCTCTTCATATTCCAGAGCCTCTATTTTTTTCCTTTTCAAGATATTACAAGAATAGGGTTGCAGACATAAAAGAATATATATATATATTGCCGTCCCCAATCCTAAGTCTGCTTATAACTTTATATATATATAGCCTTCTATGAAGCCCTAATCCTAGATCCAGCCTAATGATATGTCGGCTACTATATGAAATAAAACCCTAACCCTAAACTATAAATACAACACACATAATTTTATAAGCTACCCAAAATTAAATTAAAACAATAATCAAATATTTAAATTAACCAAAAATTAAATTAAAACAATTACAATCAATTTAAACAAACACAATTACCAATTAAGCAAATAAAACAATTAAGCTAAACAAATAACAAATAAGTCCAATTATTAAATAAAAAAAAAATGAAATACAAATCAAAATTGAAAATTAAATTCCCATTCCCATTTTATCCTTTTGAAAACTAGGGGTATTACAGACGTACTGTTCTATATATATAGAGGCTTAACTAAACCCTATTCCCTGTATGTGTAGAGACAAAGCCCTAATCCTAATCCTTGTCGGCCCATAACAAAACTGACGTTTTAAAACAGTTACGGCTACACACGTGAATTCCATTCTACAGTTAAAACTATAACCTAATTTAATAAATAAAACATTAAACTTAATCCAATTAAAATAAACCATGAAACTAAAATAAATATACAAATAAAATAATCAACCAATTAAATAAAATAACATTTAACTTAATCCAATTAAAATAAAACATGAAACTAAAATAAATATACAAATAAAATAATCAACCAATTAAATAAAATAATTAATCAATTAAATAAAAATAAAAATGCAATTTAAAAAATTAAATAAATACCAGGACTATCTTTTTATAATTAGGGGGTATTACACAGCACCAAACATCACAATCATTGACCAGCGTAAAAACTCTCTAATAATCTCATAACACCCATACCAGGTATACGACTCCATAACATCATTCGGTTAAATTCTTAATTCTTCAAAACACATAATACAACCGTCTCATGCCTAAAACCTAAAAACCAAAATTAATCATTCCCATTATTTCTCAACGGAATCCCATATTCACTTTCTTTAATCACGAAGTTCTAAGACGACATCGACACTTGTCCTCAAGACACTGCTCGAATCAAACGTCTATAAAAACATCCGAGTATATGACTCACATCATATCACCTAACCATCCTCAAGCTTACAATTCACGACACACCCCTAGCCATCATCAAAAGTACCAGACACCGGAAACACAACCCCTATTCAGCAACTCGTGCCGTCAAAACCAATCTCAAAATAGGCACTACTAAAAACCAATGACTTTATCTCCCTCCGTGGGAGTGAGTCGACCAAATCAACCAAACCTTTACTGACGAGCACTAATAACATAACAAACCACATACAGATTCGTCCACCCACGGATGCACACAACTCCTAAATGGAGAACAAGACTCACGACAAACGACGTCCTTGCCAGGACTAGAACAAACGGAAGAGTAACAAATCCCCATGCTCATAAGAGGCTGACAACTCGCATCTGAATGTACCCGACACCTTGTCACATACTACTCACCAATCGTCTAACCGTGGACACTTGTGATACCCCTCGATTCTAGAGCCACGGGTGATCAAGTCCGAGCACAGATCCGAGGGATACCAAACAATCAATATGTAAATAAGCACATAATACAAAATGAATCAAAGAAATAAAATAATAAGCTGAAAAGAATTCTAATTATAAAATTCTCAAAGGTTACTATTGTTAAAATCCAATAATCCAAAATAAATCTATTAATTTAACAACCCGGGAATCCATCAAGTGGACCCCTAATAAAAATCCCAAATTGGAAAGGAAAATAACTGCAATAAAAATCCAACGCTAAAAAAATAGAAAGCAGTCCTACGTAGTCGGAGGAGTGAGTCACTATATCTACTCTGCACGATCAAGCTCTAACCTTGGAACTGACGAACACCTGAAAAATAAGAGAGTGGGTCAGACCCACATGCAAGTCCTATCGTACTACGATCCATACAGAAACCCGATACACAGATATATCTTAGATAGCTTAACAATAACTAGAGTAATCCATATATGTATAAATACACACTATATGACGCTCACTAGCCTAATAGGTCTGTCTCAGCATGAGTAGAGATACCATGCAAACCGCACATAACGTGGTCATGTGTAACTAAACCTACCAGGGAACAATAACTATGTCTAGTTATCCATCCTAGGCGACATACGTGTGATACCCCCACGCCCGAACACCCGAGGATATCAAAAACGAATCGGCAATAAACGAACACAGAGTACAAAAGAATAAAGAAGAATAAATAAAATGCTGACAAGAAACTAAAATGATAATCTAATAATAAACCTCAGAATATATTTCCATTAATTAATAAACTCTTCTGATACAACTGATCCTCCAAAATACAACTCGGGAATCCATACTGTGTGGACCCCTAGAAAATCCAAACTAAACAAATGACAGCAATAACTGTCTAAATCAGGAAACTGAATCATAAAGGAACTCCTATGTAACATTAGAAGAATGAAGTAGACTGATACCCGCTCAGCACGAACAACCTTTACTCCTAACGAACACCTGAAAAATAATGGTGGGTCAGGCCCACAAACAAATTCTACTCTACTACAGTCTAAGCAGAGATCCGATACACGTATACATCCTAGTCAATCCAACAGTAACTAGTAGTCCGTATATATATATATACACACTAAAGGAACCTCACTAGATTATATAGTTGTCTCAACCTGAATAGTAGGCAACATGCAAAACGCACATATAGTGGGCATGAGTACCTAGACCTACCAGGGTATACAACTACACTATATCTAGCTACACATCCCTGGCGATATATGCACACTAACCATTGATTCTGAGACTCAAGCTCATATCATGGCACCATACTTATATATATAAAATCTAGTAACCATCCTATTCAGTATAAATTAATCCTCCATAAGTCATTCAACTTGTTCGGCTGACCTGACTTGAATATAAGTAGGACTTAACATTTTAGTTAATCCATTCCCTTATATAATAAATTAATCCTCCATAAGTCATTCAACTTGTTCATCTGACCTGACTTGAATACAAGTAGGACTTAACATTTTAGTTAATCCATTCCCTTATATAAAATAGGTAGGACTTAACTGATAAGTTAATCCGTCCTTAAAATGCTACCGTCCCATACCGGTGCATTAAACCACACAATCCAATAATTAATGTAACGATTAAGGAAATACATCAAACAATTCAGAAATAACTATGATAATATGATATCAAGTTATCACAAAATAGGAATGATTTATTATTTATTTAAGTTTCCTATATCATATGTCCTACATAAACTGATTCTTATACATATGATGATATTTTATTATACCGTCAAATAAGCATTCTCCATATCCAATTCATCATACACATTTAATCTCAATTGCTAAAACATATTAAAAGATTAAATCCATTCGTTTGTTTAAAACATTCAAATAGCAAGCATCATTATGATTGAGTCTATTTAAATTTATTTAAACCCAAACCTAATTCCTATTTAATGTTCAAGAATCCTAGGCATGTTTCTACGTTCCATCATTCCACAGATATGAAAAATACATAATTTAAACATATAAAAATTCACACCGGAAATCAAATCAAAATCATGCATTTATCAATTCATAACACAAGAACAGATATGAACAAAATTCATAAAACCTATGTTTTAATCCAATTAAACATGCATAATTATTTAATTTTATGTGTTTAATAAATCCTGGAATTTCTTAGGCATGTACAGAAACACGAATCAAAAGGAAAGAGATAGAAGAAGAACTTGCCTTAAACTTTCGGATCGAAAGTTAAACTTCTTCTTCCTTGATCTTCTCTATACAGGATTTTTCTCCTCTTTCCTTCTCTAACTCTCTCTCTCTCTCTAGCATATATCACGTGAATATTTCTAACCCCATTTTACAACTTATAACTATATATTTATAAGCTAAATAAAATAACCCTAACCCTTTTCCCAATTCAAGTCAACTTAAAAAAAATAAAAAATAAAATATTAAAAAGGTAAGTAAAATATGTTACGTATATAATTTATGTATATCTTTATTAAATAAATAAATTATACACATTCCATTATTTATTAATGGATTATCCAATAATACTTAAGTTACCATAACATTATAAAGTAACTTAAAACATAATACGTATCAAATCTATGTATATTTTTATTATTTAAATATAAAACATATACATCAGATAAAATATTACTACCCAGGTTACTATAAAAGTAATTAATAAATTACTTTCCCTTTTACATATATTAAAAAGGTAAGTAAAATATGTTACGTATATAATTTATGTATATTTTTATTAAATAAATAAATTATACACATCCCATTATTTATTAATGGATTATCCAATAATAGTTAAGTTACCATAATATTATAAAGTAACTTAAAACATAATACGTATCAAATCTATGTATATTTTTATTATTTAAATATAAAACATATACATCAATAAAATATTACTACCCAAGTTACCATAAAAGTAATTAATAAATTACTTTCCCTTTTATATATATTAAAAAGGTAAGTAAAATATGTTACGTATATAATTTATGTATATCTTTATTAAATAAATAAATTATACACATTCCATTATTTATTAATGGATTATCCAATAATAGTTAAATTACTATAATATTATAAAGTAACTTAAAACATAACACGTATCAAATCTATGTATATTTTTATTATTTAAATATAAAACATATACATCAGATTAAATATTACTATCCAAGTTATCATAAAAGTAATTAATATATTACTTTCCCTTTTGTATACGTATATAATATATATCTATATATATACATGCACAACTATCCATGGGCAATAATCCATACACATCCAACCTTTTATCCAAGTAGTCCATGGGACCCAATTAGTTGGCCCATTACTACTAACTATAACCATAAAAGAAAAATAAAATAAAATAATAAAAGAAAAGAAAACATTTAATTTACAATTAATCAAAACACCATTTAAGCACATAATCTAATTAAACAATTAACACATAGACAAATACAAATAATACATAGACACATAATCAAATAATCAAGTAATACCAATTCAATTAAACACATAAGCAATTGGTCAAATAATCAATTAAATAATTAAAAATACAATTAAAACAAATAAATAAATACCGAGACTATCTTTTTAAAATTAGGGGTATTACATTCTTCCCCCCTAACAAAAGGAATTCCGTCCTCGGAATTCGCCCTTACTTTCTTCCATTATGCTTGGAAACTGTGAGCGAAAAACATCCTCCTATTCCCAAGTAGACGCAATCTCACTATAAGGGCTCCACTTAACTTCAATATACCAAGTGGTATACAGGGTTCCTATATTGTAAGAAACACAATAATCATACAATGCATAGGTTGTATTAAACAACAACGTAATCCTCTCATTTCGACAAGGGAATGATATACATACCTCCAAGTGCCATAAAATATACGCACAAACTCCTATGCACCCAGCGCTAATAATTTGGTAACGCTAATCCAGAGACGACTGCCTCAATTGCGAAACACAATCCTCTAAAAGTCAATGTAATAAGTAAAATTGACCTTTCTCCAAAAATCATCTTTCTTCCTACATGGAAGACATAATGAGCAAACTACTCCCTGATAGAAAATCTAGTATACGAGGTCGATTATTTACAACATCCCACTGCTGCCTTCAAATTATGCGCAGTCCATTATAAATGGGAGTATTTCTCTCCGACGTATTTTTAAATGAAGTCAAGGTCTGATTATACAACCCATACTTCCATTTCAAACCAACAAATGAGAGGTATGCATTGTGAAAGATACAAAACCTACAAAGTTGTCACACTAACCTCCTTATGCCAACAATATCACAGACAAAATTCTGATAAGTGAAGTAAACACTTGCAACTGTCCATGAAAATCTAGGATATACGCCTCAAACATATCCTTTATAGTCTAATTTAATCTCTCGATTAATTCCTTCGTCTATAGATATGAAGTGGAGCTGCTGCTCCAAAATCTTCATAAAGTTCCTTCGAAATAGCACTTTGCATCCACTAAAATGAACATCCACATGTTATAATACCACTATCACTGAACTATAGAACTACTATGAAATTTTAAAATAAGCATCACTTAAATTTATGTCCTCAAGCGATATTTCTCAATCCACTACTCGGATTCCATATGGAAAATTGAAATTCCAAATCAATGTCGATCCTTCCCATCGACCGTCACTCCTATTTAATTCAACTTCCATATTTATGATAGGAAGTGGCTAAAGATTCCTATGATATCCGATGATCAACTTTCCATCTTTGTAGCAGGGTTTACACTTAGGGCAATTATATATGCATCCTTATCCGTATCTATTCACCAAAACTGACATTTGATGTCATGATGTACCTTCTAACCGTTTAATCGCACCGAGAAAAATTATAAATTTTTCATCTCATTCGCACGACCGTCTTATCACTATTTACAGAAACTACTAAATCCTCCTCGAGTACCTTAAACTCCATCTGAGTAAGGTAACACCGTCTCCAATGTCAGCTCCAATATTCAAAGTTGACCTTCTTAACTACCGTAGTAATAATAAGTGTTAGTATTACACCTGCTATAAATGCATCTAATAACTCAACAACTAACCAAAAGATTTAAATATTCTATCGTTTGTTGAGAGCATCCATTTACATCATTACTTCCACCAGACGGAACTTGATATAAAGTGTGAATCACCACTATAATCCATCTAAACCGTCTCGTGATCCATTCTATTCGTATGAACTGAAGTCCTAATAGTTCGAAATAGACAAGAATTAAGTTGACCTAATGTATTAGTCAACCAATTTCCCATCCAGAATCCTGAACCTTGTGTAAAATCAGAAATCCCGCAACTAAATTTGTAAAATGCTCTCTCATTTCCACTTTAGTACAGGAAATGGCTGCAAAGGATCTAGTGATCTTTGATGGTCCATCTCTACTATCTAATCAATATTAGACTTGGAGATAAATCATTATGTCCCTTCTCCTGCCTATCGTGAAGCATCATGTTTCCACCAGGATGAAGAACTAAAAGTTGTGAAACTCAGTCTGTGCATCCTCCATCCAATTTGTCTATAGAAAGTACCGTTAGTCTGGTACCACCAGCTTTCGTTTGTACCCAACGTTTAAATTAAAGCATCTTCAAAAGCGAATTCTGTAACTAAATCTATCCACCACTGATCCGTGATAAACTTACCGATATTGAAAATCAATCGGTAATTCCATTTATCTATAGTCAACTATGACTTAACTCAACAAAAGTTAACAAACTACGACCTTTCCATACATACCATGCACCTCATCTTTATATAAGTATTTGGTCTCACCATCTTGTCTTTGACACACCCTGCTTCTTTAAGATAAGTTAATGACAATTCGACTTCTTTGCCTAATTTCAAAAGAATATGAAATCTTTCCATCCTCTACATAAGTCATCAATTTCCTTGCAACAGCTAATTGTTGCAAATTGTGACTAAAAAAAATATTTCCATATTATTTATGGAAATGAAGAGACTTAGTTTCCTCCTCCATGTGCAATACCAGCAAATTCCTCTAATGACACACCCTCTTGAATAAATTCTTAATTAAGAATTTACTGATGAATATTTATTCAGTCTCCTATCCTCACTCGGTGTCATTCCAATAAGTACTTAATCCCATACTAAATCCTCCTTCTGACTTGGTAACAACTTCTGAAATTTTCAACAAGATGTTCAGCAAATCCAGCACCACTAATATATCATCATAGCGTTACAGTGATCTTTATTTACCACTACCTCACGCATACCGAAACATTAACAACCACCAATATCATGGCGTTGTAATATGATACGAATTCATACCTAACGTAAAGTATATCAAACTAATTGTTCTAGATTGTTTGACTCGTAGTGATGGTTTAATTATCCCATCCCAAAACACACCATAATGACACATGTCCAGGTCCAATAGATTGACTAGATTTATGTGTATCTACCAAATCCTACGACCGTACGCTCACAAATCTAGCATAAACAGCGCTATTACAGCGCTATTACTCCATTTTATTAAAATAATAATTGGCTGATTACACACTTATGTCCCCAACTAAACCACATACAATTAACCAGAAAAATCAAAGAAAATTAAAACACGTATAACAAACACAAAAGCACAAAATATACCCCTACTTAAAACTCCGTTCTTTCTAGAAAAGAAAGTCTCATCTGAAATCAACTTGCAAAAATTGTTTCACAAAATTTCCTTTTATAGTTTCATAGGTACTCATCCAACCTTGAAACATATCATTGAAACATAGCTTAAAAGCAACATTTATTTGTCTAAGCAAATACTAAGGGCTTAACCCTCATCCTCCCTATACACAGAATGTAAACTATCTAACTTGGCTTTATAAAGTGAATTAGAACGTCACAACATAATCCACATACTCTTTTAAACATGATACAAAATCATATGCTTCGTTCTGATAAGAACTCCAGCAAATTCCCAAGCTCCTGAAGAGTACTTCTTATATATCTCTTTTAGAGATGATAAGAAAGTTTAATTATTTGTAGATTGATCAACACCAATTCTACTAATATCATCCGCTATATTACCAGTAAATAAAATCACCCTCGTGCGATCATCCATCTTCAAGATTTAGTACCCTTTCTCTTTGGATACTCTAAACTCTCCTCCATGGATCCTCTTCGGACTCCTACTCCTCGTTTGTCTCCTTTTTAAGATCAACTGAAGTCGTGTTGACCCCGATATGCGGTGACCTATCACATATACCTAAATCCTTCACTGGCTTATACTTTTAAAGTAACACCAACCCGGAACTAAACATTCGATCTCAAATTCTGGCTTCTGGCAAAGAAATCGATAACTTACTCCTTTACTTCTTTGGGTTTTTATTGCTTTCGCCTTGAACCCAATCATCCTCATAATGCCAACCATTCTGTAACTACAGAATCTAATTGACATCAGCTCCTCCTAACGAACCGTAAATAGAGTACAACGAATCCTAATATGAGCTCTAAGTTTTAAGAAACGCAACGCGGAAGTCACATAACGAAAGATACTACTAAGGACACTTAAACCTGGAGTGCTCTGATACCAACTGTGATACCCCCAGATTTTCGAATGCGGGTTGGCCAGGCCCACGCCCGAACACCCGAGGATATAAAAAACGAATCGGCGATAAACGAACACAGAGTACAAAAGAATAAAGAAGAATAAATAAAATACTGACAAGAAACTAAAATGATAATCTAATAATAAACCTCAGAATATATTTCCATTAATTAATAAACTCTTCTGATACAACTGATCCTCCAAAATACAACTCGGGAATCCATACTGTGTGGACCCCTAGAAAATCCAAACTAAACAAATGACAGCAATAACTGTCTAAATCAGGAAACTGAATCATAAAGGAACTCCTATGTAACATCGAAAGAATGAAGTAGACTGATACCCGCTCAGCATGAACAACCTTTACTCCTGACGAACACCTGAAAAATAATGGTGGGTCAGGCCCACAAACAAGTTCTACTCTATTACAGTCCAAGCAGAGATCCGATACACGTATACATCCTAGTCAATCCAACAGTAACTAGTAGTCCGTATATATATATACACACACTAAAGGAACCTCACTAGACTATATGGTTGTCTCAACCTGAATAGTAGGCAACATGCAAAACGCACATATAGTGGGCATGAGTACCTAGACCTACCAGGGTACACAACTACACTATATCTAGCTACACATCCCTGGCGATATACGCACCCTAACCACTGATTCTGAGACTCAAGCTCATATCATGGCACCATACTTATATATATATAATCTAGTAACCATCCTATTCAGTATAAATTAATCCTCCATAAGTCATTCAACTTGTTCAGCTGACCTGACTTGAATATAAGTAGGACTTAACATTTTAGTTAATCCATTCCCTTATATAATAAATTAATCCTCCATAAGTCATTCAACTTGTTCAGCTGACCTGACTTGAATACAAGCAGGACTTAACATTTTAGTTAATCCATTCCCTTATATAAAATAGGTAGGACTTAACTAATAAGTTAATCCGTCCTTAAAATGCTACCGTCCCATACCGGTGCATTAAACCACACAATCCAATAATTAATGTAACGATTAAGGAAATACATCAAACAATTCAGAAATAACTATGATAATATGATATCAAGTTATCACAAAATAGGAATGACTTATTATTTATTTAAGTTTCCTATATCATATGTCCTACATAAACTGATTCTTATACATATGATGATATTTTATTATACCGTCAAATAAGTATTCTCCATATCCAATTCATCATACACATTTAATCTCAATTGCTAAAATATATTAAAAGATTAAATCCATCCGTTTGTTTAAAACATTCAAATAGCAAGCATCATTATGATTGAGTCTATTTAAATTTATTTAAACCCAAACCTAATTCCTATTTAATGTTCAAGAATCCTAGACATGCTTCTACGTTCCATCATTCCACAGATATGAAAAATACATAATTTAAACATATAAAAATTCACACCGGAAATCAAATCAAAATCATGCATTTATCAATTCATAACACAAGAACAGATATGAACAAAATTCATAAAACCTATGTTTTAATCCAATTAAACATGCATAATTATTTAATTTTATGTGTTTAATAAATCCTGGAATTTCCTAGGCATGTACAGAAACACGAATCAAAGGGAAAGAGATAGAAGAAGAACTTGCCTTAAACTTTCGGATCGAAAGTTAAACTTCTTCTTCCTTGATCTTCTCTCTACATGATTTTTCTCCTCTTTCCTTCTCTAACTCTCTCTCTCTCTCTAGCATATATAACGTGAATATTTCTAACCCCATTTTATAACTTATAGCTATATATTTATAAGCTAAATAAAATAACCCTAACCCTTTTCCCAATCCAAGTCAACTTAAAAAAAAATAAAAAATAAAAAATTAAAAAGGTAAGTAAAATATATTACGTATATAATTTATGTATATATTTATTAAATAAATAAATTATACATATTCCATTATTTATTAATGGATTATCCAATAATACTTAAGTTACCATAACATTATAAAGTAACTTAAAACATAATATGTATCAAATCTATGTATATTTTTATTATTTAAATATAAAACATATACATCAGATAAAATATTACTACCCAGGTTACTATAAAAGTAATTAATAAATTACTTTCCCTTTTACATATATTAAAAAGGTAAGTAAAATATGTTACGTATATAATTTATGTATATTTTTATTAAATAAATAAATTATACACATCCCATTATTTATTAATGGATTATCCAATAATAGTTAAGTTACCATAATATTATAAAGTAACTTAAAACATAATACGTATCAAATCTATGTATATTTTTGTTATTTAAATATAAAACATATACATCAATAAAATATTACTACCCAAGTTACCATAAAAGTAATTAATAAATTACTTTCCCTTTTATATATATTAAAAAGGTAAGTAAAATATGTTACGTATATAATTTATGTATATCTTTATTAAATAAATAAATTATACACATTCCATTATTTATTAATGGATTATCCAATAATAGTTAAATTACTATAATATTATAAAGTAACTTAAAACATAACACGTATCAAATCTATGTATATTTTTATTATTTAAATATAAAACATATACATCAGATTAAATATTACTATCCAAGTTACCATAAAAGTAATTAATATATTACTTTCCCTTTTGTATATGTATATAATATATATCTATATATATACATGCACAACTATCCATGGGCAATAATCCATACACATCCAACCTCCTATCCAAGTAGTCCATGGGACCTAATTAGTTGGCCCATTACTACTAACCATAACCATAAAAGAAAAATAAAATAAAATAATAAAAGAAAAGAAAACATTTAATTTACAATTAATCAAAACACTATTTAAGCACATAATCTAATTAAACAATTAACACATAGACAAATATAAATAATACATAGACACATAATCAAATAATCAAGTAATACCAATTCAATTAAACACATAAGCAATTGGTCAAACAATCAATTAAATAATTAAAAATACAATTAAAATAAATAAATAAATACCGAGACTATCTTTTTAAAATTAAGGGTATTACAATACGTACCCTAACCATGGTCCTGAGATTGAAGCTCATATCATGACACCATAACATATATATATAAACTTCGTATACTCCTAATACAAAATATCATCCATCTAGTATGTGGCCTGATATATATATAACAATCCATCCAAAAATCAAAGTAGGTCATTCAATTATTTTATTGACATGACACAAATATGAGTAGGACTTAACCTTTATGGTTACCTCAATCTAGATTAGGTAGGACTTAGTATTTGAACTAATCCATCCCTAGTATGCCACCGTCCCGTACCGGTCCATACTATCCTTCAATCAACATAATTGATAAAACAACACTAGGTATTCATCAACCATTCTCCAAAATATGCATCAATAGAAATTAATACATATACAACGATATTAGGCATTCATTGTAAAACCTAAAAATCATGTTCCAACTATTTAAATTGCTAAAATAAATCAAAGCATTTAAATCCTCCAAATCGTCCATAACTTGATAAAGTTAAAAGCAAGTTAAATATCAATTTATTCCAAACCAAGCATAGTTAATTGCAAGCAATTCACTGCACTTATAACTTTGTTTAATTATGATTAAACAGTATTAAATTATATATAACAGAATCTCTAGTTTCCTGTAATTAACTTAAATAACCAAACAGGGTACAACATGTAGATTTTTCTCTAAGTTCACATTGCTCCATTCTTTAATACATTTACCAATTAATGCTTCCCTATATTTTTACAGGTCCTTAGCAATTACCTACACTATTTAATGCAATTTAAACGGATTACACAGACCCGATACAGCCCAAACACAGCCTAAAAATCATTAATACGTAATTATGGGCTAGAGCAGGCTTTCACAAATTGAGAGCCTGCTCCATTAACATGGGAGCCGGCTTTGTGGAGCTAGGAGCTTGCTCCACACTCTTTGGAGCCGATTCCATTAATGAGGGAGTTGGCTCCCTTCTTTTGGGAGCCTACTCTCTCACTCCCTGAAGCCGTTCTGCGTTTCTGCTTCGTCTTCCTCGCCTCCGACGATTCCCAGGGCCTCTAAAATCTTTTAAATACTTGTTCCAGTGTTCAATTAATGTCCCAGATTATTTATAAGACATCATTATGCATTAACAACATCAATTACACAAAGCTTACAATCAAGGACAGAAAGATTCAGTTTGAAAACTTAAAGAATTATCAAACCAGTTTATTTCAACGAAGCTAATAAAAATTTAAACATGCATCAAAGATATATTTTAGCATTAATTAAACCTCTGGAGTCTACCTAGGCATGCATAGAACACAGATTTAAAGGAAAGAGTTAGAATAGAGACTTGCCTCTAATTTCAGTTTAGAAATCTTAAACCATCTTCTTTAGCAACTCCGGCGACCTTAATTGCTTTTACTGACCTCTGTTGCTCCCAATTCAACCCACAAGCATGCGTTAATTATTCCTCCTTGGTTCGGCCTTTGACCCTAACCAAACCCTAACTTTTCTCTCTCTGTTCTCTCTGCCTCCACTGTTCATGAAAAGGGTTCTAAAAACCCTTAGCAGACTATACAAGTATTTATAAAGGCTAATACAAAACCCTAGTCCACTTAAAACAGGAGATAGAAAACCCTTATTAAATTCTAGTCGGCCACAACATGAATCATAAAAAAATAATAAAACCCAAATTTAATTTAATTAACGTATTTAAAAAACTAAACAATTACTTCAATTAAAGAAAACAATAATATAATCCATTCAATTAAAGAAAAATAAAAACACAATTAAATAACATAATTAATCAATTAATTCAAATAACCCCAATTAAATAAGACAATTCATTTAAATACAACAATTCATCAATTAAGTCAAATAAACAAGCAAACAAACCATTAAACAATTAAAAATGCAATTTAAACAATAAATTAAATACTAGGACTTTCCTTTTAAAATTAGGGGTATTACAACACCCAATCTCACCTGAGATGAAATGAACTCCTTATGCACAAGGAGAAGGACCAACTAGAAACACACACAGGACTACGACCTCGATTCTAGGCGACCTCGCCACCAACAGACCGTTATACAGTATCAACAAAGAAACCTCGTATACGATACACCGCGATACTCATGCTAACCAAAACCAATTAGATAAGAGTACCCACGTTCATGACACACTAACACTAGAAACAATCACAACCCTTCAGACACTGCGTCCCATTCTACCTGGAACCTGTCACTCCTAAATGACAACCCCTATGTTATAAAATGACACTGCACCATCCATACCATTTTTAGCTTCTCAGACAATATTGCCTCAATCACCGTGTACATAAGACTTGTGACCTTAGTTATAACAACCCACTGACTCGTCAAAAGAAAAATGTGCCTATCTGGCAATATCGTCCTCACTGGCTCTGTGATACCCCTCGGATCCGAGACACTGGTTGATCAGGCCCAGGCCCAAACTCCAGGGAATATCAAACAATTAAAGTATTTTAAAGCGAACACAGATGACAAAATGAAATAATAAAGATGGAATAAAACTGAAAGAACATTTAATTATAAAACCCTCCATGCATAATTGAAAAATAAACCTCCAATCCTCCAAAACTTCAAGGTTACAACTTGGGAATCCACTTGTGGACCCCTAACCAAAAGTTCAACTGAAAACTGAAAACTGAAAATAGATAATGCTAAAAACATCGAGAGAAGTCCTACGTAATCAGATGAATGTGAGACTGTCCTCGACAAGCACGATCAAGCTCTAAGGCTAGAACCGTCTTGTACCTAAAAAGAATAATAAAGGAGTGGGTCAGACCCACGAGCAAGTTTTAATCTAACTGCAATCCATACAGTGACCCGATACGCAGATACACCGTAGACACCTCACAATATCTATCTAGTCCATACGTATAAATATATCCATACTAAGGGACATTCACTAGTCTATAATAGGGGTCTCAACCTGAATAGAAGGCAATATGCGAATACGCACCCAAAGGTGGGCATGAGTACCTAAACCTAACAGGATACACCTCAACCTATTATAACCAGCTACGCATCCACTACATATACGCACCCTAACCAACGAGTCTGAGACTCAAGCTCATCTCGTGGTACCATAAACATATATATGAAGTCCATCCAAAACCAGGGTATGTAGTTCAATTATTTATCGAACTGACATACAATAACAAATTAGTTAGTCACTCAACTTATTCAGTTGATATGACTTAACCATCATCCATTAATCCAGGAAGCCACTCAACTTAGTTGCAGTTGATTTGACTTAAACACAATTAGGATTCAATATTTATAAATCCATTCCTTTAATCTGTTAGGTTAGGTTTAGGCATTTTGAGCTAAACCGTTCCTAATATATCACCGTCCTATACCGGTACATACCATCCTCCATATCCAGGTAAATTACAATGTATACATAATGAACAAGTAATCTACAGTCCAAAACCACTATCCAAATAATTGCAGAAAAGTATTTAAAGTTTCAGCAATTTAAATCCAAGAATCTAACCATATAATTGCAGGAGACAATTTAATAAATCAACAACTAACATCCAGAGCATACATAGACCAAATTTAATATGTCAAGGACTCCATCATGCATGTGAATAGGTTAAATAATCCTATTATTAGCCAATAAATTGCTAAAACAATTCCAGAAGATTGTTTAATGTTTCAGTAATTTAAATCCAAGCATTAACCACATAGTTGCAGGAAACGAATTAATAATTCAGCAACTAGCCTCCCGAGCATGCATAGATCAAAATTAATAATTAAATGACCTTATCATGCATTTGAATGTATTTTAAAACAATTTTTATAAACACATTACATTTCATCAAATTGCTGAAATTTATTTCAACAATTAATTTAACTTCCATTTGTTAACAGCATAGGAAGTGCCTTAATTTTTACACTGTTTGTCCCGACAATTTAGAATTAAACTTTAATCAATTTAGGGTCTTAATAACACTCAAAATTCATTCCTTAATCCCTCTGTAAAGTTTCAAATTCACTCAAATAGTCTTCATGCTCCAACAGTGTTAAACAGTACGTAGAAAACTAAAAAAAAAAAATAACAAAAAAAACAAAATTGAAGATGGAACCTGCTCCAAATTTTGGGAGCAGGCACTTTCAGCCTAGAGCCGGCTCTAGGAGTCCTTAGAGCCGGCTTTACTTGTTGTGGGAGCCGGTTCCCACATCCACGGAGCCAGCTCTCACCTCCTTTGAGAGCCTTTGTCCCCGTTTTGCTTCATTTCAGTCCGTCTGCTCCCTCTCTGATCAATTCCTACCACTCTGTTGGTTTCTAAAACTAATCTTAGGAGTCTTAATTTAGTCTAGAAGCATCCCCAAGGTTGTTTACAATAATTTTGAAAACAATTACAGAGTTTAATCAAGCCATTTAAACTAGCATTGTTGAAGAACAACACTGAAACTAATTTGCAACATCAGTTCTATCCCAACCCCTCTGTTCTTCCTCCAATCTAAATTTGAAGGTCTTAAATTACATCTAGTATCCATTCAGACCTTGGTTGATTTCAGTAAGATTCAAAATAAAAATTAGAAAAGTGGGACGTTATACTTAAACAAAGAATAGAACACATACCTGACAGAATGGTTTTACAGATAAATTTTCACGGTCAAAAGATCCTCAAGTAAACATATACAAATCATGCATGGTTCAGTTAATGGCCAATTAATCCCCTAGAGGTTATCTAGGTGCGCAGAACACAAGCTAGAGGGAAGGAGGAAGATAACAACTTGCCTGTACAGTTTTGTAAACGAAACCTTGTCGCCGTTGTTCTAAGCTTTCCGACGACCACTGCAATATCGTCTAGCATCCTATGACTTCTATTCCTCCCTTCTCCTAAGCCAAATCTTGAAGCCTCGGTTGGAAACCTCACAAACTTGCTCTGCTCTTTTAAAGCCTCACTCTGTAACTCTCTGTATCTATGTTATGTGAGTAGGGTTTTTCCCACCTTTAATACAGATTACAACTTTGTATATATAGGCGTAAAAATCCTAAACCCTAATCCTTGTTTAATTAAAGCCAGAGCCCTAATGTAAAACTCTAGTCAGTCGGCCCATATAACAATCTAAGTTATAAGATACTCGGCTACATACGCGTAACCTCTTAGGGAACCCTACTGTTTAAAATTAGACCAGTTATTAATTTATTTTAATACAGTAACTGTTACTAATTTAATCCATAATTTAATCTAATTAAAACATTTAAATAAACTAATTTACACATTAGAATGACCAAACTAATCCAATTACAGAAAATATACATATAACTAAATACACAACCCAATAAAGAAAACAAGAAACAATTAACGAAATTAAAATTCATAATTAAACAATTAAAACACTTAAACAATTAATTCCAATTAAATTATAAAAGATAACACATGTCACATAGTTAAGCAATTAAATCAAATAATAAATAAAAATAATTAAGCCAAATAATCACCCAAAAATACAATAAAAATAATTAAATAAATGCTGAGACTATCCTTTTAAAATTAGGGGTATTACATTCTTCCCCCCTAACAAAAGAAATTCCGTTCTCGGAATTCGCTTTTACCTTCTTCCAATATTTCAGGAAACTGCGAGCGAATGACATCTTCCCGTTCCCAAATGGACTCAGCCTCATTGTGATGACTTCACTGCACATGAACCAAAGGGATAACCTTATTGCGAAGGATTTGATCTCGACGGTCAACAATACGACATGGTGGCTCCAAATAAGTTGCATCCGGCTGCAACTCAATCTCCACAAAGTATGTCAAAACAGTCCACTAACCCATCAAAACTTGTGGAGGAGTATCGTCCACCACTTCCTTTTCGTATCCTGAAAAATAATAGGGTGAACATAAGCTCAGTAGGAAGTGTTTAAGGCACACCTCTTACAATCCCGTGAATCCACATATGGAATAGAATACAAGAGAATGAGATCATATCTCGGGAAGCAAATAAAATAAGTATAACATCAACAATTTTGTGCACAAGTCATCTGACAACTAAATACGCACAATGTACCAATAGAATGCCATGCCATGCAATATCGCTCCCCATTTTCGAAACAATACCGTTTCAACTTCCAAACCATTAGTGTAATCCGACCCAAGGCACCTCTAAGGAGTCACGAATGGAGGGTTAACTAACTATCCACGACCACAAGGCACCTCCAAGGTGTCACATCTGGCTAGTTAGCTCAACTATACTCCCTTCTAGATTACACTAACAACACGGACCACTAGGTGCCTCCTAGGCGTCCGGTTTTCACAAACACCTTTAAAAATATTTTTCCCAAAAATAATTTCATTTATTTTAAAAACAAACTTTCCCCTTTACTTTCCCAATAGCAATGCATGAATTATGCAATTCCTTTAATGTTATGACAATATAGAAATTTCATACATATCATCCACATCATTTAAGCTTATTTAAAACATGAATTTTCACACACTATCATATTTTCATATTTTTAAATCATGGTATTTTACATACTTTCAATTCGTAAATCCAACAACTCAAGTATATAGGGCATAAAATAAAATCCTTTAAGCATGTATCATCTCAACAAGGCAACTATCACAAAATCACACATTTTCTACACCATAAAAAAAAAATCATGTATAAAATATATAAATTACATCTCAAGTACTTAACACAATATAAACATGCTTATACATCAATTAAATGAGATTAATTCACAAAGCTCAAAGAAATGGGTATTAGAACACCCCTACCTCAAGTATTGAAGAAATCCTCAATTTCAGCCTAATTTTCGGAATCCGTAGTACTCCAAATTGAAAATTGCTCCGATCAATATAAAGCCCACGACAAGCTCTTCAACTTTGCTTTAAGTGGCAAAGTCTAATTCCCACTAGTTAAGCCTAGATCAAGGCTTGAAGTTTGTGAGAAAAAAAAAAAAGTTACGAAGGAGAGAGATACAGACGTGAGGAGAGAGAGAGAGAGAATGTGTGATGACCCGATTTTTTTAAAAATTTAATTTAATTAATTTATGATTTTTAGATTGTTTAAATTAATTAATTATTTATTAAATTTAGTGGGTTTTGAAATTTAAATTAGTTTTTTTATATAATATATATATATATATTTATAATATATATATATATTTATAATATATATATATATATTTATATATGTATTATATTTGGATGAAGATATGTTGTTTGACGGAGGTGGTGATGTGGCGTCCACTAAAAGTGATTTAATGGGTTTTGTTCTTGGATTGTGATATGTTATTTATATATGTCTAATGGAGGGAATAAGGAGCTAATTGGGTTGGATGAAATTGGTGGGAAAAAGGAAAGAGAGAAATGACTTTTTGCGGGACCCACTTAAAGATTTGCTTGGCTTTGGCCTCGGACCTTGATTTTTTTTCACGTGGCTGTAGGTTTTATGGTGTAGATTGTTTGGAAGGAAAGTTGAAGTGATTTTTGGTGGGGCACACAAGAATTTATTTTGTTAAAATTTCTTTGAACTTGGTTCATCCACGTGGGTTGAAGTTGGTGATGATGTTAGGTGATAATGATGAAGATAGAAATGAGTGTTTTTGGCGGACCAACTTTTTGACTTGGTTTTTTTTATTCACTGTGTGGCTTTATTTTGTGGTGAGTTTTGTGTGAGGAGTCGGTGCATTGGCCTATTTAATGTGTGTTGTGAATGAGTTGAGGTAGAGAAGATAGAAAAACAAAGAGAGTGTACACAGAGTGAGTGAGCCAAGAAAAATTAGAGTGAGCAAAGAGAGAGACAGTGAGAGCTGAGAAATTGAGCAGACATTTAGTGAGTCGAGTGTTACAGAGGGCGCAGCGGAAGCTTGAAGGTTGATCTTTTTACAGAGTAGGGTTCTCTATACTTTGAATGGCATGGGGAGGTTTTGATTAAATGTATATTTATTTTGTTTATACTTACTTGTATATGTTTATTTTGTGAACTTGTTTTATTAAACCTCCATGAGATTCTTGTTATGGTTTTTCCTACTGGGACTTTTGTCTCACCACCTTCTAGTTTCAGGTACCAAAGATGAATGGGGATCGCTAGAGATGGGCTTAGGATGAAAAGTCGGCGTTGCGAGTTACATTTTTTTTTATTTGGAGAATTTTCTTTTTTTTTTTTTTGTATATTTGAGGAAATTAACTTTGTATAAAAGAGGGGGTAATTTTTATGATCCTGGGTGTATTTTGATGTATTTGATTTTGAATAAATCGAGAATTTTATTAGAATTTTCGTGTAACGACCCTAGCTGATGCCAAAATTTAAAAAAAATTCGGCATAACCTCCCCTAAAAATGGGCCTTCAACAACCTGTCCCAATACACAAAACACATAATATCATCTAACATCCCATTGATCCGTTCATTATACCTCAACATAGTTCCTCTCATGGTGGAACATCCACACACCAATTAATCTAAATTATCATAATTACAGTCCCAAAATACATGGTTAAGATTTAAAGTCTCTGTCTTAGAACGTTACATGATACAATTGTATGGAAACATATACCATAATTCCATTAGTTTCATTTACATCAAATAAAAGATAAGTTCGTTATTAAGTTATACAACCATGAATACTAACTTAGTTACATCCCCACAACTATGAATATACATAAAACGGTCAAAATACAAAATAGCAAACAACCTTCTAACAACTTTCAAGCTTGAGGTGGATTGTCGTCCACCGATTCATTTCCAAGACCTGAAAAAAATAATATAAATAGTAGGGTGAGCATAAAGCTCAGTAGGTGACACTTAAGACACAATTCTTGTGTCTTTGTGAATCCAAACAAAGCATAGGCCAATAGGAAATAGGGATCATGCAATATAGGGAATTAAAACAATATACACGTCAATTCCAATTATAAACTATGCAGCACAATGAAATGCAATGCATGCTAATGCCACTCCCCTTTTTCATTCACCAAACCATTACTTTCAAATGTTAATACAGTCCGCCCTTTGGTAACCCCACCGCGACACGAGAGGAGGATTGACTATCGTCCCTAGACCTTTGGTAACCCCGCAGCGCCATCGAGGGGCCTAAACAGCTCAACCACGCTAGGGCGACTCCCTAGTCCCCTCTAGGCTATATTAACCTCTGGCCCGTTGGTAACCCCGCAGCGACCGGGTTTATCAAACTATTTGACAAAACTCTTCTCCCAAAATTTCCCCCATTTTCATTTCAAGACAAATTATCCCATTTCATGCATTCCAATGACATGTGCATGGATGTACATATAATCTCAATATTATGGCAATGGGAAATTTGGCATAATCTAAATAAACATGTTCTCATTAGTCATTTTTAGCATGTTAACACATAGTGGGCATGATAAAACATCTAAACATATTTTACACATGAAACAAGTCATAATCAAGCTCTTAAAAATTCTTTAGACATCATTCATACAATCATGGATACAATTAACTCCCAATTAAACATGTTTGACACAACAAGGAGGTGTAATTCACAATAGAACAAGAAAGTAGTGGATTAAGATGCCCCTACCGCAAAATAAGCAAAATCCCTAGAAATGGGTTCTTAAATTCGAGCTCCCAAAGAGGACCAAAAGTTGAAATTTCTGGTACTAGCACGTAGAGCTCGTTGTGCTCGTCGTTTTGCCTCAAACGCCACCTTAATCCGATAAGAGATGATGGAGAAATCAAGAGATGAAGATTAAACCAAAAAAAAAAAAAAAACAAAAGAAAGCCGAGAGAGAGAGATACAGACAGAGACGGGAGAAGAGAGAATCAGACTACAAAGCTTTCAAAAATGTGGTCTTATGACCACTTAAACATTAGTGGGTCCCATTTTTTTTTTTTTTCTCTTTTTCTTTTTCTTTTTAATTTACAGACATAACATTCTCCCCAACTTTAAGAGATTTCGTCCCCGAAATCAAGACATACCTAGAGAAGAAAACAACTCTGGATACTTGGAGCGAACCTCCTGTTCGAGCTCCCAAGTAGCCTCCTCGACTCCGTGGTGTCTCCAAAGGACTTTCACCATTGGTATCGTCTTGTTCCTCAACACCTTTTGTTGTGTGTCAAGAATCTGAACTGGTCTTTCCTCGTAGGAAACATCCTCATCAATGTCTACATCAACCCAACTCAAAATGTGAGATGGATCTGGCTCGTACTTCTGTAACATCGATACATGAAAAATATTATGGACCCTATCCAACTATGGTGGCAAAGCAAGTCTATAGGCAACCTCTCCTACACGGTCCAAAATCTCAAACGGTCCGATGAATCGTGGCGATAACTTGCCACTTTTCCAGAATCTCATCAATCCTTTCCGTGGAAAAACCCGTAGAAAAACATGGTCTCCCACCTCAAAGGATAACGACCGTCTTTGCTTATCCACATAACTCTTCTGTCGGCTCTGAGCTGTATGTAACCTCTGTCTTATCAACTTAATCTTCTCAGTAGTCTCGAGTACAATGTCAGGTCCTAAGGGGGCTATCTCACCTACCTCAATCCAACAAACAGGAGACCTACAAGGTCTACCATACAACGCCTCAAATGGAGCCATCTGAATGCTCGCCTGATAACTGTTGTTGTAGGCAAATTCAATAAGTCGAAGGTAATCCTCTCAACTACCACCCAAGTCAAGCACACATGCCCGAAGCATATCCTCCAAAATCTGGATAGTACGCTCCGACTGACCGTCAGTCTATGGATGTAACGTCGTACTCAGATGCAACGCTGAGCCAAATGCTGCTTAAAGTCCTTCCCAGAAATTCGAAGTGAACTTGGCATCCCTATCTGAAACAATGGTTATTGGAACTCCATGCAACCTTATAATCTCCTTCACATAAAGAACACCAAGCTTCTCTGCATTATCTGTTGCCTTAATAGGCAAAAAGTGAGTCGTCTTGGTCAATCTGTCAATGATGACCCATACGGACTCATTGCCCATTCGTGACCTTGGAAGACCTATCACAAAATCCATAGCAATATGCTCCCATTTCCATTGTGCTACAGGTAATGGTTGCAATAAACCGGCTGGTTTTTGATGCTCGGCCTTCACCTGCTGACAGGTGAGGCATCTAGCCACAAACTGTGCAACATCTTTCTTTATCCCGTTCCACCAATACTGATGTCTCAAATTGTGATACATCTTGGTACCACCTGGATGAACTGTAAAGCGGGAAGTGTGAAACTCCCGTAAGACGTCCTTACGACAAACCGTAGGAACCACCAACAAACCCTTGAACCGTAGACCCCCATCTGTATACAAGGCCCAATCTTTCACTGTCTCACCACTAGAGATCAAAGTGTGAATGACATCTAAATCCAGGTCCTGTCTCTGTGACTCAATCACTCGTACAACAAGAGTAGGCTGAGCCACAAGACTAAACAAAAAGGCCGGCTCACTGTCAACATCGTCATCAAAACAATACAATCCCGTCTCTGCCAAATCCTTAAGCATCTTCCACTTCCGAATAGCCAAACAAGCCAAAGTTCCACGAGATTTTCGGCTTAAGGCATTTGCTACCACATTTGCCTTGCCCGGATGATACTGCAAGTCAAAATTATAATCTTCCAAGAATTCAACCCATCTTCTCTGTCAATTGTTCAAGTCCTTTTGAGAGAAAAGGTACTTGAGACTTTTATGATCTGAGTACTCATCAAATCTCTCACCATACAAATAATGTCTCCAACACTTTAAGGCAAATACAATTGCCGCTAACTCCAAATCATGAGTAGGGTAGTTGTACTCGTGAGTCTTCAACTGTCGAGACCCATAAGCCACTACTCTACCATCCTGCATCAACACACACCCTAAACCATCACGTGAAGCATCACAATAGGTCACATAACCCAAGCCATGCTCAGGTATCACCAACACTAGAGCCGTAGTCAACCTTGTCTTCAATTCCTGGAAAGATGACTTACAGGCTTCATTCCATGTAAACTTAATCCCTTTCCAGGTTAAACGGGTCATAGACGCTGCCAAACGGGAGAAATCTTTCACAAATCTCCGGTAGTAACCCGCTAGACCAAGAAAACTACGGATCTCAAGCACATTCTTGGGTTGCTCCCAATTCAAAACAGCTTCAATCTTTGATGGATTAACTGACACTCCGCCTTCTGAAACAACATGTCCCAAAAACTTCACCTCTTGTAGCCAAAACTCACATTTCTCATATTTGACATACAACCGGTGCTCCTGCAAAATCTGTAAAACAATGCTTAAATGGATCTCGTGCTCCTCCTGAGATCATGAATACATAAGAATGTCATCCATGAAAACTACCACAAACTGGGCCAAGTAATCGTGAAAGACGCGGTTCATTAAGTCCATGAATGTCGTTGGAGCATTAGTGAAGCCAAAAGGCATAACAAGGAACTCATAGTGTCCATACCGTGTACGGAATGCTGCCTTCGGGATATCCTCATCCCTAACCCGCAACTGATAATAGCTAGACCTCAAGTCAATCTTGGAGAAACAACTGGCTCCCCTCAACTAATCAAATAAATCATCTATCCTTGGCAAAGGATACTTGTTCTTGATAGTGGCACGATTCAACTTCCAATAATCGATGCACAACCTCAAAGAACCATCTTTCTTCTTAGCAAACAAGACCGGTGCGCCCCATGATGACACACTCGGTCAGATGAAACCTTTCATCCTCAAATCATCAAGCTGTCTTTTTAATTCCTCCAATTCAACTGGTGACATACGATATGGTGCCATAGAAATCGGCACTGTACCGGGCATCAAGTCAATAGTAAACTCCACTTCTCGGTGTGGAGGCAACTTTGTCAAATCCTCCGGAAACATATCCAGAAAATCACGAACAACTGCAGGATAATATTCTTCCACAATATCATCCTCTTCGGCTATAAGGTTAGCCAAAAACTAATCACCACGACTCCGTCCACAAATTCCATAAAACGATGAAATGTGGGAATCACTCCGATCTCCCACAAAAAAGAAACAGTTTCCCTCGAGAGTACAAACTGTAACCCTTCCTCTGTAACAGTCGATCGTGGCATTAAAGGAAGCTAACCAATCCATCCCTAGAATGACATCAAAGCTAGTCATCTCCAGGAGGATAAGGTCAAACATAAAAGTCCGCCCAACTATCACAATGGAACAGTCCCTCACGACTCAGCTCAAAGACACTGAAACTCCAACTGGCGTATCAATACACAACGCCCGATCCATAAAACTGACCTCTAACCCCGATGTAAGTGCAAATGATGATGAAATGAAAGAATGAGATGCACCAGAATCAAACAAAACACAGGCCCAAGAACCAAACACTGGAAATATACCTCGGAGAACTGAAGATCCAGGAGATGCATCAGTCGGTGCAAGGACAAAGACATGCCCCTGCGGTGCCTGTGCCTGTGAACTACTAATCTGAACACCAGACTGTTGTGCCAACACAGTAGGAGTATCCCTCCTAGCTGGTCGTGAACCTTGAGAAGATAAGACAGTCTGAAACCTGATTGAACCGTAGCCGACTGTGACGGCCTCTGCCGTGACCCTCTGCCACTAGTGGTGCCTGCTCCTTGACTCGGACAGTCCCGAATCAAATGGCCCTGCTGGCCATACCCATAACAAGCTTTCGGAGCTGAAGAAACTGAAGTCAATCTCATGGGACAACTGGACTTGTAATGCCCAGGCTGCTGACATTGATAACAAACAACTCCACCCTTGTCAGATCTAACTAGCGTATGAGTGGTAGGAACAGATTGTGTAGATTATTGCCCCTGAAACTGAAATGAACCACCATTGTTCTTCTTCCAAGAAGATCCTTCTGAGGATGACCCTGCACCCCTCTTCTGCTTCCACTGTTCTCTTCTCGCATCCTTATCTCTGTTATCCGCTTCTAACATTAAAGCCCTTTCCACTGCTTTAGAATATACCTTGATGAACTGTACCATGATCAACGGCCTCATCCGATCATTAAGACCAGAAGCAAACTTCCGAGTCTTGTTAACTTCATCTCTCACCATTTCTGGAGCAAAGCGAGAAAGTGAAGTGAACTTGTTTTCATATTCTGCCACTAACATGCTCCCTTAGATAAGGTTATGAAACTAGTCTTGTAACTCCCATCTTTTGGAAAGCGGAAAGTACTTTTCATAAAACAATTCCTTAAACTTGTCCCAACTCATCTCCTCCACCTTGTACCGGTTCGTAACTGACTTCCACCACAGTTTGGCATCCTTAGCAAATTTATAAGTAGCTAGGATGATCTTCAAATGATCCTCCATCACATCCATAGAAGTCAATTGAGTTTCAACTTGCTCCATGTAGTCATCTGCTATCATTGGATCCGCACCGCCCTCAAACATAACCGGCATCAGCTGAGAAAACCCCTTAATAATCTTGAGACGCTTCTGAGTTGGCGTCTCCTCAACTTGAACTGTAGGTTGTGGTGCCGACTGCGACTGAGCAGCAATTGTTGCCCTCACGACATTTTGCAACAAACGATTCAACTCCAGTGCCACAGAACCTTCACCCACTTTGACGGGTGCTTCAACATTATCCCTCCTTGTGGGGATAACTCACAGGGGAATCAAGTCCCTAAGAAGTGTGTCCTCATCATTTAGCTCCTCCGGATTGGAGCTGGAGTTCTCGCCAATATCACCCCTAGTCGGTCTAGGGCCAACTTCCCCGATTTCCTCACACCGTGACATCATTCTATAAAACAAAGAAAACAATTCAATAACGATAACACTAAAGTCCAACCGTGAACAACCCAACGCAAAACGATACTGTACTAACATTTAGCATGTAATACTATGCAATGAACACATTAATATAGGCATATAAGCACATAAGCACGTAAGCAAGTAAACAATTAAGCATGTTTTTTCACATAACAAAACACTTTTCCAAACAAAGAAATAACAATGCAAATGACTTCCCAGACAACCCTAGGTAAGCCTCTACCCATCGTCCTAATGGTATTCGAACCATCGCTCTGATACCAAATTTGTAACGACCCTAGCTGATGCCAAAATTTAAAAAAAATTCGGCATAACCTCCCCTAAAAATGGGCCTTCAACAACCTATCCCAATACACAAAACACATAATATCATCCAGAATCTCATTGAACGTTCATTATACCTCAACATAGTTCCTCTCATGGTGGAACATCCACACGCCAATTAATCTAAATTATTATAATTACAGTCCCAAAATACATGGTTAAGATTTAAAGTCCCTGTCTTACAACGTTACATGATACAATTGCATGGAAACATATACCATAATTCCATTAGATTCATTTACATCAAACAAAAGATAAGTTCGTTCTTAAGTTATAAGGCCATGAATACTAACTTAGTTACATCCCCACAACTATGAATATACATAAAACGGTCAAAATACAAAATAGAAAACAACCTTCTAACAACTTTCAAGCTTGAGGTGGATTATCGTCCACCGGTTCATTTCCAAGACCTGAAAAAAATAATATAAATAGTAGGGTGAGCATAAAGCTCAATAGGTGACACTTAAGACACAATTCTTGTGTCCTTGTGAATCCAAACAAAGCATAGGCCAACGGGAAATAGGGATCATGCAAAATAGGGAATTAAAACAATATGCACGTCAATTCCAATTATAAACCATGCAGTGCAATGAAATGCAATGCATGCTAATGCCATTCCCCATTTTCATTCACCAAACCATTACTTTCAAATGTTAATACAGCCCTCCCTTTGTTAACTTCGCCGCGACACGAGAGGAGGATTGGCTATCGTCCCTAGACCTTTGGTAACCCCGCAGCGTCATCGAGGGGCCGAACAGCTCAACCACGCTAGGGTGACTCCCTAGTCCCCTCTAGGCTATATTAAGCTCTGACCCGTTGGTAACCCTGCAGCGACCGGGTTTATCAAACTATTTGACAAAACTTTTCTCCCAAAATTTCCCCCATTTTCATTTCAAGACAAATTATCCCATTTCATACATCCCAATGACATGTGCATGGATGTACATATAATCTCAATATTATGATAATGGGAAATTTGGCACAATCTAAATAAACATGTTCTCATTAGTCATTTTCAGCATGTTAACACATAGTGGGCATGATAAAACAACATCTAAACATATTTTACACATGAAACAAGTCATAATCAAGCTCTTGAAAATTCTCTAGACATCATTCATACAATCATGGATACAATTAACTCCCAATTAGACATGTTTGACACAACAAGGAGGTGTAATTCACAATAGAACAAGAAAGGAGTGGATTAAGATGCCCCTACCTCAAAATGAGCAAAATCCCTAGAAATGGGTTCTTAAATTCGAGCTCCCAAAGAGGATCAAAAGCTGGAATTTATGGTATTAGCACGTAGAGCTCGTTGTGCTCGTCGTTTTGTCTCAAACGGCACCTTAATCCGATAAGAGATGAGGGAGAAATCAAGAGATGAAGATTAAACCCAAAAAAGAAAAACAAAAGAAAGTCGAGAGAGAGAGATACAGACAGAAACGGGAGAAGAGAGAATCAGACTACAAAGCTTTCAAAAACGTGGTCTTATGACCACTTAAACATTAGTGGGTCCCATTTTTTTTTTTTTTTCTTTTCTCTTTTTCTTTTTCTTTTTAATTTACAGACATTACATTTCGGGTCGTGACAGAATGGCCATAATGGCCGTTGGCCATTTTAATGACCAAAATAAAAGGGGTGGGTCCCGCAAATAACTTTCCATTTTCCATTTTTATTTATTTTTTATTATTTTTTTATTTATTATTTTTTCTCTCTCTCTCTCTCTCTCTCTCTGGGCTAGCAGCCACTTGCTCTCTTCTTTATTTGATTCACAATATGCGCGCGCGCACATATATATATATCATAAACATTACAAGGTGAGAGCCTCAAACATTGTATTTCTCATTTGAATCTTACTCCATTTAATTTGTTCTGTGGCTTCTCTTGCTGCTCTTATTTTGTTACAATTATTTTTGGATGCTTAAATTATTTGCTTTGTTCATTCTGTATTTGCCATTAGATTGGTTGACAAAATATCAACTTTTGCTTTAATTTAATTTGGTTCTTGAATTCTTTGTATACTATATTATCCTTTTATTCATTCGTAGACAAGGGTTGGGACATGTTGGCACGACCCAGTAGTCGAAGCACTTCAAATTGATTAATCTTGAATTGGTTTCTACAATCATATTAAAACTACTACATAAAAGATACCTTAATATTCTTGTGTTCAATAATATTCCCAGACGTACTACTTCAAATTGATTATCTTGAATTGGTTTCTACAATCCTATTAGCACTTCTACAAAAAAGATACCTTGTTGTATACACTAATTTTCCCACAACTATGCCTACAAAGTAATACTTTATGACATTCCAATTTTCACAAAGCAAGTTGATCAAGAATATGACGAGAGCTAAAGCGGAACAGATCCCACTAATCAGAAATAAACCACTAAAGTTGTCGAGGTTCAGAACGTTTGGATTGTTGTTGGTGCTAGTCACTGAGTCTTGCTGGGCCATAGAAGATGACTCACTATTAAACCATGCCTTCTCCATCTTCACAAGCTTTCCTTCTTCTCTCAGTTTCATAATTGCCCTTGACATTTCACTAACCAACGGTGAACCTTTCTGAAAAACCTATCGCAAGACATCAACATTATTTTATATTTATTAGAGTTTGCATAGACATATGCATAAAGAGAGGAAATGTCCACATTATGCGTGTGTGTGGACGACAATTTGTTAAAGGCTGATACTCACAAAGGCAAATCCGTTGGTGGTAGATTCTGATGCAATCATGGCATAGTCATGGGGATATCTTGCGAAAAACGCCTTCATGTATGGGATCTCATCAACGATAGCATCAACACCACCATTTTTAGTTCCCCTTGACAAAGCATCGGCATATTCCTCAGGTGAATAATATGGTCTAAGTCTAGTGTCTTGAAAATTCAGGTTGCTGACAATATCTAGAGAGCCACGTTGGTATCCTATATAATTGTCTTTTGATGTTAGTTGTATTTGTTGGACGGTCAACAGTGAAGATAAAGTTGCAGTGTAGCTTGATGTTAATATAAGCACAACGAACACCCACACAATCACTATAAGCCTTGACAAATTGCTTGATAACTTTTCTCCTGCAGTGTCAAAAACACCAAAATTTTTGTTCTTAAAACTTTTCTGGAAGGTTAATTTGTTTTGTTCCAATACAATATATACCTTTACCAAAAAAAAAAATTACGAAAGAACTTACTATGAGCAAAAACAAGGGTTGAGAAGGAGAACCAAAAGACTGTTCCAATTTGCTGACCAGCCGAACCTTGAAATTCTTCATTTACAGAATGCTCGATAACCCACACAACAAAGCCGGTTAGGATAAAGAAAGCAGCACTTGTGAGCCATAGATTTGAATCAAGTGGCTTCAAGAAGATCCACATGTTCTTATTGCCAACCCTTGCAACCCTTGCTATTGTTCCAGCACCCAAGTCGGTAAATGGCATTGTAAAGTCGACATATAAAGATCTATTGGCCGTTATTGTAATATCCCCCACCACACCATCATAATTCTAATCCATTCAAAAATGCAACATACATAAAAAAAGACCACTATGCAAATATATATAAATAAGCTAACTAGTATGCTCTGTTGTGTGTGGATATGATGAGGTGATGCGTATGAAAAATGTTTCCCATACTAAATATTTGTGAATCATTCAGTTGTAATATTGTTCTACATTTTGAATTGAATTACCTGAAGATAGACCTGATATACAAGATCGTTGTAGTTTCCTGCCGGTTCCCCATTGGAATCCTCAAATGGAATGAACTCATATGATACATCACTTGGTAATGCATCAATGGCAGCCTTGAATACATCAATGCAGAAACCAGTGGCAGTTGTTGCATTTGTTCCAGGATCATGATGCACCTTTATCAAATCTTCGAACCCTTGCTTCACTGGAACACCAATTCTTAGCTTTTTACTATTCATTGGCATCAACCAACCTTTCGGAGTAGTTGAAGATCCTCCTGGCCAGATAATGGCTTCAAGACCACTAGTACTTGAAGACGTTGGATGCTTTTCACTAACAGTAGGAAACATTTCTCTAGTGATTCCATCAGTCAGTGTCCAAAATCCAACTCTTCTCTCCCCTTTGCCAAATACATTCACTATTTCAAATGCCCTAGAGATTAGTTTCCCGTTCATAAATTGGAACTCACCACTTAAACCCCTAAATCTAATTTGCAGTAATTCATTTAGAATTATTGAGCCACTTTGAGAAGCTCCAATGTTAGCTAAGTCCATCACATTCAATGCAACATTTTGCTTCTTAGTTTGAGAAATCTTATCCGTTACCCTCTCCACTGCCCTTGCTAGTGCCCAAATTGCATCATAGGCCCATAGGCCAAACACATTTAACTCAATCATCTCCATATTGGGTTTTTCCATACGAAATTTCCTTCTCCATCTTACAGTGAAGTTGCTGAGTTGGTACGATGATGGAATATGAGACTTGAATCCCAGAACCCCTTGCATAGACTCAATGAGTACTGAAGAATCCATTGAGTGCAAGAGGTCCATAGTCTTATCAGTAACAATCCAAGCATATCCTTCACTCATCATTCCTAACCTTTTGACATTTAAGAAAAGACGAGACGCTAGAGAAGGTGAAACATGCACAACAAATGTTGTTTGAGGAGTACTACTACTAGTGATATTATGGAGCTCTACAAGGATTTGTTCATCAGTGGCTGACGGAGAAATTGCACTCCTATAAGCAATGCGAATGTTTTTTTCTTGGAACGAATCGGCCAAATTTGATATGATCTCTCCCTCCTCATAAATAAGGATGACATTCGTCCATTGAAATGATTCTACAACGGAAGCAACACCATAAAATTCAAGGGTTTGGTCTTGTAAAAGTTGAACAAGGTATGGATATTCTGTTGGAGGAGTCCTAGAAAAAGAAAGGATAGGAACTTTGGCCTTGTCCCCCAATGCAGCCAAGAGCATCGCTTCAGGTGAGGTTCCTGGACCTATGATTGCTTGCACCTTCATATTCTCCAAAAGATCAAGAGCTGCATTGGGCAAATGAAGCAATTTACTTGATTAGTTAATGTCAATGTAAAAGCCTTCCAATTTCAAGCATGAACATAGACTTCAAGTTCAAAAATATCACTCTGAATTTTTTTTTATTTAAAAAATGATAGGTTTATGAAAAATGATATAAAATTCAAATCTTTTTTTTTTTTTTTTTTTGGCCAAAAGAAAGCCGAGTTGACTCAGGTGACCAAATAGTAGCATTTTCTTTTCTATGCATATGAGGCCATGCATGCCAATAAATAGTGAATGAAAAATGAAGAAGACAATTCAGAACAAAAAAGCTTAAGGTACCAATTCATTAAGATGCGCGTGGAATGAAAAATAGAGACTCACCGGCAGACAAAGCACGTAGGGGTTCTCCCTTGGAATCCCTGATGTGAAGAAGTATCCTTGTTGTGTAGTGTGTGTTAAGAGCATAAAAATCAGATATAGCCATGCTAATGCAGCTATTAACAACCTTCCCAACCAATGATCCCATATCCAGAATTACTCCAACCTGAATTTCCTTCACTACACTGATATTACTACTATGATTTGCGTCGATTTCTGCATTTAATTGATAGAGATGGCTCAACAATATTAGAAGTGAAATGAAGATATAGTTCTTCATCCTCGTCTTTCTGCTAGAGCAAAAATGAGTGCTTAATTATTTATAATATGAATCACTAATACTATTATGTAACTACTAAGAACTAATGAATTGCAAGTCTACCTGAAAATTGTGCCGTGTCTAGCGGTTCAAGTTAGTATAATAGTGTGCCGTGTGAAAAGTATAGTATTGCTGACCGGCCTTCAAAGAAAGATAACTTTGTCTTTGAAGTTTATTTTTTATTTTTTTAAAAAATAAAAATAAAAAAATTGAAACCAAAGACAATCTGAATTGATCTTGTAAAAGATTCACTACACAACAAATACATTAATTTTTTCTAAATAATCTAAGTCTTGCCTTTGTATTTCAACTACTTGAATGAAACACAACAATATGTTAACATGAGAGAGAGAGAGAGAATGAAAAAAAAGACTTGAATGTTCAATGATAGCTCATCGATCAAGAAAGGAAACAAAAACAATTAAAGAAGTATACATATATATAAACTAAAATTAAAAATGAAACGAGAAAAAGTCTTATATTATAAGTAGAAAAAGGAGAGTGCAGAGGAAGCAAGGACAAATAATCATATTAATTTAATGCTGCAATTGACTCTGGATATGGACATTTATCTGATCACTTGCAAAGTCACCAATGTCGACAATTCTACATTCACCTATTCTTGTTATGAAATAAAGAATTTGAAATAAAGAATCTCTTGTGACAGGGAAATAATAGTAATTATTATAAAAAATAAAGAATCTCTTTGACTTTGGTTGCTGGAAATAATTAGTACGGCATGAGAAAAGTCAATGCTAAAAAGTTTTTTAATAATTTTTCCTTAAACAACTTAGACACATGAATTATATTGTAAGTTCGTTTGAGGACTAGTTCAATATTTAAGGAGATCGTGTTCGTAATAGTATCAAGAAATCAAATGACAGGATGGTGTAGTTCAAGACATTTAAGCCTTTTATTATTATTATTTGACTCAATAGGTGCAAGTTCTAATGAAAATACTGTGAAATTTTTTATGTAGTGTTGAATCTATTGAATTGATTTGTCTTGTCATTGTTGTCAACAAAATGTAAAGTATTTATCTAAATTATTATTTTTCATCAAGCCTAACTATAAAGAACAAGTCCATACTTGCACTAATCTGTCTGAGAAACTATTACATGGTCAATCAAATGACAGTAATAATTTCTTCCTCTAGATCTCTCAGCAAATCACCCAATGGATTGACTGGTAGCCGTTGCAACGGCTATCTAGCACATCTTCCATTTGAACAAACATATGGGCTGATCTCCATTATATTGGGCTTGTCTTCTGGACTTCCTTCTATTGTAATACTTCATTACATTTATACCATCCTATAGCACTATTGGGCTTGTTGAGCCCAAGTCTCAATATTCCACCAATGTACATTTTACACGTCAATATACACTTATTTCACCATCCATGGGAAAAAATCAATAAAAATGTTTAAGGAGAAGCTAAAATACACCTTTAATTTCATAAAGCTAAAATACTGTTGCAGTTGATGCTTGTAATTTATGTGAGCTTTCATGACGCAAATTGCTACATGAATTATGAAAGTCATATATATATATATATATATATATATATATATACACATATATATTTCTTTCTTTTAAACAAAGAAACAACCTATTCCCTTCATATGATTCATAATTACTTGCTTCAAGATTTTACTACTTCTTGTGACAACAAGGTGAAGTAAGTTATTAACCCAAGCAATGAAAAAAAAAAAAAAGTGATTTGTGTCATAAAAAAAGGAATTATAAATTTTAACATTTTGTTGTATGTAGTTAAGGTTGTAACCCGAGCAAGAGGTATCACTCAAGCTCAACTTGACATATGAAATGATTAATTTTAACCTGATTATTCAATATAAGCTTAACCCATCTTTAAAATTTTAAACTCAAGTTGAGACTTAGGATTAGAAAGTCCCGTTATTTTGAGTTATGCTAATCTCCACAGTTGAAAATTTTGAATGATTTTATAAGTTAGTTTTAGTTTAGATTACTCTTAGGCACAATTCTTTTTTAAAAAGGCGCAAATCCTCTGAAGTTATTTTCCATGCGGTCCCTATGGTGCGCTGATGAGAGGCCTTGGTTTGGCCACGTCTAATTCTATTTATAATATGTGAGTCCAAAGCTTCACTTTCTCATCAAAAAAATGGGTTATTACTGGCCCCAGAAATAGATAAGGTTTTAATATCTCTGTAGCGAATTTAACTTACAATAACTTAGAAAATATTTAACATAGAGGATCCAAGTCGGTCAATTTTAGCTTTCTCTGACTTTCCACTCTTGCTGCTTGGTCCTCAAGGCTCGATTACTATATCGACGACTCAAACCCTGTTTACGTAATTCAACCCAAAATTCTGCCCACTAGGTGTGCTTCAATAGAGAGGTGACTAAGTTTCTGAATTAGAGGAGTTTTGCTTGATACAAACAAATTCTTAAAAGTTTAATTCTCTAAAATGTAGATCCTAGTGGCCAGATATACTAATAAATTGAGATTTAAATTAAGGAAGTAATCATAATTTAAGTATTATATACAATATATTTAAAATAAAAAAATATGTATAAAATAATATTAAAAATTGAGTTGGAGTTGGGTTCACTGGCACATCAATCCATAACCTAATCCTGATTATGTTGGAATTGAAAATATTCAATCCTAGTAAACCGTAATTGTAAAAAAAATTAGTTATCCAAGCCTGTAAAAGACCGAACCTGACTGGAATTGGGTTTGATTGGGCTACCCAAATTGCAGTCTTCAATGAATATGGTGAGTTGGTGGTTGACGGTGAGAAAGAATCCTCTGAGCGCGAACGAGCACGGGAAGGCGGCCTTATTGCATTGAGAGATTACATAATAGGTGAGTGAGCCTTATTTTGCTTCTACTTTATTGTTTTTTTTTTTTTTCATTTTAATTTCTTTGTTTGATTTCAACTTAAAACTTGGTGGCTCTTGTTTTGTTGAATTATTTGCTTTATTATTTTGTATTTGCCCTTAATTGGTTGACAAAAATATACACTTTTGCGTTAATTAAGTTGGTTTTTGAACTCTTTGTAAATTACTGGCCTTTAATTCATTCGTTAACAAGGGTTGGCCCCAACATTTGGGAAATTAGAATGTGTTTTAGCCCAATAGTGATATCTAAAGTTGCATTACTGGGGTGGTAAGCAAAAGAACAATAGTAATAGTTGAAGCATTTCGAATTTGATTATCTGGAATTGGTTTCTACAATCATATTACGACTTCTACATAAAACATACCTTACCGTATGCACTAATTTTCCCCCAACTATGCCTACAAAATAATACTTTATGACATTCCATTTTTCACAAAGCAAATTGATTAAGAATATGACAAGAGCTAAAGCTGAACCGATCCCATTAATCAGAAATAAACCACTAAAATTGTCGAGGTTCAGAGCGTTGGGATTATTGCTGGGGCTACTCAAAGAGTCCTGTTGGGACATAAAAGATGATTCACTATTAAACCATGCCTTCTCCATCATCATAAGCTTTCCTTCTATTCTCAGTTTCATAATTGCCCTTGAAATTTCAGGAACCAATGGTGAACCTTTCAGGAAAACCTGTCATAAGAAATCAACCATAGTATATTAATTATAGTTCGCATAGACAGATAAATAAAGAGAGGAAATGTCCACATTATGCACAAGGTCTGTATATTATTTCTATTTATATGCCTGCATATGTGATGACATTGTTGTTCTTTTATGTTCATGTGTCTCTGTGCAAAACCAATTTGTTTAAGAATGATACTCACAAAGCCAAAGCCATTGGTCTTTGATTCTGATGCGATCATGGCATAATCTTGGGAATATCTTGCAAGGAAGATCTTGACGTATGGGATCTCATCAATGATAGCGAGAACACCACCATATTTAGTCCCCCTTGATAAAGCATCTGCATATTCCTTAGGCGAAGAATATTGCATAAGGTTAGTGTCTTCAAAATTCAGGTTGCTGACAATATCTCCTTTTATGAGAGAGCCACTTTGGTATCCTATGTAATTCTCTTTTGATGTTAGCAGTATCTGTTGGACCGTCAGCATTGAAGATAAAGTTACAGTGTAACTTGAAGTCAATATAAGCACAACGAACACCCAAACAATTACTGTAAATCTTGACAAATTACTTAATAACTTTTCTCCTGCAATGTCAAACACCAAAATTTTGGTTCTTAATTTAATTTAATTTAATTTTTAATTTTTTTTTTCTGGAAGGTTATTTTGTTTTGTTTCAATGCAATATGCTTTTACCAATTAAAAAAATTACAAAAGAACTTACTATGAGCAAAAACAAGGGTTGAGAAGGAAAACCAGAAGACCGTTCCAATTTGCTGAGAAGCTGAACCTTGGAATTCTTCATTTATTGGATGTTCAATAACCCAAACAACAAAGTCGGTTAGGATAAAGAAAGCAGCACTTGTCAGCCATAGATTTGAATCAAGTGGCTTCAAGAAGATCCACATGTTCTTATTGTCAACCCTTGCTATTGTTCCAACAGCCAAGTCGGTATATGGCATTGTAAAGTCAACATATAGAGATCTATTGGCCGTTATTGCAGTATCCCCCACGACAGCATCATAATTCTGAACCATTCAAAAATGCAACATACATTAAAAAAACCACTATGCAGATATATATAAATAAGCTAGCATTCATGTCTAGTTGCATGTTTTGTGTCATGTGTATATGAGGGAATGTGTGTGGGAAATGTGAAAAATGTTTCCCGTACTAAATATTTGTGAATCTCTTAGTCGTGATATTGTTCTACATTTTGAATTGACGTACCTGAAGATAGACTTGATATACAAGATCATTATAGTTTCTTGCCGACTCCCCATTGGAATCCTCAAATGGAATAAACTCATATGATTCAGTATTTAGTAAGCCATCAATGGCAGCATTGAATACATCAATGGAGAAACCAATGGCAGTTGTTGCATTTGTTTGAGGATCACGCTGCACCTTTATCAACTCTTCGAACCCTTGATTCACTGGTATACCAATTCTTAGCTTTCTACATTTCATTTGCATCAACCAACCTTTTGGAGTAGTTGTAGATCCTCCCGGCCAGATAATGGTTTCAAGACCTATATTAGTACTTGAAGACCTCGGATATTTTTCACTAATAGATGGATTCATTTCTTTAGTGATTCCATCAGCCAGTGTCCAAAATCCAACTATTCTCTCCCCATTGCCTAATACATTGACTAGTTCAAATACCCTAGAGATTAGTTTCCCGTTCATAAATTGGAACTCACCACTTAAACCCCTAAATTTAATTTGCAATAACTCGTTTAGAATTATTGAGCCACTTTGAGAAGCTCCAATGTTAGCTAAGTCTGTTATGTTCAATGCTAGCTGCATTTTGTTCCTTGGTTTGAGAAATCTTATCTGCTACCTTCTCCACTGCCCTTGTTAGGGCCCAAATTGCATCATATGCCCATATGCCAAACACATTTAACTCCATCATTTCCTTATTGGGGTTTTCCATATGCATTTTCCTTCTCCATCTTACAGTGAAGTTGTGGAGCTCGTTTGATGGTGGAATATAAGACTTGAAACCTAGTGCGCCTTGTATTGACTCAATAAGTACAGAAGAATCCATTGAATGCAAGAGGTCCATAGTCTTGTCAGTTATAATCCAAGCATATCCCTTACTTATCATTCCTAACCTTTTGACGTTTAAGAAAAAACGAGACACTAGAGAAGGTGAAACATGCACAACAAATATTGTTGTTTGGAGAGTACTACTCGTGAGATTATGGAGCTCTACGAGGATTTGTTCATCAGTGGCTGAGAGAGAAATGGCACTCTTATGAGCAATATGAATGTTTTTCTCTTGGAATGAATCGGCCAAATTTGATATGATTTCTCCCTGCTCATAAATAAGGATGACGTTCGTCCGTTGAAATGATTCTACAATGGAAGCAACACCATCAAATTCAAGGATTTGGTCTTGTGTAAGTTGAACAGGGTATGGATATTCTGTTGACAACATAGGACTCCCAGAAAGATAAAGGATAGGAACTTTGGCCTTGTCCCCCAGTGCAGCCAAGAAATTCGCTTCAGGTGATGTTCCTAGGCCTATAATTGCTTGCACCTTCTTGTTCTCCAAAAGATCAAGACCTACATTGGGCAAGGGAAACAATTTACTAGATTATTTAATGTCATGGTAAAATCCCAAAATTTCAAGCATGAACTTTGGCTTCTAATTTCAAACATATCAGTCTGGAAAGAAAATGATAGGTTTATGAAAATGATAAAGAATTCAAATGAGTTTTCTTTTTTCTTTTTTTTTTCTTTCCTTGGCAAAAGGAGCCAAATCCACTTAGGGGACCAAACAGTAGCCTTTTCTTTTATATGGATATGAGGCTATGCATGCCAATAAATAATGAATGAAAGATGAAAAAGTCAATTCAGGAAAAAAAAAAACAAACAAACAAAACTCTCAAGGATTCATGAAGAATGTAAAGCGAAAACTCACCAACAGATAGAGCACGCAGAGGTTCTCCCCCCGAATCCTTTATGTGAGGAACTATCCTTGTTTTGTAGTGTTTGTTTAGAGTATAAAAATCAGATATTGCCATAATAATGCAGCTATGAACAACCTTCCAACCAATGATCCCATATCCAGAATTACTCCAACCTGAATTTCCTTCATTACACCCATACTACTACTTTTATTTGTGCTCGGTACTTCTGCGTTTAGTTGATAGAGATAGCTCAACAATATTATAAGTGAAATGAAGATATGGTTCTTCATCCTGTCTCTCTGCCAGAGGAAATGGGTGCTTAATGTATATATACATATATATAGGTATAGGTATAGGTTGGTTGAATATGAACCATTGAACCTAACAATTACAAACTACTTATGTAAGAACTACAAGTCTACCTGAAAATATATGTCTAGCTGTGTCTAGCGCGTTCAAGTTAGTATCCAGTGAGGAAAGTAGAATTGTTAACCGGCCTTTAAAGAAAGACAACTTCAACTCTCTCTCTCTCTCTTTTTTTTTTTTTTTAATCACTTGCAAGTTTAATGATAGCTCATCAAGAAAGGAACAACTTGAAGAATTTCAAATATAGCAACTAAAATTAATTGTGAAACAAGAAAATTAAAGTTTTTGTTAGGAATTATGTCTCAAATTCCCATTATTATTAGTTTCTATTTTAGAGTGTAATTTTATGGTAATTTCTTATAGAGACGTGAATTGGGCTTTAAGAAATTGTAATCCTTGTCCACAAAGGAATTGGGTATGTAACTCTATAAATAGACACTTAGACTATTGTTGAGAGTTATGAGTTCAGAGAGATGTAGCCTCATGAAGGAGTACGTGGATGGTAGGGGTGAGTTACGGATTTGGTAGAGTGAACACTGATGGTGAGAGGGAGTCTCGTGGCGTACACGGAAAACTCGGTCAAGAGTTTGTGTGCATGGTCCAGTGTTGAAATTCTCTACTATTGTAATATCTCTACATATATAATAATTCTCTTTTCATCCGTAGATGTAACCCTGATTTTGGGTGAACCACGTGTATATCTTGTGTTGTGGTTTGAATTATTGTTTTATTTCTTTCTTTTGCTTCCGCTGTGCCCCAACAACTGGAATCAGAGCCAAAGGTGAAGGAGATTCAGAAAACATAAGAAGTCTCAACATGTGCTACAACGGGCTTCAGTTGTAGGTAGAGTCAATCGGCTTGATTACATGGCATAGAGCTTGAGCAGTCAAGGTGGAGCCTTGGGGTTTGACTGATTGAGCAACGTATAGTGAGGGGATAATCCGAGTTTTACAATAAGATCGCGAAGATTGAAGTTGCAGAGAATTATCCAGATTCAATTGCCATAAGAAACGATGATTGACGTAATGGAATTTGAGCCAAGGCAGAGATTGTTAGGAATTATGTCTCAAATTCCCATTATTATTAGTTTCTATTTTAGAGTGTAATTTTATGGTAATTTCTTATAAAGACGTGAATTGGGCTCTAAGAAATTGTAATCCTTGTCCACAAAGAAATTGGGTATGTGACTCTATAAATAGACACTTAGGCTATTGTTGAGAGTTATGAGTTGAGAGAGATGTAGCCTCATGAGGGAGTACGTTGATGGTAGGGGTGAGTTACAGGTTTGGTAGAGTGAACACTGATGGTGAGAGGGAGTCTCGTGGCATACACGAAAAACTCGGTCAAGAGTTTGTGTGCATGGTCCAGTGTTGAAATTATCTACTATTGTAATATCTCTACATATATAATAAATCTCTTCTCATCCGTGGATGTAACCCTGATTTTGGATGAATCACGTATATATCTTGTGTTGTGGTTTGAATTATTGTTTTCTTTCTTTCTTTTGCTTCCGCTGTGCCCCAACAACTGGTATTAGAGCCAAAGGTGAAGGAGATTCAGAAAACACAAGAAGTCTCAACATGTGCTACAGCGGGCTTCAGTTGTAGGTGGAGTCAATCGGCTTGATTACCTGGCATGGAGCTTGAGAAGTCAAGGTGGAGCCTTGGGGTTTGACTAATTGAGCAATGTATAGTGAGGGGATAATCCGAGTTCTACAATAAGATCGTGAAGATTGAAGTTGCAGAGAATTGTCCAGATTTAATTGCCATAAGAAGCGATGATTAACGTAATGGAATTTGAGCCAAGGTGGAGATTGTTAGGAATTATGCCTCAAATTCCCATTATTATTAGTTTCTATTTTAGAGTATAATTTTATGGTAATTTCTTATAGAGACGTGAATTGGGCTCTAAGAAATTGTAATCCTTGTCCACAAAGAAATTGGGTATGTGACTCTATAAATAGACACTTAGGCTATTGTTGAGAGTTATGAGTTGAGAGAGATGTAGCCTCATGAGGGAGTACGTTGATGGTAGGGGTGAGTTACGGGTTTGGTAGAGTTAACACTGACGGTGAGAGGGAGTCTCGTGGCATACACGGAAAACTCGGTCAAGAATTTGTGTGCATAGTCCAGTGTTGAAATTCTTTACTATTGTAATATCTCTACATATATAATAAATTTCTTCTCATCTGTGGATGTAACCCTAATTTTGGGTGAACCACGTATATATCTTATGTTGTGGTTTGAATTATTTTTTCTTTTTTTCTTTCTTTTGCTTCCGCTGTGTCCCAACAGTTTCATCATCACAATACTAGGAGTAGTTACAAAAGAAAAAGAAAAAAGAAGCTATACTATTGATTTACCAATTTATTGATGTGTTTTTTCGTCCAACATTCAGTACTCTTGACCACATGGTTAAGATTGACTATTATAATTTTCAACAATTGCAAAATCAACCAATGACTATTTTACATTGAATTATTTTGGTTGTGGACAAAGTCATTGTGGAAGAAAACGTCTCTTAAACGTCTGATAATGCTTTTCTTTTTTCATATTTACGTTTATTATATGCACACACACATATAAATTGCTGTGTATTTCTGTTAAAAACGGCATGCAAACGAATAACTGAAGTTGACATTCGTCCATTGAAATGATTCCACAACGGAAGCAACACCATAAAATTCAAGGGTTTGGTCTTGTGTAAGTTGAACAAGGTATGAATATTCTGTTGGCGACGGAGTCCTAGAAAAAGAAAGGATAGGAACTTTGGCCTTGTCCCCCAATGCAGCCAAGAGCATCGCTTCAGGTGAGGTTCCTGGACCTATGATTGCTTGCACCTTCATATTCTCCAAAAGATCAAGAACTGCATTGGGCAAATGAAGCAATTTACTTGATTAGTTAATGTCAATGTAAAAGCCTTCCAATTTCAAGCATGAACATAGACTTCAAGTTCAAAAATATCACTCTGAATTTTTTTTTATTTAAAAAATGATAGGTTTATGAAAAATGATATAAAATTCAAATCTTTTTTTTTTTTTTTTTTTTGGCCAAAAGAAAGCCGAGTTGACTCAGGTGACCAAATAGTAGCATTTTCTTTTCTATGCATATGAGGCCATGCATGCCAATAAATAGTGAATGAAAAATGAAGAAGACAATTCAGAACAAAAAAGCTTAAGGTACCAATTCATTAAGATGCGCGTGGAATGAAAAATAGAGACTCACCGGCAGACAAAGCACGTAGGGGTTCTCCCTTGGAATCCCTGATGTGAAGAAGTATCCTTGTTGTGTAGTGTGTGTTAAGAGCATAAAAATCAGATATAGCCATGCTAATGCAGCTATTAACAACCTTCCCAACCAATGATCCCATATCCAGAATTACTCCAACCTGAATTTCCTTCACTACACTGATATTACTACTATGATTTGCGTCGATTTCTGCATTTAATTAATAGAGATGGCTCAACAATATTAGAAGTGAAATGAAGATATAGTTCTTCATCCTCGTCTTTCTGCTAGAGCAAAAATGAGTGCTTAATTATTTATAATGTGAATCACTAATACTATTATGTAACTACTAAGAACTAATGAACTGCAAGTCTACCTGAAAAACCCTTCTGCCGTGTCTAGCGGTTCAAGTTAATATAATAGTGTGCCGTGTGAAAAGTATAGTATTGTTGACCGGCCTTCAAAGAAAGAGAACTTTGTCTCTGAAGTTTACTTTTCTTTCCTTTTCTTTTTTTTTTTTTTTTTTAATTTAAAAATTGAAACCAAAGACAATCTCAATTGATATTGTAAAAGATCCACTACACAACAAATACATTAATTTTAACTAAATAATCTAAGTCTTGCCTTTGTATTTCAACAACTTGAATGAAACACAACAATATGTTAACATGAGAGAGAGAGAGAGAGAATGAAAAAAAAATAAAAAAGACTTGAATGTTCAATGATAGCTCATCGATCAAGAAAGGAAACAAAAACAATTAAAGAAGTATACATATATATAAACTAAAATTAAAAGTGAAACGAGAAAAAGTCTTATATTATAAGTAGAAAAAGGAGAGTGCAGAGGAAGCAGGGACAAATAGTCATCTGCATATAATGATGCAATTGACTCTGGATATGGACATTTATCTGATCACTTGCAAAGTCATCAATGTCGACTATTCGACATTCCACTATTCTTGTTCCGAAATAAAGACTTTGAAATAAAGAATCTCTTGTGACAGAAAAATAATAATAATTATTATAAAAAATAAGAATCTCTTCGACTTTGGTTGCTGGAAATAATTAGTACGGCATGAGAAAAGTCAACGTTAAAAAGTTTTTTAATAATTTTTCCTTAAACAACTTAGACACATGAATTATAATGTAAGTTCGTTTAAGGACTAGTTCAATATCTAAGGAGATCGAGTTCGTGATAGTATTCGAAAAGCAAATGACGTGTAGGATGGTGTAGTTCAACACCTTCAGAGATTATTATTATTATTATTTGACTCAATAGGTGCAAGTTGTAATGAGAATATTCATGTCGACTATTCTACATTCAGCTATTCTTGTTATGAAATAAAGACCTTGAAATAAAGAATCTCTTGTGACTGGGAAATAATAATAATTATTATAAAAAATAAAGAATCTCTTTGACTTTGGTTACTGAAAATAATTAGTACGGCATGAGAAAAGTCAATGCTAAAAAGTTTTTCAATAATTTTCCCTCAAACAACTTAGACACATGAATTATAGTGTAAGTTCGTTTACAGGATGGTGTAATTCAACACCTTTAGAGATTATTATTATTATTTGAGTCAATAGGTGCAAGTTGTAATGAAAATATTCATGTCGACTATTCTACATTCAACTATTCTTGTTATGAAATAAAGACCTTGAAATAAAGAATCTCTTGTGACAGGGAAATAATAATAATTATTATAAAAAATAAAGAATCTAAAATTCACGTCGCTGTCCAACTAAGCCGACTGGGTTGCCAACTCAGTCGGCTGAGTTCCCAACTCAGTCGGCTGAGTTCATGCTGACTCGTCTTCTTCGTCTGTTCTCCGTCTGTTCAGTCTCTGTAAACCCTAAAACTTCATTGTTAAGGCCTTTAAGCTTCAACCTAAGTCCCATACGTCAATTCTAAGTTATTTTAGGTGTTTTTTTCCTCAATAGGTGCAAGTTGTAATGAAAATATTGTGAAATACTCTATTTCTTATGTAATGTTAAATTGATTTGTCATGTCAACAAAATGTAAAGTATTTATCTAAATTATTATTATTTTTCATCAAGCCTAAGTATAAAGAACAACTCCGTGCACTAATCTGTCTGACAAACTATTCCATGGTCAGATTCTCTACGACAATTACAAACCGTAACGCAATCAAATGACCAGTAATAATTTCTCCCTCCCCTTGTCTCTGAAAATCACCCAATGGACTGACTGGTAGCCACTGCAACGGCTATCTAGCCTACCTTCCATTTGAACAAATATATGGGCTGAGCATGATTATACCGGTCTTGTCATCTGGACTTCACTCAATTGTAATACTTCATTGCATTTATACCATCCTATAGCACTATTGGGCTTATGGAGACCAAGTCTCAATATTCCGCCAATGTACATTTTACACGTCAATGTACACTTATTTCACCATCCAGGGGGAAAAAAAATCAATAAAATGTATAAGGAGAAGCTAAAATACACCTTTTAATTTCATAAAGCTAAAATACAGTTGCAGTTGATGCTTGTAATTTATGTGAGCTTTCATGACTCAAATTGCAACATGAATTATGAAAGTCATATTTTTATTTATTTATTTATTTATTTTTCTGTTAAACAAAGAATCAACCTATTCCCTTCATATGATTCATAATTACTTGCTTCAAGATTTTACTACTTCTTGTGACAACAAGGTGAAGTAAGTAAATAGCCCAAGCAATGAAAAAAAATTGTGATTTGTGTCATAAAAAAGGAATTATAAATTTTAATATTTTGTTGTATCTAGTTAAAGTTGCAACTCTAGCAAGAGGTATAATTCAGGCTCAACTTGACATCTGAAATGAAATGACCAATTCTAACCTGACTTGTAACGTACTAAACCGGAGGTCCGGATCGCTAACAGGGTCCTTACCCGAACCCGATGACATGCTAGGGGTAAAATGGTTTTTTTATAATATGAAAGGATAATCCATCGTAAAACTAGTCAAATGAGGTTTCACAGTCACCAAATATGAATTCCCAAAAATGCCCTTACCGGTTCAAAGCAAATTCTGACACTGTTTCACTAAAACAATCATAACTCTCAACATAAGTGGAATATGAAGATAGGGTTGGTCTCGTTGGAAAACTAACTCAAAATCCTTGAAAATGGGCTTAAGAATGACCTCATTTGGGCTTGAAACGAAGAAGTTGTGACCGTCCGAAATTAAGTGATCCAAACTGATAATGTAATGACCCTAAGCTGAATACCGAAAATAAAAAAATTTTAAAAAAATTTCGGCATGACCTCCGCTAAAAATGGTCTTATAACAACCTGTTCAACCTATCCAACCTGCCCCAACACACAATACAAAAGAAATATAATGCATTCCCCAATACCACAACATCAACAACCTTCCCAAATTAGCCCATCATCGTCATCCCCTTCAACTTAAGCATTTACATGGTCTCAGTTTACAACAAAAATAATCAAGTATCTTAGTTATGTTACAGGGCTATAATTTGCAAAAAAAAAAAAAAAAAAAAAAAAAAAAAAAAAAAAAAAAAAAAAAAATTACTCTTTTACATAGTTTGAGACAATACAAAAAAAAATGGACCAAGATACAAAAGATAACAAAATACAATTCCTAATCTTCTCAAGCTTGCGGGGGATTGTCATCCACTACTTCTTTTTCAAGCCCTGAAAAATGTTAAATAATAGGGGTGAGCAAAATTGCTCAGTAGGTAGTGCCTAATGCACACCTCTTGAGACCTCCGTGAATCCACACAATGAATAGGAATAAGGAAATTGGGATCATACCATACCGGGAGTAAAAGTATAACTACGATACCACATCATTAATCCAATACCACAAATAAATATGCCATGCACTGAAATGTCGTGCCATGCAATGTCACTTCCCATTTTCCCCAAACCATTTCTAAACCGTTAGTGAACCCATCCCATGGCAACTCCATGGCGGCACAAGAGGAGGATTGGCCACTGTCCCTGACCCATGGCAACTCCATGGCGTCATTTGGGGCCCAGGTAACTCAACCACAGTAGGACGATCTCCCTAATCCCTTCTAGGCCTCACTAACGCAGCGGTCCCTAGGCAACTCCTAGGCGGCCGGGTTTTTCACAAAATTCTTTTCAATTTTTTTTTTCCCAAAAATATATATGTATATATATAAATTTATTTATTTATTTGTCAAATTCATGTTCCCATCTCTTTCCCAATGAAGTACATAGATGCTTCATGCCTTTTTAGTCATAGCAACATTTATCATCACACGCCAATTTTAAGATTTAATTACTTAGCATGCTTCACAAGAAGTTTAAAAAAAAAATAACATACTTCCTTCAACAAAATTCTAGCATGGTAAACAAGTAAGACATGGAATTAAATTCATATAAGCATATATTTCATGTAACACCAATTAAAACACATAAACACATATCTCATTATAACAATATGATCATTTCAAGGAAAAACTAACACAATTTAACATGCTTGACAACAAATCAAATAAAGTGAATTAGAAACAAAAAAAAAAGTGAATTAGGAACCCCTATCTCTATTTTATGCAAAACCCCCAATTTTCACCTCAAACCCTCAAAATGGGTCACAATTTTCGGACTCCCTAGAATAGCCAAAAGCTGAAATTGTTGGTATGGATTTGAAGATCTCGTCGTGGGCTTCAATTTGCCGCAAACGGCATCCAAAATTTTCAAGAGATGAGTAAGAAATCAAGGATTGAAGTTGCAAAAGAAAAAAAAAGAAAAGGAAAATACAGAGGCAGCGAGAGAGAGGAAACAAACTGGCCGAGAGAGAGCTGAGTGAAAATAAAATGGGTCTGTAATGACCCTTATATTACAGGTGGGTCCCACAGTGAAAAAGTAATGTTTAATAATAATAATAATATTATTATTATTATTATATATATATATATATATATATATATATATATATTGATAAACATTACAGATAAGCTAACAAGGAGGATGTGCATACTTGAGGTCTTGAATACAATGAAATGTCCCAACCAACACTCGGACACAACTGGCACACCCCACGGTGTCCGACACGCAAAACGAGAAAAGACGAAAATACTCTCGAAAAATAAAAAATAAAAATTTAGAAAATGAAAAATGGTAAAATTTGAAAACATTACATTCTACCCTCCTTAAAAGATTTCATCCTCGAAATCTACCCTCCTTAAAGAAAGAGACCCACAGCCATACACTTTCCGAGAATACCTCACAAAATCACGAGACTAAGAACTCAACAACCTTATTGTGATACCCCTCAATTCTAGAGCCACGGGTGATTAAGTCCGAGCACAAATCTGAGGGATACCAAACAATTAATATGTAAATAAGCACTGAATACAAAAATGAAATAAGAATAAAAAAATATGCTGAAAGAATTCTAAATTAAAAATTCTCAAAATATTATTATTAAAATCCAATAATCCAAAACCTCCATTAATTTAACAACTCGGGAATCCATCTTGTGGACCCCTAATAAAAACTCAAACTAAAAAGGAAACAACTGAAACAAAACATAAAGCTAAACATTGAAAGCAGTCCTACGTAGTCGGAGGAGTGAGTGACTGTATCTGCTCTACATGATCAAGCGCTAACCCTGGAACTGACTAGCACCTGAAAAATAAGAGTGGGTCAGGCCCACATGCAAGTTCTATCCTACTACAATTCATACAGAAACCTGATACGTAGATACATCCTAGATAGCTCAACAATAACTAGAATAGTCCATATATATATAATTACACATTATAAGATGCTCACTAGCCCAATAGGTCTGTCTCAGCCTGAGTAGAGATACCATGCGAATCGCACAAAACGTGGTTATGTGTACCTAGACTTATCAGGGAACAACAACTATGTCCAGTTATCCATCCTAGGTGATATACGCACCCTAACCATGATCTTAAGACTCAAGCTCATATCATGGCACCATACTCATAAGTATATAAAGTCCGTATAAGCCTAATACAAAATATCATCCATCTGACGTAGTGGCCTGACATATGTACAACAATGCATCCAGAAACCAAAATATGTCATTCAATTAATTATTGACTTGACATCAATATGAGTAGGACTTAACCTTTATGGTTAATCCATACATCAATCCAAAATAGGTAGGACTTAGTATTTGAACTAATCCACCACTAGTATGTCATCGTCCCATATCGGTGCATACCAAAACACAAGTTCGTATAATTGACAAAACAGGAATAAGTAACTCATCAATCATACTCCAAAATAAGCATAAATAAAGTCTAACCTGTGTATGACCCAAGTATGCATCCAATATAAGATTTAAGAATCTGATTCCAGTCTTTTACATTGATAAAGTAAGACTAAGCATTTAAGTCCTCCAAACAGTACCATAATTGATGCAATATACATTATATTTAGACATCGATTAATCCAATCTAAGCATTCTTATTTTCCAGATAAACAACCATATGCTTATACACCGCTGAAACATGATTAACAGTTTTACATCATGCAGAGAAACAAAATTGCTAAATATTAGTACACAATTTAAATTAATTTTCCAACCTTCTACATGCAAGATTACTATTTAACCTTATGTTATTTCATTTTTCAACATCTTACTGTAAACATGCTTCTCAGTGATTTTTATATCTTTGTAACAATTATATACACCAACCATAGCAACTAAAACAACTTAGAAAGCCCCCTACTGGACAAACCAAACTCAGAACCACGGAAAACCAAAAAAAAATAGAAGAGGGAGCCACCTCCCTAAACAAAGGGTGGAGCCGGATCCATACTTATGAGAGCTGGCTCTCTCATCCCTAGAGCTTGCTCTTTCCTTTGGAGAGCCGTCTTTTAATTCCGGTTGTCTTCTTCGCCTTCGGCGACATGCAGAATCCTCTGTACTATTTTATTAAGACTTCTAAGGTCCAATTTATGTCCTAGAATTAATTATTAACTGGTATCATACATTATCGACATGAATTGAAACAAGTTTAAAATCAACGAACATAAAATTTAATTATGAACATCAATCAACCATAATACAGATTTATTCCATGCAGTTAAATACAATTCAAACATGCTCATAAGATATATTTTAACCTTAATTAAACACTGGAGTCTACCTAGGCATGCACAGAACACAGAACACAAATTTAAGAGAAAGAGTTAAAATATAACTTGCCTGTGAGATTTTTGAATTAAAATCTCTATGCCGTCTTCCTAGATTTTTCGGCGATCCTTCACTGTTCTAACTCCTCTGTTTCCTCCTTAGTTCAACACACAAACAACGCCCTTTTAATCCTTCCTTGGTTTAGCCTTAGTCCCAGCTAAACCCTAGTTTTTCTCTCTCAGTTTCACTCTACCTCCAGTACGTGAATAGGGTTCTAAAAACCCTTGGTAGACCTACTGTTATATTTATAGGCTTAAGAAAAATACTAACCCTAATTCTAATTTAATTTAGAGATGGAAAAGAACAATTCATTCTATATCTAATTCGGCTATATAAAACGTGACTACCTAAAAGAAAGCAAAACCCAAATTAAACAATTAAAACAATTTCCAACAACTGGTCCGTATTTAACAATTAAGGAAAGCAACAAATATAAATTACCATGTAAGCATAACATCAATTACACAAATAATTCAATTCAATAAAACAATTAAGCAAAGAATTAACTACAAATAAAAACAAATAACCAAATAATTCAATAAAATAAAACAATTAAACAGTTAGGCAATTAACCAATTAAAAATACAATAAAATAATGAATTAAAATGTCAAGACTATCCTTTTAAATTAGGGGTATTACACTTATTGCCTTTGACACCAGACGCCAATAGGCAATCACACATTGTCGTCAATGCTCACCACCCTATGAGGGTACTCGTCACTCACAACATCATACACAAAACCCGTTGGATTCTATACTTGACTTAAAACCAACACTAGTCCCCTCTACACCGCTACACAAGGTTTGGGAGCCAAAAAAAGAACGGTCACAAGACCCTTGAACATGACAACATCCTATCTCAATTCATCCTTCAAAGGGCACACAAGACCCCAAACGAGGAACCCCGTTCATCTCATAATCAAGCTCAAACTCAACTTTACATGTCTTTGTCAGACCAAGCACTCGTTATTCACTGCATAGCTACACCACCGCACTATACGACAATCACCATACTAACCGGGTCCTTACCCGAACCCGAGGACATACTAGGGGTAAAATGGTCTTTTTACAATATAAAAGAATAATCCATCCTAAAACTAGTCAAATGAGGTTTAAAACAACTATTCTAGTAGTTCCATGATGATCGGTGAGGTTCCACGGTCACCGGATATGAATTCCCAAAAATGCTCTTACCGGTTTAAAGTAAATTCTGACACTGTTTCACTAAAACAACCATAACTCTCAACATGAGTGCAATATGAAGATGGGGTTGGTCTCGTTGGAAAGCTAACTCAAAATTTTTGAAAATGGGCTCAAGAATAACCTCATTTGGGTATGGAACGAAGAAGTTATGACCATTTGAAATTAAGTGATCCAAACTGATAAGCTAACAAGGAGGATGTGCATACTGGAGGTCTTGAACACATTGAAATGTCCCAACCAACACTCGGACACAACCAGCACATGTGTCCAGCACGCAAAATGAGAAAAGACAAAAATACCCTCAAAAAATAAAAATAAAAATTCCAGAAGATAAAAATAGGTAAAATTTGAAAACATTACATGACTACTCAAACTGAGCTTAACCCACATTTGAATTTTTAAACTCAATTTGAGATTCAGTATTAGAAAGTCCCGTTATTTCGAGTTATACATATCACCAATCTCCACAATTGAAATTTTGAATGATTTTATTAGTTAGTTTTAGTTTAGATTACTCCTAGGCACAAATTTTTTAAAAAAAGACTTGATGCAATTTTTTACAAAATTACAAACAAATTCTTAAAGGTTTAATTCTCTAAAATGTAGATCCTACTGGCTAGATATACTAATAATCAAATTCGAAATGCGAACATTAATAGTTGAAACATTTCAAAATTGATTATCTTGAATTGGTTTCTACAATCATATTACAACTTTTACAATAAAAGATGTCGTATTGTATGCACTAATTTTCCCTGAACTATGCCTACAAAGTAATACTTTATGACAATCCTTTTTTCGCAAAGCAAATTGATCAAGAATATGGCAAGAGCTAAAGTTGAATAGATCCCACTAATCAGAAACAAACCGCGAAAGTTGTCAAGGTTCAGAATGTTTGGATTGTTGCTGGGGCTAGTCACTAAGTCCTGCTGGGACATAAAAGATGACTCACTATTAAACCATGCCTTCTCCATCTTCACAAGCTTTCCTTCTTCTCTCAGTTTCATAATTGCCCTTGAAATTTCGGGAACCAATGGTGAACCTTTCCGGAAAACCTGTCATAAGAAATCAACCATAGCATATTAATTAGAGTTCGCATAGACCTATAAGTAAAGAGAGGAAATGTCTACATTATGCACTAGGTCTGTATATATCTTTTATATGCCTGCATATGTGATGACATTGTTGTTCTCTTATGTTCATATGTCTCTGTGCAAAACCAATCTGTTTAAGAATGTTACTCACAAAGCCAAAGCCATTGGTCTTAGATACTGATGCAATCATGGCATAGCCTTGGGAATATCTTGCAAGGAAGATCTTGATGTATGGGATCTCATCAATGATAGCGACAACACCACCATTTTTAGTCCCCCTTGATAAAGCATCTGTATATTCCTCAGGCGAAGAATATTGCATAAGCTTAGTGTCTTGAAAATTCAGGTTGCTGACAATATCTCCTTTTACGAGAGAGCCACTTTGGTATCCTATATAATTCTCTTTTGATGTTAGTTGTATTTGCTAGACCGTCAGCATTGAAGATAAAGTTGCAGTGTAGCTTGCAGCCAATAAAAGCACAATGAACACCCAAACAATTACTGTAAACCTTGACAAATTATTCAATAACTTTTCTCCTGCAATGTCAAACACCAAAATTTTTGTTCTTAAATTTTTTTTTCTGGAAGGTTAGTTTATCTTGTTTCAATACAATATACTTTTACCAATAATAAAAAAAATTACAAAAGAACTTACTATGAGTGAAAACAAGGGTTGAGAAGGAGAACCAGAAGATCATTTCCATTTGCTGAGCTGCAGAACCTTGGAATTCTTCATTTACTGGATGTTCAATAACCCAAACAACAAAGCCGGTTAGGAGAAAGAAAACAGCACTTGTCAGCCATAGATTTGAATCAAGTGGCTTCAAGAAGATCCACATATTCTTATTGTCAACCCTTGCTATTGTTCCAACACCCAAGTCGGTATATGGCATTGTAAAGTCAACATATAGAGATCTATTAGCCGTTATTGTAGTATCCCCCATGACAACATCATAATTCTGAACCATTCAAAAATGTGACATACATCAAAAAGACCACTATGCAAATATATATAAATAAGCCAGTATTCAAGTCTAGCTGCATGTTTTGTGTCGTGTGTATATGAGGGCATCCGTGTGGGAAATGTGAAAAATGTTTCCCGTACTAAATATTTGTGAATCTCCCAGTTTGTGATATTGTTCTACATTTTGAATTGACATACCTGAAGATAGACCTGATATATAAGATTGTTATAGTTTCCCGCCGGCTCCCCATTGGAATCCTCAAATGGAATAAACTCATATGATTCAGTACTTAGTAAGCCATCAATGGCAGCAATGAATACATCAATGCAGAAACCGATGGCAGTTGTAGCATTTGTTTGAGGATCACGCTGCACCTTTATCAACTCTTTGAACCCTTGATTCACTGGTACTCCAATTCTTAGCTTTTTACCATTCATTCGCATCAACCAACCTTTTGGAGTAGTTGTAGATCCTCCCAGCCAGATAATGGTTTCAAGACCTGTATTAGTACTTGAAGACCTCAGATATTTTTCATTAACATATGGATTCATTTCTTTAGTGATTCCATCAGTCAGTGTCCAAAATCCAACTCTTCTCTCCCTTTTGCCTAATACATTCACTATTTCAAATGCCCTAGAGATTAGTTTCCCGTACATAAATTGGAACTCACCACTTAAACCCCTAAATTTAATTTGCAATAACTCGTTTAGAATTATTGAGCCACTTTGAGAAGCTCCAATGTTAGCTAAGTCTGTCATGTTCAATGCTGCACTTTGTTCCTTGGTTTGAGAAATCTTATCTGCTACCTTCTCCACTGCCCTTGCTAGGGCCCAAATTGCATCATATGCCCATATGCCAAACACATTTAACTCCATCATTTCCATATTGGGGTTTTCCATACGCATTTTCCTTCTCCATCTTATTGTGAAGTTGTGGAGCTTGCTTAATGGTGGAATATAAGACTTGAAACCTAGTGCGCCTTGTATTGACTCAATGAGTACAGAAGAATCCATTGAATGCAAGAGGTCCATAGCCTTGTCAGTTATAATCCAAGCATATCCCTCACTCATCATTCCTAACCTTTTGACGTTTAAGAAAAGGCGAGACACTAGAGAAGGTGAAACATGCACAACAAATATTGTTGTTTGGAGAGTACTACTCGTGAGATGATGGAGCTCTACAAGGATTTCTTCATCAGTGGCTGAGGGAGAAATGGCACTCTTATAATCAATACGAATGTTTTTCTCTTGGAATGAATCGGCCAAATTTGATATGATTTCTCCCTCCTCATAAATAAGGATGACGTTCGTCCATTGAAATGATTATACTATGGAAGCAACACCATCAAAGTCAAGGGTTTGGTCTTGTGTAAGTTGAACAAGGTATGGATATTCCGTTGACGACGTAGGACTCCAAGTAAAAGAAAGGATAGGAACTTTGGCCTTGTCCCCCAGTGTAGCCAAGAAATTCGCTTCAGGTGATGTTCCTGGGCCTATGATTGCTTGCACCTTGTCATTCTCCAAAAGATCAAGAACTGCATTGGGCACGGGAAGCAATTTATTATTTAATGTCATGGTAAAAGCCCCCAATTTCAAGCATGAACTTTGGCTTCTAAGTTCAAACATATCAGTCTGGAAAGAAAATGATAGGTTTATGAAAATGATATACAATTCAAATAAGTTTTTTTCTTTTCTTCCCTTGGCAAAGGAGCCAAATCAACTTAGGGGACCAAATAGTAGCCTTTTCTTTTATATGCATATGAGGCCATGCATGCCAATATATAGTGATTGAAAAATGAAAAAGACAATTCAGAAAAGCTTAAGTAAGGTGCCGATTCATCAAGATGCATGTGGAATGAAAAATAAAGACTCACCGGCAGACAGAGCACGCAGGGGTTCTCTCTTGGAAATCCCTGATGTGAAGAAGTATCCTTGTTGTGTAGTGTGTGTTAAGAGCATAAAAATCAGATATTGTCATGCTAATGCAGCTATTAACAACCTTCCCAACCAATGATCCCATATCCAGAATTACTCCAACCTGAATTTCCTTCACTATACCGATATTACTACTATGATTTGTGTCCAGTTCTGCATTTAATTGATAGAGAACAACAATTGCTGATGGGTCTCAGACTGAAATCCGTCCCTACTTCTTCCAAGTGATATGAAGATATGGTTCTTCATCCTGCCTCACTGCCGGAGGAAATGGGTGCTTAATTATTTAGTTAGCATCTCATCTTAACCTCTTGTTGCTCTTAAATATATATATATATAAGTATAGGTTGGTTGAATATGAACCTCTAACAATTACAAACTATTTCTCTAAGAACTAATGAACTAAAAGTCTACAAGTCTACCTGAAAATATATGTCCAGCCGTGTCTAGCGCATTCAAGTTAGTATCCGGTGAGGAAATTAGAATTGTTGACTGGCCTTTAAAGAAAGACTTCTTCAACTCTCTTTTTCTTTCCTTCTTTTTTTTTAAAAAAAAAAAAAAAATTATTATTATTGTTACGTTTTATTTTTAATCACTTGTGAGTTTAATAGCTCATCAAGAAAGGAACAACTTGAAGAATTACAAATATAGCAACTAAAATTAAGTTTGAAACGAGAGAATTAAAGTTTCACCATCACAATACCAGGAGTAGGAAAAAAAGAAGCAGCAGCTATACTGGGCATTATTGATTTACCAATTTATTGATGGTTTTTTGTCCAACATTCAGTACTCTTGACCACATGGTTAGGATTGACTATTATAATTTTCAACATTTACAGAATCAACCAATGACTATTTTACATTGAATTATTTTGGTTGTGGACAAAGTCATTGTGGAAGAAAAAGTCTCTTAAACATCTGATAATGCTTTACTTTTTTTATATTTATGTTTATAACTTTATTATATGCACACACATATAAATTGCCGTGTCTTTATGTTAAAAACGGCACGCAAACGAATAGGACCCTTCCTTATTGTCACGCCCCGCCTATGGAGGTTGTACCACGCAGGTGACACGCAGACGCTAAGGAGGACGCTGCATGGCAACTGCATGGCAAGTGGAGTTTCTAAAGTCTTCCGGAGTAGTCTAGAGTTGTGTGGAAGATTCTAGATATGTGTAGTATATTCTAGAAGTGTGTGGAAGGTTCTAGAATTCTCCAGAATTGTGTGGAGTAGTATGGAGGGTTCTAGAATGTTGTAGATATGTATGGAGATGTGTAGAAGGTGGAAGAAGATTCTAGATAATCAATCTCCACCGTTGGTTAGAATGCATCCTAGCCATCCATTAGGGATGGGGATGCCTATAAATAGGAGTAGGACTTCATTTTGCAAACAACAAGTCCTAGAGTGAGTCTTGAGAGCCTTGTAGAGAGCTTGAGTGTTAGCCTTGTACAAAGCATTCTTTGAAGTAATAGAAGTGTTCTTTCCTTGCCAACTTAAGTGCCTTAGTGTGTGTGAGTGTGCAAGCCAAGTGAGGAGAGGGCAAAGGCAACTACAACACTAGTAAGCGCACGAGGGGAGTGTGTTGGCTAAGGTGTGCACGGGAGTTAGGCTGACCAAGTACTTGCGAGAGTGAAAGCAACGTCTTGGTGCCGCACGGGAGCAGCTAGAGTGGTGCTGAAACTCTAAGCCCGTGACAGTTGGTATCAGAGCAGGTTCGTCAAGGGAGCTTTGTTGGAGTAGACATGGCTAGCGGAGGAGACCACCAAGTCCACATCTTAGAGCAGAGCTTGGAGGAGAAGCTTGCCACACACTTGGTCTACACGGAGACCAAATTTAATAGGCTCGAGAGAAGGATGGCGGAGCTCTACGAGCTGATTGATGGCATCGCCAACAAGGCGCAAGAGAAAGAAAGGGACTTGCATGGTTTGGTAGACGACTTGCGCGTGGAGATTGCCGAGTGCAAGAAGGAGTTCTCCCAGGCGCGCGAGGTCGTGGTGAAGCCAAGGAAGAAGAAGGCGCCGGAGCCCAAGGAGTACGATGGGGCAAGGAATGCGCGCCAGATTGACAACTTCTTTTGGCACATGGAGCGGTACTTCGAGTGCATGGAGATCGAGGATGATGAGGAGAAGGTGCAGACAGGCACTATGTACCTCACAGACACCGCCGCTCTATGGTGGAGGCAGCGCTTCACTGGTAGAGGCGCAAGAGCAGTTGACACATGGGAGGAGTTCAAGAGGCAGCTCAAGAGGCAGTTCTACCCTGGGTGCGTTGAGGACCTGGCCATGATCAACCTAAGGCGCTTGAAGCAGAAGGGCAGCATAAGGGAGTATGTGAAGGAGTACTCCAATTTGATGCTGGAGATCCCAGAGATGCCGGAGCGGCATCGCGTGTGCTTGTTCATAGATGGGCTGCAGTCTTGGGTGGCCACGGAGCTAAGGAGGAGGGAGCCTAGAGACTTGGCATCCGCAATGGCTATAGCGGAGCGCCTCGAAAACTTTAGGCGCGATGACAAGAGGGCCACGTCTCCCAGGAGGGACCACGGCAAAGGTGGGGGAGACCGACGCTTCAAGAAACGGGGCTCGCCCAAGTCTAGTGATGATGAGCACAGCGATGAGGAGAGACGCCCACGCCATGATAAGGGCAAGGACCATGGAGAGAGGTCCAAGGCTAGTGGCAAATGGGAGCGCCGCGATAAGGGCAAGTGGGAGCCGAAGTGCTACTTGTGCGAAGGGCCGCACATATTGCGACACTGCCCCAACAAGAAGACCATGAGCGCCCTTGTGAAGGATAAGGGCAAGGGCAAGGTGGATGATACGGGCAGCGACGAAGACAGGTGCATGGGGGCTATGCAGATGCTGAGTAGCATGGCGCATGACACCAAGAAAAAGGGTAAGGCGAAGAAAGTAGCTGGGGTGCGCTATGTGGATGCGCAGGTTGGTGGCAAAGCCGTACAAGCGTTGGTGGACACGGGCGCCACACACAACTTCATTACCCCAGAGGAGGCGCAACGACTTGGCTTGGAGATGCGCAAGACGGAGGGATGGATCAAGGCCGTCAACTCCGAGGAGGCACGCGTGAGTAGAGTGTGCAAAGAGGTGGAGCTATGCTTGCAAGGATGGAAGGGCAAGGCCGACTTCCAAGTTGCGGAGATGGACGACCATGACATGGTGCTGGGGCTGGAGTTCATGGACAGGAACAACGCCGCGCCACTACCATGCCTTGGTGCGTTGATGATACTTGGAGGCGAGGAAGGCAAGGCCGCATGCATGGTGCCGCTCGTGGGCAGGAAGGAGAGTCCAGAGGTGGCAGTCAACACGATGGAGCTCGTGAGGACTTCACATCTCCCGAAGGGCGCTCGTACGTTTGGGCCAAGGACATATGCGCAAGTGCTGATGACCTGCGAGAGGCTGGGTCAGTTGAAGAAACCGTGACGAGGGCGTCACGGAAATGGGTGGGGGAGAATGTCACGCCCCGCCTATGGAGGTTGTACCACGCAGGTGACACGCAGACACTAAGGAGGACGCTGCATGGCAACTGCATGGCAAGTGGAGTTTCTAGAGTCTTCCGGAGTAGTCTAGAGTTGTGTGGAAGATTCTAGATATGTGTAGTATATTCTAGAAGTGTGTGGAAGGTTCTAGAATTCTCCAGAATTGTGTGGAGTAGTATGGAGGGTTCTAGAATGTTGTAGATATGTATGGAGATGTGTAGAAGGTGGAAGAAGATTCTAGATAATCAATATCCACCGTTGGTTAGAATGCATCCTAGCCATCCATTAGGGATGGGGATGCCTATAAATAGGAGTAGGACTTCATTTTGCAAACAACAAGTCCTAGAGTGAGTCTTGAGAGCCTTGTAGAGAGTTTGAGTGTTAGCCTTGTACAAAGCATTCTTTGAAGTAATAGAAGTGTTCTTTCCTTGCCAACTTAAGTGCCTTAGTGTGTGTGAGTGTGTAAGCCAAGTGAGGAGAGGGCAAGGGCAACTACAACACTAGTAAGCGCACGAGGGGAGTGTGTTGGCTAAGGTGTGCACGGGAGTTAGGCTGACCAAGTACTTGCGAGAGTGAAAGCAACGTCTTGGTGCCGCACGGGAGCAGCTAGAGTGGTGCTGAAACTCTAAGCCCGTGACATTATGCTCCATTTGAATTGGCTCTTTAAATGTTGCTTTTGACTTGGTGAGTTTAGAAGTCACTTCCTCAAAATGTTTTTCTAAAAAGACACGACAAGCCAAAATGGTGTTTTAGTAAAAATTTTAAAAATTCAAATATACCCCTTTTTAATATATATATATATATATATATATATATATATATATATTCGAGTGTGTTTTAAACCCAATTCATTTCCATCCAATGGTTTCATCATCAAGGTTGTTTTCTCTTTTATTTAATCAAATCAGAGACCCTAAACATCAAGATTTTTTTCTCGTTTTTTTAATTAAATCAGAAACCCTATCAAACCAGAATTTGTAGACACTATAACCATATTCATTGGATGGAGGTTTTACTCGGACTATGGTAAAGATTCGATATCATTTAAATAGTTAATCAAAATTACGTCTTTTTAAGGGAATTAAATGGCAAAAATAGGACAATATATATGAAAAAAAAAAAAAAAAATTTCTCTCCATCTTTAATTTATTTTTTTTCTTCCATAAATTGACTTAGGATATAGGTACAGTTGTATTTAATTTGCTCCAACATCTCAATTTATCAAATCGCTATAGAATCCTTTTAATAGAATTTAGTTTTTTATTTAGCTCATTTTATAGACCTTAACAATCTAAAAAAATTATTCTTGAGATTCATGATAAATGTACTACAAATTTTGTTCTATCACAAGTTATATGTTTATCATTCATGTTATCACAAATTATGTACTTATCATTCATGCATGAGAGAGATTCAAGATATATAAGTGACAGATTTTATTCTATCACAAATTTCATTCACTAGGCTACTGTGACTTGAAATTTTAAGCATATGGTGAAAATAATTTATTTGACTCATTCAGATAGAATGGGTGCAGAGTTGATGTTTTGATAAACATCTTATTTTGTTTTATTAATGATGAAATGAAATTGGTGAGTTTTTTTAAACATAATTTACTGTTTTTATATTTCACATATTAGATTAAATTTGATTACATTAAATGCTTATTTGGATGTGCTTAAAAAAAGAAATATAAACTGAAAAAAAAAATAAGGACAAAATTGTTATCTGAGAAGTATAACTGTATAAGAGCTTTAACCAAAACATTTGCCAAACAGACGGTAATCTCTTCGTCATTGGCTTCCGAAAATAATGAGTACTGAGATTGTGTCAAGGCTTACAGGTTTCTATCATTGTCCCTTAAACAAGTTAGAAACATGAATTATATATATATATATATCTGTAATTTCGTAAGAAAGCTCTATATTTCATGCCGTGTTGACTCAATTTAATTGTGTTGGCTTGTCAACAAAATGTATAGTATTTTTTTAATTTAGGCTCTGTTTGTTTTGATTTAAAATATATATATTTTTATTTCAGAAAAAAATATATATATTTTTTATTTTTATTTTTCAGTGTTTGACAAAAATCTAAATTAAGTTCATTGAGTGGGACACATAAAATACTTTGTCCAAAATTAATAAATAAGTTATTTTTGTTAGTTTTAATATTTTTTTTTTTATAAATATTTTATGAGAATCAAACACCAAAAAAACACAAAAAAATATTTTTGCCTCAAACAAACGGGGCCTTAATTATTATTATTATTTTTAAAGGAATGTATTAACCCTCTCAACCCAAACGTAACTATAAAGAACAAGTGCATCAGAGCCGGAGGCAGACCCATAAACTTTTGCTGGGGATGCCTACCTAGCCCTATGTGTATACTTAGAATTCTAATTGTTAAAAAACTAATTCATATGTGGAGTATTAATATGTGAGACTAAAAATCCAATTGGATTGCATTGAATCGGATTTACATATTAAATGGATATGATATGTTAAATTAAGGGTAAATTATACTTATTTCTCTTGAGTTTGAAAAAATCTCATACAAGTGGAGCATTTTAAATTTATTGTTTTAACCTTTCTTGAGGTTTCAGCGTATGTTCAACAACCCTTTCTTTATCAAAACTTGTAAAAAAAATTCATAAAATGACCAAATTGCCCTTACACATATTTTTTAAAATAAATTTATTTACAATATATTCTTTAAATTTATTGTTTTAACCTTTCTTGAGGTTTCCGTGTATGTCCAATAAAACCTCTCCATCAAAACTTATAAAAAAAAAAAAAAAAAATTTCATAAAACGACCAAGTTACCTTTACACTTTTCCTTTTAGTTTTTTTATTTTTTTTATTTTAGGAGTGGACAGCTCTGGTGGAGAGGAGACAGAAAATTGATTTTTTTAAAATTTTATAATATATTTTGTATTAGAAAAATATATTATATATAAAGGTATAATTGATTTTTAAGAGGTAATATATTACATATATGAGGCCGTGCATGCCAATAAATAGTGAATGAAAACTGAAGAAGGCAATTAAGAACAAAAAAAGCTCAAGTAAGGTACCGACCAATTCATGAATGCAAAACAAACACTCACCGGCGGAGAGAGCACGCAAGGGTTCTCCCTTGGAATCCCTGATGTGAAGAAGTATCCTTATTGTGTAGTGTTTGTTAAGAGCATAAAAATCGGATATAGCCATGCTAATGCAACTATTAACAACCTTCCCAACCAATGATCCCATATCCAGAATTACTCCAACCTGAATTTCCTTCACAACACCGATATTATTACTCTGATTTGCGTCAAGTTCAGCATTTAATTGATAGAGATGGCTCAACAATATCAGAAGTGAAATGAAGATATAGTTCTTCATCATTGTCGTCTCTCCGCTGGAGCAAACGCTCGAGTGCTTAATTATTTGGTTAGCTTCTTGACTTCATGTTGCTCATGCTCTTATATAGAATATGAATCACTAATATTTTACAAACTATTATATATGTAATAATTACTAATGAATTCTAAGTCTACCTGAAAGCTAGCCGTGTCTAGCGGTTCATGTTAGTATAATAATAGTCTCTAGTGTGGAAAGTAGTATTGCTGACCGACCTTCAATGAAAGACAACTTCAACACGGTTTAACTTTTTAAAAAAAAAAAAAATAATCCGAATTCATCTTGTAAAATTCTGAAAAAGACTAGTATGTTCAATGATAGCTCATCGATCAAGAAAGGAAACAAATTAAGACAACTTTAAAAAGTACACATATATAAACTAAAATTAAAAGTGAAACGAGAAAAAAGTCTTATATATTGACATTTAGCATACATATCACTTGCACTCCTTCAAAATATTCTCCAGATGTTTTCACTATACCAAAAGAAAGAAAGACGAAAGAAAAGAAAAAGAACTACACTGATATTATTGATTTACTAATTTATTTTTTGGGTAAATCAATTTATTAGATGAAAAAGACAAACTGTACAAGGGCGGGCCAAACCCAAAAAGCCCACCCAAATAAACAAGTGATGCTGTAAGGTGTAAATAGAACACTCCGTACTACATTTAGTGCTCTTGACTACAATTAATTGCAAAGTCAGCAATGACTATTCTATGTTGAACTATTCTTATTCTGATTCTTGTGAAATAAAGAATCTCTTGCGACAGCTGGGAAATAATAATAATAATAATTATTATTATTATAATAAATAAAAAATCTCTTCGTCCTTGGTTGTTGCTGGAAGTAATGAGCTAGAACTGCCTGAGATAAAGTCGAGGGCTAAAAGGTTTTCAATAATTGTCCCATAAACAAGTTAGGGACATGAATTTTATTTTAAATTCGTATAAAAACTAGTTTAATATCTAAGGAGATCGACTTTGGTGATAGACTGATAGCATAAGGAAATCAAATGATTGTTCAATACCTTTGGAGATGTAAGCCTTTTATTAGTATTATTATTATTATTATTATTATTATTATTTTTTGAGTGCAAGTTATAATAAAAAGGATTCAGCGAAGTAAACTCTTGAATTATGACCTAATTGCAAGAAACCTTCCTGAATTAAAAGTAATTCCTTGAACTATAAAAATGTTGCATTTGAGTACAATTCGTCGACCAACCATTAATGAAAAAATAAAATTACCTTTAAGCCCTTTAGTGTAACTGCGACGTTTTGTGTTAATGGGAATTAATATGTTGACGTGTCAAGGAAATTTCCAACAGCCAATAGAAAAACGACAGCACATATACTTACCTTATCCTTACATAAAAACTGGCACCAAAGTGACCAAACCAACCCTACATCAATTTATGGCACCAAACAATTCAGCCCCATCTCTCTCTCACACAGATGGCGTCCAAGGGGTGGAAAACGATTCTCTCAGTCAGATATAACAACAGCGACAGCAAAGGGATCCTATCTAGGGTTTTAAGTGCTATCTCACAGTCCTCAATCGAGTACCGAGGCAAGCAAACAAACGTCGAACGCTGCCTACGCAACGATGTGCCTGATGAAGAGCATGGAAAAGGGCGCCTGGATCGCCGATTCGCCGGCACGACGTTCCTCATCGTCGTCTTGCGCTTATCGTCGAGATGGATCGCGGTCTGCAGCTTAATGAGCTTGAGTTACAGCAGGCGAGTTTACTCGGTACCCTACTTGCCTAGTACGAATTGCCCTCTTTGCTTCATGAGGTGCTCCGGCTCCTTTGGTATGGAGATGGTCCGCATCTGTTCTCTTCCTTCACAGATGCAATTTCAAATTACACACTCTTCTCCCAAAAAAAGAAACTCTTTGTCCTCACTCACTTGTCTATATGATTTTTTTTTTTTTTTTTCCTTTCTGTGAGGCTATCACTTTGGGGATTACATAATTAGTAATCCATTGTCATAGATAAAACAAGCGTAAATGAGAATTGAGAAGCAAGATAACAAATGAACTGATGCCCAATCAAATAAATAAGATAATTGATTCCCATGAACAAATTGTGGAAGATGGATTGAGGACAAATAGTGGATGATTAATATGCCAATTACGAGCATTTACCGATTTATATATATATATATATATCTAAATCCTAAACACACAGATAGAGATATATAGAGAAAGAGAACACAACAAGTTGAATAATTCTTAAGATTTGTTGTTGAACATAAATTGTGATTCTTAAAGATTTGTTGTTCAACATAAATTGGGGATTTTCACGTAGATAGATACATACTGTATATGTATATATAATAATGGGTTTAACTGTCAAGGGTAGTTTAGGCATTTTCAAATTGGGCAAGCTCATGTGTGTCACGTGCCTTAAGATAGCGGCAATCTAACGGCTTGCAACAATTGGAATAGTTTAGGGGTTAAGTGTCTTTGTCTTGTCAATAAAGTATTTATCTAAATTATTATTATTTTTCATCTACTATAAAGAGCAAGTCCGTGCACTAACCTGTCTGAAAAAACTATTAAATGGTCGACAATAACAAATCGTCACCCAATCAAATGACAAGAAATAATTTCTCCCTTTGGATCTCTGCAAATCACCAATGGTAGGAACAATTTCTTCCATATATTTGTTCAAATGGAAGATAACGATGAATTTTCTAAAAGAACGAACTAGGGTTTAGTTAAACCAACCACAACTCTGCTCTGTTGTCACCCCTACCCAATACAGGTAGCCACTGTAACGGCTATCTAGCCTATCTTCCATTTGAACAAAGATATGGGCTGAGCTCGTTTATATTGGGCTTTTCATTTGGACTTCACTCTATTGTAATACTTCATTATATTGATACCATCCTATAGCGCTATTGGGCTTATTGAGCCCAAGTCTCAATATTCCACCAATGTACATTTTACACGTCAATATACACTTATTTCACCATCTAAGGGGGAAAAAAATCAATAAAAATGTATAAGGAGAAGCTAAAATACACCTTTAATTTGATAAAGCTAAAATACTGTTGCAGTTGATGCTTGTAATTTATGTGAGTTTTCATGACTCAAATTGCAGCATGAATTATGAGTGTCTTTTTTTTTTTTTTTTTTTTTTTTAAACAAAGAATCAACCTATTCCCCATAATTTCTTACTTCAAGATTTTACTACTTATATACACAACAAGATGAAGTAAGTAATTAACCCAAGGAATGAAAAAAATTTGTGATTTGTGTCATAAAAAATTAATTATAAATTTTAATATTTTGTTGTATGCAATTAAGGCTGCAACTTGAACGAGTTAGGGGTATAATTTAAACTAAACTTGATATATGCAACGATCAGTTCTAATCTGACTACTCAATTAAGCTTAACACACCTTTGAATTTTCAAACTCAAGTTGAGATTTAGGATTAGAAAGTCTGATTATTTTGAGTTATACATATCACCAATTTCCATAGTTAAAATTTTTGACTGATTTTATTAGTTAGTTTTAGTTTAGATTACTCTTAGGCACAAATTTTTTCAAAAGACATAATGCAAATATTTTCAAAATTACAACCAAATCGTTCAAAGATTAATTCTCTACAATGTGGATCCTCCTAGCCAGATATACTAATAAATTGAGATTTTAACTAAGAAAGTAATTATAATTTAAGTATTATATACAATATATTTAAAATAAAAAAAAATTATCAAATAATATTAAAAATTGAGTTCGGGCTCACGGAATTGACACATCAATCCAAAATCTAATCCAAATTATGTTGGAGTAGAAAATTATCAAACCTAGTAAACCGTAATTGTAAAAAAAAATAAATAAATAAATAAATAAAATAAAAAATAAAAAAATAAAATAAAATAAAATAGGTTATCCAAGCCTGTAAAATTATGTTGGAGTAGAAAATTACCAAACCTAGTAAACCGTAATTTTTTTTTTTTTAAAAAAAAAAGGTTATCCAAGCCTGTAAAATACCGAACCTGACTCGAATTGGGTTTGATTGTGCTACCCAAATTGCAGTCTTCCATCAATATGGTGAGTCGGTGGCTGACGGTGACAAAGAAACCTCTGAGCGCGAACGAGCACTGGAAGAAGGCCTTATTGCATTGAGAGATTACATAATAGGTGAGTGAGCCTTATTTTGCTTCTACTTTATTGTTTTTTTTGTTTTTTTTCTCATTTTAATTTACTCCATTTGTTCTTCTTTATTTGATTTCAACGTAAATCTTGGTGGCTCTTATTTTGTTGACTTATTTGCTTTATTATTCTGTATTTGCCATTAGATTGGTTGACAAAATATCCACTTTTGCGTTAATTAAGTTGGTTTTTGAAATCTTTGTAAATTAGTGTCCTTCAATTCATTCTTCAACAAGGGTTGGCCCAACATTTGGGAAATTAGAATGTGTTTTAGCTTGCATTAATGGGGTGGTAAGCCAAAGAACAAAATATCTTGAATTGATTATCTTGAATTGGTTTCTACAATCATATTGCGACTTCTACATAAAAGATACCTTACCTTATGCACTAATTTTCCCCTAACTATGCCTACAAAGTAATACTTCATGACATTCCATTTTTCACAAAGAAAATTGATCAAGGATATGACAAGAGCTAAAGCTGAACAGATCCCACTAATCAGAAATAAACCACGAAAATTGTCGAGGTTCAGAGCGTTGGGATTTTTGCTTGGGCTACTCGGAGCGTCCTGTTGGGACATAAAAGATGACTTACTATTAAACCATGCCTTCTCCATCATCATAAGCTTTCTTTCTACTCTCAATTTCATAATTGCCCTTGAAATTTCAGGAACCAATGGTGAACCTTTCCGGAAAACCTGTCATAAGAAATCAACCATGGTATATTAATTAGAGTTCGCATAGACATATGAATAAAGAGAGGAAATGTCCAAATTATGCACTTGGTCTGTATATATTTATTTGTATGCCTGCATATGTGATGACATTGTTGTTCTCTTATGTTCATGTGTTTGTGTGCAAAACCAATTTGTTTAAGAATGATACTCACAAAGCCAAAGCCATTGGTCTTAGATTCAGATGCGATCATGGCATAGTCTTGGGAATATCTTGCAAGGAAGATCTTGATGTATGGGATCTCATCAATAATAGCGACAACACCACCATTTTTTATTCCCTTTGATAAAGCATCTGCATATTCCTCAAGCGATGAATATTGCATAAGCTTAATGTCTTCAAAATTCAGGTTGCTGACAATATCTCTTTTTACGAGAAACCCACTTTGGTATCCGATATAACTCTCTTTTGATGTTAGTTGTATCTGTTGGACCGTCATCATTGAAGATAAAGTTGCAGTGTAGCTTGAAGTCGATATAAGCACAACGAACACCCAAATAGTTATTGTAAACCTTGACAAATTACTTAATAACTTTTCTCCTACAATGTCAAACACCAAAATTTTTGTTCTGGAAGGTTTGGTTATTTTGTTTCAATACAATATACTTTTACCAATTATAAAAAATAAAAATAATAAAAAAAATTACAAAAGAACTTACTATGAGCAAAAACAAGAGTTGAGATGGAGAACCAGAAGATCATTCCCATTTGCTGAGCTGCTGAACCTTGGAATTCTTCATTTACAGGATACTTAATAAGCCAAACAACAAAGCCGGTTAGGATAAAGAAAGCAGCACTTCTCAGCCATAGATTTGAATCAAGTGGCTTCAAGAAAATCCACATGTTCTTATTGTCAACCCTTGTTATTGTTCCAAGAGCCAAGTCGGTATATGGCATTGTAAAGTCAACATATAGAGACCTATTGGCCGTTATTGTAGTATCCCCCACGACAACATCATAATTCTGAACCATTCAAAAATGCAAAATATATCAAAAAGACCACTATGCAGATATATATATATATATATATATAAGCTAGCATTCATGTCTAGCTGTATGTTTTGTGTAGTGTGTATACAAGGGAATGCATGTGGGAAATGTGAAAAATGTTTCTCATACTAAATATTTGTGAATCTCCCAGTTATGATATTGTTTTACAATTTGGATTGACGTACCGAAGATAGACCTGATATACAAGATCGTTATAGTTTCCTGCCGGCTCCCCATTGGAATCCTCAAATGGAATAAACTCGTATAATTCAGTACTTAGTAAGCCATCTATGGCAGCATTGAATACATCAATGCAGAAACCAGTGGCAATTGTTGCATTTGTTTGAGGATCACACTGCAACTTTATCAACTCTTCGAACCCTTGATTCACTGGTACACCAATTCTTAGCTTTTTACCATTCATTCGCATCAACTAACCTTTTGGAGTAGTTGTAGATCCTCCCGGCCAGATAATGGTTTCAAGACCTGTATTAGTACTTGAAGACCTCGGATATTTTTCACTAACAGATGGATTCATTTCATTAGTGATTTCATCAGTCACTGTCCAAAATCCAACTCTTCTCTCCCTTTTGCCTAATACATTCACTATTTCAAATGCTTTAGAGATTAGTTTCCTGTGCATAAATTGGAACTCACCACTTAAACCCCTAAATCTAATTTTCAATAACTCGCTTAGAATTATTGAGCCACTTTGAGAAACTCCAATGTTAGCTAAGTCTGTCATGTTCAATGCTGCATTTTGTTCCTTAGTTTTAGAAATCTTATCCACTACCTTCTCTATTGCCCTTGCTAGGGCCCAAATTGAATCATATGCCCATATGCCAAACACATTTAACTCCATTATTTCCATATTGGGGTTTTCTGTACGCATTTTCCTTCTCCATCTTACAGTGAAGTTGTGGAGCTCGCTTGATAGTGGAATATAAGACTTGAAACCTAGTGCGCCTTGTATTGACTCAATGAGTACAGAAGAATCCATTGAATGCAAGAGGTCCATTGTCTTGTCAGTTATAATCCAAGCATATCCGTCACTCATCATTCCTAACCTTTTGACGTTTAAGAAAAGATGAGACACTAGAGAAAGTGAAACATGCACAACAAATATTGTTGTTTGTAGGGTACTACTTGTGAGATTATGGAGCTCTACAAGGATTTGTTCATCAGTGGCTGAGGGAGAAATGGCACTCTTATAAGCAATACGTATGTTTTTATCTTAGAATGAATCGGCCAAATTTGATATGATTTATCCCTGCTCATAAATAAGGATGACATTCGTCCATTGAAATGATTCTACAATGGAAGCAACACCATCAAATTCAAGGGTTTGGTCTTGTGTAAGTTGAACGAGGTATGGATATTCCGTTAACGACGTAAGACTCCCAATAAAAGAAAGGATAGAAACGTTGGCCTTGTCCCCCAGTGCAGCCAAGAACTTCGTTTCAGGTGATGTTCTTGGACCTATGATTGCTTGCACCTTGTTATTCTCCAAAAGATCAAGAGCTGCATTGGCAAGGGAAACAATTTACTTGATTATTTAATGTCAGGGTAAAAGCCCCCAATTTTAAGCATGAACTTTGGCTTTTAAGTTCAAACATATCAGTCTGGAAAGAAAATGATAGGTTTATGAAAATGAGATAGAATTCAAAACAGTTTTCTTTCCTTGGCAAAAGGGGCCAAATCAACTTAGGTGACCAAATAGTAGCCTTTTCTTTTATATGCATATGAGGCCATGCATGCCAATAAATAGTGAATGAAAAATGAAGAAGACAATTCAGGAAAAAAAAAAAAAAAATGCTCAAGGATTCATTAAGATGCATGTGGAATGTAAAGCGAAAACTCACCAATAGACAGAACACGCAGGGGTTCTCCCTCCGAATCCCTTATGTGAGGAACTATCCTTGTTCTGTAGTGTTTGTTTAGAGCATAAAAATCAGATATTGCCATAGTAATGCAGCTATGAACAACATTTCCAACCAATGATCCCATATCCAGAATTACTCCAACCTAAATTTCCTTCACTACACCCATACTGCTACTTTTATTTGTGTCCGGTTCTACATTTAGTTGACAGAGATAGCTCAACAATATTATAAGTGAAATGAAGATATGGTTCTTCATCCTATCTCTCGGCCGGAGGAATTGGGTGCTAAATCTTTTAGTTAGCATCTTATTTAAACCTCATGTTGCTTATATATATATATATATATATATAGTTGGCTGAATATGAACCATTGAACCTAACAATTACAAAGTACTTATGTAAGAACTACAAGTCTACAAGTCTACCTTAAAATATATGTCTAGCCATGTCTAGCGCGTTTAAGTTGGTATCCGGTGCGGAAAGTAGAATTGTTGACCGACCTTTAAAGACAAACAACTTCAACTCTCTCTTTCTTCTTCTTGTTTTTTTTTTAAATTATTATTATTGTTATGTTTTTTTTTTTTTTGTTTAATCACTTGCGAGTTTAATGATAGCTCATCAAGAAAGGAACAACTTCAAGAATTTTAAATATAGCAACTAAAATTAATTGTGAAACGAGAAAATTAAAGTTTCATCCTAGTAGTAGTTAAAAAAAAAAAAAAAAAAAAAAAAAAAAAAAAAAAAAAAAGAAGCTATACTGGGCATTATTGATTTACCAATTTATTGATGCTTTTCTTGTCCAACATTCAGTACTCTTGACCACATGGTTAAGATTGACTATTATAATTTTCAACAATTGCAAAATCAACCAATGACTATTTTACATTGAATTATTTTGGTTGTGGACAAAGCCATTGTGGAAGAAAACGTCTCTTAAACGTCTGATAATGCTTTACTTTTTTTATACTTAGGTTTATTATATGCACACACACATATAAATTGCCGTGTATTTCTGTTAAAAACGGCATGCAAACGAATAACTAAGTTCAAAACTTGTGAAATAAGGCCCTTCCTTAATTATATCAAGAATCTCTTCGTCATTGGCTTCTGTGATACCCCCTAATTTCGAAACACAGGTTGATCAAGTTCGCGCACAAAATCAAGGGATATCAAAACAATTAAAGTATTTAACAAGCATAGAGTACAAAAAGAAATAAAAATAAATAAATAACTCGCTGAAGGAAAATCTATTAAATGAAAATCCATTAATAATTCTCCAATGGTTACAGCTCGGGAATCCCGTAACTCAAGGGTCCCTTAACAAAAATCCACTATTCAGAAATTCATCAATACATAATGAAGTAAAATATCCTACTTTAAAATAAAATAGAAAGAATAGATAAGTCCTCCAACTGCGGATCCTCAACCTTGAGATTTGGAACTTCTAATGACCTAAAAATAAATCGCGGGTTAAACCCTACGAGTAAGCTCTCTCTACCAGACCTCTGAAAACTAATAAATAAATCATCTCTCACCAAAACCAATCATATTAAATTTTTTTTTTTTTATCTTTTATAAACAATGATATACATAAATATAAATAATTATATGTAATACATTAATCACATCCATTAATAGGTTCATTAAATCTAAAACTATTAAACAATGATTAAATAAATAATCATTCCTAAACCAATCCACAATTTCTTTTATAAAGAAACTCTTTTAATCCCAAACCCATTCTAGTCAGTTATTTAATCATTTAAACAATAAAACATAAGTAAAGGAATATTATATTTAATTCAATCCATAATAATAATTGTAGTTATTTAAATCACATATTCAAAGTCCAAACTTTGACCAATAATACATGTCTCCACCAGTATTATTTTATTAATTTATATACAATAATATACTAACCTTTAAACACAAGATTATTTTAATATAAGAATATCTAACCCTAGTCCAACTGATACATACAATAACCCTAGATGAAATCTTAATCATCTAACACATAACAATTAAATTACACTTTGGCAAATCAACCATGCCCTTAAAAATATATTTATTTATATATTGACAATTTAACCATGCCTCCTTAAGTATAATTATTTATACTTTGGCAATTCAACCATGCCTCCATAAGTATATTTATTCATACATTTAATTAACAACTCACCCATACTTCCCATCTATGTATTCTATTCATACAAATATTTAGGTAATATTTTTAATCCTTTGGCAATTCATCCATGCTTACACTTCAACCATGAATCACTTTAAACTTAACAATACGTTAAATCATACATAACCATCTTATGCATAGTACACGCATATCATTAATTTAATAATCAACTTATCAAGATATATCAAATGAGAATGATAATATTAATCATTTTAAATTATATATATATAAATATATACCTACATATATATTATTTAATATATATATATGTGTGTGTGTGTGTGTGTGTGTGTGTGTGTTTAACACATTCCTTAATAATCCTTGATTATTTAAAATCAATATAATTCTCTACAATTCATAAACGAATTAAACTATATATACACATATATAAATAATTATATATATATATATATATATATATATATATATATATATATATATATATATACACTTCCTTCCATAACAAATTATTAATTTATTATATTTACACAAATTAATGCTACTAAATATGTCAGAAATAGTTTCCCCTAAATACTCCATATCAATTTAAATAGTTTTCCGACACCATCTCATTAAAATGTAAATATCTCTTAGTAAGATGAGAATCTGATAATAAAATTGGTACCATTGGAAAGAGGACAAAAAATCCTTGAATTTGAGCTCAAGAATGACCCAATTTCGATTTAAGATGACTAAGTTATGACCGTTTTAATTTTATGTCACAAACGGGCAAAATAATTGGTTGTGCTCAAACACTACTGTGAGTGAGCCCACATTGGATTAGCTCACTTGAGCTCACACAAATGCACCCACACCAGATTAGCTCACTTGAGCTCACATGTATACACCCATACCAGATCAATCTTCTGTTGACCAAACCTAATCCATGGTCCAGATTCACATGCGCACTCTTTTGTGTACATCGTAATGCACCGAATCATTCCACTTATATTTAAACTATTCCAATGGCCCAGATCAGTGATGTAACCTCTTACCATGCATACTATCACACTAGATCATACCTCGAAACACTGAATCCATCCCCTAGTTTATGCACCGATTCACACAGAGTGCATAGAATTAATTTAAAATTTAATAAAAATAATTCTAAAATAAATTCCAGAATATAAAAAAAATTACAAAACAAATTCTAAAAATATTCTGAAAAATAAAGAAAAATTCCAAAAAATATAAAAACCCAAATTAATCCCCTTGGGTTACAGTTCCACCTATACATTGATTTTAAAATATATATACAACACCTACATATACAAATAAAATCCAATAATCCAAAATTAAAAATATATAATAATTCATACTTTTAAATAATCATATATAAACATGATTTAATCAAATAAATTAACTTGATATTTTTAATTAATCCAAATTAATAATTTAATTAAAGCCTTAATACTCACGGTAAAATCCTTATGGGTTCTAAGAGGAAAAATAGAGAAAACTCGCCTGAAGGTTTCGAAACGAAACCGACGCTTCAAGCTTTGATTGTCTCTTCCAATCCAAACGTCCTCCTTCTCAGATCCGGTCTCCTCCTTGTCAGCCCTTCTTCTTCCTCTCTCTCTGACTCCCTTATTTTTCTAACGTGTAAACTTTTAATCCTAAAGCCTTATGTGCATATTTATACACATTAAAATTCAAATCATATTCCAACTAAGACTATGAATTAAAATAATAATCTTTAAATAATTTATATCTATAAACATATATTATATTACATATATATATACACCTTGCATAATTAACCCATTGATTAATTAAATCATATATACCTATATATATCAATTAATATATATCTATATATATATATCTTTCCATAACAATTATTAATTAATTATATTTATATATAATTATATATATTTATAATTAATACAAAAATGATCATTTAAATAATTAAATAATCACGGGTCTTTATTAATTAACCCAATAAGACTTCATACAAGCCCAAGATCACATCTTTTGGTCCAACTTCCCTTAAGCTCAAATTCAATTAATTTAAATAAACCAAATAATTAAATAAACACTTAAATAAAAAAAACAAAAACTAATTACACTAAGCACATAAACAAAACAATAAATTACAACCAAGTCACACCATACCAATAAAATCAACACGCCAACAATTCAATCAATAATTAAGTACACACACAACAATCATCATATCAATGATTCACGAAATATAAATAAAATAAAACAAAACAATTAATCTAAGCACTCAATAGAACAAATCAATTAAAAATTAAAATAAACGCAATTAATTCAAATTAAATCAAATAAATCATTTAAAAATAAAATAAAAGTAATTAATTTCAATTAATAAATCCTTTAAAATATCGAGGTATTACATTCTTCCCCCCTAACAAAAGGAATTCCGTCCTCGGAATTCACGAATTCATGAAATGAAAATTTTGATTATTTAATTTCAAATTTCATTATTCCTTTTATCCGCACACATATTCATAATTAGCAGACACATCTTGTAATTAGCTAATTCTATATTTATATAATTGATAAATATAAGTACACACTAGAGACTCTCACTGGACTAAAGCAGTCTAAACCGGATAGTGGGTATCTCATGCAAAACGCACACAAAGGTGGTCACGAGTCCTCCTTCTACCAGGGCCCACACATCCTTAAATCCAGTTACCCATCTCAATAGGCAATATACGTCTCCATCCTAACCACTGATCCTGAGACTCAAGCTCATATCGTGGCACATATATATATAATCCATTATATCCAAGCATAAAAGTAAACTATCCAACCATATTATTTCAATGGCATGCCATCCAACTATTCTGTTGACTTGACATGAATAAGTAGGACTTAACTCTATGGTTAATCCGTTCCCTTATAAATATATAGGTTATATTCATAAATAAATAAATAAATAAATAGGTAAGACTTAAACCATATCGGTGCATTAAACCATATAATCCATAAATAAATAGGTAGGACTTAACTTTTTCATTAATCCGTCCCTAAAATACCTCCATATTATTTTAATGGTGCATAAATCTATAAAACCCATAATTCATGCAACATATATAATTATACATCAAATAAACCAGAAGTAAGCATAATATAAATCTAATAAATACATGATTATATTATATGCCAATACATGATTAAAATCACATAAATATAAATTGAAATTGCTAGAATAATATTAAGCAACTAAATCATTCATTCACAACATCTAAGTTAATTAAAATTCCATATTGTTCAAGTCCTTAGCATATTAATGTATATTATGCATTCTGAGATTTTAACCAGTCTATTTCAACCATTTAAATTACCTAATTTGATCTAAATAACCTTGGAACACCCCAATCCTCAAAACAGAATTTAAAATAAAAAAAACAATTCTGCACCTACATTCATCCTCCCTGAACAATACTGGGTGTAGAAGTAATAACTTCCCAAAATTCAGTTATCTACTCTATCCCGCACAAACTATTGACCGCCGTAGTCTAGTCATTCAATCAGTTTTCATAATAAATATTGTCTCCCTGCATACTGATTTAGTATACGATCTTGGCACCTACGCTCTTACCTCCTCAAATACCTTCCAAATTGGCATCCTACCATTTGCTGATAAGATAAGATGATTTAATGTTAGGACGTACTAACGGACCGAATGTAGAATACAATGAATCCAAAACTTAAGCTCTAAGTAAAAGAATACACAACGCGGAAGTTATACAATGAAAGACACCCTAGGGACATTTGAACCTAGAGTGCTCTGATACCAACTGTGATACCCCCTAATCAAATCCACGCACAAAACTAGTAGATATCAAAACAATTAAAGTATTTAACAAGCACAGAGTATAAAAAGAAATAAAAATAAATAAATAACTCGCTGAAGGAAAATCTATTAAATAAAAATCCATTAATAATTCTCTAATGGTTACAGCCCGGGAATCCCGTAACTCAAGGGCCCCTTAACAGAAATCCACTATCCAGAAATTCATCAATACATAATGAAGTAAAATATCCTCATTTGAAATAAAATAGAAAGAATAGATAAGTCCTCCAGCTGCGGATCATCAACCTTGAGACTTGGAACTTCTAATGACCTGAAAAATAAATCGCGGGTTAAACCCTACGAGCAAGCTCTCTCTACTAGACCTCTGAAAACCAATAAATAAACCATCTCTCACCAAAACCAATCATATTAATTTTTTTTTTTTTTTATCTTTTATAAACAATGATATACATAAATATAAATAATTATATGTATTACATTAATCACATCCATTAATAGGTTTATTAAATCTAAAACTATTAAACAATGATTAAATTAATAATCATTCCTAAACCAATCCACAATTTCTTTTAAAAAGAAACTCATTTAATCTTAAACCCATTCTAGTCAGTTATTTAATCATTTAACCAATAAAACATAATTAAAGGAATATTATATTTAATTCAATCCATAATAATAATTGTAATTATTTAAATCACATATTCAAAATCCAAGCTTTGACCAATAATACATGTCTCCACCAGTATTATTTTATTAATTTATATACAATAATATACTAACCTTTAAATACAAGATTATTCTAATATAAGAATATCTAACCCTACTTTAACTGATATATACAATAACCCTAGATGAAATCTTAATCATCTAACACATAACAATTAAATTATGCTTTGGCAAATCAACAATGCCCTTAAAAATATATTTATTTATATATTGACAACTTAACCATGCTTCCTTAAGTATAATTATTTATACTTTGACAATTCAACCATGCCTCCATAAGTATATTTATTCATACATTTAATTAGCAACTCATCCATGCTTCCCATCTATGTATTCTATTCATACAAATATTTAGGTAATATTTTTAATCCTTTGGCAATTCATCCATGCCTACACTTTAACCATGAATCACTTTAAACTTAACAATACGCTAAATCATATATAACCGTCTCATGCATATTATACGCATATCATTAATTTAATAATCAACCTATCAAGATATACCAAATGAGAATGATAATATTAATCATTTTAAATTATATACATATAAATATATACCTACACATATATTATTATTATTATATATATATATATATATATATATATATATATATATATATATATATAATGGTATATTTCATCTAAAATGTTATTTTTTGACATAACAATCATTTCACATTTATTTTAACAACTTTTGACAATCTTAAAATATGCGAAGTCTTTTAAAGGCCTATTAGAGTGTTTTATTTTTATCTACTAGTTATATTTTGAATTTGAGAACTATTATATTTGATAATATTTTTGACAATCTCAAAATATAAGATATTTTTTAAAAGACTATTAAAATATTTTATTTTTATTTACTTATTATATTTTGAGTTGAGAAGTCATTCAAGCCGGACATTGGAGATGCTGTAATCTAACAATTGAGTTCGCATGGCTATCCTACTGGGCGACTATATTTGACACTTCTCGAGTGGGTCCTACTGCGGGATATTTCACTCATATGGCTACTACATTATCGAGACTGGAATAATATCGGTGGTGCTAAGGAGAGTCCACGTGTTACAGTGATAAGAACTCGCCAGTTGCATGGACCCACAACCAAAAACAAATTAACATTGATACATATATTGTCTCCATGCATGTAAACATTCGTGAGTGGGGCCTTTGATTGGATCAAAGAATTGAATGGTGACCTAGTTTTATACATGTATTATGTATTGCATGTAGTTATAGGATTTTATATTTTATAAAGATGATCGATGATAGCTTTATAAAAACTTTCTTCGAGTTTTTAATGGATAACATAACCTTTCAAAACTCTAATATTGTAAGTTTTGATGATCCGATCGAGCTGATCATGAAAGCCATAGACATATTGAATATTTGAACATAGCTCTTTAGTATTCCTTTAGTATATGGTACTGCACTCAGGAAATTATAATTTGAGAAAGAAATTAGACAGAAATGTAATACATTACCCAATTCCAAGATCAAATAAGACAACATATAATTTCATTAAGTTAAAACACCAATATGCTATACATGTAACATGTCCAACAGTTTTAAGAGCCTGTCTAGTAAAAGGGTCATGATTCAATAAGAGAGCCAAATTGCCTATAACTTTTCAAATACGTAATTAATTAACTTAGTTAATGAAAGACATGTGTTCATGCATCTTTTATGGAACAGGTGCCAATGTCTTTGATAGAGTAACCATGAGGACAACCATATAGATGATTAGAGCAGAACAGATAATCACAATCATGTTGTTAGAGTTGCACTTACACAATCAACCGAATTTGATTCTAGTTGTTGTGGTGAAAATACAAAATAACAACGCACGTTGTTCCAGGAATAATCAAGTAATCACAAAGGAAAAAAAATTACACATAAGAACACAAGATATACATGGTTTACCCAAATCTTAGGGCTACGTCCGTGGAGCACACCGAACAAATTTACTATGAAAAAGATGAAGAATTACAAGGAAAATTCTCTCTCAATTGCTCTCTCTTGTATTGGCACACATTTATCTCTAATTTTCACCCCTATTTATAGAGTCTCAAACTTGTCCTACAAGAACTTGCCTTTTGTAGAATCCAAAACCAATAAGGAAATTAAATCAGATCAGGAAACTGAATTTTCCTTAAACCAATAAGGAAGTCAAATCAGATTAGGAAATTGAATTTTCCCTAACAGATTAGGAAACTGAATTTTTCCTAAAATTCAGTACTCTTGAAGTTTCCATATAATTAAATCTTCTTAAAAATCTTCCACCTAATCAGACTCCATAAAACCATAACAATCTCCCACTTGGAGGCTGGAGCACTTCTAAACCCATTCCATCTTCTTCTCATGCATGTCGGTGCGCTTCTCTCTGTCTTCAAGCTAAAAGACCAACTGAAGTTGCATACAACTTTAGTTTCTCCATGGTCACTGTCTTGGTCAACATATCAACCGGATTCTTGGTACTAAGTATTTTCTCAAGTGTCAACACCCCATCTTCTAACAAAGATCTGATAAAGTGATACCGAAGTTTTATATGCTTGGTCCTTGAATGAAATGTTGAATTCTTTGCCAGATGTATCGCACTCTGACTATCACTGTGCAAAACGTTCTTCACCTGTTCGAATCCCAACTCTGTTAACAAACCTTGTAACCAAATCATCTCCTTACTGGCCTCTGTCATCGCCACATACTCTGCCTCTGTAGTAGATAGTGCTACAATCTTCTGTATTTGCGAAACCCAACTAACTGCAGTTGTACCCACCATGAACACATACCCGGTAGTACTTCTTCTGTGGTCCACCTCACCAGCAAAGTCTGAATCTACATAACCATGTAGCTTTACTTCACCCTTTCTGAAACAAAAACATCTGTCTGTGGTACCCCGTAGATATCTCAATATCCACTTTACTGCTTCCCAGTGTAACTTGCCCGGATCCTTCATGAACCTGCTTACTACTCCCACTGCATATGCAATGTCTGGTCTTGTGCACACCATAGCATACATTAAACTTCCAATGGCTGAGGCATATGGAATTTTAGCTCTGAAGTTTTTCTCATCTTCTGTCTTCGAACACTGATCTTAAGATAATCGGAAGTGATTAGCTAAGGTAGTACTCACTGCCTTAGCATTATTCATGTTGAACCTCTTCAGAACCCGTTCAACATACTCAGCCTGAGACAACTGCAATGTACCTTTCTGTTTGTCTCTACTAATCCTCATCCCAAGAATCTACTTCGCTGCACCAAGATCATTTATCTCGAATTCACTAGACAACTGCTTCTTTAATTTGCTGATTTCTTCAAAATCAGAACCTGCCACTAACATGTCATCAACATAAAGTAAAAGAATAATGAAACTTGACTTAAACCTCTTGAAGTAGCAGCAATGGTCAGCGTTGCACTTGTTGTAGCCATGTCGCTTCATAAAACCATCAAACTTCTTGTACCACTGCCTCGAGGCTTGCTTCAAACCATATAAGCTTTTCTTTAACTTGTACACTAGTTTCTCTTTCCCTTTGACTGAGAAACCCTCTGGTTGTTGCATGTAAATCTCCTCCTCAAGGTCCCCATGGAGGAAAACAGTTTTGACATCTAACTGCTTAAGGTGCAACCCCTCTGCTGCAACAATGCTAAGAACTGAACGAATAGTACTCAGTTTCACAACCGGAGAAAAAATGTCTGTGTAGTCAATGCCTTACTTTTGCTGAAAGCCTTTGATCACCAATCTCGCCTTGTATCTCTTGGAACCATCGTGTTCCTCTTTTACCCTGTACACCCATTTGTTGTGAAGAGCTTTCTTCCCCATGGGTAACTTGGCTAGTTCCCATGTTTTGTTGGAGATAAGGGACTTCATCTCATCTTCCATTGCAAGCTTCCACTTGCTAGCATCTTTAACTTGACATGCTTCATCATAGCATTCAAGTTCACCATCATCTGTGAGCAACATATAATCCAAATATTTCCTATTCAGTACATGAGGTCGCGTAGACCTTTTGGGTGCAGACATAGGAGTTGGAATCTTCGATGAACTCTACTCTGTGAGTTCTGGCCAAGAACCCTCATCTGTCTGCTCCGCATCAACGCTCTCTGGATCATCATCCCACTCAATAAACTCAGGCTTACTCTGTATATGACTAGTTAACTGTGCTACATCTCTATCTTTGTATATCACCTTCTCGTTGAAAATCATATCTCTACTTCTGATGATTTTCTTGTTCTGATTATCCCAGAGTCGATAACCAAACTCATCTCTGCCATACCCAACGAAGATGCATTTTAGTGACTTAGGGTCGAGCTTTTTGTGATACCCCTCGGATCCGAGACACGGGTTGATCAGGCCCAGGCCCAAACCCGAGGGATATCAAACAATTAATATGTAACCAAACACAGAATACAAGATAAAATAAGAAATAAAAATAATAAGCTGGAAGAGTGCTAACTGAAAATCCTTAAGATATAAATATTGAAATCCAAAACAATCCAAAACTCCATAAGTTTACAACTCGGGAATCTATCCATTGGACCCCTTATTGAAATTCTCCAAAAGATACTGAAATAATAAAAATAAAATCCAAAGCTAACATAGAGAAGGTTCCTACATAATCGGAGGAATGAATAGCTGTATCTACTCTGCACGTCCAAGCTCTAACCCTGGAGCTGACGAACACCTGAAAAATAAAGAAGTGGGTCAGGCCCACATGCAAGTCCTGATCTACTACAATCCAAACAGTAATCTGATACGCAGATACATCCTAGGAAGACTCAACAATATCTAGAGTAGTCCATATAAGTATATAGTACACACTATAGGACGCTCGCTAGTCCAGTAGGTTTGTCTCAGCCTGAATAGAAGGCAACATGCAAATACGCACCCTAAGGTGGGCATGAGTACCTAGACCTACCAGGGAGCAACACCTATGTCCAGTTATCCATCCTAGGCGATATACGCACCCTAACCATGGTCATGAGACTCAAGCTCATACCATGGCACATTTAATAAATATATAAAGTCCATACTCCTCCTAATACATAATACCATCCATCTGTTTGGTGGTCTGGTATATGTATATCCATCCATCCTGAAACCATATTAAGTCATTCAACTATTTTGTTGACATGACACAAGTAGGTGATGGACTTAACTCATAGGGTTAATCCATACCTTAATCCAAAGTAGGTAGGATTTAGTGTTTGACTAATCCATACCTAAAATGTCACCGTCCCATACCGGTACATACAAATCCTCCATATAGCATAGTTATTAAAACAACATTATATAATCAACAACCGTACTCCAGAATATGCATTTGTATAAATTCATAGATATACCAATATTAGGTATTCATTACAAAACCTAAATATCATGCTCCAATCATTTAAACCGCTAAAATAAATTATAGCGTTTAAGTCCTCCAAAACAACCGATAAATTGATACAAATTAAACAAATTAAATATCAATTAAATCCAAACTAAGTATAGTTAAATATAATTAATTCACCATAATTATAACACTATACAAATATAGGATTACATATAATTCAATTATATATAAAAACTTTGCCAAGTTCTAGTCATATAAACCTAGCAAAAACAGTGCAACGTATAGCCACTATTTGAGTTGTTCATTGATCCTTTCCTTAAACCATTATTGTATTAAATGTTTTCAATATTTATTTAAGTCCCTAACATTTAATTACATCTCACAGTAGCTTTTAAACAGCCTTAGAAAACACCGTGTAGCCCAAACAACCCTTAAAACTCCTTTCAGTGCGCTTCAAGAAAGAGCAGGCTCAATTAAAACATTGAGCCTGCTCCATTTTTGGGTTAGAGCCGGCTACTTCAGCATTGAGCCGGCTCTAAACTCTAATAGAGCCGGCTCCTTTGCCTTTGAGCCGGCTCCTTTGTGTTTTGGAGCCTGCTCCATCCCCTTCAGCAGCCTGTTGCCCGTTCCAGCTTCATCTTCTCTGACTCCGGTGATTACAGAGCCTCTGTGGTGTGTTCTAATTCTTATTCTAGGTTCAATCTTAGTCCCAAATAAGTTTAAACCGCTGAGATCCAATCCTAACATGTGCAGAAACACAAGTTTTAAAACCACGTTTACAGAACCTTAGTTTGAAATTTTTAAGCAACCCACAACAGATTTATTTGGTGAAATTAAATACTGTGTTAAACACTTATTCTAGGGTTCATTTAAAGTCTCAGACTAATAAATATATCTTCACAACAAGAATCTAACACAAGATTCAAAAACAATCCGCAGCAAAATCAAGTAGCAGAAAATCAACAATTCTTGCAAAGCAGTTAATTCACGAGAGTAAATGAAATTCATACATGCATATAAAACTTGTTATAAAGTTTATTTAAGTCCATTTTATCCTTGTTTTAATCCTTGGAGTCTTAACTAAGTATGCACAGAACACAGATTCATAGGAAAGAGAAGAATAGGGACTTGCCTTTGAATTTCAGATTTGAAATTCTAATTCACCGTCTCTGTGTGATATGTTTGTGTCCTACACTATAGTTCCCCACTACCACGCTCCTTCCTCCTTGAGTTGCTTTGCTAATCACCCAAGTTCACTCTGTGTTTCCCTTAAATCTTTCTCTCTGTAACGTACGTAAACTCCCTCTCTGTTACTCTGCCCTCACAACTCTCTGTATCACTGTATACATGAATATGGTGAATAGGGTTTTCAGAAAACCTCGGCAGACGTATACCCATATATTTATAGAGTTATACCGAAACCCTATATTAATTAAAGCCCAAACTAAATCCTAACCGGCCCATAGAGTTTAATTAAAACCTGTGTCGGCTAAAAAACTAAACCCTAAATTATGAAAAAAATAGTTAATTAAAATACTTCCTAAATTAAAACCTTTAATAATCAATTCAATTAAAGAAAATGATAAAGTCCAATCTAACGTAATACAGAAAATAAAATACAATGTAATAATTACTTAATTCACAGAATCACCATTAAACAACAAATCATCAATTATTGCAAATAAAACACCAATCCACAAGTTAAACAATTTAAAATTCAAACACCATTTAATTAATTCAAATAATACAAATAAGTCAAGTAAGGCAAATAATTAAAAAAAAAAATCAATTAAAACATAAATTAAATACCAGGACTATCCTTTTGAAATTAGGGGTATTACAATTTCCCCCAGCATGGTCACTAATATGCACATATGCAATACAACTAAAAACTTTCAACCATGAAAGATTTACCTCTTTGCCACTTCATACCTCTTCTGGTATTCAATGCTCCAAAGGCTCCGATGGTCCACAATTTATTAGGTAGGATACTGTATTGACTGCTTTTGCCCAAAACTGTTTGGGTAGACCCGAATATATACGCATGCTTCTGGCTCTTTCTGTCAATGTTCGGTTTATCCGTTCTACCACCCCATTCTGCTGTGGGGTTCCTTGCACAGCCCTCTCCAATCTGATCCCATTATCAAAATAGAACTTCTTGAACCCAGAGTCTTCATACTCACCACCATTGTCTGATCTCAACCTCTTGATCTTCAAACCTGTCTCATTCTCTACCATGGCCTTCCACTTCTTGAACACATTAAATACCTCAGATTTGTGCTTCAAAAAATAAACCCATACCTTCCTCGTGTGATCATCAATGAAAGTCACGAAGTAGGATTTTTCGCCAATGGATGAGACAGTGGTTGGCCCCCAAACGTCTGTGTGAACTAGCTCAAGTTTCTCCTTTCTGAGATCTCTGCTGCTCTTCTTGAAACTGACTCTCTTCTGCTTGCCCATCACGCAACTCTCACAGAAGTCAATATCAATTGCCTGTATGCCTGGTAGTTTCCCCTTTGAGTGCATAATCTTGAGCCCCCTTTCACTCATGTGACCTAGTCTCTAGTGCCAAAGGTTATGATCTTCTCTGTTTTCGGCAACTGCTATAGACCCACAAGCACTGGTAGTTGTGTAAAGAGTGCCAGATTTCTTACCACGTGCAATGGTCATAGCGCCTCTGGAAACTTTCCACGAGTCCCCATTGAAGGTTGTCACAAAACCTTCATCTGATAATTGTCCTACCAAAATCAGATTCTTCCTTAAGTTAGGGATGTGTCTCACATCCTTTAACTTCCAAGCTGACCCATTCAACTTGATTTGCACTTCACCTTTGCCAATGACGCTGTAAGGCTGGTCATCACCAAGATACACCTTGCCAAGGTTACTCGGTTCATAGTTATTAAATAGCTCTTTGTTTGAAGTGCCATGAAACGATGCGCCAGAATCTAAAACCCATGACTTCGCCTTGCTCTCCAAAGAGCATATCAATTCATTATCTGATTCTTCTGAGACAAAGTTTGCTTCAGTTTTTCTTTCGATTCCTTTCTTTGGAAGTCTGCATTCAACACGGTAATGTCCCTTCTTTCCACAATTCCAACACTCAACGTCATTGAGATCTGTAGAATTTATGAAATTTTAAGACTGTGTCCATCCATTCCTTGACTTGAATCTGCCTCTGTTTCTATTATTGTTGCCCTTCTTCTTGTTTGAACCCTTACCTCTGCTTTCAACATTCAACGCCGAACCACTGGTGGAAACCCTTGCTGTTTGCTGTCTGATTTCTTCAGTCAAAATCATGCTCACAACTTCATCAAACTTTAACTTGGTCTTCCCTGCAGAGCTACTGATCGCTGTAACTGTGCCACTCCAACTCTCAGGTAACTACCCTAGAATTAGCAGTGTTCGGACCTCGTCTTTGAAGTCGATATCAACAGACTTTAATTACCTAACTATCTTGTTGAACGCATTTAGATGTTCGTTGAATTTACCACCTTCGACCATCTTCATGTTGAACAACTTCTTAATCAAGTGCACCTTGTTCGCTACAGAAGGTTGTTCATACATACTATAAAGGGCTACCATGAGAGACTTCATCGTCTTCTCATTCTTGATATTGAAGGCAACTGACTTTGACAACGTCAATCTGACGGTGCCAAGAGCCTTCCTATCAAGTAATTCCCATTCTGCATCCTTTGTATCCTCTGGCTTTTCTCCCAAAGGTTGATATAGATTTTTTTCTGAAACAAGAGTTCTTCAATTTGCATCTTCCAGAAACTGAAGTTTGTGCCATCGAACTTCTCGATCATGGATGTGGATATCTTATCTTCTGATGACATTACTCCCACTCGAATGGACAGATCTAATCGAAAGACTTTTGGAATTTCGTCAAACACCTTCTGTACCCTAGGTTCTCAACTAAAGGCTCTGATACCAGTTGTTAAAGTTGCACTTACACAATCAACCGAATTTGATTTCAGTTGTTGTGGCGAAAACGCAAAATAACAACGCATGTTGTTCGAGGAATAATTAAGCAATCACAAAGGAAAAAAAATCACACATAAACACAAGATATACAAGGTTCACCCAAATCTTAAGGTTACGTCTATGGAGCACACCGAACAAATTCACTATGAAAAAGATGAAGAATTATAAGGAGAATTCTCTCTCAATTGCTCTCTCTTGTATTGACACACATTTATCTCTAATTTTCACCCATATTTATAGAGTCCCAAACTTGTCCTACAAGAACTTGCCTTTTGTATAATCCAAAACCAATAAGAAAATTAAATCAGATCAGGAAACTGAATTTTCCTTAAACTAATAAGGAAGTCAAATCAGATTAGGAAACTGAATTTTTCCTAACAGATTAGGAAACTGAATTTTTCCTAAAATTCCGTACTCTTGAAATTTCCATATAATTAAATCTTCCTAAAAATCTTCCACTTAATCAGACTCCACAAAACCACAACACATGCTTATGGCGGCGCCGAGTGTGTGAGTTCCCCGGCAAGACAGCTTCCCCAACCTCAGCTGAATGACGTGAACCATTGAAGCCTATAAGAAAACACATCCGGCAATGGATGCCAATGCTGACAAAAACAGCAGCAAGACTCGGCTCCGTTTCAGACGTCCGTTTTCAAAATCATCTTCTTGTTAGAGGTGAAGATCAACCTTCACTAACTTGGCCACAAGGCTCGAGAACAAGAAGCAAACACAATAAGCCTCTTTGACATGAAAATGCTGCCATGGCACTCCTTTCTGTCATTGAGGCTAAACTGGTTCGGGGCCGAGGACAGTCCCACGAATACGGCAACGGTGAAGAGTGAGTTGACGTTCATAAGGTCGTCCAGGGCCTTCTGGTAAATTTGTATGATTTTGGTGTAATTTTTCTTCTTTTCATGCCTGAGATGTATACATTATAGCACAAAAATTCAGTAAAATCTAAGTGAATGCCATAATTAATGAAGTAGAAACTAGAGGGATAGAAAGATACCCATTCACCATGGATGCTTGTGATGGTTGGTTCCACGCCATGATTAAATTTCGTAATTGTTTTCCTACTTTCTTTTTCTTTTTCTTTTTTTTTTTTTGGGGAAAAAAAGGTTAATTAAATAGAAATTGCACGATTCGAGAAGAATTGCGACCACATAATCCGATTCTACGGAGATAACATTGGGTTTATTGGTGTGTGGGAGCTAGAGACAGAAGTACTATGGAGTCTTGTGGAATCTGTATATATTTATAACGATCTGGAAATTAAATTGAGAGCACCACTTGAGAATGATAAGATCCAACCATGTGCACAGAGAAAAATCAAACTTACACAGAGAAAAATCAAATTACCCATCAAATTTGCAATATAAAAGGGAGATATACAAGTACGAGTGTGCTCTACAACTAATTGCCAAAATTTATATGCGCGTTTGGATTGTAGAAGGTAAACATTAGTGGGACAACGAGCCAATTTTAAAGAATTGTTAAATATTTCTTAATTATTTTAGAAGTTTAAATAGATTGACTTTGCGTTTGTAAGCACTGAATTAATGTTTTTGAATTAAAATTAAAAGAAATTTAATTTAAATTTAGTTTAGGCTATGTTGGCAGCATAAAATTGGAGTTTTGAAATTTAAATTTGTAAAATTAAAGAAAATTTTAGTTCAATTTTCTAAATTGAATGTTCATTAATTCCATTGATTCTAATTTCAAATTTCAATTCTATACCCATTATGGTTTAAAAATATTTTATTTCAATTCCAAAACTCTAATTCCCTTTACTCATATTTTGTGGATTCAAAATTATTTATTTGTGAATGTTCATAACTTCCACTTCCTTATACCCAGGCTACAATTGAATAAATGAGAAGTTAATAGAATGATTATTTTTTTTTTTTTTTGGTTGCATTAAAAACTTTTCCAATATATGACCTTTGATGTCAGGCTTCCAACCGTTAGATGAGCCCGAAGATAACGTTTAGTCATAGACTAACAGTTGGAACTCATCGAAACTAAAACTGTTATTAGTAATTAAAAGTGATTTATTATAATTTATTCCTTTATTTTATTATGCATGTAAAGTACTACTTGGCCTTGGTCTCTAGACACTAAATTGAAATATATAACTTTAACTAAAAAAAAAAATTTGAAATATATCAAATTTTCTTTTCCATTAGAGTTCCAGAACATCAAACTCAGGCATTACTTGGGGTCTTCAAAACCTTTAAAGCGCTTGCGTAATAGACATCTGGCTTTGATATATTTGCCACTAACAATTATAATTTATAATCACTACTGAAATAATTAAATATGTAACCATTCGTAATGATAGTGCCGGACACGTTTTAATAACATTAAAAATTGAAGAGTAGATTATACCGATATTTTCTGAGATTCTTTCATTCTTCACTTGAATAAATATTTTGATTTTAACTTTCACTCACATTTCAAATTACTCTTTTTTAATTTTTTTTATTTGTTCTAATTATTTTTTAACACATGTGAATGGACCCATTTATCCTCTTTTTTAAATATAATTTTTTTTTAACACATGTGAGTGGACTCATTTATCCTTTTTTTAAAATATAAATTTATATAAAATTTATACAAATTGAAATGACAATAGTATCCCTTATATTATCCAAATCACTCTCTTTCTTACTCTCTCTATTTGCATAAAACACAAAACCACTCATAACCACCACACCCCACCCAACACCTCCATCGCTACTGTCCCCAACCCAACACCACCCAAAACTATCCATCTCCATCTCCATCTCCATCTCCATCTCCATCTCCATCGCCCCTGCCCCTGCCCAACACCTTCATCGCCACCTCCTGTCACTCCCACCCCCTCTCCCACCTAACACCTGCATCACCACCACCCAACACGGTAACTGTAATACCCCTAATTTTAAAAAGGATAAAATGAAAATTTAATTTTGATTTTTATGTAAATTATGTAACTTGATTATTTGTGAATATGGAAATTAATTGATTAATTTTAAATTGTATCTGTTTTACTTTATTTGTCTGTGTTACTTTAATTATATAATTGTGATTTAATTTAATTAATTAAAAGTAGGTTAAATGACGTGTGTTTTATTATGACTTATTTGGTATATATTTTGTATAGTTGTGTATATAGTTTAGGATTATGGTTTTCTTTTATGGAGATCAATTAGCCGACTTGTAAATTTAGTTGAAATTAAAAGTAGGTTAATTCAAGGCCTATAAATAGAACAAGTATACGTCTTCTAGGGTTGGCAAAACCCTATGCACGTAATAGTTTCTGAGATGGAAAACAGAGGTGGTTTTGAGAGGAAAAACAGAGAGATACAGGGAGAAACAAAGAGAGATAGGAGAGGAAGGCTAGTGTTTAGGTTGGACCAAGGAAGAGGAAGGAGTGGTTGTTCGTTTGGTGAAGCCAAGAGCAACAAAGGTGAAACAGTAGTCTAGGACGTTGACGGAAAATTCAGAGACGGTGATTTGGAGTTTCAAAGCTGAAACACAAGGCAAGTCTCTGTTCTACTATTTCCCTTAAATCTGTGTTCTGTGTGCATGCCTAACTAGACTCCAGGAGTTTAATGAATGCTAAAATTGAGTAATTATGCATGCTTAATTGAACTAAAACAAAGGATTGTATGTTTTTAGTTTCATATTCTTGTTTTGAATGATTCTGGAATTTTTGATGCATAATTGATGTTTAAGTTAAATTTTTGCATGTTAAAACATCTAAAATAATTTAGTTTGGACGTATGGGACTTAGGTTGAAGTTTAGAGGCTTTAACTATGGAGTTTTAGGGTTTACAGAGGCTGAACAGACGAAGAAGATGACTTTAGCACCAACTTAGCCAACTAAGTTGGGAACTCAGCCGACTAAGTTTGGAACTCAGCCTGCTAAGTTGGACCACGACCTGGATGTTGGTTTTAACTGCCCTGAATTATTTCTAAACCTATTTTAATTAATCTAAATGGGTTTAATGGACTTAGGAAGATCCCAGAATGCATCTTATATCTATATATGCTAAGAAGATGGATGGTTGGGAAATTCAAAAACTTATAAGTTGTTTAGATCGGATGGATAGGTAAATTTAATTGCTTTGACAATTGAAATTAATGTTTAAACGGATTAAACAATGTTCATGAAACGTTATATTTGTTTATCTGAGATGTATGTTAGTGACTTGGAGGGTAAGTTAGCTGCATGCTATTTAAACTTTGGTATTGCTTAAATAAATGCAATACTTATCTGTATGATGTATCATATTATCTGTGGATTAAATTGATGCATTATTTTTGTATTGCATCATTTATTAGACTGGATGGTTTAGTCTTGGTATCAATTTATGGATGATTTGGAGAATTTAAATGCTATGACTTATTGTAGCTGTTTAAATTGTTGGAGCATGATTTTTATGTTCTGTAATGAATGCCTAATGTCATGATATATGTATTAAACCGTAGTTATGCATAATTAAAGAACTGTTAAAATGTATGTTCGATCAATTGTATGGATGTGGATAATTGAAATTGTTTATCATTACTTTAACAATTTAAAAGGAGGATTTATGATTATAATCATATACTGGATGCGTGATAGGATCGTAATAATATCTAATTTCTATTATGCTGGGTTCTGGATATACTTGATGTTCATTTGAATGTGCATCATTTGTGGATCATATGCATTATATGCACCGGTATGGGACGGTGGCATATCAGAGATGGATTAGATCAAAAAGCTAAATCCTACATCTTCATACATATAGAATGAATTAACTAAAACAGTTAAATCCTACATGGATGCATGTCCTGTCAACTAAAACAGTTGAACGAGATAACGGATATTTAAATAACAATTATTGTTTTAACAATTATGTTATTTGGAGGATTGTATGCACCGGTATGGGACGGTGGCATACTAGGGATGGATTAATTCAAATACTATGTCCTACCTAATCTGGATTGGGGTATGGGTTAACAATAAAGGTTAAGTTCTACTCATGTTTGTGTCATATCAATAAAGAATTGAATGACCTACTTTGGTTTCTGGATGGATTGTTGTACACATATCAAGCCACTATACCAGATGAATGATATTTTGTATTAGGAGGACACAGACTTTATATACTTATGATATGGTGCCATGGTGTGAGCTTGAGTCTCAGGATCATGGTAAGGGTGTGTATATCGCCTAGGATGGATAGCTGGACAGTAGTTGCTGTTCCCTGGTAGGTCTAGGTACTCATGACCACGTAATGTGCGATTTGCATGGTATCTCTACTCAGGCTGAGACAGACCTATTGGACTAGTGAGCGTCCTATAGTGTTTAATAAATACATATATGGACTACTTTAGATATTGTTGGGTCTATCTAGGATGTATCTGCGTATCGGATTTCTGTATGGATCGTAGTAAGATAGGACTTACATGTGGGCCTGACCCACTCTCTTATTTTTCAGGTGTTCGTCAGTTCCAGGATTAGAGCTTGGACATGCAGAGTAGATACAGACACTCATTCCTCCGATGACGTAGGAATGCTTTTTTATGTTTAGTTTTAAATTCTACTTCAGTTGTTTTAGTTTTAGTTTGGGATTTTATTAAGGGGTCCACTGGATGGATTCCCGAGTTGTACGGATTTAAAGGTTATTAATTTATTAAACTTTTATATTTGGAGGATTTTCGTATTTAGAGTTCTTTCCAGCTTATTAATTTATTCTTATTCCATTTTGTATTCCTGCTTATTTACATATTGATTGTTTGGTATCTCTCGGATTTGTGCTCGGACTTGATCACCCGTGGCTCTAGAATCGAGGGGTATCACAGTTGGTATCAGAGCACTCCAGGTTCTAGTGTCCTTAAAAGTGTCTTTCGTTATAGGGCTTCCGCTTTGCATCTCTTAAAACTTAGAGTCATGTTAGGATTCATTGTACTCTTTTACAATTCGTTAGGAGGAATAGCTGACGTCAATTATATTTTATAATTATGGAATGGTTGACACTAGGAGCAGGATGGGGTCCAAGTCAACAGCGATACAGACCCAAAGGAGTAAAAGAGTACGTTATCGAGTTCTTTATCTAAAGCAGAACTTGGGATCAAAAGTTTAGTTTCGGTTGGTGTTACTTTTAGAAGTATAAGCCAAGGAATGATTTAGGAGTGTGTTTTAGGTCACCGCATGAAGGGACCAACACGATTTCAGTTGTTCTCATAAAGGAGACAAACGAGGAATAGGAATGTAACACCCCCACATTTTCCACGCATAAGTTGATCAGGCTTATACACGAAAAACGAGGGATATCAAAAACAATTGGCAATATACAAGCATGGAATACAAAATGATGGAAATAAAAGAATTTAGACAGGAAAGAAACATTAAATAATACAACATCCATCCATCCTTTATTTAAATACAGTACTCCATTACAACTTGGAAATCCTATATCAAGGATCCCTAAATATAAACCTAAGAGTTCAACGTCAAAAGTAAATAAGAACTGAAACTGAAGTAATACATAAAACTTCTACCCTGAACTGGATCGTAAGAGTAGATGAGTTCGGATGGTGGTCCCTCACTGCTAACCTCAACCTTGGAACGGGTACTGACCGTATCCTGAAATAACAACAATGGTGGGTCAACCCCACGAGCAAGTCCTCTCTACTATGACCCAAATCAGAGAATCAAATAAATTAATCATTTATATCCGGATGAGTACTATATCTGTATACATCCTAAGGGAACCATCCAATGTATAACATGACCTCAACCAGAATAGACGGTGATCACTTAGACTCACACTAGGTGGTTAAGTGTCGCCTTTCCCTACCCGGGAAATCAGCTATTATACATGGTGCACGATACTGACAACACAGACTATAACGAACTACACAGTGATAACACCTCTCAAAGTACTGATGAATATACTGAGCATACAAATTAGGCAACACATGCCAATAATATTACTAAATAGACTGAGCATGTCCATTAGGCAACACATGCCAATAATATTAAACCACATACCCCGACAGCCACACATCTGTCTATAGCAACGAATGCATAAGGTATAAATGAGTCTAAACTTATTAGTCAGCTCACAGGGTTCTATATGGCAACACATCCATATAATATAAATGCGACATAATAAACAGTCCATTTATTCCCTGAAATGCACACAGCATAATAATCATGCTTTATATACGATTAACAGTATAAATATTCCATAATATATAATGGGTTATTTATATGAATAAAACCAAGCACTAATTAATTTAACATTAATGGTTATTACAGTTTAATAAAATAATACCATTAATAGTCGTTAAATTAATTACATATGTTTACTAGCGATTCACACTTTAACTGATACAATTAATATTTAGAAATATTAATCGGACAATTATAATAGTTAACGAGAAATAAAATAATAATATAATGTCCCGTTAATTCTAAAAATGCCAACCCGAGGCCCCAAAATGTATAGTGAAGGTCCTGGTAATGACAAAACAGTCCCTAGGGGTATTCTGGACTTTTTCAGCAGCTGCAGAGGCCCTTCACGCGCCCCCACGCGCCTCCCAGAGCTCCCCACACGCGCCGCCAAGCTTTCCCACTCTCCCACGCGCCTCCACGCGCGTCTGGCATCAGCCACGCGCGCGCACGCACTCCCACGCGCGTCTGGAGCGTTCCACGCGCGCGCACGCGCTGCCACGCGCGCACTAATGGTACCTTGCTGACGCGGCGTGTGCTGGTTGGTTGGTTGTACCGTTTCTATGTGGGCGCGCTACACTGGATTGATCCTATCTTAGTTCTTCTAATCCAAGGGTCCTGGTTCGCGCGCGCACCATTTTATGGTGTATTGGACTACACCGAATCAATCTGCTGATTAGTTACTCATCTAATGGCCGGATATCCATGCGCACAGTAACTATAGTGCGCCGTATCACACCGGATTACTCCGGTCATCTCCCCCACTGCCGGCGACCGGAAAACTCGCCGGAAGGTCGCCGGAAAATGCAGAAAAGCCCCGGAAAATTCCTAAAAATTCTAAAAAAAATCCCAAAGGCCATAATAATTATTTTTAGCTATATTTTGATTACATAGGCCATAAAATAATTGTTGACCACCTTTAATAATTAAAATTTCCTTTCTTTAATAAATAAAAAAATTTAATTTAATAATTTCCTAGCATGATCTCTAAGCTCTATAATTATTTAAATAATCTAAACAATTAATTTATGGATTCAAAGGGGAAAAGTAGATAATAACTTGCCTTTTTGGATTTAAAATAAATCTGCCGGTTGCGCGTAGTCGGGTAAATTCCCTACACCGGTCCAAACTTTTTTCTTTCTCTCTCTCTTCCTTCCCACACTCTTACAATGGCTCACTAGAATTTATAATTTGTTTCTAACTCCCTTTTTTCATTCTAAGGTAGGCTAGCTAATTTATATAAAAATTATATAATATAAATATTACAAATATCTAATTTTTTACATCTACTAACCACCTTCCCAACCATAAGGCTTCAATTCCACCCATAAACATTGATGCAATCCTATCCTAATCTCTAATTTCATCATGACATTGGTTTAATACTATTATTATTATTATAACTATTATTATTATTAATAAACTTTTATAATTATTATTATTATATTATTATTATTATTATTATTATATACAAATTAAATACTTTAATTAAATAATAATAATCTAAAACATAACCAATAAAAATTTCAAAACTAATCATTATACTATATAGAACATAAATCAATATTACATGCACAAATAAATAAAATTAATTAACTAATCTAACATATATAATTACAAGGTGATTAAATCTACACATTAAAAAAAATTAACCTAACACAAAATTAATTTAAATACACTCTTTAAAATTACGGGGTATTACATTCTCCCCCCCCCTAATAAAGGAATTTCGTCCCCGAAATTCACTACATACCTGTATTAAAAAGCTCTGGATACTTGGCCCGGATAATATCTTCCCGTTCCCAAGTAGACTCTGTAGCACTATGATGACTCCACTGTACACGTACTAATGGAATAGTCTTCGTGCGTAGTATCTGATTCCTACGATCGAGAATACAGTAAGGTTGTTCCAAATAGGTTTCATCGGGTTGCAACTCAATCTCACCCACATCAATGTGTTGATATCGATCTTCTTCCCGTAGAAATTTTCGCAGTATAGATACATGAAAAACATTATGTACCCTATGAAGATTATCTGGTAGAGCCAGACGATAAGCTACTGCCCCAATCCGATCTGTAATCATAAAAGGACCCACAAACCGAGGCGATAACTTACCCTTTGACCCAAACCGCATTACTCCCTTCATAGGAGAAACCTTAAGCAAAACCTGATCACCAACCTTAAACTCCAAAGCACGAGTTCGACGGTCAGCATAACTTTTCTGTCTGCTTTGGGCTGTACGCATCCGATCCCTAATGATAGCGATCTTTTCTGACGTGTCCTTAATAAATTCAGGACCCAAAAAGCTGTTCTCACCAACTCCAAGCCAACAGACAGGAGACCTACACGGTCTACCGTACAAAGCCTCAAATGGTGCCATACCAATAGTTTTCTGATAACTATTGTTATAAGCAAACTCTGAAAGTGGCAAATATTCCTCCCAATTGCCCTTAAAATCAAGAACACATGCCCGCAACATGTCTTCTAAAATCTGATTAACTCGCTCAGTCTGTCCATCTGTTTGAGGATGATAAGCAGTGCTAAGATATAGTTCTGTACCCAAAGCCTGCTGAAAGCTCTTCCAAAATCCTGATACAAACTTCGGATCTCTATCTGATACGATGGACAATGGTACACCATGAAGTTTCACCATTTCTGCAATATACAGCTTAGCATACTGTTCTGACGTAAAGTTTGACCGAACAGGCAGAAAGTGAGCGGATTTGGTCAATCTATCAATAATGATCCAAATAGAGTTGTGATTATGCTGTGAAGTAGGTAATCCCTCTATAAAGTCCATGGAAATACTCTCCCATTTCCACTCTGGTATGGGAAGTGGCTGTAACGATCCTGGCGGTCTCTGATGATCAATCTTAATCATCTGACAGGTGCTACATTTAGAGACAAAGATAGCTATATCTCTTTTCATGCCGGCCCACCAAAACTGGCGTTTCATGTCCTGATACATCTTGTCTCCCCCTGGATGTACAGAGAACTGAGAAGTGTGTGTCTCTCTCATCACAACATTTCTCAAATTGTCAGCTGAAGGCACAATTAAACGTCCCTTGTACCTCAATCCTCCATCAGTCCCTATAGAATAAAAAGGAACATCTCCGAAGGCTAACTCCGAAACCCGATCAATACACTGTTGATCTGAGAGTTGCGCTTGAATGACCTGATGAATGATAGAAGGAGTTACTACCACACATGCCATAAAAGCGTCTGCTAACTCATCAACCGTCTTCAAAGCATCCCACTCTGTTGCAAACAAAGCTGAAAGGCTGACATAGGGTCGGCGGCTGAGTGCGTCTGCTACAACATGCGCTTTCCCTGGATGATACTGAATAGAGAAATGATAGTCTTTCACGAACTCCAACCATCTGCACTGTCTCATATTCAGTTCCCTCTGTGTGAACAAATACTGTAGACTTTTATGATCGCTAAACAATCGAAAAGTCTCCCCCAAAAGATAATGTCTCAAAATACGCAAGGCAAAAACCACTGCTGCGAGCTCTAGATCGTGAGTCGGGTAATTAAGCTCATGAGGCTTAAGCTTCCTAGACCCATAAGAAACTGGTCGCTCTTCTTGCATCAACACACAACCCAAACCCTTCAGAGAAGCGTCGGTAAATACTAAATACTCGATTCCATTCTGAGGTGTGGCTAAGACAGGTGCAGAAGTTAACTTTCTCTTCAACTCAGCAAAAGCAGTCTGACAAGAATCATCCCATACAAATGGTACATTCTTCTTAGTCAGCTGAGTAAGTGGACCCGCAATTTTGGAAAATCCCTGGATGAACCTGCGATAATACCCCGCCAATCCCAGAAAACTGCGAATCTCTGTCGGTGAGGTAGGTTGTCCCCACTCCATAACGGCCGCAACCTTGGCTGGATCTACTGCTAACCCTTCTTCTGACACTACATGTCCCAGAAATTTGACCTCTTTCTGCCAAAATTCACACTTCTCAAACTTCGCAAACAACTAATGTTCTCGAAGTGTCTGCAATACTGTGCGTAAATGTCTGGCATGGTCCTTCTCCGACTTAGAGTAAACCAGAATATCATCAATGAAAACAATGACAAACTGATCTAAGTATTCTCTGAATACTCTATTCATCAAGTCCATAAAGACAGCTGGAGCGTTCGTTAAACCGAAAGGCATAACACGAAACTCATAAGATCCGTACCTCGTGAGAAATGTTGTCTTTGGAACATCTTGTTCTCTGACTCGTAGCTGATGATAACCAGACCTCAAATCGATCTTTGAGAAGTAAGTAGCTCCCTTCAACTGATCAAACAGGTCATCAATTCTGGGCAACGGGTATTTGTTGCGAATAGTGACCTTGTTCAGTTCTCTGTAATCAATACAAAGACGAAGAGATCCATCCTTCTTCTTGACAAACAGTACTGGTGCTCCCCATGGTGAAGTACTCCTGCGAATAAATCCCTGGCTGAGCAACTGTTGAATTTGATCTTTCAACTCTCGCATCTCCACTGGTGCCATTCTGTACGGCGCCTTAGCAATAGGCGTAGTGCCTGGAGCTAAATCAATAACGAAGTCTATCTCTCAACTCGGTGGCAAGCCTGGAATTTCCTGGAATACATCCTAGAATTCCTGTACTACCGGGATGCTGTCAAGAGATACCGCAGTCGCTTCCTGTGAGTCCTCCTCAAGAACGAATAAATAAGTGCTAGGCCCTCTATCAGGTTGTGGTACAACAAGAAGATACATCTCCTGTCCTGGTATAGAAAATACAATAGACTTTTCGTAACAGTTAACCTGAGCATGGTACTGAGATAACCAGTCCATCCCAAGTATAACATCATACGAATGCATATCTAACACTAACAAATTTGCAAGAAATCGAAGTCGGCCCATATCTATAAGGATATCACCGCTACACTCTCGTAAAACTGCGCCAACTCCCAATGGTGTATAAATATTAAGAGGTTGGTCACATAACTGAGTCGTCATACCAGATAAGATAAAAAAAGATCTAGACACAAAAGAATGTGATGTACCAGTGTCAAACAGTATACGAGCAGTTCTACCATGTATAGAAAACATACCCTCAATAGCCCGAGGAGCCTGTGCATTACGTGGCATGAAGTTATAAACTCTGTCATGATGCAACTGCTGTGGAGGTTGTCCCGGAGGAAATGGTGGTGCTGGAAGTGCCGAAAAATTCTGAACTTGCCCACGTGGCATCGGTGGGGCCGGTAGAGGTAATGGCTGATTAGGTCTCGGCTGCCCATACTGTCCCTGCTTAGCTTTGGGACACATCTTGGCCGGATGCCCAATCTCTCTACAGTGATAACAACGTCCCGTAAAAGGACCTGCCTGCCTTCTCTGTTGATTTCCCGACCACTGTTCCTGTCCGGTCTAAGGTACCCCACCATGTCTACCCTGATTAGGGACTCCATCCCTCTGCACATCTGGGTTTCCTTTGTTTTTCTTCCAAGGTTGATGTCCTTGAAATCTGCCCCGATCATTGGACTTGGTACCACTGCTGCTTCCTTTCTCCACTGTCTGGTAGTCTCGGTTAGTCCGCTTATCTCCCTTAGACTTCCGGTAATCACTCCTCATCTGGCAGTGCTGTAAAGCGGCATTAACCACCTGGATATAAGTAGTATATGCAGGACTACCTATGATCACCACTTTAATCGGCCATATCAACCCTTTCACAAAGCAGTCTCTCTTCTTTTCTTCCGTATTGACCTCCTCTGGTGCAAATAATGACAAATTAATGAACTTCTGTTCATACTCAGCCACAGTCATATCCTCCTGTTGCAGATCCAGAAATTCAGTCTTCATCGCTGATCTTACTGACATAGGAAAATACTTGTCGTCAAAGCGAGTTTGAAATTCAGCATAAGTCAATCTGGTCCTCTCTTCGACAGTAGTAATAGACTCCCACCACTGCAATGCATTGCCTATCAGCATAAACGTAGCTAGCATCTGTTTCTGCACTTCGGTACAGATTACCATCCGAAGATGACGCTCGCTCTCCTGTTTCCACTGATATGCTGACAGGACATCTGTGGACCCTGCAAATGTCGGTGGATTCCCCCTGATAAACGAGTGACGAGTTTTGTCCCATGATATTGGCTGCGCTACTGGTTCAGGAACAGATACTATCGGAGGAGGTTGCTGGTTTCGTAGAGCAGATGCTACTCCTGCTGCCACAGCTCGCGCAATGATATCAGCAACTTGAGGGGAAAATTCTTGATTCTCATTTTGAGTTGGGGAAATACTGCGATGACGGTTCGCATTCCTTGTCCCACGCCGAGACATCCTTCTTTTAAATTCAGAAAAATCTAACGTCAGTATATTATAATGGACCGACTAAAAGAATACAAAGAACCCTAATACTTAGGCTCTAATTATCAGAATACACAACGCGGAAGTATAGTAATCACAGATCCCTAAGACACTCGAACCTGGAATGCTCTGATACCAACTGTAACACCCCCACATTTTCCACGCATAAGTTGATCAGGCTTATACACGAAAAATGAGGGATATCAAAAACAATTGGCAATATACAAGCATGGAATACAAAATGATGGAAATAAAAGAATTTAGACAGGAAAGAAACATTAAATAATACAACATCCATCCATCCTTTATTTAAATACAGTACTCCATTACAACTTGGAAATCCTATATCAAGGATCCCTAAATATAAACCTAAGAGTTCAACGTCAAAAGTAAATAAGAACTGAAACTGAAGTAATATATAAAACTTCTACCCTGAACTGGATCGTAAGAGTAGATGAGTTCGGATGGTGGTCCCTCACTGCTAACCTCAACCTTGGAACGGGTACTGACCGTATCCTGAAATAACAACAATGGTGGGTCAACCCCACGAGCAAGTCCTCTCTACTATGACCCAAATCAGAGAATCAAATAAATTAATCATTTATATCCGGATGAGTACTATATCTGTATACATCCTAAGGGAACCATCCAATGTATAACATGACCTCAACCAGAATAGACGGTGATCACTTAGACTCACACTAGGTGGTTAAGTGTCGCCTTTCCCTACCCGGGAAATCAGCTATTATACATGGTGCACGATACTGACAACACAGACTATAACGAACTACACAGTGATAACACCTCTCAAAGTACTGATGAATATACTGAGCATACAAATTAGGCAACACATGCCAATAATATTACTAAATAGACTGAGCATGTCCATTAGGCAACACATGCCAATAATATTAAACCACATACCCCGACAGCCACACATCTGTCTATAGCAACGAATGCATAAGGTATAAATGAGTCTAAACTTATTAGTCAGCTCACATGGTTCTATATGGCAACACATCCATATAATATAAATGCGACATAATAAACAGTCCATTTATTCCCTGAAATGCACACAGCATAATAATCATGGTTTATATACGATTAACAGTATAAATATTCCATAATATATAATGGGTTATTTATATGAATAAAACCAAGCACTAATTAATTTAACATTAATGGTTATTACAGTTTAATAAAATAATACCATTAATAGTCGTTAAATTAATTACATATGTTTACTAGCGATTCACACTTTTACTGATACAATTAATATTTAGAAATATTAATCGGACAATTATAATAGTTAACGAGAAATAAAATAATAATATAATGTCCCGTTAATTCTAAAAATGCCAACCCGAGGCCCCAAAATGTATAGTGAAGGTCCTGGTAATGACAAAACAGTCCCTAGGGGTATTCTGGACTTTTCCAACAGCTGCAGAGGCCCTTCACGCGCCCCCACGCGCCTCCCAGAGCTCCCCACACGCGCCGCCAAGCTTTCCCACTCTCCCACGCGCCTCCACGCGCGTCTGGCATCAGCCACGCGCGCGCACGCACTCCCACGCGCGTCTGGAGCGTTCCACGCGCGCGCACGCGCTGCCACGCGCGCACTAATGGTACCTTGCTGACGCGGCGTGTGCTGGTTGGTTGGTTGTACCGTTTCTATGTGGGCGCGCTACACTGGATTGATCCTATCTTAGTTCTTCTAATCCAAGGGTCCTGGTTCGCGCGCGCACCATCTTATGGTGTATTGGACTACACCGAATCAATCTGCTGATTAGTTACTCATCTAACGGCCGGATATCCATGCGCACAGTAACTATAGTGCGCCGTATCACACCGGATTACTCCGGTCATCTCCTCCACTGCCGGCGACCGGAAAACTCGCCGGAAGGTCGCCGGAAAATGCAGAAAAGCCCCGGAAAATTCCTAAAAATTCTAAAAAAAAATCCCAAAGGCCATAATAATTATTTTTAGCTATATTTTGATTACATAGGCCATAAAATAATTGTTGACCACCTTTAATAATTAAAATTTCCTTTCTTTAATAAATAAAAAAATTTAATTTAATAATTTCCTAGCATGATCTCTAAGCTCTATAATTATTTAAATAATCTAAACAATTAATTTATGGATTCAAAGGGGAAAAGTAGATAATAACTTGCCTTTTTGGATTTAAAATAAATCCGCCGGTTGCGCGTAGTCGGGTAAATTCCCTACACCGGTCCAAGCTTTTTTCTTTCTCTCTCTCTTCCTTCCCACACTCTTACAATGGCTCACTAGAATTTATAATTTGTTTCTAACTCCCTTTTTTCATTCTAAGGTAGGCTAGCTAATTTATATAAAAATTATATAATATAAATATTACAAATATCTAATTTTTTACATCTACTAACCACCTTCCCAACCATAAGGCTTCAATTCCACCCATAAACATTGATGCAATCCTATCCTAATCTCTAATTTCATCATGACATTGGTTTAATACTATTATTATTATTATAACTATTATTATTATTAATAAACTTTTATAATTATTATTATTATATTATTATTATTATTATATACAAATTAAATACTTTAATTAAATAATAATAATCTAAAACATAACCAATAAAAATTTTAAAACTAATCATTATACTATATAGAACATAAATCAATATTACATGCACAAATAAATAAAATTAATTAACTAATCTAACATATATAATTACAAGGTGATTAAATCTACACATTAAAAAAAATTAACCTAACACAAAATTAATTTAAATACACTCTTTAAAATTACGGGGTATTACAAGGAATCCGAAGAGGATTCTAGTGGAGGAGTTTTCAACATACCCAAGAAAAGGGGTATTGAATTTTGGAAAAAAAAAAAAAATCAAGGATCACACGAGAGTGATCTTGTTCACTAGTAGTATAGTGAACGATACTTGTAGAAGTGGAGTGGATCGACCTGCATATAGTTAACCTTTCGGATTACCTTTAGAAAAGGTTGATAAAGTGAACTCTTCAGGAGTTTAGGATCGGATGGAGTTCCTATCGAAACGCAGCAATGATTTTGTATCATGTTCCAGAGGATATAGGTATTAGGTTAGGACGGTCTCAGTTGCTTTCTTAAAGTTATATCAGACGGTTTGCTTTCCCTGTATAAGGAGGATGAAGGTTAAGCCTTTGGAATTTGTTGAGGCAAATTGATTTTGTTTTGAGCTATGATTTGAGCTTATGTTTTGAGGTTGGATGATTACCTCTGGAAATTAGAAAAGGAGATTGTGAACCAATATGGTAAAGTTGATTTCTAAAAGAGATTTTACTTTGCTAGGAGGAACGATGTGTTACGTAGGATTGCACTGTTTTTTTATTTTATTTTATTTTATTGTGTATGCATTATGTGTTTCCTTGTCATTAATTATTCAGGATTGGGAATATGGTTTGGTTGGGGATACATGAGTGATCAGTCAACTGCTGTTTTGGAGGAATAACGTTAATTATGCTAGGATTTTGGGCATGTGGTCGTAGGATTTGGGAAGTATACCTAACTTTAGCCAATTTAATGAACCTAGATATGTGTAGTTATAGTATGTTTTGCAGGATGGGATAAGTAAACTAGCAGTTCGAGTTAAATGATATAGATTCATTTGATAAACTGTAACGTCATGATGGTTTATCGGAGGAACTGACTTGACTCCTCGGAAATTTTAAACGGGTGTCCCAAGTCAGCAGGAGGATTTAGTACTGGTTTAAGTACTTATTGGAAGGACACTGACTTAGGATAGTAGACAGATTGACTAGTCATCAGTCAATTCTTAATCGAGAATTTTATTTTCATCAGGGGGTGTCATTAGGAGGAGGTACTAGAGTTGCATATCAAGGAGGAGGCAAAGTCACTCATTTGCACAACTAATATGAAAAAAAAAAAAAAAAACAAAAAAATTTATTTTTTTTAGGTTACAGTTCGCAACAAATAGTTGTTACTGGGAATTGTTGACTACATGGAGGATGAAAAGAATCCATGTTCTTTTGAAGTTAGACAGGAAGTCTAATAGACACTTACCTGTGTTAGGAAGTAGGGTGTCAAAGACATGAAGGTGGGATCGAACACCTAAATATGGAAGCTGGTGTTACCAGACTAACGATACTTTCGTTGGACAAATTGGAAAGGGGATGTACGGACTGAGGTTCGTAACTCTTAGTTCTTTATTGCACCTGGAGGAAATATAATGCTTTGTAGAGGGAAGCAGATGTTTGGAAGGTAGGTAGGAGGAAGGACATAGGGATTTTTGTCTCAAAATCTGATATCTAGTAGATAATCTAGATGGACCGTCAGAGATCATTCGATCATTGCGGCCACTTCTTATACTATAGCAGGACTGACAGAATAGTTTCCACGGATCTAGATGAGAGATTGCTGATTCTACACAAGGGTCAGGATTGTGGTTAGGATATTGTTTGACTGATAAAATTAAATCAGCTTTATTTTGTCTATTTTGGAACTGGTAAGATATCAGTTCCTACGAATAGCATGGATCACAAGACGGCTTGGATGGATAGATGTGGTGATTTAAACTTTGCATTAAGTTTCGTCTGGTGAAAGTACTAGGGAAGAGGATGATCTTATCCACCGATATGGTAATTGAACCTGCAGTGGTTATTACACAATCCGTTACATTTTAGCATGTGGAAATAACAACATCTGCTATTACCAGGGAAATAGAAGCGGTTAACGTGGAATATTTGAGCTGACCCCACATGAGGTATTACCTTACTTAGATGAGTTTAGGATACTAAAGGGGGATTGGTAGTTGTCTTTCTAATTCTAGGAAGGTCAGAATGACTGAGATGTAAAATTCATAAATTTTACGGTGCAGTCAAATGGATAGGAGTTACAACACGATTTACCGAGTTCGTCTTGATGAGCCGATACGGATAGAGACATGTATATCACTGTCTCCAAGTATATCACCTACTAATAAGGTGGCAAATTGAGGCTTGGATGATATAGGAGGTTTTAGCCACTTCCTATATTAACATGGAAATAGGACTACTCAGGAGTGGATGATTGGTAGAAAGTACCAATATTGGTTGGAATTTTAATTTTATCTGGATTTAGAGTCGTGGATCAAGCAAGTTCGATGGTGGACCTCATTGTTAGTCGGGTTTGTTTTGGCGTGTTATGTTAGTTCTACATTGCACTGATAACGGAGTTCTAGTATGTGGTTATCTCTTGTAGGGTTAAACACTGCTATGTTAACGGAGTTTTTGATGGTGTTGGAGCAACAGCTATGCTTCGCGTCTCTAGACGGGAAATTTGATCGAAGTATTACATTTTATCATGGCAGATATGCTTAGGATATTTATCCTTTGTTGGCATGGGTAATTGAAAGCGTTACTTAGCTTTTCAGTTCTTACCGGTGCTATTGTTGGCACAAGGAGGTTAGTGCGACAATGTTTGGAATTTGGATAGTATGTTGTACAGATCTCTCACTGGTGGGTTTGGTATGGAAGCGAGGTTATATAATAAGACTTTGCCTTTAATTAAGGATCTATCAGAGACAAATACTCCCTTTTGGTAGATTGCACACGGGTTAGAGGCGGTAGTCGGATTTTGTAGATAGTTGAGCTCGTATATAGGAGTTTTCTATCAGGAAATGGTTATTTGGGAGGACTTCTGTATAGGAAGCAATGGGTTTTGGAGCAAAGTCAGGGTTACGTATTGCACTGACTTTTCATGGATTTTGCTTATCGACTTAGGCAGTTGTCTATTACTTAGCGTTACCAATTAGCTAGCACTAGATGCATAAGAATTTTATGCGTCTGTTCTATGGAACTTGGAGGAATAGAGATCGTTACCCTTCGCTACATATTAGGTAAGACTGGATCGTTGACAGATACAACCTAGGTGTTGTACATTTTTGCCATTTCTTATCTATAGAAACTTAGTATATTGTTGGATATATTGGACTTTGGGGGAGCTCATCTAAAGAGGCTGTGCCACACGAAAACGGAAATGAATTTTGCAAAGCCATTAGTTCAGAGTTTCGTGAATTCCGAGGACGGAATTCCTTTTGTTAGGGGGAAAGAATGTAATACCCCTAGTTTTAAAAAGAATAAAATGGGAATTTAATTTTGATTTTTATGTAAATTATGTAACTTGATTAATTGATAATTTGTGAATATGCAAATTAATTGGTTAATTTTAAATTGTATCTGTTTTACTTTATTTGTCTGTGTTACTTTAATTATTTAATTGTGATTTAATTTAACTAATTAAAAGTAGGTTAAATGACATGTGTTTTATTATGACTTATTTGATATATATTTTGTATGGTTGTGTATATAGTTTAGGATTATGGTTTTCTTTTATGGAGATCAATTAGCCGACTTGTAAATTTAGTTGAAATTAAAAGTATGTTAATTCAAGGCCTATAAATAGAACAAGTATACGTCTTCTAGGGTTGGCAAAACCCTATGCACGTAATAGTTTCTGAGATGGAAAACAGAGGTGGTTTTGAGAGGAAAAACAGAGAGATACAGGGAGAAACAAAAAGAGATAGGAGAGGAAGGCTAGTGTTTGGGTTAGACCAAGGTTAGACCAAGGAAGAGGAAGGAGTGGTTGTTCGTTTGGTGAAGCCAAGAGCAACAAAGGTGAAACAGCAGTCTAGGACGTTGACGGAAAATTCAGAGACGGTGATTTGGAGTTTCAAAGCTGAAACTCAAGGCAAGTCTCTGTTCTACTCTTTCCCTTAAATCTGTGTTCTGTGTGCATGCCTAACTAGACTCTAGGAGTTTAATGAATGCTAAAATTGAGTAATTATACATGCTTAATTGAACTAAAACAAATGATTATATGTTTTTAGTTTCATATTCTTGTTTTGAATGATTCTGGAATTTTTGATGCATAATTGATGTTTAAGTTAAATCTTTGCATGTTAAAACATCTAAAATAATTTAGTATGTACGTATGGGACTTAGGTTGAAGTTTAGAGGCTTTAACTATGGAGTTTTAGGGTTTACAGAGGCTGAACAGACGAAGAAGATGACTTTAGCACCAACTCAGCCGACTAAGTTGGGAACTCAGTCGACTAAGTTTGGAACTCAGCCTGCTAAGTTGGACCGCGACCTAGATGTTGGTTTTAATTGCCCAGAATTATTTCTAAACCTATTTTAATTAATCTAAATGGGTTTAATGGACTTAAAAAGATCCCAGAATGCATCTTATATCTATATATGCTAAGAAGATGGATGGTTGGGAAATTCAATAACTTATATGTTGTTTAAATCGGATGGAAGGGTAAATTTAATTGCTTTGACAATTGAAATTAATGTTTAAACGGATTAAACAATGTTCATGAAATGTTTTATTTGTTTATCTGAGATGTATGTTAGTGACTTGGAGGGTAAGTTAGCTGCATGCTATTTAAACTTTGGTATTGCTTAAATAAATGCAATACTTATCTGTATGATGTATCATATTATCTGTGGATTAAATTGATGCATTATTTTTGTATTGCATCATTTATTAGACTGGATGGTTTAGTCTTAGTATCAATTTATGAATGATTTGGAGAATTTAAATGTTATGACTTATTGTAGCTGTTTAAATTGTTGGAGCATGATTTTTATGTTCTGTAATGAATGCCTAATGTCATGATATATGTATTAAACCGTAGTTATGCATAATTAAAGAACTATTAAAATGTATGTTCGATCAATTGTATGGATGTGGATAATTTAAATTGTTTATCATTACTTTAACAATTTAAAAGGAGGATTTATGATTATAATCATATACTGGATGCGTGATAGGATTGTAATAATATCTGATTTCTATTATGCTAGGTTCTGGATATACTTGATGTTCATTTAAGTGTGCATCATTTGTGGATCATATGCATTATATGCACCGGTATGGGACGGTGGCATATCAGAGATGGATTAGATCAAAAAGCTAAATCCTACATCTTCGTACATACTGAATGGATTAACTAAAACAGTGAAATCCTACATGGATGCATGTCCTGTCAACTAAAACAGTTGAACGACATAACGGATATTTAAATAACAATTATTGTTTTAACAATTATGTTTATTTAGAGGATTGTATGCACCGGTATGGGACGGTGGCATACTAGGGATGGATTAATTCAAATATTACGTCTTACCTAATTTGGATTGGGGTATGGGTTAACAATAAAGGTTAAGTTCTACTCATGTTTGTGTCATATCAATAAAGAATTGAATGACCTACTTTGGTTTCTGGATGGATTATTGTACACATATTAAGCCACTATACCAGATGGATGATATTTTGTATTAGGAGGACATAGAATTTATATACTTATGATATGGTGCCATGGTGTGAGCTTGACTCTCAGGATCATAGTTAGGGTGCGTATATCGCTTAGAATGGATAGGTTGACAGTAGTTGCTGTTTCCTGGTAGGTCTAGGTACTCATAACCACGTACTGTGCGATTTGCATGGTATCTCTACTCAGGCTGAGACAGACCTATTGGACTAGTGAGCGTCCTATAGTGTTTAATATATACATATATAGACAACTCTAGATATTGTTGGGTCTATCTAGGATGTATCTGCGTATCGGATTTCTGTATGGATCGTAGTAGGATAGGACTTGCATATGGGCCTGACCCACTCTCTTATTTTTCAGGTGTTCGTCAGTTTCAGGGTTGAAGCTTGGACATGCAAAGCAGATACAGACACTCATTCCTCCGATGATGTAGGATTACTTTTTATGTTTAGTTTTAAATTCTACTTCAGTTGTTTTAGTTTTAGTTTGGGATTTTATTAAGGGGTCCACTATATGGATTCCCGAGTTGTACGGATTTGAAGGTTATTAATTTATTAAACTTTTATATTTGGAGGATTTTCGTATTTAGAGTTCTTTCCAGCTTATTAATTTATTCTTATTCCATTTTATATTCCTGCTTGTTTACATATTGATTGTTTGGTATCTTTCTGATCTGTGCTCGGACTTGATCACTCGTGGCTCTAGAATCGAGGGGTATCACAGCAACAACTCCACCGCCCCCACCCAATACCTCTATCACCACCACCACCCAACACCTCCATCGCCCCTACCCAAAAAATGTATAGATCTGTTCCCACAAATAACCCCAACTGGTTAGATTTTCCATTCAGATATTATCTCTTCCTCCTATATATTGAGACCTCGACTCAACAAAGATCAGGATCGAGCTGACTCTCCTAATGACACTGCTTCCCTAACCTTGTCGTCATCCCCTCTGTGAACCACCTTGTTGCTTCCGCCGCCTGAATCTTGTCATGGCTATGCCGAGATGCCGAGGGAGTGCTAGAGAGGGAAAGAAAAGATGCGACACAGATTAATTGATGGCTATGTCTGCAGGTTCAATGACTTAAATGATAATTTTTTCTTTCTATTTTGTCCACACATCTGTTGCTGTAACTAATATTATAACTTGAAATATTTGCTAGAGGTGGTGATGGAGGTGTTGAATGGTGGTAATGGGTTCGTGGTTTGTTGAGAATGGTTGTATAGATAAATTTTGGATTGTTTGGAGCTATTTTTGTTGGAGTTGGTGGGCTAGTGAACACAAATTGGATACACTCACTTATATTCAACTGAATTAGTAAACACATAATTCAGAAACACTCACATCTATAAAGTTAAATTTTTTATCTTGTATTACTCAATTGTTTGTTGTGTTGAAATACACTTACATGACTCACCTATTTTTACTACTCAATAGATACTTCTAGTACATGAATTTACTACATGCAATGAACCACATAATGAACCAAAATATTTCATATACACCAAAATGTTCCATATACTAACAATTATTATGAGATTCTTTGCACCTTCCCAAGTATCACTTAGACAAGTCTAGATGAATTTAGACAAGTCTAGATTCATCTTCCAACATCCCCCCTTAAGCTAGACTTGTGCAACTCTAAGTTTCTCCTTCAATTTGATAAAACTTTTTAACTTTAATGCTTTTGTAAAAATGTCTGCAATTTGATCTTCAGTTTTGCAGTGTTTGATGACAATTTTTCCATTTTTTACCAAATCTCCAATGAAGTGATACTTGATTCTAATATGTTTGCTTCTGCCATGAAAAACTGGATTCTTGCTAAATACAGTTGCTGAATTATTATCACAAAGCAGAATAGTATCTTTCACCTGAAAATACTTTAAATCTTTTAATACCCATTTCAACCATAGTGCTTGGCAACCAGCTGTGGATAGAACAATATATTCAGCTTCTGTAGTTGAAAGTGTTACTACAAGTTGCTTCTTCGATGCCCAAGATACTGCACCTGAACCAATTGTAAAGACATAACCAGAAGTACTTTTGTGATTATCTCCAATACCTCCCCAATCACTATCACTATATTCGGTCAAAGTTGAATTTTGACCCCTCTTGTAATGAATTCCATGATCAATTGTACCTCGAACATATCTCAGAATTCTCTTTCCAGTATCCCAATGACTTTGCTTTGGTGCTGCCATGAACCTGCTTAGCATGCTAACTGAAAACATTAAATCTGGTCTTGTTGCAGTTAAATACATAAGACTTCCCACAAGACTTCTATAGACAATAGCATCAAAATATTCACTCCTATCATTTTTGCTCAACTTCAAATCTACTTCCATGGGTGTTGTACTTAGTGAGGCTTCCTCCATTTTGAACTTTGCAAGCAAATCTTTTGCATATTTCTTTAGTGAAATTATGATGTCATCATTTTCCTGCTTAACTTCGATTCCAAGGAAATAATAAAGAAGACCCATATCTGTTATCTCGAACTCATTTATCATTGACATCTTGAACTCATCACACATCTTCTTACAACTGCTGGTGAAAATTAAGTCATCAATATATAAGCAAATTATTAAAATATTTTCACTTTTTTCTTCCTTGGTGTAGAGAGCATGTTCATAAGGACATCTCCTGAACCCATTCTTTATGAAGAAACTATCAATGCGACTGTACCAAGCCCTTGGAGCTTGTTTTAAACCATATAAGGCCTTCTTCAAATGACATACCTTGCCTTCTTCACCTTTCTTCACATAACCTGGTGGTTGCTCAACATAAACTTCTTCTTTGATGTAGCCATTTAAAAATGCTAATTTTACATCCATTTGATGTATTTTCCATCCTCTTTGAGCTGCTATTGCAAGAATTAATCGAACTGTCTCTAATCGAGTCACCGGAGCAAAAATTTCTTCATAATTGATGCCATGCTTTTGTTTGTAGCCTTTCACAACAAGTCTTGCCTTGTACTTGTCCACTTCTCCCTTCTCATTTAGCTTTGTTTTGTAAATCCATTTCACATCAAGTGGTTTCTTATCTTTTGGAAGCTCGGTCAATTCCCATGTCTTATTCTTTTTTATTTCATCAATTTTTTGGTCCATAGCTTTCTTCCATTTCTCATCTTTTACGGCTTTTTCAAAATTTATTGCATCAGCAAACATCACAAAATTTATCAAGTCATCCCCATCAATTCTTCTTGCTGCTTCATAAATTTGCTGGATGCTTCTTGTTTTTGGAGGAGGAGATTCTTCATCACTTGATGATAATGAACTCAAGCTTGAAGAATCTGGTATGTTTTTAACATGCTGAACATCTTGATCTTCTTCTTTGTTTTCCATAGCCACAACAGTTGAATTCTTTTCTTGAATGGTATTTTCCCATTTCCATGCTTTTTTTTCATTGAACTTTACATCTTGGTTGATGATTGTCTTCTTTGAGGTAGGATTGTACAACCTATATGCCTTCGAGCTTTCACTGTAGCCAATAAAAACACACTTTTCAGATTTATCATCTAATTTACCTCTCTTCTCATCTGGAATATGGGAGTAAGCAATACTGCTAAAAATTCTTAGATGATTAACACTTGGCTTTAAACCGCTCCAAGCTTCATAAGGAGTCATTCCTTGAACAACTTTTGTTGTAGCTCGATTTAGTAAATATACCACACATAATACTACTTCAACCCAAAAAATCTTTGGCATCCCCTTTGCTGTCAACATACTTCGAGCCAACTCTATGATGGTTCTATTTTTCCTTTCAGCAACTCCATTTTATTGTGGAGTACCTCGAACAGTTTTCTGATGTCGAATGCCATGCTTGATCAAAAACTTCTTATAACTGATGTACTCATCACCTCGATCAGATCGTATGGTTTTGATCTTGTAGCCACTGTCATTTTTGACAAGGGCTTTGAATGCTTTAAATCTTTCAAATGCTTCACTCTTTTCTTTCAGCAAATAAATCCATATTTTCCTGCTATAATCATCTATAAATGTCAGAAAGTAACAATTACCTCCTATTGACATAGTTTGCATTGGTCCACACAAATCTGTATGTACCAACTCAAGTGGCTTTGAAGCTCTCCACGCCTTTCCAATGGGAAAAGGCTCTCGATGATGCTTTCCTAAAATGCAGGCTTCACAAACTCCATATTCTCTATTGATTTTTGGCAAACCTTTCACCATGTTCTTTTGACACATGTATGATAATGAGTTAAAACTCACATGCCCATATCTGTGATGCCATAGCCACGATTCTTCATTCATCACGGCACTAAAACTGACCATCTTCTCATACATAAGCTTCAATGGAAACATTCTGTTTTGTGTCATTTATACCTTTGTAATCAGCCCACCATTTTTGCCTTTGACCACATACACATCATTGTTAAAGCGTACATCATTTCCCTTTTGCAAAATCTGTCCAACACTCAAAAGATTGTATTTAAGACTTGGAGCATAATATACATCAGTAATCTTCTTCACTCCCTTCTTGCTTTTGACAAGAATGTTGCCTTTTCCTCTGACAAAATGCCTTTTATTATCACCAGTTTTGACTTCACTTTGGATAGATTCATCCAAATTTACAAAGGCGTTCTTATCTCCAGTAACGTGATTGTTGCAACCACTGTCGATATAACATATATTTTCTGAAACTTCTTCTTGTGTATTGCAAGCCAACATGAAAACTCCTTCTTCCTTTTTTTCCTCCTTGTGTATAAATGTCGAACTGTTGCTTGCTTCATTATCATTCTTTTTAAACAAGCAATCTGCTTAAAAATGCCTCAATTTTTCATAATTGAAACACTGGAGATGATATGAGTCACCGCAACCTCTACCTTGTCCTCTGCTTCGACCTCGGCCTCGACCTCTATTCATTCCTCTTCCTCTCCCTTTATTAGGAAGAAAATTAGCATTTTCCTTAGACTTAAAAGTTCTTCCTTCACTATTTCTTCCTCTTCCTCGGCCACCTTGATCACTTTTTGTTCCTCTCGAACCTTCTCTAAAAGAAGTTTGAGCATGAAATGCTTGTTCTAGGGGCATTGAATCAAAATTCTTTAATCAAAGCTCATGAGATTGGAGTGATCCCATCAAGCTATTTACTAACAAAGTCGACAGATCTTTCGACTCTTCAATTGCTACAATGATGTGTTTGAATTTTCTGGGCATATTTCGGAGGATTTTTTCAACAATTCTTTGATCTTGAATATCTTCTCCATTCACCTTTAAGTGGTTAGTGATCGAAAGAATACGATTAAAGTATTCTTTTACACTTTCAGAATCTTTCATCTTAATCGTATCGAATTCAGCTCGAAGAGCTTGCAATCTCACCACTTTAACTTTATCTTCACCCTTATAAGTGGCCTGTAACGTATCCCACGCTTGCTTTGCTGAAATGGTTATCGAGATTCTTTTAAAAATTACTTCATCAACTGCTTGATAAATGAAGAACAATGCCTTTCTGTTCTTCTTTCGATTCTCCTTCAACTCATTGAGTTGTGCTTGACTCAGCCCCGCTTGATTCGCCGGTTCTTCAAAACTATTTTCAACAATTTCCCATGGGATCCATACAAAACTTTCATTTATATACTCCACTAATTGTAATTCTTCGCACTAAACTTGGGAAGTTGGGGCTGCAACATGTTGTTAGACACCATTTTTCATTGTCGATCTTGTAACAAGGCTCTGATATCACTTTGTTGGAGTTGGTGGGCTAGTGAACACATATGGGATACACTCACTTATATTCAACTGAATTAGTAAACACACAATTCAGAAACACTCACATCTATAAAACTGAATTCTTTGTCTTGTATTGCTCAATTGTTTGTTGTGTTGAAATACACTTACATGACTCGCCTATTTATACTACTCAATGGATACTTTTAGTACATGAATTTAATACATGCAATAATGAACCACACAATGAACCAAAATATTTCATATACACCAAAATGTTCCATGTACTAGCAATTATTATGAGATTCTTTGCACATTCCCAAGTATCACTTAGTCTTCTTAGATGAGTCTAGACAAGTCTAGATTAATCTTCCAACAATTTTTGTCATGAAAAAATTAAAATACTATTTTGTAAGTCAATAAAATAGTATTATAATTTTAATATTATAAAGAGGTATTATAGTCATTGTACATGTAAAAATATTTTGGAATCTCTGAAAATTGATAATTGGGATGCTAGTCAAATACGAAGCCACTCTTTCAAATATTAATGAAAGTTAAAACTAAAATATTGATATAGGTAAGATTTGACCTACTCCAAAGAGCATTAGTATAATTAACTCAAATTTCAATGATATTTCTTCCCTTCTCAAAGTGTAGAGTTACAAGGTTAGGTTAAAGTTCTTATGATGGAAGGGAGTGTAAATTATTAATTATAGGAATTCCCCATGCTTCATCATGTATATATGTTATATTTCAGTGTACAAAAATATGTAGTTTATAGGATATAAAGCTAAATGATACGTTATTTACCAATAAGTACATATGTTACCAATTACTAAAGTGATTTAAGAAGTTAAATTTGACAGAAGGTGTGGTTTATTATACTGTAGAAAAGAATGGGAAAAATAAAATAAAATTAAGACACTGTTAATATGAAATAAAGGCAAAGATGATAATGATTGTTTGTGTATATAGAATTAAAAAATGTATAACTTTTGTATATATAAAATGAACAATGCTATCATTTACATATCTTATCCATTGAATATATTATTTAAGATCAAAATTTTGACCTTATTCAATGCATCTAAGAAATAGTCATCTTGCAATATAGCTATTATTTTCAGTGAAGAAGTACCTAAACATGAAAACATATTTACCTGCAGAAACAGGTTTCTAATATAATTTTTGATGCACCTAATCACGAATACGACAAGGACTAAAGCTGAAGAGAGTCCACTAATAAGAAATAAACCACCAAAGCTGCGAAGGTTTAGAATGTTGGAATCCTGGAACGTATGAGATGAGTGACTCTTAAAACCAAAACTTCTCCATCATCTCAAGTTCTCCTTCTACTCTTAGTTTCATAATCGCCCTTGACATCTCAGGAACTAATGGCGAACCCTTTCGAAAAACCTATGATCATAAGAGTTCGATAGACCAAATTAATTAAGTACAGTAAATTACATGTTGTTTGGATATTCATATTTGCATGCCTACATAATTAAGTGATAACCTTTGTTGTCCTATGTTTATATATAGACACACTTGCATAAAATTAATTAGAATGATATACTCACGAAGCCAAAGTCATTGGTGGTAGATTCTGATGCAATCATGGCATAGCCAGAGGGATATCTTGCGAGGAAGATCTTGATATATGGAATCTCATCAACTATAGAGCCAACTCTACCATTTTTAGTTCCATTTGATAAAGCATCCGTAAATTCCTTAGGTGAAGAATAGCGCATACGCCTAGTGTCTTCAAAATGTGGCCTGCTGATGATGACTCCTTCATGAAAAGAGCCTTGTCGGAACCCTATAGAATTCTCCATTTGAATTTGTTAAACCGTTAACGGTGAAGATAAAATTGCAGTGTAGCTTGAAGTCAATATAAGCACGACCAACACCCAAACAGTCACTATAAACCTTGACAAATTACTTAATAATTTTTCTCCTGTAATGTCGAACACAAAAAAATATATACATTTCTAGAACTTTTTTGGAAGCTAGGTTAGGTGGTTTTGTTTCGATAAAACATTCTTTTACAAGGAAAAAAGAAAATTACGAAAGGACTTACTATGAGCAAAAACAAGGGTCGAGAAGGAGAACCAGAAGGCCGTTCCAATTTGCTGAGCAGCTGAACCTTGGAATTCTTCATTTATTGGATGCTCAATAACCCAAACAACGAAGCCGGTTAGGATAAAGAACGCAGCACTTGTGAGCCATATATTTGGATCAAGTGGCTTCAAGAAGATCCACATGTTCTTATCGTCAATCCTTGCTATTGTTCCAACACCCAGGTGGGTAAATGGCATTGTAAAGTCCACATATAAAGATCTATGGGCTGTTATTGTAACATCCCCCACCACAGCATCAAATTTCTAATATATCCATTCAAAAATGAAACGTAAATCAAATAAACAATTCGTTCTGCAAATATATATATATGTGTGTCATATATATGTGTGTGTGTGTGTGAATCTTTCAGTTTGTGATACGTTTGTAGATTTTGAATTGACAAACCTGAAGATAGACCTGATATACAAGATCGTTGTAGTTTTTTATCTTGTAAATTGGAATAAACTCATATGGTACATCACTTGGCAAGGTATCGATTAATGGCAGCACGGAATACATCTATACGAAAGCCATTAAACTTCATTGCATTGGTTTGAGGATCAAGATCCATCTTCACCAATTCCGTGAACCCCAATTTTGCTGGAACACCAATTCTTAGCTTTTTACTATTCATTGGCATCAACCAACCTTTTGGAGTAGTTGTAGATCCTCCTGGCCAGATAATGGCTTCAAGAATACTACTACTACTTGAAGACCTCTGATACTTTTCGCTCAACATTTCTTTAATGATTCCATCACTAGATGTCCAAAATCCAACTCTTTTACCCACTTTGTCTAATACATTCACAATTTCAAATGCCCTAGAGATTAGTTTCCCCTTCATAAATTGAAACTCACCACTAAAACCCCTAAATCTAATGTGCAATATCTCTTTTAGAATTATTGAGCCACTTTGAGAAGCTCCAATGTTAGCTAAGTCTGTCATGTTCAGTGCAGCATTTTATTCTTTAGTATGAGAATTCTTATCCACTACCTTCTCCACTGCCCTTGCTAGTGCCCAATTGCATCATATGCCCGTATGCCAAACACGTTCAACTCCATCATTTCCATATTGGGTTTTTCCATACGAAATTTCCTTCTCCATCTTAGAGTGAAGTTTTGGAGCTCCCTTGATGGTGGAATATGAGACTTGAAACCTAGAACCCCTTGCATAGACTCAATGACTACCGACGAATCCATTGAATGCAAGAGGTCCATAGTCTTATCAGTTATAATCCAAGCATATCCTTCACTCATCATTCCTAGCCTTTTGACATTTAGGAAAAGACGAGAGGCTAGAGAAGGTGAAACATGCACAACAAATATTGTTGTTTGAGAAGTACTAGTAGTAAGATTATGGAGCTCTACAAGGATTTGTTCATCAGTGGCTGATGGAGAAATTGCACTCTTATAAGCAATGAGAATATTTTTCTCTTGGAACGAATCGGCCAAATTTGATATGATTTCTCCCTCCTCATAAATAAGGATGACCTTCGTCCATTGAAATGATTCAACAATGGAAGCAATGCCATCAAATTCAAGTGTTTAATCTTGTGTAAGTTGAACAAGGTAACTAGGATATTCTGTTGACGATGAAGTACTACTCCCAGAAAAAGAAAGGATGGGAACTTTGGCCTTGTCCCCCAATGCAGCCAAGAAATTCACTTTAGGTGATGTTCCTGGGCCTATGATTGCTTGCACCTTGCTATTCTCCAAAATATCAAGAGCTGCACTGGGCAAAGGAAGCATTTACTTGATTGTTTAATGTCATGGTAAAAGCCCCCCAATTTCAAGCATGAACTTTGACTACAGGTTAAATAATATCACTCTTTATATATATATATATATATATATATATATATATATATATACACACACACACATATATCACTCTGAAAAGAAAATGCTACATTTATGAAAAATGATGTACAATACAAACCAGTTTTCCTTTTTTCCTTGCCAAAATAAGCCAAATTGACTTAAGTAGTTAAATAGTAGTAGCCCTTGCATGCGAATACTAAGTAAAATATTACAACAACCAAACACTAAATAAAAAGTAAAAAAAAAAATTATTTTTTTTTTCCTTACGTAGGAGCCTAAATGAAAAATAATGAAGAAGAAAATTCATAACATAAAAAAAAACTTAGCTACCAATAAATCAAGATGCGTGTGAAATGTGAAATGTAAAATGAAAAATAATGAAGAAGAAAATTCATAACAAAAAAAGCTTAGCTACCAATAAATCAGGATGCGTGTGAAATTGTTCGCGCGGTTTTTGTTCCCTACGCCGGTCGATGGACTCTTCGCGGGCGTGCCAGAGTATTTGTACAAAATACCCAAAATATGTAATTGAACACCAGCCTATCCCTTTTTCCGATGGCTGACTCTCAGGCGATTGTGTGGGAGAGAGACTAGTAAGAACTCCCAGCAAGGTTCTTTTATGCCTTGTTTGTAGCAAGGACTTTTTAGAGTGTCTAAAGAAATGCAACGGCTGATGAATGTTTGAATGGATGGAATGGCCGAGTGAAGACAGGCGGCAAGAACTTAATCGATCGCTGGCCGAACGTGATGGCGAGAACTTAATCAATCGCTATCAGCCAAACACAATGGCAAGAATTTAATCGATCGCCACCAGCCAAACACAAGGGCAAGAATTTAATCGATCACCACTGAAACATGATAGCAAGAATTTAATCAATTGCTATCAGCCAAGTAATGACAAGAATTTAATCAATTGTCACTACGATTCAATGGCAAGAATTTAATTAATTGCCATTGAATTGAAAGCCTAACTAAAATTGCGTAATTAAAATTGGCATAATTGAAATTGAAAGAAAGTAAATGGCTGAATCGAAATAGTTGACGAGGATCTGATCAATTGCCATTAGATTGAAATAAAAAAATTGATAGGAAAATGACGTAGAGTCAATTGAAAACATTTTTAGTTGAAATGCATATTTTGTGGTGGTGCTGGACAATTGGAATAGGATTACATCTTTCCTATTTATAGAAGTTTTTTTCTCAACTTATTTTCCTAACTTCTTGCTAGAAAATCTCTCATTCCCATTATTTTTTTCACTTTGTTATTCAAACTAGGTCAAAACCCAGTATTCTTTTACTTCTTATCTCGTCTTGCTCCTCGCTTCAATAGGAAAATCCTTGTTGAAAACTCTCTTTGATCTAGTCACATGTAAGTTGCTAGCATGTTGCAGAAAAGTTGCTAAGTTCTAGCAACTTCCTTTTATAAACTTGGCAACCGTGTTCTATCCCAAGTGGCCCATCCTTTAGCGCCATGTCAAGGCCACTTGTCACAATTAGATTTGTTCACTTCATGCTGCCAACCTTCTATACATGTCTTCAAAGCTTTCCTTCTTTCATCAAACTAAACTTCCTATTTTATAGGAATTTAGTTATTGAGTTTCATCCAAACTCTAGCCTTTTCCTTTTCTGTTAACAGCCCATTTTGAAAAAAGTCAAATGTGAGTTGCTATATTTCAGCAACTGCCATATCATTAGGTGGCTGAAATATATCTTTCTATATTTGCTCCTAATATTTTCAAACTGGCCGATCCCTTTGACTCCATATTAGAAATACTTATTCGCTCTTATTGGTCCACGTCATCGCTGAGATGGCTGCCAAGTTTTGGTGCCAACAAATGCCCCCCAAATTTCAAATGTCTTATCGGTCACTCAAGCCGATTAGATTTTTAGAATTTTTATAACATGAAAGAAACTTACAGCCAACGAGCTTCTAAACTTTATTTCTTCCGAACCACCTTTAAGTTGGTCTTTATTTTGCGTCAACCAGGACTGGCCGATCCTGGTTCTTCTATTATTCCCATAAAGATGGCTGATACCCTTCAAAATATTGGCCATTTATAAACCTATGATAGACCTTACCATTGAAGTTTCCCAACTCTACTGGCAAGACATGATCGTGATCAATCAGGATTAGGTTGTTATGTAATGTCATTTGGGCCGATCTAACTGGCTTCTCTATTGAAAAAACAAAATTCTGCCAGTATGGAGCTTTTCTGATGGCTGATCCTCCTGAATTTTTATACTCCCATGGAGCTTCTGAAAGTACGTCATCCTAAGTTTTTGAATAGTCATCTTCTTTAATGACTTCAACTATATCTGCCGGAAATACCAAGAAAAGTATTTCTTTTATGACCGATTTTTTATCTGCCGGGTAAGCTTTCAGAATGTCAGCGGCCATGATGGCCTGACTCCTTATTGATTCTTTATTTGGCACCTCAACAGCTGGCGGATGAAGCATTATCCTCGGCCAAAATGCCTTTCTGACTAACCTTCTAAAGTTAACATCAGCCGAACTTCTTTTCACAGTGGTTGATACTGGTCGCCCCATTTTATTCGTTCTTTTGAACAAAATAAGATTCTCTTCGTGTAGCACTGCATCGGCCACATAAAATTTTACATTAAATGGCCGATTTATTTTCTTCCGCAAATTTCTCTTCAACTTAACCTTTTTTAGTTTCCATCCCCGCTTTCTTTTCTTGAAATTTGGTTGAGGTTGAAGAGCTAAAAGAATTCTCTCAGCCAATAATGGTTCTGGCTGAGGATTAGATACCACTGTTGGCCAAGTATTCTGGTAATCTGGCTAATTTGATCTTGAAATTCTTTTACCTTGATAAGAAGTGAATCTCTCTTGAACATTTCTACTAGAAAACCGAGTTTGGACTTTTATTTTATGAAAAAACTTAATTTTATCTCGGTTAATACGTTTCCATTCAAGGCAGCAACCGTGTTGTATGAGAGCCTTGACATTTGGAATGGCTGATGGTGTCTTCTCGGCAACCTTAGGCCGATTCCCTTCATTAACCTTCCCTTTGGGAGCCTGCTGATCACATTACTACCTACTATGAAAAGATCATTGTTGACCCCCATGACTTCATCATCCGCTTCCTTTTTGGCCGATACGGTAGATGTTCAAGTGACGGATGTGGCTGATTTTGGCTTTTTGTACATTAGTCGGCCTATTCCCCTAAGGCCATTACCATATTCTTGCTTAATAATATCAGCTACCTGAACCTTATCGATCGTCGTTGGCTGATTGGGTTGATCAATGACTAGTCGATCCTGATTTACCACTAGCGGCTGGTTTGGTATCAACTGCCCCCAAGTACTAAAGGTTTTGGCCGATATACTACTGGCGACTGATTTTCTGCTAATGGTTGATTGTAAATCGGCCAGCCTTGTGGCTGATTAGCCATCGGCTGCCCCCCAAATATCGAAGGTTGTGGTATAAAAGCAACAGGCTGATATTCTGGCCATTATTGTTGCGATTGATTTACCACTGGTGGCTGATTTTCCGCTGGTGGCTAAAAATAATTTGGCCAGCCTTCTGGCTGATTAGCCATCAGTTGCCCCCCGAGTCCTGGCTATAGTGGTTCCTGAGCATAAAGTAAACTTGAAGCTCTCCACCTTACCTTGTTGCTTTCACGGTTGAAAGGTTTTAGTTGATATACCACTTTCGGCTGATTTACCGCAGGTGGCTGCTTGGGCCATGCTGTTGGCCTCCTTATTCTGCCCTCTCAGCCAGAACTTAAGTTGAACATTATCAAATTGATTGATTAATGAAGTGGCCAGAGAATGAAACGGCCTTAATTGCCAACTTAGGCACTTAAAATCTTCAGAAATTTGGCTAAGGACTAAGTTTGAATCTCCCAAAATCTTTACATCTCTAACAGCCATTTCAATTAAAATCTCCAGGCCGATTATAAGCGCTTCATATTCGGCCTGATTATTTGAACATTTAAAATCTAAAAAGAAAGAGAATGAAGCCTTTCTGCCAGCTGGCGAAATAATAACAATACCAGCTCCTGCTCCACCAGCCGTGCTTGATCCATCAAACATCAAGATCCAAGGAGTTAAGAATATAGCTGATGACTCTAATTCATCATAAACCCATGGATCAATATCAGTTGAAGGATGATCGGCCAAAAAATCAGCCAGAAACCTTCATTTTACTGATTTTTGTGGGACGTAGATAAAATTGAATTCCATCAAAGCCAAACCCCACTTACCTATTCGGCCAGTGATCAATGGCCTTGATAGCATATACTTGATCACGTTAGTCTGACAAAGAATGTAAACATCAACAGGCCGCATGTATACTCTCAACTTCATGGCCGAATAGTACAAAGATAAACAAAGCTTCTCAATTGAGGAATATCTGCATTCTACATCAGTTAGTACTCTACTCAGGTAGTAGACAGCCTGCTCCTTTCCATGTTCATTGTCTTGTGCGAGCATACTACCAATTGATTCTTCTGTGGCCGATAAATAAAGCTTTAACGGCCACTTCTTTCTTGGAGGCATTACAACCGGGGGGTTTGCCAAATACTCTTTTATTTTGTCAAAAGCCTTCTGATGGGATTCGTCCCAATGAAATTTCTCATGTGACTTTAATTTCACTAAAGTCGAAAAGACATGCACTCGGCCAGCATGGTTAGAAATAAATCGTTTAAGAAAACCTACCTGGCCGAGGAACCTTTGCACTTGTTTTTTGTTGGCTGGGGCCCTAGCATTTATAATAGCTTTGACCTTGTTCTGATCAACTTCAATACCTCGTTTGTGTACCAAGAACCCCAAGAAATTCCCGGCTGAAACTCCAAATGCACACTTCAATGGGTTCATTTTCAATTTGTGAATCCTCATCATTTCAAAGGCCCTTTTAAAGTGTTCCAAATGCTGTTTCTTGGCCGATGATTTCACAACTACATCATTTATATAAATTTCCATGAATCGGCCAATCATATCATGAAAGATAGAATTCATTGCCTTTTGATAAGTAGCCCCAGCATTTTTTAGGCCAAATGGCATCACAATCCACTCCAAAGTACCAATTGACCCAGGACATCTAAAAGCCGTTTTATGAATATCTTCCTCGGCTAAATAGATTTGATTATAACCTGAATGGCCGTCCATAAAAGACAATATTTCATGCTTAGCGGCCGAATCAATAAGTTGATCGGCCACAGGTATTGGATATTCATCTTTTGGAGTGGCATTATTTAAATTGCGAAAATCCACACAAACTCTAAGTTTGCCATTCTTCTTCATTACCGGAACAACATTAGACAGCCATTCAACATACCTAACTGTTCGAATAAATCATGCCTTAAGAAGTCTCTCAATTTCTTCTTTAATTTTGAGCATTACTTCCGAAGACATCCTTCTTGGTGGTTGTTTATATGGCTTAAAATCTTTCTTGATCGGTAATCTATGTTCTACCAATTTTCTAGACAGGCCAGGCATCTCTTCATAACTCCAAGCAAAGCAATCCTTATATTCATTGGATAATTTAATCAAATCGGCCTGGAATTTAGGCTCAAGCAAAGCATTAACAAATAATGGCCGAGTATCTTTTTTAGTACCAACATTTTTTTCCAATAAAGGATCTTGCACCTCTGCTTTATTATCTTCCATCTTGGAAGGGGCTGACTCCAAATCTTCAAGTTGGATTGCATCTAGCTTTTCGAAACCTTCTTCAATTATATCGGCTGTGCTGGCCAATACCTTTTCATATAGCTATTCTTCTTTGGCCAATCTCTTCTCAGCCAGATATGCTTTCAGTCTTATGCAAGCGGCCCTGAAAGCTTGCCGCTTCTTTTCTTCATTGGTTTTGTGATCCATTAGTAACATCTTCAATGTCCTTGATGGTCAACCTGAAAATATCAATTTTCAGCCGAGCTGCTTCTGACAATAATTCTTTAATATCAGCATTAATTAAATTCTTCTTCATTGTTGCCGCTGCTGGTCGTCCCATCCTGTTAATGCCAACAATTTGATAGGTACAACAGTTTCATCATAAAGTGCAGCCTCAGCCGAATACACCCAGCTATAAAGGGTTTGTTATCGGCCTCAACAATTTTTACCTCATTTCCATCCCAAAAAATCAACATTTGATGCAAAGTTGATGGGATGCACATGTTAGGATGAATCCAATCTCGGCCTAAAAGGAGATTATAGGCCGCGGTTGAATCAATGATAAAGAAAGCCGTAAAGGATGTCTTACCGCCAATAGTAATTTCCAAAGGTAAAATACCTTTGGTGTTACTAGATCCTCCATTAAAACCACTGATGGCCACGTCGGTTGGAACTACATCGTCCATGGTTTTACCCAATTTCTTTAAAGTAGTTGCTGGAATGACATTCACCACCGAACCATTGTCAACCAAAACCCTATTAATTGGCTGACCCTCAACCCATACTTTAACATACAACGGCCTCAACTGCTGTGTCATGGACAAAGGTGGTTTTTCGAAAATGATTTTATCGGCCTTAGATGGCTGATCCTGAGAGATCAATCCTATCCCGGCCGATGAACTTGTCGAATCGTTCTTAATTTCTGAAGATTCAGCCTTTTCCTCCTACTTGGCTGACTCAACATCCCTGTTCATCGTTGGTTCTATCCTTGCTTCAAACACAGAAGGCAAAACAAATACCATGTTACAATTTACCTCATCCGGGAGAGAACCAAAACGAATTCTGTACTTGGCCGCATGCTTTGGATCCTGGTCTGGCTAATCATCTTTTTCTTCATAAAAGCATGCCTTATTCTCAAAGGATGTAGCGACCTCCATGTCTTCAGCCACCACTGGTTCATTTTTTCTTTCTAGTTGATCATGGTCGATCTTGTCTTCTTTCCTTTTGAGTTCTGCATTTTTTCTTTGCATCCTCCTTTTTTGAGTACGTGTAGGAGGTTGCTTAGGAAACTTTGGGTGACTTACTCGAGTCCATCTGCCATGGTCAACCAAAGGAGGTCTAACCGTTCTTACACGGCTAGATTCTTCTCCTTTTTGAACCCATATTTCTAACTAAATTGTTGGTTTCCTTTTGAAACTAGGATAAAAATGTTGTTCTGGCAGGACTCTATCGGCCACCGATGACCGAATGATTCTCACTGCCCTCGGCCCATTTTCTCTAAATATTGATCGATTGATTTCTTCGTGATTCTGTCTAGGCTGATGGCCTAACCTTTCATGGACACTGCGCTTTCTGGTTGATTGGAAATAGCCCCTTTTGTCTGAGTCATTCCTTCGGCCTTTGCAATTTGGACAACAACCATGGTTGATGAGGGCAATTTGAGCTTCTCTTAACTGAATTTCCAAGTCCTTAACTTTCTGCTCATCATTACTGGCCGATGAGCTACCAAGAACTTTTGGTAATCTTTCCTGTCTACCATTATCAACGGCTTTTTCAGTTGCCAGGCTGATTACATTGGTACTGACAATATTAAGAAATGGATCGCCATCGACCCCCATTACATCTGGCTTCTTTTCAGGGAATTTCAATACACCTTCATCGATAGATTTCTACAATACATTTCTAAATACATAACAATTGTTAGTAGTATGATTCCATGAATTATGAAATTTGCAGAACTCTCTTCCTTTTAAATCATTGGTCGTTGGTATATTGTGTCCTTTTGGCAAAACGATTTGTTTGTCGGCCAACAAATGATCAAAAATTTGTTCTGTTTTGGCCAGATCAAACGTATAAACCTTACCAGTATCAGCCGTACCCTTCCTGGCCGATGAAGTCGATGGCTGAGTACCACTGGTGGATACATTTGGTTTTGTTAAAGCTTCACATACATAAGGCTTCTTTAGAATGACTTCGGCTAAATTAGCTTCAAAATCTTCCTATTCAACCACATCAGTTGAATAAACTTCATAGTTGGGGTCCCTATAGTACGTACCTTTAGAGGAATTTTTTCGTTCTTTCTCCTCTTTGAGAACCAACTCATACCTGGTAACTTTCTCGGCCAGGTCATACATGTCACGAAATGGAACTCCTTCAAACCTCTTCCGAAGTTCAAAATCAAGGCCGTTCAAAGCCAAACGAATATACTCCTGTTCTGGAAGAGGTACACGACATCTTAATCTTGCTCTCCGGAATCTTGCAATGAATGTCTCGACCGATTCACTAGGCAATTGACTTAGCCTGGATAAATCGGCCAGAGTAGGTTCTGTCTCCGTACGGTTGAACTGATTGTGGAATAATTCCTCCATCTGTGGCCAATTAAAAACAGAGTTAGGAGGTAGATGAATATACCATGAAAAAGCTGCCCCTGTCAAAGAGTTAGGAAAAAGTCTCAATTTCAACCACGGGCTAACACTGGCCTCTCCACATTGAACCGTGAATCGGCCAATGTGTTCCACGGTCGATTGATTCCCCTCTCCACTAAAGGTTACAAAGTCAGGGACTTTATATCCTCTAGGGAACTCAACTTGGTCTACCACTTCTGGATAAGGAGTTCTATAAATTGGTCGGCCGGCACCTCTAAGTTCCAGGCCATATTCTTCTGTGAGTAAATCAGCTAATTGTCTTCTATCTAACATGACTTGAGGTGGCTGATTTAATATTGGTGGTACCTGATTAAAAACTGGCGGCTGATTAGCCGCTGGTTAATAGCAATTCGGCCAATCATGTGGCTGATTAGCCATATTCTGCCCCCCGAGCCCTACCTGTGGCGGCACATGAGTATACAGTGGGTTTGGTGGCCTCCACCTAATCTGATTGCCCCCCGAGTTCAAAAGCATCCGAGGAGGGTTTGGTGGAATTACTTGTGGCTGCGAACCTGCTACTGGTGGCTGATTAGAACCTGCCAACGTAGGCTGAGGATAGCTTTCTGCCCAGGTGAGTAGCTTATGAACCGGCTGACTTGATGTTGCACCTGGTTGGAGTGTCACTACTGGCGGCCATGGCTGTGATGTTTCAATGGCCCTCTTTGGCCGAGCAGTTTGTGATAGATTCGGCTAAGAAGCCGATTCCTGATTGTTGGAGCTGCTAGCTTGAGTCGGCTTGTTCAAAATAAAGGCTGAGAGTTGGGACATATTTTCATGCAAGTCGTTGTAGCGTGCTCCCATCCTTCCCATTGCATCTACCAAGGAGCTAACCTGTGCTTGAAGTACGGCTAACTCAGCCTGTACTGGCTGATCGCCTTCCTCCAAATCTTCATCAGTAGCCACGGCCTTAGAATTTTTTGTGGGCCGCGGCATATTTGCCTCTTTTATAACACTCTAGTAGTGGTCCCACCGGGCGTGCCAAAACGTGTTCACGCGGTTTTTGTTCCCTATGCCGGTCGATGGACTCTTCGCGGGTGTGCCAGAGTATTTGTAGAAAATACGCAAAATATGTAATTGAACACCAGCCTATCCCTTTTTCCGATGGCTGACTCTCAGGCGATTGTGTGGGAGAGAGACTAGTAAGAACTCCCAGCAAGGTTCTTTTATGCCTTGTTTGTAGTAAGGACTTTTTAGAGTGTCTAAAGAAATGCAACAGCTGATGAATGTTTGAATGGATGGAATGGCCGAGTGAAGACAGGCGGCAAGAACTTAATCGATCGCCGGCCGAACGTGATGGCGAGAACTTAATCAATCGCCATCAGCCAAACACAATGGCAAGAATTTAATCGATCGCCACCAGCCAAACACAATGGCAAGAATTTAATCGATCGCCACTGAAACGTGATAGCAAGAATTTAATCAATTGCCATCAGCCAAGTAATGACAAGAATTTAATCAATTGTCACTACGATTCAATGGCAAGAATTTAATCAATTGCCATTGAATTGAAAGCCTAACTAAAATTGCGTAATTAAAATTGGCATAATTGAAATTGAAAGAAAGTAAATGGCTGAATCGAAATAGTTGACGAGGATCTGATCAATTGCCATTAAATTGAAATAAAAAAATTGATAGGAAAATGACGTAGAGTCAATTGAAAACATTTTTAGTTGAAATGCATGTTTTGTGGTGGTGCTGGACAATTGGAATAGGATTACATCTTTCCTATTTATAGAAGTTTTTTTCTCAACTTATTTTCCTAACTTCTTGCTAGAAAATCTCTCATTCCCATTATTTTTTTCACTTTGTTATTCAAACTAGGTCAAAACCCAGTATTCTTTTGCTTCTTATCTCGTCTTGCTCCTCGCTTCAATAGGAAAATCCTTGTTGAAAACTCTCTTTGATCTAGTCAAATGTAAGTTGCTAGCATGTTGCAGAAAAGTTGCTAAGTTCTAGCAACTTCCTTTTATAAACTTGGCAACCGTGTTCTATCCCAAGTGGCCCATCCTTTAGCGCCATGTCAAGGCCACTTGTCACAATTAGATTTGTTCACTTCATGCTGCCAACCTTCTATACATGTCTTCAAAGCTTTCCTTCTTTCATCAAACTAAACTTCCTATTTTATAGGAATTTAGTTATTGAGTTTCATCCAAACTCTAGCCTTTTCCTTTTCTGTTAACAGCCCATTTTGAAAAAAGTCAAATGTGAGTTGCTATATTTCAGCAACTGCCATATCAATAGGTGGCTGAAATATATCTTTCTATATTTGCTCCTAATATTTTCAAACTGGCCGATCCCTTTGACTCCATATTAGAAATACTTATTCGCTCTTATTGGATCACGTCATCGCTGAGATGGCTGCCAAGTTTTGGTGTCAACAGAAATGTAAAATGAAAAATAATGAAGAAGACTACTTTTTTGAATGGTTTATGAAGAAGAAAATTCATGACAAAAAAAGCTTAGCTACCAATAAATGAGGATGCGTTTGAAATGTAGAATGAAAAATAATGAAGAAGAAAATTCATAACAAAAAAAAGCATAGGTACCAATAAATCAAGATGCGTGTGAAATGCAAAATGAAAAATAATAAAGAAGAAAATTAATAACAAAAAAAGCTTAAGCTATCAATTAATCAAGATGCATGTGAAATATAAAACGAAAACTCACCGGCAGACTCAGTACGTTGGGGTTCTCCCTTTGAATCCCTTATGTGAAGAACTATCCTTGTTGTGAAGTTTTCGTTGAGAGCATAAAAATCAGATATTGCCATATAGTAATGCAGCTGTGAACAACCTTCCCAACCAATGATTCCATATCCAGAATCACTCCAACATTGATACTACTACTACTCTCATTTGTGCCAAGTTGTGCATTTAATTGATAGGGATGGCTCAAAAATATCACAAGTAAAATGAAGATAAGGTTGTTGATCCTCATCTCTCCGCTGGAGCAAATGGGTGATCTTAATTATTTAGATATGGTGGTTCTTCATCCTCATCTCTCTACTGCTTATGAACTAATTAATGAACGCCACAAGTCTACCTGAAAAACCATCTTCAGCGCGTTCAAGTTACTATCCAGTCTGAAAAGTATAATTGCTGACTGGTCTTTAAGAAAGACAATTTCAACTACAACTGAAGTTTATGTGTATATATGCATATATATATTTCAAACCAAAGTGAAAGCTAAGCCCTCCCTTCGTCCTTCAACAACTTCCATGAAATACACTTGTATGTGCAATGATAACTCTTTGTCCAACAAGCAGTACTCTTGACACATGACTATTCTCAACAATTGCAAAGCCAACCATAACCATTCTACATTGAACTATTCTACGTTTGAATTGTTCTGCGCTGTAGTTGTGAAATAAGACGTGCACTAGGATCCTTTCTTTGGATATAAAATATATTTTTATTTTTTTTTTTAATTTTTTGTTGCCCTAAAATATTTAGGAAAAAAATAATATTACTGTAAAACTTAAAATAAATAACTTATTCATCAGGAAAAAAAAAATTACAAAAACATATTAAGTATCTTTCATTGCTGAAAGTAATGAATACATGGCCAATCACAATTAATTAAAAAAATAAATAACATTAACATATTCAATTACATATTAAGTAATAATTAGTTAAAATCATGTTCCAAATTATATAATAATTTCTTATTTTTGTGACATAAAAAAGTCATTGAATACAAGGCTTCTTATTATCGTCACTGATCAAATTGGGCCAACGTGTCTATCCAGGTGGCTCACTCTGATACCTTTTTTTCGGATCGGACACTTGGCGTGACACCGGATCGGACACTTGGCGTGACACCGGATCAAGGATTGAGTTTAGCTTTGATATCAACTATAACAGATGGACGATTACCCATTGCCTTTTAATTCAAAAGTTTAAATTGTTAGATATTGTTGCAGACTTACTATTTATACCCCATTCATTTTTCATCCGGTTACAATATGGAAAAAAATATTCCTTGTAATAGAAGTCTAGTTCAATATCTAATGAATGGTTTCATTCTAAACTTTCAAATGAATACCTCCTTCTAGACTTTCGAAGATATATTCCTTGTAATAGAGAAGTCTAGTTCAAGATCTAATTTTTTTCTTTTCTTTGACTCAACAGGTGCAAGTTCTAATGAAAATATTGTGAAATCAAGGCTTAGCAAGTGTCCCCCCCGCCCCTGGCCCATTTATTTTTATTTTGCATAGGTGTATAATTTATACAAAAATATATATAATGCTTATATTTCTCATCAATCTACTCTTGTTTTTCAATAATCTTTCTCTTCTTATTTTTTTGGTTTGTTGTCTGCTTGCACCGTTATTAGCCCAGCCCCCTAAACAAATTCTTAATTTCATCCTTAAAGCTGAATAGATGCCACTAAGTTGGGTTGAATGCCGAATTTGAGATGTGCATCCAAGTGGGTTAGATTTCTCGAAATTGACCCCCTATGCCGTTTACCTAATCGTGATAAATATCTCGAAATAAATTTCGAAATGTTTTTTTTTTTTTTAATATTTTTTTTCGTAAGTGGGGGTGTCCAATAATAATAAAAATAAATAAATAAATAAAGTGAGGAGATACCAAAACTACGTATATTTTGGGAAGAAGACTTCCGATCGACTAAAGGGAAAAGGAAAATATGCCGGAGAATTACAGAAAGAGCGGCAGATTTAGGGCTTTTCGCCAATTTGATCGTGTATGATTTATACGAAGGATTTCGGACTTCTTTCAATCTTAAGAGGTAACCCCTCTTCTTAAAATACTTGTACTTTCAATTCTGGAAATATATTTGAATTCCTTTAGATAGTGTAGATTTAAATACTGCCCTTTTTTTTTTTTTTTTTTTTCTCTGTTTGATACATGTTCCTCTTATTTTGGTCTTCTCTTTCAATCTTAAGAGGTAACCTGACTTGTACTTTCAATTCTCTAGTAATTCTGGAAATATATTTGAATTCCTTTAGATAGTAGTAGATTTAAATACTGCCTTTTTTTTTTCTTTTTCTTTTTTTCCTTCTTGTTTGATACCTCACGTTCCTTCAAGAGATATATATATATATATATATATATATATATATATATATTACCTTTATTATTTGTAATTCATCGCTAGCTAAAAAAATTCAGAACGTGTTCATAAAATGCATCGATCAGTAGCTGGCCAGCAAATTAAGGAGCAATATATAGTTGAAGAAGTTCAAAATAATTAGCTTGCATTATTAGTTTTTTCAATGCATACTACGAGTAGTACTTTCAGTGCAAGAGGTAGTTTAATATGAAAACCAATTTTACCATAAACATGTTTCTAATATAAATTTTGACACGCCAAATAAAAAATATGAGAAGAGTTAAAGCTGAAGAGAGCCCACTAATAAGAAATAAACCACCAAAGCTATAAAGGTTCAGAATGTTGGGGCTAGCCTCAGAATCCTGGACCTTTGGAGATTGCTGCTGACTCTTAAACCACGCCTTCTCCATCATCGCAAGTGTTCCTTCTGCTCTTAGTTTCATAATAGCCCTCGACATCTCAGGAACCAACGGTGAACCCTTTCGAAAAACCTGTGATCATAAGAGATTGACTGACCAAATTAACTAAGTATATATGTACATGTTATATAGATATAAAGCAAAACATATATGTACCGTGCATGTTATGCGTTAAGTTATTCAAATACTAATTTGTATGCTTAGATAATTAAGTGATTAACATTTGTTGTCCTATTTTTATCAGGGCATATATATAGATGCATAAACAATTTGTAAGATAATGATATATATAGACACACACTCACGAAACCAATGCCATTCGTCTTAGATTCTGATGCAATCATGGCATAGCCACGAGGATATCTTGCGAGGAAGATCTTGATGTATGCGATCTCATCAGTAATAGAATCAACACCACCATTTTTAGTTCCCTTTGATAAAGCATCGGCATATTCCTCAGGTGAAAAATATTTACTAAACTTCGTGTCAATAAAGTTCAGGTTGCTGCTACAACTCCTTCTAGAAAAGAACCACCAGGGAACCCTATATAATTCCCCTTTGATTCTGATCGAATCTGTTGAACGGTCATGAGTGAAGTCAAAGTTGCAGTGTAGTTTGAAGTCAATTGAAGCACAACGAACACCCAAACAATCACTGTAAACCTTGATAAATTACTTAATAACTTTTCTCCTGCAATGTCAAACACAAAAATTTTTGTTCTTAAAACTTTTCTGGAAGGTTAACTTGTTTTGTTTCAATACAATATACTTTTACCAAGAAAAAAAATAAAAAATTACGAATGAACTTACTATGAGCAAAAACAAGGGTTGAGAAGGAGAACCAGAAGACTGTTCCAATTTGCTGGCCTGCTGAACCTTGAAATTCTTCATTTACCGGATGCTCAATAACCCAAACGACAAAGCCAGTTAGAATAAAGAAAGCAGCACTTGTCAGCCTAGATTTGAATCAAGCGGCTTCAAGAAGATCCACATGTTTTTATTGTCAATTGCCCTTGCTATTGTTCCAACATTCAAGTCGGTATATGGCATTGTAAAGTCAACATATACAGTTCTATTGGCTGTTATTGTAACGTCTTCAACGACAGCATCATAATTGTAATACATTGATAAAAAATGCAACATACATCAAATAAACCACTTTTCTAATAATATATAAAAATGCAGTCAAACTTGTCTAGTTGTAAGCATGTGTTATGTGTGTGTATTAAATATTTGTGATATTGTTCTATATACATTTTGAACAAATTAATTACCTATAGATAGACCTGATGTACAAGATCATTGTAGTTTCCAGCCCGCTCCCCATTGGAATCCTCAAATGGAATAAACTCATAACGTATATCACATTGTAAGGCATCAATGGCAGCACGGAATACATCAATGCAGAAACCAGTGGCAATTGTTGCATTTGTTTGAGGATCACGATGCACCTTTATCAAATCTTTGAACCCTGCTTTCACTGGAACGCCAATTCTTAGCTTTTTACCACTCATTCGCATCAACCAACCTTTTGGAGTAGTTATAGATCCTCCTGGCCAGATAATGGCTTCAAGACCAGTACTAGTACTTGAAGACCTTGGATACTTTTTACCGACAGATGGAAACAGTTCTTTAGAGATTCCATTAGTCGATGTCCAAAATCCAACTCTTCTATCCACTTTGCCTAATACATTTACTATTTCAAATACCCTAGAGATTAGTTTCCCATTCATAAGTTGAAACTCACCACTTAGACCCCTAAATTTTATTTGCAATAACTCATTTAGAATTATTGAGCCACTTTGAGAAGCTCCAATGTTAGCTAAGTCTGTCAAGTTCAGTGCAGCATTTTGTTCTTTGGTATGAGAAATCTTATCCACTACCTTCTCCACTGCCCTTGCTAGTGCCCAAATTGCATCATATGCCCGTATGCCAAACACGTTCAACTCCATCATTTCCATATTGGGTTTTTCCATACGAAATTTCCTTCTCCATCTTAGAGTGAAGTTTTGGAGCTCCCTTGATGGTGGAATATGAGACTTGAAACCTAGAACCCCTTGCATAGACTCAATGACTACCGACGAATCCATTGAATGCAAGAGGTCCATAGTCTTATCAGTTATAATCCAAGCATATCCTTCACTCATCATTCCTAGCCTTTTGACATTTAGGAAAAGACGAGAGGCTAGAGAAGGTGAAACATGCACAACAAATATTGTTGTTTGAGGAGTACTAGTAGTAAGATTATGGAGCTCTACAAGGATTTGTTCATCAGTGGCTGATGGAGAAATTGCACTCTTATAAGCAATGAGAATATTTTTCTCTTGGAACGAATCGGCCAAATTTGAAATGATTTATCCGTCCTCATAAATAAGGATGACATTCCTCCATTGAAATGATTCTACAATGGAATCAATGCCATCAAATTCTATGGTTTGGTCCTGTGCAAGTTGAACAAGGTAACTATGATATTCCGTTGACAATGTAGGATTCCTGGTAAAAGAAAGGATAGGAACTTTGCCCTTGTCCCCTAATGCAGCCAAGAGATTCGCTTCAGGTGATGTTCCGGGGCCTATGATTGCTTGCACCTTGTTGTTCTCCAAAAGATCAATAGCTGCATTAGGCAAAGGAAGCAATTATTTACTTGATATTATAATGTAATGGTAAAAGCCCCCCCACTCCCCGCTTTCAAGCATTAACTTTGAGTTCAAGTTCAAAAATATCACTTAGAAACAGAATACCAGGCTTATGGACAAATGATATACATTTCAGGTCCTATTTTTCTAATTAAAAGATAAATAAGTTTTAAATTTTTCTTTGGAACAAATAAGTCTTATTTTTGTTTTTTGTTTTTTTTTTTTGTTTTTCCATTTAAATTCCAAATCCTTTTATCTTCAATTTATATCTTGTTTAATTTGATATACTCTTACTAAAAAATTAGACACAAACTCTCATATATACCCTTACAAAATTAGATATAAAATTTAAATAAATAAATACATTTTATAGATATTTTATAGATATTTTATAGAATAATTAATTTTTTGTACTAAAATCGTCATGTATTCTACACAAGGTTTTTTCAATTGAATTTAAGTAGATTAATTATTATTTAAACTCTTAATGCAATATTATTAACTAAAACTTAAAAGAATATAAATAGATTATATACCAATTATTTAATAAACTTCTAGTATTTAGCAAGGGTTTAAATGAAAATTTTGGTGATTTAAAAAATCTCGAAAGTAAGATGGGATGGATGTGGAATGCAAAACAAAAACTCACCGGCGGACAGAGCAGGCAGGGGTTCTCCCTTGGAATCCCTTATGTGAAGAACTATCCTTGTTCTGCAATGTCTGTTAATAGCATAAAAATCAGATATTGCCATAGTAATGCAGCTATGAACAATCTTCCCAACCAATATATGATCCCATATCGAGAATCACTCCAACCTGAATTTCCTTCACTACACCCATACTACTACTTTGATTTGGGTAGAGTTTTGCATTTAATTGATAGAAATGGCTCAGCAATATTAGAAGCGCAATGAAAGTAAGATGCTTTATCCTCATCTCTCTGCAGGAGCAAATGAGTGCTTAGTTATGAAGTTAGCATATTGACCTCATGTTGCTCATGCTCTTATATATATAAGCATATGTTGAAGTAAAAACTAATTATATAAAGTCTAAATGAAAGATACTCCTAATTATTAAGTTAGCATATTGTCTAGCAAGTTCTAGTTAGTATTTAGTATGAAAAGAAAGACAATGGTAGAAGGGCGGACCAAAGCTATTGCATCCGTGGGAAGACTTTCGCAGAAATCTTGTGTCTCAATATCATTTTCAAATCATTTTCCAAGGTAGAATTGTTGATGGACCTTTTAATAGTCTACATTTCCATTGAGCTAACATTTTAATGTCGACGCATTTCACTGGTTGATGCGCAAGCAAATGCGTCAGCTTTATGTCAACTAGTTCTAATACGTATTTGCTTGCCTGTTAACTAGTGATCATGAACTTTGACAAACTTTCGACTTTTTGTCAAATACAGCAGCATGACTTGGCTATGCTTCAGATGGCCGTTGTCTTAGTAGAGCTGAAGATCAACCTTCACTGACTTGACCAGATGGCCCGAGAAGAAGAAACAACTGAAAGATATGATTTCAAAGATAACAAGCTTCTTTGCCATGGCACTCCTCTGTCTTTGAGGCTCAGCTCGTCTGGCATGGACAATGCTACCATGGCACTCCTCTCTGTCCCACAAATATGGCAACAGTGAAGAGTGAGTTGACGTTAACAAGGTCATCTCCAGGGCCTTCTGGTAAAATTTGTATGATGTTGGTAATAGTCTGCCTTCTTTTCGTGCCTGAGGCATATATTATAAATAAATAAAACTGTGACCACATAATCTGGTTCTATGAGATATACATTGGGTCTGTCTATTGGTGTGTGAAAGACTAAGTATTGAGTATTTAGAATCTGTATATATACATGTATATATTGTGATCTGGAAATAGAGATCACCCACTTGAGAGTCATAACAACCACAACACGAAAATTCAAATGAACTTCCAATATATAAGGGAGATGGATAAGTATAGTATGAGTGAGGCTATGATTGTAGCAATGAATTGAATGGTCAATGGTGAAATTGACGGAATGAAGTGAGGCATACTTTTCAACATCTCTTCGAGCGCTTGCGAGAGAGACATCTGGTTTTGATATATTAACTATTAATAATTATTTTTAATAACTTTATAGTCGATATTTAAACAATTAATAAGGTATTAACTATTCTAACGATTAATAATTTTAGTGGCAGTTTATTATAAGTTACAAGACCAAAGGTTGTAACGTATGACTTCGCGAGTGTTATCTCCTTATTTTTCAAAGCACGAGGAAGAAATAAAAAGAAATAGAAGGACAATGACAAGAAGGGAGAAAACTAAAGCGAGCAAAGAAATTTCCAACCAATTTGGTTCAAGTAGATTTCAATGGAACCAAATTACAAATTCTGATTGAATCACAAATTCTGGCGACCACTGCATTATGCAAAGATTTGTCTCGGTCTACACTTGATGGACAGAGGATGATGAAAGGGTGAGTTTATTTGATGGAGTTATTACAACTCTTGGCTTTCCAATGCCCAGTGGATTAGGACCATTTATTAGGTTAACCCGAGATTGAGGACCTATGTGGAAATTCACATTGACTGAATTTTCAGATTGGTGCAATGAATTCACATGAGAAAAATATGCCATCAAGGGATTCAGCTGCGATTGAGTGTTAGAATTTTTCATAGTAATAGGGTAATGGTAACGACCCACAACTTTCGGTGTCAGTTTACATTGTGGAAGTGAACACCAATTGTCCATTACATCGTGCCCAAAGTAGATAGTCAAGTATTCTAAAAGATCTGGCAAAAAAGAAAAATTACTATTCCATAAAAACAAAATGAATATACTATTCCAATAAAAATAAAAAATAAAAAATAAAAAATAAATAAATAAATAGGAGAATGTACCCCCATTCTTAAAACACTTAATACTCCAAATTCTGTACTAGTTCTGGAAATATAATTTTATTCCTTTAGATGGTAGTGTCTTGTTCCTGTAATGGGATCATTAGTGAAATATGATCGTGAATTCAATATATATATATATATATTGACATCATTATTTTTAATTCATAGCTAAAAGAGTATTTGGACGTGTTTATAAACTGCATCCATCAGTAGCTGGCAAACAAAGGATCAATAGGTGAAGAACTTCAAAATAGTTGTCTTGCAACGTTGGTTTCTTCAATGCATGATAGTATTTTCAGCGAAGAGGTACTTTAACATGAAAACCAATTTTTCCAGAAACAGCTTTCTAATATAGTTTTTGACACGCCCAATCAAGAATATGACAAGGGCTAAGGCAGAAGAGATCCCACTAATAAGAAATAAGCCACGAAAGCTATCGAGGTTTAGAATGTTGGGGCTAGTCATAGAATCCTGCAACATAAGAGATGACTGACTCTTAAACCATTCCTCCTCCATCGTCTTTAGTTTTCCTTCTGCTCTGAGTTTCATAATCGATCTTGACATCTCAGGAACCAATGGTGAACCCTTTCGCAATACCTGTGTCATAAGACATTGATTGACAAAATTAAGTATATACATGTTACATAAAAATTGCATTAGGTTGTTTAGATATTCATATTTGTTGTCCTATGTTTATATATGGACACACTTGCATTAAATAATTTGTTAGAGAATGATACATATACTCACGAAGCCAAAGCCATTGGTGGTAGAATCTGATGCAATCATGACATAGTCATGGGGATATCTTGCCAGGAAGATCTTGATGTATGGGATCTCATCGACGATAGCGACAACACCTCCATTTTTAATTCCCCTTGACAAATCTTGGGCATATTCTGGAGGTGAAGAATATTTCTTAAGCCTAGCGTCTTCAAAATTCAGGTTGCTGACGATGACTCCTTCTACAAAAGAGTCATATCGGAACCCTATATAATTCCCTTTTGATGCTGATTGAATCTGTTGAACTGTCAGGAGTGAAGTCAAAGTTGCAGTGTAGCTTGAAGTCAATATAAGCACAACGAACATCCAAACAAGCACCATAAACCTTGACAAATTACTTAATAACTTTTCTCCTGCAGTGCCAAACACCAATATAATTTAATCGTAAAAACTTTACTAGAAGGTTAGGTTGTTTTAATTGTTTACATACAATATACTTCTACCAAGAATAATAATAATAATAGAACTTACTATGAGCAAAAACAAGGGTTGAGAAGGAGAACCAGAAGACTGTTCCAATTTGCTGAGCTGCCGAACCTCGGAATTCTTCATTTACCGGATGCTCAATAACCCAAACAACAAAGCCAGTTAGGATAAAGAAAGCAGCACTTGTGAGCCATAGATTTGAATCAAGTGGCTTCAAGAAGATCCACATGTCCTTATTGTCAACCCTTGCTATTGTTCCAACACCCAAGTCCGTAAATGGCATTGTAAAGTCGACATATAGAGATCTATTGGCTGTTATTGTAGTATCCCCAACGATAGCATCATAATTCTAAGCCATTCAAAAAAGGCAACATACATCAAAAGACCACTATGCGAATTTATATAAATACACTAGCAATCATGTCTATAGTTGTATGTTGTGTGTCATGTACATGAGGACATGCATGTGGGAAATGTGAAAATGTTTTTGGTATTAACTATTTGTTAATCTTTCAATTGTGATATTATTCTACTTTTTGAATTCACATACCTGAAGATAGACCTGATATACAAGATCGTTGTAGTTTCCTATCTCAAAAATTGGAATAAACTCATATGCTACCTCACTTACTAAGGCATCAATGGCAGCACGGAATACATCTATACAAAAGCCAGTAACAAGCGTTGCATTGGTTTGAGGATCATGATCCACCTTCACCAATTCTGTGAACCTCACCGTCGCTGGAACACCAATTCTTAGCTTTTTACCACTCATTCGCATCTACCAACCTTTTGGGGTAATTGTAGATCCTCCTGGCCAGATAATGGCATCAAGACCACTACTAGTACTTGAAGACCTCCGATACTTTTCACCAGCAGATGGTAACATTTCTTTAGTGATTCCATCAGCCAGTGTCCAAAATCCAACTCTTCTCTCCCCTTTGCCTAATACATTAACTATTTCAAATGCCCCAGAGATTAGTTTCCCCTTCATAAATTGAAACTCACCACTTAGACCCCTAAATCTAATTTGCAATATCTCTTTTAGAATTATTGAGCCACTTTGAGAAGCTCCAATGTTGGCTAAGTCCATCATGTTCGATGCAGCATTTTGTTCTTTAGTTTGAGAAATCTTATCCGCTACCCTCTCCACTGCCCTTGCTAGTGCCCCAATTGCATCATATGCCCATATGCCAAACACATTTAACTCTGTCATTTCCATGTTTGGTTCATCAGTACGAAACTTCATTCTCCATCTTAGAGTGAAGTTGCGGAGCTCGCTTGATGGTGGAATATAAGACTTGAACCCCAGTGCGCCTTGCATCGACTCAATGAATTTCGAAGAATCCATTGAATGCAAGAGTTCCATAGTCTTATCAGTTATAATCCAAACATATCCTTCGCTCATCATTCCTACCCTTTTGACGTTTAAGAAAAGACGTGACGCTAGAGAAGGTGATGCATGCACAACAAATATTGTTGTATGCAGAGTACTCGTGAGATTATGGAGCTCTTGGAGGATTTGTTCATCAGTGGTTGATGGAGAAATTTCACTCTTATATGCAATACGAATGCTTTTCTCTTGGAACGAATCGGCCAAATTTGAAATGATTTCTCCCTCCTCATAAATAAGGATGACATTCCTCCATTGAAATGATTCTACAATGGCAGCAACGCCATCGAATTCAAGGGATTGATCTTGTGTAAGTTGAACAAGGTAACTACGATATTTCGTTGACGATGTAGGACTCCTCCTAGTAAAAGAAAGGATAGGAACTTTGGCCTTGTCCCCCAATGCAGCCAAGAGATTCGCTTCAGGTGATGTTCCTGGACCCATGATTGCTTGCACATTGTTATTCTCCAAAAGATCAATAGCTGCATTGGGCAAAGGAAGCAATTTTCTAGATTATTTATTGTAAATTGTAAAAGCCCCCCATTTTCACGCATGAACTTTGACTTCAAGTTCAAAAATATTACTTTGAAAAGAGAATCCCAAAACAGAGTAATGCTAGAATGAGTTTGATCTCATGAAAATTGTTGTGTGTTCTTTTTAAAATTAGCATATTTTGGGGAGAAAGAAAAAATGATGCACAAATTACAGCTCAAAATACTATATGATTGATTTGTATGATCTATTTGTAATTGAATTTTGGTACAAAATTTTGATTGTATAATTTACCTATAATTGTCTTTCAAATGGTTGGATGAGCGTTTTAATATTTGTACATGATCACGATAAAAAAATAAAGAGATCATGACAACTGTCACGAGGTCGACCTCATTACTCTTTATGAAAAATGATATATAATTCAAAAAATTATCATCAAGTCCTCCTTTTCTCATTAAAATACAATTAAGTCCTAAAAAAATTCTTTACGACCAATAAGTCCTACTTTTGAGATTTTTTTTACATCTAAGTTCCAAATTACTAAATTTTCAATTTATACCTTGCTAAATTCGATATACTCATGCTAAAATAGATATAAACTTAAACTCAAACTTTCATATATACCCTTATAAAATTTAAACAAAGTAAAAAATATATATTTTATTGATTTTTTTTATAAAATAATTAATTTTTTGTACTAAAGTCATCGTATATTCTACACAAGATTTTTTGAATTGAATTTAATCAAGATGCATGTGATATGGAAAACAAACACTCACCGGCGGACAAAGCAATAAAAAATGCTTTGTCAATGTATTGGGCAAATGAAGCAATTTACTTGATTAGTTAATGTCAATGTAAAAGCCTTCCAATTTCAAGCATGAACTTAGACTTCAAGTTCAAAAATATCACTCTGAGTTTTTTTTTTTATTTTAAAATGCTAGGTTTATGAAAAATGATATAAAATTCAAATCTGTTTTTTTTTTTTTTTTTTGCCAAAAGAAAGCCGAGTTGACTCAGGTGACGAAATAGTAGCCTTTTCTTTGATATGCATATGAGGCCATGCATGCCAATAAATAGTGAATGAAAAATAAAGAAGACAATTCAGAACAAAAAAGCTAAAGTAAGGTACCAATTCATTAAGATGCGCGTGGAATGAAAAATAAAGACTTACCGGTAGACAGAGCACGCAGGGATTCTCCCTTGGAATCCCTGATGTGAAGAAGTATCCTTGTTGTGTAGTGTTTGTTAAGAGCATAAAAATCAGATATAGCCATGCTAATGCAGCTATTAACAACCTTCCCAACCAATGATCCCATATCCAGAATTACTCCAACCTGAATTTCCTTCACTACACTGATATTACTACTATGATTTGCGTCGATTTCTGCATTTAATCGATAGAGATGGCTCAACAATATCAGAAGTGAAATGAACATATAGTTCTTCATTCTCGTCTTTCTGCTAGAGCAAAAATGAGTGCTTAATTATTTATAATATGAATCACTAATACTATTATGTAACTACTAAGAACTAATGAACTGCAAGTCTACCTGAAAAACCCTTCTGCCGTGTCTAGCGGTTCATGTTAGTATAATAGTGTGCCGTGTGAATAGTATAGTATTGTTGACCGGCCTTCAAAGAAAGAGAACTTTGTCTCTGAGGTTTATTTTTTATTTAAAAAAAAAAAAAAAAAAAAAAATTTAAAATTGAAACCAAAGACAATCTGAATTGATATTGTAAAAGATCCACTACACAACAAATACATTTATTTTTTCTAATACTTGAATTAAACACAACAATATGTTAACATGAGAGAGAGAGAGAGAGAGAGAACGAAAAAAAAAAGAAAAAAGACTTGAATGTTCAATGATAGCTCATCGACCAAGAAAGGAAACAAAAACAATTAAAGAAGTATACATATATATAAACTAAAATTAAAAGTGAAACGAGAAAAAGTCTTATATTATAAGTAGAAAAAGGAGAGTGCAGAGGAAGCAGGGACAAATAATCATATTCATTTAATGTTGCAATTGACTCTGGATATGGACATTTATCTGATCACTTGCAAAGTCACCAATGTCGACAATTCTACATTCAACTATTCTGGTTATAAAATAAAGACCTTGAAATAAAGAATCTCTTGTGACCGGGAAATAATAATTATTCTTATAAAAAATAAAGAATCTCTCCGACTTTGGTTGCTGGAAATAATGAGTACGGCATGAGAAAAGTCAATGCTAAAAGGTTTTTTAATAATTTTCCCTTAAACAACTTAGACACATGAATTATAGTGTAAGTTCGTTTGAGGACGAGTTGAATATCTAAGGAGATCAAGTTCGTGATAGTATCAGGAAATCAAATGACGTACATGATGGTGTAGTTCAACACCTTCAGAGATTATTATTATTATTATTATTATTATTTGACTCAATGAGTGCAAGTTCTAATGAAAATACTGTCAAATACTCTATTTCTTATGTAGTGTTAAATTGATTTGTCATGTCAACAAAATGTAAAGTATTTATCTAAATTATTATTATTTTTCATCAAGCCTAAGTATAAAGAACAAGTCCGTGCACTGATCTGTCTGAGAAACTATTAAACAAAGAATCAACCTATTCCCTTCATATGATTCATAATTACTTGCTTCCAGATTTTACTACTTTTTGTGACAACAAGGTGAAGTTATTAACCCAAGCAATGAAAAAAAAAAAAAAAAAAAAAAGTAATTTGTATCATAAAAAAGGAATTATAAATTTTAACATTTTGTTGTATGTAGTTAAGGTTGTAACTCGAGCAAGAGGTATCACTTAAGCTCAACTTGATATATGAAATGATTAATTTTAACCTGACTATTCAATATGAGCTTAACCCATCTTTAAAATTTTAAACTCAAGTTGAGACTTAGGATTAGAAAGTCCCGTTATTTTGAGTTACGCTAATCTCCACAGTTGAAATTTTTGAATGATTTTATAAGTTAGTTTTAGTTTAGATTACTCTTAGGCACAATTCTTTTTTTTAAAAAGGCACAAATCCTCTGAAGTTATTTTCCATGCGGTCCCTGTGGTACGCTGATGAGAGGCCTTGGTTTGGCCACGTCTAATTCTATTTATAATATGTGAGTCCAAAGCTTCACTTTCTCATCAAAAAAATGGGTTATTATTGGCCCCAGAAATAGATAAGGTTTTAATATCACTTGTCATTCTGTAGCGAATTCAACTTACGATAACTTAGAAAATATTTAACTTAGAGGATCCAAGTCCGTCAATTTTAGCTTTCTCTGACTTTCCATTCTTGCTGCTTGGTCCCCAAAGGCTCGATTACTGTATCGACGACTCAAACCCTGTTTACGCAATTTAACCCAAAATTCTGCCCACCAGGTGTGCTTCAATAGAGTGGTGACTAAGGGCCTGTTTGGGGATACTCTATCTTATTCTATTCCCTTCTCTACAGTGCAAATGGACACTATTAAGGACACTAACTTGTTTGGCATGGGCTGTATTGTGTCCAACAGTGCAAGAACAATTTCTGATTTTGGGCCAATTTCCGGAACAAAAAATTCGTGTTCCAAACTGTTCCCAAATTTCAGCCGGCCCACTATTCACTGTAGAAATGAGAACAACAACCCAAAGTGCAGGAATTCTGAGAACACATATTTAAGAATCAGTGGAACATTTCTAGGGTTCTCTCTAGACGACACACAGAGGCGATTCACAGTGTACCCTTTTGTGTCTGAAGCTTTCCGAGATCTAGGGTCGAAATCGACACCATTGAACGAAATATGAAGCTTCTCAGCGATGTCTTCTTCTCACCGGTGAGTTCCTCTGCTTCTTCTTCATAAATAGAGTCGTTGTGTTCTGTCTAAATTTCTGTTTTGTATAATGAAGATCGGGCTTCTTGGTGTTCCACTGTGTATGCAGATCTGAAGATAAACTTCCCCTGTGTGACCTCTGCGTTTTTCGGCGAACCCAAGCTTCGCCGCTGCTCTCTGCACTCTCGGATTCACAGGCGATTCTCGGTCTATTTACATTCATCGTCGACACCAAGTGAGTGAATTTTTTGTTTGCTTGAAAAAATTAGTTATTTATGAAGACTTTATTGCCTGACAGTAGGAGGAATGCTTTCTTGTATCTCTTTATTTATAGTGTACTGTGCCTTCGCCGGACCATCAAACTGCCAAGCCACTTACTCATTTAACAAAGCTTGTAACTTGCTTTTATTTTTTAATTTCTCTCTCAATTAAAATGTTCAATCATTGGGATTTTGTGGTGGACTATTGGATATGAAGTAACATTGAAGGTTTTGATGGTAAATCGGTGACAGTGTTAGATCCTGTGTGCATTGTGTATATATATATATATATATATATATATAGGCATAGCCACTGTGTGCATTTTTTTGTTTCGTTTGATGCATCTTTGTCGTCAATGATCGTTGCCTTGTCCAGAAATCTGCATATAGGTTTCAACATTTTGGTGCTAATTAGTTGCTCATCCTGGAATGCTGTATACAGTTGTGCATTTTTTTTATTATGTCTTTTATAGGTCTAGAAGATAAAGAAAAAAACTAGAAATGATCTCATGCTAGGGTTTTATTTAATGCCTTGTTTGTTAATTTCATATTGACAACAATCTGGCAAACAATTGTGAAGTACATTTCAGTATTTCACAATCAATATGGTTAAGAATTATTGACTGAAATTGAATGCTTTCTTTGACCAAGCTTAGAATGGATTGAATAAGGAAAAAAAAAAATGAAAATAAGACTCTAAACACAATACACGAAAAATTAGGTGCTTCTTCGGTTTAAGACAGTCTTCTGTTTTCAAAGAATTAAAAATAAAAAAATTATACCAAAAAAATGGACAGCACATTAATCGAATGATATAATTTAAGGGAGGTGAGGGATTCGAACCCGTAGTGAACAGTTTGTCATATTTGTAAAATTGTGAATACCTTACCTAATTAAAAAAAAAAAAAAAAAAAAAATTGAAAAAATTTGTTAAAAAAAAGCATATTTTTCAGAAAAATATTATTTAAAAACAAGTTTTTTTTTCTTAATACTTGAATATTATTTTTTGAAAAATAAACCAAATAATATTGTGAGGTTGTTTTTGCATTTAATGGCGTGATGATAATTGTGTAGTTAAGACGATGTTACAAATAAGATTACAGTTGTCAATGACCCTTTTAACACATTGTTATTAAAACTATGTAATTAGATGGATATCAATGCTGACAATGTATTGGGAGAAGAAATAGAGGACCTTACATACAATACCGATGATGGAAAACTAGTATGGGACGATTCTCATATTGAAGCTTTCATCATCTGTATGGAGAAAGAAATGAGGGTAGACTTGTACAGGCAAAACACTTGTACCGAAACAACTTAAGAGCAAATTCAACCACATGAGGGTAGACTACAAAGCCTTTGTGAGTTTGATAGGAGAAACAGGCGTGGGATACAATGCTGAGACGGGCATGGTTATAGTTGAAAATGAAAGATGGCCTAAATTAATTAAGGTTAGTTATTCAAATAAATGTATGTTGATTTTACAAAAAATTATACTTAACTTCATATTAATAGTAATTTAATAATTTGTAATTGAATCCCCAATATGGTAAGTATCGAAAGAAGCCATGCAATCATTTTGATAAGCTCACCACCATATTTGGAGGCGCACACACTACAGGTGCACATGTTCATACTTCCTATAGTCCACCCATTCTCAACCAAGCCCCCACATACCTTATTTGACCTTAATGATGATTTTACTGAGTTAGGCTGTCATGAGTTCACTCCTTCTCCTGAACCACGTGGTAAGAAACTAAAGAGAGAGAGTTTTGCCTCCATAATGGATTGTGTCATGGAGAAAATGAGTGACACTTATAGAGAGAAAACAGATCGAATTGAAAGGGCCATAGTCGCTTCTTCATCATCTAATATGAAAACAGTTCATGAAGTTGGGCAGGTTGAAGTCAATTCTTCGGACAAGACAAAAGGTGATTTTAAATTATGTTGTTATATTTTGAATAAGTTAGAGGGCGTTAATATGAAACAATATGCTAAGGTCACCCAGATGTTACGTAATGATGAAGTTTAGAGGGATTTCTTTCTTAATGACCTTCCTGATAATAAGAGGGTTGGTTGGATCAATGGAATTTGACTTGGTAAGATGGTTTTATTATGACTTTGGATGACTGTACTAGTACGTATTATGACTTTTGGTGTATCGCTTTTATTTCTTATTTGGTTTTGCTATGACTTTGGTTGATTATAATATTAAGTACACTCGTATTTATGTTATTTGGTTTCATTGTAATGACAATATAACTATTTCGCTTGCTTTGATTTGATTTGTTATCTTGTTTTTATTTATTATTTGGTGTTTTGCTTGAGATGATTGTAATTTATCTTGTTTATTAAATGTTGTATTATATAGATGGATATTAGGACAATAATTGACTTGTATGATGATGGTGATGAGGAGAATGATTGTGTTATCATAATGGCATGAATGTTGAACTATTATAGGAAACATTATGAGAAACGACCTTGTAGGGATTCTCTTTTAATCGGGGAAGCATATATAATGGAGATCTTGCATAGGCATGGAAGTAGATTTCAGGATGTCCACCCCAATTTTTTTGAAGTTGTGTAGGGAACTTAAGTCATTAGGGTTGAAAGACTCTACAGGGGTAAGTGTTTATGAACAAGTTGGCATATTTTGGCTTACTTTAGCTCATAATGAAAGGAATCGTGTGGTCGCAGAAAGATTTCAACACTCTACCTATACAATTTCAAAATACTTCCATGCGGTTTTACAAAAAGTCTGTGATTTAGGGATACAGATTATTGTCGCCCCAGATTTTAACGAAGTTCCTAACCATATAAAGAAGTAAAAAAAATACCACCCTTTTTTTAAGAATTGTGTAAGGGCAATTGATGGAACTCATGTCCATGCGAACGTGCCTGTGGACCAGCAAATACCATTTTGTGGTAGAAAGGGGGATACCTGTAACGACCCTAGCTGATGCCAAAATTTTAAAAAAAAAATCGGCATAACCTCCCCTAAAAATGGGCCTTCAACAATCTGTCCCAATACACAAAACACATAATATCATCCAGCATCCCATTCATCCGTTCATTATACCTCAACATAGTTCCTCTTATGGTAGAACATTCACATACCAATTAATCTAAATTATCATAATTACAGTCCCAAAATACATGGTTAACATTTAAAGTCCCTGTCTTACAACGTTACATGATACAATTGTATGGAAAAATATACCATAATTCCATTAGTTTCATTTACATCAAACTGTTCTTAAGTTACAAGGCCATGAATACTAACTTAGTTACATCCCCACAACTATGAATATACATAAAACGGTCAAAATACAAAATAGCAAACAACCTTCTAACAACTTTCTAGCTTGAGGTGGATTGTCATCCACCGGTTCATTTCTAAGACCTGAAAAAAATAATATAAATAGTAGGGTGAGCATAAAGCTCAGTAGGTGACACTTAAGCCACAATTCTTGTGTCCTTGTGAATCCAAACAAAGCATAGGCCAATGGGAAATAGGGATCATGTAATATAGGGAATTAAAACAATATACACGTCAATTCCAATTATAAACCATGCAGTGCAATGAAATGCAATGCATGCTAATGCCACTTCCCATTTTCATTCACCAAACCATTACTTTCAAATGTTAATATAGCCCGCCTTTTGGTAACCCTACCGCTACACGAAAGGAGGATTAGCTATCGTCCCTAGACCTTTGGTAACCCCACAGCGTCATCGAGGGGCCCGAACAGCTCAACCACACTAGGTCGACTCCCTAATCCCCTCTAGGCTATATTAACCTCCGGCCCGTTGGTAACCCCGCAGTGATCGGGTTTATCAAAAATATTTGACAAAATTCTTCTCCCAAAATTTCCCCCATTTTCATTTCAAGACAAATTCTCCCATTTCATGCATCCCAATGACATGTACATGGATGTACATATAATCTCAATATTATGACAATGGGAAATTTGGCACAATCTAAATAAACATGTTCTCATTAGTCATTTTCAGCATGTTAACACATAGTGGGCATGATAAAACAACATCTAAACATACTTTACACATGAAACAAGTCATAATCAAGCTCTTGAAAATTCTCTAGACATCATTCATACAATCATAGATACAATTAACTCCCAATTAAACATGTTTGACATAACAAGGAGGTGTAATTCACAATAGAACAAAAAAGGAGTGGATTAAGATGTCCCTACCTCAAAATGAGCAAAATCCCAAGAAATGAGTTCTTAAATTCGAGCTCCCAAAGAGGACAAAAAGCTGGAATTTCTGGTACTAGCACGTAGAGCTCGTCGTGCTTATCGTTTTGCCTCAAACGGCTCTCAAATCTACCAAGGATTGAGAAAGTAATCAAGATTTGAAGTTGTAAAAGAAAAAAAGAAAAAGGAAAATAAAGAGGAACAGAGAGGCTGCGGGAGAGAAGAAAGCAGAGAACAAGAAAAATGAAAAAAAAATGTGGTCTTATGACCACTTAAAACAATTGTGGCCCCACCAATTTTTATTTTCTTTTCTCTTTTTCTTTTGTCTTAAATTCACTACACACACACAATTACATATATGTATATGCATAACACAGACATTACATTCTCCCCAACTTTAAAAGATTTTGTCCCCGAAATCAAGACATACCTGGAGAAGAAAACAATTCTGGATACTTGGAGCGAACCTCCTATTCGAGCTCCTAAGTAGCCTCCTCGACTCCGTGGTGTCTCCAAAGGGCTTTCACCATTGTTATCGTCTTATTCCTCAATACCTTCTGTTGTGTGTCAAGAATCTAAACTGGTCCTTCCTCGTAGGAAACATCCTCATTAATGTTTACATCAACCCAACTCAAAATGTGAGATGGATCTGGTTCGTACTTCCGTAACATCGATACATGGAAAACATTATGGACCCTATCCAACTGTGGTGGCAAAGCAAGTCTGTAGGCAACCTCTCCTACACCTTCCAAAATCTCAAATGGTCCAATGAATCGTGGCGACAACTTGCTACTTTTCCCGAATCTCATCAATCCTTCCATGAAAAAACTCGTAGAAAAACATGGTCTCCTACCTCAAAGGATAACGACCGTCTCCGCTTATCGGCATAACTCTTCTGTCGGCTCTGAGCTGAAAGTAACCGCTGTCTTATCAACTTAATCTTCTCAGTAGTCTCGAGTACAATGTCCGGTCCTAAGGCGGCTATCTCGCCTACCTCAGTCCAACAAATAGGAGAGCTACAAGGTCTACCATACAACGCCTCAAATGGAGCCATCTGAATGCTCGCTTGATAACTGTTGTTGTAGGCAAATTCAATAAGTGGAAGGTGATCCTCCCAACTACCACCCAAGTTAAGCACACATGCCCGAAGCATATCCTCCAAAATCTGGATAATACGCTCCGACTGACCGTTAGTCTGTGGATGAAATGCCGTACTCAGATGCAACGCTGAGCCAAACGCTGCTTGAAGTCCTTCCCATAACTTCGAAGTGAACTTGGCATCCCTATCTGAAACAATGGTTACTGGAACTTCATGCAACCTTACAATCTCCTTCACATAAAGAACACCAAGCTTCTCTGCATCATCTGTTGCCTTAATAGGCAAAAAGTGAGCCGTCTTGGTTAATCTGTCAATGTTGACCGATACGGACTCATTGCCCCTTCGTGACCTTGGAAGACCTGTCATAAAATCCATAACAATATGCTCTCATTTCCATTGCACTACAGGTAATGGTTGCAATAAATCGGCTGGTCTCTGATGCTCGGCCTTCACCTGCTGACAAGTAAGGCATCTAGCCACAAACTATGTAACATCTTTCTTCATCCCGTTCCACCAATACTGACGTCTGAAATTATGATACATCTTGATACCACCTGGATGAACTGCAAAGCGGGAAGTGTGAAACTCCCGTAGGACGTCCTCACGACAACATGTGGGAACTACCAACAAACCCTTGAATCGTAGACCCGCATCTGCATGCAAAGCCTAATCTTTCACTGTCTCACCACTAGAGATCAAAGCGTGAATGGCATCTAAATCAGGGTCCTGTCTCTGTGACTTAATCACTCGTACAACAAGGGTAGGCTGAGCCACAAGACTAAATAAGAACGCCGACTCACTGTAAACATCATCATCAAAACACTGTAATCCCATCTCTACCAGATCCTTTAGCATCTTCCACTTCCCAATAGCTATACTAGCCAAAGTTCCACGAGATTTCTGGCTTAAGGCATCAGCTACCATATTTGCCTTACCTGGATGATACTGCAAATCAAAGTTGTAATCTTACAAGTACTCAACCCATCGTCTCTGTCTATTGTTCAAGTCCTTTTGGGAGAAAAGGTATTTGAGACTTTTATGATCCGAGAACACCTCGAATCTCTCACCATACAAGTAGTGTCTCCAACACTTCAGAGCAAACACGACTGCTGCTAATTCCAAATCATGAGTAGGGTAGTTATACTCGTGAGTCTTCAAATGTCGTGACCCATAAGCTACTACTCTACCATCCTGCATCAATACACACCCTAAACCATCACGTGAAGCATCACAATAGATCACATAACCCAAGCCACGCTCAGGTATCACCAACACTGGAACCGTAGTCAACCTTGTCTTCAATTCCTGGAAAGATAACTCACAGGCTTCATTCCATGCAAACTTAATCCCTTTCCGGGTTAAACGGGTCATAGACGCTGCCAAATGGGAGAAATCTGTCACAAATCTCCGGTAGTAACCCGCTAGACCAAGAAAACTACGGATCTCAAACACATTCTTAGGTTACTCCCAATTCAAAACAGCTTCAATCTTTGATGGATCAATTGACACTCCGTCTTCTGAAACAATATGTCCCAAAAACTTTACCTCTTGTTGCCAAAACTCACATTTCTCATATTTGGCATACAACCGGTGCTCCCGCAAAATCTGTAAAACAATACTTAAATGGATCCGTGCTCCTCTCGAGATCGTGAATACACAAGAATGTCATCCACGAAAACTACCACAAATTGGTCCAAGTAATCGTGAAAGACGCAGTTCATTAAGTCCATGAATGCCGCTGGAGCATTAGTCAAGCCAAAAGGCATAACAAGGAACTCATAGTGTCCATACCGTGTACAGAATGCTGTCTTTGGGATATCCTCATCCCTAACCCGCAACTGATAGTAGCCAGACCTCAAGTCAATCTTCGAAAAACAACTAGCTCCCCTTAACTGATCAAATAAATCTTCTATCCTTGGCAAAGGATACTTGTTCTTGATGGTGGCACGATTCAACTTCCGATAATCGATGCACAACCTCAAAGAACCATCTTTCTTTTTAGCAAACAAGACCGGTGCGCCCCATGGTGACACACTCGGTCAGATGAAACCTTTCATCCTCAAATCATCAAGTTGTCTTTTTAATTTCTCCAATTCAACTAGTGCCATACGATACGGTGCCATAGAAATGGGCGCGGTACCGGGCATCAAGTCAATAGTAAACTCCACTTCTCGGTGTGGAGGCAATTGTGATACCCCTCGGATCTGAGACACGGGTTGATCAGGCCCAGGCCCAAACCCGAGGGAATATCAAACAATTAATATTTTATAATGAACACGGAATACAAAATAAATTCAGAAATGAAATTAAAGCTAGAAGGAACTAAAAATAGAATCCGCAAAATATTATAATTATTAAAATCCATCAAGCCCAAACTCCAAAACTCCATCAGTTTACAACTTGGGAATCTATCTCTAGTGGACCCTTATTAAACATCCAAACGGAAGATAGAACAACTGTAATAAACGTCCAGAAATAAAACTATAGAGAGAGCCCTACATCGTCGGAAGAGTGAATAGAGACCTCTGCTCAGCACGAACACGTCTAAGCCTGGAACTGTCGTGTACTTGAAAAATAGAAGTGGGTTAGGCCCACGCGCAAGTTCTATACTACTACAATCCAAACAGAGGCCCGATACTTATGTACATCCTAAACAATTCAACAATAGCTAATAGTCCGTAAATATATATATATAGTCACACTAAATGACTCTCACTGGATTACAGGCCGGTCTGAACCTGAATAGAGGTAACATGCTAAAACGCACACGAAGTGGGCATATGTACCTATACCTAAACAGGGTACACCTCCAACCATCGTAGCCAGCTACACATCCCGATGCATATACGCTCCCTAGTCATCGGTCCTGAGGCTCAAGCTCATACCGAGGCACCATAACAGTACATATATAAAATCCATCCAAAATCCCTGGTATTGCCGCTCAACAAGTAGTTGCCATGACAATACAAATCCACGGGACTTAACTTTTAGTTAATCCCATCCTTATTCCAAGTAGGTGGGTAATGGTATTGTTTTAAAAACCAAACCCATCCTTAGTATGCCACCGTCCCATACCGGTGCTTACTTTCCAATCCTCCAATAGTCAATAATACCAATAAATCAAGTATATATCAACTAAATTCCAACATCCAACATTCAATATTAGCAGTGATAGAATAAGCATTAATAAACAGGGTCACAACAACAACATATACATGCCCAATTTAAGTTGTTCCCTTTAGTCTGATATAAAGACAGAATTAATTAAAACTTCCATTTAACACCTTACAAATGACATACAGATATGTAGGGTATGTATCACAAAATCCTAACCTCCACAGTTGATACTAACTGTGATAATGTAAGCATCAAAACAATATTCACAGTATGTATGTAGACATGCTCAAATTATAGTGTTCCACAAAACCGATCTAGTGTTAAACTCAAATCCTCCTAGTATTTAAGTTCCAACAGTTGCTATTACAGAAGTTAAGATAGCTATCATCTAGACCCATCCTTCCAATAATTTATAATAACAGTGGTAAGGAAAAACGTGAACCACAGAACCACAATGCATCCACAAACATGTTTAGTCTAGGTTGAACAAGCATACAACACTACTGTAACTACCAGTTTCATAGTAAAACAGATATCATTTTAGTTTGGTTTAATCTTCATTAATCCTGAAATCATTTAAGAGTGCAAAGAGTATGAAGCCTAAGGGAAAGAGTAAGGATAGAATCTTGCCTCAGCAACTTTTGTTCAAAGTTTCAACGTCGTCTTCTTAAAAAATCCCGCCGAGTTCCAAAACCCGGTTACTGTTCACGGGTACGAAACACTATTCCTGAACTCAAAATCTGATCTCCACCGTTCAGATTGTGCGACACTGAGTCATGAACCTCTCCTCCAAAATTCAGCTCGATCGGACCACGGACGAAGTGGGATCGGAGCTTTGATCAAATCTTGGCAGAATGTGAAAAACTGCGTTTTTCCTTCTCCACTTCCACAAAACGTGGGCTCTGTTAAAAAAAACCCTACACAGACGTCTACCTTATACTTATAGAGTTTTCCTAAACCCTAGGTTCATTTAAGTCTAACTCACAATCCTAACCGGCCCATCCAATTAACGTAGAAACTTACGACGACTATAATATAAAACCCTAATTTATACTGTAATTAAAACCCTAATTAGATGTATTTACCTAATTACCCTATTCACCATTAAATACTTAACAAATAATCTAATTGAATAAAATAATAATTAGTAAACCCAATTAAACCCAAATAAGACACACATAGAATAATTAAACCAATTACACTTAAACCATTAATGCCAATTAAATAATTAAAACACTAACAAGTAATTCCAATCAAATAACTAAACCAATTACACTTAAACCATTAATGCCACTTAAATAATTAAAATACTAACAAGTAATTCCAATCAAATAACTAAAAATAAATATCATTTAAATAAATTAAATCACCACAAAAGAAACAAATTAAATCACCACAAAAAAAAAAAAAAACAATTAAGCACCTAATAAAAAAAATAATGACACATAATCAAATAAAATACACTTAAATAATAAATTAAATACCATTAAATACCAGGAATATCCTTTTTTAAAATTAGGGGTATTACAGCAACTCTGTCAAATCCTTCAGAAACACATCCAGAAAATCACAAACAACTGTAGGATAATATTCTTCCACAATATCATCCTCTTCGGCTATAAGGCTAGCCAAAAAGTAATCACCACGACTCCATCCACGAATTCTATAAAACGATGAAATATGGGAATCACTCCGATCTCCAAAAAAAAAAGAAACAATCTCCCTCGGGAGTACAAACTGTAACCCTTCCTCTGTAACAGTCGATCGTGGCATGAAAGGAAGCTAACCAATCCATCCCGAGAATGACATCAAAGCTAGTCATCTCTAGGAGGATAAGGTCAAACACAAAAGTCCGCCCGGCTATCACAATGGAACAGTCCCTCACGACTCGGCTCAAAGACACTGAAACTCCAACTGGCGTATCAACACACAACGCCGGATCCATAAAACTAACCTCTAACCCCAATGCAAGTGCAAATGATGATGAAATGAAAGAATGAGATACACCAGAATTAAGCAAAACACGAGCCCAAGAACAAACACTGGAAATATACCTCGGAGAACTAAAGATCCAGGAGGTACATTAGTCGGTGCAAGGGCAAAGACACGCCCCTACGGTGCCTGTGCCTGTGAACTACTAATCTGAACACCAGACTATTGTGCCGACACAGTAGGAGTATCCCTCCTAGCTGGTCGTGTATCCTGAGAAGACAAGGCAGGCTGTGGTGGTGGTGGCGATGGTCTGAAACCTGATTGAATTGTAGTCGACTGTGACGGCCTCTGCCGTGACCTTCTGCCACTAGTGGTGCCTGCTCCCTGACTCGGACAGTCCCGAATCAAATGGCCCTGCTAGCCACACCCATAACAAGCCTTCGGAGCTGAAGAAACTAAAGTCAATCTCATGGGACAACTGGACTTGTAATGCCCAGGCTACTGACATTGATAACAAACAACTCCACCCTTGTCAGATCCAACTGGCATAGGAGTAGTAAGAACAGATCGTGTAGATTGTTGCCCCTGAAACTGAAATGAACCACCCTTGTTCTTCTTCCAAGAAGATCCTTCTAAGGATGGCCCTGCACCCCTCTTCTGCTTCCACTGTTCTCTTCTCGCATCCTTATCTCTGTTATCCACTTCTAACATTAAAGCCTTTTCCACTGCTTCAGAATATACCTTGATAAACTGTGCCGTGATCAATGGCCTCATCCGATCATTAAGACCAGAAACAAACTTTCGAGTCTTGTTAACTTCATCTCTCACCATTTCTGGAGTAAAGCGAGAAAGTGAAGTGAACCTGTTCTCATATTCCGCCACTGACATGCTCCCTTGAATAAGATTATGAAACTGGTCTTGTAACTCCCATCTTTTGGAAAGCGGAAAGTACTTTTCATAAAACAATTCCTTAAACTTGTCCCAACTCATCTCCTCCACCTTGTACCGGCTCGTAACCGACTTCCACCATAATTTGGCATTCTTAGCAAACTTATAAGTAGCTAGGATGATCTTCAAATGATCCTCCATCACATCAATTAAAATCAATCGAGTTTCAACTTGCTCCATGTAGTCATCTGCTATCATTGGATCCGCACCGCCCTCAAACATAACCGGCATCAGCTGAGAAAACCCCTTAATAATCTTGAGACGTTTTTGAGCTGTGTCTCCTCAACTTGAACTGTAGGTTGTGGTGCCGACTGCGACTGAGCAGCAATCGTTACCCTCACGACATTTTGCAACAAACGATTCAACTCCAGTGCAACAGAACCTTCACCCACTTCGACGAGTGTTTCAACATCATCCCTCCTTGTGGGGACAACTCTCGGGGGAATCAAGTCCCTAAGAAGTGTATCCTCATCATTTAGCTCCTCCGGATTGGAGCTAGAGCTCTCGCCAACATCACCCCTAGTCGGTCTAGGGCCAACTTCCCTGATTTCCTCACGCCGTGACATCGTTCTATAAAATAAGGAAAATAATTCAATAACGATAACACTAAAGTCCAACCGTGAACAACCCAATGCAAAAAGATACTGTACAAACATTTAGCATGTAATACTATGCAATGAACACATTAATATAGGCATATAAGCACATAAGCACGTAAGCAAGTAAGCAGTTAAGCATGCTTTTTCACATAGCAAAACACTTTTCCAAACAAGGAAATAACAATGCAAATGACTTCCCAGACAACCCAAGGTAAGCCTCTACCCGTTGTCTTAATGGTATTCGAACCATCGCTCTGATACCAAATTTGTAACGACCCTAGCAGATGCCAAAATTTAAAAAAAAAATTCGGTATAACCTCCCCTAAAATAGGCCTTCAACAACCTGTCCCAATACACAAAATACATAATATCATCCAGCATACCATTCATCCGTTCATTATACCTCAACATAGTACCTCTCATGGTGGAACATCTACATACCAATTAATCTAAATTATCATAATTACAGTCACAAAATATATGGTTAAGATTTAAAGTCCCTGTCTTACAACGTTACATGATACAATTGCATGGAAACATATACCATAATTCCATTAGTTTCATTTACATCTAACAAAAGTTAAGTTTGTTCTTAAGTTACAAGGCTATGAATACTAACTTAGTTACATCCCCACAACTATGAATATACATAAAACGGTCAAAATACAAAATAGCAAACAACCTTCTAACAACTTTCAAGCTTGAGGTGGATTGTCGTCCACCGGTTCATTTCCAAGACCTGAAAAAAATAATATAAATAGTAGGGTGAGCATAAAGCTCAGTAGGTGACACTTAAGACACAATTCTTGTGTCCTTGTGAATCCAAACAAAGTATAGGCCAATGGGAAATAGGGATCATGCAATATAGGGAATTAAAATAATATGCACGTCAATTCCAATTATAAACCATGCAATGCAATGAAATGCAATGCATGGTAATGCCACTCCCCATTTTCATTCACCAAACCATTATTCTCAAATGTTAATACAGCCCGCCCTTTAGTAACCCCGTCGAGACACGAGAGGAGGATTGGCTATCGTCCCTAGACCTTTGGTAACCCCGCAGCATCATCGAAGGGCCCGAACAGCTCAACCACGCTAGGGTGACTCCCTAGTCCCCTCTAGTCTATATTAACCTCCGGCACGTTGGTAACCCCGCAGCGACCGGGTTTATCAAAACTATTTGACAAAACTCTTCTCCCAAAATTTCCCCCATTTTCATTTCAAGACAAATTCTCCCATTTCATGCATCCCAATGACATGTGCATGGATGTACATATAATCTCAATATTATGAAAATGGGAAATTTGGCACAATCTAAATAAACATGTTCTCATTAGTCATTTTCAGCATGTTAACACATAGTGGGCATGATAAAACAACATCTAAACATACTTTACACATGAAACAAGTCATAATCAAGCTCTTGAAAATTCTCTAGACATCATTCATACAATCATAGATACAATTAACTCCCAATTAAACATGTTTGACACAACAAGGAGGTGTAATTCACAATAGAACAAGAAAGGAGTAGATTAAGATGCTCCTACCTCAAAATGCGCAAAATCCCTAGAAATGGGTTCTTAAATTCGAGCTCCCAAAGAGGACCAAAAGCTGGAATTTCTGGTACTAGCACGTAGAGCTCGTCGTGCTCATCGTTTTGCCTCAAACGGCTCTCAAATCTGCCAAGGATTGAGAGAGTAATCAAGATTTGAAGTTGTAAAAGAAAAAAAGAAAAAGGAAAATAAAGAGAAACAGAGAGGCTGCGGGAGAGAATAAAGTAGAGGACAAGAAAAATGAAAAAAACGTGGTCTTATGACCACTTAAAACAATTGTGGGCCCCACCAATTTTTATTTTCTTTTCTCTTTTTCTTTTACCTTAAATTCACTCCACACACACACAATTACATATATGTATATGCATAACACAAACATTACAATACCACACAAAATGTAATGGCTGTTTGTGATTTTGATATGATGTTCACGTACGTCGTAGTAGGATGGGAGGGGTCTGCTAATGATTCTAAGATACTAAACGAGACCATTAATAATGAGAATTTGCATTTCCCAATGCCTCAAGAAGGTAAATGTCATACTTGCTATAATTTTGCAATACTTATTTAAAATATCATGGTAAAAAAACGTGCCTTATAGTTTGTAAAATGGCAGGGAAATATTATTTGGTGGACTCCGGGTATGCCAATCAACCGGGTTTCTTGGCTCCCTACAGAGGCCAACGGTACCACTTCCAAGAGTACCGTAGAGCTTCTCGGCAACCCCAAGGGAGAGAAGAAATATATAATCACAAGCACTTGTCATTGCGCAATATAATTGAGCGTTGTTTTGGGATGCTTAAGATGAGATTCCCCATCTTGAAGCAAATGCCCCCATATAGGTTTGAAGCTCAAGTTGCTATTGTTTTAGACTGCTGCACGCTTCATAACTTTATAAGAAAGGAGACGCATGTAGATCCAATATTTAATGATACAACTGTGGAGGCAATGATAGATGAAATTATTGGAGATGATGAAGTTGATGTTCAGCCTAATGTGTCGCAATCTCGCTCGCGACCAATGGATATTGTACGCGATTATATTGTTAATACTGTATGGAATGTAAGTCATCACCCTTGAAATAGGATTTACATGTTTACCATGTTTGGATAATTGTAATAACTACTTTATACTTGTTCCATTTGTTAGTATTTGAATAACGTTAACAACTACTTTATTTTAACTATTTCTTAGGATTTTGACAACTGTAATAACTATTTTATTTTGACATTAATTGCCGATTTCGATAAATGATTCTCTTTATATTTTTTATTAACTTCTTTGGATCAGTTTAATAACTTGTATATACAGTCATGTATAAGATACAGGGTGACGGGCCACCTTGTGCATGTGGAAGGGGTCGAATGAATCTTTATACGGCTGGAACTTCTAAGAATTATGGACATTCATTCTATAGATGTCCAGCTTGGGAGGTATACAATTTTCTTTGCATGAATAAGAATCTTTTAACTACATCTTAGTGTTACAGGTGCATTCTAATAATGTACAACTCTTTGTTGAAATTTAGTCACATAATCGTGCATTTATATGGTGGATGACATGCACCACTGCAAGTGGGTGGTCATGTGCAGGAAGAGTTGGAGGATGTAGTTGCTGTTGTGCAAGCAACACAAAATCAGCAAAACTACATTATCTATGGATGTTGTTGTTGTCTTACTATAACTATATTCTTGTTGTTTTTGCTCATGTTGTTGTTGTTGATTATTGTGGCTGTTGACAAATGATATAATATATTAGTTTAAATTTATTTCATGAACTTTTATTGTGACTGTTGACGAATGCGGAGAAATTTTTGAAACTCATGTATGTAATATATTAAGATTCATGAAATGTATAATATATTGAAACTTTATTTCAGTTCCATATTGAAATAATGTATGGGACAACTGTCAAAATAATATGCAACATTAATAGGTTTTGCAATTTATAATTTATTTTAATGGGTTTTATAATCAACTAAGATAAATGGAGGAACAATATATATATATTAAAAGTTATATCAATTGTATATTAAAATTATACAATAATTAAATTTAACTTTATACTTAATAAAGTTAGAAAAAATGTATTCAAGAAAACGTTATTTAAAAACATTCTTAATCCAACATATTTAATTATTTTATTTTTCTACTGATTTTGGTTACACTTTCAGTCTTCCAAACATGTTTTGTTCTCATATTTCTTAGAACAATATACATTACCAAACATGTTCTACCATGTTTTTGTTCCAAAATTCTCAGAGCAAATTTAGAACACCAAACATGTTTTGTTCTAATTTCAGAACATCACACTACAAAACACTTATTCTATTCTAGGCTAGAGCAGTACACTACATCACACTACACTTCTCAAACGGGCCCTAAGTTTTTTAATTAGAGGAGTTTTGCTTGATACAAACAAATTCTTAAAAGTTTAATTCTCTAAAATGTAGATCCTAGTGGCCAGATATACTAATAAATTGAGATTTAAATTAAGGAAGTAATCATAATTTAAGTATTATATACAATATATTTAAAATAAAAAATATGTATAAAATAATATTAAAAATTGAGTTGGAGTTGGGTTCACTGGCATATCAATCCATAACCTAATCCTGATTATGTTGGAATTGAAAATTTTCAATCCTAGTAAATCGTAATTGTAAAAAAAAATTAGTTATCCAAGCCTGTAAAAGACCGAACCTCATTGGAATTGGGCTTGATTGGGCTACCCAAATTACAGTCTTCAATGAATATGGTGAGTTGGTGGTTGACGGTGAGAAAGAATCCTCTGAGCGCGAACGAGCACTGGAAGACGGCCTTATTGCATTGAGAGATTACATAATAGGTGAGTGAGCCTTATTTTACTTCTACTTTATTGTTTTTTTTCTTTTCTCATTTTAATTTTACTCGATTTGTTCTTCTTTATTTGATTTCAACTTAAAACTTGGTGGCTCTTGTTTTGTTGAATTATTCGCTTTATTATTTTGTATTTGCCCTTGATTGGTTGACAAAAAGATACACTTTTGCGTTAATTAAGTTGGTTTTTGAACTCTTTGTAAATTACTGGCCTTTAATTCATTCGTCAACAAGGGTTGGCCCCAACATTTGGGAAATTAGAATGTGTTTTAGTCCAATAGTGATATCTAAAGTTGCATTACTAGGGTGGTAAACAAAAGAACAATAGTAATAATTGAAGCATTTTGAATTTGATTATCTGGAATTGGTTTCTACAATCATATTACGACTTCTACATAAAACATACCTTACCGTATGCACTAATTTTCCCCTAACTATGCCTACAAAATAATACTTTATGACATTCCATTTTTCGCAAAGCAAATTGATCAAGAATATGACAAGAGCTAAAGCTGAACCGATCCCACTAATCAGAAATAAACCACTAAAATTGTCGAGGTTCAGAGCGTTGGGATTATTGCTGGGGCTACTCAAAGAGTCCTATTAGGACATAAAAGATAATTCATTATTAAACCATGCCTTCTCCATCATCATAAGCTTTCCTTCTACTCTCAGTTTCATAATTGCCCATGAAATTTCAAGAACCAATGGTGAACCTTTCGGGAAAACCTGTCATAAGAAATCAACTATTAATTAGAGTTCGCATAGACAGATAAATAAAGATAGGAAATGTCCACATTATACACAAGGTCTGTTTATTATTTCTATTTATATGCCTGCATATGTGATGACATTGTTGTTCTCTTATGTTCATATGTCTCTGTGCAAAACAATTTGTTTAAGAATGATACTCAAAAAGCCAAAGCCATTGGTCTTTGATTTTGATGCAATCATGGCATAGTCTTGGGAATATCTTGCAAGGAAGATCTTGATGTATGGGATCTCATCAATGATAGCGAGAACACCACCATTTTTAGTCCCCCTTGATAAAGCATCTGTATATTCCTCAGGCGAAGAATATTGCATAAGGTTAGTGTCTTCAAAATTCAAGTTGCTGACAATATCTCCTTTTATGAGAGAGCCACTTTGGTAGCCTATGTAATTCTCTTTTGATGTTAGTTGTATCTGTTGGACCGTCAGCATTGAAGATAAAGTTGCAGTGTAGCTTGAAGTCAATATAAGCACAACGAACACCCAAACAATTACTGCAAATCTTGACAAATTACTTAATAACTTTTCTCCTGCAATGTCAAACACCAAAATTTTGGTTCTTAGTGTTTTTTTTTTTTTTTTTTCTGGGAGGTTAGTTTGTTTTGTTTCAATACAATATACTTTTACCAAATTAAAAAATTACGAAAGAACTTACTATTAGCAAAAACAAAGGTTGAGAAGGAGAACTAGAAGACCGTTCCAATTTGCTGAGCAGCTGAACCTTGGAATTCTACATTTATTGGATGCTCAATAACCCAAACGACAAAGCCGGTTAGGATAAAGAAAGTAGCACTTGTGAGCCATAGATTTGAATCAAGTGGCTTCAAGAAGATCCATATGTTCTTATTGTCAACCCTTGCTATTGTTCCAACAGCCAAGTCCGTATATGGCATTGTAAAGTCAACATATAGAGATCTATTGGCCGTTATTACAGTATCCCCCACGACAGCATCATAATTCTGAACCATTCAAAAATGCAACATACATTAAAAAAACCACTATGCAGATATATATAAATAAGCTAGCATTCATGTCTAGCTGCATGTTTTGTGTCGCGTGTATATGAGGGAATGTGTGTGGGAAATGTGAAAAATGTTTCCCGTACTAAATATTTGTGAATCTCTCAGTCGTGATATTGTTCTACATTTTGAATTAACGTACCTGAAGATAGACCTGATATATAAGATCACTATAGTTTCTTGCCGGCTCCCCATTGGAATCCTCAAATGGAATAAACTCATATGATTCAGTACTTAGTAAGCCATCAATGGCAGCATTGAATACATCAATGCAGAAACCAATGGCAGTTGTTGCATTTGTTTGAGGATCACGCTGCACCTTTATCAACTCTTTGAACCCTTAATTCACTGGTACACCAATTCTTAGCTTGTTACCTTTCATTTGCATCAACCAACCTTTTGGAGTAGTTGTAGATCCTCCCGGCCAGATAATGGTTTCAAGACCTGTATTAGTACTTGAAGACCTCGGATATTTTTTGCTAACAGATGGATTCATTTCTTTACTGATTCCATCAGCCAGTGTCCAAAATCCAACTCTTCTCTCCCCTTTGCCTAATACATTGACTATTTCAAATGCCCTAGAGATTAGTTTCCCGTTCATAAATTGGAACTCACCACTTAAACCCCTAAATTTAATTTGCAATAACTGTTTTAGAATTATTGAGGCACTTTGAGAAGCTCTAATGTTAGCTAAGTCTGTCATGTTCAATGCTGCATTTTGTTCCTTGGTTTGAGAAATCTTATCTGCTACATTCTCCACTGCCCTTGCTAGGGCCCAAATTGCATCATATGCTCATATGCCAAACACATTTAACTCCATCATTTCCTTATTGGGGTTTTCCATACGCATTTTCCTTCTCCATCTTACAGTGAAGTTGTGGAGCTCGCTTGATGGTGGAATATAAGACTTGAAACCTAGTGCGCCTTGTATTGACTCAATGAGTACAGAAGAATCCATTGAATACAAGAGGTCCATAGTCTTGTCAGTTATAATCCTAGCATATCCCTTACTCATCATTCCTAACCTTTTGACGTTTAAGAAAAGACGAGACACTAGAGAAGGTGAAACATGCACAACAACTATTGTTGTTTGAAGAGTACTACTCGTGAGATTATGGAGCTCTACGAGGATATGTTCATCAGTGGCTGAGGGAGAAATGGCACTCTTATGAGCAATATGAATGTTTTTCTCTTGGAATGAGTCGGCCAAATTTGATATGATTTCTCCCTGCTCATAAATAAGGATGACGTTCGTCCATTGAAATGATTCTAAAATGGAAGCAACACCATCAAATTCAAGGATTTGGTCTTGTGTAAGTTGAACAAGGTATAGATATTCTGTTGACAACGTAGGACTCCCAGTAAGAGAAATTATAGGAACTTTGGCCTTGTCCCCCAGTGTAGCCAAGAAATTCGCTTCAGGTGATGTTCCTGGGCCTATGATTGCTTGCACCTTCTTGTTCTCCAAAAGATCAAGAGCTGCATTGGGCAAGGGAAGCAATTTACTTGATTATTTAATGTCATGGTAAAATCCCACAATTTCAAGCATGAACTTTGGCTTCTAATTTCAAACATATCAGTCTGGAAAGAAAATGATAGGTTTATGAAAATGATAAAGAATTCAAATGAGTCTTTTTTTTTCTTTTTTTCTTTTTCTTTCCTAGGCAAAAGGAGCCAAATCGACTTAGGGGACCAAACAGTAGCCTTTTCTTTTATATGGATATGAGGCCATGCATGCAAATAAATAGTGAATGAAAGATGAAGAAGTCAATTCAGGAAAAAAAAAAACTCTCAAGGATTCATTAAGAATGTAAAGCGAAAACTCACCAACAGACAGAGCACGCAGGGGTTCTCCCCCCGAATCCTTTATGTGAGGAACTATCCTTGTTTTGTAGTGTTTGTTTAGAGTATAAAAATCAGATATTGCCATAGTAATGCAGCTATAAACAACCTTTCCAACCAATGATCCCATATCCAGAATTACTCCAACCTGAATTTCCTTCACTACCCCCATACTACTACTTTTATTTGTGCCCGGTACTTCTGCATTTAGTTGATAGAGATAGCTCAACAATATTATAAGTGAAATGAAGATATGGTTCTTCATCCTGTCTCTCTGCCGGAGGAAATGGGTGCTTAATATATATATATACATATATATAAGTATAGGTATAGGTTGGTTGAATATGAACCATTGAACCTAACAATTACAAACTACTTATGTAAGAACTACACGTCTATAAGTCTACCTTAAAATATATGTCCAGCTGTGTCTAGCACGTTCAAGTTAGTATTCGGTGAGGAAAGTAGAATTGTTGACCGGCCTTTAAAGAAAGACAACTTCAACTCTCTCTCTCTCTTCTTTTTTTTTTCTTTTTTTTTTTTTTAATCACTTACGAGTTTAATGATAGCTCATCAAGAAAGGAACAATTTGAAGAATTTCAAATATAGCAACTAAAATTAATTGTGAAACGAGAAAATTGAAGTTTCATCATCACAATACTAGGAGTAGTTAAAAAAAAAAAAAAAAATAGTAGTTAAAAAAAAAAAAAAGAAAAAAAAAGAAGAAGAAGCTATACTAGGCATTATTGATTTTTTTTTTTTTTTTTTCCCAACATTCAGTACTCTTGACCACATGGTTAAGATTGACTATTATAATTTTCAACAATTGCAAAATCAACCAATGACTATTTTACATTGAATTATTTTAGTTGTGGACAAAGTCATTGTGGAAGAAAACGTCTCTTAAACGTCTGATAATGCTTTACTTTTTTTTATATATTTACGTTTATTATATGCACACACACATATAACTTGCCGTGTATTTCTGTTAAAAACGGCATGCAAACGAATAACTGAAGTTCAAAACTTGTGAAATAAGGCCATTCCTTGACTATATCAAGAATCTCTTCGTCATCGGCTTCTGGAAATAATGAGTAATGTCGAAGACTGTGTCTGCTTACAGGTTTTCATTGTCCCTTAAACAAGGTAAACACATAAATTATATATAGGCAATTTCGTATGAAAACTCTATATTTTATGCCGTGTTGACTCAATTTAATTGTTTTGGCTTGTCAACAAATGTAATGACCCTAGCTGATGCCAAAATTTAAAAAAATTCGGCATAACCTCCACTAAAAATGGGCCTTCAACAATCTGTCCCAATACACAAAACACATAATATCATCCAGCATCCCATTCATCCGTTCATTATACCTCAACATAGTTCCTCTCATGGTGGAACATCCACACACACCAATTAATCTAAATTATCATAATTATAGTCCCAAAATACATGGTTAAGATTTAAAATCCCTGTCTTACAACGTTACATGATACAATTGCATGAAAACATATACCATAATTCCATTAGTTTCATTTATATCAAACAAAAGATAAGTTCGTTCTTAAGTTACAAGGCCATAAATACTAACTTAGTTACATTTCCACAACTACGAATATACATAGAACGGTCAAAATACAAAATAGCAAACAATCTTCTAACAACTTTCAAGCTTGAGGTGGATTGTCATCCACTAGTTCATTTCTAAGACCTGAAAATAATAATATAAATAGTAGGGTGAGTATAAAGCTCAGCAGGTGACACTTAAGACACACATCTTGTGTCCTTGTGAATCCAAACAAAGCATAGGCCAATGGGAAATTGGGATCATACAATGTCGGGAAATAATATAGCATAACGATTCAATCTCAAGTATATCCAATGCAATGGTATGAGATGCAATGCATGCTAGTGTCGTTCCCTATTTTCATAATCCAAAACATCGTTTCCAAACTGCTAATATAGCCCGCCCTTTGGTAGGCCCGCAGCGACACGAGAGGAGGATTGGCTAGTGTCCCTGACCCTTGGTACCCACACGGCGTCATTATGGGGCCCAGCTAGCTCAACCACGTTAGGGCGACTCCCTAGTCCCCTCTAGGCTATATTAACCTCCGGCCCGTTGATAACCCCGCAGCGACCGAGTTTCACATAAAACCATTTTATCAAAAACACTTCTCTTAAATTCCCCATATTTATTTCAAGAACAATTTCTCTCATTTCATATAAACCCAATGGTATGTGCATGTATATATGTTCCATACATTCAATGTCATGGCATTTAAAATTCTACACCATAAAATTAAACATTCAACATGTTCAACATCTCCCAAGTAATTATTAACACATTAAGATACAACAAAATACATTTAAGCATGCTTTACACATAAAACAACTCACATTCATAAACATGAATTTCTCTAGACAACATTTAAAATAATCATTGATACAATTAACTTCTAATTAAGCATGTTTGGCACAACAAAGGAGTATAACTCACAATGGAACAAGAAGGTAGTGGATTAAGGTGTCCCTACCTCAAAATGAGCAAAATCCCTAGAAATGGGTTCTTAAATTCGAGCTCCCAAAGAGGACCAAAAGTTGGAATTTCTGGTACTAGTACGTAGAGCTCGTCGTGCTCATCATTTTGCCTCAAACGGCACCTAAATCCGCCAAGAATTGAGAGAGAAATCAATGATTGAAGTTGAAAAAGAAAAAAAGAAAAGGAAAAGACAGAAACAGCGAGAGAGAGAGACTTAAGCTGTCCGAGAGAGAAAGCAAATTGGAAACTAAATGGGTTTGTAATGACCCTTATATCACAGGTGGGCCCCACAGTGGAAAAAGTCATTGTTTATTAATTATATATATAGATAAAGTCAAAAACTTTACAACAAATTGTAAAGTATTTCTTTAAATTATTATTATTTTTTTTTTCACAAAAGAAAAAGGGTTAAAGGAATATATTAACCCTCAATTCAAACCGAACTATAAAGAACAAGAACATCGTGCCAGGGGCAGACCCGGAAACTTTTGTTTGGGGATGTCTAACTAACCCTACGTGTATGCTTAGAAGTTAGAATTCTAAATGTTAATTGTAATAAAGTATTTTTATTAGCAATATAGCTTTTGATACATGTACTGATGTAGATATTAACATATGTAGTGCCTTAATATGTGAGACTAAAAAACAAATAATCCGATCCGGATTGGATTGCATTGGGTATGTTCTTTGACATCAAATACTAGTGTTATTTAATTTGTGCTTAAAAAAAAAACAAATAAAAACAAAATAGATGTTTTAAGGATCATTGAAATCAAGCTTGACTTTATCATACAAACTCGTCAATTAAGCTCTTTTTTTTTTTTTTTTTTTGCCAGCTTATTAATACAGTTTATAATGGCCTCAAGTTCCAGGCTCCAGCTGAACACAATAAAGTGAGCCAAATTTGGGTCATTTATCGCATTAGTTGGGTCTTGAATGGGTTTTTGTCTGAACGAATCACAAAGCTGGAAGGCCCATAGAACCCAAGCTTAATGTCACGATCCGATTCCTAACGACGCCATGAGCATAGAAGATACGCATGCTGGTTGGCTAAGAACATTCATTGACTGGGAATGGTTCCAGGGAAGGGGCGTGCAGGACCACAGGATGGTACCTCTTCAGATTTCAGGCAGGTCGACTCGGTTCAGTTCGAGGTGCTTGTCGCTAGTCTTGGACTTGACTATGAAGAAGGGAGTTGGCCATCCCTGCACAAACTGGTCGGGAGCTGGAGCCGTTCCCCTGACGAGGCCATGGCAGGCTGAAACCAGTCAGCATGTATCCTTGGGAGGGCAGGTCGTGGTGGCTGAGCAGGGCGCTTGCGCGAGCTGAAGCAACGCCTTGGTGCCGCACGGGCCGTGCCGCTGCGCCAAATCTCTAGGCCCGTGACATTAAGCCCAATTCCAATATGCTTTCAAATTAAGTGCAGCCCATTTTAGACTAAGTTGGTTGGTGGAAATAATGCCTGCCTGAGATTGAGTTTTAGTTGTCCTTGTCGAGGCTTACAGGTTTTTTTAAAATCAGTAGTGTCCTATAAAATTTTATTGGGGAGGATAGTGTAATTTTTCAAAACTAAGGGAAGATTTGTGTATTGTACCCTATCTAGAGGATATGTTAGTGCAATTATCCTTATATTTTTGTGCATCTCTATATTTCATTCACTGTAGCTAGCTTTAGAATTATGAATTTGTCAGACGAATACAAGAAGCTTCAAGGATTTATTTGTTGATGATAAAATCATTTGGTTGGCTACAAAATTCAATAAAAATGAATTATTCAGATACACTCCTCTTTTTACTTTTTGATTTTGTAAACATTTCTAAATCTTGCTTGGACTTGAGAGCAACACGGATGGTGATGCTTACCCTTTTACCTAAAAAAAAAAAAAAAAACACTGATGGTGATGAAATACATATAGATACACAAAGCAGCAGTTAAAATAACAATGAGTGAAATGCCAGCTCCGAGTGAGAATCTATTCCCGCAACTCAGTTTCCCCAACCGAATCTGGACGAGTTCAACCATTGAAAGCAGCAAGAAAATAAATGAAAACAGTGATGACAAACCCGAATAGTCCAATATCAATTTTCTGAACAATATAAGATAATATTGTATCCGCAATTCCTCATCTCGGTAAAGGCTGAGAAGAAAATTGGCGCACTTGGCCACCAGGCTTGAGTAAATGAAGAGACTGAATGACAATACTTCAAACACCACCAGCCTCCTGGCCGACCCAACACCGGCGGTACACCCTGGCCGGCACTCCAGGCTGGTCTGGTCACGCGAGGCAAACGATAATCCGATGAATACTCCTAAGGTGAACAACGAGTTTACACTCACAATTTCGTCCACTACGTTGGTGTACGTATCTAAGGTTTCTGATGACACAACATTTTCACTATTTGTTTCTCCATCACCCGTCCTGCATTGAACACATGAAAAAGGAAATATAAAAATTGTATGTAAGTATATTACTCAAAAATATATATGGCACTACTTCATTTGTATAATATATAGAGAAAGAGAGAGATACCCATTGCTGGTGGTCTCCTGATGAGGTTGTGTCCCTTCCATGTTGGATTATTGTGTGTTTTTTTCTTTATGGATCTTCCTAGCTGGCAATTAAGCAGTAGCAAAAAATTGGGTATTTAAACAAATCCGAGAAGAATGATAACCATGTAATCTGGTTTCATACAACGCACACAATAACTGATGAGAAATGCCATGCCAAGTTGTGCACCCGTGTGATCTCGGCCACAAGATTATGTGAGGTGTTTTTTTGTGCGAAAACTGATAAGTCACATATGATGACTCATGAGACAGACAGATGTGGAGTGATAGACCACAGACACTCTTTTTCTCTGGATCACGTTACGACAAGCATTGCACTTACATCCCCTTGTATCATTTTCAATTCAAAATGTTATATTTTCATATTAAATTTATATTTTGAGAGGATCGAATTATATTGTCAAAATGTTATATTTTTGTAATTATACTATAATGGTATATTTTATCTAAAATGTTATTTTTTTGACACAACAATTATTCCACATTTATTTTAACAATTTTTAACAATCTTAAAATATGCGAAGTCTTTTGAAGGCCTATTGGATGGCCTTATTTTTATCCACTAGTTATATTTTGAGTTTGAGAGTTATTATATTTGATAATATTTTTGACAATCTCAAAATAAGAGATATTTTTTAAAAGACTACTAAAATATATATTTTTTATTTACTTATTATATTTTGAGTTTGAGAAGTCATTCGGGACACTGGAGATGCTGTAATCTAACAATTGAGTTTGCATGGCTATCCTACTGGGCGACTATATTTGACACTTCTCGAGTGGGTCCTACTGCGGGATATTTCACTCATATGGCTACTACATTATCGAGACTCGAATAATATAGATGGTGCTAAGGAGAGTCCACCTGTTACAGTGATAAGAACTCGCCAGTTGCATGGACTCACAGCCAAAAACAAATTAACATTAATACATATATTATCTCCATGCATGTAAACATTCGTGAGTGGGGCCTTTGATTGGATCAAAGAATTGAATGGTGACCTAGTTTTATTCATATATTATGTATTGCATGTAGTTATAGGATTTTATATTTTATAAAGATGATCGATGATAGCTTTATAAAAACTTTCTTCGAGTTTCTAATGGATAACATAACCTTTCAAAACTCTAATATTGTAAGTTTTGATGATCCGATCGAGCTGATCATGAAAGCCATAGACATATTGAATATTTTAACATAGCTCTTTAGTATTCCTTTAGTATATGGTACCGCACTCAGGAAATTATAATTTGAGAAAGAAATTAGACAGAAATGTAATACATTACCCAATTCCAAGATCAAACAAGACACCATATAATTTCATTAAGTTAAAACACCAATATGCTATACATGTAACATGTCCAACAGTTTTCAGAGCCTGTGTAGCAAAAGGGTCATGATTCAGTAAGAGAGCAAAATTGCCTATAACATTTCAAATACGTAATTAATTAACTTAGTTAATGAAAGACGTGTTCATGCATCTTTTATGGAACAGGTGCCAGTGTCTTTGATAGAGCAACCATGAGGACAGCCATATAGATGATTAGAACAGAACAGATAATCACAATCATGCTTATGGCGGCGCCGAGTGTGTGAGTTCCCCGGCAAGACAGCTTCCCCAACCTCAGCTGAATGACGTGAAGCATCGAAGCCTCTAAGAAAACACATCCGGCAATGGATGCCAATGCTGACAAAAACAGCAGCAAGACTCGGCTACGCTTCAGACGTCCGTTTTCAAAATCATGTTCTTGGTAGAGGTGAAGATCAACCTTCACTGACTTGGCCACAAGGCCCGAGAACAAGAGGCAACTGAAAGATATGATCTCAAACACAATAAGCCTCTTTGACATGCCAATGCTGCCATGGCACTCCTCTCTGTCGTCGAGGCTAAACTGGTCCGGGGCCGAGGACAGTCCCACGAATACGGCAACGGTGAAGAGTGAGTTGACGTTCACAAGGTCATCCAGGGCCTTCTGGTAAATTTGTATGATTTTGGTGTAATCTTTCTTCTTTTCATGCCTGAGATGATGTATACATTATAGCAGAAAAGTTTAGTAAAACCAAAGTGAATGCCATAATTAATGAAGTAGAAACTAGAGGGATAGAGAGATACCCATTCACCGTGGATGCTTGGTTCCCTGCCATGATTAAATTTCGTAATTGTTTTCCTACTTCTTTATTTTAGGTTTTATTTATTATTATTATTATTTTTTTGAAAAAAAAAAAGGTTAATTAATTGAAATTGCACGATTCGAGAAGAATTGCGACCACATAATCTGTGATTCTACGAAGATAAAATTGGGTTTATTGGTGTGTGGGAGCTAGCTAGAGACAGAAGTACTATCGAGTCTTGTGGAATCTGTGTATACGTACGTTTATTATATAACGATCTGGACCACTTGACAATGATAAGATCCAACCACGTCCACAGAGAAAAATCAAACTAGCTTTCAATATACAAGTACGAGTGTGCTATACAACTAATTGCCAAAATTTATATGCGCGTTTGGATTGTAGAAGGTAAAAATGAGTAGGACAACGAGCCAATTTTTAAGAATTGTTAAATATTTCTTAATTTTTCTAAAAGTTTAAATAGATTCACTTTACGTAAGCACTGAATCAACGTTTTTAAATTGAAATTAAAAGAAATTTAATTTAAATTTAGTTTAGGTTATGTTTTGCCACATAAAATTGAAGTTTTGAAATTAAAATTTGTGAAATTGGAAAAAAAATTTATTCAATTTTCTAAATTGAATTTTCTTTAATTTCATCAATTCCAATTTCAAAGTTTTAATTCTATGCTTATCAAACATGGTTTAATAAAAAATTATTTCAATTCCAAAACTCCAATTCTCTTTACTCATATTTTGTGGATTCGAAATTGTTTATTTGTGAATGTTCATAACTTCCACTTCCTTACAGTGAGGCTACAATTGAATAAATGAGAAGTTAATAGAATGATTTTTTTTTTTTTTTTTTTTTCTTTTTTTCATTACAAACTCTTCCAATATTTTTGGAGAGATTCAACTCTTTATTTTTCACTTTGATAAAAAAAAAAAGGGAAAATTACATATAAATGGAGTTAAAGTTCTATATTTACTTAGAGGCTGAGTCAAAGTTCCATATTTCTCTAAAATAGATTGCTGAGATGGCACATGATTTTTTACTGTTTAGAAATTGTGGTGCCTAAAATACCCTTCTGCGAAGGTACTACTTTTTCTTCGAAGGTACTACTTTTTTGAACTGAAGGTACTACTTTTTGGTATCCAGGTACCATGTTTTTTAAACACCCGCGAAGGTACTACTTTTTCTCCGAATGTACTACTTTTTTGAACTGAACGTACTACTTTTTTGAACTGAAGGTACTACTTTTTTGTTAGGGAAGGGCATTTTAGGCACCACAATTTTCTAAACAGTAAAAAACCATGTGCCACCTCAGCAATCCATTTTAAAGAAATATGGAACTTTGACTCAGTCTCTAAGTAAATATGGAACTTTAACTCCATTTATATGTAATTTTCCCAAAAAAAAATGCCAAATGAACTTGGTTTTTGGTTGATGTGTTTCCTTTTGCAACGCTATCAAGACCTTCAATGTCAGGCTTCCAACAGTTAGAAGGTTTAGCCATAGACCAACAGTTGGAACTCATCGGAACTGAAACTGTTATTAGTAATTAAAAGTGATTTATTGTAATTTATTCCTTTATTTTATCATGCATGTAAAGTACTACTTGACTCTGGTCTCTAGACACTAAAAATTGAAATGTATAACTTTAACGAAAAAAAAAAATTGAAATATATCAAATTTTCATTTCCATTAGAGTGCCGGAACATCAAACTCAGGCATTACTTGGGGTCTTCAAAATCTGTAGAGCGCTTGCCTAATAGACATCTGGCTTTGATATATTTGCCACTAACAATTATAAGTTAATAATTTGTAACCTCTACTAAAATAATTAAATATGTAACCATTCTAGTAATTGATAATGATACTGCCGGTAATAACAGAAGGATAAATTATACCGCCACTCCATAATATTATCTCATATTTTACTTAAATGAATATTTTAATTTTAACTTTCACTCACACCTAAAATTACTTTTTTTATTTTATTTTACTTTTTTTATTTTATTTTTTATTTTTCTGTGTACTCTAACTAACATATGTGAATTCACCCATTTATCGTATTTTTTTAATATAAAATTTATACAAATTGACTTAACTGAAATACCCCCTTTATAATCCAAATCACTCTCTGTCTGTCTCTCTCTATCTGCATAAAACACAAAACCACCCATAGCCACCACACCCCACCCCACCCCACCCAACACCTCCATCGCCACCGCCCCCCACCGAACACCACCCAAAACTACCCATCTCCATCGCCCCCGCCCCCACCCCCACCCCCACCCCCACCCAACACCTACATCACCATGCCCCCACCCATCACCCAACACTTCCATCACCACCTCCCGTCACCCCCACCCCCGCCCCCACCCAACACCTGCATCACCACCACCCAACACGGCAACACCTCCACCACCCCCACCCAATACCTCCATCACCACCACCCAAAACCTCCACCGCCCCTACCCAAAAAATGTATAGATCTGTTCCTACAAATAAACCCAACTGGCTAGATTTTCCATCCAGGTATGATCTCTTCCTCCTACTGAGACCTCGACTCAACAAAGACCGGGATCGAGCCGACTCTCCTAATGACGCCGCTTCCCTAACCTTGTCGTCGTCCCCGCTGCGAACCACCTTGCTGCTTCCGCCGCCTGAATCTCGTCATGGCTGTGCCGAGATGCCGAGGGAGTGATAGAGAGGGAAAGAAAAGATGGGACACGAATCAATTGATGGTTGTGTCTGCAGGTTCAATGACTTAAATGATAATTTTTTCTCTGTTTTGTCCACACATCTGTTGCTGTAACTAATATTATAACTTGGAATATTTGCTAGAGGTGGTGATGGGTTCTTGGTTTGTTGAGAATGGTTGTATGGATAAATTTTGGATCGTTTGGGGGTATTTTTGTTATGAAAAAATTGAAATATTATTTGTAAGCCAACAACTAGTCAAAAGCACGTAAAAGTACTTTGGAATCTCTTGAAAATTGATAATTGGGGTGTTTGGTGAAATAGAAACCACTTTTTCAAATATTAATGAAAGTTAAAACCAAGATATTGATTTAGATAAGATTTGACCTACTCTAAAGAGTGTTAGTGTAATTAACTCAAAATTTAATGATATTTCTTCCCTTCTCAAAGTGTAGAGTTGCAAGGTTAGGTTAAAGTTCTTATGATGGAAGGGCGTGTAAATTATTAATTATAGGAATTTCTCATGCTTCATCATGTATATATATTATATTTCAGTGTACAAAAATACGAAGTTTATAGGATATAAAGCTAAATGATACGTTATTTACCAATAAGTACATATGTTACCAATTACTAAGGTGATTTAAGAAGTTAAATTTGAGAGAAGGTGTGGTATATTACACTGTAGAAAAGAATGGGAAAAAATAAATAAATAAATAAAACACTGTTAATATGAAATAAAGGCCAAGATGATAATAATTGTTTCTCTATATAAAATTAAAAAATGTACAACTTTTGTATATATAAAATGAACAATACTACCATTTACATATCTTATCCATTTAATGCATTATTTAAGATCAAAGTTTTGACCTTATTCAATGCATCTAAGAAATAGTCATCTTGTAATATGGCTATTATTTTCAGTGAAGAAGTACTTATACATGAAAACATAATTTACTTGTAGAAATAGGTTTCTAATATTATTTTTGATACGCCTAATCACGAATACGACAAGGACTAAAGCTGAAGAGAGTCCACTAATAAGAAATAAACCGCCAAAGCTGCGAAGGTTTAGAATGTTGGAATCCTGGAACATATGAGATGAGTGACTCTTAAACCATGTCTTCTCCATCATCTCAAGTTTTCCTTCTACTCTTAGTTTCATAATCGCCCTCGACATCTCAGGAACTAATGGCGAACCCTTTCGAAAAACCTGTGATCATAAGAGTTCGATTGACCAAATTAATTAACTACAGTAAATTACATGTTGTTTAGATATTCATATTTGCATGCCTACATAATTAAGTGATAACCTTTGTTGTCCTATGTTTATTGACACGCTTGAATACTTTTTTTGTAATATATAAATACTCACGAAGCCAAAGCCATTGGTGGTAGATTCTGATGCAATCAAGGCATAGCCAAAGGGATATCTTGCGAGGAAGATCTTGATATATGGAATCTCATCAACTATAGAGCCAACTCCACCATTTTTAGTTCCATTTGATAAAGCATCCGCAAATTCCTTAGGTGAAGAATAGCGCATAAGCCTAGTGTCTTCAAAATGCGGGCTGCTGATGATGACTCCTTCATGAAAAGAACCTTGTCGGAACCCTATAGAATTTTCCTTTTGAATTTGTTGAACCGTCAACAGTGAAGATAAAATTGCAGTGTAGCTTGAAGTCAATATAAGCACGACGAATACCCAAACAGTCACTATAAACCTTGACAAATTACTTACTAATTTTTCTCCTGCAGTTACACAAAAAATTATACTCCCAAACAATCACTATATATGTTTTTAGAACTTTTTTGGAAGGTTAGGTTGTTTTGTTCGGATAAAACATATATACTTTTACAAGGAAAAAAGAAAATTTTGAAAGGAATTTGTTTTTTTTTTTGATAAGTAAGATTTTATTAAAAATTACGAAAGGACTTACTATGAGCAAAAACAAGGGTTGAGAAGGAGAACCAGAAGACCGTTCCAATTTGCTGAGCAGCTGAACCTTGGAATTCTTCATTTATGGGATGCTCAATAACCCAAACAACGAAGCCGGTTAGGATAAAGAACGCAGCACTTGTGAGCCATAGATTTGGATCAAGTGGCTTCAAGAAGATCCACATGTTCTTATCGTCAATCCTTGCTATTGTTCCAACACCCAAGTGGGTAAATGGCATTGTAAAGTCAACATATAAAGATCTATTGGCTGTTATTGTAACATCCCCCACGACAGCATCATATTTCTAATATATCCATTAAAAAATGAAACGTAAATATATCAAATGAATAATTCGTTCTGCAAATATATATATAAACAAACTAGCATTCATGTCTTGCTGTATATATATGTGTGTCATATATATATGTGTGTGTGTGTGTGTGAATCTTTCAGTTTGTGATACGTTTGTAGATTTTGAATTGACATACCTGAAGATAGACCTGATATACAAGATCGTTGTAGTTTTTTATCTTGTAAATTGGAATAAACTCATATGGTACATCAATTGGCAAGGCATCAATGGCAGCACGGAATACATCTATACAAAAGCCACTAAACTTCGTTGCATTGGTTTGAGGATCAAGATCCATCTTCACCAATTCCGTGAACCCCAATTTTGCTGGAACACCAATTCTTAGCTTTTTACTATTCATCGGCATCAACCAACCTTTTGGAGTAGTTGTAGATCCTCCTGGCCAGACAATGGCTTCAAGAGTACCACTACTACTACTTGAAGACCTCTGATACTTTTCGCTCAACATTTCTTTAGTGATTCCATCACTTGATGTCCAAAATCCAACTGTTCTACCCACTTTGTCTAGTACATTCACAATTTCAAATGCCCTAGAGATTAGTTTCCCCTTCATAAATTGAAACTCACCACTTAAACCCCTAAATCTAATGTACAATATCTCTTTTAGAATTATTGAACCACTTTTAGAAGCTCCAATGTTAGCTAAGTCTGTCACGTTCAGTGCAGCATTTTGTTCTTGAGTATGAGAAATCTTATCCGCTACCCTCTCCACTGCCTTTGCTAGTGCCCAAATTGCATCATATGCCCGTATGCCAAACACATTTAACTCCATCATTTCCATGTCGGATTTCTCCATATGAAATTTCCTTCTCCATCTTAGAGCGAAGTTGTGGTGCTCCCTTGATGGTGGAATATGAGACTTGAAACCTAGAACCCCTTGCATAGACTCAATGAGTACCGAAGAATCCATTGAATGCAAGAGCTCCATAGTCTTACCAGTTATAATCCAAGCATATCCTTCACTCATCATTCCTAGCCTTTTGATATTTAAGAAAAGGTGAGACGCTAGAGAAGCTGAAACATGCACAACAAATATTGTGGTTTGAGGAGTAGTACTCGTGAGATTATGGAGCTCTACAAGGATTTGTTCATCGGTGGCTGATGCAGAAATTGCAGTCTTATAAGCAATGCGAATGTTTTTCTCTTGGAACGAATCAGCCAAATTTGATATGATTTCTCCCTCCTCATAAATAAGGATGACATTCGTCCATTGAAATGATTCAACAATGGAAGCAATGCCATCAAATTCAAGTGTTTGATCTTGTGTAAGTTGAACAAGGTAACTAGGATATTCTGTTGACGATGAAGTACCACTCCCAGAAAAAGAAAGGATAGGAACTTTGGCCTTGTCCCCCAATGCAGCCAAGAAATTCGCTTCAGGTGATGTTCCTGGGCCTATGATTGCTTGCACCTTGTTATTTTCCAAAAGATCAATAGCTACACTGGGCAAAGGAAGCATTTACTTGATTGTTTAATGTCATGGTAAAAGCCCCCCAATTTCAAGCTTGAACTTTGACTACAAGTTAAATAACATCACTCTTTATATATCTCACTCTGAAAAGAAAATGCTACGTTTATGAAAAATGATATACAATACAAACCAGCTTTCCTTTTTTCCCTCCAAAATAAGCCAAATTGACTTAGGTGGCTAAATAGTAGTAGCCCTTGCATGCGAATACTAAGGCTCAGTTTGTTTCAACGTTCTTTTTGTTAGGTTTTAAAATTTTTTTTTTCTTAAACTATTACCAAAACCAAACCCTTAAATAAAAAGTAAAAAAATAAATTATATATATATATATATATACATAGGAGCCTAAATGAAAAATAATGAAGAAGAAAATTCATAAGAAAAAAAACTTAGGTACCAATAAATCAAGATGCGTGTGAAATGTAAAATGAAAAATAATGAAGAAGAAAATTCATAACAAAAAAAGCTTAGCTACCAATAAATCAGGATGCGTGTGAAATGAAAAATGAAAAATAATAAAGAAGAAAATTCATAACAAAAAAAGCTTAAGCTACCAATAAATTAGGATGCATGTGAAATATAAAACAAAAACTAACCGGCAGACAGAGCACGCAGGGGTTCTCCCTTTGAATCCCTGATGTGAAGAACTATCCTTGTTGTGAAGTTTCCGTTGAGAGCATAAAAATCAGATATTGCCATAGTAATGCAACTGTGAACAACCTTCCCAACCAATGATTCCATATCCAAAATCACTCCAACATTGATACTACTACTACTACTCTCATTTGTGCCAAGTTGTGCATTTAATTGATAGGGATGGCTCAAAAATATCACAAGTAAAATGAAGATAAGGTTGTTGATCCTCATCTCTCCGCTGGAGCAAATGGGTGATCTTAATTATTTAGATATGGTGGTTCTTCATCCTCATCTCTCTGCTGCTTATGAACTAATTAATGAACGCCACAAGTCTACCTGAAAAACCATCTTCAGCGCGTTCAAGTTGCTATCCAGTCTGAAAAGTATAATTGCTGACTGGTCTTTGAAGAAAGACAATTTCAACTACAACTGAAGTTTATGTGTGTGTGTATATATATATATATATATTTCAAACCAAAGTGAAAGCTAAGCCCTCCCTTCGTCCTTCAACAACTTCAATGAAATACACTTGTATGTGCAATGATAACTCTTTGTCCAACAAGCAGTACTCTTGACACATGACTATTCTCAACAATTGCAAAGTCAACCATAACCATTCTACATTGAACTATTCTACGTTTGAATTGTTCTGCGCTGTAGTTGTGAAATAAGACCTTCACCAGGCTCCTTTCTTTGGATATAAAATATATTTTTATTTTTCTTAATTTTTTGTTGCGAAAATAATATTACTGTAAAACTTAAAATAAATAACTTATTCATCAGGAAAAAAAAAATTCAAAAGAAATATTACGTATCTTTCATTGCTGAAATGAATGGATACATGGCCAATCACAATTAATTAAAAAAATAATAATAACATTAATGTGATGTTTCTAATTTTCTCTATTTTTTTTTTCATTTTTCTGGAACTTTTGTCGCTGCAAGGGCATTTTCGTCTTTTGCCTTTTTGCGAGCCGGACACTGTGGAGTGTGTTAGTTGTGACCTCGAGTTGTTTGGGGCATTTCATTGAGTTCAGGACTCTTTGAAATGCAAGGGTGATCATTTTCGCATTTTTCTATTTTTTAGGCCGGACGGTCCTGAGTGGGACCTATTATCGGACTTGTCATGTGCGGGGATTGTAATTGAGTCCATTTGCATTTCATGCATTTTATTTGATGCATTTTAATGTGGGTTTTATTTAGTTAGGTGTATATATAGAAATTGGTGGGAGTTTATAAAGAAAAAAAAATAAAATAAAAAGAAAAAAATAAAATAAATTTTTGTTGGGATCCACAAGCACTTAAAGTGGTCATGATTTTGGTGGCACTTAAATTTGTCCCACCCCCATCTCTCGTTCTAGACTCTTCTTTTTTTTTCTTTTTCTTGGTTTCAATCTTCACCTCTTGATTTCTCCTTTAATACTTAGTGTTTTTAAGAGCCGTTTGCGGCTATTCGAAGCCCACGACAAGACCTACAAGTTGTTAGGAGCAATTCCTTGGTTGGCGCACTGTAGAAAATTCGAAAATCTTAGGGTTTGAGGTGAAAATTGAAAGTTTTGCATAAAATTGAGGTATGGGTCTCTAATATGCATTTTCTTGTTCCTTTGTGAATCAATTATTATTATTTGATGCCAACATGCTTAATTAAAATTAATTACCTCTAGAATGATTTTCTTTTGGGTGTAAAGTTCATGATTATATGTATAATTGTTGATTTGTATAAAAAACATGCTTCATTATTAATTTCTTTATGTTATTGTGTTGACAAAATTACTAAAAATGATACATGGAAGCTTATGAAAATTTTCTTAGAATTATTGTAATTTCTTTATATTATTATATTGACAAAATTACTAGAAATGATACATAAAAGCTCATGAAAATTTTCTTAGAATTATTGTAAAGCTCACTTGATTATGGAAGTATTGTGAAAATTTCTTTTTGCCCTAGCATTGAATACATGAGATATACATGCATATCATGGGGCATGAATGATGGGAAATGATGTTGAACAAATGAAAAAGGGAGTTTTGGGGAAAATTTGATGAAACGGTTTTTGAGAAATTCCGGTCGCCGCTGAGTCACCAAAGGGCCGGTGTGTTAATGTAACCTTGAGAGAATTCGGGAGATTGCCCTAGTGTGGTTGAGCTATCTGGGCCCCAAATGACGTTGCGGGGGTACCAAAGGTCAGGAACAATAGCCAGCCATTCTCTCGTGTCGCTGCGGAGTCATCAAAAGACGGGTTATATTAACAGTTTATGAAGTGATGGATGGTTTTCTGAAAATGGGGAGTGATATGCATAATATTGCATTAATGGCACGACATTCATTTGTTTAGAACTTGCAGGTTTACATTGTATTTTCCCCGATTTAGCATGACCCCTCTCCCTAGTGTCCTATTCATTATTTGGGTTCACGGGGTCACAAGAGGTGTGTCTTAGGCACCACCTACTGAGTTTTTTGCTCACCCCATTATTTAATATTTTCAGGGCCAAGAAAAGATGTAGTGGATGCCGATTCCTCTCAAGCATGAAGAGGACTAGAGATCTATTTTGATACCTTTTTGTGTACTAGTTAATCTTTGGTGAAGTCTCAAACTATGAAAAAGAGTATTCATTTTTGCAAATCATGACCATGTAACATAACTAAGATACTTGATTTTTTTTTTTTTATGTAAATTGAGACTATGTAAATGCTTAAGTTGAATGAGATGATGATGATGGGCCTAACTTGAGGAGGTTGTTGATGTTGTAGTATTGGGGAATGTATTATATATTTTTTTTGTATTGTATGTTGGGACAGGTTGGATAAGTCTTGAAAGGTCAAGAAAGGCCATTACATTTTTTTTAAGCAGGTTGTTATAGGCCCCTTTTTAGCATACGTCATGCCGATTTTTTATTTTTTTTATAACTGGTATTTAGTTTTGGGTCGTTACAATTAACATATTTAATTACATATTAAGTAATAATTAGTTAAAATCATGTTCCAAATTATATAATAATTTCTTGTTTTTGTGACATAAAAAAGTCATTGAATACAAGATTTCTTATCATCATCACTAATCAAATTGGGTCACCGTGTCTACCTAGATGGCTCACTCAAATGCCTTTCTTTTGAATCGGGTGATTGACGTGGTACCGAATTAAGGATTAAGTCTGGCTTTGATATCAATTATAATGGGTGGGCACTTACCCATTGCCCTTTTACAATTTGACTCAAAAATTTAAGTTATTAGGTATTGTTACAGATTTACTATTTATACTCCCATTTGCTTTCCATTCGGTTATGATGTGGAAAAAATATTCCTTATAATAGAAGACTAGTCTAGTCCAATATCTAATGAATAGTTTCATTCTAGACTTTCAAATGACAGAATTTGGGTGATAGTATCACGAAATCAAATGATGGAATACCTTCTAGACTTTCGAAGATGTAATCCAATTTTTTCCTTTTCTTTGACTTAACATGTGCAAGTTCTAATTGAAAGTATTGTGAAATCAAGGCCTAGCAAGTGTCCCCCCGGCCCCTGGCCCATTTATTTTTATTTTGCATAGGTGTATAATTTATAAAAATATATATAATGCTATCTTTCTTATCAATCTACTCTTCTTTTTCAATAATCTTACTCTTCTTATTTTTTGGTTTGTTGTCTGCTTGCACCGTTATTAGCCCAGCCCCCTAAACAAATTGTTAATTTCATCCTTAAAGCTGAATAGATGCCACTAGGTTGGGTTGAATGCCGAATTTGAGATGTGCATCCCAAGTGGGTTTGATTTCTCGAAATTGACCCCCCATGCCGTTTATCTAATCGTGATAAATATCTCGAAATTTTTTTTGTTAACATTTTTTTTTGTGGCAAGTGGGAGTGTCCAATAATAATAAAAATAAATAAATAAATAAAGTGAGGAGACACCAAAACTACGTATATTTTGGGACGAAGGCTTCCGATCGACTAAGGGAAAAGGAAAATATGCCGGAGAATTACAAAAAAGAGCAGCAGATTTAGGGCTTTTCGCCAATTTGATCGTGTATGATTTATACGAAGGATTTCGGACTTCTCTTTTAATCTTAAGAGGTAAACCCCTCTTCTTAAAACACTTGTACTTTCAATTCTCTAGTAATTCTGGAAATATATTTGAATTCCTTTAGATAGTAGTAGATTTAAATACTGCGTTTTTTTCTTTTCTTTTTTTCTCTTGTTTGATACCTCACGTTCCTTCAAGAGAGAGAGAGAGAGAGAGAGAGATATATATATATATATATATATATATATATATATATATATTACCTTTATTATTTTTAGTTCATCGCTAGGTAAAAAAAATTCAGAACGTGTTCATAAAACGCATCAATCAGTAGCTGGCCAGCAAATTAGGAGCAATATATAGTTGAAGAAGTTCAAAATAATTATCTTGCATTATTAGTTTCTTCGAGGCATACCACGAGTAGTATTTTCAGTGAAAGAGGTAGTTTAATATGAAAACCAATTTTACCATAAACATGTTTCTAATATAAATTTTGACACGCCTAATAAAAAATATGAGAAGAGCTAAAGCTGAAGCTATCAAGGTTCAGAATGTTGGGGATAGCCTCATAATCCTGGACCTTTGGAGATGGCTGCTGACTCTTAAACCATGCCTTCTCCATCATCGCAAGTGTTCCTTCTGCTCTTAGTTTCATAATAGCCCTCGACATCTCAGGAACCAACGGTGAACCCTTTCGAAAAACCTGTGATCATAAGAGATTGACTGACCAAATTAACTAAGTATATATGTACATGTTATATACATATAAAGCAAAATATATATGTACCGTGCATGTTATGCGTTAAGTTATTCAAATACTAATTTGTATGCTTAGATAATTAAGTGATTAACATTTGTTGTCCTATTTTTATCAGGGCATATATATAGATGCATAAACAATTTGTAAGATAATGATATATATAGACACACACTCACTAAGCCAAAGCCATTCGTCTTAGATTCTGATGCAATCATGGCATAGCCATGAGGATGTCTTGCGAGGAAGATCTTGATGTATGGGATCTCATCAGTAATAGAATCAACACCACCATTTTTAGTTCCCTTTGATAAAGCATCGGCATATTCCTCAGGTGAAAAATATTTCCTAAACTTCGTGTCAATAAAGTTCAGGTTGCTGACTACAACTCCTTCTAGAAAAGAACCACCAGGGAACCCTATATAATTCCCCTTTGATTCTGATTGAATCTGTTGAACGGTCATGAGTGAAGTCAAAGTTGCAGTGTGGCTTGAAGTCAATAGAAGCACGACGAACACCCAAACAATCACTGTAAACCTTGATAAATTACTTAATAACTTTTCTCCTGCAATGTCAAACACAAAAATTTTTGTTCTTAATACTTTTCTGGAAGGTTAACTTGTTTTGCTTCAATACAATATACTTTTACCAAGAAAAAAAATAAAAAATTACGAATGAACTTACTATGAGCAAAAACAAGGGTTGAGAAGGAGAACCAGAAGACTGTTCCAATTTGCTGTGCTGCTGAACCTTGAAATTCTTCATTTACCGGATGCTCAATAACCCAAACGACAAAGCCAGTTAGAATAAAGAAAGCAGCACTTGTCAGCCATAGATTTGAATCAAGCGGCTTCAAGAAGATCCACATGTTCTTATTGTCAACTGCCCTTGCTATTGTTCCAACGTTCAAGTCGGTATATGGCATTGTAAAGTCAACATGTACAGTTCTATTGGCTGTTATTGTAACGTCTCTAACGACAGCATCATAATTCTAATACATTGATAAAAAATGCAACATACATCAAATAAACCACTTTTCTAATAATATATAAAAATGCAGTCAAACTTGTCTAGTTGTAAGCATGTGTTATGTGTGTGTATTAAATATTTGTGATTCTTTTATTTGTGATATTGTTCTATATACGTTTTGAACAAATTACCTGTAGATAGACCTGATGTACCATTGTAGTTTCCAGCCCGCTCCCCATTGGAATCCTCAAATGGAATAAACTCATAACGTATATCACATTGTAAGGCATCAATGGCAGCACGGAATACATCAATGCAGAAACCAATGGCAATTGTTGCATTTTTTTGAGGATCACGATGCACCTTTATCAAATCTTCGAACCCTGCTTTCATTGGAACTCCAATTTTTAGCTTTTTACCACTCATTCACATCAACCAACCTTTTGGAGTAGTTATAGATCCTCCTGGCCAGATAATGGCTTCAAGACCAGTACTAGTACTTGAAGACCTTGGATACTTTTTACCGACAGATGGAAACAGTTCTTTAGAGATTCCATTAGTCGATGTCCAAAATCCAACTCTTCTATCCACTTTGCCTAATACATTTACTATTTCAAATACCCTAGAGATTAGTTGTAATACCCCGATAATTTAAAGGATTTATTAATTGGGATTAATGAATTTTATTTTATTTTTAAATGATTTATTTTATTTAATTGAATGTTTAGATTAATTGTCTCATTTTAGTTAGATTTTATTTTGTGATTATACATTTATTGAATTGATATGATGATTGATGTGTGTGTATTTAATTATTGATTGAATTGTGGCGTATTGAGATGATGTGACTTAGTTGTAAATTCTTATTTGTTTATGTAATTAGTATTTTAGTTTAAGTATTTATTTAATTATTTTATTTATTTAGATTAATTGGTTTGGGCTTAAGGAATGTTGGACCAAAGGATATGGTCTTGGGCTTGGATGAAGCCTTGATGGGTTAATTAATAAAGGCCAATGGGTATTTGATTATTTAAATAATCATTTTTATTGATTTAATTATATATAAATATAATTAATTGATAAGGTTTACAGAAGGATATAGGTTTATGGATATATATATATAGGATTTAGGATTTAATTAACCGATGGTTAATTATGGGAGATATATATATACATAAGTAATATAATATATGTTTTTATATATATATTATATTATTTAAATAATATTAGTTTATTATTTTATTTTGTAATCCTACTAGGAATAGGATTTAGGGTTTAATGTGTATAAATATACACATAAGGTTTAGGGTTAAGAAGTTTTCACGTTAGAAAAATAAAAGAGACAAAGAGGGAAGAAGAAGAGAGAACGGACAAGGAATAGGCTGGATCTGAGAAAGCGGATACCGAAATTGGAAAAGACAATCAAAGGTTAAAGCTTCGATTTCGTTTCGAAATCTTCAGGCAAGTTGTCTCTAACTCTCCTCTTAGGACCCATAAATTTATCACCTTGGGTGCCAAAATTTAGTTTAAAATCATTAATTAAATCATGTTAGATCGAAAAAAAATATATATATAAATTATTATATTTAATTTGTGTATTCATTGGATTTTAATTATGTATATAGTTGTGGTATATATGTTTTTAAAATCAATGTATAGGTAAATTTGTGACCCAAAAGGGTTAATTATTTTTCTGGAATTTTTTTAGAATTTTCGGAATTTTTCTATATTTTTCTGAATTTGTTTTATATTTTTATGATATTTTTAGAATTATTTATGTGTATAAAAAAAATAATATATATGCATACTGGGTACACGAATTAGAGGTCTCTGTGCATAAAAACGATTCTGATTCGGTGCGGTCAGGTACATTACACTACGGTGCGCCTCAAATCAAGACCATGGGATGGTCCTGATGACCAGCGAAGGTTCTGGTGTGATACGGTGCATAGGAATTTGGTACACAAGCTGATCTTGGCCATTGGATTATTTAAAGTTAACTAGATTGATTCAGTGTAATGCGGGTGCATGGAGGTTCAATGTACCATAAATTTGAACCTTAGATGTGGCTGATTGAAAGGAGAGTTGATGTGATGTGGTGCTAGTGCATGGAGGTGTATAGAGATGCGGTGAACTGATCCTATGTGACACGCGCATAAGGACCAGTTTACATCCAGCAAATGAGAGAGCGCCACGTCAGCCAGAGGAAGAATCAGGTGCATGGGCGGCGCGTGAGAGCGCGTGGGGGCGCGTGAAGCCACGTGGCTTCTTGTGGAGGCGCGTTCCAGAGTTTTAGGCGTGTTTGGCGGCGCGTGGGGGCGCGTGATGAGGTGTTCGGAGTCCCGGAAAGGTCCTGTGGGGTCCGGTGAATTTTTAGAATTGATTTTAAGCCTGTGAGGGTTGAAAATAACCACTTGAGGAGGTGTTCTTGGTATTCTAAGAACCATAGACGAGGATTAGTAGTAATTGTTTGGAGTAAATATAATAATATATTATATTGTTATGGAGGGTGGTGTATATATGTGTATATATATTTATATATATGTATATATGTGTACACATGGAGTTTTGATTTAATTATGATTAGTATGGAAGAGAGTATTTATATATATATATATATAAATGGAAGGTATTGCATATATATTATATAATATATGTGTATAGGTATATATTATTTAAGATAATTAATATTAGTTATTCTTATATATTTGGATAGACTGATTATTAAATGGTAATATGCTTATAATGTGCATGAGATGTTTATGTATGAATTAGACATGGTTTAATTGTCAAAGGTATAAATAAATATACTTAGAGGGGCATGGTTGATTTGCCAAAGTTATACATGAATATACTTAAAGGAGGCATGGTTGAGTTGCCAGTATATAAATAAATATATTTATAAGGGCATGGTTGATTTGCCAAAGTGTATTATTGTTATGTGTCAGATGATTAAAGTATATCATCTATAAGTATTGCATGTATAGGTTGGATTAGGATTAATTAGATATTCTTAAATTAGAATAGTCTAATACTTTCAGGATAGTGTATTACTTTATACATATTAACAAAATAATACTAGTGGTGACATGGATGATTTGTCAAAGCCTAACGGTGTGATGTAAATACTTATAATCATTATTGGTTTTGGAAAATAAATATAAATGATGGATTTGGTCTAGGTATGATTGATAATTAATCGTTGGTGATTGGTTTCAACAAATTTAGTGAACCTATTAATGGGTAGGATTATTGTATTTATATATAATTATTTATATAAATTTGTATCATCTTATATTAAAGGTTAAAATTTTAATTAGGATGATTTTGGTTAGAGATGCTTTATTTATTGGTTTTCAGAGGCTTGGTAGAGGGAACTTGCTCGTGGGTCTAACCCACGATTTATTTTTCAGGTTATTAGAAGTTCCAGTCTCGAGGTTGAGGATCCGCAGCTGGGAGACTGTCATTCATCTACTCATCTTGTTTACCTTTAATTAGTATAGTTAATTATTGTTAAATGTTTTGTATAAACTGGTGGTTTATAAGATTTTGGTTTAGGGGTCCTTAACTTATGGGATTCCCGAGTTGTATAATATTTCCAGAATTTGAAACTCATGGAAATATTTTTGTAAAAGAGATTTAATTTTATTAATAGAATTCCATTCAGCGATTTAATCATTTTTTATATTCTGTGTTCGTTTAAGTACTATATTGTTTTGATATTCCCATGTTTTCGGGTGTGGGCCTGGCCAGCCTACACGTGGAAATGTGGGGTATTACATTAGTTTCCCATTCATAAGTTGAAACTCACCACTTAGACCCCTAAATTTTATTTGCAATAACTCATTTAGAATTATTGAGCCACTTTGAGAAGCTCCAATGTTAGGTAAGTCTGTCAAGTTCAGTGCATCATTTTGTTCTTTAGTATGAGAAATCTTATCCACTTCCTTCTCCACTGCCCTTGCTAGTGCCCAAATTGCATCATATGCCCGTATGCCAAACACATTCAACTCCGTCATTTCCATATTGGGTTTTTCCATACGAAATTTCCTTCTCCATCTTAGAGTGAAGTTTTGGAGCTCCCTTGATGGTGGAATATGAGACTTGAAACCTAGAACCCCTTGCATAGACTCAATGACTACCGACGAATCCATTGAATGCAAGAGGTCCATAGTCTTATCAGTTATAATCCAAGCATATCCTTCATTCATCATTCCTAGCCTTTTGACATTTAGGAAAAGACGAGAGGCTAGAGAAGGTGAAACATGCACAACAAATATTGTTGTTTGAGGAGTACTAGTAGTAAGATTGTGGAGCTCTACAAGGATTTGTTCATCAGGGGCTGATGGAGAAATTGCACTCTTATAAGCAATGCGAATATTTTTCTCTTGGAACGAATCGGCCAAATTTGAAATGATTTCTCCGTCCTCATAAATAAGGATGACATTCCTCCATTGAAATGATTCTACAATGGAAGCAATGCCATCAAATTCTATGGTTTGGTCCTGTGTAAGTTGAACAAGGTAACTAGGATGTTCCATTGACAATGTAGGACTCCTGGTAAAAGAAAGGATAGGAACTTTGCCCTTGTCCCCTAATGCAGCCAAGAGATTTGCTTCAGGTGATGTTCCTGGGCCTATGATTGCTTGCACCTTGTTATTCTCAAAAATATCAATAGCTGCATTGTAAAACCCCCCCACTCCCCACTTTCAAGCATTAACTGAGTTCAAGTTCAAAAATATCACTTAGAAACAAGAATACCAGGTTTATGGAAAAATGATATACATTTCATGTCCTATTTTTCGCATTAAAAGATAAATAAGTTTTAAATTTTTCTTTGGAACAAATAAGTCCTATTTTTTTTTTTTTTTCCATTTAAATTCCAAATCCTTTTATCTTCAATTTATATCTTGTTTAATTTGATATACTCTTACTAAAATAGATATAAAATTAGACACAAACTCTCATATATACACTTACAAAATTAGATATAAAATTTAAATAAAAAGAAAAAAATACGTTTTATTGATACTTTATAGAATAATTAATTTTTTGTACTAAAATCTGTCATGTATTCTACACAAGGCTTTTTCAATTGAATTTAAACTAGATTAATTATTATTTAAACTTTTAATGCAATATTATTAACTAAAACTTAAAAGAATATAAATAGATTATATACCAATTATTGAATAAACTTCTAGTATTTAGCAAGGGTTTAAATGAAAATTTTGGTGATTTAAAAAATCTCGAAAGTAAGATGGGATGGATGTGGAATGCAAAACAAAAAACTCACCGGCGGACAGAGCAGGCAGGGGTTCTCCCTTGGAATCCCTTATGTGAAGAACTATCATTGTTCTGCAATGTCTGTCAATAGCATAAAAATCAGCTATTGCCATAGTAATGCAGCTATGAACAATCTTCCCAACCAATGATCCCATATCGCGAATCACTCCAACCTGGATTTCCTTCACTACACCCATACTACTACTTTGATTTGGGTAGAGTTTTGCATTTAATTGATAGAAATGGCTCAACAATATTAGAAGTGCAATGAAGTAAGATGCTTTATCTCTCTGCAGGAGCAAATGAGTGCTTAGTTATTAAGTTAGCATACTCATGCTCTTATATATAAGCATATGTTGAAGTAAAAACTAATTACATAAAGTCTAAATGAAAGACACTCCTAATTATTAAGTTAGCATATTGTCTAGCAAGTTCAAGTTAGTATTTAGTATGAAAAGAAAGACAATGGTAGAAGGGCGGACCAAAGCTATTGCATCTGTGGGAAGACTTTCGCAGAAATCTTGTGTCTCAATATCATTTTCAAATCATTTTCAAAGGTAGAATTGTTGATGGACCTTTTAATAGTCTACATTTCTGTTGAGCTAACATTTTAATGTCGACGCATTTCACTGGTTGATGTGCAAGCAAATGCGTCAACTTTATGTCAACTAGTTCTAATACGTATTTGCATGCGTGTTAACTAGTGATCATGAACTTTGACAAACTTTCGACTTTTTGTCAAATACAGCAGCATGACTCAGCTATGCTTCAGAGGGCCGTTGTCTTGGTAGAGCTGAAGATCAACCTTCACTGACTTGACCAGATGGCCCGAGAAGAAGAAACAACTGAAAGATATGATTTCAAAGATAACAAGCTTCTTTGCCATGGCACTCCTCTCTGTCTTTGAGGCTCAGCTCGTCTGGCATGGACAATGCTACCATGGCACTCCTCTCTGTCCCACAAATATGGCAACAGTGAAAAGTGAGTTGACGTTAATAAGGTCATCTCCAGGGCCTTCTGGTAAAATTTGTATGATGTTGGTAATAGTCTGCCTTCTTTTCGTGCCTGAGGCATATATTATAAATAAATAAAACTGTGACCACATAATCTGGTTCTATGAGATATACATTGGGTCTGTCTATGGGTGTGTGAAAGACTAAGTATTGAGTCTTTAGAATCTGTATATATACATGTATGTATTGTGATCTGGAAATAGAGATCACCCACTTGAGAGTGATAACAACCACAACACGAAAATTCAAATTAACTTTCAATATATAAGGGAGATGGATAAGTATAGTATGAGTGAGGCTATTATTGTAGCAATGAATTGAATGGTCAATGGTGAAATTGACGGAATGAAGTGTGGCATACTTCTCAACATCTCTTCGAGCGCTTGCGAGAGAGACATCTGGTTTTGATATATTAACTATTAATAATTATTTTTAATAACTTTAGGGTCGATATTTAAACAATTAATAAGGTATTAACTATTCTAACAATTAATAATTTTAGTGACAGTTTATTATAAGTTACAAGACCAAGGGTTGTAACGTATGACTTCACGAGTGTTATCTCCTTATTTTTCAAAGCACGAGGAAGAAATAAAAAGAAATAGAAGGATGATGACTACAAGGGAGAAAACTAAAGCAAGCAAAGAAATTTCCAACCAATTTGGTTCAAGTAGTTTTCAACGGAACCAGATTGAATCACAAATTCTGGCGACCACTGCATTATTCAAAGATTTGTCTTGGTCTACACTTGATGGACGGAGGATGATGAAAGGGTGAATTTATTTGATGGAGTTATTCCAACTCTTGGCCTTTAAATGATGGGCTGCCCAGTGGATTAGGACCATTTATTAGGTTAACCCGAGATTGAGGACCTATGTGGAAATTCACATTGACTGAATTTTCAGATGGGTGCAATGAATTCACATGAGAAAAATATGCCATCAAGGGATTCGGCTGCGATTGAGTGTTAGAATTTTTCATAGTAATAGGGTAATGGTAACGACCCACGACTATCAAGGGATTCGGCTGCGATTGATTGTTAGAATTTTTCATAGTAATAGGGTCATGGTAACCACCCACGACTTTCGGAGTCCGTTTACATTGTGGAAGTGAACACCAATTGTCCATTACATTGTGCCCAAAGTAGATAGTCAAGTATTCTAAAAGATCTGCCCGAAACAAAAAACCCTATTCCATAAAAACAAAATGAATATACTATTCCAATATGTTCTACTGAAATAAATACCGAATATTACATGGCTTTGTCCACGTCAAATAATTTCATTATTTAACTCCTTATCATCGATCTTTTCTCACCCAATTTTTTCCTTTTTCTCTCTCTTCTTCTTCATTTCTCTCTTCGTTACGTGTCTGGTTTCACCAATTCTTCTTATATATCTCCTTTCTTGATATATACACATATCCAAAGTATTTTAGAGACAAGATCCAAAATTCTTTATCCTTGGTCCTTTTTCAAGATCGCTTACTTCTCTTTATTCATAAATCTTCCAAAAATAAATCTTTCCAATCTCAAATGAAAAATATGCAGAAGACGCCATTATAAAACACATTAATCTCTTACGGAATAATAATAAAAATAAAACAAATAAATAAACTAACCTAGAGAAGAGAAACGGATGAATCTTCTCAAAGTTTCTATTTGATTTTTATAGATACAAAATCTAAAGGAAAGAAACAACAGTTGTAGCTTTTATTTTCTTTTTCTTTTTCTTTTTTGTTCTGTTTTGGTTTTGTGCTTCTATATTTGCAAAACATGAAGAAATTTAATTTTTTTTTTTTATTTTATCTTCAATTTTATGAAATCAAAAAGAGACAACCAAAATCAAAGATAAGATTGAATACAGAAAAAAAAAAATCAAGAATTAGAGGAAGAGAGGAGAGAGAAGGGAAGAGGTAGGAGTTATATTTTTAGAAAATAATCTGACGTGGCTGAGCCACGTTAAGTTCAACTTTTTATTCAGTTGTTTGGTTCGATTCTTTTATCATTTTTCATAAATAAAAAATAGGAGAATGTACCCCTGTTCTTAAAACACTTGTACTCCAAATTTTGTACTAGCTCTGGAAATATAATTTTATTCCTTTAGATGGTAGTGGATTTAAATATTGCGTTTTTTTTTTTTTTTTACACCTCATGCTCCTCTTATTTTGTTGCAATTTTATTTGTGCATTTATTCTTGTTCCTGTAATGAGATCATCGGTGAAATATGATCGTGAATTCAATACATACATATATATATATATATATATATTGACATCATTATTTTTAATTCATAGCTAAAAGAGTATTTGGACGTGTTTATAAACTGCATCCATCAGTAGCTGGCAAACAAAGGATCAATAGGTGAAGAACTTCAAAATAGTTGTCTTGCAACGTTGGTTTCTTCAATGCATGATAGTATTTTCAGCGAAGAGGTACTTTAACATGAAAACCAATTTTTCCAGAAACAGCTTTCTAATGTAGTTTTTGACACGCCCAATCAAGAATATGACAAGGGCTAAGGCAGAAGAGATCCCACTAATAAGAAATAAGCCACGAAAGCTATCGAGGTTTAGAATGTTGGGGCTAGTCATAGAATCCTGCAACATAAGAGATGACGATGTAGGACTCCTCCTAGTAAAAGAAAGGATAGGAACTTTGGCCTTGTCCCCCAATGCAGCCAAGAGATTCGCTTCAGGTGATGTTCCTGGACCCATGATTGCTTGCACATTGTTATTCTCCAAAAGATCAATAGCTGCATTGGGCAAAGGAAGCAATTTTCTAGATTATTTATTGTAAATTGTAAAAGCCCCCCATTTTCACGCATGAACTTTGACTTCAAGTTCAAAAATATTACTCTGAAAAGAGAATCCCAAAACAGAGTAATGCTAGAATGAGTTTGATCTCATGAAAGTTGTTATGTGTTCTTTTTAAAATTAGCATATTTTGGGGAGAAAGAAAAAATGATGCACAAATTACAGATCAAAATACTATATGATTGATTCGTATGATCTATTTGTAATTGAATTTTGGTACAAAATTATGATTGTATAATCTACCTATAATCATCTTTCAAATGATTAGATGCGCATTTCAATATTTGTACATGATCACAATAAAAAAACAAAGAAATCATGACAAGTGTCACGAGGTCGACCTCATTACTCTTTATGAAAAATGAAATATAATTCAAAAAATTATCATCAAGTCCTCCTTTTCTCATTAAAATACAATTAAGTCCTAAAAAAATTCTTTATGATCAATGAGTCCTACTTTTGAGATTTTTTTACATCTAAGTTCCAAATTACTAAATCTTCAATTTATACCTTGCTAAAGTCGATATACTCTTGCTAAAATAGATATAAACTTAAAATCAAACTTTCATATATACCCTTATAAAATTTAAACAAAGTAAAAAATATATATATTATTGATTTTTTTTTGTAGAATAATTAATTTTTTGTACTAAAGTCATCGTGTATTCTACACAAGATTTTTTGAACTGAATTTAATCAAGATGCATGTGATATGGAAAACAAACACTCACCGGCGGACAAAGCACGCAGGGGGTTCTGCCTTGGAATCCCTGATGTGAAGAAGTATCCTTGTTGTGTAGTGTGTGTTAGGAGCATAAAAATCAGATATTGCCATGCTAATGCAGCTATTAACAACCTTCCCAGCCAATAATCCCATATCGAGAATCACCCCGACCTGAAATTCCTTCACAACACCGATATTAGTACTCTGATTTGCGTCGAGTTCTGCATTTAATTGATAGAGATGGCTCAACGATATCAGGAGTGAAATGAAGATATGGTTCTTCATCCTCGTCTCGCCGCTGGACCAAATGGGTGCTCAAATCAATCAGCGTCTTCACCTCATGTTGCTGATGCTCTTATATATAACCATACGTTGAAGTTGAATATGAACTTACGCACAAACCAGAACATAAAATGAACTAATGACTTCAACTGTCACTGATCAAGTTGACAGTTCCCTTAAGCCAACCATGGAAAAATATCTCCAGTTTTATTCTAGGAAGCTTCGTTAAATTTTAAATATGGTTGAAATTTGACTTAAAAGCTCTTACATAGAAGTCTTGGCTGATCAACGGAGTCGTCATTTTCTTGTGGGTTCCACTTTTAGCCGTGTCGAGCAAGTTCAAGGTAGTACCCCTTTTGAAAAGTAAAAGGACAATGCTGCCGGAATGCATCCTGTGGATGCAAAAGAAGTCTTATGTCTAAATAATTTTTCAAAGTACTGGTCTTCTGAGTTTGTTCATGATTTCAGTAAACCTTGTTTGATCATGTATGATTTATACAAAGGATTTTGGACTTCTCTTTCAATCTTAAGAGGTTACCCCTCTTCTTAAAACATTTGTACTTTCAATTCTCTAGTAATTCTGGAAATATATTTGAATTCCTTTAGATAGTAGTAGATTTAAATACTGCGTTTTTTTTTTTGTTTTTCTTTGTTTGATACCTCATGTTCCTTATATTTTTTGCAATTTTGTTTTTTTATTCTTGTACTTGTAATGGGATGATCGTCAGTGAAAAATAAACGTGAATTCATGATACATATATATATATATATATATATATATATATATTACCTTTATTATTTTTAATTCACCGCTAGCTAAAAAAAATTCAGAACGTGTTCATAAAATGCATTGATCAGTATCTGGCCAGCAAATTAAGGAGCAATATATAGTTGAAGAAGTTCAAAATAATTATATTGCAATATTGATTTCTTCAATGCATAATACCATGTTTTAGCAAAGCGGTACTTTAACATGAAAACCAATTACCAGAAGCAACTTTCTAATATAGTTTTTGACACGACTAATCAAGAATATGACAAGGGCTAAAGTTGAAGAGATCCCACTAATAAGGAATAAACCACCAAAACTATCTAGGTTCAGAATGGTGGGGTTAGCCTTAGAATCCCCGACCTTTGGAAATGGCTGCCGACTCTTAAACCATGCCTCCTCCATCATCTTGAGTTTTCCTTCTGCTCTTAGTTTCATAATCGCCCTTGCAATCTCAGGAACCAATGGTGAACCCTTTCGAAAAGGCTGTCATAAGAGATCTTCCAAATAAATTAAGTATATAAAGTGCATGTTATGCATTCAATTGTTCAGATATTTGTGTGTAGATAGTTTGTTGTCCTACTTCTATCATGCATATATAGATGCATAAACAATTTGTATATATACTCACAAAGCCAAAGCCATTTGTGGTAGATTCTGATGCAATCATGGCATAGTCACGGGGATATCTTGCGAGGAAGATCTTGATGTATGGGATCTCATCAATGATGGCGGTGACACCACCATATTTAGATCCCCTTGATAAAGCATGAGCAAATTTATCAGGTGAAGAATATTGCATAAGCCTAGTGTCTGCAAAATTCAGGTTGCTCCATGTGACTCCTTCTACAAAAGAACCATATTGGAAACCTATATAATTCCGCTTTGGTGCTGATTGAATCTGTTGAACTGTCAAGAGTGAAGTCAAAGTTGCAGTGTAGCTTGAAGTCAATATAAGCACAACGAACTCCCAAACAATCACTGTAAACCTTGACAAATTACTTATCAACTTTTCTCCTGCAGTGTCAAACACCATTAATTAATATTGTTTGTTGTTTACTTTTCAGGAAGGTTAGGGTGTTTTGTTTAGAAAGAACTTACTATGGGCAAAAACAAGGGTTGAGAAGGAGAACCAGAAGACCGTTCCAATTTGCTGAGCTGCCGAACCTTGGAATTCTTCATTTATCGGATGCTCAATAACCCATACAACAAAGCCGGTTAGGATAAAGAAAGCAGCACTTGTGAGCCATAGATTTGAATCAAGTGGTTTCAAGAAGATCCACATGTTCTTATTGTCAACAACCCTTGTTATTGTTCCAACACCCAAGTCGGTATATGGCATTGTAAAGTCAGCATATAAAGATCTATTGGCCGTTATTGTAATATCCCCCACGGCAGCATCATAATTCTAATCCATTGATCAGAAATGCAACATACATCAAATAAACCAATTTTCAAACATGTCTAGCTGTAAGCATGTGTGATGTGTGTGTACTAAATATTTGTGAATCTTTCATTTGTGATGTTGTTCTATATGCATTTTCAATACACTCTACCTGAAGATAGATCTGATATACAAGATCATTGTAGTTTCCAGCCCGCTCCCCATTGGAATCCTCAAATGGAATGAACTCGTAAGGTACATCACCTTGTAAGGCATCAATGGCAGCACGGAATACATCAACACAAAAACCAGTGGCAATTGTTGCATTTGTTTGAGGATCTCGATGCACCTTTATCAAATCTTCGAACCCTACTTTCACTGGAACTCCAATTCTCAGCTTTTTACCACTCATTTGCATCAACCAACCTTTTGGAGTAGTTGTAGATCCTCCAGGCCAGATAATGGCTTCAAGACTACTAGTACTTGAAGATCTCGGATGCTTTTCACCGACAGATGGAAACATTTCTTTGGTGATTCCATGGGTCGATGTCCAAAATCCGACTCTTCTCTCCCCTTTGCCTAACACATTAACTATTTCAAATGCCCCAGAGATTAGTTTCCCGTCCATAAATTGAAACTCACCACTTAGACCCCTAAATCTAATTTGCAATATCTCATTTAGAATTATTGAGCCACTTTGAGAAGCTCCAATGTTGGCTAAGCCCATCATGTTCGATGCAGCATTTTGTTCTTTGGTTTGAGAAATCTTATCCACTACCCTCTCCACTGCCCTTGCTAGTGCCCCAATTGCATCATATGCCCGTATGCCAAACACATTCAACTCTGTCATTTCCATGTTTGGTTCATCAATACGAAACTTCCTTCTCCATCTTAGAGTGAAGTTGCGGAGCTCGCTTGATGGTGGAATATAAGACTTGAACCCCAGTGCGCCTTGCATTGACTCAATGAATTCCGAAGAATCCATTGAATGCAAGAGTTCCATAGTCTTATCAGTTATAATCCAAACATATCCTTCGCTCATCATTCCTACCCTTTTGACATTTAAGAAAAGACGTGACACTAGAGAAGGTGATGCATGCACAACAAATATTGTTGTATGCAGAGTACTCGTGAGATTATGGAGCTCTTGGAGGATTTGTTCATCAGTGGTTGATGGAGAAATTTCACTTTTATAAGCAATACGAATGTTTTTCTCGTGGAACGAATTGGCAAAATTTGAAATGATTTCCCCCTCTTCATAAATAAGGATAACATTCCTCCATTGAAATGATTCTACAATGGAAGCAACACCATCGAATTCAAGGGTTTGATCTTGTGTAAGTTGAACAAGGTAACTAGGATATGTAGGATGAGTCCTAGTAAAAGAAAGGATAGGAATTTTGGCCTTGTCCCCCAATGCAGCCAAGAGCTTTGCTTCAGGTGATGTTCCTGGGCCTATGATTGCTTGCACCTTCATATTCTCCAACAGATCAACAACTGCAATAGAGAGGCAAAGAAAGCAATTATTTACTTTATTAATTTTGAAAAATATATGGTAAACAAGTCAAATGAGGGGTTTTATTTTTGTGTGGCAAAAGAAGCCATAAGTCAATTTGAATGCATATGAGGCCAAATTGATTTTATAATAAATGAATGACGAAGATGACAGACAATCCAGAACAAGAAAGCTTATGGTAGTAATCAAAACTCATGGTGATGTGTAAAACAAAAACTCACCGGCAGACAGAGCACGTAGGGGTTGTCCCTCGGAATCCCTGATGTGAAGAAGTATCCTTGTTGTGTAGTGTGTGTTAAGAGCATAAAAATCAGATATAGCCATGCTAATGCAGCTATTAACAACCTTCCCGACCAATGATCCCATATCGAGAATCACTCCGACCTGAATTTCCTTCACAACACCGATACTTGTACTCGGATTTGCTTTAAGTTCGGCATTTAATTGATATAGAAGGCTGAACGGGATTAGAAGTGAAATGAAGATACGGTTCTTCATCCTCATCATATCTCAGCTCATGTTGCTGATGGTGTTATCTATAAGTTGAAGTTGAATATGAACCACTCAAGAATTACTTACGTACTATATTACGTAAGATAACCGTGTTCAGCAACTTCAAGTTAGTATCCAGGTTAGTGTGAACTAGAATTGCTGAGTAGCCTTCTAAGAAAGACGTCACTGACCACCGACCAAGTCATGGAAAAATAATCTCCAGTTTTATTCTAGGAAACTTCATCAAATTCAATTTAGTTGGAAATGAACCTTGACGTAAAGCTCTTACCTTACATAGAAGTCTCGGCTGGTCAACATTAGAGGAGTCATTTTCTTATTAATGTAAATTGGTTCATCATTTCAGTGAACCTATCATCCCAAATCTCTTTTATGGTTCATTCAAATCCCTTTCACTGATTTATTAGGTGTTAACTCTGCTAAGGTGTATACTAGATTAAGATTAGTCCAAGAAATAATTGTCAAAAATAAATAAAAATAAATTAGTCCAAGAAACAAAATAAGACACTAATCTTCCTTTTTTCTACTTTTCCATTCTTTTTTTCCTATTCTTTCCCCTTCTCTCACTCTCGCTTCTTGTCACGATCCAAAAATCCCAATAAAATCCTCAATTCATTCAAATCTAAATGCATCATAATACACCCAAGATCATAAAAAAATTGCCCCTCTTTTATACAAAGTCAATTTCCTCAAATATACACAAAAATTCTTCAAATAAATAAAATAAATCCTGCAACGCTGACTCTTCTACCTAAACTCGAAACTAACAATTCTTGTTCATCTTCAATACCTAAAACTGGAGAGTGGTGAGACAAAAAATCCCTGTAAAAAAAATCATAACACGAATTTCATAGAGGTTTAACAAAAAAAAAAAACTTCACAAAATAAATATATACATGTGAATATATAAACAAAATACATATACATTTAAGTAAAATATTTAATAAAAACTATTGAAACCAAAACACTCTAAACCATTCAAGATATAAAAAATCCTACACTAAAAAATAAAAAAATTTCTCACTGAATCATCAAAGCCTCAAACTCCCGGCCTCTTATGCAAACTCTCGATTCTCTCTCTTTCTCTCTCTTCTCAAACTCTTGAGGTTTTTTCTATCTTCTTGCTCTCTTTCTTTCGATACCCATCAGTTCACTAAACACTAGTTATATAAACTTCCAGCGACACCATATCCCAATACACACCATATCCCAATACGGCTCAGCACCTTATCTCTTACTTACCCATGTCATTTCATTTACATTACTTTATATATATCACTTTTACAACATCAGCCATTCGGCCCACGTGAATAGCCTTGAGCCAAGACTTTTGGCCAAAAAACATTCTATTTCGTAAGCTCCACGTCAAATCATCACCATTCTTTCATCCCTTCCATCTGACATATATTATTATAAATCAAAGCAACAAAACCAGAAATTCAAACCCATAAAACATTATTCAGGTGGACCCGTCAAAAATAACTTTTTCTTGATTTCCCTTCCTATTTCGATGCTCCCTCTTATCTCTGCAAAGCTCAGCCACAAAACTTCGGTCAAAAAGTAAAAAATAAAATTAATCATTACATCACCAAATCAAACCAACCCATCAATTCGGCAACGACTTTCTACTTCCATCTCTATCACATTCTCCACCTTCCATCAAACAACACACCAATATATATATAAATTAGTAGCATATAACACACCAATACAACTACACCTCCACTAAAACAAATTCAAAAGTGAAATTATAAATTAAAATCTTAAAAAAAATTCAGCTATCACACTTCTATTTTACTTTTTGGTGTACATAGACGACTTCTTGCATTTTAGACTCCTATAAATCAACATGGGGATAAGGAAAAATTACATATAAATGGTATTAGCATAGATATATTACCATTACATAAATATAGTTTACATATTTACGAAAACATGAATTAAAAGTCAAGGCACTTTATTTAACCCTTTTAGTAAGTTAAAATTATATTTTCATCCCTAGAAATTTACTTTATGCACAATTTACCCAAAGAACAACTTGTTCAAGTCTTAGAATTTTGTCAAACAGCAATTAGGAACTGCTATATATCAATAGAATTAGGAGACACAACACATAGTTTACAAAGAAGAATCGAAGAACTTAGATATAGAATTATATTAATATAAAATATTTTAGAAGTTAGACAATAACGATTTTAGTTTATGAATAGAATAGACCTTAATAATTTAAATACTTCTAGAAAACAACTCGGAGAGAATCTTGATTATATTAAAGAACAAGTAATACAGAATTTTAGTCAAAATAATTTAGATATCAATAGTGATATCAAAAATATTACTGAAAATCAAAAAATAATTATAGACTACTTAAAATCCCTCAAAAGCGACATTCAAAGGTTATTATAATAATTTTATAAGTATTAGTAATCCCGATTATCTAACTGCGTTAGCTGAACTTTACAAAATTGATTAAAGTCCATAGTATTTACAAGTTTTAAAACAGACATACAATCAACTAATATACATATTAGACAAAATAACTTTTTAATTCAGTTATTACTCCAGTTATCTGATAAGGTTAATAAGTTTGAAGAAAGATTAGAAGTAATACAAGAAAGTATTCCCAGATAATCTTCTAAAGAATTGTCCGAATTATCAGAAAAAATAAAGGAAATTAAGTTGTCGACCAATAATCAGTCCTTCCCTGCAACAACCAAGCGTGTAAATTTACTACAACCTCAACCTCATAAGCGAATACCATAATGGCCATTATCCTTAGAAAAGCCAAAGAAATAATGAGAGTAGAAGATCTATATGATAATGAATATGATGCTAAAAAATATATAGAATAAGGAATGAAAAAGGTAAAAAAATAAAGTTAATCTTTATTCCAATAATTTATTAGAATTCCAGAGCAAGATATATAATTATTTTAGCCAAAGAAAAATAAGTGCAGTTAATAATCAAGTTATTTTAGACCTTATAACACCCGAAGCATGTCAAGAATTAAATGATAATAATTTAGAACTCATGCATTTAGGCGTCATAATGATAGGATTAGTAGGATTAAACAGAGCAGAAATAGGAACTAGAGCACTTGCTTATATTTATGATGACCGATGGAATAACCATCAATAGGCACAAATAGCCAGCGTCAAAATAGATTTAGCCGACAATACAGCACTAGTAGGATGTATTCCCAACTACACAATGACTACTAGAGAATTCAGTAAACATATTAAGATAGCTATATCTACAAAAGGATACAATATGACAGGACAATTTGAAAATCTATTAGTTAATACTTTATTTATGGGAAAATAAGTTAATCAGTATAACTTAAAATTTAAAGCCCAATTTAGTGAAATAGTTAAACCTTTTAGTAACAAATATGTCCAGATGATAGAAGCTAGAAAAGTAAGTAGTATTACATATGAAGGAACAGAATGAAAATTACCTAAACTTACTACTACACCTAAAAAGATTCCCGAAAATAATATGATATATGTTTCAAATAGCGGAGAAACTAGTATAAGGTTTAGTAATTATAAAAGACAAAACAATTTAGTAGATGATACCCAAGAAGATTTTTTAACTACACTGATAGAAATAGAGAATCCCGAAGAGATAAATGTCCTTTATGATAGATTGGAAGATGAAATTTTAGATAAAATAATGTACGATTTTGATAATTTAGAGTTAGAACCGTTGCAAGACAAGTATCCAAAACCTAAATACAAACTTATAGAAAGTATTTACTTAGGGCAAAGAAATAGTGATGATATTAAGAAAAATATTCTAAGTGTAGGATTTGAATCCTTCTATACAGCATCAGAGTTAAACACAGTAAAAGAAGAGTTAAATGTAATAGAACATAGAGACGGAAAAGCACCAGAAGGATCAGAATATCAATCAATTGATCAAGAAATGACTGACCAACGAAAGACTAACGCCTCGGGTAGTAATACCATAAATGACGACTATACTACTGGACAAAGATTAAATCCCTCAAGTGAAACTTATGTAAAAAATAAAAATATACCAGATATGTACACATTAACACAATATCGTAGACAATATGATAATATACCAGCAGAACAAGCATGAACAATATTAGACATAGCAAGACACGATCCCCAAGATTGGGCAAAAGTAATCGAAAATTAGGAACAAGATTGTATTAGACAATTTATTTTGATCAATTTTGACAATAGAACTCAAGTCCTAACCTATTGTGAAACCTTATTAAGAGGAACCATTCATGACTGGTGGCAGTCTTATAAAGTAACTTATCCCAATGATTATGCCCTCTTACGAGATAATTTTACAATTCAAGGTTTTACCAACCTAATCAAAAAGGTATTAGTTGGCGAAGATAGATTATTAGATGACACCCTAATAAAACAAAATAAAGCTTTACGTAATTTAGAATTATTGCAGATTTGTGACTTTAGATACATTAAAGACTATACCAATAAGTTTTTTGAGTATTTTGCAGCCACTGGTAAAAAAGGAGATAAAACCTTACTCGATAGGTATCTTCAGAAGTTATTCAGAAGTGTAGTAACTAAAATATGGGAAAAATGGTTAGAAAATCCAAGACGCGATACATTAACCATAGAAAATAGAGTTAATCATGTGTATAACATGTTAAAAGCAAAATGTAGACAACGTAAAGAATCCCAATAAATCAAAAAATAATTTTATTATATGTGCAGACAAATAGATTTTCCACCCCAATATGGTTGTATGCCTCAAAAAAATTATAATTATAAACGCAATAAACCTAAAAAATATAATCTACGCAGAAGTAAGACCTACAAGAACTTTCGTAATAAAAAACCATATGTCAAAACTAACCCTACGCAATTCAGCCCTAGGCAATTCAGGAAGCGGCCTTAGTATAAAAAGCAAAAAATAAATAAAGATAACAAGGATAATAAAGACAAAGATAATAAGGTAAACACTTTACCCACAAAAGAAAGACATTGCAAATGTTTTATTTGTGGAGATCCATGACACATTAGACCAAATTGCCCTCATCGCTACAAGCAGAATCCTATTAAAAGGATACAAGAAAAGATCAACATACTTGAAGATATTGAAGAACAGATAGAAAAATTATATGAAGTAGAAAGTATTTATAACTCTAACGATGATAATGAAAGTATATATAGTATCGAGAGCTTATATAGTAACTTTGATAATGATGAGGACTTTGAACAAGGGCTTCATTCAATAGAAAATTTCGTTTACACTATAAGTAATCCATCATGTCAGTATAACTTAGTTAGTTTTCAATTTTCTTCTTATAATTGTAAACAGTGCAATACATCTATTAAAAAAGGTCATTACTGTGAAAACTATTGTAAAACTTTATTATGTCATAATTGCTATACAAAATATGAAAATTAGCAAGAAGATATTTTAGTCGAATCTATAAATTCAATATATAAACCATTTAGTCTAATTCAATTCCCGGTAACATTAGAATTTAGAGAAAAATTAATTCAAACCTTAGTTATGCTTAATACTGGAGCATTCAAAAGTATAATTCAAAAACATTTAGTACCAGATGAAGCCTTAGTAAAGTTAAACTATAATATTAACATGAGCCAGTATAATAATGAAAAACTTCCAATAACCCATTGTGTCCAAAACATTCTTATATTAATTAATAATGAAAAGTTTATTTTACCTCAGACTTATGTAGTTAATAATATTCCTAGCATCTATGATTTTATCTTTGGATTAAATTTTACAAACTCACTCATTGGAGGATTCATGTATACCCTTACAGGCTTACAGTTTTTTTAAGAAATGAACCTTTATTCCATCCAGAGATCCTTATATTGCTCAAAAAGAAAAAGAAGTCATTACTTTTGTTAATAATTTACCTATGACAAAAGAAACTACAGAAAATTTATTTGATGTATCCGAATTTTTAGAAGACGTCTCTGAAGCCTTAATGTTTCTTAGTCACCTAGATGAACTAACGATTTTCCTTAATAATAGAGCTATATTAAAAAACCCCAAACTAAACATTGATAATCTTATAAGACTAGCTGAAACCATAGAGATTCTAGGCGAAGATTCCTAGAAACACTAGTACAAAAATAAAATTGAAGCAAAACTAAATTTAATAAATCCTTTTATAACTATAAAAATACAAGATAATCCTCATACCCTAGATGAGCAAGAAGAATTCCAAAAAGAGATTAAAGAACTTTTATTACTAAAAGTAATAAGAAAAAGTAATAGTAGACTATGAAGCACGGACACGGATACGGGACACGGGTACGACACAATATGGATACGGCGACACGACAAATTTAAAAAAAAATAGGATACGGACACAGCGGGGATACGCCTATAAAATTATATATATATAATTATATATTTAAAATATAATTACTAGAATCTTGTATAAATAAATAAAACAACAACAAAGAACATAATCAATTTCAATAATTTCATCTTTGTTATAAGAAAAATATAGACAAGACAAAACAGAAAATAAATAAAAAATAAAGTTGATCCAAATTCCAAACGAAGATGTGCAAAAGAGATATAGTTATAATGAACTAAATATGTATATGAATAAACATATATACTTTCAGTCTTTCACAAAGTTTTGTTCATGTAACTTATATATATATATATATATATATATATTGTTCATGAAGAGAGATGATTGAAGAAGAGGAGAGACTGAGAGATGAGTGAGAGAAAATAAATTTTGTCTCACAGAAGTGTTGGACCGTGTGTCCGAGCCTCGGACACGCGTGTCCAATAAAAAATAATATTTGGACACTTTACAGAAGTGTCGGACACGTGTCCGAGCCTCAGACACGGGTGTCGGTGTCCGAAAAGTGTCCAACACTGGTACGGGGCCCCTGAGAGGAGTGTCCGTGCTTCATAGATAGTAAACATAGGAGTTTAGCTTTTATGGTGAGAAATAATGCAGAAATAAAAAGAGGAAAAACTCGTATGGTTATAAATTATAAAAGATTAAATGATAATACCTATGATGATAGTTATAAAATCCCTAATAAAAATGTTTTAATAAATCAAATCCAAGATAGAAAATGGTTTTCTAAATTTGACTATAAATCAGGATTTTGGCAAATCCGTATGGCTGATGAATCCATTGAATGGACAACATTCACATGTCCTGAAGGACGTTATGAGTGGTTTGTTATGCCTTTTGGATTAAAAAATGCACCACAAGAGTTTCAGTGAAAAATGGATGCTATTTTCAATAAACACTCAAAATTCTGTTGTGTTTACATCGACGATATCTTAGTCTTCAGTCAAACTAAAGAAGAGCATAGAAAATATCTTGAGATTATTTTCAACGAATTTATAACACTGGGACTCATTATAAGTAGTAAAAATATGATATTAGAAAAACAAGATATTGAGTTTTTAGGTTTATACATAAAGGACGGAAAAATATAATTACAATCTCATATTGTCAAAAAGATTTTTGACTTTCCTGATAAATTAGAAGAAACCAAGTTGTTACAAGCATTTTTAGGATTATTAAACTATGGTCGCAATTTTATTCCAAAATCAGGACAATTAGTAGGACCTTTGCATTCAAAATTAGGAAAACATGGTCAAAAATATTTTAATACTCGAGATATAGAGCTAGTTAAGAAAATTAAATCTCTCGTCACTCAGTTAGAACCTTTATAACTCCCACTTGAAAAAAGTTATAAAATAATTCAGACAGATGCATCAGCTCAATGATGGGCAGGTTTACTTCTTCAAAGACCTACAAAAGAATCTTCTCGAGATGAAGAACAAATTTGTCGCCATACTAGTGGAACTTTTAATAAAGCACAATCTACTTTACCTTCAACAGATCTAGAAATTCTAGGAGTAACCAACTTTATTGAAAAATTTCAGATATTCCTTGATAAAGAATTTCTTATAAGAACAGATTGTGATAACATAGTTAAATTTGCAAATAAAGCAAAGCAACAGCGGATGTCTGCAAAGAGATGGATTTCCTTTATTGACTGTATTACTGGACAAGATTTTAAACCTATATTTGAACATGTCAAAGGAAAAGATAATTATTTAACAGATATTCTATCCCGTTTACTAATTGATTGTTAAATTTTGCAGGAATAGAAATCACAAGCAACAATAGCTATAGCCTTATACCAGGCACTTCTAATCCTCTTTTGATTATCCAAAACCCAGCTCAACAGTTCTGCGCTAGACATAATCTTTTTCCTGACCAAAAACTTATTTTAGATAATATTTGGTTTTCTAGAAACAACCCCGATAGAACCCTCGTCAGAAATCTAAATACTTTAAGTGAATATTTTGTATCATCTAATAAAGCATATCAGAATTTACAGTAGGAACATGAGACTCTTATATCTTATTATAAAAAGTTAAATTTAGCTTATCAAAAACCGACAGCAAATCCCACAAAGCTAACTATTTCTGAGCAACGAACTGATGAAGATGAAAATCTTCAGAAAGTTCAATTTCTGCAGGTATAAACTAAGTATGCCAAGCTATTACCCATGTTTTCTCCCACATACAGAGAAATCCTAAGACAGAAAATTGAGCTCTTTCCTGAAGACATCAAGGAACCTATCCTTGAAGAAATTAAGTCAGATGGGCTCAAGGAATGGGTTGATATCCAAAATTACCTCAGAAACAACAGTCCACCCAAAGGAACCCGTTATAACTATTTTTTCCTACGGTTTATACAAACAAGAAACCTAGTACCCATGGCCATTATCTTGTTAGATGTAGACATTGTTTTCTTCTATCCTTTTAAAATAACCCGAAAAACCATTTTCTTTACAAAAACAACCATCTGTTATTTAAGTAAGCTGTTAGAATTAGGAATGATCTATAGCATCACCATACCAAAAGATATGCCATTAGAATATCTAAACTTTTTAGGTAATTTTCCCAACCGTTTAAATCAAGCCATTGCCTTCGAACAAAAACTAACCCAAAATTTCATGCCAGAAAGTTCAATTCTCCTTCAAATCCATAGTATTCCCCCAGAATGGGTAAAAGATGGAGCTATAATTCTGGGGCAGCATCGAATTTACATTCACTTTGATCCCACAGAAGTCAAAGTTCTTACCCGACACATTGATTTTGTAAATAACTTTCGAAATGAGATAGAACCAGCTACCTTTAACCATCTGGTATACTACAAAGTCTATCGTCAAGTTTACCTAAGCTACAATCCTGGTTTCAGACTCTATGATCATAATATCAACATGAAATTTTTTGTTAAAGCAAGAATTCCTCATATCCTTAAGTCTCCTCCAGAGATTGAGATATTGCCAGAAGTTGAAAAAATAATAAATGAAGAAAAAATGTTGTTGGAACAGTTCGATTTTGCCTACAGAAATGAAGAAACCAACTCACCAGATAGTACTGATGAATACTTGGCCCGCAGACATGCAAGAGCAGAGTTGACAGTCTAACAAATAGCACTACCGACAGGAATTTGTCCAATATGCAAGATTTCTAGTGGAAAAAAATATTCTCCACAATAAACAGGAAAAAGCAGCTTCAGCATTCAAGAAAAGTAGATTCTCAACAGTGTACAGTTAAAAACAAATCCATCGAAAGCAGATTCTCAACAGTAAAAGTAGATATAATTCTCCAGAAGAAGACATCAACAGTTCAGCAATAATTCATGTCATCTTATCTCTAACGCATTTTGAATCTTAACCATCCATGCAGCATCTTCAAGCTTAGCCGACGATTCATCCCTCTCTTCTTCTATAAAAGGAACTTTTCTGCTCAAGTAACGATCATCGAGTTTTAGAACAATCAAGTCTAGAACCATCAAGCATTCCAGCCTCCAGTTCCCAGTGTGTTTTGTAACTTCTTTCAATATATTTCATTTGTAAAATATAGTGTGAGAGTGTATCCATGTATAAACAGTGTGTATCCATGTATATATTTCTTATGAAATAAATTATCCAATTTGCTCTTATTCCAAAACTTGATAATCCCAATTTAATATTTTAAGTACTTTCGGGCCAGTGTTCAGGCATTTCTACTGGGCGTTATCAAAGCGTTATCAGGTTCGGCAGTCATTTCTGTGATTTAATTGTTATATTATTTCTATGTTATTTTGTTTGCTTCTATCTGGTTAGATCCAATTCAATTTTGGTATCAGAGTTTATACTGTTTCGTTAAATTTAATTTATATATATGATCTTTTGTCTAAAGAAGTCTATAAATTCATAATAGCTCACTAAGAAACTTTAATCTAATTAAAAATACAAAAATAAATTTTTTTTAAGGTGTTCCGTAAGCTTATTTCATGTTTTAAGGTTTTTATGTTATAATAAAATATAGTTTGGGTCATTGTAGCATTATAAATTGTTGTGTGGTCCATAATAGAATTATAGTTCATTTTGAAGAAATAGTACACTGGTCCATCCATTTCTAAGAAAAAGTTGGTTTGTTCCCTCATTTTCCAGAAATAACCCAAGTTTGACTTCATCACCTTGTAGTATTTGGGGCCTTAAGCCCATGCATTAGTAAAAATCCCTAGGAATAATTTAGGAAAAAAATAAAGACAATATAATGAATGATAACAAAGAACGATTAGGCTCATCTACATTGAGAATTTAAGATGTAACAGAGATATAGATTCATCAAGTGCCATATACACTTTATTATTATTTTATATATATCATATCTTTGTAAAGACAATAAAAAATATGTAACAAATAATAAAATAGAATTTCATTTTATTCAAATTGATGAGGTTACAAATTCACAATAACAATAAAAAAAATAAACCTTCTAATATAATATATGATGTGATATGAAAATATATTTATATTCGACTAAAAGATTTAAAAAATAAAAATAAATAAAATAAAATAAAATTTAGATAACCTTTCTTCTGCCTTGACCATCCTAGTTTAAAATGTGTAAAGAGCATGACTATTTTGCTTCCACAACTAGTGTGAGAGAGAAATACTATTCCAAACAAAAGCATTAAGGTATGTTGGGAAAAAAAATACAAATTACAAAGACGTAAATGAAAAGAGAAATCATTAAATTATCATAAAGGAAAATAACGTTTTAACATGCCTAACAAAAGAAAAAGTGACTTTTTATATAAATTCAAATACAAAAAATATTTGTTTGAGTTGTCGCATTTGTAAGTATATATATATATATACTAGATAGAACCACGTGCAATACATGTGATTATAACTTAATCATATTTTGAGATATAATAAAATAGTAGAAAAATCTATAATGGAATTAAAATAATTGAATAAAAGTAGTAAATTAATTTGGTTTATTCAAAATTTTAAGTTATCATTCAATCATTTGTTCGAGTACTATTTGACTATTAATCTCAAAGATAAATAAGGATTTAAAACTCACTAATTCAATCCTCTTCATACTTTTCATCATCTTCAAAATCTCTTTATGCAAAATTTTATGAAAACCCCAATATTCTTGCGGTATTTATTATCGAACAATTAAAGAATATAATTTTATTTCGCAAAGCAATGAAAAAAACTATTGAATCAACTCTACAAGAAATTTATTATATAAAATCATATGATGTATTAGAATATAACAATAACGTTTATAAACACTACATCATAACCAACCATTACTTGCAATAAAAATTTAATAATTATACCTATATGTCGTATATCTATTTTGTTTTTTTTAATATATGATCGAATAGAATACAATATACATGATAACATATTATGTATATAGAGACCTATAAAGTTGTTCAAACAAAGTTAAAATTTATTTTTCAAACCATTAAAATTCATCAAGGGTACGTATGTAAGAGGGTAGTAGATTTATGTATAAAAAAAAAAAAGAATATATGAAAGATAAATGAAAGGTTAAAAATAAATGAAAGATATTATATAGAGTAAGTATTACGATTTATTCATACATAGAATCTATAATTGTCAACCATCTCGTTTCTTTAAAAGTGTTTGCTATTAAGAGTGTTTCTAAATTCATAAAAGGTATAAGATGCACTTATTTATCTCACTTAGTATAATGAAAAATAAAACTCCATGTTTCACTTTCACAACACTTTTCTTTTTATCCAATATCTTTTTCCAACGCTCTAAATAAACACTTTTAATAAGTTTTTCTAAACGCCTCTGCATTCTTATCCTAAATCTCCAACAAACATACTTCCAAAAGTCTCTTCCAAATATAAAGACATTATATAACAGAATTATAACTACTTTGGAAAGAATTAGGCAAAGTAGAGAACGTATATGAAAGAATAACATTTCCTAAAGAATTAAACAAAAAAGGAATACAGAATTAGACAGAAAATCAACATGAAAAAATAAACACATTATATACACAAATAAGATATAAAGAGGCCAAAACACTTTGTTATAACATAATATAAATAGTATAAATAAAACATTATAAAATAATAATAATCCAGTAAAATATCAATTAATAAAAGCATATTAGAATGAGACAGTAAGAAACTTATTTCTGGCCTCTTGGAGAGTCAGGAGACTGAGGACAATTGTGACGTTGAATAACATTTATCAACTCTTTCATTTACATGTTGATCATAAATTCAAGATATATATATATATATATATATATATATATATATATATATATATATATATATTGGATGGACAAAAGAAGAAAGATTAGAAAAGAAACAAAGAGGAACGTGTAAAACATATATTGTTTTTATTGGACTACTATTTTATTTATAGGCTACAAGTTCAACTATAAAAAGTTTTTTACCATTAACTTTCTTCATAAGCATTCATATTTATTTTTTTCCTAAATAACCATTCATATTTCAATATACAAAGAGTAAATTAGGTAATTGAAATATTTCACGTATTTTTTTAATAAAAATATAAATAAATTATAAATAAAGGTGATATATTTTAACTGGACAGAAAGTCTTTATGAAAAAAAAGTGTTTAATAGGAATAAGTGTGTGAATTTAAAAGAAACTCTTTTCGAAAAGAAAACAACTTGATAGGCAAAATATATAAAATATAAAAGGTGTCTGGAGAGGGAGAGTGTGTGTTTTTTTTTCCGCTTTACAAACCGATGCCAGCAGATAAGATAACTTTTCAAAAAAATTATTTTTCATATTAAAAATCTATCTAAAGGTGTAAAAGTGTATTGGCATGAATTATTATTTTTTATTAAAAATAAATAAATAGAGAGGTGATATTTTTTAACCGCACAGAAACTCTTTGACCATAAAAAAAAAAAAATAAATAAATAAAAAGTGTTTAATATGAATAAGTGTGTGAATTTAAAAGAAACTCTTTTCTAAAAGAATACAACTTGATAATCAAAATATATAAAATAGAATATTATCTAGAGAGTGTGTGTATTTTATTTTTATTTTTCGCTTTGCAAAGAGGTGCTAGTAGTTAAGTAGGTAACTTTCCAAAAAAAAAAATCATATTAAAAATTTAGCTAAAGGCGTAAAAGTGTATTGGCATGAAATATCAAAAAGGTTAAAATCCTAAAGGTATAACGTTTAAGAATCAAAAGGTGTATAACAGCCAAAATTAGAAACCTGAAAAAAACAATGTAAATTGAAAACTTGAAAAGTCACGTAATAATATTTTTTAACTAATTAGTTAAGTGTTTTAAAATGTATATATAGACTTTTTGATTGGGTGAGTTAAAATCGAAAGAGTTTATTGGTAAATAATATAAAAAAGGTTGAAATCCTATAAGGTGAAACTTTTAGGAATTAAAAAGTGTATAATGTAAATTGCAAAAGTTGAAAAGTCACGTGATAATATTTTTTATATTAAATTAAGTGTTTTAAAATGTATATAAATATTATAAATTGAATACACTTTTATAAGGTACTAGATGAATCAACGTGCGTTGCACGTAATGTAAATTATCTGTAATTATTTTTATTCTTTTGCAAATATCACATATCACCATATGACTTCAATATGAAAACAAATTATTTTTACCCCACAACAAATAAAAAATAAAACAGGTTTAATAAAATAACAATGAATTTGGTTTATTTTCAGTGAATAAACCAAAATACTTTGTACACGTGTATTTTGATAAATGTATATACTTTTAGCAATTTTAAAAGTTTTTTGCAATTATAAAAGCATATAAGACCACCCGTTATAATTTGTTTCCGAAACAATTGAAATATGTCTCAAAAGGTGAATATGGAAGAGAGTATTTGATTTTTCTAAGAATAAATAGTCATAAGAGAGTAAAATTCCTTGCTCAAGGGGAATAAATAGAGTCAATGTTGCTATTTATTATTTTTAAATAATAATTTATAATTATGATCTAATTTTAGTGTTTCTAACCATCTGTTTTGTTTTGTTTTTTTAGTATGAAATATTGTACAAGAGGTGCTTTAATTTAAAATGTAACTGTTCCATTTTACATTGTTTCACATGAGTGAATACTTACAACAAATCTAAAATTAATCATTAATTTAAGTCACAACCATCATTTAAAATTTTTAGAGTAAGAAGTTTATGAAAATTATAATTTATTAACATTTTATGATATTGAATTTCAATGCATCAACTATCAAACAAAGTTAAAAAAACAAAATTTCTTTTTCTTTTAATAAACACCAAAAGGTAAACACAATGTTAAAATAAGTGTTTAAATTGAAAAAGGTCTCTAACTCATAAATCTTTCATACGTAAAATAACTAAAATTACAATCTAAACACTGATAAAGTATTCAAACACTGACTACGTAGATAGAGAAAAGTGACTTTTAAAATTCAATTATTTTTGTGATGAGTCATCTCTTTTGGAAATTTAAAAAATAGACTTGTATGAAATTTAAAACATAGAGAAATAATGCCACTTTTGGATGAAACTAATTTTTTGGAATTGATTTACAAAAATGAGAAAGGAACTTCGAGCATTAGAGATTTTATAAATCATGAATATAAGAATCATCTAATAATGTTGTGTATCAAATCTCGCAAATGTAATAATTTAATCTATAAAATTTTGAGAAGGAATATAATTCATCAGTTAATCAATTAATTGGCCACAAAATTTGATCCTACTAAGTATCTTGAAAATAGCCTTGAAGAAGAACATATATAATTTTTTGGATTAATTCAAAAATCTTTCCCAAAGTGTGGCACTGCATTCACAACAACTGAAACATACTTTTCTAAAAAATTAGGATTTTGAGATTTGATTTGATGCACACAAACCAAAGGTATGCTCCCTTCTAAAATGGTTCAAAGTTGTATGTGAAAGAAGAAAACCTGTAGCATTTTTTTCTTATGGGTTCACGTTGGAGGGATTGTGGAAATCAAGAGACTCTCTTTTGGAAATTAAAAAAAATAGACTTGTAGAAAGAGAAATAATGTCACTTTTGGATGAATCTAATTTTTTGGAATTGATTTACAAAAATGAGAAAGGAACTTGGAGCATTAGAGATTTTATAAATCATGAATACAAGAATCATCTAAAAATGTTGTGTATCAAATACCGCAAATGTAATAATTAATCTATAAAATTTTGAGAAGGAATATAATTCATCAGTTAATCAATTAATTGGCCACAAAATTTGATATTACTAAGTATCTTGAAAATTGCCTTGAAGAAGAACATATATAATTTTTTAAATTAATTCAAAAATCTTTCCCAAAGTGTGACATTGCATTCACAACAACAGAAACATACCTTTCCAAAAAGTTAGATTTTGAGATTTGATTTGATGCACACAAACCAAAGATGTGTTCCCTTTAGAATGGTTCGAAGTTGTATGTGGAAGAAGAAAACTTTTAACATTTTTTTCTTATGGGTTCACCTGGAGGGATTGTGGAAATCAAGAGACTCTTTTAGATTTGAAACTCTTTTAAGATTGTTTTGAAACTCTTTTAAGATTGTTTTGGAGTGATGCAACTCTTTGATAATATAACTGATAAGTAACGAAAAGTTACGTGAATTAATTAAGACACATGTTTTAATAAAACATGAAAAGTCATTTTTTAAATAATTAAAAGCGTTAAAATCCTATAAGGAAGAAACTCTTCAGGACTAAAAGCAACTTAAAATATATAAACTACTTAACTTTTAGCAATATAAAAACATAAACTGAAACGTCACAAGTCATGTAATAATATTTTTGTTAATTAATTTAAGTATTTTAAAAATATATATAAATATTACAAATTGATTACACTTTTATAGGCTACATAGATATAGATATATTTGATTAAAAGTGACTTTATACACTTACATTTTTTTAATACTTCCCGTATCATATACCTTCCAAAAATAAAAATAAAATAAAATAAAATAAAATACACTCCAACTCCTATATTTCTTCCGTGTAATAGGATTAGGAATAAGATTAGGAAAGTACTATATACGAGTTATTCTTGGATCAGGATTTGGTGATGGTTAGGGTAAGGCAATGGCGTCTAGAAACCTTATAAATCACACGCCTCTTCCTCGCAGCCACCCTACTACTCAGATACTCCACCAGAGAGAGAAAGCACGAGATATATCGATGGAATTGGCAAGAGAGAGCGTTTCACAGCGGCCGAAAGAGGGAAGATCAGAGTTGTACATCGTTGGAGAATTGGATGAGCCTTCTAAGTATTCTGCCTGTATTTTTAGGGTAAGTATTGGAAGTTATGGGGAAATTATTGAAGATTGGGATGGAGGTCGATATGAAGTGTTTGATAGGAAGGAGAACATTGGATCTCAATCACCGCCACGATGTTAGATAAAAGGTGGGCTGTGATTTGATCGGATACAATTTGTATCTCTATTGTAGTTATACGACGCTGAAGTCCCCTTACCAGATCTTTCGAGCTCCCATCCACAAATTCGATACCGTATTTCGAAAACTCACTGAGTTGCCGGAGGCATTACCGATTGCACCCAAACCCTTCCCTGTAGTTATGGCTGTTGCAGAACAAGAACAGCTCCTTGTTTATGCGCAACGCAGGTTTAGGTCCTTGGATGTCCCAACCCCCACCCTTTAGAGCTTTCAGTTACCATCATCACCGGCTTCAGTACGATCACTATCTCCTCCTCAGTTTGATTTGTCGCCTGGTTGGTACGTAAGGGGTTATGCAGTGGTACATAATTATCTCATTATTGCAGCATCAAATGTGAGTGAGATCCACTTACCGATTTCGAGTTTCTATACTGCAAAATCTCATCCAGTTATAATTCAACCCACAAGTGGGAGGAGTTGATTAGGGCGGAACCAAACTCAACATACTACCCTTTCTTAGGAAAAGCTGAGTTTGTGGACGTATTTATTTTTTCTTTCTCGGCCGGCTTTACAGCAAACCGGGTTAAAGAGGAGGAGGGTGTACTCTCTGTATCACCTCCTGTGCTACTTTCGTTGCCTGATTTTGCAGCCCCACCCCCCTATGTGGATTGGTGCGACAACCACAATTTTTGCTTTTCATATTTGGGGCTTCGGAAAAGATTTTGCTTCGTCGAGTCAGGGTACCGGTACGAGGATTCTGTTCCTGATGGACAATGTGTCTCCATATCAGTAGTTGAGGTATATGATGATTTCAGATCTCTAACCCTCATCAGTTCCCGAGTCTGCACTCTTGACATCACCGGACTCGACAGTCAGCTTTTTCTCCTTTCTTGCTTTGTCCCCTCCTGTTGCCCCTGTGCTTAATTATGTCATAGGCTGTAGATAATAGTAATACTAGTGGGTTTTTATTATCAGTGAATTTTAATTGCATTCTGTTTATTATTGAATCTTATGATTCTGAACTACTCTTTCAAGTATCTCGTTCTCTGAAAATTTGGATATCATTTTTATATTTTTATTTGAGAGGAGTATTATTTTTGTTTGAGAAGAGTATTGGTTGGTGGCCTGGGATGCTATGTATCCCATTTATATTGTGTAGATTATCATGGTGTGTACAGTGTGTATACGAGATAAAAGAAGGAACCAAAAAAAATTAGTAGTTTAAAACTATGGTTGATAAGAAAAATTGAAAAAAATTAATAAATGACAATTTATTTGTGTGGTTTTACGAATATAATTGTATTCAACTAGTATATGTATATATATTTTTTACTATGAAAAAATTCAAGACGCGTTCATAAAATGCATTGAGCAGTAGCTGGCCAGCAAATTGAGGAGCCATATATAGTTGTAGAAGTTCAAAATAATTATACTGCAATATTTTTTTTCTTCAATGCATAATACCCCCTTTGCGGATTGGTGCGACAACCATAGTTTTGCTATTCATATTTGGGGTTTCGGAAAAGATTTTGCTTCGTCGAGTCAGGGTACGGGTACGAGGATTCTATTCCAGATGGACAATGTGTCTCCATATCAGTAGTTGAGGTGTCTGATGATATCAGATCTGTAACCCTCATCAGTTCCCGAGTCTGCACTCTTGACATCACTGGACACGACCGTCAGCTTTTCCTCCTTTCTTGCTTTGTCCCCTCCTGTTGCCCCTGTGCTTAATTATGTCATAGGTAGTAGATAATAATAGTACTAGTGGTTTTCTTCTTCTTTTTTCAGTCAATTTTAATTGCATTCTTTTTATTATGGAATCATAAGGTATCTCCATAAATTTTGTTGTTGTCTGAAAATTTCGATGTCATTTTTGTTTGAGAAGAGTATTATTTTTTGGTGTACATAGATGATATCTTGCGAGACTCCTATAAATTAACACAGGAATAATTTAGGTAGAAAATAAAGACAATATAATGAATGATAACAGAGAACAATTCCTGAATGCAGGCTCATTTATATTGAGAATTTAAGATGCAACAGAGATATAGATTCATCAAGTGCAAAGGACATACACATAATGTGATTCCTCAAAAGCCAGCACACCAAAACACTTTTTAGGGCACTTAGTGTCAATGAACAATTTCAATGGGGCATCAAATTTAACTCCTCTTGTTGACTAATCCAGAAATGAGTGGTCTACTTCACCACAATCTTCTTCAATGAACAATTTCAAGAGGGCATCATCAATTTAACTCCTCTTGTTAACTAACTAATCCAGCAATAACTTGTCCTACTTCTTCACCACAATCTTCCTGCACGTGATGACCTGCCTGCAAAAGCAACAAATTAACTGATTTTTTTTTTACAAAATACTGTAAAAGGCGGCGTTTAGAAGAGGTTTGTGCTAACTAGGAAATAAAAAATAAATAGCTGTGCAACAAAATATTTAGTTGAGCCAAAGTAAATTGATTATTTTATGTAGCTGCATTTCAAGATTTTTTTTTTTTTTTTTCCTGACAAGAAAAACAGCCATGCGACATCTACAAACGTAGCCATAAACACCGTACAAAGCCTAACAAATCAGGAAGCAATAAAAGAAAAAACTGCAGGCCTCCAATTTATTGAGAAACAAGATAAAACACACCAGCGGACCCAGGGAGAAGAGCAGCAACGGGAGTGACTCAAAGGTCAGGCAATCATCAAAGCAACAGTTCCAAGGCTGCATCCACAAGGCACCGCCTACTGAGGAAAAACCACCCAAACCACGCACAAAAAGACGGGAATACCAAAACCCGACATAGATCAGGGATCTAGCCAGAGACAAACAATAGATCCACCCTGTCGAGCCAGAAGCAAACCAAACAGAAGCAGATCTAACAAAACAACAGCAAAACTGCGTGAAACCCACCCATCGAGCGAACTTATTACACCAGGCCAAGTTTATTAAGCCGTGGGAGGGATCAGCACCACCCCACTCCCATCATGACCTAGAGTTAGCAATAGTCATATTTGTTTTAAAGTGTTAGAGACATTATTTATATGACGAGAGATTCGAGCTGTTCTCGGATCATAAAAGTCTCAAGTACCTTTTCTCTCAACAGGGCTTCGGGCATATGCCCAAGAAAAGGGAGCTGGAGTGGGCCCAGGATCGAATTATTGTTTGTTACGACGATTTTAAGTCCTTTCTTCAACCCATGGCTGTCCCTGAACCCACACAAAAAAAAGTTTAGGAAGTTGTCAATCCACATAAAAGAGTCTCAGAAATCATTCCAGGGTACTCGAGATGACACTAAGTGACGAGAAACCGAACTCAAAAAAGGAAAGATCAACGGAAATATCCGTGGTCATGCTAAAGCAATCAAAGAAAGCTCTTCAAACAAATAAGCACTTAAGCAAATAAGCATACATAAAAAGATTCTTCGTAGCGATCGTGGTGGAGAATACAACTCACAAGAATTTGTAAATTTTTATGAGGCTTATGGAATTCAAAAGCAACTGACAGCAGCTTATACACCACAGCAAAATGGCGTTTTGATCTTATCCCCACCTACCACTTTTGTCCTTTTCTTAAAAATATCTAAGCCTTGTCTATATCAAAAAGTGCACCGCCTTAGTTCGATTTATCCGAACTTGTCAATTCAAGGAAAAGAGTCTCGAAAACCATTTCAGAGCACTCAAGATGACACTAAGTGACGAGAAACCGAACTCAAAAAACAAAAGATCTAACGGAAATATATATATATATATATATATATATATATATATATTCGTGAAAATCTGAGAATCAAAACCCATATCCTTCAGTTTCCCTCGCCCGCTGTTCTAGTTCGGGTTCGCCATTCGCAAGCTTCAGTTGTACTCAGGGATGGACCCAGCAGGGGACTAGGGGGGTGGATGCCCCCCCCCCCCCCCCCCGAATTTTTAATATTTTCATTTTTATATCCTAATTTTTTTGAAATTTATGAAAATGCCCCCCCTAAAATTACAATTTGCCCCCATTGGATTCTTTTTTTCCAGCATTTTATACTTCAAATTTTGATAATTTATTAAAATGCCCCCACTATAATTATAATTTGTCCCACTAATTTTTTTTTTTTCATTTTGTACTTAAAATTTTTTAAAATTTATGAAAAAAACCATATTAAAATTACAAAAATGAACCCATCATATAATCTTGTACCAACAAATTAAAAATTCGCCCCCCCTCACCAAATTTTCTAGGTTCGTCACTGGTTGTACCATGCTTGACTTCCATGCACTGCGGTCATAAAGAAAGACCTCTGTACTCTTCTCCTCAAGGATTGCCTTGAATCTTTTGTTTTTGAGCAGATCCCGCTCAGTCCTCATCAGCCGATTCTAGACCACATTCAAGAATATCTGAGTAATCTTCTTCTACAAGGGTAAAAAGGTAATTTAACACATTGATGCAGTCACCAAATTGGGTTCATGCATAGCAGAAGAGAGAGCCAAGGGGGAGGTGGCTGAGGGTTAGAGAGAGGCGAGAGAAAAAGCAAATCGGAGGAATTCAGTCAATGGGATAAAAGCAAATCCAGCCATTGTGCGCTGAGAGGTAGATAAGAAGGATCAAGCAGTTAACAGAAGGTGCAAACGCAACCTAACTAGGAATTCTGATCCATGGAAACAGCCTAGAGAATTGGAGAGCCTAAAGAAAACCTACTTGCTTTAAGTACAATTCTATAAGTGGGATCAGTTTCAGAAAATAAAATTGATAGGGAGCATGATAATAAATGGTTGTATACTATTAAATCCATATTCATGAAGCCTAACATTGGATTACAGGGAAGGTTTTATTTTATTAAAGCCCCATTTAATGAAAAACGAAACTAAAATTGTTATACTTTTCTTTCTTTCCTTTTCTCAGTAATGAAATACATGAGAATAATAACCCCAACACACTTGGCCCCTCCCAACTTCCCCACAAAAATTGGATATTAACAAGATAAATGATTTTTTTTATCAGAAAGAAGTAAAAAATATTGCAACCAAATAAGTAACCAAAGAAAAAGGAAGAACAAAATATTTGCAACTAAACTATGAACTTGGCTCGAATAGTTGTTTCCCAAACATTTGTTGACACAGCTCTCACTTCATTAACAAGGTGAGTGGAATGTTTGTGAATGGTTCTTTCAGTTATAGATCACACAACACCACCGAGACCTTGCTACGCAAATTTTGTAATAAAGATGTGGAGGTATGATATATGACAAACTGCTGATTTCAACTGTTGCAGTAAAATGTGTACAGGAGAGATGCTCCCTTAAATGACAAGTATGCAGTAAAGAACAAGTATGCATATGGCTCAATAAGTGAAATCTAAGACGTACCCTTTCCAATCCCGTGGGTCACACCCAATAAAGAATGGAAAAAAGGAAAAGAAATGTGATCATGCAACTTTAAAGGGGACGCAACGAAATTTATACAAGTCCTCATCATTATAGCAATCCTCAACACAACATATATCGACTTAATGCATATGTCTGTCCCAAAATCCTTGTATTCTCAAATACAAATCATACACACCAACTTGTTACTCCAATTAACCCGGTACAAGTATAAATTGGAATGACATAGATAGATAAAAGAAGATTTTGTAAAAGAAATAAATCAGAGGCCCAGAAATGGAATAAATTTTTGAATGAAATTCACTTTGGCAGATGGGTATTGGAAGAAAATAAAAAGCAATTACGAGGATAAAGAATTATAGAACACAGCAACCGCATAGATAATTACAAATTAATTCATATAAACAAGAATGAATAAAAGATAAAATCAGAGGCTCCGAAAATGAAATAATTTTTTTGGAAAAGATAAATCTGGACTAGTGGGTATCGGAAGAAAATAGCAATAAATGTTGAGGATATGGGTATTGAAAGAAAAATTTGGGAAAAAAAATTCAATTTAGCAAAGGGGTATTGAAAGAAAATAACAAGAAACTATAGGACGAAGAGGGAATAAAGAATTATATTACACGGTAATAAACAAAAAAGAAATATTATAAAAGTCTTTAGCGAAAACAAGAAATTGGGTGTGTGTGGCAACGGTACCATCAGAGTAAAGAGAAGTAATACAACGGCGTGATATAGGAAACTTCAGCACCTGCGTGACATCTTTTTGCATTCCTCTGACGGTCTGATCCGTCAGTGTAACTGTGTACACACATACGACGAAAAATACTAAATCGCTCATTTGTTTGACCGTTACAGCCAAACAACCCCTTATCTTTACCCTTTACCCGAGCTAAAAAATCCCAATTCGGCAGAACCCCAACTCAGAATTCTCTCTTGGGTCGCTATCGAATCAGCTCCTGGGTCCGTGGTCATCTACTCTTCCCTCCCACTCTCGATTCGTGCTTGACTCAAAGGTATTCAACTGTTGGCGTCTCTTTGGGTCTGTTTTGTGTGTTGATATCGACCATGAAAAGGTACACCAGTGGATGCACCGGAGAAGGAGAGTCGTTGGGGAAGAGAAATACATGTGTGTGTATATGCGTGAGGTGGCGGTGATGGTAGTCGCGGACGTGGCGTGGTGGCAGTGGGTTTGTGGGGGTAGTGGAAGTGAGTTTGTGGGGTTTGATTGGATTTGGTTGTGTGGTGGTGGCAGTAGGTTTGTGGGGGTAGCGGTGATGTAGCGCTATGAATTGGGATTGAATCGGCGGCCGGCGAACAAGGGATGGCTCGGCTGTGGAGAAATCAGCCGGTGGAGACGATGGCAGAGAGCTCGGATGGTGGAGCTCTGACCGGCGATGTTGGTGGAGATGGACGGCGGCAAGAATCTTCCGGCTGTGGAGAGCTTGGCTGTTGGCTCGGCCGTGGAGAGCCTGGGGCGGTGAGTAGCGGGCTGTGATGGTGAACTCGCGGCGGCTAGCTTGGCTTTGATGGTGTCGCCTGTGATGGAGGCGGCGGCGAGCTCGGAACCGAGAGGTCGGCGCTGAGCTTGCGGCGGTGTTCGGAACACGGACGGCGGTGTGTTCGGCCGGTGGAGACGGCTGGTTCGGGACGGCAGCGAATCAGCTACTAAAGAAGTCGCGATTCCGGTGATGGGCTGTTATGAAGAAGCTCGGCCGTGATTGGGTTTGATGGCGGCCGGCGGGACCGAACGGCTGCGAGCTTGGATTCGGATGATGGCGGCCGGCGGTGGAGATTCCAGTGATGGGCTGTTATGAAGAAGAACGGCTGCGAGCTTGTTCCTATCCTTTGTCCATTCTACCTCCTTCTTTGCTTTGTTCCAATGGCCAAGGCAAATCGTGAAGTGCTCGACAGGGGAGCGACCATATGGTATTCTACCCAACTTGACTTGGTGGATTTAATTGCAACAAAATTAAAGTTCAAGGTATGTTTTTTTTTTTTTTTTTTTTGGGTAGTTCGGGCAGATTTTATGCACTTTTCCCTGAGGCTCTGTTTTAGGGGTGCAAGTTTTATGCATTTGGTTAGAATAAAAATTTATTTAATAAAATTATAAAAAAATATTAATTTATTATTTTAGATAACATAAAAGTAAAAGAAAATCGATCATAGATAATAAATTTATTCTTATAATTTTAAATATTAATAAACAAATAAATTTATATTTATTGATGTTTATTTTTAACAAAAAAATATTAAAATAGTAAAATAATGAATTATTAAATTTAATAATATAATTATTTATATTTAAAATATTTTCTGAGACAAAAATAAAACTAATTATTAGTGAATGAGAAACGAAATTTTAAAAAAAAAACATAGATGACAATACTAATTGTTTTTAGAGAGATTTGATTCTATTTTGTTATTGTTTTGTTTTGCAAAAAACTTGCCTCTCTTAAAAATTCAATACAAAAATAGAGGATGAAATTATTTTTCACGATTAAGTTAATGAGTAAAATAAAAATTTTAAATTAAAGAGTAAAATAAGACTTTTAAATTAAAAGACAAACATTTCAGGCAAAAAAATTATTTGCTTGTGTTTTGTGCATGAAAAATATTAAGAGAAAATAAACAAGTAAGAAAATAAAATATTCTATTAGTTTTGTATTTTTATCTATTCAAATTCTAAAAAAAATTTTAATTTTCTCTTTTTATTTATTCAAACTTTATAAAAATTTTAAAAATTTTTCTTTCCTTTCTTTTGTTACTGTTTTCACCTGACCAAAAAATTTTCTTTCCTTTCTTTTCTATGTGTTTCCACCTAACCAAACAAGTATATAAATGCCATCATCTAGACCGTTCTCCTTGGTTCAAATACAAGACGACTCCTATCGCGTAGTCAACATTGTTCTTACTCTACTCGTCGTCAGTCACAATGTCTCTTACCATATCATCATCGCTTGCCTGTGGCTTTCTGAAATCAACGGCTCTAAATGTCAGCAGAAGAAAATCTTCCGGACTGGGTTGCCGATCATCCATCGATGACGTAAGCTTTTTCACATCATTAAACTCTCTTTTTTTTCATGATTTTGATGGTAATATTTTGATGAATATTGTAGGATTATCTGTTGGATGCTCCTACTTCAGTCGGAGATGGCTTTTCTTTCAGCGGAGGTTTGATTTGTTTTCTTTTTCAAAATTTTCCATTTGATTCATAATAGAAAGGAAAAAGAAATATGAAATTTGATGAATTCTACTCTCTTCTTGGACAGGGAAGTATTCAGATGGGCCAAATCCAGCGGATGAATGGTTCAAGAAAGGAAAAATCGTAAGTCTTGTTGGGATTAGGTTTTTCTGAAATTTTATTTTTTTCATTTTATGAGGGCTAGTTTACTCTTATTTAGCTTTAAGGGTATTTCTTGAAAAAAAAAAAAAATTATGACATTAAACTTTGAAGCAGTTTATTTTTAAGGAAAAGAAAGAAAGATGAAACAGGGGGCAGTTTTACGGAGGCAATTTTGTATTAAAGAATTTCGTGGTACAATATACTAGAGATTATTTTGTTGCATTAAGGGTAAGGGCTATACTAACAGAAATTATGAAAATGGAATAATTAAAATTACTTGTTTCAAGTACCCCTTTTCGACTTTCATTATCTAATAATCGTTGTGGTGTACTCTGAAGCATGACAATCCTTAATGAAGGGTGCGTCTACTTTAGTAGGTAACAGTATACCATACGTCAAAACATGTCTTCCATTTTTTTTTTTTTTCAACGTGTGCCTAACTAGGATGCCATTTCTATTATGAAATCTGAGAATCAGTTAGCTTATTTGGAACTTCTGATATTGGTTATGGCTGTATTTACCATGCTTGTTGGATGTCTATTTGCCTTAAGTTCACAACACATCTCATTTGGATGCTCTGTGTATCATGTTGACATTAATAGTCACTGGTCACTATCAGGTGAAAGCTCATCCTGTTTTTGGCTCTGGCGATAAAGCAAAGGATCCAATTTTTGGTCTTATAATGGGTGGGGGCTCTCAGGCTTCTACTGACGTCGTCAGGTGAATTTATAAGTCTTTAGGACTCAGGAGTCTCCTAGTTTTTTTATATAGGATGTCAACGTGCTAAAATTTTATAGTGGCTTAGGACTTCATGTTATGCAGAAATTGAGGATGGAATATTTGCAAGGTTTACCGATTGAAACATGATCTATATATATGAAATAGATGGTTTTGCGTTGAAAGCGGAAGTGATGACAGTCCTCCAATAATATTAATTCATGGTTTTCCTTCACAGGTGAGTCTTATTTTGTTGAGTGATTTGTTCAAAAATACAATTTACCATCTTTGTTTGAGTGTTTTGATTATCTAAATTAACCTAGATAACTGTGGCATGACATAATGACTGGAAGCCTTACCCTGGGTTTGTATGATGTTGTCAAAGTCAAAGGAGGTTGAAGTTGATAATTACCAAAAAGCAAAAAAAAGAAAACTAAGAAGAATTATTGACAAGGCTCTATGTCTAAATGACCTGCTTTAAATGGCTAAAGTTATAACTCTTTTCAATTTAGCGTGGTATTTTAAACATCACATTACAAATGGTAGCTAAGGTATTCAATGATTTATGCATAATGTTGGAATAGTAATGTACTTAATTTATTCTTGCTCAATGTGTGTTCATGTATATGGTCGTTATGAATTTTACACTTGTTTTGTTTATACAGATTTTTTATTTTTATTGGCGTCTCAATTAATGATGATTGTACTCTTCAAACATATATAATTATCTTCAGTATAACTTGAGCTAGTGTTTGCTTCTGCTCGTCAAGAGCTGAATGGCGACGATTGGATATATTGTTTAGCATTGCAAGCTCAAAGAAAGTTCTTCATATTTTAAATCACTGCTTATTGCTTATATTAAAGGGTAACTTATCAAAAAAAAAATAAAAAAATCACTGCTTATTGTTGTGTTTCATATAAGAAAAGGCTGAGATGAATTACTATTTCTAAGAGTAATCTTTGAAGGATGCAATGAAATTCTTTCTTCCTTTGTTTAAGATAAATAAAAAAAGACATCATCATTGTAATATTATTGTTCTGAAACGTATTGATCTTTAGGCAACTGCTGAACTACTTGCATTCTTTTTTACTCGACACAAAGAACAATTTTTAGGTTTATATCTGACTAGGAGGACTTTCTGTTGATCATACTGTGAACTTTTGAGACTAATAAAACACTCTCATTGTTGCTAATACAGTTGTATGGAAGGGTGGTAGGTTCTATTTGATGCAACATGGACATCATGTTTCTAACGGATATTCTGAAAAAGTAGCAAACAGAACTAGCCTTTTCGAGCATAATATAATTTCTTTTTAAACCTAATGATTCCATATTCTCTATGATTTGAATATGCCACACAACAAGCATTTCTCATTCTTTCCTCCTACTATGTAACCGTTAAATTGCTTGATGCTAAGGTATACCTTTTACATTTTCTCATTCTGGGCGGCTATTCGATGATATGTTATATGTTTTGCAATATTATTGGCGTTGCTGGTATTGCATCGAGATGTCTATGTGATACCACAATTAGTTTGAATTGCAAAGCCTTGCCTAGAAATGAGATGGCCTTTGAAAAGATGGATTGTCCGATCAAACATGTCTGCTATAATGTATATCAGAATACTCATTAGTTGATCACAAATTACTTGGTACAAGTCAAACTGAACATTCCTTGAATTATATCATGTTGAGAACTCCTCTTTGGTTGCAACCATTTTAACCCAACATTTCCAAATAGGGTTGGTTTCGATTATCCAATTAGATGTGCATGCATGTCTTTTTCTCAATCATGCCCATTCGTCACTTATCAAAAAAAAAATCATGCCCATTCTTCATTTTGCAAAAAGATAATAATTATTTTGTTCCTATCAAGGTTTTTAGCTTCTTCTGGGGTCTCATAATTTGTATCCAAGTCTATCTTCCACCACCCCCCTCTTGAAATGTTCTTTACAATTTTCTCATGCTGTTATTGAGAAAGTAAAATACTTGTAGGTATAATTGCATAAATGTAAATCCATCTAGGCTGTGTTTGTTTTTATCTTATATGTGACTGATTTCATGTGTGTGTGTGTGTAATATATATATATATATATAAATTTCATTCTAGATAACCAGATGATTTATTATCGTCCATGTCACTTTTAACGTTAAAGTAACGTGGAGGTTGATTGCAGACTATTATCATTTCTGGGAACTTCTTTTAATTCTTACGTTAGATATATTTCTTTTCATACTTTCACAGGCAATTCTTATCGCAAAATTCTTCCCGTGCTCTCCAAGGACTATCATGCCGTTGCTTTTGATTGGCTACGTAAGATTTTATTAATTTCAGGGAAAACTAATTTTTAAAGATTAGTGTTTCATCTCCTTAATAGATTTTTCTTTAAATTCCTGTTCTTTTTTTATGATCTTGAAAGTAACTACCACTTGGACTAGAACTATTGAAATTTTCCATCTATGGAAAATGCACTTATAGACTCCAAATATACAATTTATTGATTAGATAATCTTAACAATGCTTGGTCTGTCTTACCTTTGTGGCCCTTCTCTATTAAATAATTAATACTTGAAAGATTGATAATTTGTCATGCTCTAAGTGATGTTCAATATGATGATTTGTCATGCTCAATTATTCACATAACTGTTCATTAAAGAAAATACTGCATTTATTTCCTTCATACAGGATTTGGGTTTTCAGATAAGCCTCAGCCCGAATATGGTTTTGACTACACATTGGATGGTAAATGCCTTTTTATACAGATAAAATATGGCAGGATCCAGCCTGTAGGTTAATTTTCGTATTAAAATTTAGTTTTAAATAAAAAAGATTAAGAATTTCCGTGTTAAAATTTTTGTTGTGGCTTGCAGGATATGTCTCATCCTTGGGATCTCTTATAAATGAACTTTCCACCAGTAAGGTTACAATTGTTGCATGGGTATATTTGCCTTTTCTGAATTTAGATGCAGGGTTGCCGGTCAAGGTACACATTTTTTTCAATTAATTGAAAAATAATTTCGGTATATGCTATGTTTTGCAGGGTTATTTTTCTCCAATCGCTGTTAAATATGCTAGCAGTCATCAGGAAAAGATTAACAATCTCATACTTCTTAATCCTCCTATATGAACTACTCTACTCTAACCTTAGAATTCAGTTTGTGAATTTGTACTTAGTGATATTCATTCTGTTGGTCCTATTATTTTGCTTATACAAGCTTGTGAAGTTTGGAATAATGATAAATAGGAAAACTACCAATAATCCCCAGAAGCTATGAAACTAATATTAATCTTCCACGAGCTTTCTAAAATAAGATATCCCACTCTTGAGGATTCTGATATCACTACCCAACTCTGCTGAGTTTGGCGTTAGCTCACCCTTAACTTCCTTCATTTTGAGTTCTCTGGTAATTGTTTTTCCTTTGTCTTTTTATTTTTTTATCTTCATGATTGTTTTGCCCCTTGTCATTTTAAAAAATTGCATTTATAATGACTAGGCCATAGATGCAAAAAAATTGGTACAGTATTTTGCTCCGTGCAAGGTAGTGTGCAAGCCTCAATTCAAATTGCACAAATGTTTTGATTCTTTATTTTTCTATTCCAAGAATTGTAGTGTCAATTTTTTTGATAATAGTTAACAAAAATATATGTTTATATTCCACATTCATTAATTTGTATGTAGTTTCTACACAGAAACATGAAAACATGCATAACTTGGTAGATTTAAGAATTTACTAAATGCAACATTGTTAGTCACTTTGAATCCTAATGAAAGAACCAAAATAGCCGGTCACATAAGGCCTAAATCTTGAACGCTTGGCATCCAGCACATCCCTTGAGTTGGTGCAGGCATGATATAGGCTTTTTTAAAATATGGATTGAACCACTCCCTCAATGGTTTTCTCACATGAAAAATTAAAGGAGGATATCAGAGTGCAAGTCTATGCAAACTTGAGGAAGGTCTGTTTTGTTATAAAACAGACCTTCCTCAAGTTATGATTTATTCTAAGAAACCTTAGGACGCTCTGTAATTTAAATTTATTCGTGACCACAATTCTGGATTCGAAAGAAATGTCTGTCGATGTATTATGATGTTTCCGTAAACATATATTTTTATGTTGCAAGAGTCCTGCATAATTATTTGTGGCTTTTTAGAATAATAAAACCTAATTTTGTTCTTTATTTGGTTCCTGTAGCTAACAGCCAAACATGCCGACTTACCGTCAACCTTGTCCATATATAGCAACTTTTTGTTAGGTGAAATTTTTTCTCAGGTAAGGAAGACTACACGAGAGTTATATTTTGTTTTCTTCTTTGTAGTTGTACAATTTTATAGATTCGTTGGTTCTAAATAATTGAATGCTTATAATTTGATCAGTAAACTTGCTCTTCTGTGAAGCAGGATCCTCTAAGGGCCAGTGATAAAGCCTTGACAAGCTGTGGTTCTTAGAAAATGAAAGAAGATGATGAGATGGTTTATAGACCTTATCTCACATCCGGTTCCTCCGGATTTGCATTAAATGCGATTAGTAAGGCAATGAAGAAGGAACTAAAGGTGCACTTTTTTCTTTCTGTTGGTCCTTTTTCATCTAGTTGGTGATGAATTTAGTCTTCTAAATTATTCTAGGTATTATGGAAAAATGAACTTAACACTGCTGGTGGCAGTTATTCATTCACCTGCAAGTCTTAATAGAGTGCTTGAAAAACTAATTTCGAAATTAGAGGATTTTTTTTTTTTTTTTGGGGGGGTGGGATTAAATTTCCATGCAAATTTTTTCTATAATGACATTAATATATCTTTAGGTGTCTTCCTGATTTCGTTTATGTAGCGCTAGCATTTCTGTAGAAGAACTGTATTCATTCCGAGACTTCTTCGATGCCCCTCAGATGTATTCAACATGACTAAGAAGTGTCGTCAATGTTTTCATGCTTTATGAGAATAGCATGAATCATTGCACCCTTTGTCTCTCTTTAAAAATGGTAAAACTCAACCACAAGGTGTTAGATTGACTGTCGAGTCCAATGATGTCAAGAGTGCAGACTCAGGAACTGATGGGGGTTAGAGATCTGATATAATCAGACACCTCAACTACTGATATGGAGACACATTGTCCATCAGGAATAGAATCCTCGTGTCTGACTGGGCAAAGCAAAATCTTTTCCGGAACCCCAAATATGAAAAGCATAAATTGTAGTAGTCGCACCAATTCACAGACGGGGGTGGGGGTGCAAAATCCGGCAACGAAACGATGCAGGGATGTTTATTACTTCTCAGGAAGCAGAGGGTGTCTTGGGCATACTATGGATACATTAAAAGTGGCCGTTTCTTTTCATATACAGAAGATAGGTATCCATGTTTTGTTGTTCAAGAATTCTGTGTTCTGTATTGTCTTATGAAGCACAAAAGCATTTAAAAGGTAACAAACTTGAGTCTTTTATCAAGAAACAATTTGTTGCAGGCTATTTTGGTCTGCGCCATGCCACTCCTACTAAATTGTAATATCTTTTGTGGTTTAATATGGAAATAATTTATTGTTTCATTGTACCTGGGACTGGGATAGAATGGATATCCTTACTGATAGAAATGGTAAAAGCAAGGCCCAATTAGTTGTTATAGTAGATATTGTTATACTTAGTAAGAGCTAGGTCAATAATGAGTTTTGAATGTTCCTTGTTTTTTTTAAGTTTAAATGCTCCATTGGATGGGTGGTGTAGAAATTGTTCAGACTGTTTATAAAGACTATTATTAAAATGAAAGTTATTAAGGGCAAAATTGAGGGTTCTGCATATGGTGATGTGTTCCACCTAGATGGCATCAAAGGACATGAGAGACAGACATTACAATATTTAAAAACACGGGGCCTTGATACAACAAATTCTAAAAAGGTTGGACACAAATATGAATATGACACATTTTTTATATATTTACTAAAAATTAACTCTATACTAACAACAGCATAACTTGGAAGATGAAGATCAGCAAATATCATTCACATCAGGCTTTATTTTTATTACTGCTAGTGTTCTCTTATCACACCCCCACACCTCCCTTTTCTCTAACTATTGCCTTTTTATTCTTCGTTAAAAAATAAAAAAGATTATATTGTATGCTTGACTTGATTTGGCTATGTTTATAATTTTTTTTTTTTTGATAAGTAAATTTTATTAAAGAACAGCTCAAAAGGGGAGCGAAACCCAAGTACAAAACAAGGCCAAAAACGCCTCAAGCCTTCAGAGAGGCCAAGAAAACAACCAACTCCTCAATGGATCGAAAATCCCTCACTAAAACCCAACAAAAAAGAGTGAAAAGAATAGAGAACTTAAGCATAGAAATAGGCTTTTCCTTTCCATCGAAGTACTGAGACCCATTTGTGCCATGTTCAATATGTTTCCAGGAGTGTCCTGTTCAACCTATTTAGGACATGGACTTGGTTCCTCTTAAGAATTTTCACGCTTTATAGTTTTCCATGTTGGAGTTCTCTAAATTATTCAGCCTTCACGCAGAAACCTGAATATCATTTCTTGCTTTCTTTTTCTCTTTTTTCTTTCCAATTATTGTTGGATGGAATCCTGAAAATGACCATACATGGAGCACAAGATATTTTGGAAGAATACAATGCATGGTGCATGCTTTAGAAAACTTCGGCTTATTATGTTCACTATGCCAGGATTTGGGGACCTACATTATTGTCCTATTTTTTGACATGTTGATTTGCCTTTACAGCATCTCTCTTTCATATGAGTAGGTTTTATTTTCTTTTAAATAAACTGTTTTCATCTTGGTTACTAAGCAGTCCTATGTTGAAGAACTGAGGATGATGCTCATGGATGAGAATTGGAAAATTCGGACTACTATAAGCTGGGGCCTAAGAGACCTCTGGTTAAGCTATGATGGAGTTGAAGCTTTTTGCAAAGATTCAAAGCATAGACTGGTTGAACTTCCAATGGTACTAACAGTTCTTTATAACTAATGTTTACCATTTTGTCATCCCTTAAAACTCTAGCGGCTTCTTTCGCTGCTGTTTGTTTGCAAGCTTTCACACACACTATATGCATGTTCTTTACTGCATGCTTGTCATTTAACCTTTTTTTTTTTTTTTTTTACTATATTTACTATATGTGCATACTTGTCACAGCTATTTATTTTTTATTTCCTAGTTAGCACAAACCTCTTCTAAATGCCTTCTTTTACATTATTTTGAAAAAAATTCAGTTAATTTGTTGCTTTTGCAGCAGGTCATCATGTGCAGGAAGATTGTGGTGAAGAACTAGGACAAGTCATTGCTGGATTAGTTAATAAGAGGAGTTAAATTGATGCCCTCTTGAAATTGTTCATTGAAGAAGATTGTGGTGAAGTAGGACCGCTCATTTCTGGATTAGTCAACAAGAGGAGTTAAATTTGATGCCTCAATTGAAATTGTTTATTGACACCAAGTGCCCTAACAGATGTTTTGGTGTGCGGGCTTTTGATCAATCAAAAAGCATTATGCGTATGTCCTTTGCACTTGATGAATCTATATCTCAGTTGCATATTAAATTCTCAATATAGATGAGCGTGCGTTCAAGGATGTATGTGCTTGTTATTTGTTATCATTATATTGTCTTTGTTTTCCACTAAATTATTTGATTTATAGGAGTCTGAAACGCAAGATGTCATCTCCATATGTACACCAAAAAGTAGAATAGAAGTGAGAGAGTGAGGAGGGGAAAGAATGAAAAAAGGAATGGAAAATTAGAAAAATGGAAGATGAATCCTACAACCACGCCCAAATAAGTTGGATATTCACATTGGGAATGCATCTCAGCCGACTTACATATGGGGCCAATTCATACTTGTGCGAGTGGCATGTGTTGTAGTGTAGTGTGGTGGTATTTATCGACACATTAATTTTGTTTTTCAACCAAATAACTTTTAAACACATTAAATCTGGTTGAAATAGATTTATCCAAAAAAAAAAATAGATAGATTAAATATGTTGGGAAATCCTATAAAGCATGATGCTGTATACTGGAAAGGATTCGGCTCTCTTTGCATTCGTAATTACTCTTGCGCAGACTTATGCATGTGTTGTCCCAGTCTTGCCCGTGAGTCAACTTGGATGATGATTTTTTTTTGTGGTCGTGCAAGCAGGTTAGTGTCTTATTTTGTTTCTTGGACTAATCCTAATCTAGTATCCACCTTAGCAGAGTTGAAAATAACCCAAATTGTTAGGTCTCTCTTTCTACATTCACATGGGGATCAAGGACTGATGAGTTATTTAGATGACCCAAATTTGTAAGGTCTTTCTTTCTACATTCACATCGAATGTCATCTGAATGCTCCTATGGTCCTCTGTGTGTGTGTGTGTCTCTCTCTCTCTCCATCCACGTTTAGTGAGCATATCATATAACTAATTTAATTTTAAAAAAATTCTGAAAGTTTTTTGAAAACTGAATTAAAATAGATAATTGATGTTGGATTAAGATAAGGATTGATGATCTTTGTGTTTGATCTTTCTTGAAAATTGCTTTCAGAAATTGAACCACTGCTGAACTTTCTCGAAAATTACTTTCAGAAATTGAACCAAACACGTATTCACACCACATGGCTAGTCTGCTTGCCATCTCATTTATCAGCCTTTTGTTGGGATTTTCCCTTTGTTTTATTCATTAAAGATTAGAATAGTAGGAAAAAAACGACCCAATTCATGGGCATCTTAATCAGTCTGGGCATCATCACCTCCAAAGATCACGCATATCTCTAGCCAAGACAACAACAGCTCTTCTAGTAAGGAATTAGAATTTTTTTTTTTTTTTTTTTTTTTTTTTTTTTTTTTTGTGGACTCACTTAATATGACTCCTAATAAATCAGTGGAAGGGATTGGGATGATAGGTTCACTGAAATGATGAACCAAATTAGATTAATAAGAAAATGACTCCTCTAATGTTGACCAGCCGAGACTTCTATGTAAGGTAAGAGCTTCACGTCAAGGTTCAATTTCAAATAAATTGAATTTGATGAAGTTTCCTAGAATAAAACTGGAGAATATTTTTCCATGGCTTGATCAGTGACAGTTAGAAGAAGTCTCTTTCTTAGAAGGCTAGTCAGCAATTCTACGTTCACACTAGCCTGGATACTAACTTGAAGTTGCTGAATACGGCTATCTTTTGTAATATGGTACGTAAGTAATTCATGAGTGGTTCATATTCAACTTCAACTTATATATAACACCATCAGCAACATGAGCTGAGATATGATGAGGATGAAGAACCATACCTTCATTTCACTTCTAATCTCGTTCAGCCTTTTGCATCAATTAAATGCCGAACTTACAGCAAATCCGAGTACAAGTATCCGCGTTGTGAAGGAAATTTAGGTCAGAGTGATTCTCGATATGGGATCATTGGTCGGGAAGGTTGTTAATAGCTGCATTAGCATGACAATATCTGATTGTTATGCTCTTAACACACACTACACAACAAGGATACTTCTTCACATCAGGGATTCCGAGGGAAAACCCCTGCGTGCTCTGTCTGCATGTGAGTTTTTGTTTTACACATCACCATGACTTTTGATTACTACCCTAAGCTTTCTTGTTCTGAATTGTCATTCATTTATTATAGAGTCAATTTGGTTGGCCTCATATGCATTCAATTTGACTTGTGGCTTCTTTTGCCACACAAAAAGAAAACCCCCCATTTGACTTGTTTACCATATATTTTTCAAAATTAATGAAGTAAATAATTGCTTTCTTTGCCCTCTATTGCAGCTCTTTATCTGTTGGAGAATATGAAGGTGCAAGCAATCATAGGCCCAGGAACATCACCTGAAGCAAAGCTCTTGGCTGGATTGGGGGACAAGGCCAAAGTTCCTATCCTTTCTTTTACTAGGACTCATCCTACATATCCTAGTTACCTTGTTCAACTTACTAGGACTCATCCTACATATCCTAATTTGAATTCGATGGCGTTGCTTCCATTGTATAATCATTTCAATGGAGGAATGTCATCCTTATTTATGAGGAGGGAGAAATCATTTCAAATTTGGCCGATTTGTTCCAAGAGAAAAGCATTCGTATTGCTTATAAGAGTGAAATTTCTACATCAACCACTGATGAACAAATCCTCCAAGAGCTCCATAATCTCATGAGTACTCTGCATACAACAATATTTGTTGTGCATGCATCACCTTCTCTAGCGTCACGTCTTTTCTTAAACATCAAAAGGGTAGGAATGATGAGTGAAGGATATGCTTGGGTTATAACTGACAAGACTATGGACCTCTTGCATTCAATGGATTCTTCAGTACTCACTGAGTCAATGCAAGGCGCACTGGGTTTGAAGTCTTATATTCCACAATCAAGCGAGCTCGACAACTTCACTTCAAGATGGAGAAGGAAATTTCGTTCTGAAAAACCAAATATGGAAATGACAGAGTTTAATGTGTTTGGCAAATGGGCATATGATGCAATTGGGGCACTAGCAAGGGCAGTGGAGAGGGTGGTGGATAAGATTACTCATACTAAGGAACAAAATGTTGCATTGAACATGACAGACTTAGCTAACATTGGAGTATCTCAAAGTGGCTCAATAATTCTAAATGAGATATTGCAAATTAGATTTAGACGTCTAAATGGTGAATTTCAATTTATGAAGGGGAAACTAATCTTTAGGGCATTTGAAATAGTCACTGTATTAGGCAAAGTGGAGAGAAGAGTTGGATTTTGTGCATCGACTCATGGAATCACCAAAGAAATGTTTCCATCTGTCGGCGAAAAGCATCCGAGATCTTCAAGTACTAGTAGTCTTGAAGCCATTATCTGGCCGGGAGGATCTACAACTACTCCAAAAGGTTGGTTGATGCGAATGAGTGGTAAAAAGCTGAGAATTGGAGTTCCAGTGAAAGCAGGGTTCAATGATTTGATAGAGGTGCATCGTGATCCTCAAACTAATGCAACAATTGCCACTGGTTTTTGTGCTGATTTATTTCGTACTGCCATTGATGCCTTAAAATTGTTAGACATGTTTGAACGCTTGCTCATATATTATTTGAAAATTGGTTTATTTGATGTATATTGAGCATTTTTTATCAATGGATTAGAATTATGATGTTGTCGTGGGGGATATTACAATAACAGCCAATAGAACTTGATATGTTGACTTTACAATGCCATATACCGACTTGGGTGTTGGAACAATAACAAGGGTTGTTGACAATAAGAACATGTGGATCTTCTTGAAGCCACTTGATTCAAATCTATGGCTCACAAGTGCTGCTTTCTTTGTCTTAACCGGCTTTGTTGTTTGGGTTATGGAGCATCCCGTAAATGAAGAATTCCAAGGTTCAGCAGCTCAGCAAATTGGGACAGTCTTCTGGTTCTCCTTCTCAACCCTTGTTTTTGCTTATGGTAAGTTATTTTTTTTTTTGGATGAAAGTATATTGTTTCTAAACAAAACACCTAACCTTCCTGAAAAGTTAAGAACAAACAATATTAATTAATAGTGTTTGACACTGCAGGAGAAAAGTTAAATAAGTAATTTGTCAAGGTTTACAGGGATTGTTTGGGTGTTTGTTGTGCTTATATTGATATCAAGCTACACAGCAACTTTCACTTCACTCTTAACAGTTTAACAGATTAAATCAGCATCAAAGGGGAATTATATCGGATACCAAAGTAACTCTCCTGCCGTAAAAGGAGATATTGTCAGCAACCTGAATTTTACTGACTCTAGGGTTATCCTATATTCTTCACCTAAGGAATATGCCCATGCTTTGTCAAATGGGGGTGTTGGCGCTATCATTGATGAGATCCCATACATCAAGGTCTTCCTCCCAAGATATCCCCATGGCTATGCCATGATTGCATCAGAATCTAACACGAGTGCCTTCGGCTTCGTGAGTATATATATCATTTTTATGCATCTATATATGCATGATAAAAATAGGACAACAAACTATCTACACAAATATCTGAAAATTTTAATGCATAACATGCACTTTATATACTTAATTTATTTGGAAGATCTCTTATGATAGCCTTTTCGAAAGGGTTCACCATTGGTTCCGGAGATGTCAAGGGCGATTATGAAACTAAGAGCAGAAGGAAAACTCAAGATGATGGAGGAGGCATGGTTTAAGAGTCAGCAACCATCTCCGAAGGTCGAGGATTTTAAGGCTAACCCCACCATTCTGAACCTAGATAGTTTTGGTGGTTTATTCCTTATTAGTGGGATCTCTTCAACTTTAGCCCTTGTCATATTCTTGATTAGGCGTGTCAAAAACTATATTAGAAAGCTGTTTATGGGCAAATTGGTTTTCATGTTAAAGTACCTCTTCACTAAAAATGGTATTATGCATTGAAGAAATCAATATTGCAATATAATTATTTTGAACTTCTTCGACTATATATTGCTCCTTAATTTGCTGGCCAGCTAGTGATCGATGCATTTTATGAACACGTTCTAATTTTTTTAGCTAGGTATGAATTAAAATAATATATATATATATATATATATATATATATATTGTAACGACCCTAGCTGATGCCAAAATTTTAAAAAAAAAATTGGCATAACCTTCCCTAAAAATGGGCCTACCACAACCTGTTTAAATGAATTTTTTAACCTGTTCCAGCACAATAAATGATAAGCGCCGAATATTGTATATTCAAGCGCCCTAAATTACATTAACAAAGTCCAGTTATTAATTATTTTATGTAGATTAATTCCATTTGCATGTTTTTATGCATTTTCAGGTTAAAATGCAAAAAGGAAGCAAAAATGATGCCTTGTGGAATTTTGAACAAAAAGGATGCCATTTCTGAATTTCTGGCAGCAGTGATCCTGACTTTTGTCGCCATTTTCGACCTAGCAAACTCAAGAACTAGACTTCCATCATAACATGAAAGATTTAGATCTCTGAATCAGCTTTCCAAATCTTCAAGTGGTTCATCATTCGGAGTTCGGAGCAGAGAGTTATGATCTTCGTAACAGAGGTGCGCAGAACTGCCTGGCAGCACTGAAGTACTGCCTTTCTCCCCATTTTCGACTAACCAGACTTGAGAATTGGGTCTTCATCAAAACATGAAGTTTTTAAAGCACTGAATCAGCTCTCCAAATCTTCAAACAGATCATCATTCGGAGTTCGGGGCACAAAGTTATAGCAGTTTTACCAAAGTGGGTCAGCGCTGAGCAAGAAGAGCATGTTGCACATTGCACTAATTTAGAGTGCTCGAGACCACTTTTCGAGTGCTCGAAAATCAGGCAGATTGCACTCGGAAATGGCTCAATTTCAGCCACTTGCACATTGGTTTCCTCAATGCCATCTTCCTTCTTTATGAAGTGGTTGGAGGTGTTCCTTGGAGGAGAGAGAGAGGGTGTGTTGGAGAATAAAAAGCTACCAAAGGCCACACATTTGCTATCTTTGATCTTTAGCAAGATAGAGGAGAGAGAAGAGAGCAAGGAGGAGGGTGTTCTTGAGTGCTACAGTAGGAGCTCGAAAATGGAGATGGAGTCTTCTTCTTCTTCTTCCATTTTTGTATCCATGGATAACTAAACCTCCATCTAGGGAGGTGATGAAACTCCTCCTTGTAAGCATGTCTAGTTTTTGATTTATTTTGGGGAATGAAATGTGTATTTGACTAGTTCCATAATCTAGAGCATGTTACATAATGTAATGGATGTTTTAATGTTCTAAAGATCATGTTGCATTAAATACTCTTGTCTTAGATGATTTAATCTCATGGTTGTATGGCTTGTAGTTTCATAGTGACAATGGAGCTAAGACTATGGAATGGTTTTAATGGCATGATTTTGAGTAGCTTGTTAATTCATTGCTTAAGAATTTCTTTTGATGGATTAACCTTGTGACTTGTTATCATGTGCTCTCATCAATTGATTACTTGTTTGACAATCTCTAGCTTAGTGAGCATGTTGAGGATTGCACCATAGTTTAGGTAATTTAAGCATGTGGAGCTTTGATAGGTTGTTCTTACATTTTAATTAATTGAATTTCTTGAAGATGATATAGTAGTCATGAATTGCTATTCATCAAGGTCATCTCTACATTAATTCCCCAAATCAATCATATAATTAGCTTGTGTAGAGGTTTGGAGTGGATTCACTTCCCGAGACTTCCTTCTCTAAATCTTCTCTTTTAATCTCCTTCAATTTATTGTTGTATGCATTCTGAATTTGTAGTTAAGTGACAACAAACACAACCTCTATGAACACCCCTTCATCATCCTAAGCATGACTCTAAACACTTAGGTTGCCTTAGACTAGCGCAGTCCCAGTGGTTCGACTTACCCGACCAATAGCCCTATTTTACAATGATTCGTGCTATTGCGAAGGTTGATGTTAGTTGATCAACCGATCAATTTTTGGCGCCGTTGCCGGGGACTTGCAAACGGTTTAGCAACCAAAGTTTAGGGTTAAATTTAGTTTGATTGTGCATATTGTGTCTTGTGAATATTCCTTGTGTGTTTTAATCATCTTCGTATTGTAAGATTCTAGGGACTCGAAGCTCGCCGTGGGATTGCTAGCAAATTGTAAGTCTAGAGGACCCCAGGTAAGTCTCGTGACTTCTAGTTTCAAATTGTGAATATCGTGCATGTGTTAAGCTTAGAAGTAGATAAATTGCAAGCCCTTGTCGAGGCTACTTCAATTGTGTATTTTCAATTCCAAGCATCGGTCCTTGTCGTGGCCATTTATTTTCTGTCTTGATAATTGAGGAGAAAGGGAACATCGTATGTGGAGTTGATGATAAAGATTTGTTGTGATGATGTTGTTGTGAATTGTTGATGTTTGGCCGTAGGTCACTCTCTCTACCCACACTTGACTCGCCTATTGATATAAATTCACTTGAAAGAACTCTTAGACGGAACCTTAGGGAACCCACTCTTACAAGGGACCTTGAAACTGAATTCAATATAATGGGGGATAACGTAGGAAATCCGGGGAATGAAAGGGCTGAAATTCCTAATGTAGAACCAATAACTCTTAGAGATCATTTCATTCCTACCACCTATGCTTCTCCTTCTTGTATAGTGATGCCAAACATCGATGCAGCTCAATATGAGATCAAGTCTAGTACCATTCAAATGCTTCCATCATTTCATGGCTTTGATAATGAAGATCCATATAAGCATCTTGATGAGTTCCTTGAAATCTGTTCGACCATCCGGTTGAGAGGTTTTCCGGACAATGCACTTCATCTCCATCTTTTCCCATTCTCCCTAAAGGATAGGGCAAAATATTGGTTGAACTCCCTCGCTCCCAACTCTATTACTTCTTGGGCTCAATTGCAACAAGAATTTCTTAAGAAGTATTATCCGGTGAGTAAAACCAACCAGATGAGGCGTTCCATTCTAAGTTTTTCTCAAGTTGATGGAGAACAACTCCACGAGACTTGGGAAAGGCTACAAGATCTTCTTCGAAAATGCCCTCATCATTTGATCCCAAAATGGCAATTAGTGCAAGCTTTCTATGCTGGCTTGACCGAAACCCATAGATTCATGGTTGATTCTTCTTGTGGTGGGATGTTCATGTCCAAGAATGCGGATGAGGCTTGGACCTTACTTGAGAATTTGAGTGAAAATTCACTTCAACACAATTCTCGTAGGGCTCCGACCGCAACCACTCCAAACAACACCAACCCTTGTCAACCAAAGTCAATAAGGGAGGAATCATCTCAAGTGGATGCCATCGCTCATAAATTCTACCAATTGATGGCACCACATCTTCCTCCTTCATTGTCTCAAAATTCGGCAAGTTCAGTTTGTGCTTCATGCACTAGTCCATTCCATCTCTCGGAAGATTGCCCCACACCGGAGCAATTTCCCAATCCCAACCAAGAGCAAGCTAATGCCATGTTCTCGCGGCCCGGGAACAATCCATATTCCAACACTTATAATCCGGGTTGGTGAGATCATCTGAATTTCTCGTGGCGGCAACAAGCCCCACAAAATTCCCATTTCCAAAACCAAGGGCGGCAAAATCAGCCCTCTTCTCAATATCAAGGTAGACCTTTCCAAGCTTCTTCAAGCTACCGTCCTCCTTACAATCCAAATGTCTCCAATCAACCTCCTGTGTGTCCAACTGACGAGATAGTAGCTGCAAACAAGCAAATGATGGAATCATTAAATAAGCAAATAATGGATGCCAACAAGCAACTCTTGACATCCTTGCAGCCTACTCTCCAAATGGTTCACTCTCATACTCAATCCATAGCTAATCTCGAAAATCAAGTGGGCCAAATAGCTAACTCAGTGAATCAATTGCTTCAAAAGGACAAGGGCAAGCTTCCCTCTCAACCTTTTGAAAATCCTAGAGGAATGCATGTGATTGACGAAACCCCTCCTCCGAGTGGGCCGACTCATGAACAAGTTCAAGCTATCACCACCCTTCGGAGTGGTAGAGTGGTTGACAACAAGGTCGATGGAGACAAAAGTGAGGAAGTTTCTCCTTTGAAAAATCCAAATTCAAGCTCTTTTAATCCAAATTCTTGTCCAAATACCATTCACGGAAATCCCACACATGTCACCCCAAATATGGAAACTACTTATGAGCCAAAAGCTCCGTTTCCTCAACGTCTTCAAGAGTCGACACATTTTGGGAACAAGAATTGTAAAATTCAAGACATGTGGGAAGTTTTCAAGCAAGTGAATATTAACTTGCCCCTCTTGGATGCTATCAAGCAAATCCCTCCCTACACAAAATTTCTCAAAGATTTGTGCACTCAAAAGCGCACTTCTAAAAATCATTTGCCAAAAAAAGTGAGGTTGACTGAAAATGTTAGTGCTATCATTCAGCACAGCACTTCCCCGAAGTATAAGGATCCGGGTGCCCCCACAATCTCTTGCGTCATTGGTGACAGCAAAATCGAGAGGGCCCTCCTTGAATTAGGAGCTAGTGTGAATTTAATTCCATACTCAGTCTACCTACAACTTGGTTTGGGAGATCTTAAGCCGACTTCCGTGGTTTTGCAACTTGCCGATAGATCGGTCAAGCATCCACGAGGTATTCTCGAGGACGTTATCATCAAAGTGGACAAATTCTACTTCCCGGTAGATTTTGTGGTTCTTGATACGGAACCGGTCCATGACCCAAAAAAACACATTCCCGTGATCCTTGGTAGGCCATTTTTAGCCACGGCTAATGCATCAATTAATTGTCGAACCGGGGTGATGGACATCGCTTTTGGAAACATGCAAGTCAAACTCCACATCTTTCATGCAACTCAACATCCCTCCAATAAGGATGATTGTTTTCTTGTGGATGTCATTGATGAAGTGGTCGAAGAATCTCTCCCCTTCATTCTAGGCAAAGATCCTCTTGAAACTTGCATGTCCCATTTTGACTTCTCAAACTTTGATGTTGATCAGGCCATTCAAGAAGTCAATTCCTTGCTTGATATCAATGCTGTCATGGACGTACCTCCTTGGAAAATTCCAAAAGAACCACTTCCCCAACTTTCCACCACTCCTCCGGTCCCATCATTGCTATCTCCGCCACAACTTGAGCTTAAGCCGCTCCCGTCCCATCTCAAGTATGTGTTCCTTGGTCCAAAGCAAACCCTTCCGGTCATTATTGCCTCGGACCTTCAAAACGACCAAGAGACCAACCTTTTAGCGGTGCTCCAAGAGCATAAAGAAACTATTGGTTGGACAGTGGCAGATTTGAAAGGAATTGACCCCTCCATTTGTATGCACCGCATTCATATGGAGGATAACGCAAAGCCTACTAGAGAGGTCCAGCGCCGGTTAAATCCAAACATGAAGGAAGTGGTCATGAAAGAGGTGATCAAATTGCTAGATGCGGGAATCATCTATCCTATCTCTGATAGCAAATGGGTGAGCCCCACACAATTTGTCCCCAAGAAATCCGGGCTCACCGTTGTTGAAAATTCAGCGGGCGAGCTCGTGCCACAACGAACCACCACCGGGTGGCGTGTGTGCATTGACTATCGTAAACTCAACTCATCAACTAGGAAGGATCATTTTCCACTCCCATTTATTGATCAAATCCTAGAAAGGTTAGCCGGCCAAAGCTTCTATTGTTTTCTTGATGGTTATTCCGGCTATAACCAAGTGGCAATCGCCCCCCAAGATCAAGAGAAAACAACATTCACATGTCCCTTTGGTACTTTTGCCTATCGACGCATGCCTTTTGGTCTATGCAATGCACCGGCAACGTTCCAAAGGTGCATGACGTCCATATTCTCCGATATGGTTGAAAGGTTCTTGGAAGTTTTCATGGACGATTTTTCCGTATTTGGCTCCTCCTTTGACTCGTGTCTCAAAAATTTATCTCTTGTGCTCCAAAGATGCAAAGAGACGAATCTCATTCTAAATTGGGAGAAAAGCCACTTTATGGTCCAAGAAGGCATTGTTTTAGGACATGTCATTTCTAAGCGGGGAATCGAGGTAGACAAGGCAAAAGTTGAGTTAATCTCTAATCTTCCTCCTCCGAATTTCGTCCGTCAAATCCGTTCTTTTCTTGGCCATGCCGGATTTTATCGTCGCTTCATCAAAGATTTTAGCAAAATCTCACGGCCCTTGTGTAATCTCTTAGCCAAGGATGTTCCGTTCAATTTTGATGACGCTTGCATGGAAGCTTTCATCAAACTTCGCATTCTCCTCTCCTCTGCCCCGATCATGAAACCCCCTAATTGGTCTCTTCCCTTTGAGATCATGTGTGATGCATCCGACTATGCATTAGGGGCGGTTTTGGGCCAACGTGTGGATAAACTTCCGCATGTCATTTATTATGCTAGCAAAACTCTCTGCGATGCCCAATTGAACTACACCACCACTGAAAAAGAATTGCTAGCTGTGGTGTACGCCTTGGATAAATTTCGCTCTTATCTTCTTGGCTCCAAGGTCATCGTCTTTTCAGATCATGCCGCTCTTAGGCATTTGTTAGCGAAAAAAGAGACAAAACCCCGTTTAATTCGATGGATCCTCTTACTTCAAGAGTTCGACATTGACATCCGGGACAAAAAAGGGACCGACAATGTTGTCGCCGATCATCTCTCTCGCTTACTTATTGAGAAATCTTCAGAATTCGCAGCCATCCGTGATTCCTTTCCGGATGAGCAACTTCTTCAAGTTTCACATTCTACTCTTCCATGGTTTGCGGATATTGTCAATTATCTTACGGTTGGCAAAATTCCAGCCCATTGGTCCAAACAAGAAAGGGACTGGTTTTTCTCCCAAGTCAAGCATTTCTTTTGGGAAGATCCGGAACTATTCAAGTATTGCCCGGACCAAATCATCCGGCGATGTATTCCTGAAACCGAGGCCACAAGCATTTTAAATTTTTTCCATGCTCTTGCTTGTGGAGGCCATTTCAGTGCCAAAAAGACCGCTAACAAAGTCCTTCAAAGCGGATTCTTTTGGCCTACCTTGTTCCGGGATGCATACAATTTTTGCAAATCGTGTGAACGATGTCAAAAACTTGGATCCATGTCCCGAAGAGACATGATGCCCCTCACCAACATTTTAATTGTTGAAATTTTTGATGTGTGGGGGATTGACTTCATGGGACCATTTCCATCTTCTTATGGCTATGAGTACATCCTTGTAGCGGTGGATTATGTGTCTAAATGGGTTGAAGCCGCGGCTACCAAAACCGATGATCATAAAGTCGTGATCCATTTTATTCAGTCTCACATCTTTAGTCGTTTTGGTACGCCCCGAGCAATCATTAGTGATGGCGGATCTCATTTCCGAAATCGTTATCTAAAATCCGTCCTTGCTAAGTATTCTGTCATTCATAAGGTTGCTACACCTTACCACCCTCAAACGAGTGGTCAAGTAGAGATTTCTAACCGGGAGATTAAGCACATTTTGGAAAAAACGGTTAGACCGGACCGCAAAGATTGGTCAGTAAGGCTAAACGATGCGCTTTGGGCTTACCGGACAGCTTATAAGACACCCATTGGCATGTCACCATATCGACTTGTCTTTGGCAAAGCATGTCATCTCCCGGTAGAATTAGAGCACCGTGCTTATTGGGCCATAAAAAGGTTCAATTTTGATCTCAAATAAGCCGGCTCTAATCGTGCGTTGCAATTAAATGAACTTGAGGAATTGCGTAATGACGCGTATGAAAGCGCAAAAATTTACAAGGCAAAGACTAAAGCTTTTCATGACAAACATATCGTCAAAAAGTCTTTTGCCCCGGGACAAAAGGTCTGGCTTTTCAATTCCCGCTTGAAACTCTTTCCCGGTAAACTCCGGTCAAGATGGGATGGTCCATACATTGTCACTACCATCTTTCCTCATGGAGCAATCGAACTTCATGATCCGGCAAGTGGATCACTCTTCAAGGTAAATGGCCAAAGGCTTAAGCCTTGCATTGACGGCATAATTCTAACCCGAAAAGTTGAGGAAGTCCTCTTGACGGATCCAATTTATGAGGATTAGTGCCTGCTCTAGCTTTGTCTAGCTATCGACAGTAAATTTAGCAAAGCAAGGGAAGCAATTCTTTCAATTTCCAAGCTTCCTTCTCCTTGAAATTGCTCGTGCCTCGCCAATTTTCTGGGAAACAGGGTAGAAATGCCAAAATTTAACTTTCTCTGGAACTATCTTAAGTTGTGTTCCACATTTTTAAGACTGGCTTCTTAGACCTTCTTAACTCTTGTTTTCATTCCCGGACGTTTTTGGCTCTATTTTTCTCGGACTTTCGACATGGCTCTCACATGCATAGCCTCTTATCTTCAATGCATTGTTGGGTCATGGTTTCTCAAAATCATCCATGCATTGGATTGGAATAATGTGCAAAGTTTCACATTTTCCATGCATGGCTTGAATTTAGGACTGACATGAAAATTTTCAAAAATTCTCTATGCATAAAAATTTCATTTTTTTTGAAAAATTTCATTTTCTTACACTTATTCATGCATGCATCATCCTAAAAAAAAAAAAAAAAAAAAAAAAAAAAAAAAAAAAAAAAAAAAGGGACTTCATCACCTCCAAATCCATGCAACCATGCACGGCATTCCATTCCATATTGCATTTGTGCATGCCTAGACACCTTGCTTGCATGCATTCCATTCCTTTTTATGTTGCATGCATTTCTATGTTGCATGCATTCCATGCATTTCTTTGTTGCAATCTTACATGATGGATGAATGGTTGGAAGCACCATGCATGGCAATCCATCAAATGCATTCATCCATGCACTCACAATGCAGCCATGCAATCCATCCATGCATTCAAGTTGGCTGAAACATTCAATCTCCATATGCCAGTTCATTTCCAAGCTACTGAGCCACTTTCGTGCACTCCAAATTCCAATTTGAGTGCTCTAAATTCTTCAACCCACAATGCTGAGCCTACTGATCCAGTTTAGAGCATTCTACCACCCAGCTTCAAGTGCTCGCAGCCTCATCCCAGCAAACCCAAACTCTCTGGCTTCATTTCGAGCAATCTAAACTCCAATTTGGAGTGCTCGACCTTGCTTGAGTTTTGAACCCCAAAGCTGCTGAGGCTACTGGTCCCAATTCGAGCACTCTACTTCCATGCTTAGAGTGCTCGACAACAACTCCAACAACCAACATCCCGGCATTCACCTTCTCACTCCCCATGCCTACCCCCACTCACCACCTCACCAACCTCACACAAACCATGCAGCCTTGTCTGCATCAAAACCACCCCCCCCCCAACCCATGCAAACCAACTTCCACACCCCACCAACCTGCATCCATCTTACACTCTCTCTCGGCTGCCTTCAATTCGAGTGCTCGCATGCTCAGTTCGAGCACTCGAATCCACCTCCTCACCAACCCAGCCTCAACCATGCCAACCAACCTAAACCCTCCAGCATCCAGCTCCAAGCCCATGCATGCATGCCCCTCAACCAACCACCCTCCCACACCATACCACCATCGATCAACATCATACACCACGACAACCCACCTCCATCTCCTCTCAACCCACCACCATGCATGCCCATGCATGCAAGACCACCCAACAACCTTCCCAACCACTTCTCCCTTCCCAACCCAGCCTCATCTCCAACCAAACAACCCACTTCATACAACCCAACCTCACTCTCTCATGCCACCCTCTCGGCATCCCCACCTCTCCACTCTCCACCAAACAACCCACACCTCCCCACCCAAGCATGCAAACCATGCATGCTCTATCACCTCACACCATCATCCAACCATCCCCACCACCTATCCTTCACCACCCACGACATCCATGCATGCATGCAAGCTCCATGCATGCATGCAAAACCAAACTCCCTCACCAACTCTCTCTCTCCCCAAACCAACTCCACAACCGAGCTCCTCCACCTTACACCAACTCCAACCTCATGCATCCCATTCTCGGCCATCCTCACAAACCACCACCTCCTCAATGCATGCAGCCCATCCTGCATGTAAACCCAAAGCTGCTGAGTGCTCAAAACTACCACTCACCTCTCTGCCAAATTCTAGAGCACTCGAAGCCAAGCTTCGAGTGCTCGCCCCTTGCTTGAGTTCTTCCCCAACCACCACCCGAGCCTACTGCCTCCACTTCGAGTGCTCGAAGTGAAGCTTCGAGCACTCGACCAAACAACCACTTCCTCTCTCTTTTAAAACCACCCTCTCTCACTCGAAGCTCACACCCTCTCTTTCTTTTAAACCCACACACCCATCTCACACCTCACACCCAACTCCCTCTCTCTCGGCTTCTCACCCACCTCAAACAAACCAAACCATACCTCAACCTCATCACCTCGCAGCCAACACCACCTCCCTTCCTCAAGCTTCCCCAACTCCTCACCACCTCTCGGCCTCCCTCTTCATCTCTCCTTCTCACCCCTCACCTTTGGCCACCCACCACATACAACCTTCTCTCCCTTCTACCCCACCTTCCCCGTTTCCCCTCTCATTCATGCATGCATTCACTCCATGTGCCTCCATTCTTTTTCTACTTCGCAAGGTATGTGAGTTTCTTTTTTTTTCTTTCTCTCAATTCCTTGCCTTTATTTCCGTTATATGGAGGATGGGAATGCATTGTGGAGGTTGTGTTGTTTGTGGTTGCTGAGTGCTCTATGCTAGAGCTTGTTTTGATTGTAATAAATTTTGGTTTTCTTCATCCCTCCCACTCATCTTCCCATTCTCTCTTTTGTGGTGCACGCCAGGTGCTCGCTGAAAGTCCTCAACCAAGTCCACCTCTCTAAATGTCTCGTGTCGGTTCTTCTCGCCCTCCTCGACCCTCTTCGGGTGCCCGTGCTGTCAATCGTGAGCGACCACGTGATCCTTGGGATCGCAAACACCTCAACTACGAACTCTCATTTCCGCTCACGGATGCCTTTGACATTCTACCCACTACTTCGTGGGCTGTCGCCGAATTGACTAACCGACGTCTGCAGCACATTTGCGCTCCCCTTACCCGGGTTGCCTACCCCCGTGTAGTGCGCCTCTTCTACCAGAATCTCCAATGCCCTGAAGAGCCACCCATTTCTCTCACTACCTCCATTGATGGCACCACATATGCTTTCACTATGACTGACATCATTCAGGTTTCTGGTTGCCCCATTGAGTGCCCCGATGACATTGTCAATCGTGAAAATCTCCCTTTATATGAGGAGCCGGATACATTAACTGTGGAGCAGATTGCCGCTGCCATTTGCACTATTGACGATCCTACTAGGCCCCGGTCTTTTATCCGCAAAACCAATCTTCCGGAACGCCTATGGTTCATTGACACTGTCTTCAAGCACAATGTCTGCCCTTTGGTGCATAGCACCGAGCGTCGGGGCCTCCTTCTGCAAGCCTTATATGCCATGGACCAAGGCTAATGGTTCTCTATCCCAGAGCTCATTTGGACCACATTTATGAAGTTTTGGCATGATGCTCATAATGCACGGGTTCCGCGAGTTGAAAATCGGAAATTGCCTTTGCCGTTTTTCATCACTCGGCTCCTTCAGCACAAGGGTTTCGTTGTTCCTCCCCATGAACCAAAAGGCGAAAAAATTAAAATTTTTACCAAGCGTCGATGGATCAATGTTCTGAGCCATTCTAGTACCCCTCCGCCTCCTGCCCCCCTGTTCATCCACGCTCCACCTCCTCCTCTTTCTGAGGCTGTTTCCACCGCCGCAGCCGCTGCAAGGGTAGAGCCTCCGGTCGACTCTCACCAGGACCAGGCTTTCATCCGGGCTTCCATTGCCGGTATTCATGAGCGATTAGATCGTTTTGAGAATTCTTTGTCCGTGTGCACTCAGACTCTGTGTGAGACTTCTTCACGTGCTGAAGACGATCGTCGTCTTGCTGCTGAAGACCGCCGTGTCGCTGCTGAGGAACGTCGTTTGGCTTCCGCTGAACGGCGTAAGACTCAATCTCTCCTCCATTCCATCCTCGCCCGTTTACCTTCTGGACAGTAGCTTGTTGCGAGTGTGGACTTTATCTTTTTGTTTCATATGTAACTATTTCTCTTGTATCTTTTGTTTTCCTTTTGAACTGTAAGAATTTGCTATGTATAGGTTGCTCTAGTCGACATGATCTCTGTACAGCTCTTTTTGTCATCATGTAAACTCTTTTTGCAATGCAAATTCTTT